>NC_050443.1:124147147-125643301 GCF_903995425.1 Onychomys torridus
ATTCCCACAATGTATAACTGTCTGCTTGACACTGTCAAACACGCTTCATCTTGTCTGTTTTATGCTGCTGTAACAGAATACGTGATAGTCATGTAGCCCAGGTTGCCTGGAGCTCATGTTCATCTTGCCTCTCAAATGCTGGGATTATAAGAGTGCAAACTACAATTGGTTTGCCAATTTAGGGCAGTTGTTTTATGTACTTTTATTGTTTTCTGGGTATGAGTGTTTTGCTTACATGTATGTCAGTGTGCCGTGTATACTATTTTAGTTTTTATTTTAATTCTTGTAAGAGTTTTACAAAGTCTAAACTTATGTCTTATGTTTTTTGAGCCTGCATTTAATCCTGAACATGTGTGCTCAACATGTAACTTTCTCTGTGAATATAATTGCTTTTGAATATTCTAGTCTTGAATGTATGTTTAGGGGAAGGAGTCTATCAGCCTTTTTTTGTTTGTTTGTTTGTTTGTTTGTTTGTTTGTTTGAGACAAGGTTTCTCTGTATAGCCCTGGCTGTCTTGGAATTTCCTTTGTAGATCAGGCTTGTCCTGAACTCAGAGATCTGCCTGCCTCTGCCTCTCAAAATGGGATTAATGGTGTGCCCCGTCCACGGGTGTCTTTTGATACAAGGTCTTTCTATAATGTCCTCCTTGTACCATCATACTTGACCTTCTACCAGCCTTTTAAATCCTAGAGAAGTCACTGAGGTCAAACATAAGGACACTCTAATAGCGTACAGGTGGAAAAACTGCAAACTGAGACAACAGCACAAGTCTCCAATATTTCCACAAGACCTTTCTTACCCATCCCTGGCTCCTGTAAAGCTGTGTGTTGTGCTTTTGGAAAAAATATGCACAATTGCTTCATGGGTTCTGGTTGGTGAGGATTGGGGCATGTGGAAAACTGGTCATTACTATGCTAAAACCTGAAATTAACTTTATCTAAATCTTTCCCTGGCAGTTGCAAACCTTCAACAAAACTCCACAATAGTTACAACAGATGGACACATTCTATCCAAGCAATAATCATATAGATGAAGAAGGATCTTGCCATATTCCCAGAAACTTCACTGAGTCTGTATTTTAAGTTATCAGAGACGATTCTTATGGAGGTCATTTGTCAAGTGCAGGTGTAAGAATATCTAAGCAAGAGGATACAAAGAGGCTCAGCAGTAAAGAGCAGTGGCTACTCTTTCAGAAGATCCAAGTACTATTCTCAGCACCCATGTTAGGTGGCTCACAAACCTCTAACTCCAAAGGATCCAATCCTTCTTACCTCTGTGAGCACCTGCACTCATGGATAACACACACATACATATGACTAAAAATAAAAATCTGCCAGGTTGATGGCAAACACTTTTCATTCTATCACTTGGGAGGCAGAGGCAGGCAGATCTCTAAGTCAGAGACCAGTCTACCAAGACAACAGGAGCTACATCTGGGAGACCCTGACTCATAAATAAATAAAAAGGAATTTTAAAAGCCAACACAGGAAAGCTATGGCTGTCTATTGCCTTACTTTCCTAAAGGTTACTAAGAATTAAATAAGAGGGGTTGGAGAGAGATGGCTAGGCTGTTTTTCCAGAAGACCAGGGTTCAATTCCCAGTATCCACATGGCAGCTCATAATTGTCTGTAACTCCAGTTCCAGGTGCCTGACACCCTCATGCAGGCAAAATACCAATGCACATGAATTTAAAAAAGAAAAAAAGAAAGAAACGAGAAGCTGAAGATATAACTCAGTTGCTGAAAGAATGCTCACCTAGCATGGACAAAGCCCTGGATTTGATCCCCAGCTCCAAATAATCTGGGTATGGTAGCAAATGTCTGTAACTGCAGCACTCAAAAAGGGACAGGTAGGTAATTAGTTTAAGGTTATCCTTGGCTACATGGTGAGTTTCAGATTAGGCTAGTTTACATGAGCCTCTGTCTAGAAATCACAATAAAAATAAGGGGTAAGAAGTGAATTTCTACAATGTTGAGTAGAGTATCAAGGCTTCTGAAAAGAGCTGTGCTTGAAAGGAATGGTAAGGATGTTGATTACTTATCAGATTTATTAAGCACTTGGTCCACAAGCTGTCCTAGGTACCAGTAAATACATGGGTGACAGGTGCTTAGAATAACACAGAGAATTAGGGCATGAATAATACAGGCATCAGAGAACTTAGGCTGTCTGTGACTTTCACCTCTCAGATTACGCAAGTTTACCCAGCAGTCTAACAAGGATCTAAGTGGCAAGAAGTGGTGCTACAATATTTAATTTCCAAACTAAGGAACAGTACTATCATATACCACAAAACAGCAAGAATCAGAATTCCTTTTTTCTTTTCTGTTTGTTGGAAATATGAAATACTTTATATCATTTTACTGCCTGATCACAGACTATAACAGTTATCACCCATGTCTAGATTTTAATGAACTAAATTTAAAAACTTTTTTGTCTTTGAGAAAAATGTCCCCTGAATATGTATAGTTACTTTCCAACTTCCTCCATATATAGTTGTTGGATTTTTTTTTTTTTTAAACAGACTATGGTGTTCCTTTGAGAGAATTCTGAGTTGCTAATCAAATAGTTCTTTTCAAGGAAATATATACTTTGATATTCCTAAACCTCAAACAAAGATGAAGAGGCCAAAAGTTTGTTACTTACCCACACACATTTTGACATCATTCACTGTGAAGTCTGGATCCGGCATCCTATGAGATAAATACCAGTAAACGGGAAGCACTACTTCTCTAATCAGTATGGATCTTTTCTTGAAAATATGGAGAATTCTACAAAAATATCACAATCTTCATGTTTAGCTTTAAATGCTTTTAAATACAAATATATTTATATAGGTAGAAAAATCAAAATGTTAGTAGCAATTATCTAAGAGTGATATTCAAGAGACTTAAGCTTTTTCAAGCTCATCTGCACTTTTCATTTCTGGGTATATGAATCACTTTTGAAACAAGAGACACACTTCACCAAGTAACTGGGAAGTTATTTTCAACTACCTACTGCTCTGAGTTCTCAACACTGCCATTGTCTGAATCCCTGAGTGTAACAGCCACTTTGAAACCATCTCAGGCCAGCCACAGAGCACTTACTTTATTCCAAGTCCATCAGAATTCTTGAAAATGAGAGGGTCTCTCAAGCCACCCCGCTGGATATACTCTACATTAAAATCTGAAACCATAGGGGAAAAAATATTAGAGAGGAATCACTGAAAAAAGGTAAATAGAGTATAAAATAATTTTTTTTGTTGTATGGTTCTTTGAGATAGGGTTTCTACGTGTAACAGTCCTGGCTGTCCTGGAACTTGCTTTGTAGACAGGCTGCCTCTGACTCCCAAGTGCTGGAATTAAAGGCATGTGCCCTCACACCCAGCTTATACGAGAAATTTTAAGTACAAACGTATCAATAATGTTTGTAACTCTGTGCATAAGGTTGTGATCATACAACTTTTGTGTGTTACTAAGAAGCATCTCTTAGGAAATATGGAAAACACACCGAAAATGAGGGTTTGAGGGTAGTAGTCACTTGAGCGAGTGAATGAGTCCTTCATACATCCTAATTAGAAATTATCAACGTTGCCAGGTGGTGGTGGCGCACACCTTTAATCCCAGCACTCGGGAGGCAGAGGCAGGTGGACCTCTGTGAGTTCAAGGCCAGCCTGGTCTACAGAGTGAGTTCCAGGAAAGGTGCAAAGCTACACAGAGAAACCCTGTCTTGGAAGAAAAGAAAAGAAAAGAAAGAAGAAAAGGGAAAGGGAAAGGAAAAGGGAAAGGGAAGAAAGAAAGAAAGAAAGAAAGTATCAACGTGTCTCTTTTGCTAAGGATCAAAACTACATGACACATGAGGAATCCTACCTCATAAAAGGGATTTCATTGTACCTTTTTCTCCCTTTCCCTCTCACCAAGGTTTCTTATAGCCCAAGCTGGCCTTTAACCATTCCTGATCCTCTTGTCTCTATCTCCCAAGTGTTAGAATTACAGGCACGTGCCACCATACCTGCGTTATTTTTAGTTAAACCCAAGCCAAAAAAATGAGAAAGTAAAAAGGCCTTATCCCCAGTAACATTCTTATTCTAGTAAAAGACTACTTAAAATTTAGCAGAGAATGAGCATTGAGACAAAATAAACAAATATCATCAACAGGCAATATTTTAAAGTTGTACAGATGTTAAACCCACAGTTCTCAGAGTCAATGACTTCTTAACTCAAGGGGCTCAGGATCTGAACCAAAATGATACTGACCTTTTCCTTCCATAAAAGTAACAAAATTGGCATTATATTTGTTGGTGTGAAGCTTCTCTTCCAAGTCAAAAGTTCTTTTCCCTTCAATTTCATCATCTGAAATGCCATCGTCTTCATAGCGACGTCGCATGGTACCACGCTGTAAAAGGATACAAAGATGAAATCATGCACTCTGCTTCCTCTCCACTGCGGTCACTGCTCCCTAGATGTAGACTATGAGTTCTAGTTTTAGTTGCTAGTTTAAATCATCCACTTTCTTTTCTCCAGGCTCAAGATTAACTGATATTCTCAGAATGCACAAAACAGAACAAAGTTTTAATAAGCTGCTGGGGCTTCCAACCTATGACTTTACACTTTGTTTTGTTTCTGGTTTTTCCGTGTAGTCCTGTATATCCTGAAACTCACTCTGTAGACCAGGGGAGACTCAAACTCACAAGATAAATCTGCCTCTGCCTCTGGAATTAAAGGCATGCACCACCACGCCAGCTGAATTTCATTTTTGCTACCTCTTTAAGCCTAGAGATACAAATTCACAATAAAAACACAACCAATTCAGCTCTATTAAATATCTATCATGGCTTCTCGGAGTGTGGATATTTAAAGACATTGAAATAAGGGCTGGAGATGGCTCAGTGCTTCACTGCATACTACTTTTTCAGAAGCTAGTTCAGTTCCCACGACCCATGTATGACAGTTCAACTGACTGTAACTTCAGCTCCTCTAGAGAGCTAATGCCTGTGTCTGTCCTCATATACCAGCATTCACATGCACAAATCCACACAGACACACAGCTCCATACAATTAAAAATAAATGAATACACAATTTAAAAAAACATTAAAATATATAGACAACAATTTTCACCGAGAAGAAATTTATCTAAAATTAAATTTGTAAAACAATCTCAACAGTAGCCTAAATTAGGGGTGGGAGATGGCTCGGCAGTTAAAACCAAGGACTGTTTCTTTTCCTTCCTTCCTTCCTTCCTTCCTTCCTTCCTTCCTTCCTTCCTTTTTCTCTCTCTCTCTCTTTTATTGGAGACAGGGTTTCTCTGTGTAGTTTTGGTGCCTATCATGGATCTCGTTCTGTAGACCAGGCTGGCCTCAAACTCACAGAGAGCTGCCTGGCTCTGCCTCCTGAGTGCTGGAATTAAAGTTGTGCACCACCACCACCCAGCCCAAGCACTGTTTCTTGCAACAAATACAAGTTCAGTTACCAGCACCCATATCAGTTATCTAACAACTACTACTTGTAACTCCAGTTCCAGGGTATTCTAAGGGCATATGCCAAAACCCATGCACATATACACCTAATTAAAAATAAAATCTTGCCGGGCAGTGGTGGTGGCACAACCCTTTAATCTCAGCACTCGGGAGGCAGAGCCAGGCGGATCTCTGTGAGTTTGAGGCCAGCCTGGGCTACCAAGTGAGTTCCAGGGAAAAGGCACAAAGCTACACAGAGAAACCCTGTCTTGAAAAACCAAAATAAATGAATGAATGAATAAAATCTTGCCACAATGGACTGAATTCATGAGACAAATCTTTCCTCTTTAAAAAAAAAATAAAAATAAAAATAAAATCCTTTGCCTGGTGGTGTTGGTGCACGCCTTTAATCCCAACACTCAGCAGGCAGATCTCTATGAGTTTGAGGCCAGCCTGGTCTACCAAGTGAATTCTAGAACAGCCAAACACAGAGAAACCCGGTCAAGAAAAAAACCAAACAAACAAAGGAAAAAACTCTTGAGATTTGTGAAATTTCATGTCTAGAAATAAAACCTTACAAGGAAATGACATGACCTGCATTTAAAATTACACCTCCAAAAACATACACTCCTGCCCCTCTCACCTCTACATTGGGGTTCCAGCCAAGTTCAGTTTCTTTCTAAGCATCTGTGTCACCCCATTTATACTGAGAGAAACATTATATCTTTCTTTCTGAATGCACCTAAGAACTTTTAAAATTTCTGTTTTGTCTTTGAAATAAGGTTTCATCTGGCTGGCCTACAACTCCTGGATCCTAAAAATCCTAGATTCTGTCTCTTACTGTCAATAAGCTACTTAATAATGATAAAAAAGAGACCATGAAATGGGGTTTTATTTATAAAGGAAACAATATAAGAAGAACATACAGGGGCTGGAGATGTGGGTCAGTTAGGAGAGTACTTGCCTAGCATGCATTAAACATGGGTTCCATCTCCAGCACCAAATAAAACCAAACCAGAACTTGGGAGGTAAAGGCAGGATTCAGGGTCATCATTGGCTACAGAGTTCAAGGCTAGTCTGGGCTATAAAAAACCCTATACAAACAATGAATTCCCAACATTCATATATTAAGAATTGTCATTCTGAACATGAACCAATATTGTACTACACTTCTATTTTGAAAAAAAAAAAAAAAAAAAGGCTTAAGTGTCTAGAGACAAGTCCTACATTATCTTCTCTTCAAGTAGGAGGTAAGATGTTTCTTGTTCCCCAGTAGGCCTCTAATATTTTTAAGTTGAGGCCTTATCTTCTGTGAAGAGCTTTTAAAATTATTTTTATTTTATGTGCATTGTTGTTTTTGCCTGTATGTATGTCTGTGTGATGGTGTCATATCTTAGAGTTACAGACAGTTGTGAGCTGCCCTGTGAGTGCTGGGAATTGAACCTGGGTCCTTTGGAAGAGCACACAGTGCTCTTTAGCTGCTGAGCCATCTCTCCAGCCCATGAAGAGCTTTTATGAAGCTGCTTTTTAAAAATTTATTTATTTTGATTTTATGTGCATTGTTGTTTTACCTGCATGTATGTCTTTGTGAGGGTGTTGGATCCCCTGGAACTAGAGTTACAGTTTTGAGCTGCCATTTGGGTGCTGGGAACTGAATCTGGGTCCTCTAGAAGAGCAGCCAGTGCTCTTAACTGTTGAACCATCTCTCCAGCCCCATGAAGCATCATTTACACCATGTCTAATCCAATTATAAAAACCTACCAACTGCAATTTAATATGAAGTGGTCATCCTGACTAGGTGTTAAAGAAACCCCTGCTTTATGTGGCAGTGGTATACCTAACAAAAATAAAAAGATTCAAACATTTTAAACCCCACTTTCAAAGATATCTGACATATGCTTGCACATGCTGCTATGAATCTCAGAAACTATTTCAGAAGTGGTCAGAAATGAATACTATACATTTATGTGGCACTTTTAATGAGAATGTCCCCCACAGGCTCTTAAATACTTGGTCTCTAGCTGGTAGTGGGGTTGGGGCAGGTTTAGAAGGCGTGGCCTTACTTCAATTTTGTTTTTCTAGACAAGGTTTCCCTGTGTAGCCATGGCCATCCCGGAACTTCTCTGTAGACCAGGCTGGCCTTGAACTCAGAGCCAAGTACAATATTAATCTTTTAAACTCTTAAGGCCCTGGCTGTGTGGTGGTAGCACAAACCTTTAAATCCCAGCACTTGGAAGGCAGAGGCAGGCAAATCACTGCGTTCTGGTAGTATACAGACCCAAAAAAACTAAGACTGGTATCATTTCTAGTTTGCTCTGTCTGCTTCCTGGTTGGGGTTTAAGATTTGATCTAGTCCCCATGCCTACCTGTTGCCACATCTCCCCCACATGATAATGATAGATTCTTATCTCTCTGAAACCATAAGCCCAAATAAACTCTTCAATAAATTGCTTTGGTCATCAAGCTTTATCATAACTATTTCTATTGTTATACTGATTACAATTTGCAACAGTAAAAATTTAATTAGGAGATAGCTGAGTTGCTCTTGGAAAGGACCTGGGTTTGATTCTCAGCATTCACACAGCAGCTCACAATCTATAACTCAAGTGTCAGTAGATTTGATGGCCTCGCTTCTCGCCTACTTGGGCATCAGGTACACATACACAGTATACAGATATATATGTAGGCAAAACATACATACACATAAAATGAAATAAAAATAAACCAGGAAATGGCATAGGTAAACACTATTTCTGGAAATTTTTATTGCAACTAAGTATATCCACGTATTACTATGTTAAGTGCATTTCCAGGCTGGGTGTGACTCAATGCTAGAGAGGTCCTCTAACAGGCATGGCCCTGGGTTCCACCCCAAGCACCACTTGGGGGGAAAAAAGCTTTTGCTACTACAAATCAGTGAGAAACACTGTAATACAACATACTAATCTTCCTACCTAATCTATAAACTAAGCAAACTACATCCATACAATCTATAATCTACAGACTGAAAACTAAGCATTAAAGAATTCACCTTATCATATCATCATGCTGCTATTACAGTGAGCACTGAGTACCTTCTGCCACCATCTCATCTACAGCCAATTCTGGCAAAAAAAAAAAAAAAAAGGTCATCCAAATCATCAGCTACAGATACAGGCACTCTTTCCTCCCCTCCAAACAGATCTTGCTATTCACCATAAGGCGCACTCCATACGTAAAGGGCCTGCCTTGCCAGCAAACTGGTCAACTATTCACTTTGGAGCTGGCATAAGGATTACTGTTCCAATCCTGATCTTACAGAATTTCTTGTGTCAAAGCAACATTTAAGTAAAGGCCAGGCATGGAAGAACACGTATATAATGTAATCAATCCCCAGCTTTTAATAGACAGAGCATATCAAGTTTGGGGGCACCCAGTGGCACCCAAATGTTTGGCCAGAAATTCCACATAAAACCTGAAAACTTAAAAAAGGATTCTAAGCACACAAAAACAGAGTCAAACTTGGCTTTTTGGTAAGTGCTCTTTCTCTGGTGGGTTCTGTTTGCTGGCAATTAGTAGAGGCTTGGCTCCTTTAAGAGATAGTTTTCTAACTCAGCATTAGTAGCAAAAACCATGCAGCTCTTTTAAGAGGCCCTATTGCCAAACACTTAAATGGAGTTTATGAGCAGTGAGTGGCACACTACTCGGTGACAGCATCGATCTAAAACCTCCCCAGAGCTGGTGGCAATACACGTAGTTCTCCTCAGTACCTCCACCATGAAGCTAGATTCTCAGGAAGCCAAGAAATACGGTGGAGCCAGCTGCTTTAATCCTAGCCACTCCTGGTGGCCATGTAGTCAGAAGATAGAGATACGCAGTTAAGACAGATTCAGACAAAACAAACCAAAACAAATTCAAAAACCTCAAATGGTTCAGTGTGTTTAAAAATATACATAGGCTTGGGAGGGTAAAGAGAAGGTATAGACAGCCATAAAAAAGAAATATACAGTTTTAAAAGGGAGTGAATATTAAAAAAAAAAAAAAACACATAGAGATGGAAAATACAGATAGTTTGGATACTATGTTATTGTATGGATATTATTGTGTTGTCTTTGATTGTTTGACAACTGAGGAAGGAGCAACAGCTGCTAAGAAACATTTTACTTTAATTGTTGCTGGATTAATCCAACCTATATATTTTGAAAATGCCTTGACTTCAAAATTTAAGTCAAAAGATATCACTTTGGAGAAGAGGTTCTGCTTTTACTTCCATAGGAAATGAGAGGCTCTGGATTCATTTTGGGTTAAGAAGTCAGGTTTGATCCCCTGAAAAATCTCCAACAGGAATAAATGGCCCAGAGGATCCAACATTCCAGAGCGCATCTGTTGCAGTTTCCTCTGAGTTCTGCATCCAGAAATGCTTCAAGGCTGCTGGCTGAGATGGTCCAACCTCACACACAACTCTAGTCAGGACTTGTCCATAATCTTAAATTTTCTCAAGGTCCCCCTAAGATTACCAATGCCCTTAATCAGCAAGAAGTAGCCTAAAAAAACTACATTCACATTCCCCAAAAAAATGGATTATGGATGTTTGTCTTTGTTTAGGGGGTTTGGTTACAAATTTTTACTGGTCACAGTCAGTCTCTTTCTAAAAGAAGAAAGAAGGATATGGTATAGAAATGATAAGAAAAAAGGGTAAATTATTGAATCTGCTTAAATTTAAAAAACAACCATTAATCTTACACATTTTACGTTAGTATGGATTTTGGTTTATTGATACAAATTAAAGTTAATTTTATTATAATGCATGTTTATCTCTACTCTTGTTTAGGGTATTATGTTTATGTAGCTCATTTAAAAATGTAATATATAATTAAGAAATACAACTTAATAGTAATCTTTTTTTTTTAAAGATTTTATTTATTATGCATACAGTGTTCTGCCTGCATGTATGCCTGCAGGCCAGAAGAGGGCACCAGATCTCATTACAGATGGTTGTGAGCCACCATGTGGTTGCTGGGAATTGACTCAGGACCTCTGGAAGAACAGCCAGTGCTCTTAACTTCTGAGTCATCTCTTCAGCCCCCTTAATAGTAATCTTAACAATCTAACTTATACTCATATTAGTTAGGTTTCCTAGGTATACAGTTATATTTTAGATAGATAGGTAATCTTCAAAACACTTCAAAGACCTACAGAATTTTAAAATGTTTTCAAAACTTAGACTTTTTATGACAATGAGACATGTCCGTTCCTGGCAGCACTCTACTTCAAAGATGATGATGAGCATCAAAAAAATTCCATATGGAATTTGTGGCAAAGGTTAGTCATTGGACAAAAAAGTGTCCTTGCCTCAACTGTTTGACAGTATGCTATATAAACTGGACACGCGGGACCCATAGGAAAGTGACCACAGAACTTTGCAAAGACAAGGCAAGTTGGTCATTCTGGCTCCTCCTTTGCAGAAAAACCTGCCAGACATTCTGCAGGACACAGAGGAAAGTGACTGATAAACTTTGTCATTAGGCAGAACAGTCCTTCAAATTTCCTGCTTCACTGAAAAGTCTGACAGATGCTCTAAGCTTATAGGCTTAAGATAGATGCCCCAACGTTAGAGAAAAACTTTGGGTAACTGTCCAAGCAGTCAGATGTCGCTGTAATTTCTAGAATTTTGGAAGTTGCTTATAATGCATTTCCTGTTTACTTAGGTAATAGTATATCCTTCTGGGGTCTTTGATGGAGTTGAAGACTAGATAGTTATAGTTTTCCTTAGTTATGATAAAAGGTAAATTAGATAGAAAACTTTAGATTCTCAAAAATTACACAAATAGACTAGGTATTGTAACTGTAATTCTTGCTTGATAATTGTTTTGGTATATGTAATTTTACTATGTTAAAATGAAAACCTTCCTTTATGATCAGACAGAAAAGGGGAAGTGCTGTGGGATGGCCTTTCTGTATGCTGTGAATATGTGTTGCTACCATTTGGTTAATAAAGAAGCTGCCTTGGCCTATGGCAAGGCAAGTTATAGCCAGGTGGCATATCCAAGCAAAGATACAGAGAGAAGAAAGGTAGACTTGGGGGAGATGCTAAAAGCCACCCAAGGAGCAAGATGTAATAGAACACAGGTAAAGCTACCAGGCATGTAGTGACACATAGATTAATAGAAATAAGTTAATTTAAGATGTGATAGCTAGGGGGGTGGTGGTGCTGGTGGCTCATGTCTTTAATCCCAGCACTTAGGAGGCAGAGGCAAGCGGATCTCTGTGAGTTCGAGGCCAGCCTGGTCTACAGAGCAAGAACCAGGACAGGCACCAAAAGCTACACAGAGAAACCCTGTCTGTGTGTGGGGGGAGGGGGAGGAGACACAATGTGATAGCTAGCTAGTGGGAGGGAGACATTCAACTGTCTACACAATTCAATACAGAAAGGCCAGTGTCTTCAACAAATACTGCTAGATAAACACAAAATTCACATGCAAAGAGATAAACTTAAAATACTAACTGTATGCTATCTGGAAGCAATGGCTCATAGACCTAAATGTGTACTACAAAACTATGCAATCTTTCAAAAATAATATAGGAGAAAACCTGTTTGGCAGTGAGGAGTTTGGGTTTTGATTTTATTTGTGAGACAAGGTATCACATAGCCCAGTCTGTTTCACACCTGCTGTGTATCCATCCAAGGGTTACCTTGAACTCCTGATTCTTCTGTTTCTACCTCCTTCACTGCTCTAATTACAGATGTGTACCACCATACTCTGTTTCTTGGTTCTAGAAATACCACCAAAAGCATGACCCATGAAAGAAATAATTGGCAAGTGAAAGTTCATTAAAATTAGCAGCTTTTTCCCATTGCCAAAGATACTGTTAATGTTTATTTATTTGTTTATTCAATGGTTTTTCGATACAGAATTTCTCCGTATAACAGCTCTGGCTGTCTTGGAACTCACAGAAATCTATCTGCCTCTGTCTCCCCAGTGCTCGCAATAAAGGCATGAGCCACTACACAGAGAAACCCCATCTGGAAAAACAAACAAAGAAACAAAACAAAACAAACAAAAAACCCCAAAAGAACTGGAAAGGGCAAACTATTCAAGAGAAAAGAATTATAGAAGCGGAAAACAGAAAAGAACTAGACTGAAGTGGGAACTATTTCAACAGAATAGGAATCATGGGTTAAAAGAACAAGAAAGATTCCACCCACTATGGAGCTAAGGCAAAACAAATAAAACTTTTTTTTTAAAACCATTATTGAGAAATGAAGAACCTGCAAATATATACACTTATAAAATTAGATACCTAAAAATAAAAAATACAAAGAAATGGGGGGGGGGGTCATGAAAAAAGATACTCAGTAAAGAGATGAGCAACTGATTTTTTTTTTTTTAAAGATTTTATTTATTATGTATACAGTGTTCTGCCTTTGTGACCGAAGAGGGCCCCAGATCTCATTACAGATGGTTGTGAGCCACCATGTGGTTGCTGGGAATTGAACTCAAGACCTCTGGAAGAACAGCCAGTGCTCTTAACCTCTGAGCCATCTCTCCAGCCCTAAGCAAAGGATTCTTGCCTTCACCTGTCCCAACCCAAATTAAAGGTGGTACCTCTACTCCTTACTTTAAACAAACCTTCAGTGGCTCCCACCAGTACAGGTAAAATTTTTCAGACAAGATCCTTGATGCCACAAGATGGCAAAAGATAAAATCAACTGAACACACTACAATATAATCAATTCATTTGTATGGCTATGATTAACAAATTTTAAAAAGTTAAAAGAATAGAAAAAAAAAAAAAAGACAAGAGATTGATTCTGATTTTTTGTTGGTTTTTGAAACAAGGTTTTTCTGAGTAGTTCTGGCTGTCCTTGAACTCAGAGATCTACCTGCCTCTGCCCAGTTCTGACTATATTTTTGTTAAAAGGTAGGACCTGTTTGATAAGAACTTTAAGTTTCTAAAGAAAGAAATTGAAGAAGATATCAGAAAATGGAAGGATCTCCCATGCTCATGGATGGGTAGGTAGTATTAACATAGTAAAAATGGCAATGTTACCAAAAGCAATCTACAGATTCAATGCAATCACTATCAAAATCCCAACACAATTCTTCACAGACTTGGAAAGAACAATACTCAACTTCATATGGAAAAACAAAAGACCCAGGATAGTTAAAAGAATCCTGTATAATAAAGCAAACTCTGGAGGCATCACCATCCCTGACCTCAAGCTCTACTATAGAGCTATAGTAATAAAAACAGCTTAGTACTGGCATAAAAACCGACATACAAATGGAATCAAATTGAAGACCCTGACATTAATCCACGTACATATGAACACCTGATTTTTGACAAAGAAGCCAAAACTATACAATGGAAAAAAATTCAACAAATGGTGCTGGCACAACTGGACGTCAATAGGTAAAAGATTACAAATAGGGGGTGGAGAGATGGCTCAGAGGTTAAGAGCACCGACTGCTCTTCCAGAGGTCCTGAATTCAATTCCCAGCACCCACATGGTGACTCACAACCACCTGTAATGAGATCTGGCACCCTCTTCTGTGTACATAATAAATAAATGAATCTTTAAAAAAAATGAGAGGTAACAAATAGATCCATATCTGTCACCATGCACAAAACTCAAGTCCAAGTGGATCAAAGACCTCAACATAAATCCAGTTACACTAAACTTAATAGGAGAGAAAGTAGGAAGTAGTCTTGAATGCACTGGCACAGGAGATCAGCAGCACAGACACTGAGCACAACAATTAATAAATGGGACCTCTTGAAACTGAGAAGCTTTTGTAGGGCAAAAGACACTGTCAATAAGACAAAAAGACAGCCTACAGAATGGATAAAGACCTTCACTAACGCCACATCTGACAGAGGACTGATCTCCAAAGTATATAAAGAATTCAAGAAACTAGACATCAAATACTGAACAATCCAATTTAAAAATGGGCTAAAGAGCTAAACAGAATTCTCAAAAGAAGAATCTCAAATGGCTGAAAGACATTTTCAAAACGACTCTGAGATACCTTTTTACACGTGTCAGAATGGCTATGATCAAAAACACTAATAACAATCTATATTGAAGAGGACGTGGAGCAAAGGGAACAACACTCCTCCACTGTTGGTGGGAGTGCAAACTTGTACAACCACTGTAGAAGTCAGTATGGCAGTTTCTCAGAAAATTGGGTATCGAATTACCGCAAGACCCAGCCATACCACTCTTGGGCATATACCCAAGGAATGCTCAATCATACCACAAAGATACATTTTCAACTATATTCATAGCAGCATTATTTGTAATAGCCAGAAAATAGAAACAACCTAGATGCCCGTCAACTGAAGAATGGATTAAGAAAATGTGGTACATATACACAATGGAGTACTACTCAGCAGAGAAAAACAATGACAGCATAAAATTTGCAGGCAAATGGATGGAACTAGAAAATATCATCCTGAGTGAAGTAACCCAGACTCAGAAGGACAAACATGGTATACTCACTCATAAATGGATACTAGATATAAAGCAAAGAACAATCCACAGAACCAGGGAGGCTACATAGCAGGGGAGACCCTAGGATGACTGTGGCTTACAGTAAGTTTTGGTTTTACTCAATCACTGGGCAAGCTTCAGTGAAACATTTCACTATTAGGATAAGAATTTGTACTGTATCAAGCTGATAATAGAAAAATAAAAAAAACAAAAAACAACAAAGGAGCCGGGCGGTAGTGGCACACGCCTGTAATCCCAGCACTCGGGAGGCAGAGCCAGGCAGATCTCTGTGAGTTCGAGGCCATCATGGTCTACAGAGCTAGTCCAGGACAGGTTCCAAAGCTACAGAGAAACCCTGTCTTGAGAAAAAAAAAAACAAAACAAAAAAAAAAAGGAGAAGGAAGGAGGGTAAGAATAGTGGATCATGGTGGTATGACCCCTTAATTTTAACACTTGGAAAGCAGAGGGAGGTGGATTTTTTTATGAGTTAGAGGCCACCCTGGTCTCCAGAGGAAGCTCAAGGCCATTTAGAACTACACAATAGAACCCTGTCTTTGTCTAAAAAGAGAAAAAAAAAAAAAAAAAAAAAAAAAAGGCTATAGATTTCCAAAGACCAATAGTTGCTGGTGGAAACAGGAAGGGGAATACATAGCAAATTTTTAGGGAGTAAAACTACTCTGTATTGTACTATAGTAATTTGTCAAAAGCCACAGAACTGTTTACAAGAGAGTAAATACTTACTGTAAACTTTAGTTAATAACTTGTTATCAGGGTTGGTGATAGTCCAGCTGGTAAAATGTGTGCTGTGCAAACATGAGGACTGATGTCAAGAATATACAGAAAGACAGGCATAGTGGTGTAAACTTGTAATTTCAGCATCATGGAAGTCAATGACAGGTGGATGGATCCCTGGAGCTATTCACCTAACCAGTGAGTTTCAGGCCAGTGAGGGACTCTTGTCTCAAATAACAAATTAGATGGCCCCTGAAGAGTAATAACCAAGGGAAATTTCTGACCTCTACACATAAGCATATACAAACCCACATAAATGGGAACACACACATAAAAGTTATCCTTATTGGCCCCATCAATTCTAATAAATGTACCACTCTAATGCAAGAATGTTATTAGGAAAAACAAAGTGGGAAAATTGTACTTCCCGCTCCATTATTCAGCATACCTGTAAACCCAGCATTTAGAAGGTTAAAGCAGAAAGATTAAGAGTTCAAAGCCTGGCTGGTGGCAATAGTGCAAGTCTTTAATCCCAGAACTTGGGAGGCAGAGCTAGGCGGGTCTCTGTGAGTTGAAAGCCAGCCTAGTCTATAGAGCAAGATCCAGGACAGGCACCGAATCTACACAAAGAAACCTTGTCTTGAAAAACCAAGAGTTCAAAGCCAGAGGCTGGAGTCCAGAGGACCTGGATTCAAATCCCAGCACCTATATGGCAGCTAACAACTGTCTATAGCCCCAGTTCCAGGAAACTTGAGACCCTCCTCTGGCCTCCTCAGGCATATCATGCATGTACAATACACAGACACACAAACAAGCAAAACCACCATAAATGTAAAATAAAAATAATTTTTAAAATTAGAAAAAATAAATTGCACTAAAAATAATAAAGATACAACTTAGAGCCTGAGGGTATAACTCAATGGTATACCAACTTGCCTACCATTCACAAGGCCTTGGGTTCCATTCCAAACAACACAGAAAATGGAGATTATGAATTTGAAAGTCAATGCTGCCGGGCAGTGGTTGGTGCATGCCTTTAATCCCAGCACTCAGGAGGCAGAGGCAGGCGGATCTCTGTGAGTTCGAGGCCAGCCTGGACTACCAAGTGGGTACCAGGAAAGGCTCCAAAGCTATAGAGAGAAACCCAGTCTCAAAAAACCAAAACCAAAACAACAACAAAAAGGCATTACCAAGGGAAGGAGACACAAGTAGGAAACATTTTAAGCTTCATAACCTATGTAATATCTATGGTAATAACAGTTCAACTTAGCCACTGTACCAAGAAAGCAAAGTAGCACAGACAACATATAAAGAGTATAGCTTTTTTTCTGTGTGTGGATTGTAAAATTTCACACCACAAAATACTTTCAAATACATATACACAAACACTCATGGTGGCAATAAACACAATAAGAAAGGAGAGACCATCCAAATGTCTATCAATGGATACATGAATAAGCAAGATGTAGTACAAGATGTGGTTTAGCTGTACAGCAAGTGTTCAGTCACTAAAAAAAGGAATGAGACTCACAAGAGAACCACAAACTCCTGCTGTGTCAAAAACCCCTACAACAAAGATCATGTATTATTCTACTGTTATAAAGCATCTACAACGAGTAAATCCTCAGAGGCACAAAAAAAACAACTAAAATGGGTTTCAGAGGCTAGGGGAGTAATGGAGAGTTGTTGTTTAGTGAATACTAAGTTTCTTTTTGAGATGCTTAAAAATTGATGTTACGGCCCGGGTAGTGGTGCCACACACCTTTAATCCCAGCACTCGGGAGGCAGAGGCAGGCAGATCTCTGTGAGTTTGAGGCCAGCCTGATCTACAAATCGAGTTCCAGGACAGCCTCCAAAGCTACAGAGAAACCCTGTCTCAATGGGGGGAAAAAATTGATGATTTTTTTTTTTTTTGAGGCAAGGTTTTTATTTTGTAGAGCTAGCCTGGAACTCACTATGTAGAACATACCATACACTGATCTCCGATTCAAAGAGGTCTGCCTCCCTCCTGCTAGAACTAAAGACCAGCAAAACCGTATCTGGCCTACAAAATATTTCGAATGTACTAAACACTATTGAATTGTACTGCTGAAAATAGTTAATTTAAGTTGTGATGTTTTTACCTCTATTTTCTTTTTCTTGTTTGTTTTTCTTTGGGGGGCGGACAATGAGAAAAGTTTTCTCTTATGTAGCCCTGGGTGTCCTGGAATTCAGTTGACCAGGATGGCCTCAGACTCAGAGATCCCTGAGCACTGAGATTAAAAGCATTAGTAACCAAGACTGTCTAGTTTTACTTGTTTTCAAAAAATGATAAGGACTCTTGAGTTCAAGGCCAGTCTAGTTTGCATAATAAGCCAAGTTATATTGCAAGACAAAAAGATTTTGTAAAAAATACTTTTTATTTGATGGACTTCACAAAATCAAATAGCCAGGTTTGTTTTGATTTGATGTTTGAAATGTCAACTGTTCTAGATGATGAGAGTCCACAGTCAATATTCAAATGCAGTGCATAAGCCTGGACTGAAGGAAAACAGGAGTTGGGGACAAGAATTTTATATTTTTATTTAGGCTCAGTGTTGGAGGCTAGCCTGGTCTACATAGTGAGACCCTGTCTCAAAAAACAACAACAAAAACTTATTTAGGACATTTAGAAACTTCACATCATTGGTTATTATAAAATGACAATTTCCTTAATTATGACAATGTATTTCTGTTAACATCATATTCTTATTCTTTGGAGAGAAATCCTATAGTAAGCCGGCCATAGTGGTATACACATGTAATGCCAGCACTTGAGAGGCTAAGGGAAGGGATCAAGAGCTACCAGGTGGGACCAGATGGTGGTGGCACATGCTTTTAATCCCAACACTCAGGAGGCAGAGGCAGATGGATCTCTGTGAGTTCGAGGCCAGACTGCTCTACAAATCCACTTCCAAAACAGCCAGAGCGGTTTACACAGAGAAACCCTGTCTTAGGGGAAAAAAAAAGAGAAGAGTTACCAAGTGGGAACTGGAGAAATGGCTCCGTGGATAAAGGGGTTGCTGCTGCTTTGGCTGAGGACCTGAGTCTGGCGGCTCCACCCCAACACGGTAGCTTACAGCCATCTGTAACTACAGTTCCATGTGACCCAAAACATCCTTCTGGCCTCCACTGGCATTAAGCAAGCACAAAGTACACATACAAACATGTAGATAAAACACTCATATACATATATAAAAACAAAAACAGACTTCCAGCTTATGTTATGAGACCATCTCAAAAATTTTATTAACAATAAGTAAATACAATCTAGAGAAACTTAATTAAAATTATCTTTCATTTCATGTGTAGGAGTGTTTTGTCTACATATATATCTCTGCACAACTTTTGTCCACAGAAGTCAGAAGAAGGAACTGGAGTGACAAATGGTTTTGAGCACCACGTGAGAACTGGGAACTGAACCCCAGGTCTTAAACAAAAGCAACAGAAATGCTCTTAACTGCTGAACCATCTCTCCAGCCCCAATCCACAGAAATTTTAAGTGCTAAAATAATTAGAGACATTGTATCATGATGCTCAAATTAGTTGCAAATAATTCAATCAAAAGTAATATATATAGGTGTGGTGGTGCATACTTCTAATCAAATAACTTGGAAAGCAGAAACAGGTGGACCTCTTGAGCTCAAGACCAGGCTGGTCTCCAAAGTGAGTTCAAGGACAGCCAAGAACAGCTAAGGCTACACAGAGAAACCCTGTCTTGGAAAAAAAAAGAATCAATGAAATGCAAACAACAATTTTAACTACTTATCTTCCCCCAAACCCAATGCCTACTTTTCAATAATGTTTTACCATGTAGACTACCATATGGTATCTCTAACCTACCTAGTTCTAGAATTTAAAATAAACTAAGTAGTAGTGAATTTCTTTGAGTTCTCATGTAATTATTGGGGGATGGAGTGGGAGCAAATGTGTAGCTGGGAGATGTAGTTGGCAGAGTGCCAGTTTAGCATGTACAATGCTTTGTATTTGATTTCTCAAACTGTAGAAACCAGGAATAGTGACACATTCATGTAATTCTCAGAGCTAAAAGCCAGATAAATGATCAGAATACATGAGACTTTGTAACAAAACAAAAGCAAATGCACATACACAGACATTTTAAACTATTTGAAGCTGTGTTTCTTCTTTCTAGTTTTTCCTTTATTCTATAATTTGGTGTAGAACAAGCCACTATATAACAGATTATTGAATTTTGCTATTCTTTGGTTACTAAATATGTAAAATATAGGTTCTAAGACCTGGTAATTACAAAATTACCATAAAATTATCCTTTAAGCCAGGCAGTGGTGGCACACACCTTTAATCCCAGCACTCGGGAGGCAGAGGCAGGTGGATCTCTGTGAGTTCGAGGCCAGCCTGAGCTACCAAGTGAGGCCAGCCTGGGCTACCAAGTGAGTTCCAGGAAAGGCGCAAAGCTGCACAGGGAAACCTTGTCTCGAAAAACAAAAAACAAAACAAAACAAAAAAATTCTTTTAGTCTTGATATGATATAGGCAGTCTCTAGCTGTGTGTGCATGTAAAAGGCAATGACAAACATGGAAGAATAAACAAACTGACAGAATGGACGAGGACTAGAGATACAAGCTCTTTAGCCTTATCCATATTGTATATATTACCTATTTATATAGTTAAAAATCAACCCAATTTTGTCAGGCATGGTGGCACATGCCTTTAAACCCAGCAAAAGACTAGAGTTCAGCCCCCAGCACCCATGTTGGGCAGCTTACAACTGCCTAACTCTAGAGAATCCAAGGCTAGCCAATAGGGTACATACATGGACACATACATATAAACAAACAAACAAAACATGAATTAAAAAAAAAAAAAAAAAAAACATATGAATTTGACACAGAGATGGCTCCTAAGGGATGACACCAAGGTTGGTCTCTGGCCGGGACTCCTCCATATAAACACAAATTTTAAAATTTAAGGTCACATAAATGTGGCCTTAGAAGAATACCGGCTAGATTACATAGCACTGCTAAAGAAATACAAAGGAACAGAAATTTTGTTTTATTTTATTTTTTGAGACAGGTTTTCTCCTGTATAGCCCTGGCTGTCTTGGAACTAGTTCTGTAGACCAGGCTGACCTCAAACTCAAGAGATCCACCTGCCTCTGCCTCCTGAGTGCTAAGATTAAAGGTGTGTGCCACCACTGCCTGGCTCAGAAAAAGATTTTAATTTCTGTTGTAAAAAAAGCCAAGAAGCACCTCCCCCATCCTAAAAGAGAACAAACCAGGGTCTTGGCTGGTCTAGAATGGACAGTAACAGGGATCTGCCAGTGTGCATCACCCTGACTGGCTCTTTTTCTCTCTTTCAAAACATACTCACATGCCCAGGGTTAACTGGAACTCTATGTAGTAAAAGATGGCCTTGACTCATAGCAACCACCCCATCATACACACTTGTCTGTGCCCTCCAAGAACTGGAATTATAGGTGTGAGCCATCATGCCCAGAATAGTATTTTCTTGTAAAAAGATATACAAAGAAGGGTATGTACAAAGTAAAATGGTATATATGTATGGAAAGATTATATGCATACTAACTTAAAAAAAAAAATCAATGGAAAAAACTTCGAGATACTTTTTGGAGTCTAGTAAGATGCTGTGGGTAAAAACACCCGCTATGCAATCACAGCAATCTGAGTTCAACCCCTAGAACACATCATAGGAATATGTATATGCGTGTATGTATCTTTTTTTAAATTAATTTATTATATGTGTATTAGTGTTTTGCCTGCATGCATGTATATGTATTATGTGCATGCCTAAAGAGAGCATTAGCTCCTCAAGGGTTGGAGTTAAAGACAGTTGAGCTGCCATGTAATTGAACCTGGTTCCTCTGGAAGAGCAGCCAGTGCTCTTAATCACTAAGCCATCTTTCCAGCCCATGTGTATTTCTTTTTTAAACAATCAAATATTGTCAGGGCTGGGTAGATATAGCCTGATATGCAAGACAATCCTTAGAACTGCATAAAGGCACCATGGTTCAAGTCTGTAATTTTAGCACTAAGGAAGCGAAGGCAGGAAGATTAGATATACCTGGTCATCCTGTGCTACCTAACAAGTTCAAAGCCAACGTGAACTATATATGATTCTGTCTCAAAGATGAAACAACAAAACAAAAACTACCATAAATAGAACATTATGATGCTACACAGACATTATAAAGTTAAATACACTATAAGACCAAAGTATACAATACCAAAAATATCTATCACAAGAAGGTAGGGGACAACCCGTGCAGGTTTCCCAGCTCTAGAAATAGTTAGAGACAGTTGTTAGCTGCCATGTGGGTGCTGGGAATGAACCTAGGTCCTCTGAAAGAGCAGTCAGTCAGTGCTCTTACCCACTAAGCCATCTCTCCAGCTCCTCCTCTCTTTCTTTTTTGCAAGGTCTCCCCAATGTAGACCAGGCTGGCTGAAATTATAAGCATATACTATGGTTGCCCAGCTTGGGTCTCCTTCTCTCTTGACTTTTTTCAATTTTTTGACAGTAGTTTTACTGGTACTAATTTGATTATTCACAACTATGGTTGTGGCATGAATAAAATTAATACACATTGAAAAGTGTTTAAGTACTAAAAAAATTCAAGGTAGTTCATTCTGATCTTGCTTATAATCCAGATGTCAAATCTTTTTCCATAAATATGATTACCTCACATGGCGAAACTTGAAAAAATAAACAAATAAAACACAAGTGAGGACAGAATTACACACAACTTTTTGTTTGTTTTTTAATATCTGACATGCACCAGGCACTGTTACTACTCTGATCAGTAAGACTCATAGTTCTTGTCTGCAAAATATAGAACAAGTAGCTGGGTGGTGGTGGCGCACGCCTTTAATCCCAGCACTCGGGAGGCAGAGCCAGGGAGGCAGAGCCAGGCGGATCTCTGTGAGTTCGAGGCCAGCCTGGGCTACCAAGTGAGTTCCAGGAAAGGCGCAAAGCTACACAGAGACACCCTGTCTAGAAAAACAATATATATATATATATATATATATATATATATATATATATATATATATATATATATATATATATATATAAAGACAATAGTGGGATTTTTTTTCCTCTGACAACAGAACACCCATATTAAAATAATAGAAGAGGCCTGGTCTCCAAAGCGAGTTCAGGAAAAGCGCAAAGCTACACAGAGAAACCCTGTCTCAGAAAACCAAAAAAAAAAAAAAGAAGAGGAGGAACTTTTATCTAGTAGGAATGAAGATGTTAGAACCCTCAAGAGGCTACTGTAACATCTTAGCTAAGACCTGATGCATACAGTTAAACGAAAGAAATATGGTCAATTAAAAGGAACTGCCTATGTAAAGATCCAAAAGTAAGACCAGGTAGAGCTTTAGGAGAAAGTAGCTGGGTGCAGTATAATGTCCAGTCAGTGGGAAAAGAGAACGGGACAGTGTGGTGGAGAAATCCAACCTCAAGTAAAAAGACCTAACTTCTCATCTTTGCCATTCAGTAGGTGTTTAACTTTGGGGCGAGTCATTTCACGTCTGAGCCATTTCCTGATGATTAAAATGAGGTATTATCACATTTCCCCTCAAAAAGAGAGCTCTAAGATCAAATTTTTAAAGACACACGACAAAACCATAACAAGAAAGTGTGATTTAAAAATTGTTTAGCATGCCGGATGGTGGTGACGCACGCAGTGGTGGCGCACGCCTTTAATCCCAGCACTTGGGAGGCATCGGCAGGAGGATCTCTGTGAGTTCGAGGCCAGCCTGGGCTACAGAGTGAGTTCCAGGAAAGGCTCCAAAGCTACACAGAGAAACCCTGTCTCGAAAAACCAAAAAGAAAAAAAGAAAAAAAAATTGTTTAGCACAATGATGGCACACAGCACCTATAAGGCTAAGTCAGGAGGATCACCATGAGTTCAATACCAATACAGTGATACTGAGACACTATCTCAAAATTAAAAAAATAAAAGAAAAAGATATGTAGTCAACGAATTCCAGGAAAGACTAAATTCTACAGAAAGGTGACCACTTACCCAGACACACAAGAAAAAAGAGAGGAGGCATCTACCGGTTAAGAAAGATTTCAGTACCTTTAACACCAGTGCACACCATTAATCCCAACACTAGGGAGACAGAGGCCAGTGAATCTCTGAGTTCAAGGCCAACCTAGTCTACAGAGCAAGCTCCAGGACAGCCAGGGCTATACACAGAAACAGAGAAATCCTGTCTCGAGAAGAGAGACAGGCAGACAGACTGAGTAAGGCATTTATCAACAACCCAGGATAAGTAGATAGACCCTGACCTCTGATTTGAACCAACCAACCACTGCAAAAGCAGCAATTGGAGAGATTTGAGCAATGGAAATATTTTAAACTGTTCTGTTTACCAGTAATAATAGAATTGCTTTTAAATAATTTTTTAATCTTTTATGTATATTGAGTGTTTCACTGCATGTATGTTTGTACACTATGCATGGTACCCCCAGAGGCCAGAAGGCAGCTCCCGTTGCCCTCGAACTGTAGTTACAGATGGTTGTGAGCCACTGTGTGGGTTCTGGGAATAGAACCCAGGTCCTTGGCAAGAACAGCCAGGGCTCTTAACTGCTGAGCCATCCCTGCACCCCGCCCTAGAATTACACTTTTTGTTTTGTTTTGCTTTTTGTTTTTCAAGACAGGGTTTCTCTCTGTAGCCCTGACTGTCCTAGAACTCCAACTGTAGATGAGACCTGCCTCTGCCTCCTGAGTGTTGGGATTAAAAGCATACACTGCCACACAGGCTGAATTGTGTTTGTTGTTGTTGTTTTTCAATGAAACAGAGGGGTTTATTTGAAAGAGCTTAAAAAAGATTTAAGCACAGAAATTAACACAGAGTGCTCAGTATGTGTATAAGCATCTCATGATAGTTGCTTGACTGTGCTAATACACATTACCTCCCCGCCCCAACACACGCACCATTTTTTTGTTTTGTTTAAAATCCAGAAATGGCCTGGCGGTGGTGGCTCATGCCTTTAATCCCAGCACTCAGGAGGCAGAGGCAGGTGGATCTTTGCGAGTTCGAGGCCAACCTGGTCTACAGAGCGAGATCCAGGAAAGGCACAAAGCTACTCAGAGAAACCCTGTCTTGAAAAAAAAAACAAAAACAAAAATCCAGAAATGGAGATGGCTCAATGGCTAAGAGCTTGCTGTGAGGACCAGTCTGGATTGCAGCAATGACCTAACAGACTGGGTATCCCATGGTACATTCAAGTAGAGATTAAGGGGTAGGCACAGGACAGAAAGATCCCTGACATTTTGCTGGCTACCAGTCTAGCCTAGAAAATGCAAAGCTCAGGTTCAAGGAGAAACTCTACCTCAAAGGAATAAATGAACAAAGGACACCTCAGGCCAGGCAGTGGTGACGCACACCTTTATTATTCCCAGCACTTGGGAAGTGGCTTCCAGGACAGCCAAAGCTACACTAAGAACCCTTTCTTGGAGGGTGAGGGGGAAGAAAAAGAAAAAAGAGGACATCTCTTCTGGCCTCCATACATCCCTACATACATGTGCATACTCACACAAATAAATCTTAAAAGAAATCCACTGAGTTATTAGGAAGCTTCTGAGGTGGGAACTATTCCAGTATTTTGGGTGGGATTTAAGAAAAGGTCTCCCTATACAGCCCTGCCTTGTGTAGCACTGACAATGTAGCCAAGGATGATCTTGAATTCCTGATCCTCTTCCTTTAGCTACTTGAGTGCCGGCTGGAGTTATAGGCCCATGCTCATGCCCAGACTACAATGCCAAATCTTGATTGAGTGGCAGTGACACAGTATTGATATTTTTTTGATTACTTACTTAACTATATGATGTTTCATGTCCTTTTTCTATGTGTGATACTTCATCCAAATTATACTTCTGTTCAGAAGCTGAACAGAGACTATTTCACACCTAAGCCAGAGCTAATAAAGTCGTTCAGCAAACAGACCCAGCAATGCCAAAAAAGATATTTATGAAAGAATAGATTGATAAACATATGCAAAGTATTCAGTGCTACCTATGAAATAAAAGTACCTAGAACTGATTTCAAAATATTTTAAATGAAATGGAAAATGTAGATGAAAAAAGTTTTGCATATGATGGCATCTGAGCTAGTGATGGAAAAGACTTTCGGAGTATCTTTGAATTTTCCATAGTTTTTTCAGAATATTCACAACTTTAGTATACTTTTAGGAATGATAGGGCTATAAGATAAAAACAAACTCACTGCCACTGAATTTTTTCTTTCTTTCTTTTTTTTTCCCAAACAGCTTCTTACTATGTTTCCTATACTGACCTAGAATGCTCCAATTTCCTGCCTACGCCAACTTGATACTGGAATTATAAGTGTTGTGTCACCATGCCTACTTATGTTTTGTTTTCAATGTCCTAATATTTATTAACAAAAGAAATAAGCTCTAGGAAATGGCAGTATAACTTTTTATACTTTTTCACATGTGCTTTTAATGATATGGAAAATTACTATAAACTGCAAGACAGCATGTAAAACTCCAAACTCCCTTGAATGTATGGAGAACAACTGGAAGGGAACCGGCTAAAGTGGTAACAATGACTATACTTTAGATTTGTTTTCTTTAACCTGGAGTGGTAGCATACTTACAATCAGCTTTCAGGGGGCTGAGACAGAAAGGGTCCAAAGTTCCAACCTGCTCTACACAGAGACCCTGTCTCTACACACACACACACACACACACAAAAAAAATTCCAGGCCAGACCCGGTCCCCAAAAATCAAAACAACAAACTTTCTAGTATTTATACAACCAGTGTATCTAACTATCTAACTTTCATTACTGGGGATACAGGAAATGGGAAATCCTTTTTAATCTTCTTCCAATTAAGTTGCCATAAAGTTTTATATATATATGTGTGTGTGTGTGTGTGTGTGTGTGTGTGTCTTACCAAATTGATGGAAGGGAGCAAGACAGACCAGTGCTGGCCACAGTGGCACACACCTTTAATCCCAGCACTCTAGAAGAGGTATATCTCTGTGAGTTCAAGGCCAGTCTGGTCTACATAGGGAGTTCCAGGCCAGCAAAAGCTACATAGAGAAACCTTGTCTCACAAAAATAAGTAAATAGCAACAGACTAATTAGCACAGAGAAAAAGTAAATATAATTACAGCCAATGAATATTTATTTGAATTTCTTTGAAGTCCCATTTTTTGTGTATTGAAGAATGGTCTTTTTAGGGGCTGGAGTGGTTAAGAGCATTTGCCACTAATGCAGAGGACCTGGGTTTGATTCCCAGCACCCACATGATAGCTCACAACTATCTGTAACTCAAGGGGATCTGATGCCCTCTTCTGATCTCTGAGTGCACTGCGCATGTACAAGGTACACACACTATTTTATTTTATTTTATTTTTGGTTTTTCAAGACAGTGTTTCTCTGTGAAACAGTCCTGGCTGTCCTCCTGCCTCTGTCTCCCAACTGCTGGGATTAAAGGCGTGCGCCACCACCACCCAGCCTGTTATTTTCATTACGTGGTCCCTGATCCCATTATCTGGGAAATAGGTAGAAACAGAATGCTCGGATCTTGTGCCAGACTTAATCAGAAATTCTGGGAATGGAGAGCCAGCAATCTGGCTAAGGTTGCTTTCAGGTGGTTGTTTTTTAATAATTATAAGTTATATCCCCTAAATGTTTCCTTTTATGGAATCCATGTGGTCATTCTAATAATATATTCAAAAAAGTCCCTACGTATGTCTGTGGATCCTGAGTCAAACTGGAACTTGCAAGGGCATTAATGAACCAAGAACTCCACACTGTGGCTCACAGCTAGCTGTTAACTCCAGTTCCTCTTCTAGCCTCTGCAAGCATATGAAAGCAAAACACTATGCACATTAAACATTTTTTAAAATGTTTACTGAAGTAGAATTTAGGCAGACATGGTGGCTCATGTCTATAATTCTATCACCAGGAAGCGGAGATTACCATGAGTTTTAGGCCAGCTTTGGCTACTAAAGAGCTCTTATCTTAAAATGGAAGAAAGAAGGCTATTGCAGAGGACCCAGTTCAGTTCCTAGGATCTATAAGGCACTTACAGAGGTCCTTAACAATTATAAGGGATCCAGTGCCCTTTTCTGGCCTCTGAGGACACCAGGCATGCATGTAGTACACTTAAACACATGCAGGCAAAACACTCATACACATAAAATTAAATAAATAAATAAATAAATAGATAGATAGATAGATAAATAAATAAATAAATAAAATGTAGATTCTGGTAAGGACCAAGCATAAAAGGTATTCTATGCTATAAGAACTTAATAGGAAGCTCTGACCTGGGGGAAGACACTGTCATAGGGCTGGAGAGATGACTTGCTTAGTAAAGTGTTGGGGAATGGAGGAAGCCCTGAGTGAATGTGTAGAAACAGGTAAGTCCTGAGTTAATGTGTATTTCTGACATGGCATTGCCATGTCAAGAACCCAATGCCTCAGATCCATGGCATGGCATGGCAAAGCTCCTTCTCACGCCCCAGTAAGGCTCAGAGGAATGACAAAGCCTTCCTCTGGTCAAGTTTGAATGTTGAAAAAACTAAAAAACTCAGCTCCTTCCTCCAATTTTCCCCCCCAGACAGGGTTTCTCTGTGTAGCTTTGGAATCTGTCCTGGAACTCACTCTGTAGCCAAGGCTAGCCTGCCTCTGCCTCCCAAGTGCTGGGATTAAAGGCATATGCCACCACCGCCAGACTTTAAAATAAATCTTAAAAATAAAATGCTTAACTGGGCTTGGTGGCATACTCCTTTAATCCCAGCACTCGGGAGACAGAGACAGGAAGATTGCTGCAAGTTTAAGGATAGCTTAGCCCACAAAGTGAGTTCCAGGTCAGCCAGAGCTGTTACACAGAGGAAACCTGTCTCGAAAAAACAAATAAATAAAATAAAATGCTTACTGGGCATAGTGATATACACTTTAATTCCAGCACTGGGGAAGGCAGAGGCAGACAGATTTCTGTAAATTCAAGGCCAGCCTGGTCTACATAGTAAGTTCCAGGACAGCCAAAACTACATAATGAGGCCTTGTCTTGAAAAAGAAAAGATTTTTTTAAAAGACTTATTTATTTATTAAGTACACAGTGTGTTCTGCCTCATGTAAGCCTGAAAGACAGTAGAGGGCACCAGATCTCATTATAGATGGTTGTGAGCCATCATGTCGTTGCTGGGAATTGAACTCAGGACCTCTGGAAGGGCAGCCAGTGCTCTTAACCTCTGAGCCATCTCTCCAGCCCCCCCAAAAAATTTTTAATTTAAAATAAAATGAAAATAATATTAAAATAAAAGCATTCCAGAGAAAAAGTTAAGTAAGCATAAAAGATAATCCCATAGCCATCCATATACAAATGCAGAAATAGGAGAATTCTTGCTCGTAATAGAAGTGTTTACAGATTAAATTACTGTTAAATTGACATTGTTTTCTCTTTTAAAGTAAAAGGGAAGATCTTGGTAGACTAGCATTCAGCTCTGCCATACCAAAAGACTGCCAAATTAATGTCTTCGGGATGTCTTATACCGTAGTCATGCATGCTGCTATCTAGGGAAACCATTTTCCAGCATCAAAGAACCAGGGTAACCAAACTACTTATGACAGTAAACTGGAGAACATAGTAGCATTAGCAAAGGTAACTCAATGGTTCAAGGAACATGAAACAGTCTGTCTTTCTCTGCAGAAGTGAAGAAAAAAGACATAACAAGTTATCATTCCTTGGCACTTCCCTTCCCTTTGACTCTTTCCTGAACACCACTCTCTTGATAATTATAGTACTGCCACCAGCACTTTACCACAGACAGATTAAATTAACTGTGTTACATTCTCGTTTGTCCTTGGTGTATTCAGTTAACCATCCAGTAATGAGAGTTTCAATGATATAAATGGTACCATGCTATCTATGTATATGCCATGAAAAAGAATCATGCTTGGCTGTAGTAACATACTACACAGACAAAACTGAATTTTCTTTCAGTTAGATACCATGAAGCACAGGCAAAACAAGGACCCAAGAGGTTGCCTTCAATATATAATTACTGAAAATTGACTTTTAAGAGAATAAAATTGGGCCTGGTGTTAGTGGCACACATCTTTAATCCCAGCATTTATGAGACAGAGGCAGGCATGGATCTCT
The DNA here is from genome assembly GCF_903995425.1 of Onychomys torridus. Classification (NCBI taxonomy): domain Eukaryota; kingdom Metazoa; phylum Chordata; class Mammalia; order Rodentia; family Cricetidae; genus Onychomys; species Onychomys torridus. The sequence goes on from NC_050443.1 coordinate 124,176,962, forward strand.
GGAGTTCAAGGCCAGCCTGGTCTACAAAGTGAGTTCCAGGACAGCCAGGGCTGTTACAGAGAAAACCTGTCTGAGTGGGTGGGGGGATAAAAGAAAAAAGTAAAAAAGTGTACCCTATCTTAATGAATCTTACTATAAGCCATAAAGGAGGAATCCTGGGAATCACATCTACACCTCCTTTACATTCACTCTGAAAATATCTAATAAATGAAAAACGTATGATGCTTTCAGTAAGCATTTTTCAAATCATTCCCTTGAATTCTCCTATCAGCTCTCAACAATCCCATACCAACATATTGTTTGAACCACTGCAGTGTCCTAACTGGTCACAAAACCATTCCTGCACTCTTCCTTGGTTTGTCTTAATTTAGCAATTCCAATTCTTTCTGTAATTCAGTCACAGATATTATAATCTAAACATACTATACCCTGTTGAGTTTCTGTCTTCCCACAACATTCATAATATTTTGTCAATATTTTAACTCCTTCACTTACATCTCTATAGTTAAACAGACCTTTTTAGTGTTTTAACTTCTTGAAAGGTCTCTCAAAAAATGTCAAATCCTTTCCAGTTTTGGGACTCTTTGTGTGTAATAATCACTCCTCCATTTTGCCTAGTTATCTCACCTCATTCAGGTCTCAACTCTAAACACTCTTAGCAAAAGTATCTCCTGATACTTCAGCCCCATTACTTAGTACAGACTAGATTAGGTTACTATTGCAGACTGCCTCCTGTATTTCTCTGTAGCCCTCTGCATAACCATAATTAACATGACTAGTACAAGCATTTGTTTAATGTTTGACTCACCAAAGTAGAGATCCCACGGCAAACAGACCATGTCTACTTTGCATATTACTCTACCCTAAGAGCCTCTCCATACAGTCTGATACATGGTTAAATGTTACTGATACTTTCTCATTTAAGACTTTCAATTAAGTGGTTCCACAACAGTAGCTTCAGATCTCAATATAAAATGCCATCTTCTCAGAGAACCTTTCAGTGACTACCCAATCTAAAAAAGTGTTCCTGACTCTACAAACATCTCATTACCCTTATAATTTCCTCAAAGTATTCAGCAGTACCTGACACTACAGTATTTGAAAATTTAAGTGTCTGGCTCAGCATAAGCACTCAACAAATAAATATTTAATTGAATGAATCTCCTGAATGAGAAAGATACTTTGGTAAATACTTGAAATTCATTCATCAGCAAAACATGAAAAAGTACCACCAACAAAGTTGAACAGTTTAGTAGAGCTTAACCAGACTGCCAACTCTGAATTCTAGCTCTGTCCCTTCTTAGCTAGATAACCCAGGACAAATTACTTAAGGCATTATGCCTGTTCCCAAATCTGTAAAAGGCAACATAGAATCTACCTTATTAGCTGGGCAGTAGTGGTGCCAGCCTTCAAGGAGTGGAGGGGTGGGAGAGGGCACAGGCAGGTCTCTGAGTTTGAGGCCAGACTGGTCTACAGAGTGACAGCCAAGACAACACAGAGAAATCCTGTCTTAAAAAACCAAAAAGCAAACAATCCACCTTAAAGGATGCTGAAAAATAAATTAGCAAATCATTTTGCTTTACTTAAAGACAAAGATACTCTTTAAAAAAAGATACAATGAGAATGCACTCTGAAGTAGGTAATTTCACATCACAGAGCACACTTATACAGACATAACCCACTACTTGACTAACTCATAAGATAGGTATATAATACACGTGGTATGTTTGTCCTCAATGTTATTATGACACATCACTGTAATCATTAACTGTATTGTATGGAACTAATAACAAAGATGTGTGTACATGGTCAGCACAGACACATTCTCTTTTCAAGTGTTGGTGGACCATGGCTGGTTGAATTAGGAACTCATAAAGGACAACTGCATATTCAACTAATGTGTGCTACTACTATCCAGTAATAATGAGCTATTTTTCCTATCACACTGTGATACTTCTTTTATCTTTATCTATAACTCTTTAAGGACAAGAAAGAATAGAATCAGCATTTTTACCTTTTTACATTTATTTATTGTGTGCATGTATAGGTGTAACGAGTAGCATGTACATGCAAGAGACCATGCAGATCTTAAGAGGGTATCAAAACCTCTGGAACCAGAGTTATAAGCAGTTGTGAGTCACATGGGGTGAGGGGGACCGCTAGGAACTGAACCTTCACTTAAATCTTAAAACTCACTGAAAAATATAGTATCTTGCTGGGCGACGTGGTGCATGCCTTTAATCCCAGTGCTCAGGAGGCAGAGCCAGGCAGATCTCTGTGAGTTTGAGGCCAGCCTGGTCTATGGAACAAGATCCAGGACAGGCACCAAAACTACAGAGAAACCCTGTCTCAAAAACAAACAAACAAACAAACAAAAAAGCCAGGCCATGGTGGCGCACGCCTTTAATCCCAGTGTTCAAGAGGCAGAACCAGGCAGATCTCCGTGAGTTCGAGGCCAGCCTGGTCTACAGAGTGAAATCCAGGACAGGCTCCAAAGCTACACAGAGAAACCCTGTGGGGGTGGGGAGAGAGAACGGCACACAAACCAAACCAAACCAACAACAACAACAAAAAACCAGTATCTTACTTAAAACCCAGGTAATAGTGCCTGCAATCCCAACACTCATGATGGAGGGAGAAGCAGGATCACTACAAACTTGAGGCCAGCCTTATCTACATAGTAAACCCTATTTTTTTAAGACAAATGTTAAATATATATTAATTTCTAAAAGTTATGTATAAGGGCCTGGAGAGATGGCTCAGTCGGTAAAGTGTCCTGCAAGCACAAGGACCTCAGTTTGATCTCCTGCACTCTGGTAAAAAGCTGAGTGAGCAAGGTGGATTATGTCTGTAATCCCAGCATTTAGAGGTAGAAGGTGTAGCATCAGTTCAATGTCATCCTCAGCTATATACAAAAATATAAAAGGTCTTAGACCAAGCTGGGCTACATGAGACCCTATCTCAAAAAAAAAAAAAAAAAAAAGGGGGTGGTGGTGGTGGTGGAAGATGGCTCCAATGTGAAAATAGCTGAATGTGGTCATGAACCTCTGTAAACACAAGGCTAAGGGAGGCACAAACAGGCAGTCTGGGAACTTGCTGGCCAGTCAGTGTAGCTGAAACCCCTTTACCAAAAAAAATAAAAACAGTGAGGACAGCGAGGAAGACATTTCAATGTCAACATCTGGCCTCCACACTTACATTCTAGGTGAGCACAACCGAAAAATATGGGTATGGGAACACACAAAATAGACAAAGCTAAGTGATCCAGGCCTCTACATGCAAGCATATACATGTACACAGCACAAATGTACACAAATACAAAAAATGTTCTTTATGGAAGGCATTTATAATTGAGATAATTTTGACACTGATTTAGAAAGGAAGAGCCATCAGTCACTCTAAGCCTCAAAACTATGTAAAATCCTAAGGAAGATGCTCGAAAGACACAGTATACTATTTTACTTGACACTGCAACAGTTCAGTCTAGTCTAAGAAGAGATATACTACACTAGTAAGGTGGCATGCCACGGGCAGAAATCACCTTACATAATTAAAAAAAATCTTACCAGGACACAAGCCACAAAACCTCTAGTTAGCCTTTCCACAAGACTTCTCTACTTTGCTAAAAATGTGAGAAGTTTTGTTTGCTGAAAAGGCTTTTCCTTTTCAACAATTCTATAAACTTTAAAAGTTAATTCCACAGGCTAGAGATGGCTCAGCAGTTAAGAGCACCTGCTGTTCTTGAAGGAGACCCAGGATTAGTACACTGCACCTACACAATGGCTCACAAAAGTCTGAACTCCAATTCCAAGGGATCCAGTACCCTTTGCTGGCCTCTGTGGTATTTGCACGCATGTGGTACACATACATACATGTAGGTAGATGCTTATACACCTAAAATAAAGCAAATCTTTAAATTTATTTTAACTATATGTATTTATATTTATGAATAAATATTTGATCAGGTGTGGTAGCACATGCCTTTAATCTCAGCACCCAGGAGGCAGAGGGAGGTGGATCTCTGAGTTCAAGGCCAGCCTGGTCTACAGAGTTGTCCAGGACAGCCAGGACTACACAGAGAAACCCTGTCTCGGGGCAAAGAAGAAAAAAACAAACACACACACACACACAAAATAAAATTTAAAAAAAGAAAGATTTTTATCTATGTATTATACAAATATTTATTTATATAGGTAGGTAGGTATTAGATAAGTAAATAGACAATATACATATACATATATATGTGTGTGTGTATATATGTGTATACACACACACACACACACACACACACACACATACACAAAATTTTTTTTCTGTGTAGCCCTAGCTGTCCTGGAACTCACTCCTGTAGAACAATGCTGGACTCTAACTCGGAGATCTACTTCTCTCTGCCTCCCAAGTACTGGGATTTAAGGCATGTGCCACCACCACCCAGCATAAAATCTTATAAATGGATATGGACTTACAGATATAAAACAAATCCCTGAAATACAGCTGACCAGAACATATGCATGTTAGATACATGCCAATACATGTCAAACCATTAAAAACTAATTATTTTATTTTGTGTAAATGTTTTACCTGCATGTATGTTTGTGAATCTTTGTGCTTGCTACCCAGATGATTAGAAGAGGATATCAGATCCTCTGGAACTGAAGTTACAGTTAGTTGTGAGCCTTCATGTGGTGCTGGGAATTAAACCAGGTCCTCTGCAAGAGCAGCAAGTGCTCTTAACCTCTGAGCCATCTCTCTAGCCTTCCACATCAAATCTTTTTAACAAGAACATTAAAGAAAAAGCCAGGGTTGGGTATTTAGCTCAGTGGTAGAGTGCTTGCCTAGAAGGCCCTGGTTTCGGTCCTCAGCTCAAAAAAAAAAAAAAAAGCCAAAGAAAGCAGGCAAAGCAGTTCACACCAGACATCCCAGTATTCATGGGGTTGAGGCAGAAGGACTGCCACAAGCTGCAGGCCACCCTAGGCTATGGTGTGAGAATGTATCTCAAAAAAGCAAATAAAGGAAACCTATAGCCTTTTCTCTAAGAGTGGAGATCACCAGAAAATGAATTAGGGAACTATTTACTCACTTTTCTTCCAAACAGTCTAAACACAGAGCCAAATAAAACCACATAAATTTTTCAGTAATATTCTAAGCCTTTCAGTTCAGCAGATTTCACATACAATTTTGTGGCTCTCCTCCTACCCCATTCTACAAACACAAATTCAAATGTTCAAAATAAATACATGGTGAATAATACTAATAATGGTCTCTATGACTAAGGAGAAAAAATAAAAACAAATTCTTAAACTCCAACAGAGAAACCCTGAGAGGAAAGCAGAAGTAAAAATATCCAAATGCATGTACAAGCTAATCCCTCCAAACTATGACAAAATTTTCTTTCCGTAATATATCTCATAAATTCCTTCCAAAAGCCAGGCGGTGGTGGCGAATGCCTTTAATCCCAGCACTCGGGAGGCAGAGGTAGGCGGATCTGTGAGTTTGAGGCCAGCCTGGGCTACCAAGTAAGTTCCAGGAAAGGTGCAAAGCTACACAGAGAAACCCTGTCTCGAAAAAAAAAAAAAAAAAAAAGAAAAAAAAAAAAAAAAAAAAAAATTCCTTCCAAAATATTAAGACACAGAACTTTATCAGCATCCAGTATTGTCCTCAATCAATCCCCTCAACAACCCTCCAAACTTATCAAACTGTTAACTTATTGAAATACCCACTGTTAACGTACCAAAAAAAAAAAAAAAATCCATAACTTATTAACACACCAGCTCAAAAACTACAAATTTTAAATAGTCAAATAATACTAATACTAATATATTGAATAAAACTATCCTTCTTTGGTTTGCTCCTAAAATTTAATTTTAATATAATACATTCAATTAGATTTACTACAGTATCAGTATTATCAAGTTAAGAATCTTACTTGGGTTTCAATCCACAAAAACCTTTGATTTGTAGATTTGCAATGATTTCTATAAAAGTTTATTTCAAAACAGGATGAATTACTACTTGACAAAAAAAAAAAAAAAAAATCCCAAGGTATTATTATACCCTCACCGGTCCTGTGGTACACAGAAAAGTCATCTAAAATAATTACTTCTAAAAGAAGGGAGTTGAAAATACTAACCAGTCTCTGGCTGTAACGAATCCTTTCTTCTTCAGGTTCCATCTCTCACTCTTCTGATGAAAGGTCTGTAAAGAAACTGCTCTGGGGCTGCCTTCCTCTTCCTTCTTAGGAACCAAACTGTAAAGGAAATGAACAGAAGTAAGAACTCATTCTCAAACTTACACTTTATTCTCATTAAGTTACAGGCTGAGAATCCTTTTCATGTGTTTGGAACCTTTACCCTCTTGGGCAAATGGTACCACACCTTCTCAACAGTAATCACATCCCAACTACAGAAGGTCTAAGCAAAAGGAGATTTGGTTTCAGTTCCTTAGGACCTGGTCACATCTTTGTTTCTACCCATAGGATCACAGTTAGCAAAACTCTCCTTCCTGGCAACATTAGCAATAAAGAAATAAGTAAGCAAATAGAAAGAAGAAAGAAAAAAAAGAGGAAAAGGCTCAGAACTTTTTTTCCCCCCTTCTGTTTTTTGGGTTTTTGTTTTGAGACAGGGTCTCTCTATATACCCTTGGCTGTCCTGGAACTCACCATGTAGACCAGGTTCACTTCAGAGTCACAAGAGATCTGACTGCCTCTGCTGAGCGCTGGGATCAAAGGCACGGGCCACCAAAACCAGCAAGGACTTCTATTTCTAAAGCCTGAGCGACCAATTGGAAGTACACACAAAACTAATCCAGATGCTAATCAAATGAGTTCTCAAACAAGTAATGACAAACTATGAGCACAGAGGGAGGGCAAGAAAAACTAGGTTTCATAGAGAGACTCCAAACCAATGTCCCATATCCTTCTAGTAGGGCTGTGCGCAATTGTTACCTTCCCAGAACTACCTACCCTCCACCTCAACTCAAGGTGTACAACTCGGAAACAAATTTGAGAGTTGCAATACGGAGGCAAAAACACCATCTGATCTAGATGGGTAAATAATAAATGAAACGACTGAAACATCTACTAAATAAAGACAGGCTGGCGCGTCAATCAATCCATAATACCAAGCAAGGGTTTTCATTTTTCTAAATATTCTTTCTCCCGGATAATGGCTTCCATTGGGAATGCAAATGCTTCCTCTCATAAGTACATTACGGCCACGTTAACGGAATCCTTTCAGAGGACCCGATGACATAGTTTGCGAGGGACACAGCCTGACCCCCTGGACCAGTGCCGCCGCCGGGGCTGGACGGGAGAGCGGCACACCTCTCCTGCTGCCCCGGGGAAACGCCGTTTCCACGGCTCACCCCTTGCAAAGAAATAAAAACTTTACATCCAGTCTTTAGATAAGACAGGGAACCAAACTTCCCAGGGCGGGGGAGGGGGGAGGGGAAATCTCACCGGGGATTTTGTTCTGGAGTTCTTGTCCAAGAGGGAAGAAGATTCCAAAAACAGAAAAAATTAAATCCCTAACGTCGTCTTCGGTTTTCCTGTGTACTAACTCAGAATCCAGAAAAGGGTCAGGGCGACCCGGAAAAGAGGAAACAGTTACTGAACCAAACCTCCTCTTCTGGCTTTACAGACTCGGCGTCCGAGGCGTTAGGAGAGCAAGCCCACTCGGCGACTCCCCCGGGCCGGCGGTCAGCAGCCCCAAGCCCGAGACCCGGGCCAGCCCGGCCGCGAGGAACAGCCTCCGCTCGGTGCCCGCGGCCGGCCACAGGCGCTCCCCAAGCCCAGGAGCCGCGGCCGATCAGCTGAGATCCACCCGGCCGACGCTCCCCGCGCCGCCCGGCCCCCCGGAACGCGGGCCCCGGCCCCGGGGGGCGGAGGGGGCGGGAACAGCGAGGCGCTCCGGCTGGGGGGCCCCCGCTGCCTTTGCGTCGTCCCCTAAGCCGGGGCTCCGCGCTGCGGGACGATCCCCCCCACCCCCGGCTACTCCCCAGTCGCAGAGGAGGGACTCCGGGGGATGGGCCCCCTGTCCTTGTCCTTCCACCAGAAGAGCCCCGTGCCCGGGAGAGAAACAGCTGCGACAGGCCCCGGAGCTGGAAAGGTGCTCTGCGACCCGCCGCCGCCGCCGCCGCTGCCAGGGAGGGGTGTTGTTTCCCTCACACAGGAGGATCCGCTGAAGCAGCCGCCGCCATTTTGAACCCGTCAGATTCTCACATACACACAGCTCCTCCGGGCGCACTGCGCAGGCGCCGTCCCCTCGCCGCCGCCCCCCCCCACGCCCGCCCCCGTCGCCTCTCCACCCCCACCTCCTTCGAGCCTCCCAGCGCCTCTTACCGCTCTCCGGGACACACGTGAACGCGCACGCGTCACTCCCCCCCCCCCCCCCCCCCCCCCCCGCCCCCGTCGGGCGCGGACACACCGCCGGCGCGCGCACGCGCGGACGCGTCGGCCTCGAATCGCCCGCGCCCCGCGACGCCGACGCGGTTCCCCGCCCTCCCCACCTCGCGTCGTCAGCGCGTCAGCCCGCCAGCCCGCCCGCCCGCCCGCCCGCCCGCCCTCGGGGCCGGCCTACCGCCCCCGCTCCCCGCCCGCCTCCTTCCAGGTCCCCAGCAAGCGCGGCGGAATGCCGGCGCCGGCGCCTGCGCGCGAGCGGCGAGCCGCCTCCGCGAGCTCCCTCCCCCCCCCCCCCCACCCCACACACCCGCACTCCCTGCACGCACTCTGCACACACACGCACACACACATGCACACACACGTGCACACACATGCACACACACACACACACACGTGCGCGCGCGCACACACACAACTTCGCCTGGGGCCCCGCCCAGCGCCGGCCAGCTGCGCCAGCCGCCCTCCCCCACCACTCTAGCGAGGGCTGTGACCCCCGACCCCCACAAAACACGACACCCCCCCACGCGCACCCCGACAAGCAGTAGGAAGCCTCTCCCCCGGCCCTGCAGGCGGCTCTGCCCTCGGCCGCCAGGCAGGCAGGCAGGCAGGCAGGCAACGCAGGGCCAGGCGGCCTGGGCCAGCGCAGCCGTTGGCCGTCTCTACGCGGGGTCCCCCCGGGGTCATCACCCTGGGAGCCCGGCCGACCCGGGCGCCGCGCTCCGGCCTGCTCAGACCGAGGGCCGCAGAGAGGCGGCGTCTTCCCGCCGGGCGCCCTCCCTCGCGCGCCGGCCGGCGGCCCGAGGCCCACCTGCTCGCCATCCCCGCGTAGGCCCCAGCACCCCCGCTGCAGGGCCTGGCCGGCCTGCGCTCGGGGGGCTGCTCGGGGCAGCGACCCGGGTCCGCCTCACCCACTCGCCGCCGCTCCGAAGGGGCAGGAACCGGGAGTAGGAGCATGTCTGTCCTGGGCTCGGCTCCCCCAGGGCAGCTCCCGACGCTTGACAGGGGTGTCCACAGGTGCTGTGCGCGAGAGTGGGATCCACGACGGCTCGGGGGCGGCGGCGGCCACGGGCGCCCGGGGAGGCGGCCCGGGAAGCCCCCGCTGCGGGCCACGCTCAGGTTTCCGTGGCGCCGGTGCCCTCGGCGGCCCGGGTGGGACGTGACCCCGCCCCCGGCGAGTCGGGGCGCCCCCCACCGAGAGGGGCGCGGGCCGCCCCTAACCCCAGGGCCGCGGCGTGTACGGGAGGCCCAGCCGGGAAGATGTCTCCCGTCGGTGTGCGCGGCTTCGCGCGAGGGTCAGCGATGGGGCAGCGGCGGCCCAGGCTGCCCGGCCCTGCCCACGAACGGGTGCCCGCGGCTCGACAGCTGCCCGACGGGCTAGCCGGCTCCGGACGTCGACGGAGCCCAGCCGGAGGTAACCGAGCAATGCCATGCGAGCAGCCCGACTGCGCTCAGGGCAGTTCCCCAGCCAATCTCGTGCTTTGAGGCCCGTTTAAATTGTAAATCCCACAAAGGACGGTGGCCTGGACGCTACACATCCAAGTGCCTGAGGTTGGCACCTTCCCCTTGCTGAGTGGTGTCACGCCAGTCGTGTTCTCCCTGCCTTGGTTTCCGATCCCGAAGAGTCTGAAATGGAAGAGGAAGAGCCCGGTGTATCTATCAACAAACGTTCACAAACAGCCTTTTAGGTCTTAGGAAGACGTTAGTGATCGACAGTTGGGGAAATGATAGGTTTTCCACCACAGTTTGAACTGGGGTAAAGACACTCCTTAAACCCAAAGTATTATTTAATAAAGCACAAAGTTTTGCTAAGGCACCCAGGATTTTTACAGACATTCTCTGCTTTGTTTCACATCTCTACTAGACAAGGGAAAGAGCTTTGTGTTTTTAAACCTGTTTAAAGATAGACAATTGGAGTATAAGGTTAAACCGCGGGCGTGACTCCGGGGAGAAAGAGAGCCGCAGCTCTGCAACTGTCAACAGAAACATCTCACAACAAAAACGATTGGTTAGCATGGGTTCATCATGCAGCCAGTCACTGGGCAAAGCCATTCTTTATTCTGATACCAGTTGCTTTTCAGGCTTTAATTTTTTAGGGCATTGCTAAGAGATAATTGCTGAGACTTTACCAGATTTAAGGCCTCTTTTAGTTTCCCAGGCTATAGTTAAGTATGTTTCAAAAGCGCTGTTCTTACCCAACTGTGGTGACTAGAGGTATTGCTAGGACTCCAGAGGCCGAGGCAGGAAGATTCCCATGAGTTAAAAAGCCAACATGGTTTAGATAATGAGTTCCAGGCCAACCTGGGCTACATAGTGCAACCTTGTCTCAACAAAAGGCAATAGGCTTTTACATCCAATGCCAGGTATAGCCCCAAAGACATCTGACTTTCTGTCACTATAAAACAAAATCTCAGCCACTTGTTTTAAAAGAAAATTTGCTTCTATCAGACTAGCTGACTGTTGGGCCTCATTGCTATTTGCTTTATTTAGTTCTCTTTATCCAGAAAATACTTAATACTTGGAGGCAAAAATAGAAAAGAAAAGAGAGGCCCCACATGGTACATATACCTATAATTCCAATACTGGAAGGTGAGTGATGCAGAAGGATTGTCAGTCTGAGCTATATAATGAGTTCAAGGCCAACATGGGCTATATAGCAGGACCCTACCCGAGAAGGTTAGGCTCTCTAGCTGTAACTCAGCTGTATCTCGCCCTTGTAGGGACCTTTGGTGAGTTTAATCCAGGTGTACTGAAAGAAAAACAAGGAAGGCTCTAGAACAAACTCAACCCATAGTATTTATTTTGAACAGAACTACAAGAACAAGGCTGGCCAGATTTCTTCCCAACTCCTTCCAGTTGAAAACCATTTGTTAACTACTCTGCAATAGGGAGTTGACTATCGAAACAAATACATCCAATGGTGTCTCTACAGGCTGGCTTTGTAACTATACCAAAGCAGATGTGCAGGGTACAAAATAGGCAGATGGCTAGTCGTATCCCCCCAGATCGTAGTGGCTCTGATGGGTATGGGAAAATCTAAGAGGACTATTGTTTAAAGAATCATTCTAGGCCGGGCAGCGGTGGTGCACACCTTTAATCCCAGAGCTCAGGAGGCAGAGCCAGGTGGACCTCTGAGTTTGAGGTCAGCCTGGTATACAGAGCAAGATCCAGGACAGGCACCAAAACTACACAGAGAAACCCTGTCTCAAAAACAAAAACAAACAAAAAAGAACCATCCCAGAAAGTCCAGAGCTAGGGCAATTCCCCAAGAAGGCCACTAGATCTTTGAACTAGATAGCTTCAACTGTGGCTAAAGGAAGATGAGATAAGTGGTTTGTGGGAAGGAAGAAAAATATTATAGAAGTCTTGAGAAAATGGTCCCTGTTTGGAATAACCTGGTGTCTTAATCTGTAAATTCATTTCTGCTTTTTATGCACATATGTGCCAATGTCTGTGTCTGCATTTGCTCATAGAAAGTAAGCACACCTACACACACACACACAATTACCTGTGAGTGTATGTGTAGAGTCACACAGGGGGTTGGGGGTTTAGCTCAGTGGTAGAGTGCTTGCAAGTGCAAGGCCCTGGGTTCGATCCTCAGCTCTGAAAAAAAAAAGTCACACAGTATACACTAGACCACAATCCTCAGTGCCGTTCCTCAGGGGCCATATACATTTTCTCTTTCTTCTTCTTCTTCTCTCTTTCTTCTTCTTTTAAAGACAAACTCTCCCACTGACCTGGAACTCCCAAGTAGGCTAAACTGGCTAACCTGGGAACTCTTAAGGATATGCTTGTCTATGTCTCTCCACCACTAAGATTACAAGTGTTCACTATGGCCCATCGATGGTGGCACACGACTTTAATCCTAGCACTCCAGAGCAAAGGCAGGTGGATCTCTACGAGTCTGCGGCCAGCCTGTTCTACAAAGCTAGTTCCAGGACAGCCAGGACTGTTGCACAGACAAAACCTGTCTCTAAATAAACAAGTGTTCACTATGAACACCCATCTCTTCTTACGTGGGTTCTGGGGGTCAAACACAGGTAAGCACTTTACCAACTAAGCCATCTTGCCAGCTCCAGTGTCTTTTTGTTTGCTTCCTTGCTTTTGAGACAAGATTTCTCTGTGTAACAGAACCCTGGCTGTCCTGGAACTCCTCTGTAGATCAGTCTGGCCTTGAACTCTCAGAGATCCGCCTGCCTCTGCCTTCCCAGTGCTGGGATTAAAGGTGTGTGCCACCAGGCCTAGCTGGCTACTATTTTTCTTTGTTTTTTGTTTTGCTTTGTTTTGTGTTGTTTTTTCATTTGAGACAAGGTCTCATTGTGTAGTCCTGGCTGGTCAAGAAGTTGCTATGTAGACCAAGGTTGCCAAAACTCAAAGAGATCTGCCTGTCTCTGCCTCTGAAATACTGGGATAATAGATGTGTGCCACTATACGGTTTTGTTTTCACAAGAGTAACACCCAGTAAATGCTGGTAAGAACATGTACCACTCTTGCAAAGGACATGGGCTTGGTTCCCAGCACCCATGTTGGCTGGCTCAAGACAACCTGACAACAGCTTCAGTGTGTCTTTACACCCACTTGGCCTCTACCAGTAACTGTACGCATATACACACACCACCCCCCAAGACACAGAGGCATCCAGATAACTTTTAAATCAATTAATAAAAAAAATCTGCAGGGCAGTGGTGGCGCACGCCTTTAATCCCAGCACTCGAGAGGCAGAGGCAGGCGGATCTCTGTGAGTTCGAGGCCAGCCTGGTCTACAGAGTGAGTTCCAGGACAGGCTCCAAAACTATACAGAGAAACCCTGTCTCAAAAAAAAAAAAAAAAGAAAGAAAAAAGAAAAAGAAAAAGAAAAGAAAGAAATCTTAAAAAATACCCAGGCCACCCACGTTTTTGTGTGTATTTGGGGAAACGGGGTTTAAGTACAAAACAAAAGCTTTACTTTTAACTGTATTAAACTATTTCCAATTTATTTTTAAATTTTAAAGAGGAAACAAGGCTGCCCTCAAAACAGTAGATCTGAACCAGAACAGAGAGGTGGTCTTGAGGATTCCCAGGAGGCAACATGATCATCAGTGGTTCAACAGCTCAGAGACAGAATGGCCACCCTGTGGTTTTCTGATACTCCTTCCTAATGAGCCCTGCTAGGTCTCAGTTGTGAAATGAATAACCTCTTGAAGTTTAGTGTCTACCACATAACAACTACTGTTCTTTATCTCTCTTTGTCAGCTAGAGTATCACCATGGAACCAAGACTGGCCCCAAAGTCCTAGGTTCAAAAGGTCTTCCTGCCTCAGCTTCCTAAGCAACTAAGGTAACAAGCATGTACCTTTTACTTTAATTAGATTTTATGTGTGTGTGTCAAGGCATGCATATGGAGACAAGGACAACCTTCCCCACCATGTGGGTCCCACAGAGGGAACTCAGGTTGACAAGCTTGACACCAATCACTTTCACTGAAGCCATGGCTGCCCTAGAACTCATTATGTAGACAAAGCTGGCCTGAAAACTCCTGGAGAGCTAACTATGTAGACCTCTTGAGTGCTGGATTAAAGGCATACACCATCACACTCAGCTTCTTTTTTTTTCTCCTCTTGGGGGTGAAGAGGTCTTGTATGTCATGGGTGTGTGTGCAAGTGTGTGTTTGTGTATGTGTGTAGGTTAAAGAATAACTTAAAAAGTCAGTTCTCTCATTCTGTCATGTGGTATGGAACTCAGGTTGTCAGGTTGACAGCAAACACCTTTACCCATTTAGCCATCTAGGAGGCCCTGTATTTTTGGCATCTAAATTTAAGAATAGTTTGCGAATTTTTGGCAGAGTACTTGCCTAGTAAGTAGAGTTCAAAGTTCCATACTAGCACTTTGTAGAACAGGGCAAGGTGTTGCACAACTATAATCCCAACACTCAGGAGATAGAAGCAGGAAGACCAGGAGTTCAGGGTTGTATTGCCTATATAAAGAGTTCAAGGCCAGCCTAGGCTACATAAGACCCTATCTCAAAACAAAAACAAAACCAGCGTTGAGTCAAGATGTTAGGCATTAAAGCACATTGAAGAGCGTTCACAGGATGTACAAGCCTTTCAGAGCTCAAGTTGTGACTTAGTCACAGCTGCTCTTCAGCCCTAGTCTCTCTTTCCTCCCCACACAGTGTGTCTGGTCTCTGTTTTCTCTTCCCTGCCATCCTTCTTCCCATCATTCTGTGCTATCCCTGCCTTCCCTGTCCAACATCTGACAGGCCTGTGTGCCTACTCTCTTTTACTGTGCACTTAAACAAGTGTTCTTGGGTTGGGGATTTAGCTCAGTGGTAGAGCACTTGCTTGCCTAGCAAGTGCAAGGCCCTGGGTTCGGTCCTCAGCTCTGGAAAAAAAAAAAAAAAAAACAAGTGTTCTTTAGGTTTGTCATGTAGTGAATACCTCCCTCTTATCTTTTTCTACCAGACAAGCTCTTTTGGGGGGTTAACTGAGCCACATGAGTATCATTCAAAGGCATCTGAAATCAATGTTACTATTAACACTAGGTGACCTAAAGGAATAATGGGTAATTTTCTTTTGCATCTGAAAAAAAGAATCTAAAAGGATTGGGGAGAAAGAAGCCAAAAATGCCCTGTATCATTGAACATGGATGACACTTTGTGGTGGTTTGGATGAGATTGGCCTCCTTGGGCTCATATATTTTCATGCTTATTCCCAGCTGGTAAACTGGGAGGATTAGGAGGTGTGTGCTTATTGAAGCAGGTGTACCACTAGGAGTAGACATTGAGGTTTCAAAAGCCCTTATCAGGCCCAGAGTTCCTCTCTTTGCCTGCCAATCAGGATGTAGCTCTCAGCTACTTCTCCAATACTATGTGCTTGCCACCTTAGCCATGTTCCCCACCATCATGGTAATGGACAAACATTTGAAACTGCAAACAAACTCCCAATTAAATGCTTTCTTTTCTAAGAGTTGCCTTGGTCATTGTGTCTCTTCACAGCAATGGTAACCCTGACTAAGACACACATGAAACTCATAAATTACATGGGATATAGTTGATAATTTCCTTGAGATCATGAGACTTCAGCTCTCCCTGGCCCAGTGCCTCTCTGCTGGTATTTGGCCTTTTCTACAGATTAGCCTCTCTTCAGTAGTGGATTGACTTTGGCTGTTGGGGCAGCTAGACCAGCATCTGAGATCCACCTGATATTTCCAGTTTTAGCTTCAGAACTAGGCTATCCGTACTTCCCGTTTCTAAGAGAAGTGCTACCCGCCATAGACCTGAGAATCCTGTATTAGCCATATCCCCTAAAGGCTACTTGTGCAGGTGCTTATCTGTATCTAGACCCTCCTAGCAGGTCAGACCTTTGTGTATCTTCTTCAAGGGCACAGACCACCCCTCCTTAGCTGCTTTTCAGGGACAGCCTACCTGTTTTGTGTTTTTAACCTCCTGCCCTAGCCTCAGTTTCCCAGAGTAAAACAGATTGCCCTATTTCCTTTTAGTATCGTTGTGGAGTCACTAGACAAAGACATGGCTATCCACTGTAATCTGAGAGAACATGTTTAAAAGAATTGCTGGTGGCCGGGTGATGGTGGTGGTGCATGCCTTTAATCCCAGCACTTGGGAGGCAGAGGCAGACAGATCTCTATGAGTTCAAGGCCAGCCTGGGCTACAGAGTGAGTTTCAAGAAAGGCTCCAAAGCTACACAGAGAAACCCTGTCTAAAAAAAGGAAAAAAAAATTGCTGGTGTTTCCTTTTTTGGATGCTAGGGATCAAGCCTAGGAACTCCTACATGCTAGGCAACTGTGAAACACCCTCAGCCTACGTGTGACACACATCCAGCCCTATCCTCTAACAAACTTTAGTTATTTATTTGAGACAGGAATGGAAATCTAAGGAGATGCACCTCATCAACAAGACAACAAGGGCAACAGAAGCAGATCCAAAGGAAGGCCAAATCAAAATAGGAGCTCCAGGCTGCAGCAAAACACTCATAACTGCAAAAACTGCGATATGAAAATCTTAGCTTGAACACAGTCCGTACTGTCTTGCAGTCACTTGCAGTCCCACCCAGAGAGTGGGAAAGATAGACTGAGCTAAAAGTAAAGACTTGAAACAGTTCAGAGTTGGATCACTTAGCAAGCGATTTTGTGTGTGTATGGGGGAGTGTCATTTATATACTTTAAATATAATGAATATTATTAATTAAGAGGAATTTTGGGGGGGAAATGTCTATAGAGATACAAAGTCTATACTACCACAACAAAAGCCATGTTCCGGGTTAGGGATGGAGCTCAGCTGGGAAGAGTGCTTACCTGGCATGCACAAAGCTCTATGTTCCATCCTTAGCACTTCATGAAACTTGGTGTGGTAGCACATACCTGTAACCCAATGCTCAGGACACAGATGCAGGAGGATTACAAGTTCAGGGTCATCCTCAGCCATGTGCTGAGTTTGAGATTAGACTGGGGTACCTGAGACCCTGTCTCAAAAAACAAGGCTGAGCATGGTGGTGCATGCCTTAATCCCAGTACTAAAGAGGCAGAAGCAAGTGATCTCTGAGGTGCAAGGCCAGCCTGGTCTACAAAGCCAGTTACAAACCAGCCAAGGCTACATAATGAGATCCTGTCTCAAACAAACAAAATAGCAAATGCTATGCTCTAAGGGGCTGGGGTGCAGCTCAGAGGTAGTGCTAGCTAGTATATTTGAGGTACTGCATAAACTGAGTGTGGTGGCCCACACCTGTAGTCCTAGCAGAAAGAGTTTAAATAAGGCTGTCCTCATCCACAAACCAGTTTGAGGCCAGCCTGAATCACTTGAGATCCTATTTTAAAACTCAGAAACAACAACAAAGCTGAGTCTTTGGGCTGGGGACTAGCTCAGTAGTTGAGCGCCTTCCTTGTATGTCTGAGGCCTTGGGTTTATTCCTGGGTACACAGAAGGAAGAAGGGCTTTGGTGTAGACTTTAAAGACTGACATTTTAAGACTAAATCAGGAGAAAAGCTGAGATAGAATGACAGTGGAGAACTTGTCCTCGGGGCTAGAGAGATGGCATAGTGGTTAAGAGCATTGTTCCTGCAGGGTACCCAGATTTGTTCACCAGCACCCATATGATGGCTAACAACCTGGATAACTCCAGTCCCAGGGCATTCAGCACCCACTTCTGACCTCCAAGGGCACCAGGCAAGCATGTGGTATGCAGACAAACGTGCAGGCAAAACAAATACATAAAACAAATTTTTTATTTTGGAAAAAAATAAAACTTGGCTGGCCTAAGATTCCCAAGCCCACCTCTTGGCTTGGTTTGCAGGAAGAGAGCTTCTGGTTGCTGACAGCTTTCCTTCTGCAGGCCGCGAAGGAACAGTTTCCTTGGAGAAACAGTAGTACATAAACCCTGTGCTCTACAACGCAAGTGCCTCTCAGACTATAGCCGATCCACACAACCTTGCAGGTAGGTGTTCAAATCCCTCCACCTTCATGCTCCTCCTGTCTTGCTGCTACTTTATGCATTTGTTTCTCTACAGTCAGGAGTAAGTATCTGCTCTGCCGGGCACTGGTAACAGTGGGAATGCATCCATGAACAAAACCTCTTCCTCCCCATGAGGCTTTCATTCAGATCAATTCCTTGTCCAGTTCTTACTAATTATATCAGTTTCCAGTGACTCCTTACAATGATGAATGTTCTCAAAGTGTGTCACATCTGATCTACAGAGTTGCAGGCCACCCAGCGCTACATAGTGAGACAATTTTACTGTGTAATGGGAGGGAGTGTCCTATTTCTACACCTCACTTTTTTATATTTGGAGCTGATTACAGGATTGATCCATCTATTTTGTGACTATATATGAAGCTGTGAATAAAAATGTATGCTTTACATAAATTGTGTGATATTTTGTTTGTGTTCTGACAAAGCTTGCCTGGAGATCAGAGGTGGAGCTAGCAACTAGTTAACTATAGAAGTCAGGCGGTGGTGGCTCACACCTTTGATCCCAGCACTTGGGAGGCTCACATCTTTAATCCCAGCACAATTAGGAAGTGGAGACAGGATCTTGGGTCCCCATTTGGTCTAAGGATTCATAGAGGTAAGAAGTCTCAAGCGGCTGCTGCTCTGCATCTCTGGTCTTTCAGGTTATTACCCCATATGACTCCTGGTTTGAATTGATAAGACTAATTGGGATAGCCGGGTGGTGGTGGCTTTAATCCCAGCACTCTGGGAGGCAGAGCCAGGTGGATCTCTGCAAGTTCAAGGCCAGCCTGGTCTACAGAGTGAGATCCAGGATAAGCACCAAAACTACAAAGAGAAACCCTGTCTTGAAAAACAAAACAAAACAAAAAAAGACTAATTAGGATCACACTTCAGTAAATATCAATTTCTATAATACATCTTTGTATTTATTTTTCAGATGGTTTTCCTAAAATAAATTATATATAAATTATAAATATAAATTATATATATAATATATACTTTAAAGATTTATTTATTATGCATAGTTTTCTGCCAGCATGTATGCCTACATGCCAGAAGAGGGCACCAGATCTCATTACAGATGGTTGTGAGCCACCATGTGGTTTCTGGGAATTGGACTTGGGACCTCTGGAAAAACAGCCAGTGCTCTTAACCTCTGAGCCATCTCTCCAGCCCCACTAAAATATATTTTTAAGAGTTTTTATAATCAATAAATTCAGAAAAGCATGTACAGGGTGTGGTGGTGTCTATCTGTAATCCCAGCTATTCTGGAGGCTGAAGCAAGAGTGCAGCCATTTCAAAGCCAGCCTTTGAAGTCCTTGTCTCAAAGTAAAGTAAAAACAAGCTGGAGGCTGGGTGATGGTGGCACATGCTTTAAATCCCAGCACTTGGGAGGCAGAGGCAGGCAGATAGATCTGAGTTCAAGACCAGCCTGGTCTACAGAGCGAGTTCCAGGACATCTAGGACTACACAAAGAAAAACCCTGTCTCAAAAAACAAAAATCAAAACTAAACACAAAAGGTGGGCTGGAGATGTTAGCTCAGTGATAGAACACTTGCTAATGTGTGAAGGATTGGATGTAACCCCCAGCTCTCCTCCTTCACTCCCTTCAATTTTGTCAGAAAAGTAGACATTCATAGGTAATTACTAGAGAGAATCTGTGGGACTTCTCTTTTCTGAACGCAAGTGACCCCTGGAGACTGTTCCCTCCTGCCCGTGCAATCACAGTCTGAGGCCTAGATGTTGAGAATCCTGGCCAAGGTCAGGCAGCTAGGTTAGTGTTGCAGTTGGGATCATAAACCATGTCTTGATAGCTGCTGCATTCAACTACTGCTGCTCCTCAAACTGATTTCATTTTCTCACCCACAGACCAAATATTCATTCATTTGGGCCAGATGGGGTGGCATAAGACTTTGAATCCCAGTACTTGGAATGCAGAGGCAGGAGGATTTCTGGGAGTTTGAATCCAGCCTGGTTTACAAAGTGAGTTCCAGGCTAGCCACAGCTGCATAGTGAGACCTTGTTTCAGAAAGAAGAAGAAAAAAAAAAAAAAAAAAAAGGTCAGGTGGTTGTGGTGCATGCCATCAGCACTGGGGAGAAAGAGGCAGAGGCAAGCAGATCTATGAGTTTGAGGTCAGCCTAGTCTACAGAGTGAGGTCCAGGACAGCCAGAGCCAAAGAGAAACCCTGTCTTGAAAACAAACTAACAAAACAACAACAAAACAAACAAACAAACACAAAACAAAAACCTGAGCTTAGTTAACTTGGAGAAACTACAGCCAATGATTGGGTCTGTAAATCTTACCAGGAAACTGACAGTTTATCTGAGGCAGAGACGTCTGGAGTTGAAATTGTATGACAAAAAGGAAGATTGGGGAGAGAAAAGGCACTGGTACACCCAAAAGGCAGCAGGCCGGGAGTAAAGTGGGGGAAGGAAGCAGTCCTGCGAGCTCCCTTGAGGCCTGACCAGGAGGCTTGAAGGAAACTTGAAGAGTGGACCCTCAAGGCAGAACCACCCATGCTCTTAGATACAAGGAAATGACAAGGTCAAGTTATGTCTCAGAACTCTGATACAAAAGCAGAGTGTAGCAGGAAAAGGTCTGTTCTTCCCACAAGCAGAAAGTGGCCCCACACAGGAGAGTAAAAGGAGAAGGGAAGAAATAAGATCCTGACATTGACCAGTGCCAGGAGGATACTGAGCCCAGGAGTTTAGGGTCAGCCTAGGTAACAGTGATGCGGGGAGAGAGAAGAGGGAAAGAAGAGGACTCAGCGAGATTTGTCCACACAGATGGGCAGTGGTGCACACACCTTTAGGGTCTCTGTGAGTTCGAGACCAGAGCAAGTTCCAGGACGGCTATAGCTACACACAGAGAGACCCTGTCTTGAAAAACAAAAAACGAAAAAATTGTCCACACATTTGTTGTATACAATGTGAAGGAGAGCCGGGCGTTGGTGGTGCACGCCTTTAATCCCAGCATTCGGGAGGCAGAGGCAGGCGGATCTCTGTGAGTTCGAGGCCAGCCTGGTCTACAGAGTGAGTTTCAGGACAGGCACAAAGCAACACAGAGAAACCCTGTCTTGATAAAACAA
Organism: Onychomys torridus; assembly: GCF_903995425.1. Lineage (NCBI taxonomy): Eukaryota > Metazoa > Chordata > Mammalia > Rodentia > Cricetidae > Onychomys > Onychomys torridus. The sequence goes on from NC_050443.1 coordinate 124,197,885, forward strand.
ACAAACAAAAAACAAAAACAAACAAAAAAGGTGAAGGAGGGGGAGGGGAGGAACATGGGGACAGCTTATACCCAAAGGACAAGGTCACATGTGTGTGTGAGGGACTCTGAAACACCTGTTGGTTTTCCAAGGATTGGAAGGAAAAGAGTTGAAGGTTGGAGACAGCATCAGCAGGTCAAAACCACAGGAGACAGAAGGCCTGTAAGAAGGCCAGAATCCTGGGGGCTCTGGACGGGGCCGCAGAGCCCATTGTAGATGCCCTGTAACTGCTTGAGGAATTCATGGATATACACAGTGGCCACCAGAGGAAGCGGAGCCTGTGTGCTGGCTAAGAAGGAGTGATCAGTGAGGTAGAAGAGACAGAACCTAGAGGGCAGGGAGGAAGAGGGAGTGTGGGGATAGACGGGAACAAGTCTGGGTGTAACGGTTGTGGCAGCACTTGTGAAATCCCCCAAGCTGGAGGGGCAGGGTGTGGTGGGTGACACACTCCTTTAATTCCAACAGAGGCAGGTGGATCTCTGTGTTCAAGGTCAGCCTGGTCTACAGATGGAGTTCCAGGACAGTCGGGGCTTCTTAGACCCTCTCCCAAAAGAAGAAGAGAAGGGAGAAGAGGCGGGGGGCAGGGGCGGGGTGGGGAGACAGGGAGAGCAGCAGCAAGAGGAAGCCTGAGTGAGAAGAGGAGGAACATGAGCTTTCTGTTGAGGAGCTTGGCCGTGAAAATCTGAGGGTCGGGGATAGGGCCGGAAATACTTGCTGCTGCAGCATATGGAAGAGTTGGGGGCCCTGAGGTCCAAGAGTAGCATCAGCTAAGAATGGACAAATTGTCCTAGCTCGGGAGGAGGTTGCCATGGCTAGCAAAGGAGTTCATTTTGAAGATAATGGCATAGGAGACTGAAGGAATTTATACTTGGAAGCCTCTGTCTAGAATATTCCTAGATCAGTGTCAGGAAAAGGGAGTGAACTTACTCCTTTGCCCTGTTCTGCCATGAAAAGATGTGTCAAGAAGACCTTCGGACTTCCTGTCCTCTAGAGCTGTGAGGAAATAACTTCTGTTCTTTATAAAGCATCATGAACAGACTGAGACAGAAGGAGAACACAGTTGTCTATGTCTCCCCCTGACACACACACACACACACACACACACACACACACACACGTCACAAAACAAGATTTCTCTATGTATCCCTGGCTGTCCTGGAACTTGCTCTGTAGACTAGGCCTTGAATTCAGAGATCCACCTGCCTCTGCCTCCCGAGTGCTGGGATTAAAGGCGTGCGCCACCATGCCGGATGGAGAATGCAGTTGTATTCTTTGTGTGTGCCTGAGTATGTACCCTGTGCCCGTTACAGAAGCATGGAGCCATCACGTGGGTGCTGGGAATTAAGTCCAGTCCTCTGCAAGAGCAGTGGAAACGTAACTGCTGAGCCATTTCCCCAGCTCCGGCAATTCTCTTCTCTACAGCCATGTCATCATCACGTTGGGTAGCGTCCCACTTTCTGTCCACAGTCTGTGGACCCCGCTGAAGTGAAAGGCATGGGGAGATTTGAAACTCGGTGTAAGGGGTCACAGGAAGCTTACTGTCTCTTCTGCTCATGTCAGAGGTTCAGGAAGACTTGGGCAGATCCAGGCAGTCTGGAGGGACCCCAAACAAGAAGGAGAGCTGAGTTCAAAGCAGGATTTCCTAGCTCATAGCAACTGATGAATAGGAATTTATGTCTCCCTCTGGCCCAGCCTGTACCTTTCTGCCTATAAGCTTTCTACACAATCTGGTTCTCATCCCTATATTCTTGGTCCAGTGAAATCATAGGATTCTCACAACTTGTGACTCCTGCACCTACCATTATTTCTCCACGTGGTCAGATGGAGAGTCCCTTGGTCTCTGTGAAGCATGGGCTCACCTACACTCACCCTTCACTACCTACAAACAGGCTTGGGCCACTCTCCACCCATTCCTTCCTCTTCCTGCAAACATCAGCCCTCAGGCCTGCTTTTTTGTGTTCTCCTAGCCCTGCAGAGCCATCCTCCTTAGTGGCATTTGTTGCTGCTTTCTTGTTTTTGTTTTTTTAATTTTATTTTTTGTATGTATGAGTGTTTTGCCTGTATGTACTTCTGTGCACCGCACATATGTAGTGCCTGCAGAGGCCAGAATAGGGTGTCAGAGCCCCTGGAACTGGAGTTACAGACAGTTGTGAATTGCCATGTGGGTGCTGGGAATTGAACCCTGGTTCTCTGGAAGAACAGCCGGTGCTCTTAACTGCTGAGCCATCTCTCCGATCCTCTCTTGTTTCTCAAAGTCTGATATGCCCCATACCAAGTATTTGCATCTGAGCAGAATGAAATGCTGGAATGGTGAACTCTGGGTGACTGTTGGGAAGGGCCAACCAATAGGAACTAAGTTGGAGGAAAAGGAGAAAAGGTTGAGAAGAAGGAGCTGGTGGGAGTTGAAGTTCAAGATGGAATAGATTGGTCACCAATGGCCTCTGCAGTCTCTAGAAGAGACGGTCTCATAGACCGAAGGCAGGAAGTGGGAGAAGTGGGAGTGCTGGCCACTGGCAGGCCTTTGCTGGGGTGGAAGAGGTGCTAGTGAGCAGGACTAAAGGAACTAGAGTGAGACAGTGATGGAGATGAGCCTCCAGCTGGGGCAGAGACTCGGGGTAGCAGAGGACTCAAAGTGAGGCAGCTGATAAATCAGTATAAGCTTTGCCCTGTGATCATAAGGAAAGGATGGGGTTAGAGAAACAGCTCAGCTGTGAAAAGCACTGGCTTCTTTTGCAGAAGACGCAGATTCCTTTCCTAGCCCCCACACGATAACTCACGACTGTCTGTAACTCCAGTCCCAGGGCATCAGACACCCTCCTCTGGCCTCCAGGGGCACCCAGGCACATACATGGTGCACAAACAGCCATACATGCAGGGAAAACGAACACTGACATTGTAGACAAAAGGATAAAACTGGTGCTTGCTTCTCAGTCCCCGTCAACACCAGTCAGTGGTGCAGTTCCTACATGTGCCCAGTTTCTCTCTTGCAAAGGCATCCAAGATGACGCTGGCAGAATTTAGTCACCCCTCTCTGTGTAGGTTAGAAAGCCAGCTCCTCTTGGCCTTACCTGGTACACCTTTCTGGACACTAACTCACAAGCAGGTGGACTATAGGAAGTACGAAACAACAAGGATCCTATCCACCTAGTAATCAGATTGATCCTACTAAGCCATCAGCTGTGGAACTTCAGAGGTCCCTGGCTTTCCGCCTATGCCCACCACAACCACCACCATTACCACCATCACCACCACGACTACTACTGTTATTCCACATTTCAGACTGAGGAAATGCTGAGAGGTTACCAAGGGCCCGAGGTCATGTGGCTTTCATAGGGAAAACTAGGATTTGAGCCCAGGTAGTGGGGTTCTCAGGCTTGAGCTCCCAGGAAAGTTATTGAAAACTTTAGTTGGAGGGAATGCACCTAGGTTAGAGTGCTTATGTTGTGTGCATGAAGTCTGGGATTCAATCCTCAGCACTGCATATAAAAACTGGGCATCATAGCCAGGCTTAGTTAGTAGCACACGCCTTTAATCCCTGCACTAGGGAAGCAGAGGCAAGTGGATTTCTAAGTTTGAGGCCAGCCTGGTCTACAGAGAGAGTTCCAGGACAGCCAGCTAGGGCTACACAGAGAAACCCTGTTTTGAAAAACAAACAAGCAACAATTATGTTTTTTCCTCTATTAACCTACAGAAGGCTATGTGTGTTAAATGAGTGACATAAGAAAAATCTCACGGAAAGAGTTGGGGCCGCTGTTGTTCTGAGCGCCGGGTTGGTCTGAGTGTTGTTCTGAGGGCTGGGTTGGCTAGATGCAGGTTGAGGGCAGGGGTTCACACTAGGAAGAAGATTCCCTGGGCACCAGACTGGAACAGAGCAGAGCTGAAGGGGATGAACACAGCTGCTGGCCAGGAAATGAGTTGTCCCATATGAAAGGGTGGGGTGCCAGAGGTGGGAGTCCTCCTGTGCTGGGCACCACCAGCACTGTGTGTGAATAGCAGGAAGGTGTGGCCTCTTCAACTGGACCACAGTCCTGAGCAAGCTGGGATGACTGCTAGAGATAACAGTGCTTCCTCTCTGAAAGCTGTCCAGAAAAACCTGGAATCACCTTGCCAAGCCCTGAGACCGGTTTATTCCACTTAAATTCGGTTGCTTTGGCAATGGAACCCCACCGGCCAGCTCACACACCATTTCCCTAACCCACTCAGAGATCGTACCTGGTGGGCCAGGGATCGCAGGGGGGCAGGTTGTCATCCGGCAGGTGCTGGAGGGTAGCCATGCACAGGAGTTAATCCCAGCGGATTATAACGACACTAAACCCTCTCAATGGGAGCAGTTTTGAGAGAGAGAGAAGGCAGAGACAACTCAACATTCTCCATGCTCTAGACCCTGACCGGCCTTCAGTCTGGCGCAGAATGGAAGATCCCCCATCGGAGCAGGACTGCAAGTGTGTCAGGCTCTCTTCCATCCAGCTCTGCTGCCCACCTCACACACATCTGGTTATCCTGTTTTACGCTCAGCCCTGCTTCAGAGCTCCTGCAGTATGCTTCTGCCTGGCTTGGTCAGCAATCTCAACTCCATAGCCACCTTCCCACCAACCATCTTGGAGCCTGGCCCTTCCACAGACGACCGTAGACTTCACACAGGGATGCAGGGATCCACCTCAACCTACTGTGTGCTCAGATTACAAGTCTGTGCTACCACACTGCCTTATATGTTGTGCTGATCCAACTTGGCTAGGCAAGTGCTCTAACCACGGAGCCACACCCCTGGCCTTCACCGAGACACTTTTACACATGCGTGTAATGTATTTTGATCATATTCACCCTCCATTACCCTGTGTTACCCACTTTTGCCCTTTAGTGGGTTATTTATTTATTTATTTAAATATTTGAAAGCTGAGCATGGTGGCACATTCCTTTAATCCCAGCACTGGGGAGGCAGAGGTAGGTAGATCCCTGAGTTCTGAGTTTGAGACCAGCCTAGTCTACATAGAGGCTAGATAGTAAAACCCTGACTCAAAAACAGGCTGAGAGATGGCTCGGAGGTTAAGAGCACTGGCTGTTCTACAAGAGGTTCCAAGTTCAACTCCCAGCAACCACATGGTGGCTCACAACCATCTGTAATGAGATCTGGCACCCTCTTCTGGCTTTCAGGCATACATGCAGGCAGAACACTGTATACATAATAAATAAATCTTCAAAAAACAAAAAGCAAACCCAGGTGGTGGTGGCGGTGGCGGCGGCGGCGGCCTTTAATCCCAGCACTCAGGAGACAGAGGCAGGTGGATCTCTGTGAATTCAAGGCCAGCATGGTCTACAGAGCAAATGTATGTATTTTCAGGGTTTAGTGTGTGCACCATCCCATAGCACATCTGTGGAAATCAGAGAGTACCTTCAAGTTCTCTTGTTCCACTATGTGTCCTTCTGGGTGTGGAACTTGGGTTGTCTGGCTGAGCCATCTCACTGGTTTTCCGGCAAGATTTTCAATACCTGTCATCATTTATTCAGCTAATGGCAGGATTTGATAAGAGGGCCACTACTCTTGAGAAGGCCCTGGGAACTGTGATGCCAGCAGCCCAGAACCCCAGGGCTCTATCTAGACTGTCAGCCCTTGGGTAGGACAATGCCCCAGGGCTTCAAATTAAGCTTTTTGGAATAGATTGCTTTGGTTTGAAATCCTGGAAATGTTAGACAGCCATTGTTGATTCCAGGAGAAAGGAACCAGGATGGAGAATGAATGATTGAGCCCACTGGGGTTATTTACATCTCTATTATTTGTTTACATCTCAGTGACTGCTCCTTCACACCAGCTCCAGTAGGTAGCAGCCTGCTCCAGGATCAGACTCCCAGCCTTAGCATGCATAGTCATGTTGGCTGTGGGGAACTGGGCAGAGCAATCATGCAGCATTTAGTATTTGCTTTCTATCTATGTTTCTAGGGTCCTTGGTTTTCATTTTTTTTTTGTATTTGGTTGTTTTGAGGCAAGGTCTTTGTAGCCCCTGGTTGGCCTGGAACTCACTATGTAGACTGGGGTAGGTTCTTAGGTTCCTGGGCCTATCTCTGCCATTCCAATGCTGGGATTAAAGACCTGTGCTACAAAACTCAGCTCCAAAAAAGTTCTTTTTAAAAATTCAACAAGTCAGGAGAAAGCTTCATAGTAGTCAGAAGAAACCCCTTGGGTTGGTTTGTACTCTAGCTCCTCCTTCTGACCCATTCATGTTAATGTTCCTATTCTGGAGTGGGCCTTAAGGGCTGCCACACCCGTGAGGGAGAGGCTTCCACAAGAGGATCAGGGGGCTGAGGGGCTAGTGCTTGCCTAGCATATGTGAGGTCCTTGCCTAGCATTTTGAGGTTTTATTTCAGCACTGTAAAAGATAAATAAATGAATAATAATTTTAGGATAGTTTCATTTGTTTGTTGATTGTACATGAGCACACATTGGCTGAAGTGTGGAGGTCTGAGGACAACTTGTGGGAGTGGGTTCTCACCTTCCACGGCGTGAGTCCTGGATTATCAGGCTTGGCAACAAGCACCATTAGCTGAGCCCTCTTGCCAGCCTTGCGGACTTTTTTGGTTCATCTTGGCTGGCCTGGAACTCACTATATTTCCCACAGACTGGTCTGTGGGAAAAGTCACATGATAGAGACCAGCCTCTGCTTCTAGAGTTATCTGCTTTTTTGAGGCAGCAGCTGTATAACCAGGACTGCCCTTGACCTTGGCATCCTCTAGCATCAGCCACCATGTCTGGCTTTTCCTTATTTTTGCACTTAATATTTTCCTCTGTCCCATCATTCAGTTCTGGCACCACATCACACTTTGCTGCATGTTTGTTGTTTGTTGTTTTGTTTGTTGTTTGTTTGTTTTGGTTCCTTTTGTTTATCACAGTTTCTCAGGCTTGGGATTTGTTATTTTTCCCCTCATGTTTGTTGGTGATGAGAAAAGTCTTTGTGTAGGCCATGATGATCTTGAATACTGCACCTCCCAAGTGCTACACTTCAAAGCACCTACCGTCACACCTGGCTGACTCAGTTTGGATGACCTTGACAGCTCTAAGCAGGGCTTGTTTGAAATTTTTTTCATAACTGGACAAGGCTCTTGGAGTTTGGGGAGGAAGTTGGGTTTTTTGTTTGTTTGTTTGTTTGTTTTTAATTTGTGGTGAGACAGGGTTTCTCTGTGTAGTCCAGGCAGTCTTGGAACTTGCTTTGTAGACCAGGCTGGCCTCGAACTCAGAGATCCACCTGCCTCTGCCTCTGAGTGCTGGGATTAAAGGCATGCGCCACCACAGCCTGTCAAAGAAGGGAGATTCTAACACAGGTCAAGTGCTTTGTCAAGTTATTTACAAAGTTGTTACTTCTCCTTCCTCCTCATCCCTCTCTTTGACAGGGTCCCACTGTAACCCAGGCTGGTCTGGAACTCACTCTCCTTCTCTCACAAGCATAGCCCATCACAGGCACAAAATACCCTTCAGGCTATTGGCTGATAGAGCACAGAGTCCCAGTCAGATCTCTGAGCAGGGAAGGCATGGTGGTACATAGATGTAAACCCAAATCTTAAATGGCCATCCTGTAAATCCTGTCCCAAATAGGCTTCAAGGCTTGGCAGTAGTGGCACAGTCCTTTAATTCCCAGCACTGGGGAGGCAGAGACAGGCCTGGTCTGAGTTCAAGGCTAGCCTGGTCTATACCAGGACAGCCAGAGTTACATAGAGAAACATTGTCTTGAAAAACCAACCAACAAACAAAAAAAACCAAATAGGCTTCAAACATCTAACAGGCTAGTTTCAGCAGAAAAAAAAAAAAAAAGAGGTCTAAGTGGGTGTAGTGGAACACACCAGTAATCTTAGCAAATCAAGATCAAAGTCATCCTCTGGCTATATCCAAAGCCAGTCTGGGATACATGAAATTCTGTCTCCAAAAGGGAAGAAATGAAAGACTAAGCTGTGTGTGGACCTGCTGTCGTCTCCCGGATATTTTATCATGGTCTGGGACCGTCTAGGTGGGGCTTCCAATGGTGTTACACTGACTTGGAACTGATAGCAGGGTAATAAGGGTTCCATTGTGATCCTGCTAAAACCTCCTGAGATTTGAGCACAGGTCCAAACTCATGGGCCAGGGGTTTGGGGATAGTTGAGAGGAGTGGCGACTTTATCAGAGATGGACCTAGGGAGCGTGACAGTGACAACAGTACTCTACCAGGACATTCTTTTTTGACTATAGCAGGAAGGACATAGTATGGTGAATGCATAGTGTCGGAAAAGTGGAGGCTTCTGAAGTGGCTGACTATCGTAGGGCCAGATGAGAAGCATCACCTCCCGGCATGTTCTTTGCCACCGCTGGTGGGAGTATAGGAAGAGGAACATTCATGGCCCAGCCCAGGGGACTTTTTCCAGCAGCCCACATAGGTCTGTGTGGTGCTGGGAATTGAATCCAGGACTTTAATGCATTTTACCAACTAAGCTACATCCCCTACCCAATACAAATATTTCAATCATCTCCCCAAACTATGTCTCAGATGCTGGGATGGGTTGGGAGCAGGCAGGACTAGTGGCCCTCAGTCATTGCTCCCCTAATTTACATTAACAAAATCAGACTAGTCTGGATTACCTGGGGCCTATCCGTAGTAGCTAAATGCGAGGTTCAGATTCAAATAAGACTGTAGACTTAGTACAGCATAATGTTCAATCTGGGTTCATTCTAGACCGGCCAGATAGTCAACTCACAGGACCACGCTGGAGCTTGGGTGGTTTTCTTCAATAAAGCCTTACCCCTCGGGTGATAGCCAGTGGGGATAGTGTGCTATGAAATGAAATGCTGGGGCAAATCACACCTGTACAGGCTGACCTCCTGTAGCCAAGAAATGCTGCTCTCCTGGGCCTTGCTGCCCTCTACTGGTCCAGGTCCAGCTACAGTGGCTGAGACTCCCTGTCCAGTCCAAGCACCCAGCTCTAGCTGACCCCACACTGCCTTTGATACTTACTGTTCATGGTCCCCTGTAAAGAAATGTGGGTACCAATGGAGGCAGGAAGGCAAAGTGTCACTGAGATTGCCCGGCCAGATACAACTATAACACTCTTCTGGAGACAAATAGGAATAGCAGCTCCAGAGCAGCCCTGTTGCAAGTACAAGGTCTTTCATTCGGTAGAAAGTACCTCCAGTCCATCCTGTGGATCTTAGTGCCACAAGGCAGCTGTGCTGTGGACTGCAGAGCAAATGTCATGTCACAAGTCCTGCCAATTGTGATCTTGTCCACAAAGCTCTCATGCAGGACTGAAGACGGGCTTGGAGGACAAGGGATTGCTGTCTGTACTGGCATCCCCATCACAGTCAATGCTCAGTAGCCGTCAGTGCTGGTAGCAGGAAGGAAGGCTTACATCCTCATGTCCTCTCCTCTCAGAGGCTCCAGGAGGGCCGGAGTGCCCTCTCTCCTAGGTTGAGATGAGGAGACCAGCCCTGAACATACTCATATGCTTGCTGTGGTTTCTGGTTTACAGAGCCAGCAGCAACCTTGCACAATAAATAATTACATTTATTTTGCATTTCATAACTAGTTAGCAGTGTACACCAAGTGAATAAGTAAACAAACACTATTAGCATTAACTTAGATATTTTTTAACATGTATGGGTAATGCCTGCATTCAAGTCTGTGCACCACATGTATGTCTGGTGCCCACTGAGACCAGAAGAGGGTGTTTGATGCCCTAGAACTGGAGTTACAGATGGTTGTGAGCCTCCTTGTGGATACTGGGAATTGCTCTTCCAGAGAACCAGTGTTCTTAACTGCTGAGCCATCTCTCCAGCTCCACATTAACTTCTTTTGAGATAAGGTGGCTCTGTGAGTCAGACTGATACTGAACTCCAGATTCTCCTGCCTCAGCCTCTCAAGTGTTGGCATTACAGGTGTATGCGGCTATGCTGTGTTAACTCTTAATTCAAGCAGCCTTAAAAGAAGGAGAAGAAGCAGCAGAAGCAGAAGCAGCCAGTAGTGGTGACACACACCTTTAATCCCAGCACTTGGGAGGCAGAGGCAGGCAGATCTCTGTGAGTTCGAGGCCAGCCTGGTCTACAGAGTGAGTTCTAGGACAACCAGGGCTACACAAAGAAACCCTGTCTCAATGCCCTCTCTCCCCAAACAGGTACTATTCTTGCCTACAGTTAGAAATAAGGGGCTGACAATGGAGAGATGTGGATAAGGAAACTGAAGAGAACCTTAGTGACTGTAAGTTAAGAGCTAGAGTTAAGTATGGCTGCAAATATCTGTAATCCCAGTGCACAGGAGGCTGAAGCAGGGGGTTCTTCGCCGTTCAGGACAGGTCTGAGCTACACACAGTGAGTCTGTATCTCCAAACGGGGGGGGGGGGGGGGGCTAGAGAGATGACTCAGTGGTTAAGAGCTTGGGCTATACAATCAGAGTTTGGATCTCAGGGTCCACATAACAACCAGATGTCTCACATACACCTGTGACCCCAGGTCCAAGAGGGGACAGAGACAAGAGGCTATCTGGGGCTTTCTTGCTTCCCACCTAGCTGAAAACAAAAACAAACAAACAAACAAACAAAAACCCTGCAAATCCCAGATTTAGGGAGAGATATTACCTGAATGGAAAAGATGGCAAGTGATAGAGAAATGTCCTAATATCCTCTTCTGACCTCAGGCACATACATCCAACATATGGACACATACACAGGCATGCATAAGTAAATAAATCCATCTTAAAAAACACAGGAAAGCCCCAACAACAACAAAACACAAGATAACACAAGCAAGGTTACACAGTTGGTCAGCTGAACAATTAGGAGTTTTAAAAATTTTGTATTTGTGTGTGTGTATTTGTATATATATGTGTGTGCATTTGGTTGTATATATGTGTATTTATGTGTGTGTATTGTGTGTGTATATGTGTGTATGTGTGTTTGTAATTGTGTTTGTATATGTGTGTATGTGTGTGTATGTGTGTTTGTATTGTGTGTGTGTGTGTGTGTGTGTGTGTGTGTGTGCGCTACAATGTTGGAGATCTGGGATTTGGGGGTCATTAGCCTTGGTGGCAAGTGTCTTTACCGTCTTTCTGGTCCCTCTTTTTTTTTTGAGACCAGGTCTCACTCTGTACCCCCAGTTAGCCTCCAGTTTGTTACATAGGTAAGTGGACAAGGTGAGCTTTGAACTTGCAGCTTTCAGTTTCTGTCTCTCATGTACTAGGAGTATAGCCCTGTGTTAGCATGCTTGGCTCCAGAGCAAGGATTTAAAACTAGGAAAACCCCTTTCCTTTACCTGTCTAACTATTTCCCAGAAGCCTCTAACTGGGGGTCAGCACCCCCACTCTGCCAGTGTAGAGGGTGGAGCTGGCTGCTCCCATTTAAATCTCACTGTTCTCTGGCCTGGTCGCAGGGTGGCTCCCTGGCCTTCAGCTTCAGAATGCCTTCCTGGGTCTGGGAGTGCTCATCCTGGGAGGTGAAAGGAGGCCGGAGAGCAAGGAGGGGAACATGATCCGCACCTGTTACTTAGGCTTGGGCAGAGAGCTTTATGACTCAGTGTAGGCTCTGCCCTCTCCACCCAGAGGATGCCAGGGAGTGGCCTGTCCTGGAGGAGATGACTTGAGGTCTCCACCCCTGCCCCCTGCCTTCCAGCAGACAACCCGAAGGCCGGGCTGAGGAGCTGTGGTTTGTGCTCTTGGCAGCAGGGCTGGGTTCGGGGCAGTGTCTTCCCAGGTTGGGCCCTACTGTCAAGCTCCACTTACGCCGCCAGCTGGTTGTAGGGAACTAACTGGAGCGGGGTGGAGGAATTGGTGGGTGGGAAGCAGGACTTCCCACATCTCTGCCACATTCTTCCCCAGTCCTGCTGTCACACATGGGATGCCTGTGTGTGCTTGGAGACCTGAGATGCAGATCTGACGGGGAGATGTCTCCATGTTGAGCTCATGGCGGGACTTCTTTTTCTTTTTTGGTATTTCTCACCTCAGGGAGAGGCCACATTCTTCCCCATCTCACTTTTCCCACCCTTTTCCCAGGCCACTGTCATACGTGGCTTCCCAGCCCAGAAGCCGCCAAGCTCTGACTTGTCCCTTCAGCCTGGATGGCTGCGGTTGCCCAGCTTGTCTCCTGGCATCTCCCTCCACCCTCCAGACACTCTGCCAGAGCTGTCACCTTAGGGGATCCAGGATGGGAAGAAAGGCCCAGAATCCTTAGCAAGGGAATTTGCAGAGATCACACCAAGTGCTGGCCTGTGAATGTGTGCTCAGAGCGGGGAGTGAGTGGCAGGGCGATGACTTCTTGGAGAAAATGGTGTCTGAGTTGGGAACCGAAAGAATTTGGTGGTAGAAGGAACTTAGGACTGCACTACCTTGGTACGTCATGACTAGGAGGATGTGGGGGCAGCCTGGTCAAAGGCTTAGAGGTCAGTGGCCTGTGGGTGTGGCCCTGTGTGTGCAACTGGAGTAGGTGTGGTCCGGTGCTCTTGGGATAAAGCCAGAAGGAAGTGGGCTGGAGCCAGATCCAGAACAGCCCAAGGCACAGCTGGGGACTTTGGGTCTTCTGTGGGTGGAGAGATGGTGCAGGGTTGGTGCGGTGTGGCTTCTTGTCTGGCTTTTATGCTTCTTCTGGTACAAGCTTTGCCCTTTTGAGGAAGAGGAGAAAGGTGAGATTGGGAGCTGAGGGACTTGGCATGCCCCAGGCCACAGGAGGCAAAGGCTGGAGGAATGCTGCTCCACAGCATTCTTATCACCGTCATTGTAGTAGACGTTAGTGATGGGACACAGCGGGGCATGGTGGCACAACCAAGCCTGAGAACACCGCTCTTCCAGAGGACCCAGGTTTGATTCCCAGAATCCATTACGGCAGCTCACAGTCAGCTGTAACTCCAGTTCTAGGGATCCAGTACCCTCTTCTGGCTGCTATGAGCATCAAGCATGCACACGGTACACAGTCATATATGCATACAAAACACCCCACACATAAAAATAATGATGTTTTCTTAAATCTTAAAAACCAACCAACCGGGGCTGGAGAGATGGCTCAGAGGTTAAGAGCACTATGGCAGCTCACAACTGTCTGTAGCTCAAGGGATCAGGCACCCTCAAATAGACATGCATGTAGGCAAAACATCAATGCACATAAAAATAAATAAATCTTTAAAAAAAGACAACCAACCAAACAACAACAACAAAACTGGGGGGTGATGCACATCTGTTTTCCCAGCACCTTCAATGCAGAATAAAGGGGTGTAGAAGTTCAAGGTCATTCTAAGTTATATAAGTAGTTTGAAATAAGCCTATATTACATAAGACACTGTCACAAAGCAAAACAAAAAACAAAACAAACAAAACAACAACAACAACAAAACCTCAAGAGTTGGGGGTTGTAGTTACTGGTGGAGTGCTCATCTGGCATACCAAAAACTCTGGATTCCATGTCCAGCAGAGCATAAACTAGGTGATGGTGAACATTTGTAGTCCCAATACTTTGGTTATAGAGACAGAAGGATGAGAAGTTCAAGAAACTGGAGAGGTGGCTCAGCGATTAAGAACACTGGCTGCTCTTCCAGAGGACCCAGGTTTGGTTCTCAACACCTACAAGGCAGCTCATAATGTCTGTAACTCCAGTTTCCGGGGATCTGAATCCCTTTTCTGACCTCTTCAGGTACTGCATACAAGTGGGGCACAGACATACATGCAGGCAAAATACCCCCACACATAAAGTACTAAAAAAATATTTTTCAAAAAGTAATATATCATGAAGAACTTTGAGGACCAGGGATCTGAGTTATCAGGGATTCCAAATAACCCAGCTTGTTGTACTCTGGCTCCAAAGCCCTGGAGCCAGGTCATTCTCTTTCCAGTTCATTTTCATTTTCTTTCTTTCTTTCTTTCTTTCTTTCTTTCTTTCTTTCTTTCTTTCTTTCTTTTTTTTTTTTCTCGAGACAGGGTTTCTCTGTAGCTTTGGAGGCTGTCCTGGACTAGCTCTGTAGTCCATGCTGGCCTCGAACTCACAGAGATCCACCTGTCTCGGCCTCCCGAGTGCTGGCATTACATTCTTTTCTTAAGTAGATATAACCAGGCACCTCATCAGCCCAGAACCTGGGGTTGGTAGAAACCTGGTAAATTCCAGCCCACTCACCCCATTCCTACTAAACTCCTTGGGCATGGCCAGAACTGCTTTGTATTTTGGGTTTCTTTGTTTTTATTTGTTCATTTAGTTTTTTGTTTTGTTTTGTTTTGTTTTTTTTCAAATTACATTTCTTTGTGTGTGTCCACATGTTTACTGAGGGCAAGCACAAGTCATAGCATGCATGCAGCAGTCACGGAGTTCTCTCTTTCTACCACGTGGGGGTGGCAGTCGCCTCTGCCCACTGAACCATTTAGATGGTCCCCGATTTTTTGTTTGTTTGTTTTGTTTAGGAGACAGGCTCTTGCTTGCTCTGTAGCAAGTTTGGTCTTGAACCTGAGACAATCCTCCTATCTTCCTGGTGTGGGCTCAGCAGATGTCTCTCTTTTTTGGGAGGGTGGGGATATTGGGAATTTTTTTCCCCCTTTGGTCTTTGAAGAGAGGATTTCTCTATGTAATAGCCATGGCTGTCCTGGAACTCTCTTTGTAGACCAGGCTGGCTTCGAACTCACAGAGATCTGCTTGCCTCTGACTTCTGAGTAGAGTGCTGGGATTAAAGGTTTGCACCACCACTGCTCAAGCATGTCATGCTATTTTCTAGGCCCCTACTTCCTGTTCTGCCCCTGCCCCAGACTTTTCAAACTGGCTGGTTCTGGGTCCAGTCACCTGCTCTTTCAAACATGTCCCCAAAGTGGCTATGGTGACCCTGGAGAGCAACAGGAGCGAGGAGGCTGAGGTGAGGCTCTCTCAACAGAAAAAAAGGCAGTTTTGGAGTTTTTCTCCCTAAACTGTGAGCTCCTTGGGGTCAAGACACATTGGTATAGGCAGGGCCCAAGGTTGGGGTCCAGGGTAGACAGCTGAGGGCCAGGGTCCAGAGATGGGGTTGACAGATCTGATGTAGGTGTATTGGACAGTCCTGAGCGTAGTCCTAGCCCAACACTGTCCCCTCTGTGAGGTGGATGCAATGTGAGCTCTAACTTACCTACCCATGAGCTTTACATTGGGTAGTAGGTATATCATAGAAAATGACTGTACTGGTGTCTGGCACATGCTAAGGTCTTAAGTAAATATGAATTTATTATTATTATTATTATTATTATTATTATTATTATTATTTACAACTAATTCTGCAAGAAAGTGCTTTCCAGATAGCACCGAGATGCCTGCAAGGGCTGAAGGGGATGCCAGGGCCTAGCTGGAATGAGGTTTGAGCTCCTTCCGATCTCTTCTCTCACCTGTTTACATGTTTGGCTTGAATGAGTGATTCTCATGCTTGAAATCTTTTCTGAACCAACCATGAAACAGCAGCCAGAGCGACACTGGTCTGTTTTCCGTCCAGGTGCTCTGGGCTGAAATTGGAGTTTCTTCTGTTGTAATCTGAGTCGGTCAAAGCTTTTGGTAAGCTCCATCGACTAAATCCAAGCACGTATTTCTTAATGTCGCCAAGCCCTGAGCTGGAACAGACCCGGAACACCACATTATGTCGTGAACCTGAACCTTGGGTTGACACATATGATACTCAGTGAGAACAAGCCACCACCATCCAGTTCAGCAGCTCCACTGAAAAGCCCTCCAGGTGAGGGATCACAGTTCAGATAACAGGGCTGAGCCACAGCAGGTGAGTAGTAGTGGGCTCATGTGGAAAAGCCCACTGGGATGACAGGCTCCACTTTGGTTTTTCAGTCCAATTGCTCAGCTTCTAGGGCTGGGGCTATAGCTCAGTGGTAGAGTAATGCCTAGAATGTATGAAGACAAAAGTTTAGTTCTAAGTACTGCACACGTATAACCCTCCTCCCAAATCCACTGTCGGGCTACGGACGTGGCTCCTTCTTTCATCTTGTTTCAGCCTCTGAAGTCATTGTGATCACGAGCATACATCATGCCTGGCAGAGTTTTGTTGTAATAGAACAGCTTTTGCCTTACAAGTGTGACGACCTGAGATTGATCTCCAGAATACACATAAAAGTAGGAGAGAACCAAGTCCACAAAATTGACCTCTGACCTCCACACCTTTGCCATGGCAATATGTGCCCACATACACATATACATACACACAATGTTAACAATTAAGTTGATAAGCATATACAGAATAAACAATAAAAACAAAAAAGATGTGGGGCTGGAGAGATGGCTCGGGTTAAGAGCACTGGCTGCTTTTGCAGAGGACCTGGGTTTGTTTCCCAGCTCCCACATGCAGCTCACAACCATCTGTAACTTCAGTCTCCAGGGGCACCAGGCATGCACATGGTGCACAGACATACCATGCAGGCCAAACACTCAGACACATAATAAAAATAATTAAAATTTAAAGCTTGGCAGTCACAGAGTGGGTTTCAGAACAGTCAGAGCAACACAGAGAAGCCCTGTCTCTGACCTGCTGAGAGCCTGCTGGGGGCTGGGCCCCTCGGTGGCAAAAAACAAATTTTAAATAAAAAAATAAATAAAAACAAAACCCATTTCTATTAAAAAAAAAAAAAAAAAAAAAGGAATAGATGTGCTTATGTTTAAATTGGTAGACTTTGGGAGCCAGGGAGACAGCTCAGCAGGAACAGGCCCTGCTACCAAGCCTGAGAACCTGAGCTGAACTCGGACCCACACAGTGAAAGGAGAGAACGGATCCTTTCACATGTGTCATGGCATGTTCCCTAGCCCCACAAATAAATACATGAGAAAATAATTCTAAATTGGTAGTCTTTGAACAAAGCAGGTGGCACTCAGTATGTGTGGGCCTCGTGGTTTCCTGACAGATTCTGAGTTAGCAACCCAGAAACCCTGCCTGAGTTTCCAGCCCACGGCCCTGCAAATTCAGACTCTGGATTTCAACACCGACTCATTTGCCTTACAAGCATCAGCCTTACCAGACCAGACCCCGAAATCACACCAGTGTGAGCAGGTTCCTTAAAGCATAAAGTGTGTGTGTGTGTGTGTGTGTGTGTGTGTGTGTGTGAGTGTGTCTGGACAAACCTGACTAATATACTAGATGAATAAGATTGTGCACCTTGCCTGGTACCTGCCAAGCTCTTTACATGTGTCAGTCCTCATGACTACTTATGCTTGAGGTAATTTCTGATTGGCCATTTTACAGATGAGGCAGCTGAGGCCTAGAACTTTCCCAAGGTCTTAGAAGCGATGAAGTCAGGATGTGATTCTTAGCAATCTAGTCTAGGTGGCTGGGCTCTTCCTTACCTAGTAGTGTGTAAAGATACCCTGAAGCAAGAGTCAGGACACAAATAACAAGTGATGTTATTTTAATTGTCACACTTATCAGTAAGATGACCAGGGAAGGAGCAGGGTGTTGGCCCTGGCAGGATGGTTCCGAGAACCCTACGTCCTGTAGGGACAGCTCAGAGAATAGCCACAAGGTGGCGCCAAACCAGACTGCGCAGACCCGACTCAGGATGCAAGTCCAGGATTGGACATAGGGAGTCTATTAATGGTTCCAGAGCTAAGGGGTCTGGGAACCTTTTTTTTTTTTTTTTTTTTTTCTCAGTCCAGGGTTCCTAGGTCCAGAGGCCAGGCCTCAGTGGAGCCCATCTGTGGAGGTGTGTTTCTACCGGCTCAGCCTGAGGACTAGGTCCAGCCCAGTCAACCGAGCAGGTCAGCTCCTGGGTCTTTCTCCAGCTGAGGGAAGTGGGAGGCAAGGTGGGTTCCAAACCAGTCAGGTGACCAGGCAAAAACTGCGGGTAATCCGCCGCCAGAAGTTACGGCTGCGACTGCTCAGAGCCACCTCAGCCGCTTCCTGGAAGACGGCTTCCACGTTGTCATGGAGCCGAGCCGAACACTCCAGGTAGGTCACTGCTCCCACAGACCTTGCCATATCATGGCCCTGCCAGGGAAAAACAGGAGCTGCTATGAGTTGGGGGTGCAGGATGGAACGAACGCACATTTGGTCTCCTGGCAGCCTTTACGGGCATGCCAGGAACCTTGAGGACAAAAGTGGGAAGTGAGGCTTTTCGAGGGCACCCACAGTGGGCAACTAACCCGTGTGCTGCAGAGGAGGATCCAAGACCACATGGACCTCAGGGGCCCCGTTTGTGCTATACATATTCTATTCCTTCTTCTGACAGAACCTTCTAGAGAGTATCCTGCTTTCTGCTTCCAAGTGCTGGCAGTTCCTGACTGCCGACATCCTCCATGACCCCTGAGTGTGCTATACACCTGGCACAGTAAAGCAGTATCTTGAGTTTCCCTCCCCCGAGGCCCTCACCCCAAGGGCTAACTTCCTACCCTGTGGTAGGTCACAGGCTCCAGCCCATTCTTGCGAAGCTTGTTCACCAGCACCTTGTCCTTGCGAAGGTCTGTCTTGCAGCCCACGACAATAATAGGCACTCCTTTGCAGAAGTGTGTCACCTCTGGGTACCACTGCAAGGGAAGGAGTTGTGTGTGAGTTCTGACCCTCAGTGGGACACTCTTGGCTCTCTCAGTTAAAAACTCCCACAAGGACAATGAACAGAACTAACACTTAGGAGCAAGTACTCAGTGTAGTCTCTCATTTAAAATTTTCCGGGTTGGGGATTTAGCTCAGTGGTAGAGCACAAGGCCCTGGGTTCGATCCTCAGCTTAAACAAACAAACAAACAAATCCATGCCCTGCTTTAGGATGTAGCTCAGTGGGTAGAGTGCTTGCTTAGGCGTGCTCAAAGCCCTGGATGTTCAGAACCATGGCACTGCATAAACCCAGTCTGTAACCCCAGCACCGGGAAAGTGGAGGTAGGAAGATCAGAAGTTCAAGATCATCCTCTGCTACACAGAGGGTTCAAGACCTGAGACAAGAAAACATAGGGGTGTGTAAATAATTTTCTTTTCTCAATTTATTTTTTTAGGTTTTTCGAGACAGAGTTTCTCTGTGTAGCCCTGGCTGTCCTGTAACTCACTCTGTAAGCCAGGCTGGTCTGGAACTCACGGAGATCTGCCTCTGGGGTGCTGGGATTAAAGGTATTTGCCACCACTGTCCAACATCTTTCCCTTTCTTTTTTCTTTCTTTTTGAGACAGAATCTCTCTACCTATCCCTGGCTGTCCTAGAATTCACAATGTAGACCAGGCTGGCCTCAAATTCATAAATCTGCCTGTTTCTGCCTCCTAGGTGTGGGGATTAAAGGTGTGTGGTACCACACCTGGCTATAATTTTCTTTTTAAAAAAAAGTTTTATGTTGTACAGGCATTTTGTCAGCATGTATATCTGTGCAACATGTGTGCCTGGTGCCCTTGGAGGTGAGAAGAGAGCGTCTGATGCCCTGGAACTGGAGTTACAGGCAGTTGTAAGCTGTTATGTGGGTGTTGGGAATCAAATCCTCTAGAAGAGCAGCCAGTGCTCCTCCAGCCCCCGTGTGTATTTTTAGTCCCTCCTAGCAGGTTCTGCAGTTGAGCGCTCTGTATATATGCAGTCAGTAAGGCATAGAGGGTTTTATAATTTATCCTTGGTCACGTGATTGGAAACGGAGGGATTTGAGCCCAGGATGTGGGGCCCAGAGTCTAGCTTCTCTCTCCATCCCTAGCAAGGTAAGAGCTTCTTTGGCTACCTTCCAAAATGGGCCAAATATGCATTAATTAAAAGTAAGTAAGCCAGAGGTGGTGGCACAGGCCTTCAATCCCAGCACCTTGGAGGCAGAAGTATGATCTCTGTGAGTTCAAGGCCAGCCTGGTCTACCAGCCTAGCCTACATAGTGAATTCCAGGATAGCCAGGGTTAGCCAGATCCTGTCTCAACAAAAGAAAGAAAGAAAAGAAATTGCTGGGTATGGTGACACACTTTTAACCCCATGAACCCCAGTACTCTGGAGTCAGAGACAGGCAGATCTCTGAGTTATAAACCAGCCAGAGCTACATAGAAGACCATAAGTTTGCCTCAACAGGAGGGAAGGCCCCTAGAAGGCCACTAGGGCTGAGTTATTTTAGACTTGACCACACATCTGGGGCACCAGGGATTCAGAGGAGGTTTTTCATCTTCAGGAGTATGTGGCTGTTTGGTGGGCTACTTAGGAAAAGCTGCTAAAATTCTCTGGGTCCTAGAACTTAATGTGGCCGAGGTAGAGGCTCTTTATACCTCACTCACTATCCACCAAGTCTGTTTTAGGGAAGGGGCTACTGGGTGGCTCCATGAACCCAACTGTGAGACCTGGGCTGGGCTGGGCCTGTGGGAACCTAGACACCAGGCTCACCTCCTTTGTAGCAGTCGGCACTAGATCAGGACCTGTTCTTCCGGCTCTCCCGGTTCGTCCCATTCTGTTCCTCCTCTCCCACCAGCCTATGGTCTCCTCTCCCCTAGCTGGTCTGGCTCCCTGGGTGGCCTCCTCAAGTCCTTTGGCTGTACCCTACCCAACTGGCTAGCCCCACACTCCCTCCAGGGGACCCACAGATTCCATCTACCATAGGCCTGTGACTCGCCCCACCCCAGGCTGCTTCTCATCCTGGGGAAGTAGTGACTCTGCTTCCTGCTTGTTCTGGTCCAACTTCTCTCTCATCCATCAGCAAATCCTGGGGCTCTGCCTTCTAGGAGGATTTGGAGTCTACCCACTGCTACCACTGCATCCGAGGTACCAGTATCTCTCCTCATCCCTCATGCCCATAACAAGCCTGGTCCAGAGATGTGCTCAAGCAAGAGCTTTGAAGGAATGCATGTGGCCACTGCCCAGGCTCTGGCCCCAGAGTTGCTACTTTAATAGCAAGTGATTCAATCCAAGAATGACAGTATCTTGACTCTATATGGTTGTCATGAAGGTAATTGAACAAATAAATCCATGTACATGCTAGAACAGTGCCCACCACACAGCAAGTTCTTTTTGTTTTCCGAGACAGAGTTTCTCTGTGTAGTTTTGGTGCCTGTCCTGGATCTCCCTCTGTAGACCAGGCTGGCCTCGAACTCACAGAGATCTGCCTGGCTCTGCCTCCTGAGTGCTGGGATTAAAGGTGTGTGCCTCCACTGCCCAGCCTGCAAGTTCTTAATAAATGTTGTTGTTGCCATATCCTTATTTCTGTCTTTGCTTTCATTGCCCAAGGGAACGCTTGCTTCTGTGGAGGCCTCGGCAAGCAGTGGGTGAAGGGCTGTGCCGTGGCTGGGCAGAGGAACTCAAAGTATTGACCCTTGAGGGTAGTTTTGGAAACCCCTCTTGATTCTAGAGCATCATGAGAGGCTGCTATCAGCAGTAGAAGACATGGAGTGGGGTGCTGAGAGCTGCTAGAATTGGACTTTATAGTTCACGTGACCTCCAGCAGGCCCAGGCTAGGAAGACAGCCTCTGAGTCATCCGGCATTCTCAGCAGAGTCAAAGGGAAAGAACCAGTGTTTATCCTGTAGCTGAGGACAGGCCACATTTCTATGTGACCCCAGACAAGTTGCTGCCCTGTTCTGGGCCTCACGTTATCTATGTATATATCAAACCCAGCAGACTCATCTAGGGCCTGCCAACCTTTTTTTGTTGTTTTTGTTTTTAGACAGGGTTTCACAGTCTGGCTTCAAACTCCTAGAGATCTGCCTGCCTCAGCTTCCTGGGTGCTGGGATTAAAGGCGTGTGCCACCATGCCTGGCACTTTAAAAATTTTTTTCTCTATGTGTGTGGATGCTGTGCCTGTGGAGGCCAGAAGAGGGCATTACAGTTATAAACCACCTGGGACAGGAATTATAGTTAGAAACCACCGTGTAGGTGCCAGGAATCGAACCAGGTCCTCTAGAAGAGCAGCCAGTGCTCTTAACCTGAGTCATTTCCAAGCCCCAGCACTTAAGAAAAAATTTAGTATAATTTATATGCATGAGTGTTGTTTGTTTTGTTTTCTCAACACAGGGTTTCTCTGTGTAACAGTCCTGGCTGTCCTGGACTCGCTCTGTAGACCAGGATGGCCTTGAACTCACAGAAATCCCCCTGCTTCTGCCTCCCAAATGCTCTGATTAAAGGTGTGTGCTGCCCCCTCCATATATGAGTGTTTTGCCTGCATGTATGTGCACCACATACATGTCTGATGCCCATGGAGTTCAGAAGGTGTCTGATCCCCTAGAGCTGGAGTTAGGGATGGTTGTGGATGCAGGGAACTAACCCTGGGTTTTCTGTAAGAGCAACAAGTGCTTTTTATTATTTATTTATTTTTGTTTTTTTATGACAGGGTTTCTCTGTGTAGTCCAGGCTGGCCTCAAACTCAGAGATTCACTTGCCTCTGCCTCCCGAATGCTGGGATTAAAGGTGTGCGCCTCCACTGCCTGCCTCAACCAGTGCTCTTAACTACTGAGCCATCTCTCTAGCATCTTTATTATTATTTTAATTTATTTATTTATAATGTATACAATATTCTGCCTCCATATATGCCTGCAGTCCAGAAGAGGGCACCAGATCTCATTACAGATGGTTGTGAGTCACCATGTGGTTGCTGGGAATTGAACTCAGGACCTCTGGAAGAGCAACCTCTGAGCCATCTCTCCAGCCCCCCTCTTTATTATTTTTAAAAATAATGTATGTGTATATGTATGTGCCTGTATAGTCCAGAAGAGGGTGTCAGAGTCCCTGAAGCTGGAGTTCCAGGTGGTTGTGAGCGCTCTGACATAGGTGTTGGGAACTGGCTGTCTGCACAAACAACACATGCTCTTTTTATTTTTTATTTTTTTCTTTCTTTTTTTTCTTCGAGATAAGTTTCTCTGTGTAACAGCTCTGGCTGTCCGGAACTCACTCTGTAGACCAGGCTGGGGCCTCGGGGGCCTCGAACTCACAGAGATCTGCCTGCCTCTGCCCTTTAAGTGCTGGGATTACAGGTGTGCGCCACCCCCCACCCCCCAGATTTTTTTTTTTTTTAAGACAGGATCTCATTGTATTCCCGAATGGCTTGGAACTCACTATGTAAATCAGGCTGGCCTCTCAAACTCACAGAAATACACGTGCCTCTGCCTCCCTGGTGCTGGGATTCAAGGCACATGCCCAGCTTAGTACGCCCTCTTAACCACTGAGCCATCTGTGCAGCCCCAGGCCTGCCAAGCTTGGACAGCTGGCAGGGTAAAGGGTGATGAGCAGGGGCCTGAGGAGTGTTGACATTACGCTTCCCTCCCCAGCACCTACCCTGTTGGAGACATTGTCAAAGCTGTTTGGACTGGTCACATCGAAGCAGAGGAGCAAGACATTGGCATCAGGGTAGAACAAGGGCCGGAGACGGTCATAGTCATCTTGCCCTGGACAAAGGAGAGGGGTCACCCTGGTCTTCCTTCCCGCGCTCAGCACCTCCCCAACATCAGGGAGGGAACCTTAGCAGACCCGGGCTTTTAGAGGGTAGAATCAAGCTTTGTACATCAGGTGCATGTCCCCTGGGGTGGCTCGCTCTTGGCTTGCCTGTGAGATGTGGCAGCCTTGGCCTAGAGAAGTCCTTGCTGGAAAACCCTGTTCACTGAGGGCGGGCGAGGTAGAGGCCAGGCTTAGGAACCCACTTTGCCTTGTTTGTGCAGCGAGGGCAGGGGGAGATGTGATCCCAACAAAGGGGTTTTAGCAGGTCGACTATAAGAGGGCTTCTGGGTCTCCTTGAGTTTAGTTTTGAGTTAATCAGCCCATGTATGGGCAAGGCTGGGAGGCTGGAGGGCACAGACCAAAGTCAGGGGGTCTTAGAGAAGCTAAGTTCAGGGTACAAAGCTTGGGGAAGTTGGCACATAAAGGTGGAGGGTTCAGGTTCCTGGGGCTCCTCCTGATGCCAGGGCCTGTTTCCTGGAGCCTGGCTGGCCTCCCCGGTTCGGAAGCCACTGGGGATTCGTTTCTCTTTCTTGCCCCTCCTAAAGCCCCATACCTACCTGCTGTGTCCCATATTTGGAGGTGCACAGGTTTACCCTTCATTTGTAGAGTGACATTATAGCGCTCAAACACCGTGGGACTGTAGCTCTAAAGAAGAAGGGGGACAGTTAAGGAAGCTTTTGAGGGAGTTGGGGCAAGCCAGACCCCGGGAATACCTACATACAACCCCCTCGTTGTGGTTGTTTCTGACAAGGCTCCCAGTGTCACAGCGACCAGCCTTGGGGAAAAGCTTAGAGCCTGGTGTCACGAGCGTCCTCATCTTCCCTGGCCTTGTTTTCCTTGATTATAAAGGGAAAGATGAAGTCCTTGTGGTAGGGGCAGAATATTGCTACAAGGAGTCGATGAAATGATCCAGGCAGAGTACTTGGCACACAGCCTGGCACAAAACAAACACCCCATACACGCTGGCTACTGGTGTTAGCTTTGTCCTGTGTCCACGCGTGAGCTTTCATGTGTGTGCACCCCTTCTCCCTGGATGGCATTAACCCACACCTGCTTCTTCCCTTGTGCATTCATATATCCATCTAGCAAACATAAAGCCTTTCTCTAGGCCTAGTTCTGGGCACTGAGGATCCTAGACTAACTAAAAAAGACTCAATCTGTCTTGGGGAGCTCAGTCTCTCAGTTTCTTGGGGTCTCCTTTACTCCCCCCACCTCATTTTAGATAGGTTCTCATAAAACCCAGGCTGGGTTTGAATGTCTGGTTTTTCCATTCATAGTACCTATGTGTTGGGTTTAAAGGTATGCAACATCCTACCACCCCTGACTTGTTTTCTCCCTTTGGTTTGGGGTCTTGTTAGCCTAGACTACCCCTGAACTAATGGTAATCCTCCTGGCTCAGCCTCTTGAGTACTGGGATTACAAGCAAGCACCACCAGGCCTGCTCTTTCTTCCTGCAGGTCCAGATGTAGACCTCTCAGCTACTTCTCCAGCATGCTGTCTGCCTATGTGCTGACATGCTCCCCGCCATGATGATAATGGACTAAACCTCTGAACCTGTAAACAAGCTCTCAATTGAATGCTTTGTTTTGTAAGAGTTGCCTTGGTCATGGTGTCTCTGCACAGTAAAAGAACAATGACTAAGACAATTCCTTAAAAATTTTATTTGTTCAGTACAATTGATGTAATTAATATCATAAATATAGTTATTGAATGAATAAATGTAATCAATGAATAGCACAAATGTAATTAATATCATGAGTGTAATTAATGAGTATCATGAGTGTAATTAATATCTTGAATGTAATTCATGCCACTGAATTGTGAACTTAAAAATGGTTACAATTGCAAAAAAAAAAAAAAATTTGTTTATTCATTTATTTTGAGATGGTCTCTCAACATATCCCTGAAACTCACTATGTACATCCATCTGCCTCTACCTCTCAAGTACTGGAATTAACATGACCGGCTCCTTTATTTTAAAAAAAGATTTTATTGTATGTGTGTGTTTTTGCCTACATGAATGAGTGTGTACCGTGTGTGTGCCACATGCCCACGAGGTCAGAAGAAAGCAGATCCCCCAGGAACTAGAGTTACTGACAGCTGTGAGCCACCATATGGATTTGGGGTCCTCTGCAAGAGCAACGGGTCCTGAACCATCTCTCTAGCCTCCTTTTTTGAGCTTTTGAGACGTGGTCTCATTGTGTGACCCTGACTTGCTTGGAACTTGCCCCATAGACCAGGTTGGCCTAGAACATACAGAAATCCACCTGCCTTTACCTCTGCAAGCGCTCTACCACTGAGCTAAACCCCCAACCCTTTTTCCCGTTCTCTTTGAGTTGGGATCTTGCTACGTAGCACGGTTTCACTCAGAACTTAACAATCCTTTGGTTTTGCTTCCTGAATACTGGAATTAGAGACATATCACCACGTGTGGCTCCTCTCAATCTCTAAAATCCTAACAGACTCCTGTCACATACTCCTTGTCTCAGCCTGCCTTTCCTAATCCCTCCCATGCAGGCTCTGTTGTGTCCTCTCCTGAGTGGGTCACCCAGGGCACAGTGTCTGTGAGGGCTGGTCTTATATCAACTTGACCCAAACTAGAGTCATCTGAAAGGAGGAGCCTCGATTGAGAAAATGCCTCCATGAGAACCTGGAACTCGCTCTATAGACCAGGCCGGCCTTGAACTCAGAGATCTTCCTGCGTCTGCCTCCTGAGTGCTGGGATTAAAGGTGTGCGCCACCACTGTCCTGCAAGAGCAATATGTACTCTTAACCACTGAGCCATCTCTCTAGTCACGTTATAATTTTTTAGGTCAGAGTCTAATTTTGTAGTTCAGGCTAGTCTGATGGGAGTACAGGTGTACACTACTGTGCCCGTCATAACTCTTGGTGTGTGTATGTACGGATTATTGGGTTTTTGTGGGGATCATTTTTGTTTTCTTGAGGTAGGGTCTTTGTAGTCTTGAAAGATACCCTAGACTCACAGTGTACCCTTCAGCTCCTTATCTTCCCATGTCTACTTCCAGCTGATGGTGTTGTAGGTGTGCAGTACCACACCCTGCTGTTTTGCAGTTTCTTTTCATTTTTTTGTGGAGCTGAGGATCGAACCCAGGGCCTTATGCTTGCTAGGCAAGCACTCTACCACTGAGCTAAATCCCCAACCCAGTTTCTTTTCTTTTTAACATTTAGCGTGTGCACACGTGTCCTGGAATAGAAGTCAGAGGATGATCCACAAAGGTTGATTCTGTCCTCTCACCATGCAGAGGACAAACTAGGGATTAAACTCAGGTCGTCAGGCTCCATGGTTGGAACCTGTACCTTCTGAGCCATACATATCTCCAGCCCTTGTGCTTTTTGAGACAAATTCTTATTCTAGCTCAGGCTGGTTACAAACTCAGTGTGATCCTCCTGTCTCCAGGCGGTGGCGGCACACGCCTTTAATCCCAGCACTCAGTAGGCAGGCAGATCTCTGAGTTCAAGGTCAGCCTGGTCTGTAGAGTAAGTTCCAGGACAGCCAGGGCTACACAGAGAAACCCGGTCTTGAAAAAAGCAAACAGGCTGATGGTCCTGGGTTCTATAAGAAAGAAGGCTGAGCAAGCCATGGGGAGCAAACCAGTAAGCAGCACCCTCTGTAGCAGCTGCTGCCCCAGATTCCTGCTCTGCTTGAGTTTCTGTCCTGACTTCCTTTAATAATGAACAGTGATGTGGAAGTGTAAGCCAAATAAATCCTTTCCTCCCCAACTTGCTTTTTGGTCATGATGTTTCATTGCAGTAATAGAAACCCTGAATAAGGTAGTCCCCAATCCTATCCCAGGTCTGTCCCTTGCAGACTGGCTGGTCCCCCTGATTCAGAAGGCACTGGGGCTCCTTTTCTCTTTCCTGCCCCCCCCAAATCCCACCTACCTGCTGTGTCTCAGATTTGGAGGTGCACCCTCTCTACAATGGCTGAAGAGTGGACTGACAGGTTTGAGAGCTAGATGAGAAGCTAGGAACCTCTGCAGAGTGGGGCCTGAGCCTCAGTAACGACATGGGCCTAACTGCTACATCTGCAGTCTTTGGCTGTGAGCGGCCCTGGACCCCCTAGTCTTGTTACCGCTTTATGATTTGAAGCAGGGTCTCAAACAGCCAAGGAATGCTTTGGACTTATGACCCCTCTTGCTTTCAGCTCCTGAATGCTGCAAACACAGACAAGCTTTATGTAATGGTAGGGATTGAACCCAGGACTTTATGTGTGCCCGGTGAGCACTCGCCAACTGAGCTCTATCCCTAGCCCCTGATTGTTTGTCTTAAATTACATTTATTTATTGGGGAGGGGCACACTTGCCAGAGTACCCATGTAGAGCTCAGAGGACAACCCTCAGGAGTGTGTGATCTCCTACTAAGTGGGTCCTAGGGATGGAACTCAGGTTGTCAGGGTTGGTGGCAAGTGCCTTTACCTGAGGAGCCGTCTCCCACTCCCTCTCTCCTCTATTCTTCCCTCCCTCCCCTCTCTTTCTTAGACAGGTTCTTACTGTGTAGTCCAGGATGGCCTGGAACTTACTGCAATTTTCCCGCCTCGGCCTCCTGAGTGCTAGGATAACAGGCTTCACCTCTTGTATTGGACCCCTTACACTTCTATCACTTAGCTAGGGCTGGCTGGTGGGGTCATGTGGGGATCCCTAGTCTCTTCCTTTCCCATGTTGGGCAGGGGCTTTACCTGCCTATGACTCAGGAGGACTTCATGCCTGTCTCTCTGATGGCCAGAGTGCCTGCCAGTCCTCTGAGTCAGGCCCTGGCCAGCTGGGAGGGGCAGTCATAGTGACGGGTCAGTGTGTTCTCTAGGGCACCTGGGAGGTCATGCAGTAGAGGGTAGAGTAGTCACCTGGGGAAAAATGGAGAAGTCGGCACGGATAGTCTGTCACCCCCATACCAATAGGAGTGGACAGGAACAGACAAGGGCCACGCTGCCTTCCTGTCCCTCTTTACAAGCTTGGGTCCCTCCTCCCTTGGGCATTTTTCCTCCTGGAGGGGAAGAGAGCGTGAGAGCAGCACTGGCTTTGAGATCAGATGAGCTTCGTTGAGGACCGGGCCCTGATAGCTACCAGCGCTGTGTGGCCGTGGGCCTGCACCGTCACTGGTTAAGAGAGTGTCACCTTGGGATGCGAAGGGAAGACCTGGTCCAGCATGGATGGTCACTACTTACTGGTTGGCAGTATCCACACCAGCCCTATCCATCCCTCTGGCTGTTCCCTTTCCCATCCCCACCTGTAGCTTCTGGCCTGTGCTCTAGAGCAAGGAGCTGTCACTGTGGCGACCGACACTGACCCCTGCATCAGAGACCCCAATGTGGTCACCCACATACCATCCATCATAATAAATCAATGTAATTAAAAACAGACAGACTCGGGCTAGGGGATAGAGCTCAGAGCTGAGCTTCAGGATGACCCCTAACAAATCTCTTGGGAGACACAGGCCAGTGCTTCACAAGCCTGTGAAGATGGCCCCAGCCCACTGCTCCCTAAGGCTCTTCTCTTGGACTCCTACAACCTCAGCAGACCTCCAGAGGCTCTGAGGAAAGTGACTTGCCTGCCATACACCAGCTGGGCTAGGCAGAAGCAGAGCTGTCTGTCTTCAGGGGCTACACCAGCCACCTGCCTCTTCTGAAGTCACCAATTCTTGCTAGGGACATCAGACAGACCAGATGTGAGATGGAAGGGGCTGTTACCTTGTCACTGAGAAGTGTCACCGCCCCACCCCTTGCTTCGGAATGTGACTTTATCTCTACTTTTTGTGGTGTTCTTTGACCCCCCAAGCAGAAGTGCCTAATCTTATCTGTTCAGTTTTGCTCGGTCAGAGACATAAGCCCTGGCCTAGACTGACCCAGGACAGAGATGACTCAGCCCCGGGCCTGCCCTCTGGGGTTCACAGACAGGTGACCATTACAGAGGAGGACAGGGTTCCCCGGTAGGACGCCCACGGAAACTGGAGCAGTCTGAGAAGGACTTCAGACCTGGCTGGTTCTGCAGGCTGGGTGCTCTCTCCCACCTCCTGGCCCAACCTTGAAGGTTACTAGGAACGGTTGCTTTCTCAATGCCCGCTGAGACTTCTTGGGGACTGATGTCTCTCCCTGCCCCATAAGCTCTATTTTGCCCCTTCTGCCTTGAACTTGAAGTTGGGTCACAGCCAGTGAGGGTCCCAGAGGCTGCCCCACACTTCCAGCCTGTTCTCTGCCCTTTGCTGCAAGCCTGGAAGACAGGACCCTAAGCCTCCAGGCCGCTTGCTCCCTGGGCTTTTAGGGCTGCCTGAGGCAGAAGAGGCTGGGGCTGGGTCAGTAGACAGTAGTGGTGGCTTTAGAGGTCATGGAGTGCCCTGGGGATGGCAAGGCGACCTGAGCGCCAGTTCAGAGCTACCCCCATGTTCTGCTCAAAAGGTGCGACCTGTAATCGCAATACTTGGTGGCACCTTGGCTACATATTGAATCTGAGGTCAGCCTGGGCTACTTGAGCCCTTGTCTCAAAAAACAAACCAGCACTTGGGAGGCAGAGGCAGGTGAATCTCTGAATTTGAGGCTAGCCTGGTCTATAGACGGAGTTCTAGGATGGCCAGGGTTATATACACATAGAAACCCTGTCTCAGAAAGACAAACAAAGACACAACCAGAAGTAGTGGTGTTACACACCTGTAATCCCAGCACCATGGCAGCAGACGCAGGAGGATCATTGATTTTAGATGAACCTAGGCTACATAGAGGGATGTTGTCTCAGACAGAACAAAACTAACTTGATAACTAACTAAAAGTAACTAAGAAGGGCCTGCTCTCTTGCCAGGGACCTCCCAGATAAAGGGAGAATGAGGACAAAGTTGGTCGTGTCTGTCCCGTCCGGTCCCGTCCGTCCGTCCGTCCCCCCCCCCCCCCCCCCCCGTGACATTATTCTGCTCTTCTGTCACGCTGCTGTGCCCTGTAAAACATAGTTCACGGACTTAAAGGTGTTTCCATATGAAATCAGTATGGGCCCTGCGGTCAGCGTCACAGAATGTCTGATCCGGGACAGTGTTGCTGAGCCCTCCTCCTCTGTCTTGAGGTGCCCTCCTCTGATCGATGGCTGCCCAGTAGTTTCCATGGGCAGCACCTAGAGACCTGGAAACTATCTTCACTTCAAAATATGGTGTAACTGGTCAAAGGAGGTGATGTCAGCTTTGCAAACCACAAAACCAAAGGCTCTGAGCTGGGTATGGTGGCACATACATGCAAACCCAGCAACCCTCGGGGGCGAGAGACAGGAGGATTGAGCATTCAAGACCTATACAGTAACATCCTGTCTAAGAACAAAAACATAACAACCAACAGCTCACTGGTATAGAGTGCAAGCGAGCCCTGGCGCTGTTTGCCAGGTTCTCGGGAGGTTAGACTGCTCGGCTCTGCACAGTGCCAGAGGCTGGAAGGGACAGGAAAGGAAGAAGCTGCTGGAGGCAAACTCATGAGCACCTAGAAATCCCACTCCTCATGGAGGCCCAGGAAGTGGGCTCAGCCAATGAGCTTGTCCTGGAGGGCTCACAGTGACAAGCCCAGAGAGCCAGGCCGTACCAGGTACGGCACTGAGCTGTCCATCCCCTTCTGCCTCACCTTCCCAACTCTCTTCCCTCCTGGAGGTTGCTCTGAGAAGCCGAGACTTAAGAGTCAAAGCAAGCCATGAGTCGGACAGGGCTCTTCAGAGAGAAGGGTCTACGTTCCCCATCTTCCTCTCTAGGGAGAAGCATGGGATTTGCACCATAGTGGCCAGGGTTGGAGAAGAGCTGTGTCTCCCGAGGGACATCATTTATCAGCTTTCAGTGAGTCCTTCTTGCATGCAGACTTGGAGCTGAGCTCTTGACCTCTATCCACTCGCTCTCCTATGAACTCAGGTAGGGACTGTCAGTCCTAACTAACATGCAGTTAAGGAAACAGGCACAGAGAGGGTAAGGGACTTGACCAAAGGCACACAGCTGTAAGAGGCAAAAAGGCTTGGTTTGGCTGCTGCCAGTCTGCCTCCAAAGTCCTCACTCTCTTTAGCCCAGTTGTGACACATAGTGCTCTCTTAGGATTCGCTATTTCCCCAGGTGGCCTAATTCAGTCCCTGTGACACCCCTCCCCCAAGTGCCATTAGTCCCACTTCGCCCCTACTGGCTAAATCTGAAAAACTCTGCCTTCGACCCCAGGCACTGTTGGGGGACCTCCCCTCCCCCAGCGCGCCCCAGGAGGCTGGAACTGGGTAGGTATCTCGAAGGATTTCTTGGCAAACCCGCACACCAGCGCGCCCCAGCGCGGGGACAACGCAAGGCCAAGGGTGAGGGCACTCACCTCCGGGAAGGCCCCGTCGGCGAAGACCATCATCAGCGAGGTCTTCCCGCAGCCCCCGTCCCCCACCAGGACCACTTTGACCGAGCGCCCGCTCAGCGGCGCCTCCTCTCCCGCAGCCTGGGCCGCCTTCATCCCGGGCTGGCGGGCGGACAGCCGAGCGCAGAGCGGCGGGTGGTGCGCGGCGGGCTGGCTGCGGCGGGCGCGGGGCTGGCCCGGCGGGACAGGAATGTGGAAGGGGCGGGGCGGCGGGAGGAAGTGGGAGCGGGGCGGCCGGGGCAGGAGGCGGCCCGGGGGGCGGGGGACACCCAGCTCAGGTGAGAGGCTCTGACCCGGAGGGGGTGCCTTAGCCGGCCAGGCGTGCAGCGCTCCTGGGGTACGGCCTGCTGGCGTCCTGTTTGGTCATTCAAGAAACACTTTTGGAGCACCTACTGTGCGCCGTCACTGAGGCCACAGGGGTGGGCGGAGACCTATGCCTCCAGAGGGCACCCAGGGCTCCTGGGAGAAAAAACAAGGAGACCGGTAGTTGGAGAGGGGTTGGGGACCCGGAGGGAAGCAGCACCTGGCCTGGCCCATCGGTCATGGGAGGGAGGTGATCTTTTACGAGTGAACGAACGAACGAACGAACGAATGAATGAGTTTCTGTGCTTGGAGACCTAACAATCCAGACTTCCTCCAGATAGATGGAGGTCAGATGAGAAGGGAGTGGCCCGGGCATGCCCTTGTGGGTCGCTGCAGGACCGCTTGGGCCAGCACCAGGAGTCTTCAGTGAAGGTGAATTACTATTGTATCTCACCCAGGCAGGCAGTGATCTAGGGAAAATCGTGGCACCTTCCACCTATAGCGCTCAGAGCAGGCTCTGGCATGTGGCTGATGCCACGAGTGGTTCTTAGTATAATACTTTTAAATTTTGTTTTTGTGTGGATGGGTGCTTTATCTGCGTGTATGTCTGCGCACCACATACGTGCCTTTTGCCCTCTGCCCTCCGAAGTCTCGGAACTGGAGTTAGAATTATGAGCCACTACGTGGGTGAACCTGGGTCCTCTGGAAGAGCAGCCAGTGCTCTTAACCTCTGGGCCATCTCTCCAGCTCCTTGGTAAAATATTCAGTTAACCCTGATTGGTCTTCAGTTTCCGAGAGTCTGGGGGCCCTGAACTGTTCAAAGTCAAAACCTCTACTGTGAGAAGCCTAGAATGAGAGGCGGGAGGCCATCAGTGTGAGAACCACCTGGGCAGGGAGACAGGAACTCCTCACCTGGGGTAGACAAGGAGGACCTTCTCACGGGAGAGGCAGTCTTGAAGAAAAAGTGACAGAGGTGTTTCAGAGAGAACAGAAGAGGCTGGCCTAAGGCAGTCCCGCCCCACCTTCCCGGCGACGGGATAGAGGGCGGGGCTTGACTGAGGGGCTGGTGTCTGGATGGTGGAGCATTTTGGATTTCAGGAATACATCCAATATTGAACTGGAAACTTACTGTCCTCTAAGTCCCGCGTCCTTCTTTATGGTCGTACATATTTTTTAAATTTTTAGTGGGCATAAGTAGACTGGGAATGTAGCTCTTTGGCTAGAATGTTTAACTAGCGCGCCTGGGTTCCGGCCCCACTAGCGCACGAACTGGATTTGGAGGTGCAGGCTTGCAATTCCAGCGCCGGTGAGGTGAAAGTGGGAGGTCAGAAGTTCAGTCAGTGTCAGCTTGGCTATTCAGAAAGTTTAAGGCCAGCCTGGGCTAGATACCCTGTCTAAAAGAGGGGGAGAGGGGACTCCCTATCTCCCCAGACCTTGGGGCTGGGTGCTTACACGGAAGCTAAGTGGAAGGGTCAGACGTCTTTGGGTTTCACCTCCCACTCCGTCACTGGTCATGACATCATCCTCTACGGTATTCAAAGTCAGGTGAAAAGAACCTTCAGCCCTATTTGATCCTCGCTGTGTCCGAAGGAGGCAGTTTTCAGTTTCCCTTAGGGCGGCGCCCCGAGGTCAGCGGAATGGAGGGAACCTCCCCAAGACAGCTCCACCTTCTGGATGCCCCTTCCCCGAAACTGCCACAGGGCTGGGCAGGACTTGGCATGAGGCTGGGTGTGTAGCTGAGCAATGCCCAATCCGCGGAGTGGTGAGGAGGGGCCCTGTTCCCCCAACTGCAGTCAGCTGTCACCAGCCTGGGAGGCAGGTGGAGCCCCACCAAGGCTGGGGAGCTGAGAGTCAGGCAGAGGCGGTTGGCTTGGTTGCTATAGGGATAATCACTCTAATGACACACTTGACAACTGTCACACTTTACAGTTTCTCTGTCTACTCCTAAATAATAACAGCACCCACTGATGGGTGGTGGTTGCTATACAAGGACTGTCCACCAGGAGGCAGGAATTGCTAGCTCCATTTTACAGAGGAGGAAACTGAGGTCTAGAGAGGGTAACTCCTTGTTTAAGCTCCAATGATAGCTAAAAGGCCGATGGCACATGGGCCCAGGTAAGACCCTAAAGCTGCCCCCCAAATCTTACTTCTTGTACATTATTGCTGTCAGCTCTCACACTGTGAGGTAAGTTCAATGGATGGCCCTACATTTTGTTTTGCAGACTTGAGGGCTGAACCCCAGGGGGAGGCCTCTGCTTCGATTAGGCCATTAAGACCCAGAGCCAGGACTTGGTCTTCCCCATGTCGGGCCCAGCCTCATCATCACTCTGTGCTCAGGCTCCTGCAAGAGGCCTATCAGTCAGTCAACTGACCCATGGCCATCTGCCCTGGTGGCCAGGAATTTCCCCAAATCTGACATTGCTGGACTCTGGACTGCACTGTTTTCCTGAAGTTTATTTTTGGAGTGGTGAGGAGGCCTAGGCCACACAGTTGGCCTCACCAGGGTGCTGTTTGCTGTTTTTCTGTTTACTGTAGCTGCCGCTGACTTCCGGCCTGTGGGTGACTCAGCCCCCTCCAGGCCCCATCAATCCTGAGCCCAGAATTCTTTGTGAACCTTGTGTAACATGTGACTGCCCTGCAGACTTCAGCAGAGCAGAGGGGGTGGGGCCAGCATCCCTCTGGAATGTTGTTCTTGGTGATGCCGGTCTCCAGCAGAGCCGTGACCACCTCAAGAGCGGGACCGACCGCAGCTGACCCGTTTCTGTACCCCAGACTATCTCAGGCTGGCGCCAGCTGTGGTTCCGGATATTATGTCTAATTGACAGCCTGGCTGGACGAACACAGGAAGAGAAGAAAGGACAGAAGGAGGGGATTGAAAGAACCAAACTGGCCAAAAGGCTGTAACCCTAGTACTCAGGAGGCAGGCGGTTCTCTGTGAGTTCAAGGC
Source organism: Onychomys torridus (assembly GCF_903995425.1). Taxonomy (NCBI): domain Eukaryota; kingdom Metazoa; phylum Chordata; class Mammalia; order Rodentia; family Cricetidae; genus Onychomys; species Onychomys torridus. Next base: position 124,232,807 of record NC_050443.1, read on the forward strand.
CAGTCTGGTCTACATAGCAAGTTCCAAGCTAGACAGGGTTTACATAGACCCTGTCTCAAAAGTAAACAAATAAACAAAGAAGAGATGAAGGATAAATACTTATAGCATGTGACCAGGGTATTCTGCAGCCTCTACTTGCTCCAAGGAGAGACCCCCTAACTTTTGGCTCCATTTACTCATCCACCTCTACCCTCCCTGGCAGCTGGGCATCTCAGGCTGTTCTGATTCTTTGCTGCCACTGTGTGGCCGCTTTGCTCCCTGCAGGTTATTACCGGGGCTTTTCCCTGGGGTTCCTGGTGTGGGGTGCTGGGTGTTTGTGGAGATGTGGCCGTGCAGGGAGACCCGGGGTGCAGTTAAGCCCTTGTTTATGCACTCATGCCCCCCCTCTTAGTCCCAGCCGTCCGAGTCCAGAAGTCCTTGGATTCAGCCCAGACTGTACCACTCAAAACTTTGCCCTCACATAAACTGAGCACCTACTGTGTGCCCTCACTTGGTGCACGTCATTTCACTCTGCCCTTTGAAGTACATGATTCCTATGCACCTTTGAAAAATGAAGAAACAGAGGCCCAGAGAAGAGAGAAATTTAGCCAAGGTCTAGTTGGCAGTTAGATCTGGACATTGAGTTCCAGAGTTCATCCATACAGAACCCTCAAAAACTGTGCCAGGGTGGTGGCAATGGCTGTATTACAGCATTTGGGAGGCAGAGGCAGCAGAAACAGGAGTTCAGTGTTATCCTCATCTACAGATTGAGTTTGAGGCCAACCCAGGACCTGTGAGTCCCTGCCTCTAAACAAAAGGGCAGGGGGCAACTGGAGAGATGTTTCAATGGTTAAGATACTTGTTGCTCTTTCAGAGGACCTGGGTTCGGTTCCCAGCACCAGATAGATGGGGGCTCACAGCCAGTAAGTCCAGATTCAGGGTATTTTATCCCTCTTCTGACCCCTGTAGACACTGGGTACACACATGGTACACATACATTCATGCAAAACACTCACTCTTCATATAAAATAGGTTTTTAAATTAAAAAAAAAAAAGTCAGAGGTCTGAGGAGTGTTTTATGGGCCAACTTTGTCCAACACTTTATTTTTCAGTTGGAGAAACTGAGGCCCTGAAAGTGGAAGTAACTTCACACAGCAGGTGAGCAGACCCAGGCCTATGTCCAGTAGAACTCGGAAGGTGCCCCCTCCCAATCATCCTGTGGTGGGGAGTCCAGCTTCCCCAGCTGCACGGACCTCGGGCTTGGCTCTCTCCCCTTGCCTTGCACTGTTGGGCTTTCCCGCTAGGGAGGGCGAGCCTTACCTAATTGGGTGAACTGAACAGGAAGGAGCACTGTGGCGCCATCTCAGTGCTCATTAGACCCCAATTAACTCACTTTGGTGTCTGCAGGCACGGATAGGTGGGCTCAGGCAGGAGAGAGGGGGTAGGGCAGGAGCTGCTGTCATCGGTGGTGCCGAAAGGACTCGCCTTCCTCTTCCAATGGGCAGGCCTGCCTCCATTATGTTAATATTGCGTAGTTATTGACAGCCACACCTTTCCTCTTGGGTGAGTTCTGAGAGAGAGGGCCCAGGACTCTGAAGGCAGGCCCATAGGCCTGGGCAGGAGGAATAGGGGAGAGGAAAGGGTGGGAGCTTAGGGAAGGGGTCAGAGGGGTGGAGACAGGTAAAGAGTCATGAAAGGGGATAGGGGTGGAGGCACCGCCTCTGCCAGCCTCAGCCAGCCTGCCTTCCCTCCAGTAGCACCTTGACTTTTTGGGTGGGGTTGTTAGTTTCGAGACAGGGTTTCTCTGTGTAGTTTTGGTGCCTGTCCTGGATCTCGCTCTGTAGCCCAGGCTGGCCTCGAGCTCACAGAGATCCACCTGGCTCTGCCTCCCGAGTGCTGGGATCCGCCCGGCAGAAAGGAAGTGGAGGACTCCAAGTATGCTGGGATCCAGAAAGTTCCCAGCTGCCTTTCAGTGACTTCTGAGGGGTGGGGAAAAGGGCAGTGTGTCCTCAGGTTCGAACCTCAGCTTGCGAACCATGTGCCTGAACTTGAATCATAACTCTGTGACTTTCTGGCTGTGTGATCTTAGGTCCGTTCCTTAAGTCCTCTGAGTTCTGGCTTCCACATCTCTACAAAGGGAATGCCACAGTTGCCTGCCTTTAAGTGCTGCTGGACTGCAGGCTGAGCATCAGTTCTCAACAGCCTTGTATGGAAGGCCCTTTATCCCTCTCTGGCCTATGCTCTGCCTCCCTGATCTTCTGTCCCTCCCTGAGCTAGCAAGGCAGAGAACTCTGCCCACTGTTTGTCTCTTCCTGCCCTCTTCTAATGTGCTTTCCACTGGGCATGCTTTTCCTGCCTTACATATTGAATACTCAGCTAAGTGCTGCCACTAGGAGCCTTCCTTGACTTCTCCATCCCCATCTTTCCCTGCCAGGACTGGTACTGGAGACCTCTCTTCAAAGCTTGCCAAGCAGATCTATGATAGCCCCCTTGCCAGCAGCGGGGGAAGGATAGCACACAGCACCCCTGTGGGGCCCAGGGTCTAGGAGGTTCCCAGTGAAGATAATAAAATGACTCTAGGCTGAGCAGGGCTCCCTGTAAGCCCCCTTCCTGCTCCAGCTTTATTTTGGTTCAAGAATCATTCCAGTCAGCATTCTTGGTCAGCACCACAGCCATCCGGGCACACTGTCAACGTTTCATGCAGTACAGAAGGAAGGAACAAGGGGATGGAGGTTGGGGGATGTGGTCTGCCCTGCAAAGCCACTGGATTAGAAGGAGTCCGGGGCTTCCAGATGACAAGGCCTGGTCCAGCCACCAGTATTCACCTCTTACTCTTAGCCACAGGCTGAGAAGCCTGGCTCCAGTGGGGTCCGGTTGTGGCAGATGTCCTGCCTCCAGTCCTATTGACCTGTGTCCCAGTTCTAGCCACCCTCCCTTTGTTGTTGATGGTAAGCGATTAGACCTGGGTCTCCACGGTTCCTGACTGGATCTGAGTATCCATGATTCATTAGGGCCAAGGACCAGAGTCAGCCATCTCCTCCTCCGCCTCCTCCTTCTTTTTCTGAGACAGGGTTTCTCTGTGTAGTTTTGGTGCCTGTATTGGATCTTGCTCTGTAGACCAGGCTGGCCTCGAACTCACAGAGATCTGCCTGCAGAGCCCTCTTCTTATTACTCCCCATGGCCACTCTCCTTTTAAATCTGCAGGTGTCAGAGAGAAGAAGCCAAAAACCACCACTGTTCTAGGACTGACTACCATTACCAAATGACATTTATGACACCTAGAGAGAGATGATAACCCCTCTAACTCTGACCAGGTGGGAGTCAATAATGATTCTGGTGGTGAAGTACAATCTGACCCTTGGTTTCTGAACACCATTTCCCCAGAGTTTCTACTGGCTCCAGACTAAGGCTAAATATCCCTGAAGTCTCAGTGTTAGGGAACTTGACCTAAGATGCCCAGTATTCCTAGCGTTGAATTTAGGCCAGGGAGCTTCCTTTCAAGAGAGGCCTGGGCTGGGGGACATCAGCCAACACTGGTGGGTCTGTGCTGATTTGCATTGGATTCAGCATAAGGGCCTGGATCTGGGCCCCTGGGGACTTCTGGTTCTCTCAGTGGAGGGTCAGGATAGCCTTCATGTGGCCTATGGGCTTCTGTTGAGCCTGGTTTCCTGGCCTTTTCTTGTCCCCACTGCAGTGGGCAGAGGCTGTGTTTGGGATGGGCTAGTTCACGTCCCTTCTATTGTTTAACTGTTTACCACAACCCCCACTACCCTCCCCGCTAAATCTGGATGCTGTTTACTCCCTAACCCTCAAAGTGCAGCTACTTCCTTGTCTGAGAGAGCTTCCCTGTTTCCCCAGACTCCAGGGCTCCTTCCCAAGTACATCTGGCTGAGTGGTTACTTGATCAGCACTGAGCTGAGCAACCAGGATGGGAGAGGGCCATCTTGACTTCCTGGCATGGTGTCCTGGGTGCTATGTCTTATTAATGTTAGCCTGTCAGTACAGGGACTAGTCCCTCAAGACTTAGTAACAGCTAGCCTCTAAGAGAATTGCAGAAGGAAGGTCGGCCAGCTCTGAAGCCCATGTACCTCTGTAGACTAAGGGACATACTTCATTAGGCTCTCTAGTACACAGTTGGTCAGTCTGCTGGGTCCCCAGCCAGCTCCAGGTAGTCCTTAGTGGGGAAATTACCCGAGGTCCCCAGGTGAATAGTCATATCCATTCTTCTATGACAGTCTGAACAGAGGATCCAAGATGGCTGATGAGGACCCCCTGGGAGGTGGGGCAGCCCCGGTGTTCATAGCTCCAGCTGACTATGGAGAGGGCATCACTGGATAGAACTGAGATAGTGCCAGGTTCTGGTGGCTCTGCTGCCCATCTGGCCTGCCCTGGCTGCTAGTTTCGCCGGACTGGGTGCCACATAGACACAGGCCTACGCAGCGTGGCCAGCATCTGGTTCCAGTGTGTGGTGCCCATGCCGCTGGCTGCTGGCCCAATGATGACATGCCCCACGTTGTCCCCACGGCCATCACTGCTGCTCTCAGCCACTGTCACTCGGAGAGACAGGTCCTGGGAAGAAGGAGACATAAGAGATTGGGACCAGGAGCAGCTGAAGGGGCCTCCCTGGTTCCAGGGTCCCAACTTGTGCATACCAGGCCCTGTGAGGTGTGTACAGCTCTCGGAATCTTCCCACACAACTTGGGAGTGGAGGCTTGTCCTAGTACTTACAGATGGATAGCCAGCTATGATGTGACTTTGCTAAGTGCTAGAAGTGACCGTGGCAGCAGGATTTAAAACCCGTCCCTCACTTCTTTGTCCCTCAACATTTTTTCTTTAAGATTTATTTTAGCTTTGAGTTTGAAAAGAGGAATCAGCAGTGAAGTACACTTGCCGTTCTTGCAGAGGACTCTGGTTTGATTCCCAGCCCTCACATGGTAGTTCAGTAACTCCAGTTCCTGGGTATCTGAACCCTCTTCCGGCCTTTGTGGGCACCAGGTGCACTTGTTATGCACAGACAGATATACATGCAGGCAAAATACTCATACACATCAAATAATATAAACCCTAAAACATTTTATTTTAAATATGTATGCCTATATGGGGGCTGGATGTGCATGTGAGTGCAGTACCCACAGAGGTCAGAAGAGGGCATTGGATCCCTGGAGTTGGAATTACAGGCAGCTGTGACCCATCTGATGTGGGTGCTGGGAACAGAACTCCCTAAAAGAAGTATGTACTCTTCACCCCTGATCCATATATCCAGCCCTACTTGTCCTTGAGAGTGAGTCTCATGCAGACCAGGCTGGCTTTGAACTTGCTATGTTGTTGAGGCTGTAATTGAATTCCTGATCTTCCTGCCTTGGCCTCCCAAGTACTAGGATTACAAGTGTGTGCTCCCATATCAGGCTTAGAACTTAGGCTGTTTATATTTATTTATTTATTGTTGGTCTTTTTTTTTTTTTTTTTTTTCGCCTTTTTTTAAAAAAGGTTTTTATAGATAGGCAGTGGTGGTGCACGCCTTTAATCCCAGCACTTGGGAGGCAGAGACAGGTGGATCTCTGTGAGTTCGAGGCCAGCCTGTGCTACAGAGTGAGTTCCAGAAAAGGCTCCAAAGCTACACAGAGAAACTCTATCTCAGGAAAAAAGAAAAAAGATTTTTATTATATGTATATGAGTGTTTGCCTGCAGGTGACTATGTGCATCACATGTGTGCAGTGTATATGAGTGTTTGCCTGCAGGTGACTATGTGCATCACATGTATGCAGTGCCCAGAAGGGCCAGAGGAGGGCTCTGGGTCCCCTGGAAATGGAGTTACAGATGGTTGTTAGCTACCATGTGGGTGCTGGGAACTGAAGCCAAGTCCTCTGGAAGAGCAGCAAGTGTACTTAAATGCCGAGCCGTCTCTCCAGTCCCTTGCTTTGTTTTCTTTTTGTTGTTGTTTTTATTTGTTTATTTGTTTGTTTCTGAGGCAGAGTTTCTGTGTATAAGTATAATAGCCTTGGCTCTCCTGGAACCAGGCCTGTTTCTGCCTCCCACGTACTGGGATTAAAGGAATGTACTACCTGGTCCAGCTCCCTTGCTTTGTTTTTTTTTACTTTATTTTTTTAAGACAGACTCTTACTATGTAGCCCTTGTTAGCCTGCAGTTGCAGTTCTGCAGATCTGCCTGATCTCAAACACATAGAGATCAGCCTGCCTTGGCCTCCCGAATGCTGGAACTAAAGACGTGTGCTGCCATTGCCACCTTATTATTTATATTTATCTATAGTTTAGGCTGGCCTCAAAATCCCTACAGAGTGGAAGATGACCTTGAACTTATGATCCCCCTGTTTCCACCTCCTGAGTGAGTGTACCACCATGCCTGGTTTATGAGGTGTGTGTGTGTGTGTGTGTGTGTGTGTGTGTGTGTGTGTGTGTAACCTGTGTGTGCTGAACAAATGCTCTAGCATCTGGGCTTTGGGACTTGGGCCTGTGCTACCTGCTTCTTGGTCTCTAAAATGTGACAGCGTTTCCTACTCCATTGGGCTGTTCTGGGAAGAAAATGAAGTAAACATGTAAGTGGGGAGAAAAACCTAAAAACAAACCTCGTGACTCACTGCTGGCTCATCAACAGAGCACTCACAGGGTCTCACTGTCACAGCATCCTCATGTGAGGTCACAGCTGAGGGGTAAGGTTAAGTAGGAACATATTTGAGATGCTGGCCTGACTGTTCCTACCTCGTCCCTCAGCAGCTTCGAGGCTGGAGGGAAATGGCATTGTGTGTGACAAACAGGCCACAGGAGGGGGCAAATAGGTGGACTGTCCAGTAAGGGACAAGGTTATAATCCTAGGACCAGCCGAAATGCTGGAATGTTGCCTGGATTCCTAGATTTGGGACACCCAGAGTGAGGCCAACATCCAGCTTTTAAATCTACAGGGGCTGGCAGGGTAGCTCCATAGTCAAGTGTAAAGTGTTTGTGTAGCATACACAAAGCCTTGGATTCATCATCAGCACTGAAAAACAAAGAAATCCCCAAGAGCATCCCTAGGAGGGGACTAGGTGAGCCCATCCAGTCTCTCGGCTGCAGGGCAGACTTCAGTACAAGGACCAAAGGACTTTCTGATTGTTAGGCGTGCCTAAGGACAGAAAGGGACAGTGAGAGGAGGGGTGAGATCCCCACTCTGACTGGTTTGGCTTAGTTCTTTTCTCTGTGGCTCATTCCACCACCCCAACCCGTAGCCTGTGATAGCCCTGCGTGGGAGAAAAGATTGTAGTGAGGTCCTTGAAGTAGGACCTCTGAAGGTTTAGGCCCTCACCCCCGGCTCTGGGGTCACCTCTAGTTCATCTTCAGGCAGTGTGGTTCCTCAGAGCTCCTGCAGGAAGTCTCCCCTGACTACTAACGCTGGGGAAGGCTGCCAATGGGGTTTACAAAGTCTGGGGACCTCCCCACCTGTCCTTTGTAGGCAGAAAGCCTACACCACAGGCTGGCATGTAGTGGTGGGCTCAATCAGTGATTAGGAGGAGGTTGGCTTGAGGTCCCATGAGGCAACGCTGGAGGGATGCGTGGCCCAGAGTCCTGTGAGGACCCGGCACCTCTCACCTGTAGCACAATGGCAGGTACCGAGAAGATCATAGCTTCGTTGAACACTGGGTTGGGGTCGTCCCGCTTCACAGCCGTCTTCTTCTTGCTCATTTTCCTCCCGTCCTGCAGCAGGTACACTTTGACGAAGGGGTCTACAGGCAGGCATGTGGGGAGGGTCAGTAACACGCATGCTTGGTGTGGCCCTGTCTGCTCTGGCTCCACCCACTCCCTCTGATTCCCTGACCCTTGGCTATTGCCATTATCTCCAAAGTCCACGGTTTGGTATTTACTTATTTATGTTAAGAAATGGAGCCGGGCACGGTGGTGGTAGCAAGGGATTTTAATCCCAGCACTTGGGAGGCAGAGGCAGGTGGAACTCTGTGAGTTCAAGGCCAGCCTGGTCTACAGAGCGAGTTCCGGGAAAAGCAAGTCTACACAAAGAAATCCTGTTCTGTGGGGCTGGTGAGATGGCTCATTAGTTAAATGCACTGGCTGCTCTTCCAGAGGTCCTGAGTTCAATTCCCAGACAACCTGTAATGAGATCTGGTGCCCTCTTCTGGCCTGCAGGCATATATGCAATAGAGCACTCCTATACATTAAATAAATAAATAAATCTTTAAAAAAAAAAAAAAAAAAAAACCCAAATCCTGTTCTGAAAGAAAGAAAGAAAGAAAAGGAAAGAGGGTTGGGGATTTAGCTCAGTGGTAAAGCACTTGCCTAGCAAGCGCAAGGCCCTGGGTTTGGTCTTCACCTCTGGCAAAAAAAAAAAAAAAAAAAAAGAAAAGAAAAAGAAATGTAGCCATGCAGTAGTGGCACATGCTTTTAATCCCAGCAACTGGGAGGCAGAGGTAGGCAGATCTCTGAGTTCAAAACAAAAACAAAACACCCTCTCCTCCCTCCCCAAAAAAGAAGTTGGATCTCATTATGTGTTCCAGGCTGGTTCTAAACTCCTGAACTTAAGGGATCTTCCTACTTCAGACTCCTGAGTTGCTGAGACGAAAGTTGCAAACTACAATGACTGGCTTGATATATCATATTTTTATCTATCTATCTATCTATCTATCTGCCTATCTATCCATCATCTATCTATCTATCTATCTATCTGCCTATCTATCTATCCATCATCTATTTATCTATCATCTATCTATCTTCTGTCTATCACCTATCTATCCTCTATTTATCTATCTTCTATCTATCTATCATCTATCAGCCTATCATCTATTTATCTATCTATCTTCTATCTATTTATTTATCTATCTTCTATCTATGTATCATCTTTTTATCTATATCTATCTATCATCTATTTATCTATCCTCTATCATCTATCAGCCTTTCATCTATTTATCTATCATCTATTTATCTTCTATCTATCTATCTATCTATCTATCTATCTATCTATCTACTTATTTTTGGGTCTTTCAAGACTGGTTTTGAGGAACCGGGTGGTGGTGGCTCACACCTTTAGTCTCAGCACTTGTGAAGCAGAGGCAGGCAGATCTCTGAGTTTGAGGCCAACTTGATCTACAAAGTGAGTTCCAGGACAGCCAGACCTGTTACACAGAGAAACCCTGTCTGGAAAACAAACAAAAACAAAAACAAAAACAAAAAACGAAAGACTGGTTTTGTGCCACCACCATCTGGCTTATTTAAGATTTACTTTTAGGGCTGGAGAGATGGCTCAGAGTTTAAGAGCACTGGCTGCTCTTCCAGAGGTCCTGAGTTCAATTCCCGGTAACTACAGGGAGGCTCACAACCATCTATAAAGAGATCTGGTGCCCTCTTCTGGCCTGCAGTGCAGGCATGCGTGCAGACAGAATACTGTATACATAATAAATAAATAAATCTTAAAGAAAAAAGTATCTTGTGTGAAAAAAAGGGTTTACTTTTATTTTGATTTATCTATTTAAATTATGTATATAGTCAGTGTCTCTGCATGGTGTGCACCCTCTGCATGAGGGTGTCAGAGAGCTGGAGTTACAGGCAATTGTAAACCACCTGATGTGGGTGCTGAGAACCAAATTCCAGTCCTCTCCAAGAGCAGCGAGTGCTCTTAACCCAGGAGCGCTCTCTCCAGCTCTGTTTATTCTGAGAGAGCGTCTTGAATTTTTTTTTAATTATTTTTCATTTTACATACCAACCACAGTTCCCCCTTCCTCCCACTCTCCATCTACTCCTCAGAGAGGGGCAGGCCTCCCATGGGGAGTCAACAAAGCCTGGGATATCAAGTTGAGGTAGGACCAAGCCCCTCTCCCCTGCGACAAGCCCATAGGGAGTGGGCTCCAAAAAGCCAGTTCATGCACCAGAGATAAATCCTAGTCCCATTGCCAGAGGCCCCACAAACAGACCAAGGCACACAACTGTCACCCACATTCAGAGGGCCTGGTTTGGTCCCATGCAGACCCCCCAGCTGTCAGTCCAGAGCTCCCACTAGCTCGGGTCAGCTGTCTCTCTGTAAGCTTCCCCATCATGATCTTGATTCCCCGCCCATATAACCCCTCCTCTCTCTCTTCAACAGGATTCCCGGAGCTCAGTGCTCGGCTGGTGCTTGGCTGTGGGTCTCACTAACTTGTTCCTATCTCTTTCTTCCCTTCCCCTCAAAGAACAATGTGCCTAGGTGTGCACAGGGCTCATTACAGGGTGTTTAAAACACTTCTGTGTAGCACAGCGCTCACTCAACAAGCATAGCAGAGAGCTGAGCTACTCTTCAAAGATGGAAAAGTCACGTTTCCCCCACCCCCAGGGATGGGGCACATTGGTAGGCGAGATAAGAGCTAAAATCAAAGTCTCAGTTAATTGTTCTACGAGAAAACATTCCTCATTACAACCAAAAGCCTAAGAGAGAGGAGCTTCTTTACAAAGAAGGTAGAAGCTGGGTGTCAGTAGGAGGCACTCTGAGAGGAATGACTGGCTACTACCCAAGAACCTTCGGAAGGACAAGGCCTTTGTACTCCTAGTGCCTCACCCCACAGAATGCTAGGAGCCACCATGCCTGGTTTGCTATTGGGCACAGACTGACTGATACTAAGAGACAAGGTCTCACTATGTGTTTCAGGCTGGTTCAGACCTCCTGGGCTTAAGTATCTTCCTGCCTCCGCCTCCTGAGGAGCTGGGCCTGGAAGTGAACTCCACTGTGCGGAGCTGGATGTTGTCTTAAGGATGACCTTGAGTTTCTGATTCTCCTGTCTACACCTCCTGAGTACAAAGATTATAGTTGTGTATTACAATGTTGTGGTTTTTGTTGTTGCTTTGTTTTGTTTCAGAGACAGGGTTTCACTGTGTTGCGTAGCCTTGGCTGTCCTGGAACTCACTTTGTAGACCAGGCTGGCTTCAAACTCACAGAGATCCGCCAACTCTGCCTCCTGAGTGCTGAGATTATAGGGGTGCGCCACCGCTGCCGCAGCCGCCTCCGGGACCCAGGTTGTGTTTTATGAAGTGTGATTAGCTTCATGCATGCTAGACAAGCACTCTGTCAAGGGAGCTACATCCCCAGACCCGTTTCCCAGGTGAGAAACCCAAGATCTCATGGCCAGTCAAGAGAGGGCAGCCTACTGCAAATTTTCCTCCCCCCGTATTCCACGGAAGGTGGTAGACCAGATGCTTCTTTTTCTATTAGTGGCCTGAGCGCAGATAGCAGACCTGAGTGACTGAATTCCAGCACAGCAGAGCCTCACAGTGTGCAGTTCTGAGACACCAAGTCTTCCTGCTGCCTGGGGCCCTAGGCAGCCAAGTCCAATAGGTCCCAATAGGGTGTTTGATCCCACATGGCACCCACCCCAAGGGTTGGGGCACTGCTCCCCGTCCAAAGTCTAGGTTGCTGCTCTGTCTCTGACAAGTTGATGCCGACCCTCCGTTTCTTGTCTGGTCACAGCACCAGTGATGACTCCTGCCCTCAGAAACCAGTGCTTTCCCTTTTACTGGTACTCCACACCCAGGGCTGCTTGTCACCCTCCAGGGTGCCCATGTTTCTCCAGCGGAATTAACCTTTCCCCACCATGCCTGGCTCCTGAGCCTAGCTGAAGCCACAGGGCCCTGGCCCTGTGCCCAGTATATGCTCCCCCTGAGCCACATGGAGGAACTGAGAACATAGGCCCTCACCTGCTGTGGTCTTGTCATTGGTCCAGATAAGATTCTTGGCTTTCACCACAACCACAGTCAGCCGCTCAGCTGTGGGCAGGTAACTGAGGGACAGGAGGATCTCTCCCACAGCATCGGCAGCCTGTAAAAATAGGCATGACTCAGGAGTCTTCTGCCCTCCAGTGTCAAAGGGTCTAGGGAAAGGTGGATTCTTCCTTCTCCACTGGAAAGTCGCTGCTTTCGGGGTAACTCTTTTTTTGGGGGAGCTGAGGATCGAACCCAGGGCCTTGAGCTTGCTAGGCAAGTGCTCTACTACTGAGCTAAATCCCCAACCCCCTGGGGTAACTCTTAAACCTAGGCACCAGGCTGGCAGGATTAAAAGGACAACCTCCCCACCCCTGCCACACCAAGGAGCATGCACAGCCCCTCCCTTGCTCCGGATGTAGACCATGCCTTGGAAGGAGGCCCAGAGGTGGCCTGTCAAGCTGCCTCTCAAGTGAATCAATCAAATGCAGTTTTGTTCCCCCACTGGGGCCAAGGAAAACCTTCTAGGATTAGTGTAAAGAGATCCAAGTTGACAGCATTTGCTGGAGCAGTAGTGTTCCCTAGCATTGCTACAAAAGTAAGCTTCAGGCTGGCCCCTGTCTGAAATAGCCCGCCTGAGGGCCAGGCCTATGCATCCCTAATAGCAGCTTATAGAAATAGAACCTCTGATGATGTGGAGTCAGCAGAGATGAGGGGCTGGAGATGACTCAGCAGTTAAGAGCACTGGCTGCTTTTCCAGAGGCCCAGGTTCAGTCTCCAGCACCCACAATGCAACTCACAACCATATATAACTCCAGTCCGGGGGATTGGACATCCTCTTCTGACCTCCATGGGCACACACACACACACACACACACACACACACACACACACACACACAGACAAACCAGGCAAACACTCATAAGATTAAATGAAACATAAAATAAAAATAAATACTAAAAAATAAAAAAAAAAGAAAACTGAGAAGCAGGCTAGAGAGATGGCTTAGTGGGTAAAAGCACTTGCCATTAACCCCAGTGACCTGAGTTCAACACCCATAACCCACATGGAGAGAACCCAGAAGACAAAGGATCTCCTGACTTCTATATGTGTGTATATGCATGCCCATGCACACGTGCACACAGAAAACACAATAAATAGATAAATAAATACAATGTTAAAAATCAAAGAAGAGCTGTAAGCAGTGGTGTGCATAGGATGTTTTTGCTACCACATGCAGTGAGTTGTTTCCCGAGAGTGTCCAGGTCGAGGGACAGGAAAGTGGCATCTCTCTCGGGAAGTGGGTGTGTGTATTCTCTCCTTGGGTGGACCGGCAGGCCAAAGTGGGCGATACCTTATTCTGGTCCTGTAAGTATAGCCAGCCACTGAAGGGCTGCAGCAGGAGATCCAGAACAGACAGCTTCAGCTCCACCACACCGGTGCTCACGTTCCGCTCGTCCTCATCGATGCCGAACACAGAAAACCGAAGGCTCTTCTCCTCCAGGGCTGTGGGATCCAGGGGGACAGAGAACTTCTCATCGAAGAAGATGGAATAGGCATTCCTCTGGATCTACAGAGAGAAGGGACCGTGGAGGGGCTTTCTGGTACCCACAGTCCAATTCTGGTCCTCCTTCTGTGTTTAACCTTCCTTAAACATTTGTTTCCTTGCCTGGTGGTGGCCCACACCTTTAATCCCAGCACTCGGGAGGCAGAGGCAGGCAGATCTCTGTGAGTTCGAGGCCAGCCTGGGCTACAGAGCAAGTTCCAGGAAAGGCGCAAAGCTACACAGAGAAACAAACAAAATGATTTGTTTCCTTAATTTTGTTTGTTTTGAGACCGGTTCCCAAATAGCTCAGGATGAACTCCTGAGCTTTCTGCCATTAATTCCATGATGCTAGGATTACAAGCATGATCCTCCATATTGTACCTCCCCCTTTTTTTCATTTCTGAGACAGGAAGGATCTCACTATGTAGCTCTGGCTGTCCTGGAACTCACTTTGTAGAGCAGGCTGGCCTCGAACTCACAGAGATTTGCTTGGCCTTGCCTTCTGAGTACTGGGATTAAAGGCATGCACCACCACCGCCCGGCTGTTTGATTGAGACAGGATCTCATGTAGTCCAAGATGGCCTCAAATTTATTATGTAGCCAAGGGCAACCTTGAATTCCTGATTTCTCTGTCTCCGAAATGTTGAGGTCACCTTGAAGGTTTAAAAGCCTTAATGTCTCCTCCTTGGATATGGTCAACCCACAGGCCTGGCATTAGAAGCTTCCATAATTGAGTCCCAGTAATCCTCATCCTCACAAGATGCTGTGGCTGCACTGGCCTCTGTCTCTCCTGTCTGCCCAACTTAGCACAGCCATGGGGCAGGCGTACCGTGGGAGCCAGACAACTGTCTGTAGATAAACAGCCACTAACACCACAGCCCCCTGTAAACCCTGGCGAAGACTTTCTGATTGTCATAGGCTGGATGGATGAGTTGACAGATAGACAGATGGATGGAGTGACTAGGCAGGGCTGGGCATGCTTCATTCCCCAGCTCACTTCTGCTTTTGGATGCCATTGGCCTCCTCCCAGGAAGCTGTGGGCAGCCCTCGGGGAGGGGCATGTGAAGCTCTGCTTGCCCTTCCGTGGGGGGCGTCTGAGTCACTGCGCAGTGGTATTTAGAGAGCAGATCTCAACCCTGGCACCTTCTCTGAAGCTGAGGGGGATGTTTGACCTGGAGGCAACAGCACCCCACCCCCACAGTGAGACTGCTAGGCTGTGATGTCATGAAACCTATCTTCCTAGGAACAAAGTAGCCTCTAGTTACTTTGTTCTCACCCTTCTGTCTCTGCTGGGCTCTGGAAGGTTCTTCCTGTAGTCACTCTAGCCCAATGCACAAACCTGGAGCCATGTTGCCGCACAGAGCTCTGTCTCAGACTCTCCCAAACTTCTGTCCACCAGTGTCCCTCCTCAAGGGGCATGTCCTGAGTCACTCAAGGTCTTTCACGTGGCTCAGGACAAGAGCAACATAATGTGCATCGGGCTCAACAGCAGCTCTTCATGGCCTGAGAACTGCTCCTGACCACCTAACAAGGACTGAGCCCTTCTTCCTAATTGTGATGCTTATTTGACAGATGGGGAACTGAAATCAGCTGCTTTTAGTGACTTGCTCAAGGTCACACTGCCGGGCAAAGGTGGAACTTGGATTTCGACCTGATTTCTAACTACCCACTGCCACTGTACTGCCAGTAGAAAATCAGACCCTTGGTACCACATGTATAGAGAGCTGGTGGTTAGTTCTAGAATCTTCTAAAGTTACAGGGGTACTAGGGAGGGATGGGAGTGGAATATCCACCCCGGAGAGACAGCTAGTTAATGTTCGATGTGGCAAGTGATTGGACACATGGGTCTCCAAGAACTCAGAGACCCTTGGTTGACCTGGCCCATCTCAGAGGACTCGGGATCTGGACACCTACCAGCCTGCTGCTGGCCAGTGGGTATGGCTGTCAAAGTGTGGCACCTTGGAGGTATCCTGTGACCTCCTTGTTGGGTCCATCCCCTTCTTTCCTTTTGATTGCTGACTGTCAAGGGCTGTCAGCACGTTCCCTTGGTCTCTGACTTCCAGCAGGGTGAGCCACTGGGGTCACCAGAAGGAAACAGAGATCAGAGGAAGGATGAAGTTTCCCTGGGGCCAACCACACCCTCTCACGAAAGAACACAGGCCCTTTCATTTGGGGCCCAGAAGCTCCCTTTCTTCTCATGGTTTTTTCAGTCCCTGGGGTGGGCCTCTCTTCTTGTTCACAAACTCATGGAACCATGCCGATACCAAGGCCACTCTCCTCCACCCACTCCAAAGCAAATAGCAAATGAGCCTGTCAGTGAGTTCTCTCCTAGATCAGTCAAATGGGCAGGCCATCTTTCTTCTTGCCAAGACTCCATGTTGACAGATGTGGAAGTGGACAGTTACTCACTGTCCTTGAGTGATAGGAAGACTGGTACACAGCAGGGACACAAAGCAGGTTCTATGCCTGGCCCTTCCACTCTGGAGCCACAGTCCGATCTTCTCTCCAGCGCCCCCTGTCATCCTGTCTGGTACTGCAGATCTGCCCACCAGCTCAGATGTCAGCTTCCCTGGAGGACTTCAGGGAACCCAGCCCCACTTACCCGGGAGATGCCAACAATCTGTTCATCTGGCAGCAGACTGACGCGCATGAAGCAGGACTCGAAGGTGGCCTCCTCGCGCTCCAGGAGGTCCTTGCCTTGCAGCACTGCCACGTGGAGGGTGTGGGAGGCTGCATCATAGTCCATGCTCACCTCCACCTGGCCCAGTGTGAAATCCTGCCCAAAGGTGTTGCTCACAGAGGAAATGGAGTTCAGAGAGTCAGCCGACTGTGACTTGCGGAGAGTACCATAGGGGGCTAGGTCCAGTTCCCGGCCCATCAGCTCCAGGGGTCCCAGCTCACTGATGCTCTCAAAGGTGTCCTCGATACTGAGGCTGCCTTTGCGGCTGGATGGTCCTCGAGTGTTGGCCCGCTGGGCATTCCACTGAGGGGCTCTCTGTGGGTGAACAAAAGGGACAGAGAAGCATCACATGGGTCACAGGCACCATCTCTAGGAGATAGCACAAATGACCTTTGCATGTTTGTTCAAGGTACCCTGGGCTCTCCTTTCTCAAAACCAGCCGAGGGGAACTATTACTCGGCCACTTTGTTTCTTTCTCTCTAACACATTAACTGGCTACACACCTCAGGCTGGCCTGGGACTCCTGACACTCCTGCTTCAACCCCTGAGTGCTGGGGTCAAGCATCAACCACATCTAGCTCAGTTTCCTCTCCTTAACAAAAATGAAAGAAAGCATTTTCTTAAACTATTTATTTGTTGTGACAAAATTCCATACATAAAAATGTCAACTGCAATGACATTTATAAAGAGGAAAGCTGCTGCGTGTGGAGGAGCACATATACAACCCCAAGATTTGGAGGTGGAGACAGAAGGATTAGAAGTTCAAGGTCAGCCTCAGGTCCCAGCGATCTGGTCTCTAAACAATCACACAACAACAGCAATCTAAGTGTCCAAAAGAAGGGGTTAAGAGTCGTGAGTCACACCAGGCGGCGGCGGCAGTGCACTCCTTTAATCCCAGCACTCGGGAGGCAGAGCCAGGCGGATCTCTGTGAGTTCGAGGCCAGCCTGGGCTACCAAGTGAGTTCCAGGAAAGGCGCAAAGCTACACAGAGAAACCCTGTCTCGAATAACAAAAAAAAAAAAAAAAAAAAAAAGAATTGTGAGTCACAGTCACTTCACAGATGGCTGAGGAGCCTCAGAGAAAGATTATAAAAAACATAACACAAGGGCCAGTGAGATGACTCAGAAGGTATAGGTGTCTGCCACCAAGCCTGATGTCCTGAGTTGGACTCCCAGTGTCCACACGATGGAAGGAGAGAAATGTCTCCTACAAACTGTCCTCTGACTCCCACACACGTACCTGTATAGCCAAGGACAGCCTTGAATTCCTGATCTTTATGACTCTGTCCCTTGAGTGCTAAGTGTGACAGGCTGTGTCACCACACCCAGCCTCAGCTTTCTTTTGTTTTTTTTGAGACAGGGTCTCACTAGGTACTCCTGACTGGCCTGGAACTCCCTGTGCAAACCAGGGTAGCTTTGAGCTCACAAAGATCTGCTTGCCTTTACTTCAGAGTTCTGGATTTAAAGGCATGTGCCACCAACGAGCAGCCTTCAAATAGCTTTCTTAAAATCCTGACTCAGAGGACAGTCCTTTTGACAGTTTTCAACGTGTGTTGCCAAAATGCTTCTTGGGAAAGTTGTCCAATTTACACTCCCCCCAACAGAGTAGCAGGAGCCCACCAAATGAGTGAGCATCTGATCTGGTAACGGAGTCATGCTGTGCTCTCTGGAACTGTATGTGATGCCTGGAAAATCCTCAGCCAAGTATTAAATGATCTCAGACTCAGCAGTATATATGAGAACCTTAAAAATAAATCTTAGGGCTGGAGACACTGGGTGGCTAAGAGCACTGACTGCTCTTCCAGAAGACCCAAAGGTTCAGTCCACCTAGGACACCTGGTGGCTCAAGACCACTTGTATGTCCAGTCCCAGGGGGTCTGAGGTCCTCTTCTGGTCTCTTCAGGCATCAAGCATGCATGTGGTGCACAGACATATATGCAGGCAAAACCTTTATCTTGACTTTTTTTTCAAGACAGAGTTTCTCTCTGATACCCTGGCTGTCCTGGAACTAGATCTATAGACCTCAAACTCAGAGATTCACCTGCCTCTGCCTCCCAACTGCTAGGATTAAAGGTGTGTGCCACCACCATATGGTAGGGGAGGAGGATTTTTAAAAACCTTAAAACAAACAAACAAGCAAAACAAAAAAAAAAAACAAAGAAAAGAACAGCATTCCAAATGATGAAAAATTTTTATACATTACAGAGAGGCAGAGGCAAGAAAAGCATTACAAATTCAAGACAGCCTAGCCTGCATAGTGAGTTCTACAAAGACATGGCAAGACAGTGTCTTAAAATAAATCCTTAATAAATAAATAAGTAAAGTAGTTAATAGTTGGGTAGTAGCATTTGTGAAAATGTTTTTCTGTGTATTTTTCTCTATTTTTTACATGACAGTCTTAGAATTTTTGTTACATTATATATATATATATATATGTATATGTATGTGTGTGTGTGTGTGTGTGTGTGTGTGTGTGTGTGTGTGTGTATGAACCACAGCTTGTGGGAAGAGTCTGTTTTCTCCTAACATGGTCCCAGGGATTGAACTTAGGTCATCAGGTTTGGTGGCAGGTGAGCCTGTCACTTTGTCCTCTGAACCACGTCCCTGGCCCACATGAAAAGTCTTTTGAGACAAGATCTTACTGTGCGGCCTAGAGCTCACGGCTGTCTTTGACTCCTGATCCTGCTGCCTGAACCACCAAAGGTCTAGGATTATAGGTGTGCACTACCACATCCAGTCTCACATGATACAGGTGTGTCACATCTCACACAACAGAGGTATAAACTGTCACACCTTGTCTCATATGATAGGGGGTTGTTTTTAAGTTTTTTTTTTTTTGTTTGTTTTTTCTTCTTGTTTTTTTGAGACAGAGTTTCTCTTTGTAACAGCCCTAGCTGCTCTGGAACTCGCTTTGTAGACCAGGCTGGCCTCGAACAGAGATCCTCCTGCCTCTGCCTCCCGAGTGCTGGGGTTAAAGGAATGCACCACCTTTCCTGGCTAAGATTTTTTTTTCATTTAAAAAATTTTATATAGCCAGGCATGGTGGCATACAACTTTAATCCCTGTACTGGGGAGGCAGAGGCAGGTGGACATCTATGAGTTCCAGGAGATTCTGGTCTACAGAGCAAGTTCCAGAATAGCCAGGGCTATTACACAGAGAAACCCTGTCTTGAAAAACCAAAAATAAATAACAATTAAAATAATCTAAACAAAATTATATGTTATATGTCAGACATGTATGTGCCTGTGAGTGCAGGTGTCTGCAGAGACCAGAGGCATCAGATCCCTTGGAGCTGGAGTTATAGAGGATTGTAAGCTAACCTACACAGGTACTGGGAACCAAATTTGGATCCTCTCTGCCCACATGATAGCTTTTAAAAAAAAATTATATTTATTTATTTAGTGTGAATGTGTGTAGACACTTGCACCATAGTCTGTGAGTGTGAAGGTCAGAGGACAACACTCAGGGGCCAGCTCTCTTCTTCCATGCAGATCTCCAGGCTCAAACTCAGGTCATCAGACTTGGTGATAACTCCCTATTCACTGAGCCACCTCACCAGCCCAAGTAATAGATTTGTTTGTTTGTTTGTTGAGACAAGAGTTTCTCTGTATAACAGGCTGGCTTGGAACTTGCTCTGTAGACCAGGCTTGAACTCACAGAGATCCTCCTGCCTCTCCCTCCTGAGTGCTGGGATTAAAGGCTTGTACCACCACACCTGGCTTCAGCTGTGGTAGTTTTTAAAACTGTGATCAATCACTTACTCAACATCATTTATTCAACAAGCACAGAGCTAAGAGTTGACAATATGCAGGGGTATAAGATTGATGTGTTCCGCATTCACAGAGGGGGCGAGGCCTGGAGGCTGACCCTCAGAATGGATGGTGGGATGCAGATCTACAGGAGTGGAAACCTCACCTTCAGTTTAGCCTCCACGTAGGCCTCTCCATATTTTTGCTGCAGGTACCTGTAGTCGTAATTAGGGAACGGAGAGGGGCTGGGGAAGCTCCCTGATGTCCAGAGCTTCCACAGACTCACAGCTGCGATTCCAAGCAGTGCCAGGGCCCCTGCAGCGTAGACACCCACCTCCCAGCCTGGGGGGCTCTTGATGACTGCAACACAAGGACAGCCTGTCATTAGTGGGGTACAGTGATCACCAGGGAAAAAGTTGATTACTTTTTTTTTTCTGAGACAGGGTTTCTCTGCGTAGTTTTGGTGCCTGTCCTGGATCTCGCTCTGTAGACTAGGCTGGCCTTGAACTCACAGCGATCCGCCTGGCTCTGCCTCCTGAGTGCTGGGATTAAAGATGTGCGCCACCACCACCCAGGAAAGTTGATTATTATTGGTGGTACTTACATATTTTCTTTCTTTTTTTTTTTCTTCCTTTTTCCAGAGATGAGGACCAAACCCAGGGCCTTGTGCTTGTTAGGCAAGCGCTCTACCACTGAACTAAATCCCCAACTGGTACTTACATATTTTCATGTTTTATGTGCTTGTCTTTTTTTATTATATGGCTATGCATGAATGGGTGTGCATGAATGGGTGTGCATGCACATGTGGGTGTATGCACATGGAGGCCAAAGGTCAACCTAAGGTGGTGTTCTTCAGAAGCTGTCCACCTTGTTTTTGATACAAGTTCTGCTAGCTGGCCAGTGAGCCCCAAGGATGCCATGTCTCTGCTTCCCCAGTGATGGGATTACAAACACATGCCATCCTGACTTTCACATGGATGTGGGGAACAAACTCAGGTCCTCAAACTTGCATGGTAACTATTGTACTGATAGAGGCACCACCTCCTAAGGTCCTGTTTTCTGGTTTTTGGTTTTTTTGTTTTGTTTGTTTTTTTGAGACAGGGGTTCATGTAGCCCAGGCTGGCCTCAAACTTGCTATGTAGCTGAGATGACTTGAGCTCCCAATCCTCCTTCCACCGCCCAGGGCACCACCTACCTAGAGATACTTACTAAACACATTGCTTTGCTTTGGTTTTTCGAGACAGCGTTTCTCCCTGTAGCTTTGGAGTCTGTCCTGGATTTCACTCTGTAGACCAGGTTGGCCTTGAACTCACAGAAGTCCTCTTGCCTTTACCTTCCAAGTGCTGGGATTAAAGCTGTGAACCACCACTGCCCAGCCTAAACAAGTCTTATTTTTTAAAAAAGTGTGTGTGTGTGGGGGGGGGGGGGTCGGTGGTGGTGCACGCCTTTAATTCCAGCACTTGGGAGGCAGAGCCAGGCGGATCTCTGTGAGTTCGAGGCCAGCCTGGGCTACAGAGTGAGTTCCAGGATAGGTGCAAAGCTACACAGAGAAACCCTGTCTCGGAAAAACCAAAAAAAAAAAAAAAAAAAAAAAAAAAGCGAGGGTACAGCAAGATGGCTCACTGAGTAAAGGTGCTTGCCACCGACTGATGACCTTTGACCCCTGAGACAGCCTATGGGGAAGAACATAACCAACTCCCATAAATTGTCCTTAGTCCTCCATACAGGGGCCATGGCACTCCTACACATATACAAGCCATAATTAAATGAGTAAATAAATGAATATGCAGTAAATAAACATTAAAAATGAAAATCAAAATTTGTATTTAAAAAATTTTATTTTTTGCTGGGCAGCGGTGGCATCCAGGAACGAGCCCCTGTGGACACTGAGGGACAACTATGGAAGAACTGTTTAAGAGGTTGGAGAGATGGTTCAAACAGTAACCGGCCTGTTGTACAAGCACAAAGACCCGAGTTCAGATCCCCAGCACTGACATAACAGCCAGGTCTGGTGGCTGTGACAAAGGACCTGAGCCCAGGGGGAGGGAGAGAACAAGGCACCGAGGGCCAGAAGGGCTCCTTGCCTCTGCTCCCCAAAGTCCCACAGTCCGAAGGTCAGGGCTGGACCTTCAGCCAGGCATCCTCCAGCACTTACGCTGTCACTGATGAAAAGTCCCACAGCTGAGACACGCACCATCTGGGTTCAGGTACCTTGGCTGCAAGGTATATCATCACCATGTCACCAGCCTCTCTGAGCTTCAGTGTCCTCACTGAGAGAGTGTAGGTGACAAACGTCTCCCATTCAGTGGTCCCACCCCAGAGGATGTATTATTTGAAGGGGAAAAAACCCTAACACGTGTTATGTCTAGTGTGAGTCAGCCAGCTTATTTATAACAGAGGAGCTCTGAGAACATCCTGAAGGTCCCACCAAAGGAGCTGCTGGGGGGTGGCTGTTCTGTCATAGGCGGGGACATCATTGGCTTTTGAGAATGTCAACTTAGGTCATTAGGATGCAGGTGATAAGGGACATTACTAGCATTAAGAAAAAAATAAAATCACTCTCCAACATGATAGATTTCAATGTAAAAATCACACAGCATAGGGACAAAGGTTTGTAGACCAGGCTAGTGTTTCAATCAGTGTGTGCCAGGTGTAATTGCACATGCTTGGAATCCCAGCACTTGGGAAACGGAGGCAGGAGGATCAGGAGTTCATCTTCAGTTACATAGAGTTGAAGGAAATGTAAGCATAAACCCTTACTTATTCTAGATTTTTCCCTGTGATATAATAGAATTGGGGAGCCAACTGAAACCACAACTAAGACACCTACAGAGGGGCCCAGGCCCAGGCACATCAAGATCTGGAATGTCCTCAGAGTCTACAAACATGGGGTGAGATGGGAAAGTACTTGGTCAGCTGGGCCACAGCTGGCCAGGCAGGAACAAGGAGCTGTCTAAAGTTCCAGAAGAGAGGCCCAAGGTCCCAGGAGGATTATGGGAATATCCAGGGGCACAGCAGAGTCAGGCACCCCTGCATGTGAGGGTCTAGGTGCTGTACTAAATCTTCAGTGCTAGTCGGCAGAACTGGGGAGAGCTAGGGGTGGCAGAGGTAGAGTCAGGGAAAAATCCAGGCAAGTGACATGGAATGACAATTAGTCCACGTTTATTGACTAATTTTATGAAATTGCAGGAGGGACAGTGGGTGTGTCAATGGAAGTGAAGCCTAATCTAAGCCTACACATGAGGGGAGGGAGGAGAGGGACTCTAACAATAGCCCTGGCTGTCCTGGAACTCACCGTGTAGACAAGGCTGGCCTCGAACCCACAGAGACCCACCTGCCTCTGTCTCTGGAGTACGGGGATTAAAGGTGTGCACCATTACACCCAGCCTAGCAATAGCTCCCTCATCTTGTGCTAATCACCACTTCCAGGCTTTGCTTGAGCTCTTCCCATTGGCCCCTGAGTCCTGAGAACCATGACATCCCCATTTTTCAGATGACGAAGCTGATAGCAGAGGAGAATCTACTGATTGTCTGGCTCTGGATCTGCACTCTGTAGATTTCCACCTGAGACACAAGGGCTCAGCCAGGCAGAGCAGACAGTCACATCCAAGGAATGGTACAAAGTCTGGGAGCTGGGAGAGCTGTGTGACATTGTCAAAAGGCCACACCACCCTCTCTGTGTGAGGACCAGCGGGGCTGTAGATGAAAAGTGAGACTCTGGTTGGGGACTGAGAAAGGTGGCCACTGCCCCATCCTGAAGTTCAGCCCTGAGCCAGTGGGGCCCTCGCTGGAGTGAGAGCTGGTGTGATAGAGAACGCTGGACTAGGGAGTTAGGACATCTGAGATCACATCCTGACCTATTACTGTCCCTTTGCTCACTAAGGCTCACTCCTCTCATTGTGAATTGGGGGAGGGGACATCTGGAAGAAAGATGGCAGCCATGTATCAGCCATGACATCACCCACCACCTGGTAGCAGGGCTGTGGGAGTCTGACAGAGTGTCCAGGTCATCTCCTACCTTAGGACTATGTAGAATCATTGGAGAAAGGCAAGGGTGAGTCCCAGATTCTCGGCATCCTTGAGCTGGGCGAGTGTAGCATTGTCTAACATGGACAGATTCCAGGAGGGGCCCCAAAGGAATGGATTCTATGCCACAGACTCATCCTCAGAGAATGGTATATCAAGGGTCTCCCTGGGAACCCCTCATCTCAGACAGAGGGAACCTTTTAAACAGAAATGTTTCTTGGTGTGGTGGCACAAGTCTGTAATCCCAGCACTCAGCAAGTAGAAGCAGGTGAATCTTGAGTTCAAGTTCACCCTTGGCTACACAGAGAATTCAGGGCTGCAGGGCCGGGAGACGGCTCAGTGGGCAAGACACTGTGCAAGCGTGAGGGTGAGAGTTTAGATCCACAGAGCCCGTACAAACGCTGGTGTGGTGGGCATGACAAATGCCTGTAACTCCAGCCTTGGAAAGCAGAGACAGGGATTCCCCAGGGAGACTAGCCGAATCAGCAAGTTCCGGGTTTCGCTGAAAGACTGTCTGTCTGGACAAATGAGGTGGAAGAGCAGAGCAGTGATTCCAGACATCAACGGTGGCCAACGGTGCCACACACGTGCACACCACACATGTGCACAGACATACTTCCTATGTATGCCCACACGTAGTCAGTCACACACACACACACACTGCAAAACAATAGTTTTTTGAAGCCAGCTTGGGCTACATGAGACCATGTCTACAAAACAACAATAACAAAAACACACAAACCAAACCAAAGCAATAGAAAGAATCCACTGTAGTGAAAAGATGAGCAGACCCCAAATGGGCCCCCAGATGTTGTCCCCATGGCTGTGTGGCCTAAGAGAGAAGGCTGCCATTTACATCCCACTGACACCTCCCACCCCAGGCCTGGTGCGATTGCCTGAGGCTGTGTCCTTGGAAGTCTCGTCTGGCAGACTCACCGCTCAGATGATATTCTGTCACGTCCACGGCCATGATGTTCTCTGAAGTGACAGGGACTGAAAGGGAAAATGGAATCAGCCGTGAGCAGGTTCAGAGCATCACATTCCTAACTCAGTGGTGTGCCTGTCACATTCAGCTGCTCAAGAGTACTTGCCAAAATAGTTGCTACTCTGCTTCCCCATCCTGTGTCCCTTCCTCTTCTTAAGATTTATTTATGCCAGGCGGTGGTGGCGCACGCCTTTAATCCCAGCACTTGGGAGGCAGAGGCAGGCGGATCTCTGTGAGTTTGAGGCCAGCCTGGTCTACCAAGTGAGTTCCAGGAAAGGTGCAAAGCTACACAGAGAAACCCTGTCTGAAAAAAAAAGAAAGAAAGAAAGAAAAAAGATTTATTTATTATTGATCCAGATGTAGTGGTTCACAACTTTAATCCCAGTACTCTGGAGGCAGAGGAAGGAGAATTTCTGTGTGTTCAATGCCAACTTGATCTACAAAGAAAGTCCCAGGCCATCCAAAGATACACAGTGAGATGTTCTTCCTCTAAAATTTAAAAAAAAAATTAATTTTATGTGCCTTAATGTTTTGCCTGCATGTATGAAATACTGTGTACATGCAATACCCAAGGAGGCCAGATGAGGGCGTCAGGTCCTCTGGAACCAGTCACAGATAGTTGCTAGCTGTCATGTGGGCGCTGGAAACTGAACCAGCGTCTTAACCCATGAGCCATCTCTCCAGTCTCCTCCTCCCCTCTTTATTTATTTATTTTTGTTTGAGACAAAGTTTCTCTATGTAGCCCTAGCTGTCCTGAAACAGACTGGTCTGAAACTCACAGAAATCCACCTGCCTCTGCCTCCGAAGTGTTAGGATTTTAAAGGTGTGTGCACCATGTCTGTCCCCTCCTCCCACTCCATTTCACCCTCTCTCCCTCACCTCTCCCTTCTCCTTCTTGAGACTAGGTCTTACCAGGCTGGCATGGAACTCTCCATCTTCTTGGGATTACAATCACGTGCTACCATTTCCAGATCCAACGGTGCTCTTGTTCATGGTATTTTCAAAAACAGTGGATAAAAGCAGACCAGGCGGGCATGGTCGTATGGACTTGTAATCCAAGAACTCAGGAGGTTGAGGTAGGAAAATTATCATGTTGAGGACAGCCTGGGATATATAATGGAACCCTGTCTTAAGCAAAATGGTATTTTAACCTTTTGGGGAAAGGGGCTGAAACAGGGTCTCATGTAGCTCAAGCTGGCCTTGAACTTGCTAGATCGCCAAGGTTGGCTTTGAACTCCTGATCTTCCTGCATTTACCTCTCAAATGCTGGGCTTACATATGTGCTCCATTATGTCTGGATATTAAAACCTGTTTTTGAATGTGTGTGCAGTGTATGTTATGTGCGTATGTGTGTGGAGGTACACTAACTCCCGTGAGTACGTGTGAAAACCAGAGAGGTTAATGTCAGGATAGAGGCCTGGGATCCACCTGTCCTCTTTCTGTCTTTGTGTCCTCTGTCTCCCCTCCTCCGATCCCCTCCTGAACTCCTCCTCTCCCTCCCTGTCAATTACAGACACAATACCACATCCTGCTGCTTTTTGTTTGTTTGTTTTGTTTTTCAGGACAGTGTTTCTCTGTGTAGCCTTGGCTGTCCCGGAACTTGCTCTGTAGTCCAGTCTGGCCTTGAACTCACAGCTCCGATTGTCTCTGCCTCCCAAGTGCTGGGATTAAAGTTGCATACCACCACTGTCTGGCCACATCCTGCTTTTGCATAGCAGACACTTTGCTCCACCCCTACCCTTGAGTGGGGGGCTATCTATCTCCCCAGCCTCCCAGAGCCTCCTTTAAAGCATTCTAAAACTCATTTGGAGTTGTTAGATAAAGCACAGGATACCCATGGGCACGAAAATTTCAGATTCACTTTTAGGATAAGGTCCAAATACTCATGGGACATATTTATGTTAAAAATGATCCAGTGTTTATCTGAAGCACCAGGGTTAACAGGTGTTGGTGTTTGCCAGCCCTGCCTCTGCACCATCCTAAAGCAACAGCTGGGAATGGAGACTGCTCCTTAGGACAGGCCACAGTGCCTCAACTCAGGTTCCATGCAGCTTGGAAAGAAGTCAAAAGGTTGGATTCCCTCAGTACTCTACTGTCGACCCTCCCTGAGTGGGAGGCTTTCTTCTCCATCCACTCTTGTCTTCCGGGTTCTGTGAGCCACTGGGGTCTATATTATTCTAGGTTAAGACCTGGGAGCTCATACAAGCCATTACCTGGACTCAGATGCCGGCTTATTATTTCATTATTATTGTTGCTAAGAAGTTAATCTGGCTTGGGGATGTGTTTAAGTGGGTGGAGAGAGGAGGCTCTGGAATAGGAGACTAGAATGATCTGTACTCAGTTCTTTTTTCTTTTTTTCCCCCAGCATAATATTTTTATTATTATTTGGGAGTTTCACATAATGCACCCTGGTCACACTTACTTCCCAGTCCTCCCAGGTCCATCTCCCTCCTTGTGACTCACCCCCCAAGCAGAAGAAAAGAAAAAAATATGTACCAAGTCCAATTTGTGTTGCCCATATATTTACTGGAGCATAGTGAAACTCCCAGTGGCCAGCCCCTTAAAGAAAACAGTCTGGAGCCGGGCGGTGGTGGCGCACGCCTTTAATCCCAGCACTCGGGAGGCAGAGGCAGGTGGATCTCTGTGAGTTCGAGGCCAGCCTGGGCTACTAAGTGAGTTCCAGGAAAGTTGCAAAGCTACACAGAGAAACCCTGTCTCGAAAAACCAAAAAAAAAAAAAAAAAAAGAAAAAAGAAGAAGAAGAAAAAAAGAAAAAGAAAAAGAAAACTGAGTCTGGCTGGGCAGTGGTGGCGCATGCCTTTTAATCTCAGTACTCAGAAGGCAGAGGCAGGCAGATCTCTGAGTTTGAGGCCACCAGCCTGGTCTACAAAGTGAGTTCCAGGACAGCCAGGGCTAAACAGAGAAACCCTGTCTTGAAAAACCAAAAAATAAAATGAAAGAAAAGAAAAGAAAACTGAGTGTCTCCCCCTCAAAACACACACACCAGAAGCCATCAGCTGTGAAGAGCTACACTTCAGGTTCCCTATCACAATTTTTAAGAGTTCTCTTCAGTGACTTCCTGTCTAAATTGTTTTTCTTTGGGGAGGGGCTGTACTCATTTCACTCAAGGGTAAAGAAGGCTAAGTTACCTTGCCCCACTGCTGGGTTCCCAGTTCATAAGTGCGGGACACCCCTTACCTCTCCCCTGCCCCCAAGCCCCAGGCAAAGTAAGTGAGGGTGAGGTCAGAACCAAAGAAGTTTTTCTTGGCTCAGGGCACCTGTCTTCCCTTTCCAGCAAGAATTCTAGTTAGGAATGGCTGGCTCTTCTTAGAGTTTTATGTCAACTTGACACAAGCTGACGTCATCTGAGAGAAGGGAGCCTTGATTGACAAACCACATGCACAAGACTGGGCTGTAAGCAAGCCTATGGAGCATTTAAAAATAATTTATTATTCTTATTTTATGTACATTGGTGTTTTGCCTACATATTTCGGGGCGGTGTGTGTCAGATCTTGGGGTTACAGACAGTTGTTAGTTGCCATGTGGGTGCTGGGAATTGAACCTGGGTCCTCTGGAAGAGCAGTCGGTGCTCCCAACCACTGAGCCATCTCTCCAGCCCCATGGAGCATTTTCTTAATTAGTGATTGTTGTGGGAGGGCTCAGCCCAGTGTGGGTAGTGCCATCTCTGGGCTGGTGGTCCTGGGTTTATAAGAAAGCAGGCTAAACAAGCCATTTGGAGCAAGCCAGTCAGCAGCACCCCTCCATGGCCTCTGCATCAGCTCCTGCCTCCAGGTTCTTGCCCTGTTTGAGTTCCTGCCTCCGCTTCCCTCAGTGGATTGTGATTCATGATCTATAAGTCAAACAAACCCTTTCCTCCCCAAGGTGCTCTGGTCATGGTGTTTTATCACAGCAACAGGAACTGCATCTCTTTAAAGACAAGCCAGACAGGGGCTGGAGAGGCAGCTCAATGGTTAAGAGCACCGGCTGCTCTTCTAGAAGACCTGGGTTTTGTTCTCAGCACTCACTTGGCAGCTAACAACTGTCTGGAACTCCAGTCCCAGGGGATCCAATGCCCTTTCTTGACTTCCATGGGCATCAGGCACACATGCGCTACACATACACACATGCAGGCAAAACACTCATACATATTAAAGAATAAAATAAATCTTAAAACATTTTTTTAAAAGAAAGGCCAAAAATATTGTTTGGAAAAAACCTTAATTTTTAATCACATTTTATTTAGTTAGTTAGTAAGTTAGTGTGTCTGTGCGCATGTGCAGAGGTCAGAGGACAACTTACTGGAGTCAGTTTTCTGCTTCCACCAGTGTGGTCTCCAGGACTGAATTCCGGTCCTCAGGCTCGGCAGCAAGCACCTTCACCCCTGAGCCATCTCACCAGCCTCCTGTTTTGTGACAGAGCCTCACTCTGCAGTCTAGGGGGCTCCAGCTCACTATGTAGCCAAGGACTACCCGGAACTCCTGACCTTCCTGCCTCTACCTTGCAACTGCTAGAATTACACCTACTAAGAATTATACAATTTATTAACTAACTTTTTGTTGAGACAGTCTCACATGCCAAGCTTGGCTCAAACACCATATGTAGCTGAAGATGATCTTGAACTTCCAATCCTCTGTCTGCACCTCCTGAGTTCTGGGGTTACAGATATATGCCGCTACACTAACTTTTCTTTGATGTTAGGGATTGAACCCAGGACTTCAAGCCTACAAGGCAAGCACTCTACCACTGAACGACACCCCCAGTGCTCACTAGTTTTGAGACAGGGTCTAGCTATAGTGCACTGGTTGTCTTTGAACTGCTAGGCTCCGCTGGTGCCTGTGGAAGAGTTGGGACTTCAAGCACACACCCAAGTCTAGTGTGTTGACTTTTAAGTGTAATCAATTCACACGCACAAAGATGTCCACACGATTCAGGCACATTGGGCCTTGGCTCACCAGCCCTTCCAAGCATTCTGTAGGCTTTCTCTGGGACCAGGGTTCAGTGAGAGAGTGAAGCAAACTTTAGGCATGGGGGTGGGGGTGGATCTCTCCAGCCTGTGGCTTTGGAGCCAGGAAGTTGGTCCTGCACACATAGGTCCTAAGGTATGCGGTCTTGTGATGCAGGGCAGATGTTGGTTTGTAGCTGGCTTCTGGTTTCCTGATGTTGCTCCCGAGTTGATGAGATAAGAGTTGTCATGGTGATGGGAGGCAGTGCTAAGACACAAAGACTTCACCCATCTTGGCTTGAGTGAGCCCTGGGCTTGAGATCATAATAACAGCCAACCTCCCGGGGCATATCTAAGCACCACGCACAGTTCTAAACATTTATGCATATACGACCTCATTTAACCCTCTTAACAAGGCATCAAAATGGGCACTAGAATTATGTCTGCTCTGTAGACCAGAGTGCTGTGGAGTTAATGTGCCACATAGCTAAGAAGTACTGAACCTGGGCTGTCTGGCTCTGAGCTCCTAACCACTGTGTCTTACTGAAGCTAAGCAAAGGCTTTCCAAAAAGTTGTCTAAGAACTATAGGTTCCAAATGGCTTGCTGTAGAAGTCTGGGGCTGCCTAGGCCCCCAACAGAAGTGGCTTTGGACAGCAGTAAACACAGTGTGTACACATGTGCATTCCAGTCTGCCCCAGAGTGGCTGTGATTCTGATAATGCCTCTGTGGCACATCTGGCACAGGCTGGTAACAAAAAGGGAAGCCTAAGCAAAGCATGACACGTGCTTTACGGTGTGCGTGGGGCCAGCAGAACCTCAGAGGGCGCCAAGCTTCTGGCTTCTGTATGTGTGTATATGTGGAGGCTAGGGGTCAATCAGTGCTGCCCAGCTCAGACTCCACAATTGCCATGGGAACCGTGCTATCTGGGAAGGGATCAATGACCACTCAGCATACCCCCAGATAGAGCTCCCAGCTTTGCCCTGCCACAAAGAGCTTAAAGTCAGGGCACATCTGCTTAAGTAGAGGGAGGAAGAAATAGGGAATGTGCAAGATCCTGCAGGGGATCAGCCGAAACCCCAGGTTTGTAGTCAGCTCTGAGTTTCAGATTAGCCCTGATGCATGACTTCAGACAATTTTTGTAGTCTCTCTCTCTCTCTCTGAGCCTCAGTAGTATCATCCATAAAAGGGGTTCATGACTGGACTTGGAATGTAGATCTGTTGGTAGAGTGCTTGCTTAGCATGCAAGAAGACCTGGGTTTGGCTCTCCAGCACTGAACAAAACTGGGAATGGTAGTAGCCACCAGTGGTCCTAGCACTCAAGAGGTGGAGGCAGGAGAAAGTTCAAGGTCATGACCACCTAGTGAGGGTGACTGGAGGGTGGAATGAGAGGCGAAGGATGAGATGGCTTGGCAAATATTAGCTGTTACTGGCCTGGCCAAAGCACAGAAAGAGGCCCTGGCTCCCAGTCTGTGCAGAGCTATTTATCATGGGAGCAGGGCTGCCAGTCTGCCCATGTGCTGTTTAAATTAAAATGAATTGTACACTCTGCGTGTGCGTGTGTGTGTGTGTGTGTGTGTGTGTGTGTGTGTGTGAGTGTGTACGCGCGCGCATGTGCGCGCGCTTGTGTGTGTGGGCGTTTTGCATGTCTGTGTATTGTATGTGCCTGATATCCACAGAGGCCAGAAGGGGGCCTCAGATCCCCTGGAACTGGAGTTATGGGCAGTTGTGAGCCATCTTGTGGATGCTGCAAATTGAACCCTGATCCTCGGGAAGAGCAGCCAGTGCTCTTAGTCTCTGAGCCATCTCTCCAGCCCCTAAATTCTATTTTGTATGTGTGTACACATGATTGTGTGTGGATGGGAATATGTGTGTGGGTAAGTATGGAGGTCAGACGGAGGTCAACCTCAGGTTTCCTTCCTTGGGAGCTGTCCAACTTGCTTTTTGAGAGAGAGTCTCTTACTGGCCTGGGGCTTGAGGATTAGGCTAGGCTGTGTGGCAAGTCAGCCCCAGGAACTGCCTGTCTCTGCCTCCCTAGTGCTGACTTTTTATGTAGGTGCTGGAGATCAAAATCGTCTTTATTCATTCTTGCAAACGTTTTACTAACTGAGCTATCTCTCAAGCCCATGTTTTTCAATACAGGTTCTCACTATGTAGCTCTGGCTGTCCTGGAACTCACTCTGTAGACCAGGCTGGCCTCAAACTCAGAGACCCACCTGCCTCTGCTTCCCAAGTGCTGGGATTAAAGGTGTGTGCCACCACCATCCAGCTTCAAAATATGTTTGTTTTTTTTTTTTTACTGAGAAATTTTCATTTAAAAATGAAGTTCAGGTTGGGCGGTGGTGGCGCACACCTTTAATCCCATCACTTGGGAAGCAGAGGCAGGCGGATCTCTGTGAGTTCGAGGCCAGCCTGGTATGCAAAGCAAGTTCCAGGACAGGCACCAAAACTAAACTGAGAAACCCTGTCTCCAAAAAAAAACAACAACAACAACAACAACAAAAAAAAAAAACGGGGTGCTAGGTGTGTAGGTCAGTGGTAGAGTGCTTGTCTAGTGTGTGTGAGGTCCTTGGTTCTACCTGGGTGCTGGAAGAGAGGAAGGGAGAGGAAGGGAGAGGAAGGGAGGAGGCGTTTGCTACCTTCCTTGAACAGTGGTAGAGTACATGGGTCTGCACTGTGCTGCCTGCCCCGGTGGTGGCAGGTGTTCTGACAACGATGATATATATAGTCTCACACTCCTGGGTTCAGACCTGGCCCCTCCCACCTGCCATTCACTTTCAGAACCTGCTGGAAACATCCTTATTCATAAGCTAGACTTGGAATGAGCTCAGAGCGGTTAAAAGACTTGCCCAAAGCTAGCAAGTGTGGGTGTCTGTCTTGGGCTTCTGCTTCAGCAGCGACAAACCCCTTCCCAGAACTTCCTTCCCCATGCCCCCCAAATACTCTGGGCAAATCTTGTTATAATCCCTACTTGGTGGAGGAGCATGGAGAGGCTCAGAGAAGGAGGTGAGTGGGTCCAACATTGCCCAGCCACTGCCCAGGGAGCTGACAGTGTCCCAGGTCTGCCTCTGCAGCAAGTGCCCTTCTTAATGGCTTTAGTCATGACCCCCAGAGGCCCTTGGCTCCATCTCACCTCAGGCAACACCAGTGGGTTTCTATTGGCAGACCAGAGGTTGCGGCTTTGGCTAGGGCTAGGATGCTGACGAGGCATTTGAAGGCCAGGGCAGCTGGTGGCCAGAGCTGCCACTTTTGATACACAGCTGGGGCCAGCTGGGGTTGCTCCAGGTCCTCATCTGAGCTCTGTGCACCCTCCTCCTTGAGCGCCCCTCCCTACTCAGCCTACAGTCAGTCCCAGCATCCACTGCAGGGAGCAGTGTTCATTGAGAGGAGCTTCACAGTTCTGCTTAGTATCCTTCCCAATACCTTCTCCCAACATCGTGCACTAACGAAGCCTAGTGCATAATTGGTACCCACCAGACCTGGTGACTGAATAAATCACTGCATCCTCGTTTCATAGATGAGGAAGATGGAGGTCACACGCATCCCAACATAGCCACTTTGGGCCACATATCAGTGAAGAATAGCTCTGGGCCTAGAGGCACTGAGCCACCATGCTGCCTGCTGACCAGGCCTTGTGGGCCACTGGGATGGCTGGGAAGCACCAACATTCTCCTATGCTGGAATCTGACCACGCAGAGGCTCCCTCCTGAGCCTGTCAGAAAAATGGCTTTCCAGGAATTCTGTGTGAAGAACCAGGGACCCTGAGCTGAGTCTCTTCTACACCTCTTGCCCACTGCCCTCAGAACATGACCAGCACGGTGGTGGCTCCCTTTATCTCTACCTTGACACCAGCAGATAAAAAGAAGGATGGGAGGGACTGGGTGGGGAGGGGAGAGGGGGGAGCCTCAATCTTCTGGGCTGTGAGTTTCTTCAGGGACCTTTAGGTTTCAAAACCTTCACAAGTGCATCCCTCCCCCACAACACTTTCTGAGATAACCACATCCTGGTGCCATCCCCCAGACACCCGCAGAAACCACAGTACAGACTGGCTGGGGGTGGGTGGCGGCTGGGGGTGGGCACCTACTGTGTGCCAGCATGATACCAAGGGCTTGAATCGGGTTAGCTCAGGAGATCCCCCTGCAGCCCTGGAAATGGGGGGAGGGGTGGCCCAGCAGCTGAGGCTCCAGCTTCGCTAAGTGTGAGAAGTGACTTGCCCAGGGTCACTAACAAGCACTTAGTAGGTTGAGGCCAGGTTTGGACCCCAGGCTGGGAGCCACCACTCTTCGGGGCTGCTTGAGAAAGATTTCAGATCACCCTATGTGAGTGGGGGTAATTGTTATGGTAGCCTTACTGGGCCGGCTGTGTTAGTACCTAGGTGGGTCTCCTTGTCCCGTTTCTAATAAGAGCTCTTCAAACCCGCCACCCTGGCTTGACAGTCCAGGTGCAAGTTTCCCAGGGTCTTGCCTAGGATGTGGACTCGCCGACCTTTTGTAAGCGGAGACACAGTCACTTAGCAGCACCGTGGCCACCAAAGAGACAGGCTCAGGGTCCCTTCACCCACAGTGCAGTTTGCGGCCCCCATGTTCAGCCCCAGTCTACACACAGCCTCAAGGAAGCTGAAGATCCCTTTAGGCTCTTTTCGCAGCCTTCCTTCCCGGGCCTCCAGGAGATGAGATGCGACGCGCTCCCTACGGGGATGACAGTTCCTACCGATCCTCACACCCCTCAGGATATCTGGGGACTGGAAGTTGAGGAGGGAGGGACTGACCAGGGACCCTCCCCCCTCAAAGGGATGTAAGGCCCAGGCACGGGCAGTTAGGACAGCCAAAGTGCTGAGTGTGAGAGTGAGGGGTGTGTGCGGTGTTCGGGCTCAGGAGAGGCGTGTAAACAGCGGGGTGAACCGCGTGTGTGCACACGGGGGCCGGGCGAGCCGGCGCCAGGCGATGCGCAGTGTGCGGAGTGGCTGGGCCGGGCAAGGGCGCCCCGCGTTGCTCTGTGTCCCGCGTTGGTGTGCCAGCGCGGCGTGGGGGTGCAGACGCACGGAGTGTGAGGGGCCCTGGGTGCCGGGCGCAAGAAGAGGGACTGCGCGCGTCCGTCCGTGCCCAGGGCGCGTGTGCCTGCCGCGCTCTGGGGTTGGGCTGGGGTGCGTACTCACCCCGGGTTCCTCTGCTGGGGCCGCGGGTCCGACTCCGGGCTCTGGCTCTGCTCGGCTGCTCCAGTGCCGGCCTCCCGCCGTTGGCTAGCACAGGCTCGGGACCGCCAGCCGCTACGCCACCCCTGCAGTGTCGCAGGCACCCGCCTGGCGCTGGAGCCGCGCCTCACAGATCGGGGGCTCGGCGGGGCCCCGCGGCCGAATGGAGCAGCGCCGCAGTCCGGGCACGCTCCCAGGAGCCCGCCGCGCGCTCCCTCGCGCTCGCCCGCCTGCCCGCCCGCTCCTGCTTGAATTTAAAGTGACAACCCCGAGCGCTCTCTCTACTCCAGGGAGCCGAGCGGCGCTGCGAGGATCTGAGTCGGAGATCCCCAAGCGCGGGAGGGTCTTGGGGGGCCCGGGGGGGCGCGACCAACCCCGACCTCGCAATCGCGAGCCCGTGGACGTGTGATGGGGACCCTAGCGTGCCCACCAGCGGCGCCCCCGCCCCCTTTATATTGTTCTCCTTGTAGGCCTCAGTTTCTTTATCTGTAAAACGGACTCAAGGGAGCCACAAGAAAGCAGGCCAGCGGGCAGAGCAACAGTGTCGACACCAGCAGTGTCGCCTTCTCCGAATGGCTAGTACTCCCTTCCATGATTGAATTATGATTCTAGGCTATACTAGTTCAGCTTACCGACATCATCTCCTGTAAACTCCGCAAAGACCTCATCCGTGAGCACTCCACTTTTTTTTTTTTTTTTAAGGTAAGGCCCAGGGTGGATACCAAGGTCACAGTGCCAAATGTCAGAGCCAGAACTTAAACCTGAATCTTTGTGACTTCATAGTCATTCTTTTCTTTCTATCTTTTTGAGACATGATCTCTCTATATAGCCCTGACTGTCTCGGGATTCGCTATGTAGACCAGGCTGGCCTCGAACTCACAGAGATCCACTTGCCTCTGCCTCCCAAGTGCTGGGATTAAAGGCCTGTGCTATCACACCTGATTCAAAGTCTTCCTTTTTTAACCTCTTAAGGGTCATACTTTCTCTTCCAGAGGAATGAATGAATCATTCAGCGGTTATTTATGACGCCCTCACCCAGGCTCTCGGCACAGCGCCAGGCGTGGGCGATCCTCCATCTTCCGGGAACAAGGGACAGGTCCCTTCCCTGCCCGCGCAGTCTGGCAGGGAGACAGGTCGGGTATTAGGAGGGGCTGGGTGGTGCTGGGCGGGGAGGGGCGGGGGACAAGTGTTCCAGACACAGTAACCAGAATAGCAGGCTGGAAAGGCACCTAACTAGGCCTCAGGGAGGACCTGGGGTCTAGTAGAGAAGCTGAGACTCTCCCAGGAGAGCCAATATGGGAAGGCTGGGTTGTCTGTGAGCTGTGTGTGTGGGCACTGACTTCCCAGTGGAGGCTAGGATTGTGGTCTTTGTGGAGAGCAAACAGACAAGCTTGGTCCAGAAGACCAAAGAGAGGTTGCAACTTCACCCTCACCTGTAGGGGGTACTATCATTTCCAATATCTGAAAGAAAAAGTAAGGGCCATGGACGTTTGGGGCCATTTCTCATTTAACTAATTAATCTTCATGGCTGCTTGCAGCTTTGCTAAGACTGAACTCATGTTCTTTTTCTTTTCAATTTTAAAAATTATGTGCCAGACAGTGGTGGCACACATTGTAATCCCAGCACTCGGGAGGCAGAAGCAGGCGGATCTCTGCGAGTTCAAGGCCAGCCTGGTCTACAGGGTGAGTTCCAGGACAGGTTCCAAAGCTACACAGAGAAATCCTGTCCTGGAAAAACAAAACAAAACAAAAAACCATTATTCTATGTGTATGTTTGTGGCTGGATGTATGTATATGTACCCCATGTAAGCAGGGCCCTGTTCAGGAGGCCAGAAGAAAGTGACAGGCCTGTTGGAGCTGGAGTTGCAGGTGGTTGTGAGCTACCCCAGGTGGATGCTGGGAACTGAACTCTGCTTCTCTGCAAGGGCTCCTGAGTCCATTTTCTATGAAAACACGAAGGCCTAGCAAATAAACAACTAGGTCACTGCTTTGGGAGGGACTCGGGACTTAGGCAGACTTAAGGGCTTCTGTTGGAGGAGCCAAAGGTAAAATATCTGGTTCACTTCTGGTATAACTCCAAGGGGGCTGCTACACAAACTGAAATGACCTTGAAATGAAATCTTGTTTAAAAACCTTCATTAACCACAAACACATCCACACACACACCAAGAAATAAGACGAGAATGTTGATAGCAGCTCCATCCAAACTGGAGACCGCAAAAGCTCACCCACAGCTGTGTGTGCAAAGACACGGTGGTACAGCACCACCGTGAAGTACTGTGTAGCAAAGAGAAGGAACAAAGCACTCCACCAGTGACCGTGAGGGACTGACAAAGTTTTGTAAGAACACATGGCTGTTAGAGTCCATTTATATGATGGTTACAGACAGTAAAACTGTCCTCTGCTTCTAGAGGCTGGGAAGAGAGTTCCCTTGGGGCTGGTGATGCAGAGAAACTTGAGGAGGCTGCTAGAGTTTGGATATGGTTTGAGTGTGCTCCTCCAAAGGTTCATGTGATGGAGCTTGGCCTCCAGTATGTTAATATTAGGAGGTGGTGGGGCATATAAGAGCTATGGCCTGGGGGGCGGCTGATAGATGACTGGGGGTGCTGCTTTTAGAAGGGATTAGGTGTTTCTCAGGTAGAGCCTGCTTAGTTCTTGTGGTGGTTTGAAAGAAAATGGCCCCCATTCGCGCAGGGTGGCACATTAGGAGGTGTGGTCTTGTTGGAGTCGGTGTGGTGTTGTTGGAGGAAATGTGTCACTGTGGGGACGGGCTTTGAGGTCTTCTATGCTCAAGCTGCACCCAGTGTGGCACACAGTCTCCTTCTGCTGCTTGGGGATCAAGACGTAGAACCCTCAGCTCCACCTCCAGCACCATGTCTACCTGCATACTGCCATGCTTCCTGCCATGATGATAGTGGACTGAGTCTTTGACACTGTAAACCAGCCCAATTAAATGTTTTCCTTTATAAGAGTTGCTGTGGTCATGATCTCTTCATAACAATAGAAACCCTACCTAAGACAGTTCTCTTGGAAAGGTTATTTATAAAATCACAAGGCCTGCCCCTACCTGGTCTCCTGGGCTTTCTATCTTGCCCTGTAATCTCTCTGTCCCACAGCATGACATCACTTGCCATGATGTGACTAGTAGGCCCTCACCAGAGACAAAATCAATGGTGCCATTCAATTTCGATTTTTAAGGGTTTTTTTTCCGTTTTTATTTCATGTACATTGGTGTTTTTGTCTTCATGTATGTCTATGTGAGAATGTTAAATCCCCTGGAACAGGAATTACAGACAGTTGTGAGTTGCCATGTGGGTGTGGGAATTGAACCCTGGTCCTCTGGAAGAGCAGCCAGTGCTCTTAACCTCTGAGCCACCTCTCCAGCCCTCAATCTTTTTGTTTGTTTGTTTTTTGTTTTGTTTTTCGAGACAGGGTTTCCCTGTGTAGCTTTGTGCCTTTCCTGGAACTCGCTTTGGAGACCAGGCTGGCCTCAAACTCACAGAGATCTGCCTGCCTCTGCCTCCCGAGTGCTGGGATTAAAGGCGTGCGCCACCACTGCCTGGCGTTTTTTCTTTGTTTGTTTATTTTGTTTTAAGATGTATTTATTTATTTATTTATTTATTTATTTATTTATTTATTTATTATATACAGAAGAGGGTGCCAGATCTCATTAGAGATGGCTGTGAGTCACCATGTGGTTGCTGGGAATTGAACTCAGGACCTCTGTAAGAGCAGCCGGTGCTCTTAACCTCTGAGCCATCTCTCCAGCCCCAGTCTTTGAGTTTTTAAAATTATGAGCAACCCCCCCCCGCAGCTACTTTCCTCTCTCTTCCTTTTATCTATTTATTTTATTCACTTGCTTATTCATTTATTTAGAGCAGTGACTCTTTACCTTCCTAACGCTGCGACCCTTTAACACAGTTCCTCATGTGTTGACCCCAACCATGAAATGATTTTCATTGCTACTTCATAACTGTACTTTTGCTACTGTTATGAATCATAATGTAAATATCTGATATGCAGGATATCTGTTATTCCACCCCTGGACTCTAAGGGGGATCACAGCCTACAGACTGAGAACCACTGATCTAGAGAAAGGCTCTTACTATGTATCCCTGACTGGCCTGGAACTCACAATGTAGATCAGGCTGTCTTCAAACTCACAGAGATCCTTGTGTCTCTGTCTCTTGAGTCCCAGGACTAAAGGCATGTACCACCATGCCTGGCATACATATAACTAAAAATAAAAACAAACATTTAAAAATAAGAAATACAAGGCCAGCTTGGTCTACAAAGCAAGTTCCAGGACAGCCAGGCAGAGATATGACACAGAGAAAACCTGTCTCAAAAAAAAAGAAGAAGAAGAAGAAGAAGAAGAAGAAGAAGAAGAAGAAGAAGGAAAGAGAGAGAGAGAAAGAGAGAGAGAGAGAGAAAGAAGAAGAAAGAAAGAAAGAAAGAAAGAAAGAAAAAAATGAAATTGCATTTTTGTTTACAGTGAGTGTTTATGTGCATGGGTGCCATGGCATGCAGGTGGAAGTCAGAGAACAATTTATGGGAGTCAGTTCCCTCACTCCACTGTGTAAGTTCTAAGGTTCAGACTCAGGTCATTGGGCTTGGCAGCAAGTGCCTTTACTGATAACCAACTCACTGGCCCTCTCCTTTTTGTTAAGGCAGGGTCACAGCTCAGACTGGGCTTGAACTCATGATCTTCCTGCTTCAGCCTCCTGGGATTACAGTCATGTGACACTGCTTCTCAGCACCAACTCACATCTCTCTTATGCATTGCTGGACTAAGACAGAGGATCCTGGGGTGCTATTCCCAGCTTAGATCTCAATGCTAGTCTCCCACATGTGTTCCCCATGTGAAATCCCATGGCACCTACACTTTTCTGCATGTGTGATATGCTCCGACCTGGTGTGGCCACAGGGCTACACTGGAAATAGAAACTCCTTTTGTGGTCCACAAACCCTGGTGAGCTGCTCCTGCTGATCTTTCTCACCCACCATGTGCCATCCCTCTCACCTACCAACTTCCCACCTCCCAACCCTTCTGTTCTTGACACCTGCCAAACCATTTTCTGCCTCAAGACTCAGCATGCTGGTCACCCTCTCGGCAAAGTGTTTCCCTGGCTCTCACTGAGTTCTCTGTCTTGCTTTGTTTTGTTTTTAAACAGAGTCACTCTGTAGACCAGGCCAGCCTCAAACTCAGAGACCTGACCAGGCTGGCTTCACACTCATAGAGACCTGCCTGCCTTTGCCTCCCGAGCAAAGGATTAAAGGCCACACTCTTTCTTGTTTTTGTTTTTTTGAGACCTGGTCCCCACTAGCTGGGGCTGTCCTTGATCTCCTGATCCTCCTGCCGCACCTTCTCAGTACTGGCATTATAGGTGTGTCCTCCACTGCTAGCTAGAGTCCCTGTGCCTAGTTCTGTGCTTGGACCGACTTTGATGGTCTTCCTGGTAGAGCTTGGGGCACCCCCTGGCGTCTGAGGTAGCGCTGAGCATGGACTAGGTTCACAGTGGATGCTTGGTAAATGGATGAAGAGCTAGAGGAGAGAGGGGTGCTTGGACCCCAGAGTGGACAGCAAGAAGAAGGGATGGAGAAGTACACAGGTCGAGCTAATGGGGACACTGGGGACTTGAGACACTGGGAATTACACACAGTCATGCTCAGCACCAAGCTCTCACCCAGGGCCTAGAAACACCTCTTCCACTGCCAGGTGCACAGGTTGTTCCCAGAGGGCACTCTGCCTGAAGGATCCACACTCTGCTTGGGTCCCTGAGTGTAAGCTCCCTGGAAGCTCTTCATCAGTGCTTAGATTATGATGACCTTAGAGAAGGTGAATCACCTCTGACCAGGCAGGGACTCTGTGCTTTTGCAACTTCTTCAGCAAGAGGAGGTCCCGAGGGACTTGAGAGTCTAGGTTGTGGCTGGGCAGTGGCGGCGGCACATGCCTTTAATCCTAGCACTTAGCAGGCTGATCTCTGTGAGTTCAAAGCCAGCCTGGTCTACAGAGTGAGTTCCAGGACAAGCACCAAAACTACACAGAGAAACCTTGTCTCAAAACAACAACAACAGCAATAAAAACGAATCCAGTTTGTGGGCTGGGCAATGGAGCCAGATCACTGTGTTTCATTCCAAGCCCATCTTGTGAAAGAATCTTCTGACCTCCACACACTTAATTTGGCACACACCCACACACATAAACACAGTCACACAAATTAATAAATAAAATGTAATAATGACAAAAATAGAGTCCAGGTTGTGAGCCGGATGTATGGTGGGTCAGGCTTCTCAGACAGTGTAACCAGGTCCATGAAGAACAGGGGCACCACAGGTGAAAAGGGCCAAGGGGCTTCTTGTCAGACCCGTGGAGCTGTTGTGTGGGGCTGACCTACAGAGAAGACAGACTAGCCAAACCAAGCTCTGGAGCCCTGACTGGAATGTGGGCTCCAAGGTCAGTGCTCCGGTAAGCAGCTGGCCATTCCTAGCTCCTGCCTTAGCACCTGGGGCCACTTGTCTTCCGTACAGCCCTTGATGGCCCAGCTTTACAGTTTCCAACCTGACCTCTCAGATCAGGCAGACAGGAACTTGAAATTCCACGCCAGGGAGTTCCTGACTCAATGTCTTAGGGTGAAAGGAAGCTGTTGGGAGTGCTCAC
Source organism: Onychomys torridus (assembly GCF_903995425.1). Lineage (NCBI taxonomy): Eukaryota > Metazoa > Chordata > Mammalia > Rodentia > Cricetidae > Onychomys > Onychomys torridus. The sequence continues at coordinate 124,274,223 of NC_050443.1, forward strand.
AGGCGAGAGGTGAACTGAATGGGCTTCTCTTCGTGTTTCCTTTGAAACAATAATAGTGAGATTTAGGCGTAGAGTGTGGCAGCACACTCTTGTAACCCCAGCTCCTGGAGGCAGGAGCGTCAGGAGTACCAGACGTTCAAGGTCATCCTGACCTCAGGGAGACTCCATCTCGAAACAAAACAAACAATAATGAAACGTATATAGCGTTTGCCTCTGTGTAAGGCTTCCTAGGTCATTATTTCACGTAATTCTCAAACTACTCAGGGTGAGCTATTTCCAGGCAAGTGTATAACTGACCCTGACACTGTGGAGCCCACAATCCTGGCTCAGAACCTGCCCCACTTTGTCCCCAATATGGCCTTTAATTCACAGTAAGCATCAGAAAGCAGGACGAAAATGGTGACATTTAGGAAATCTCCTAAAATTGTGACAGGTGTCATCTGCAGGTGTCTGGGCAGCCAGTTAGCCAAGAGCCAGAAGAAGCTTGGCAAGACAGAAGGGCATGAGCTCATGGCTGAGCTCAGGAGACTCTAGGGTACCAAGGCTCAGGTACTGCCCAGTTCCAGCTCCATCCCAATACCCTGTCTGTACACTGTCCACCTTTGGGCTCTAGTCTGTCCTGCACATCAGAGCTGGAACCTAGACTTAGGAGGTGACCACTCCAGAAATTATGGTGTCATCTTTTCCCCATGAGCAGGGGTTGGAAAGTTTCCATGGTGGAGGAAAGAAAGAGGGCCTGGGAGATAGCCCAGTGGGAAACATGCTTGGAGAGATAGAACATGTACTTCATCTCCTGCCTCAAGAGAACCTGATTTTGGTTCCAGCACCCACTTTGTTGGGTGGCTCACAATTTTTTTTTTTTTTTTTTTTTTTTTTTTAGCTGAGGATTGAACCCAGGGCCTTGCACTTGCTAGGCAAGCACTCTACCACTGAGCTAAATCCCCAACCCGGCTCACAATTTTTTCAAGTCCAGCTTCTGGGGACTACCTCCTCTGGCTTCTACAGGCACTTGCACTTACTTGTACACTCCCACACATACATACACATTGTTTGTTTGTTTGTTTGTTTTTGTTTTTCGAGACAGGGTTTCCCTGTGTAGCTTTGCACCTTTCCTGGAACTCACTTGGTAGCCCAGGCTGGCCTCAAACTCACAAAGATCCGCCTGCCTCTGCCTCCCGAGTGCTGGGATTAAAGGCGTGCGCCACCACCGCCCGGATACACATAATTTAAAAATAAAAAAATAATAAAACCAAGATGGAAGACTGGGCTGAGGAATAACCGCTGAGGCTGCCCCTGATCCCCTATGTTACGCACACAGGTGCACATACATGTATCTGCACATATAAGCATACACATACATGTGTGCACACACAAATCACACACACACACACACACACACACACACACACACACACACACATATTTGGGAGAGTCCTCCTGATGGTAATCCCTAGGGTTCTGTCATTTCTTTTTCTAGCCTGAAGATAACAAAGCATTTTCTCTCTATCTGGGTAAATAGTTGCATCACACTCCTCACCTGTCACTCAACATCACCATCCCTCAGGCCATATGTTTGAAGCTTCAGCCAGAATGCCCCACTCACGGTTCCCTAGACACACTGAACCCTTCCCTGGCTCCACACCCCACTCAGTGTAGTTCCTTCAGCTTGAGATTTCCTCCGTCTGCTTTTCCCCAGAGACCTCACACTCTTCTCCACCCTTCAACACCTTGTGTGTGGTAGCACACGCCTTGAATGCCAGCAAAGGCAAGTGAATCTCTGAACTCAAGGCCAGCCTGGTCGACAGGTCGAGGTCCAAGACAGCCAGGACAACACAGAGAAACCCTGTCTCAAAAAGACCAAGGGGGTGGGGGGGAAGAAAGAAAGACAGAGACGCTGTCCTCTGAAGCCTTCCATAACTGCTCAGACAAACACTTCTTCCGTCCTCAGCAGCATCTGTACCTCCTGCCAGCACAGTCATGTACACTGTCTATTCCGGAGTTATTCATTCTGTGCCTACTCCTACTGGATGCTGGGTATGTGAAGAGTTGATGTCATGTCTTACTCATCTCTAGGCTCCGGCATGTAGCAGGTGCTTGGCCAGTATTTTAAGACCAGAGCCAGGCATGGTGGCACAAGCCTTTAATCCCAGCACTCTGGAGGCAGAGGCAGGCAGATCTCTGAGTTCAAGGCCAGCCTGAACTACATAATGAGTTCTAGGTCAGCCTGAGTTACGAAGCCAGACCCTGTCACACACGCACAAAATCAAGAACCCGCACACCCACACCCAAAAAGTCCTTATGCGCCAGGCAGAGTTCTGACTCATTTAATCCTCCCAGCGTCCCCATGACAAGGTTTCCTTGAACAGCCCCTATTTACACGTCAGGAGCAGAAGCACAGAGACTAGGAAGTATGGCCAAGAACAAGCACTGGCAGATGGCAGAGGTGGGATTCAAACCAGTGACAACAGTGTAATGAGTAAGAAGCTGGTGAACAAGCATACCAGGAGAGGAACTCAAAGCATGAGAAAGCACAACGAGGGACCTTTGAGGTTGCTCATGGGGCAGGGGGTTGCTGCCGATCTGATGTCCTGGCTTTGATCTGTGGAATCCACACGGCAGAAAAAGAGACCTGACTCTCAAACGTTGACCTCTGATGGCCACACGGGCACCACCTCTCCCTCCCTCCGACTAAATAAACGTTTTCTAAAAAATGCAAAGGGTGCAGTATTTCTTCTGGATGGGGGAGGAAGTGCCCGGCACCTCTCCCTGAGGATTGAGAAGGAAACCCCTCCATCTAGACCCAGGCTTTTCATAGAGAAGCTGTCTTCCATCTCCCTCTCCCACTCTCTCTTATTACCGCCTCCCACTCAGGAACTGAGAACTCTGTGTAAAAATAGAAAACCTGGAGGAGTTTGAAGGGAGCACTGGGCAGAGAGCCCCACCCAGTTGTGACCCCCCCTGAGGGTGGTTGGAGCTGAGGTCCCATAGCACCTGATGGGGGGTGGGGCTCTGGCTTGTCTTGAGGGTGGCTCCTTTGGGATCATGGTGCAGTGTGTCTGGGCTTCCTGCTGGGTGCCTTTCTGTCTTCTACCTAAGGGACCACATCTGCCTCTCCACAAGCCCAGGTCTCAAATCCAGCATGCCTCTTTTCATGCCATGTGGCAGTGTGCCCCGTATTTCTTCTTCCTCCTTTGCACCCAGTTCATTTACTTCCTGGGACTCTGCTCTGGCTCACGGGAACCTAGTCCCTGCTGATACTGCAGCATGAATTCAGATGAGACACAGAGCGAGGTGTAGAGAAGCCAGGCAGAGTTTGTTACAGGATAATATGAGGTGCTCTGCAGGCTGGGAGTGGATAGTGATCAGAGGGGTCATTGTGGAGGAAAACACTTTTTTTTTTCTTCCCAGAGACAGAGTTTCTCTGTGTAGCCTTGGTATCCTGGAATTCTGCTCTATAGACCAGGCTGGCCTCAAACTCACAGAGATCCACCTGCCTCTGCCTCCTGAGTGCTGGGATTAAATGTATGTGCCACCACCACCCAGCTAATACTAAAAGTTTGGGGACAGAAAGCTTTCCTGAAGAATATTTTCCTGATCATATAATTAACAGGCCCATTTGAGTTCATTCAACTTATGGAGGAGCCAATGGTTCGTCTTTATTCTTTACCAGAAAGCTTCCTACTATAGTAATCTTAAGATCTTTGGACATAAAGTCATGTGTCCACCCACCTAAGGACAAGATGTAGCTTTCACTCTTTTCTCCAATAATCAAAGCCCTGTGTTTTCAGGTCCTAGTTTTACAAGCTGCTGATTATAAGGGATTCTATTATTAGGATTAATGACCTTCAAAGTATGCTAATGTCTGACTGGCTACCCGGCAATTTCCCCTACTTCTGCTGAGCCATCCCTAACCCTGAAAGAATGCCAGAATTCCAGTTAAAGCTGATTGAACCCACATAGTAGGTTTAGCAAAAACCAAAAACACCAGATAGCTATAAAGAACAGGGTCAGAGGTCAGAGACTGTCATGAGCGTAAGTACCATTCAGTCTCTCCTTTTCTATCTGCAGCCCACTCTAAAATAAAAATGCCCACACAGAACTGAAGAGCACTGGCTGCTCTCCCAGAGGACCCAGGTTTGATTCCCAGCACCCACATGGCAGCTCACAACCACCTGTAACTCCAGTCCAGGGGATCTGACACCTTCTGGGTTTTTTGTTTTGTTTTTGTTTTTGTTTTGTTTTTTGAGACAGAGTTTCTCTGTGTAGCTTTGCGCCTTTCCTGGAACTCACTCTGTAGCCCAGGCTGGCCTCGAACTCACAGAGATCCACCTGCCTCTGCCTCCCAAGTGCTGGGATTAAAGGTGTGTGCCACCACCGCCCGGCTCCTTCTGGGTTTTATTAGAAGTTAGTTCGGGGTCACAAAGAAAGAGATCACCACTCCAACTAAAGTGCTCGGCAGGGCAAACTTCATTTGTGATCATGAGGGTCTGCTTGGGAAGAGTGAATTGCCAAAGACAGGAAGTTCATTTGGTTTTTGTTCTAACTCAGACAGCATCTTCTCCCCATTGGCTAATCACACCTCACAGTCTTAGTTTAATTGGCTAGTCTGAAAAGAATTGGCACCCAGGAAATGAAGGAAAGAGAAAGGGATCGCCGCTCCAGGCCATCAAATTCCTGGAATACAACCACGGACCTTTGTGTAAACAAAGGTTTTACTGTGTGGAGGCATTCAAATATTTGCATAAAAGTCTCACCAGGTAGGGGAGAAACAAAGATTTGAAGTGCTCATCCTTTACACAAGTTTTATAGTATTTAATAGAAAAGATTCATACCTGATATTTCTTATACTTCTTAAGTCACTGCATACACATGGTGGACAGACATACATGCCCGACAAAACACCCATACACATACAACATCAAAATTAAAATTAAAAAAAGGAAGAAAGAAAATGCCCAAATCCAGTTCTCTCAGTTAACATCTAGAAGTCAGTCTGTCAGTGTCAAGAAAAGGCTCTGATTGGCTCCTCCAGAGATTGGTCCTGGTGTGATTAGAATGCCTGAAAAACCAGGATCATGTGACATGAACATGGCCACTGAAGGGCTCCAGCATGGCAAATACGGCTCTGGCAGGCCTTGCCCTCCCCCACTCCCTCTGCCTTGCTAAACTGTTAGATCACATCCCTAAAGCTAGCCGGCTAACTAAAGGTCTAGTCCCTTATTTGGCCACTTCCTCCTCCTGAGGCTGACTACCAAGGTCCAGCTATCAAAATATTGAAATCCAGCAATCAAAAGCCCCCTTGTGGGTGCCCTGATTAACATGTCCAACCAAAACAAACCAGCTCTGAGTGTCCCCTTTCCCTTTATAAACTGCCACTGCCCACGGGCCATGTCTGTCTCCTCTCTATCCAGAGACATTCCTTTGTTCCTCTGGGGCAAATAAACCTCCTTTGTGCTGAGAACTTGGTCCTGGCGTGTCCTGTGCCAACTTCCGGTCCCTTTGGCCACCACACAGAAGCCTAAATGATACTGATGGAAAGAAATACTTCCTAAAAGGTGCCTCTGTTTGGGGTGGTGGCCCACACCTTTAATCTCAGCACTCTAGAGGCAGAGGCAGGTGGATCTCTGTGAGTTCCAGCACAGTTAAGACTGCCTCAAATAAATAAATAAGTAAATACAGACAGACAGACAGACAGACAGACAGACGAAGGTGCTTCTGACACCTGCTTGTGCACCATCTTGCTCTTTTTGTACTTACTGAATGCCTTTTAAAACCCTGTTTGCACTCTCATCAAATTCGGCTCACTGTTTGAACTAGTATATTTGCTCACCTCTGCTCAACCAGCACATACCAGCCAGCATTCCACACATGCGTACCTGAACACACCAGGACCCCAGCATTCCACACATGCGTACCTGAACACACCAGGACCCCAGCATTCCATGCATGTGTACCTGAACACACCAGGACCCCAGCATTCCACACATGCACACTTGACTGCTTCAGTTCAATGCCTCAACCCAAAAGCTGTTTTCAGAGCCTGTCTTCTAGGTGTGCAACCTGTGTTCATATTTTTTGTGTGTGTTTGGTTCTTTTTTTGTTTGTTTGTTTTGTTTTGTTTTTCGAGACAGGTTTTCTCTGTAGCTTTGGAGGCTGTCCTGGAACTCACTTTGTAGACCAGGCTGGCCTCGAACTCACAGAGATCCACCTGCCTCTGCCTCCCAAGTGCTGGGATTACAGGCCATAAATTTTTTTATTTGTTTGTATTCTCTCTGTCCCACAACGTGACATTCCAGTCAGGGCTCCAGAGTTTGGTTTGGCTAGTCTGTCTTCTCTGTAGGTCAGCCCCACACAACAGCTCCACGGGTCTGACAAGAAGCCCCTTGGCCCTTTTCACCTGTGGTGCCCCTGTTCTTCATGGACCTGGTTACACTGTCTGAGAAGCCTGACCCACCATACATCCGGCTCACAACCTGGACTCTATTTTTGTCATTAATTTGTGTGACTGTGTTTATGTGTGTGGGTGTGTGCCAAATTAAGTGTGTGGAGGTCAGAAGATTCTTCCACAAGATGGGCTTGGAATGAAACACAGTGATCTGGCTCCATTGCCCAGCCCACAAACTGGATTTGTTTTTATTGCTGTTGTTGTTTTGAGACAAGGTTTCTCTGTGTGTAGTTTTGGTGCTTGTCCTGGAACTCACTCTGTAGACCAGGCTGGCCTCAAACTCACAGAGATCTGCCTGCCTCTGCCTCCAGAGTGCTGGGGTTAAAGGTGTGAGGCACCACACCCCATTTTCTCATTTGTGATTTTGAACACAGGTGTTCAGCATTTTCTTTCTTTCTTTTTTTTAAAGATTTACTTATTTATTATGTATACAATGTTCTGTTTGCATGTATCCCAGTAGGCCAGAAGAGGGCGCCAGATCTCATTACAGATGGTTGTGAGCCACCATGTGGGTGCTGGGAATTGAACTCAGAACCTCTGAAAGAACAAGCAGTGTTCTTAACCTCTGAGCCATCTCTCCAGACCAGCATTTCCTTTTTGTATTGCGTTCTGCATATGGCTGACCCTACCTCTCCTCTGTGCTAATCTTCTGGGGCTACTGGAACAAAACACCCAGCACTGGGAGGCATAAACAGAAATTGATCCTCCCACAGTACTAGAGGCCCGAAGGCTCAGGTTGGGTGCTGCGGGCACTGACTTCTGGGTAGATAGCTTCCTTATGGGTCCTCATGCGGCTCTTTTGCCTGTTTTCTTCCTCCTTTGAAGGTACCAGTTCACTCTCCCTCCCCTCCCTGTTTTGGTTGTTTGTTTTGTTTTTATTTGTGAGATAGTGTCTCATTGTATAGCCTGAGTGGCCTGGAACTTGCTATGTAGATGAGGCTGGGCTCTAGCTCACAGAGGTCATGTGCCTCTGCCTCCTGTGTGCTGGGGTTTGGAGGAGGATGCCACTATGCCCTGACTGCTTGGGTTTTATGAGACAGTCTTCCTAAGTGACTCAAGCTAGCTGACCTCATTGTACCCAAAGACACTGTTTCCAGGCACAATTCATGGGGGATTTATTCCAAGACCACTGCTAACCACCGTCTGGGCATCCAAAGACGTAGACTCTGGTTTCTTATATAAAATACCACACACTTCCTCCTGTGTGCTTTGACTCATTTTCAATTACTTACGTTACCTACACAATATAATATATATAAATACTTATAAATGGACACTATGCTGTAGTTTCTAGAAAATAGTGACAAGAAGGTTTGACTGTTCAGCACAGATGCCATTTCCCCTTAATATCCCCCTGGGTACATGTGTGTGGTGTGTTTGCTTGTATATGCATGTTATGCATGTTCACGTGTATGTGGGCATGTATGTGCACTTGTGTCTGGAGGCAGGAGGCAGATGCCAGGCGTCTTTCTCACTTTCCACTTGATTTAGTGAGGTAGGATTTCTCACAGAACCTGGAGTTCACCAGTCTGGCTATTCCAGCCAGCCAGCTTGCCCCAGGGAACCGTATCTCTGCTTCTAGAGCGCTGGGATTACAGGCAGGCTGCCTGGTTTCTGTGTGGGTTTTGTGGATCTGAACTCTGTTCCCCACATGTGCATGGTAAGTGCTTTGTTCATTGAGCCATCTCCCTTGATTCCCTTCCTGCCCAGTATTTTCATTCTGTAGCAGGTTGAATCCACACACAGACCATCTAGAGCTGGGACTTGCCTGTACTGTTGTCACATTGGGACAGAGTTTGCACAGCATGAATCCTCGTCCCTTAAGGTTGCTCTCTGGCTGCCTCCTCACTTTAGGTTCTTTATTTTAGTTTCTGTTGTGTTGGAGGAGACAGGATCTAACTGTGTAGTCTAGACTGGCCTTGAACTCTTGATCCTCCTACCTCGGCCTCCCAAATGCTGGGACTATAAGCATGTGCCCCCATGCTTCAGATGCTTTAGGTTCTTCAACCTGGGCAGCACCTTGTTCTACCCAGTCTGTCAGGACCTGTCTGTCACAGCCCTTGAGGACCATGGGAAGATTGGGTCACTGTTTTCCTCCACTATGAAGGACATTTGCATACTCTCCTGGAACACTATCTGAACGTCTTGTGCCAACAGGCCTGATGGATACTCCTCTTTTGGAACTTGGCTGCGATGCTTCTTGATCCCACATACTGTTTCTACATTGTCCCACGGCTGGCTTAAGGCTTCCCTCCTATGAATGGGATCTTGTGTTATCCTACAGATGTACCTGTATCATGATGGCCCTTTGTTGGGCCCCAGGCTCCTTTTATGATGACAGGGAGACTCATTAATTTTTGTATTTTTTAATTTTAATTATACACACACACACACACACACACACACACATATATATATATGTATGTATGTATTTTTGTCTGTGTACCACTTGCATGCCTGGTACTTGAGGAGGCCAGAAGACAGTGTTGGATCCCTTGGAACTGGAATTACAGATGGTTGTGAGTGCCTACATGGAAAATCAAATCTGGGCCCTCTGGGAGAGCAGTCAGTGCCCTTAACTGCTGAGCCATCTCTCTTAGCTCCTCATTTAATTTTTTTTTTTCTTTTTGAGACAGGGTCTTTTTATGTAGGCCTGATTGGCCTGGAACTCACAGCCTAGTACCAGGCTGGCTTCAAACTTAGAGAGATCCACTTGCCTCTGCCTCCCACATGCATGTACTGGGATTAAGAGTATGTGTCACTATACCTGGCATCCTTATTTTAAAATTTTGTGCCAGGCAGAGGTAGCACATACTTTTAATCCCAACACTCGAATTTGAGAGGCAGGCAGATCTTTATGAGTTCTAGGCCAGCCTGGTCTACAGAGTAAGTTCCAGGACAGCCAAGGCTACACAGAGAAACCCTGACTTGAAAAACCAGAAAGTAAATAAATAATTTTTAAAAACCGTACACTGTTTCATATAACCCACACATATCCTTCAGTATACATCCTTAAATCATGTCTAGATGATTCACAGCAACAAATACAATGGAATGCTACATAAATAGCTTTTATTATGTAATCATTAGTGTGTGTAAATATGGGAAAATACATGTGTGTAGGCCAGAAGGCCAATAGTGGGCTTCTTCTCAATCACTCCCCACTTTGTTTTCTTCTTATATATATATTAATAAATTAATATATATATATATATATATATATTTATTTATTTATTAATATATATATGGGAGGCAGAGGTAGCTCAGTGGTTAAAAGCACTGTTGCTCTTGCAGAGGTCCTGGGTTCAGTTCTCAGAATCCACCTGGTGGCTCACAACCATCTGTAACTCCAGTTCCAGGGGATCTAACATCCTCTTTGGAACTCCTTGTGTAACAGGTATGCATGTGATACATATATATGCATGCAGGCAAGCACTCATATATGCAAAATAAAATTAATCATAAAAGTATTTAAAATACGTTTATTTATTTGCATGCAGCTATATAGATGGGGCTATGCATGCCAGGGTGTGTGTGTGTGTGTGTGTGTGTGTGTGTGTGTGTGTGTGTGTGTAAGCTGTTTGACAGTCAATGTTCTCTTTCCACCTTGTTGAGTATGGTCTCTCCTGTTTTTGCCACTGTGCCTCATCCTCCAGGCTAGCTGGCCAACAAGCTTCTGGGTGACTTTCCTGTCTCCACACCCCATCTATGTGGGTTCTGAGGATCAGTCCCCAGTCATCAGGCTTACCAGGGTTAGCTCTTACCTGCTGAGCTGTCTCAGCCTGACCCTCCACTATCAGGGACTACAGGGGGCCAGCCCCTCCATAGTCCCCTCCCAGGGTCTGGGAAGAATCTACAACCAGCTGATAATTAATCTTTTATGAAAAGAAATGAATCCATGTGCAGGAAACTCCTTAGTCCATACACTTTATTCTACTGTGTCAGTTCTCTCTACACAGCCTCTATTCTGCTCTCATGCCCAGCTCCTTTCTTGCCTGATTTCTCTCTACATTTACCCACTGTCCCCTCTAGGTTCTATCTTAATTCCTTCATCTAGTTCTGTCCCTTCTAGATTCTCATCCACCTTGTTCTTTCCCCTATCAGCTCCTCTCCCGTCTCCTTCTCTCTCATCTTGTTCTTCCCCATCTGGCTCTTCCTCATCTTCCATCTCATTCCTCTAGTTCTCTCTTCTAGCCCTTCAATCTAGTTCTTCCCCATCTCAGTGTGTTCCTCTCAAGTTCTTACCCATCTAGTTCTTCCATTCTCTTTTCTCTTCTCCGTGAGGTTCTCTCCCTGTCTCCCCAAAATACCTGCCTTTTCTTTCCTTGGGCACGCGGTTCCCTGCCTCCTCAGGAATGTTGTTTTATCTCTCACCTTGATATGTGAAAACCTCTTTTGTTCTCAATCAAAGTGCTCTGGAGAACCACTAGGCCTCCTCAAGGCCAGGGGATGGTCTGAGCTTCCTTAGCACAGGAAACAAAGCTAGGCGGCTCCCTCCAGCTTGTCTCCTAAACTCTGCAGGGCAGTTAGTAACTTAGTAGGTTCAGCAGGTCAGGGGAGCTGAACTGTTTGCTAATTGGTCTGGGCATGCAAGATTTCATAGCAGAAGACAGCTGGAATATTAAAGGCTGGGTAACACCAAATATTCATAATAAATGGCTTGCCTTTTGACAGGCCCTTGGCTGGGCAAAGTTCAGCTTTAATACACAGCTGAATCTCTATGATATATTCTTGCGGCCCACAAGATTCCACCTTATGTTTTGAGACAGTGTCTCCACGGAACCTGGAGCTTTCCAATTTGGCTAGCCTGGCTGTCCCTACCTTCCCAGCTGAGTGAGTATAGGTGTGTGCCACACAGCCAGGGTTTTTTAATGTTAGTGCTGGGGACCAAACTCAGGAACACTTGCCAACTGAGTCAGTTCCCAGACCCTTTTCTTACTCTTCAGGGGAAAAGGACAAGGAAAAGAGTCTGTGCATGCTCAGTTTGGATGGTTATTTTTTGGATCTTTTTGATTCTCAATCCATTAACTTTGCATATGTCAACCCCGCCAATAAGGAGGGCTGACTGTGTATTCCATGGTATCAAAAACAAAAGACTGTAAGCATTTTTTAAACTTTTAACAAAGATGGCCATGAGAATGTAACTCTTCCTACCTCTCTAACAAGTGAGCTCAGCTCATAGGCCTGCAGTTCTGCCCAATGGTGGGCAAATCCTTGAGGTTGTCCATTCAACGTAGGTTACTTTCTTTTTACTTGGACTTCAGTCTTTTTTGAGTAGACCAGGCTGGCCTGGGACTATGTAGACCAGGCTAGCTTGGATTCAGAGATCTACCTGTCTCTGCTTCCCTAGTGCTGGGATCAAAGGTGTGGGCAAACCTATTTCCTGACTATTTCCTATTCCATCCTTCATTTTTGTTTTATTTTATTTTTGCATTGTTATTTTATTCATGTGTGTGCATGTGCATGTGTGTATACAGAGATACAAATGGAAGTCAGAAGACAATTTTTGGAATCAAGTCTTTCCTTCCACTCTGGTATTCAAGGACTGAGAGACCAAACTCAGGTCCTCATGCTTGTTCAGTAAGCACTGTAAACCCTTTCCACAGCCGACTCCTGGTTTCTAGTCCAGTCTAGGTTGTTTCATTTGACTACTTTATTCATCAATTGATTTTTTTAAGACCTCTGATGGGTCTTGAACCAGTTTGTCTCCTCCATTTTTTCTTAAAAAATGAAACAACCCCCCCCCCCCACACACACACATACAGACATTTGGAGCTGGCTGGAGAGGTGGCTCAGCAGGAAGAGAACACACTATTTGCTCTTGCAGAGGACCTGGGTTTGGTTCCCAGCACCCACGCGGTGGCTCACAACTGCCATAATTCCTGTATCAGAGGCTCTGACGCTGCTTTCACTTCCTTAGGGTGTGAGGGTGGTAAGGGGAGCCCTGTGGCTTTCTGAGTTTCAAGAGCCCAGATCCAGCCTCCCAATCTGTCTAGTATGAAATTAGACCCATCTAAGACTCTCCTGAAGCACCTCCCCAGGCACTGTGTGTTCCTGGGGAGGTACCAACCGAGACGGGCCTGTGGGGATGTGGGCTTGGGAGCATACCAGGCCACCTGGCAGCTGGATATAGGGAAAGGTGCCAGCCTCTCCACACACCCACTTACATTCCCCACCCCTGGCCAGCTGCTTCAAATCTTTGGCAGTGAGCCCTCTGTGGCTGCTGCCTCTTGCTTTCCATCAAAGGCTCCGATGGAGGCAGCTTGTACTCAAGGTGTTCTTGTTTGGGCATGGTAAAGTCTGGTTTGGAATCCAAAGGTAAATCTGGTCCTTCAAAGGTTCACACAGGAGTCAGTGAGATGGCTTGGCAGGTGGAGGTACTTGCTGCCAGGTTTGATCCTTGGGACTCACAAGGTAGAGGGAGAGAATCATCTCCTGAAGTTATCCCCTGATCTCCACACATGCACCGTGGCACAAAAGTGCTCCCCCACAAATAATGTAGTTTAAGAAATTAAAAAACCAAAACCAAACAAACAAACAAAAAGAAACAAATGGGCGCAGAGAAGGCTCAACAGTTAGGAGCCTGTGCTGCTCTGGCGGAGAACCTACGGCTAGTCCCCAGCACTCATGTTGGGCGGCTCACAACCTCTAACCCAGCTCCAGAGGATCCACCACCTTCTTCTGGACTCCCCAGACACCTGTATGAGTGCAAACAGACAGACACAGACAGACAGACAGGCACGCGCGCGCGCACACACACACACACACACACACACACACACACACACACACAAGTGCACGCATGCACGCGTGTGTGCGCACTCGCCACACCTCTCTAAAATGAAAAGTAACAAACAAACCCACATTCCAATGTCATGTCTCACAGCTTTAATCAAATTTTGGAGTTAGACACAGGAGAACTGAAGCAAGTTCAAAGCCAGCCAGGCCTACATAGTGAGACTCTGTCTCAAAAAGCAACTAACCGAACGAATGAAGGAACAAACCCCAAAGCAAAAGAAGCCACAAGCTGAGCAATGACTCCTCTCTCCCCTGGACCCAACTTCCCAGGAAACTGCAGACAAAGGCCAGGCAGGTGGCAAGGATGTGAGTGTCAGGTAGGTGGGGGTTCAGGGCAGAATAAAATGAGGAAACCTCAAAATAACTACAAATCAAAGGCACATTCGCCTACACAGCTCAGGCAAAGGCCCTATCCATCCTGTACTTTGCCCTGGAAAGGGAAGGTGCTTGCCAGGTTGTGGGCTGGAGCTCTTTCAGATATTCAGTTGGTGTGTGTGTGTGTGCGCGCGCGTGCGTGTGTGTGTGTGTGTGTGCGTGCGCGCGCAGCCCTCTGCATCTGCAGCATCCACACCCATGACTTCAGCCAATCAAGAGCAAACATTGCCTCATTGTTGATGTGAGCTATGGAGTGAGACCTGAGATGCTTGCATCTGTACTGAACATGTACAGCCATTTTTCCTTGTTATTCCCTAAGTAGAACACATCTGGACAGGACATGCCTTGCCCATGGAAGCCTGACGGGTTTCTTCCTTGCCCGTTACTCCTTTCTCATCTAGGGACAGTAAGTGGTAGCAGTGGCAGATCCGAAGAAGCCAGCACTCCTCTCAGAACACAGTTTATACACAGATCTTCCCTGTGACTCCTTATGACTCCTTAAAATAACCCACTGGCTTGGTCCTGCTGTCTCTGTTTCAAAGATAAGAGCAGAATCTTCTAGCATGAAACACACTAGGGCAGGCAAGACCAAGTCAGGAGAGATGCATTCCAAGTCTATCTGACCCTGGCCTAACTGCGTAGATGCAGAATACTTGTTCTAGCCAGGGACTCTGCCAGCACCCTCTCTCTGGCCACTTTTCCCTTTAATTTACTTTTATTTTATGTTCATTGGTGTTTTGTCTACATGTGTGAGGGTGTCAGACCCCTGGAACTAGAGTTATAGACAGGTATTAGCTGCCATGTGGGTGCTGGGAATTGAACCTAGATCCTATGAAAGAGCAGACAGTGCTCTCGTGGCTCCCCAACCCCCTGGCCAGGCCATTTTAAACACAAGTCTGCAGTGGTTTTCCTCTCTGGTTTCAGTTCTCATCAAACAGCCCACTCCTGACCCTCCAGGGTGTTTAGTACCCACAGGGGAAGTGACCCAGACTTCCCAGCAAATAAACCTGCCCACGGATTTCCATATATACAGAGGCAACTGTTTCCTCTTCCCACTGCTGGGAAGGGCTGGACTCTAAGCATCCCAGCCTGCTTCAGATCCTCCTGGTGGTGGGATCTAGGTCAGGAGTCCTGCGGAAGACAAACCTGCACTGTGGTGGGACAGAGCAGATGTAGCAACACAGAGTGACCGCCTGAGTCCCACCCACAAGTCTGGTCTGGGCACATGTAGTTTAGCTTTTTGCAGTGCTGGGATCAAACCCAGGGTGTCACACATGCAAGGCTAGCTGCTCTAGCACTGAGTAACTTCTGCTGCCCGGATGCTTTGGTTTGTTTGGTCTTAGTTCTTTTTGCTGCATGAGTTCTTGTAACGGGGGTTAGCCTCCAACTGACTGTGTAGCATGAATACCTGACTTTCCTATCTCTACTAGCTTACAGATTTTTGCCATCAGGCCCACGAGACACATTTTCTAAAAGTTATTTTATTTAGGCCAACCGTGGTGGCCCACACATTAGTCTCAGCACTCAGAAAGCAGAGGCTGATGGATCTCTGTGAGTTCCAGGCCAGCCAGGGCTACATAGTGAGACCCTGCCTAGAAAAAAAGAATTAGTATATGTACTTGTGAAAAACAAATAATCTAGGGTTCCTAGAGAACCATTTGGCTTATTTCACACTTTCCTAGGCAGGTGCTCTCATGGTGCGTCCTCTAGGGTTCTCTTTCTCAACAACACACTGACCTTGCAGTTTCTTGACTTTTCAAACTTGGACATCCCGTCACCTATTGACTTCACACTGTGGAAGGTAAAGACTTGTGCCTCATGTTCGCCTCCCCAACATACACTAGAATGTTCTTTCCCAGCCATGTTGACAGTTACACTAGGATTTGGTGTAATAAATGTTCACTGATTACATCATTATTATTATTATTTCAGGTTTATTATTTGTGTTTGTGTGTGCATGTGCGTATGCATGTGTGTGTGTAGGCCAGAAGAGGTCACTGGATTGATTCTCTGGGATTAGAGATACTGGCAATTGTGAGCTGCTGTGTGGGTGCTGAGAACCAACATCTAGTCCTCTGCAAGTGCTCATAACCACTAAGTCATCTATCTCTCCAACTATTGTTCTTTTTCTTAAATGACAACTATCATTATTATTATTATTGGAGAAAACACTCTTCTGAGCTCCACCCTCAGCTCCTGGAGACCCTAATCTGGAAAACAGAAATACAAGCACTTCTCACTTCTCCCAGGGGATTTTCCTTCCATCATCCTCAATGGGCAGCCCCAGGGAACCTTTCCAAGCTGGCCACTCCAGAACAGCCTGCTGTAGCTCCCCTGTGCTTCTCAAGAGAGACACTCTCTGTCTTCCCTTCTCTGGGTACCTCTGCACCCTCAACCAGCCAGGGGTACCTGCTTGCTTCATTCTCAGGGAGTAGATCTTCGAGGGGAGCTTGGAGTGGGCTTTGAGGGGAGCACTGTCTCTCATCCTGTCTGAGATTCTCAGTGCTGGGTGAGCCTTGGAAGTGTAGGGGTGTGTTGACTGCTTGTTCTGGAGCCATGGTGGGGCAGGATGATCAGTGGCAGGCACAGTGGGGAGGGTGCAGAGAGAAGCCACTGTCTGCCTTTCTCTCATACCCATTCCCGCACATGCATTGAAGGCAGACTCCTCCTGGGAGGTCCAGAGCTGCCATCTGGTCTGCAGCCTGCTGGGCCCACTCTCCCAGATCCTGAAAGCTTCTCCCTGGCACCGGTAGTCCTGCCAAGGCCAGGCACAAGGCACAGCCAAGGTGAACTGAGGACACATGCCAGGCTTTGAGTGCCAGACTTCCTCAAGGCATGCCTAGGGCAGGCACTCCCAAAGGCTGGCCCTGTGGGGCACAGCGTGTGCCCTGGCCCATTGCAACCCCAGGTGCCTCCAGCCAGGAGCTATTATAAAACTTATTTCCCAGAGGTGGATGGGAATTTTAGGAAGTGCTCTTGCCCTAGTTGTGTGTGGAGACCTGTCTGGAATGGGTGAACCCTGAGCTCATTAATGGCTCTGATGTTTTACATTTTACACTCCAGGAATCCAAGGACCCTGGGGGAAGAGATGGCTCTTCCTTATATTCAACAGATAAGGAAATCAAGACACAGAGAG
Source organism: Onychomys torridus (assembly GCF_903995425.1). NCBI lineage: Eukaryota > Metazoa > Chordata > Mammalia > Rodentia > Cricetidae > Onychomys > Onychomys torridus. The sequence continues at coordinate 124,290,977 of NC_050443.1, forward strand.
GTTGAATGACCTGCTTGTTACTCAGCCAGCAAGGAGTAGGAACAGAATTCACCTTCCATCTGGCAGTGAGTGCGTGTGCGTGTGCGTGTGCGTGTGAGTGTGTGTGTGCGCGTGTGAGTGTGTGTGTGTGTGTGTGTGCGTGTGCGTGTGCGTGTGTACACGTTCATCTGTCAGGGGTCAACTTCAGGTGTTGTCCCTCCCTCAGGGGCCATCACCTTGTTTTTTGACACAGGGCTGCTGGTTTTTTTGTTTCTTTGTTTGTTTTTTTGAGCTGAGGACTAAACCCTGGGCCTTGCACTTGCTAGGCAAGAGCTCTACCACTGAGCTAAATCCCCAACCCCCATCCCCCCTTGGCTGTCCCGGAACTCACTCTGTAGACCAGGCTGGCCTGGAACTCACAGAGATCTGGCTGCCTCTGCCTCCTGAGTGCTGGGGTTAAAGGTATTCACCACCACATCCGGCTGACACAGTTTCTTACTGGGACCCATGGTTCATTTATTAGGCTAGGCTGATTGGCCAATGAGTTCCCAGGATCCTCCTGTCTCTGCCTCCCCAGTACGGGGATTACAAGCACATACCACTGCACCTGGATTTTTATGTGGGTGTTTGGGGTTGAATTCTGGTCCTCATGCTGGCATAGCAAGCCTATTACTGACTGAGCTATCTCTCCAACCCCGACCTTGGACATTTTACACACTTTGTTCTCTAACTCGATGATAAGGGCAAATTGGGTATATGTAAGGGTTCTCTCTTGGGATATAGAACCCCAAAGGATCATCATGCCCATTTTACAGAAGAGACAGTTAAGACCAGAGGAGGGTGGGCTGATGAGGTTCATTGTGTAGAGGTGCTTACCATGCAAATTTGGCAACCTGAATTCGATCCCTGGAACCCACATAATGATGGAAAGAGAAAACATACTCCAGAAAGTTGTCCACTGACATCTACCTGTGTGCTGTGTCATGTGTTCACACACATATATCATGCACAGAAACATGAGAGAGAGAGAGAGAGAGAGAGAGAGCATGCAGCAGGAGTGGGGAGTGAGCTCTGAAGGGGGGAGTGATTCTTCTGCTCGAGGTCAAGCTACCTGCAGGAAGGAGGGGCTTGGACTGTAGCTTTGACACCAAGGCCCTGGCCTCCTCAGCTCCTCTGACCGTCTGCCCACACTGCATCCCATTGTCTCCCTCAGAGAGGAGTTTTGGACATCCAGCACAGGCGACATAAGCTCTGACCTGGGAGCAGCAGCTCTGGCCCACTGTAGCCTCTCTTTCCTCCTGTAAGATAAATAGCCTTGTCCAGATCCACAGCCCTGCCCTGAGAGATGCGGGGGACACTGTTTTCTGTGTGCCTCACTGCTTCTCCATTAGCACAGCTGCGAGGCCCCACTTCCCCAGCAGGATTTCTTCCCCAGACTGCTGCCAGCCTTCTTCCTGGCAGGAAGCCGAAGAAGATGCCCAGTCAAGCCCAGAGCCCAGCCCGAGTGCAGGAATCAGGCCTCCTGGGTCCCCATGCTGCCCCCCGTGAATTCCGTTTTGTAGCAGAGCATCCGGCAGCTGTCTGTGATCCAGAGCCACACTGTGAACTGCTTGAGGACAGGAGCACTGATGGAACCCTGCTGGAGGAGGAATGTGTTCCCCAGAACTGAGCAGACTGAAAAGAGGCTGCTTGAGGACTGGGAGGCAAGCAGGGCAGACTGGAACATAGCGGAGTCCCAGCCCATCCGCTGTAAACGGCAAGAGCCAAGAGCCCTGGACATTGGCGCAGTGGCTCTTTCCACAGAAGCCAGAGGATGTAGAGCTTAATCCCAGCACTCGGGAGGCAGAGGCAGGCGGGTCTCTGTGAGTCCGAGGCCAGCCTGGTCTACAGAGCCAGATCCAGGAAAGGCTCCAAAACTACACAGAGAAACCTTTTTTGGGCGGGGGGGGGGGGGGGGGGGGGGGAGGATGTAGAGCAAGAAAGCCAGACAGATGCCTGCCAAGGGCCGTGGGCGTATACAGCAGGCAACAACTAGTGTTTGACAGTCGACCCACCAGATGTCTAATTCCCTGATGGGGAGCCCACCTGGCAAAGCTGTGGGTCCCTGGCTGTGGAAGCTGGTTGTTCTCTGTAACTTTCTCAGGGGCCACTGTGTGCCTCCCTAAAAAGAACAGCTGTGGGCTCCTGCCACAGCCCTTGGGTAGTGTGGGTTTTTGTTTTTGTTTTGTTGTTGTTGTTTTTGATTTTCGAGACAGGGTTTCTCTGTGTAGCTTTGTGCCTTTCCTGGAACTTGCTCTGTAGCCCAGGCTGGCCTCGAACTCACAGAGATCCGCCTGCCTCTGCCTCCCGAGTGCTGGGATTAAAGGTGTGTGCCACCACCGCCAGGCAGGTAGTGTGTTTTTATATCTTTGGGCACACATAGCTGTGGATGTTTAAGCTGTATAATTTTGATGTATAGAAATAATACTGGAATATTTTACATTACTCAGACTGACATAGGATTCTCAGTCTCAAAGAATTTTGCAAAGACCTTAGAACTAGTCCAAAACAGACTGAGCTGCCTCTACAGAGGCTAATCCCCAGGTGTTGTCTATTGCTAAATCAAGGCCAGATTGTTTACATCAAGACATAGTCCTTGCAGTAGCTCCCTTTCTGTGCATATCCTGACACAAATCTGTCTATGTCTGGGACCCCTTACCAACTTAGAGCTACGTGCGAGGGTCGATGTGGCATGACTGGTCTAAGAGAAACTACATGACTTATCCTGGGTTTTGAGAGTGAGTAGGGCCCTGAAGATGCTGTCAAACAGTGCAGGAGCGATGGAGAGAGGGGCTGAGGAGCAGCAGCAGAGGAGAGCAGGGCAGCGGTGGAGCAGAGAGAGCGGGCAGAGGAAGGTGTAGAGACAGATGTGGAGGCAGTGGAAGGGAGTTGGAGAAGCTGCTGAGTAGAGAATGGAAGGGATGAAGAGCTAATGAGGAAGCTGTGGAGAGAGGTTTTTTTTTTTAAAGATTTATTTATTATGTATAATTATATTATATATTATATTATTGTATTTATTATGCATACAGTATTCTGCCTGCATGTGTCCCTGCAGGCCAGAAGAAGGCACCAGATCTCATTACAAGTGGTTGTGAGCCACCATGTGGTTGCTGGGAATTGAACTCAGGACCTCTGGAAGAGCAGTAGGTGCTTTTAACCACTGAGCCATCTCTCCAGCCCGAGAATTTTTCAAGATGAAGTAAAGAGAAAGTCACCATGAGAAAGTGTCTGTGTTTCTTTATTTTGCCTCAGTAGAAAAGGCCTAGCCCTCAGACAAGAATGTTTCCTAAGGCCTTGCTACTCGGACATCTTCTTTTTACTACCCTGGAACAGATTGGGAGCTGGACTCTCGGTCTGTGGCAGATGCTGTCTGAGGGCAAGTGAGTGCCAGGCCCTGGCATGTGCCTCTGAATGGCCATGCTGACCATTACACGGGGAGGCCTTTGGAGGCCACAACCTTCACGTGTGCCTACACTGACGTAGAAGTCTACAGGTGGAGAATGTGTGTCCTTCATGAGGTAGCCAGCTAATTGGTTAGGAGCTACCCCCACCACAGCCAGCTTTGCCACCCCAGCTCTCTTTAGTCAGATTTGAGCCCAGCCTGACCAAGGTTCTGGTCCAATTCAGTATGGTCCCTATGCCTCCTCCTGGCACCTCATCAAATCTGGCAAGGTAAGGTTGTCATCTCCTTGGATGGATGGGAAAACTGAGGCTTCAAGTGCAGGAGAGTTTAGGCAGCTGTTACAGAGGCTGGCTTGAGGCTGTGTGGAAGTGAAGGACGGGCAAGGCACGAGGCAGGCACATGGAGGCAGGGGGAGGCAGGGAAAGGAGTCATTTGCAGCAAACACACGCGGTGCTTGAGCCAGGGGCATTGCTGTGTCTAAGACCTTTGCAGCAGCTTGTGCTTCCGAACTGCACCATAGCCTGTCTGATCTCCAGCCTTTGTCCATGCTGATCCATGCGCAATAAACATCCCCAGGGCACCTACAATGTAGCCAGCACCATCTGAGAAGGGACTTGCACAGTAAATGCAAGGAGAGGCAGCCTTGCCCTGCTATGTGCTTTTAGTCAGGACAGGCTGTGGCTGAAACCCCTATTCCCTGGCCAGTGATTCAGAGTGATAATGTCCCGTCTTACTGGGTGGCAGTGAAATCCCCCAAACACCCGAGATTGCTATGTCTTCTGTAACAATGACCCCAAATCCGAAACCTGAAAAGCTGTTCCAGGGGCCAGGCCAGAAGGTCGAGAATCAGGTGTGTGCAACTCTAGCACCTGGGAGGGAGAAGTTGGAGCATCTGGAGCACAAGGCCGGCTTTGGCATTCTAGTGAGTTTGAGGCTATAAGATATGCTGCCTCCAAATAAACAAACAGAGCTGGCAAGATTGCTCAATAGTAAAAGCATTTGCTGTGTGTCCTTGATGACCTGAGATCCAACCCCAGGACTCAGTGAAAAGAGTGAATCAACTCGGAAAGTTGTCCTCTGACCTCCACGTGTGCACTGTCATGAGTGCACACCCCCACACACACCCCACCCCACCCCCACCTCCACACACACGGATACAAATGCAATATTTTTTTGAGCTGAGGATTGAACCCAGGGCCTTGCGCTTGCTAGGCAAGTGTTCTACCACTGAGCTAAATCCCCAACCCAATTTTTAAAGTTTCAAAGCCAAGTTCCCAATGGCTGCCAAGGACACATATTGCCCAGGACCTCTTTTGTGCTTGGGTAGTCTTGCCAGGTTTCTAAGCTCTGAGAAAACAAGGAGTCCATCACTGTATCTCCTGGACTTAGCCAAGCCCTCAGTGGACCCTGTGCCAAGACATCAGGCTGGAACCTGAAGAGCTCACAGGACCCACCCGAAGGCCTGACACCTTTCAAAGAGCTCAGACCCTCTCCCGTGTGGTCCTAGGAGATCGCTTTGCCCTCTCAGAGTGAGACCTTGGACTCTGGACTCCTGTTTCACAGGAGTTGGAAGAGGTTCAGAGCTTACTTGTTAGTCACTAGGCAAATAATTTCTTCAGTTCAGTGGCTTTATTAATGTGTTCAACCTGTGTCAGATACTGGGTGTGTATATATAGGCAGAAGGTTTCTTCCCTTCTCTGGGCCTCTGTTACCTTCTGTCACACAGGGAGGGAATACTTCCCTGCTTCCTTCATCAGGATACAATGAGGCCCAAGGCAGCAATATGCATGTGTGGGCTTCTCAGGCATACAGCAGCCATAGTGAGGACAGTCCAGATACGGTCCTAGCCTTGGCAGGCTCACTGTCTGTGAGGGAGATCTGAGTCTTGGCCTCTTACTTGCAGGCCAAGGTGGAGCTTGGTCCTGTGAGCAGGCGATATTCAAGAAATTCTCAGCCGTGTGTGGCTTCACTGAACTTTGTCCTAGGAGTGGGTGGCTGGTCTGTGTAGGCTCAAGAGTGTTGCTGATACTCTCATTTCTGTGTGGGTCCCTAAGACCTTCATACCTGTCAGTCCAGGAGGCAGAGAGTTGAGTGCCTTCTCCTCAGCTCTACTGAGGTCTTTGTTAAGAGCTAGCTGCCAAAACCAAAAAGGGCAGCCACACAAGGCCTTGAATGATCTAGTGACAGAGACCTCCATGGGTCACATGACAAAGGTCGGAGCAGTTCAGAGTACAGGAAAGCCATGAAGAAGCAGATGAGGAGACCCAGGAGTGCAGCCGGTGGAGTGAGGGATGGTCACAGCAGCTCTATCTGTTGGTGTCCAGCAAGGTCTCTGGGGAGGTGGGTCGATTCAGGGTCACAGTAGGGAAGCTGGCGACAAAGCTCCTCCACCTTCTCCTCACCTGCTGGAAGACCCAAGTAAGGGAAATGACAACATAGGGGTGGGCTTCAGATGCTGTTCCACGCACAGCCACCAGGTGGGGGTAGATCCATGAAAGAGAGGCTCAGCTCCTGGTTGGGGGTGGGGGACTCTTCCCCGGGAGGCAAGGCCAGGAGGGGTGGGGAAGGCTACTCTTCTTCCCTGGACAGAGAGCAGACAGTAGCTTGCCAGAAGTTGCACTGGCCAACCTTGCCTCCTGCTCTAGTCACCGCCCAGTCCAACATAGTATTACATTATTCTTCTCAATACAGCTCTGAAAGGCTGGCATGGTGGTACATGCCTGTATTCCCAGCACTCAGGACACAGGAGGATCAAGAGTTCCAGGCCACTCTGAGCTAGAGTGAGACCCTATCTCAGACACACGGAGTTCTGACCATACCCCACCCGGGCCCCATTCCATCCTTCCTCCAACCCTCATTGATTCCCCAGTGCTCACAGAGAAAATCCTAGCTGCTTTCAGAAGCCCGGGTATTTTGCTTGGCTTTCTTCAGGGCAGCTGTGCTCTTAACCCTTTGCTGCCCCGGGTCCCCACTGTCCCCCATAGAACTGATAATTCAGTTTGAAGCCGCACCTGGTGGTATTGCCTCAGCCAGCGCTGGCTGCCTTCTCTCTGGGTTTGGATCAGCTGCTCCGTGTCTCCCAGGGTCCCTGGCAGCCGCTCCTGAACAGGGACCTCCAGCCCTTCTGTGCCATCAAGGCCCTGCGATCTGGACTTCTCACGGCCCTGTCTGAGGCTCAGTGCGCGGTGGAGTCGGCCCTCCAGGGACCTCCCCTGGGCCTCGTGGAGCTTCCCATAGCAGGGCCGGGATTCTCGAAAGGACTGACTGCGCAGGCTAGTCCCCATGTTTCCAGAGGCTATAACTGCTCTGTAAGCCACTAACTTTGTGAGATGGCCCGGTGCCTCCCCTCTTAAGGTGGAGGCAAAGGTCAGCACTGCTGAGGTGGCGGTCATAAACCAAAGGGCAGGTCACAAAGACCAAACACCTCTGAGTCATTTCCCAGTGGTCTCCTCACCCTGTGGGACTAGATAGCCCAGGCTGGCCTCAAACATATAATCCTCCTGAGGGCTACACTAGCTCCTACTGTCTGTCCTCTCTCTACAGGAGGCAGCCTACCCTTGGGGACCTTGGCCTCCTCTGCACTTGGCCTTGGCCATCTGGACCACTCAACTCATTGGCATTAAGTGAAGATGCTTCCACAGCAGAGCGGAGCACAGGACACCTTCAACCTGGATCTGTCAGATCATAAATACCAGAGTGAAGTTGGGTAAGGCAGTGGGCTGGAACAGCGGACAGTGCCTGTTTAATGGCTACAGACTTTCAGTTTTACAAGGTGACAAGAGCTCTGGAGGTCAGTGGCACACAGAAAAACCATGCCCCGTAGGGGCTGGGGAGACAGCTTATCATAAAGTGCTTGCTGAACAGGATCTGAGTTTGGCTCCCCGGGCCGGTGTGGAAAGGTGATGTGCAGCACACACTGCAATCCCAACACCAGGGAGAGACAGCAGCCTCCCTGGGGCCTCCTGGTGAGCTCCTGGTTCAGTGAGAGGCCCTGACTCAGTAAGGTGAAGGCGGTCAAAATGGATGCCTGGGTAAAGGCATTTGCCAAGCCTAACAACCTGAGTTTGAGCCTTGGGACTCATGGTGGAAGGAGAGAACGGACTCCCACAGGCTGTCCTCTCTCCGCTACACATGTGCTGTGGTGCTTACACTCTGGCTCTCAAGAACACACAACAAACAAACAAACAAACACATGTAATTTAAACATCTAAAAAGGTGAAGCCAGGCCTGGTGGCACATGTCTTTAATCTCAGTGCTTAAGAGCTACAGTCAGGGGAAATCTTTATTAGTTTGAGACCAACCTGGTCTACACAGCTAGTTCCTCACAAAACAAAAAAAAAAAAAAAAAAAAAAAGTAGAGAATGACAGAGAAAGATACCTGATAAAAACTTCTGCCTCTACCATGTAAGTCCCTCACACACATATACTACACAGAGACACAGAGAAAAAAAGATTCATAGTAAATATTATTTCACTATACCAGACTTTTGTTGTTTTAGACAGGATCTTATGTAGCCCAGACTGGTCTCAAATATGTCAGAGGATGATCTTGAACTCCTGACCCCCTGTTTCCACTTCCTGAGTTCTTGGATTACAAGTATGAGTCACCATGCCTTGTGTAGATAGTGATAGGGATGGAACGCAGATCCTTGTACATTCTAGGCAAGCACTGTACCAACTGAGCTACATCCTTAGCCTAGGAGAAAAAAAAAATGAAGAAAAGAAACAGGACAGCTCCTGGAGGTGTCAGGAGGCCTGGATTTTTCCAGCCTTAGCTTTGCCCTCAATATTCGAGCAAAGCACATGGTTAGGAGCTCAGGCTCTGGGGACCACTGTCTTCTGAGTGCACTGCAGTCTCACTGCTGGAAGCTCTGTGACCTTGGGTTACATCCTGCTCTGCTCAGTCCCCTCAACTGTAAAGGGACAAAGAACCCAGGCCATCGTGTGGACTAACTGGGGTGCACAGGTCTGGGACACTGCAAATGCTCAATTAAAGTGAGTTGGTGGCATTCATTCTTTTTTGTTGCTGTTGTTTTTGGCTTCTCTGTGTAGCTCTGGCTGTTCTGGAACTCACTGAGCTCCTCTTCCTCTGCTTCCCTCTACCTTCCTCTGCTTCTTCTGGCCTCAGCAGGCACAAGTGCTGGGATTAAAGGCGTGCACCACCACCACCACCACCACCACCACCACCACCACCACCACCACCACCACCACCACTAGAGCTCATGAGTGAGCTTGAATGCAGAGGACACTGGACAACTCTGGGGTGCCAGTTTTCTACTTGTACCAAGTGAGTCCTGGTGGCCCCTCTGCAAGTATGGTTGTTTACCCACCGGACCATTTCTTCAACTCATATATAAAATTTTTAGAAAATTCAAAGTGAATCCCTGACCTTCAGCATCAGCCTGTCCCACAAACCTGTTCTGAAGTGGACCCAGGCTCTTGTTACTGCTCCTCACTGTGTAGCCCTGGCTGGACTGGAACTCACAGAGATCTGCCTGCCTCTGTCTCTCGAGTGCTGGGACTAAAGGGGTGTGCTGCCAAGCCTGGCTACTGTGGAGACAGGATTTCCTGCAGCCCAGAATGGCCTCACACTTGAACTCCTGGTCCTTCAACCTCTACCCCTTAAGGGCAAGGATTACAATTGTGTACCATACACCTCTTTAGTCCAATATACCTATGCCCCTAGTGTTAAACCGCTCACACCCCTTTTCTGGTTTAAAGACTTCAGAACCATTAGCACCTTGTCCCAGTACATGTAGTCAACTCAGATCTCCAGTCTTCGGTCACACCCACAAGACTCTGGGGGGGTGCCTTTTGGAGCTGTTCCCTGCATAGGAATTCAGTGAGCCAGCTCCCCTCCACCCTGAGAAGCAGGGTGGGATGGTTCAGACCTGATGCTGTCTTTCTCCTGCCAGACACCCAGCTGAGTACACATTGTACCCAGGTTTCCCCTGCTAGATGCCAATCCTGCCACCCGCCAGTGGCCACCTAGCCTCTCTGGATCTCGGTACTCCCCTGCCTGTATCGTGGTAGGAAAAGAGGAACTGCCCGGGGAGGAGGGGTAAAGAGCTTTCCTGGAGTGTGCCAGGCCTGCCTTCTAGCCTCTGCCCCACAGAAACTTAGGGCTGTGGGACTAAGGCATGATCTGAGCTCAGAAGGTGCTGCTGACTCACTGGCTCCTACATCAAGCGCAGAACTGGAGAGTACCTCCTTGCTAAAAGTTTGGTCATTTTTGGTTTTTTGAGACACAGTCTCACACAGCCCAGCTGGAACTTAACTAAATAGCCAAGGCAAGACTTTGAGACTTTGAAAGTTTTTGAGACAAGTCTATGGAGCCTTGGCTAACCTGGAACTCATTATGTAGACCAAGCTGGTGTCAAACCTGGAGATCCGCATACCTCGACCTCCCGAGTGCTGGGACTAAAGGTATGCACCACCATCGATGGCTCTTTACAACATTTTTCTTTTCTTCCCCCCCCCCCCCCCCAGACAGGGTTTCTCTATGTAGTTTTGGTGCCTGTCCTGGATCTCGCTCTGTAGACCAGGCTGGCCTCAAACTCACAGAGATCCGCCTGCCTCTGCCTCTTGAGTGCTGGGATTAAAGGTGTGCACCACCACTGCCCGTGTTTTTTTTTTTTTGTTGTTTTTTAAGACTGTCTCACAGACCTGTTTGGCTTGGAACTCACTCTGTAGCCCAGGCTGGCCTTAAACTCACAAAGATCAACTGCCTGTCTCTCCAGTGCTGGGACTAAATTCCTGCACCGCCACTTTCTGCCCTCATTTGGTTTTTACGCATTATCTTTCAGGCAGTTTTTGCTGCTTCTGGAGCTAATCCCTCCATGGATTTCATCTAAACCTCCGGAGAGCTTAATGAAATTTAGTGGCTTAAAACAACATTAGTGGCTTAAGACAGCACACCGTTATTATCTCTTTGTTCCTGGGGGTGGGAGAACTGGGAGTGGCTGAGCCCGGGGCTGGCCTCTCAAGGGCTCCCATCAAGGTCTACAGTGCCCCCCCAGGTGCCCCTGGTGGCCCTGTGCTTCAAGCTCACTGACTCCAGGGCTGTTGACAGGCTTCTGCTTCCGAGGCCAAGGGCCTCAATGTCTCTTTGGCTGCTTGATCCTCTTCAAAGAGCCCTCACGACAGAGCAGCTTGCTCCAATCGGAGCATGCGTGAGTGAGGGCTGGAGCTGGGGCCACGACAGAAGCCAGGCTCTGGGCTGTAACACTGGAAGTGGTACTCATCACTTTCTGCTAGATTCTGTTTCTTAGAAGCAAGTTGCCGGGCCCGGCCTGCTCTCAGTGGGGAGGGCTGCACATGGAGGCTGTGCTGCGTAATTATTTTTAAATTTTTTATTAAAATTTAAATATAGCCAGGTGGTGGTGGCGTATGCCTTTAATCCCAGCACTCAGAGGCAGAGCCAGGTGGATCTCTGTGAGTTTGAGGCCAGCCTGGGCTACAGAGTGAGATCCAGGACAGGCACCAAAACTACACAGAAAAACCCTGTCTCAAAAAAACCAAAACACAAAACCAAAAAAATTAAAATATATATACAATATATTTTGAGCATATTCTTTCCCCTCCCCCAACTCCTCCTAGAGCCTCCTACCTGCTGTGGATATCGCTCTGTATAAAGAAAATGCTGTTTGGCCAGTGGCCAGGCAGGAAGTATAGGCGGGACAAGAGAGAAGAGAATTCTGAGAGGTGGAAGGCTGGGGGAGAGAGATGCTGCCAGCCACCACCATGACAAGGAAGATGTCAGGTAATGGTAAGCCATGAGCCACGAGGCAAAGTATAGATTAATAGAAATGGGTTCATTTAAGATAGAAGAAGTAGATAACAAGAAGCCTGCCACGGCCATACAGTTTATAAGCAATATAAGTTTCTGTGTGTTTACTTGGTTGGGTCTGAGCGTCTATGGGCCTGGCGGGTGAGAGAGATTTGTCCTGACTGTGGGCCAGGCAGGAAAACTCTAACTACACCTACCCATTCAACTTTATGTTCTTTCTCTTTCTTAAAAAAAAAAAAAAAAAGACCAAAAAGAAAAAAAAAAATCAAATTTAAAAACAAAACAAAACAAAACCAAGGAGTCTGTTTTGTATTGGCCAACTACTCATGGGCCTGGCCTGCTCTGGAGTGCAGCTGATAGATAGATCCAGTAACTAGTTCTTTGGTTTTGTCAATTTAGCACAAGCTAGAACCACCTGAGAAGAGGGAATCTAAGCTACAAAACACTTCCATCAGATTGGCCCGTGGGCAAGTCTGTGAGGGCATTGTCTTGATTAGTGACTGATGTGTGTGGTGCCATCCCAGAACAGGTGGCCAGGGTTGGATAAAACCAAGCTGAGTGAGCTGTGAAGACCCAGGCAGTTAACAGCGCTCCTCCACGGTCTCTGCTTCAGTTCCTGCCTCTAGGTTCCTGCCCTGACTTCCTGTCACGATGGGCTGTGATCAGGATGCATTAAGTCAAATAAACCATTCCTCTCCAAGTTGCTTTCTGGTCATGGCATTTGTCATGGCAATGGAAAGAAAGCAGACTAGGACAGCGGGGAACATCAGCAGCCTGGGGTCACAGGGTCATCCTGGAGAGTCCACTGCAGGGGCTTAGAACTCCAAACCCAGGGCACTGCTGAAGTCTAGGGCCTTGTTCTCTTTTGTTGCCTAGGCTGCTCTGGAACCGTGTAGCCTCAGTCAGCTTCAGACTTGCACAATCTTCCTGCAACCATCCTTCAGGGAAGGGGACAATTCTAGAGAGACACTGTGCTATCAGCCCATCACGTAACAGACCCCAAAGAAGAACATTTCTCTAGGAATCTCATGTTGGGCAGAAGGCAAGGCTGAAGGCCAGGTGCTAGCCAGAGGAGCAGCCTGCCTCCCAGGAAGAGATTTCGCTTAGCTTTGACAGTTTGTCTGACCAGTCTTGGCTCGGCCTCCCTAGTGCTAGGATTACAGATGGGAGCCACCGCCCAGCTAGGAGGATTCCAGTTTCCTTAGTTCAGACAACTGGTCTACATTTTTTTTTTTTTTTTTTTGGTCTGTTTGTTTGTTTTTTGAGACAGGGTTTCTCTGTAGCTTTGGAGCCTGTCCTGGACTAGCTCTGTAGACCCGGCTGGCCTCGAACTCACGGAGATCCACCTGCCTCTGCCTCCCGAGTGCTGGGATTACAGGTGTGCGCCACCACTGCCTGGCTAGTTTTTGGTTTTTAAATGCTCACAGAAAAGCTTGGATGGTTCTCAGGTTCAATACCACCTTATTACTTGGTGACAAGTGCCTTTACCCACCAAGTTTCCCACAGGTAAATCAAAGCGAATAGTAAACAATCACACTTGTACTGAAAAACTATTGCAAAGCTTCCGGGAACAGAGCACTTGGTGCATAAAGTTTCCTGTATGGGAGGGAGCTGAATTTACAGAGCCAAGAACACAGCATGTTCAGATGGGCAGGGGCTGATGTGGGTATGCCCTGCCTCCTAAGCTTCTTCCTCATCTGGAAGCCCAAACTCCCTCAGTTAACAAGCACAAAGGCATGCCCTGCTGCAAGCCCACTGCAGAAACAGGTCTGGGCAGAGGTCAGAAAAACTATCTGTACAACCAGGTCCCAGGCACTCCTTATCCTATGGGAGATCTTGGAAGTGCATTGTTCAAAGCTCTTCTAGGTTTAAGGCTGTGTCCTTAAAGATGCAAATGTCAAAACAAAGCCCTTTGTTTGACATCTGAAGTCTACACTTTTTTTTTCTTTTTCTTTTGTATTTGAGACAGGGTTTCTCTGTTGTTTTGGTGCCTGTCCTAGATCTCACTCTGTAGACTAGGCTGGCCTTGAACTCACAGAGATCCACCTGGCTCTGCCTCCTGAGTGCTGGGATTAAAGGTGTGCACCACTGCTGGCCGGCTTGAAGTCTATACTTTTTTACCTCATATTTCTCCAGGTGACCCAAGGTGACTGACTGATGGAATAAAAAAAAAAAAAAAAAAAAGCACAGCCCAGGAGTCCCAGGCTGTGGGATAGAGAGAGAGGGGTCACTTCTGTTCTGGGAGCCTCAGTGTCCACATCTGTCAAATGGGCACAGCATCCCTTCATACTTGACAGGGTTACTAGGTCAACCAGAAGGGTTGTGTCTCTGAGTAGGTTGGAGATTCATCCCTCTCCTCCATCTCATCCTGTGGGCAGTTACATGGCTGTGGTGAGGTGTCTACCACAGGCTTTGTGTACTTGGGCATTGAAATAGCAATGTGAGGGCAGAAATTTAATGTTCACTGTGGCAAAGGAGATGTTATGGTCACCCCCAATAAAATTGGGAGGCACTTTGGAAGTTACTGTCCATCCCTTTGCTTGTTGGGGGTCATATATTCAGAGGAAAGAGAGAGGATCTCAGAATCAGCAGAGACGTTTACAACCAAGGCTTCCCAGGGCTGGCAAAGGTGAGGGCAGGCGTGGTGGGGATGAGGATGGCAACAGGGTTAAAGGAACCTAAAAATCACAACAGGGGAACCATTGAGGTTTAAGTTCCTTCCAACCCTCAAACTGTCCCCAGGCAAAGGCATAGTCAGCCCTGCACAGCCACACAGTTTGCACACTGCACAACTGATGTACACTTGGGCAGGTGGGAAAGGCAACCTAAGCTGAGGGGCTCTGCAGGTGTCAGGAGGAGAAAGGAACCACCAAGAGGTGAGGATGGAAACTCGGGTTAGATTGGCTTCATCAACCTGGATCAAGACTTCTAAAAAGTCTGATATCAGAGCCAGGCACACCTTTAATCCCAGTACTCAGGAGACAGAGCCAGGCAGATCTCTGAGTTCCAGGACAGCCAGAGCTACACAGAGAAATCTTGTCTCAAAAAAGCAAAATAAAAATAAGAGCCCGATATCAGGTGGTTGAATTCTCAGCAACCACATGGCAACTTTTTTTTTTTTTAGGTTTATTATTTATTATGTATAGAGAAGAGGGCACCAGATCTCATTACAGGTGGTTGTGAGCCACCATGTGGGTGCTAGGAATTGATCTCAGGACCTCTGGAAGAGCAGTCGGTGCTCTTAACCTCTGAGCCATCTCCCCAGGCCACATAGCAATTTATAAACATCTGTAACTCCAGTTCTTGGGAATTTTTTTGCCCTCTTCTGGCTTCTGAGAACACTAGGCAAAACAGTCATCTACATAAAATGATAATAAAATAGTGCTTTAAAAAAGAGAGAAGAGGGTTGGGGATTTAGTTCAGTGGTAGAGTGTTTGCCTAGCAAGCACAAGGCCCTGGGTTCGATCCTCAGCTCCAGAGAGAGAGAGAGAGAGAGAGAGAGAGAGAGAGAGAAGCTCTCTCTCAATGGCTCCCCTCACATCAGCTTGCTTGCCCACACTCCAGCCTCAACCTGGACTGTAGCTGGTATTGGCTGTAGTTGGGCCGCCCTTCTTCAGTAAAGAGGTCTAGATATTCTGTCCCACGGGCCTCTGAGCCTTTGGGCCAGTTTCATTTACTCTAATCCATTGAACTTCTTATCATGGGCTAGCTTCTCTTTATCAGGGAACTACTGTTTGTCAAACTCAACTCTTCAAGAGGCTCTATTCAAAACTGATCAGGGGGTTAGAAGACAAAACCATATTACCCTCCAGAAGATGGACACACAAAAAAGCAAGATCCTTACAGGAGCCCCTGAGATGCTGAACACACTTCCCTCCCTCCCTGTCCTGGGTCCATATTCTATGTATCACGGCCAAACTCCTAGCCAAACCTGCCTCAGCTAGGCTCTGCCCCTTTGTCTGCTCTTGCTTTCTGTTGAAATCCAGGATTCCAGCCAAGTTCCCCAAGAACTCAACAATCAGTTGTGGGTTGGTCAGAAAGTGGGGGAAAAAAATCAGTAAAAAGTTTTCTGGGCTCCACCCCAGATTTCCTGGCACATAATGTCTAAGAGTGGGTGTGAACCCAGAAGTCAGGTTAGTTTTGTATTTAAATGCACCAGGAAGGTTCTTTTTTATGATTTATTTATTTTTATTTTATGTGCATTGGTGTTTTGCAAGCATGTCTGTGTGAAGGTGTCAGATCCCCTGGAACTGGAGTTACAGACAGTTGTGAACTGCCATGTGGGTGCTGGGAATTGAACCCAGGTCCTCTGGAAGAGCAGCCAGTGCTCTTAACCACTGAGCCATCTTTCTAGCCCTACCAGGAATGTCTTATCACCTCAAGAGTCTAGAAAATACTTCTGAGGTCTCTCAGTGTATCTCAACATTCACAAAAGACCCATCTGGAGAGCTTCTAAATGAGCATGGAAATATATGGGCCCTCAGTCTCTAGGGATGGCTTGGGTAATGCTGTTGGTGTTTCTTTTCTTTTTCTTCCTTCCTTTTTTTTTTTTTTTTTTTTTGGTTTTTCGAGTCGAGACAGGGTTTCTCTATGTAGCTTTGTGCCTTTCCTGGATCTAGACCAGGCTGGCCTCGAACTCACACAGATCTGCCTCTGCCTCCCAAGTGCTGGGATTAAAGGGCGCAAACCCTGTCTAAAAAAAAAATATAAAAAAATAAATAAAATTAAAAAAAAGAACTCAGCCGGTTATGGCAAAGCCACTACCTGAAGGGATCAAGGAATTCCTTCAGAGGAAGCCAAATTCCAAGAAGCATTTGGTGCTATTTGGCTTATTATATATCAGCTGTCTTCGGTTATGAAAATCATGTGTGCCTTCATAGTTTTCCCAATTGATTTTTCCCTAAGAACTGCTAACAGTGTGGACTGACCACTCTTTGGGCATATACATTCAAGGTATTTGGAGAACAGCCTCAGGAAAGGCTTCCTTCCCCTCAGCCCATCCATTTCTCCCCTTTCAGCACTGGAATAAGATATCTCCCTTAGCCACATTCAAGGACTAATAGAAATAACAGTCCAGACCACCACATGTTAGTCTCCTGATTTAAGGTAAATTTCACAAGGAGGCACCGCCTAGGTCAAGTGGACCTTAAGTAATAGCTTTGCACAACTTAGCTTGGACACTCCTTTTCTTACAGCCTTACTAACTTTATAGAACTCTAACTCCTTACCTAACCACATCTAGGAATATTTAGATAACCTTCTGTTCTGACGGCTATGCACAGCCAGAACCCCAGTTCAAGCCTCCCTGAAATTATCATTGGCAGCATCCAGGCAGGTCCATCCCCAGATGGAGGAAAATACCTTATCAGAGGTACCTCTGCACTCTCTAAGAACAGACTTAAGCATACAGATTACCTGTTTGAGAAGGCCTGGCAGATGTGCTAGTTAAGCTTAACTTCCTCCTTTCCCAAATCTTACCTCTAGTTCCAGATCTCCCTTTAACTATCATCAGAGGCATCTAGCTGTACACAGGTTGCCTAGCGACCGAGCACACTTCTCCCACACTGCAGAATAGCTTGGAGAGATAAGGGTCAAAGGGATAAAGAGGCAGTTTTATTTTCAGAGAGAGATGGAACTTAGAGGTATGAGGAGACAGAGAGGAAGAGAGGAGTGAAGAGCTTGAGGACAGAGAACTGAGAGGGAGAAGGAGGATTTTGACCGGAGAGAACGTGTGGACGAGATGGAAGATGAGGAAGAACCAGATGGGGAAGCACTAGCTGGGTAAGAACGAGATTAGAAGGACCTAGATGAGGCAGAATTAAGACAAGAGAATTAGGATAGAACTTAGAGGGTACTGTAGATAAAGTTAGAGAGAAATCAGGCAGAAAGGAGCTAGGCGCGAGAACAGAATTGAAGCTGTGTAAATAGGATTTTATTCCGGAGAAATAAAAGCAAGTGGACTAAAAAGCTCGGTGTGCTGAGATTCTATTTCCTGAAAAAAGTCCTCTCCTGAGCCCCTGGGAAGTATAATATTAAGGCTGTTCTTTTAATATGATACAAGACACTCACTTTCAGGTTCTGTCTTCATCAGTTTCTCTGTTCAGGTATAAGTCATCTGGGGTGGATGCAG
Source organism: Onychomys torridus (assembly GCF_903995425.1). Classification (NCBI taxonomy): domain Eukaryota; kingdom Metazoa; phylum Chordata; class Mammalia; order Rodentia; family Cricetidae; genus Onychomys; species Onychomys torridus. Next base: position 124,308,317 of record NC_050443.1, read on the forward strand.
GTGTCATGTGACCCTTCCAGGGACGACAAGTCATTGGCTCAGACCTCGATGTTCATAGGAACCAAGCAGAGCGAGTCACACTCTTACTCAAAGACCCTGTTGCATGGCCAGATAAACCTTTCTGAAGGACACAGGGATCCATACCTTATGTGTATGTAGTGGAGATTAGGTATAGACAGGAAGTGAAGAAATGATAGGTATTCATGTACGAGAAGAGTAATTAGGGCCAGTAATTAAAAGACTCAGTCACCATTAAATGCAATCCCTTTTCATGTGGAAATCCAGGTAGAGAAGGAGAGGCCTTTGCCCAAGGCCACACAGCTTTTAACTCTTTTCCTGACTTACAGAAAAAAAAGTTACAGGGGTTGGACATGGCTCAGTGGCTGAAAGCACATACTGTTCTTGCAAAGGGTCCGAGTTCGATTCTTAGTACTAATCTCAGTCAGCTCACAACTGCCTGTAACTCCAGCTCCAGGTGAGCTAATATCCCTCTGTCTTCATATGAAGACATACACGTAAGTAATGATAAAATAGTTTTTAAAAAGTTAGAGACTGTGTGAAGTAATGTGGGTCTCCAATCATAGCACTTAGAAGGTAGAGGAGTTTGAGATTAGCCTGGGCTGAATGGTAAGTCTCAAAAAACAGAAAACAAAACAACAACAACAACAAGAAGATATGGTCTTGAACTTGATCATTCAATAGAATAGACCTCTTGGGGTTACGTAAGGAGCTCTGAAGCAGCCAGTATAAGAAGCTCATCCATAAGGGCAATATGGGACCCTGTCTGAACAACAAAGAAGTGAGCTGCTATTCTTTGTTTTGGGGTATTGCTTTTTTGTTTGTTTTTTTTCTGAGGCAATTCTTAGGTAGCTCAGGCTGGCCTAAAACTCCTGATCCTCAGCTGAGTGTGGTAGCACACACCTTTAATCCTAGCACTCAAGAGGCAGAGGCAGGTAAATCTTGGAATTCCAGGCCAGCCTGATCTATATAGTGAGTTCCAGGTCAGCCAAGGCTACATAGGAAGAGCTTGTCGTCTCAGACAAGCAACAAACAAACAAAAAAACCCAAACCCAAACTTCCTGACCCTCCTGCCTTGGAGTGGCCAAGTGCTGGGATTGGCGTTTTGTATCATTATACCTAGCTTTTTGGTCACTGGTATTAGGAATATGAAGACTTTGATGCAATGGTTGAGACTGGCTCTTGCCCACCACTTTCTCTAGCATAACACCAAGTGCATACTAAGTGCTTAAAAGGAATATGTGAATCGGAAAATTGTAATTTAAGTCCATATCCTTTCACTAAATAGCTGTACCGGATCCATTCAGGGTAGGGGTCCTGCAAGACAAGATGAAAGGACGATCGAGAGGTTGGAGTTTTTTTTTTTTTTTTTTTTTTTTTGGGAGGACACACTGCAGAGGCCGACCTCGAACTCAAAATCCTCTTGCTTCAGTCTTCTAAGTGCTGGTATTCCATACCTGTGCCAGCTTGCCCAGCAGCCCAGTGGCAAGCTCTACATAGCAGAATCAGAGTCAATAAGCAATTATTGTTTAACGCGATGTTCTCATAATTCTTGATTGTCCTGTCAGGAAGTGGTTTATTTTTCTCTTCTTGGCCTTGAATGATGATGGACTATAGATTGTGTTTATTGTCTGGTCTCCTGTCACTGGAAGGCAGGACTTTCGCTTTGGTGACTTCTCACTCCTGGTTTGGCACAGAGCCCACATTATGAAGCTTTCCTTTCGTTAGTTAGCCAAACCTTCTAGAAAGTTAACCTTTAAGATCTGAGCTGCCCGGCTTTACAGATTAGGGAACGGAGCTCAGAGACGTGAAGCTGCTGCTCCAAGGTCACACAGAGGCGGGCTCCTGACCACCAACCCCACTCACGCAGCTACTACAGGACGCAGACACGCAACCGCGAGTGGTGCCCGCGCTTTCTCCTTCCTCACGCCCTTCCCTAATGCTTTTCCTGCGACCTCTTCTCTATCCGCTAACGTGTACCTGCGTCTGGCAGCGCTGCCCCAATCCCCGTGCATCTGTTATGATTGCGGTTCAAGAGACACGTGCTACCCCAGTGAATGAATCGCACGTCCCCACCCCCGCCACAGCCAATCAGGAGGAGCTGAAGCCGGACCACTTCCGCCTATTGCGGGCTCCGGCCACGCCAGACGGCCCACGTGAGGCTTACGAGAAAAGGGTGTAGGCGGTGGCGCGTAGGGGGTGGGCTCTCCACGCCTCTTCACCAATCAGCAGGTCCTCCGGAGACGCGAGGGGCGGGGCTGATGTGAGGCGCCAAAGCTTGAACCAGAGGGGTAGGTGGGTGCAGGGAGGAGTCCTGAAAGGGGGAGCGGTGAATGATAGACCCATTCATCCAATCCTAGGAGGGGTTGGGCTACATCGACCAATAGGAAGTCTGATGGGCGGGGCCGGCGCTGCAGCAAGTTCGGTTGCGCGGAGACCGCAGCTGTTCCCTGTCAGTGGAGGCAGAGGCCGTCAGAGGCGGCAGCCACGGTGTGCGGCGGTGGGGCGGAGGTGAGTGTCCGCGGCGCTCCGCACCTTCCTCTTCCTGCTGCAGGTCGCTGTGGGTGGGGACGCGCCGGCGCCGAGGACGCTTATGTAAGGGTAGCGCGCGCCAAGGCGGCGCGGGCTCCGCAAGTGACTGCTGGGGGAGACTGCTGCGGGCTGTGCGCGACGCGGCGCGACACGACGTGCTCAGTCCCTCCCCCTCCCCAGGCACCGGGTCGGCACGGGCCCGCCCCCCTCCCTTGTTCGGGGTGCCCGGGAGCCCGCAGCTGCTGAAGCATCCTTCAGGCGCAGGCGACTCGTCCCGCCCCCCGGTGGCTCGCATTGATTGGCCCTAGTCCTGCTCTCAGGGGCCCATTTTCCAGATGGAGAGACTGACGCTCCAAGCCCTAAAGTGCTTCGCGCCAGCTTCCTGAGGGCGCGAACTCCAGGCTGTCAGAATGGGGCGCCCTAGTTGTTCCCGGTAATACCAGATGTGTGAAACCCGTGCAGGGAACGTCAGAGAGACTTTTCCTTGCTCCAGAAGTCTGTACCACGTCTCCCAGGGAAGCTCCTGAGAGCCCCTGGGTTCCAACTTGGGTTCGGGTGTGGAAGAAATTCTGAGGCTCCTAAGATGCAGTGAGGTGTGCCTGGGCGCAGCCCGTTATTTCTATAGCTTACAAAAGGTTATGAAGTGCGTTTGGGGGGTGTGGGCACGAAAACCCTGGCTGTGAGGACGTGTGCTCCAGGTTCCTTCCAGAGTTACTTGCCCTGCGCTCTTTGAACGACTTGTTTTACCTTTGCAGGGCTCTTTCCTCACCTCACAAACTTAAGAGTCAAGCAAGATCTCTAGGTCTCTGGCAGCTTTGAAATTCTTAAAAACCTGAAGGTCTCTTAATTTTAAGAAAAAGGTCGGCCAAGGTTAATTACTACCATTCTCTGAGAAAACTGAGGCTCAAAGAGCCAACTAGCCGGGCGGTGGTGGCTCACATCTTTAATCCCAGCACTTGGGAGGTAGAGGTAGGCGAGTCCCTGGGTGTGAGGCCAGCTTGGTCTACAGAGTTCGTTCCAGAGCAGCCAGGACTATACAGAAACCCTGTCTCAAAAAACAAACTAGATACTTACTCCCCGGATCTTTGCCATGAGCCTTCCCAGTTGCTCCCTCACCCACTGCCTCCAGCAGTCCTGGCTAGCCTCCTGCATGTCACCCTTTCCCTGTATATGATGCAAATACTCATGCTGGGGGTGGGCATGCTGAGTCTTCTTGCAGCTAAAGCTTGTTGGTTTATTGTGCTTCACTGTTAATTCTCAACTTTTTTTTTTTTTTTTTTTTTTTTTTGGTTTTTCAAGACAGGGTTTCTCTGTGTAGTTTTCGTGCCTGTCCTGGATCTCGCTCTGTAGACCAGGCTGGCCTTGAACTCGGAGATCTGGCTGGCTCTGCCTCCCAAGTGCTGGGATTACAGGTGTGTGCCACCACTGCCCGGCTAATTAAAAATTTTTTTTGAGACAGGTTTTTTTTTGTGTGTGTAGCCCTGCTGTCCTGGAGCTCACTTTGTAGACCAGGGCAGCCTCGGATTTACAGAGATCTGCCTGCCTCTGCCTCCCGAGTGCTGGGATTAAAGGCGTGCACCACTCAGTCCCAGTGGATACTTTTACAAATCACTCTTGCAACTAAGGTTCTGGGAACATTGTGGAAGAGGAGATGGAAAGATTGCAAGAGCCGGAGGCAGGAAGTTTGCTGTGAAAAGATTGTGTTTCCTAGTAATTAATGCCAGAAGCTACACCATAAAATCTCGGCAACAAGCTGGGCAGTGGTTGTACACGCCATTGCTACACAGAGAAACCTTGTCATGAGGTTTAAAAAAAAAAAAAAAAAAGCCAGCCGGGCGGTGGTGGTGCACGCCTTTAATCCCAGCACTTGGGAGGCAGAGCCAGGCGGATCTCTGTGAGTTCGAGGCCAGCGTGGACTACCAAGTGAGTTCCAGGAAAGGCACAAAGCTACACAGAGAAACCCTGTCTCGAAAAACCAAACAAAAAAAGCCAACATGTGTGTATTTGTGTGTACATGTATGTGTTGGTGTGTGTGTATTGCCCCTCTGTGATAGGGACTTTGCATACAGAGGGGTGACACAATTCAATCATCCAAGTAGGAATGGCATGGCTGGAACTAGCCCTGGACTCAGGTCCTGCTGGCTGCCTCTCATGTTTCACCCCACTTTTGCCTTCTAAAATTGGTCTGTAACCGCTTATTGGCACTTTTTGGGCAGATCCTGTGCCTTCTGGCATGGATCTCTATGCAAGGCAGTAATCAGTAAATGTTGTATTGAATTAAATGCCCCAAACATTCTATTTCCTTTTGACATAATCGATCACGGCAACTGGCTCTGTGGACAAGTGAGATTCCTGGTCTGTGGCTCCTATTTTGCTGTTTATTGACTAGTAGCCTGAGCTGCCCACAAGTGAGTGGCCTTTGGAAAAGTACTCTACAGAGTCTCCAAAGTGGCTACATACTCCCTGCACATTCCTGGGGTGGGGGCTCTTAAACAGTGGGGTGTGCTCTTCAGTATGGCAAGGAGGGGCCTCAGCAAGAGAGGATTAGAGGAAAGTTGGGGGTGGTGGAAATAGAAGATGCACGGCAGGTCACGTAGGCCTGTGCTTCATTAGTGTCAAGTTGCACAGTGAGATAGGCCAGCATCAGAAAACCAGGAGCGCAGGTAGCGCTTGAAGGTTAGACACAGCTGCCTGGAGAACGTGCATCTGGAGCTGGAGGAGGGAAAGAAAGCACTCTGGAGGAAACAGAAACTGAGTTTTTGTTCTTTCATGTGGTTGCAGACAAGGGTTTTCCTTAAACGCTTATTGCATGTTGGCCCTTGTCAGAGTACAGAGCATGCCTTTTTCCTCTTTTAGTGCTGGGGGGATTGGGCCTTGGGTCCCATACATACTAGGCAAGTGCTATACCACTGAGCTGCATCCTGGTTTTGTTTATATTTTACATGTTATGGACGTTTTGCCTGCATGTATATGTATGTATTTGTACCACGTGCATGCTTAGTGCCCATGTAATGCAGAGGTGTCATATCCCCGGGAATTGGAGTTACAGAAGGTTGTGAGCTGTCATGTGCCTGTGGGAAGGGAACCTGGGCCCTCTGCAAGAACAAGTGTCTTACCACTGAGCCATGTTTTTTACTTTTTGAGATAGACTTTGAATCTGATTCTTCTGCCTCTGTACAGGCCTGTGTGCAACTCCAGTCTGAGGCAGAAAAACCACAGGTTCAAAGCCCCTATCTCTCTCATCAGTTATTGATGTTGCCCCACATTTTATAGACGATTGGGTGGCAGAGTAGCAATGCAGGTAGCAAGGTAGCCTTAGAGAACAAGTGGTTCTATGGCTCCCAGTGTTCCTGACACTCCTAGGTTCTCTGGGGAGCATCTGGAGAAATGAGAATAATATTTTTTTCCTCTTCTTTCTCAGCTAGCATCTGCCATCTGGAAAGCTGACACCAAGGGTGAGTTCTGAGCCTGAGCCCAGGCCATCATCCCATTGTATGGGGGTTCTCAAGACTCTGCAATCCTAGTACACACTCGTCTTTCAAGTTCAGTAGGTACAAAAGGCCACACTCTTGGCTTTTGGAAAATCTCCACTGCATCTTGATCTTTGAATTTGTTTCTGGGTTTTCACAGGAAGGTGACATCTGGTTCCCTGCAGACTCCAGTTGGCAGCTGGCCAGCTGCAGCAGGAGGCCCTTTTTTCTGGAAGGGTGTGGCTTGGGAAACTGGGCTAGGGATGGTTGCACTGACCTATAGGAAGCATCCCTTCTGTGCAGCCCTTGAGAAGACCCCATACTCAGACAGGCATCGTGGTGGCACTCAGCTGTTGAGAGCACTGGCTGCCCACTGAGCCTGGAGATGTATGCCGCTGATGGCGGGAGAGGTGGCTTTTATCCGCTAGTTGTAAAAAACACTTGGCCCACTTCTCTGACGCCTAGCAGTCACAAGGACAAGGGTAAAGGCAGAATTGTCCTTTTTTCTCCCCACCTACTATTCAGCAGCATTGAGCACTGTCCTCTATAATCTGACACTTTCTCTGTATAGCTCTGGTTGTTCTGGAACTGGCTCTGTAGAGCATGTTGGCCTGGACTCAGATATCTGCCTGCCTCTGCCTCCCAAGTAAAGGTGTGTACCATCATGCCTAGCAGACCTGACACTTTTTTTTTTTAAGTATTTATTTATTTTGTACACAGTATTCTGCCTGCATGTATCCATGCAGGCTAGAAGAGGGCACCAGATCTCATTACAGATGGTTGTGAGCCACCATGTGGATGCTGGGAATTGAACTCAGGACCTCTGGAAGTGCAGCCTATGCTCTTAACCTCTGAGCCATCTCTCCAGCCCCAAGACCTGACACTCTTAAAGCGTCTACCTTGGGGCTTTCTCTAGGTTATGGGTTCATCCTGAATTTTAAGGCACTTGGTTGGACCACACATCCTTCTCCAGTCCAGTCTCTGATTTGTAAGAAGAGATATTCTTTCCCTCCCTCTGAAGGTAGATGTGCTGCTCTCCCTGTTTTATAGCTAGGGACCCTGGGGACTTCGTTTCTTAACTTTCTCCAGTGCTCATGTTTATTGTGGAGTAGAGATTCTTTTGGACGGGGATTTTTCTTGGCTTTCTACTCATTGTACAAAGAATTTTCTGAGGGTATTCTCTCTTCTCGACCCATGAGTGGCCTCTCAGATTTTGTGTGTATGGGTGTTTTGTCTGTGCACTACATGCATGCAGTATCTGAGGAGACAGGAAGGTACCATATCCCTCTGGTTGTGTGTTGGTGCTAGGATCCAAACCAGAGTCCTCCGGAAGAGTAGCCAGTGCTCTTAGCTGTTGAGCTGACTCTCCAGCCTAGAACTGATCACTTTTGAGATCTTCCACATTTCCCTCGTCCTGCACCTTGGGTCAGTAGTGGGTGTTTTCAACTCTGCCAGAGTCTCCTTTGAAAGTCCATGGAGAAAAGGCAGACAGACAGGTACCTATTGGAAATGGTCTGTTCTGTGGATCTGTGACACACTCTACCATGTTTTCCATTCCATCCTCTTCTCTTTCTGCCTCTGTACACTAATTTTTTTTCTCTCCCAGAGACAGACTTCACTGTGTTTCATAGCCCTGGCTGTCCGGGAACTCACTTTGTAGACCAGGCTGGCCTTGAACTCACGGAGATCCACCTGCCTCTGCCTCCTGAGTGCTGGGGTTTAAGTTCTCGGTGGGCTACCTCCACCACCCAGCTACTAATTCTTAGTTTGGGGCCTAGTATGTAAGAAAATGAAGCCCAGAGAAGGTTCATGAGCCAAATCCAGGATGCTGATCCTGTGTTTGTTGTTTTTTCCCTTCATTTGTTTTTAAGGCTTTCATCTTTTATGGATGACAAATCCATCCCAAATCCATCAGTTAGAACAGAAAATTAGTCACCAAGAAAGGGCTACTCCCAGGTCATTTGGGTTGTCAAAGCATGTTCTGCTTCTGGGTTCCCAGGACCCTGCTACTTCCCGAGAGCTTTCCTTAGTTACTGTAACCAAGACTCTGTCATCTTAGCTGGAGCCTCTCCGCCCTGCCCTGCCGCTTTCTCCTTTCTCCGGGGGATCTCAGAGGGAGGTGGGTGTGGGCTGTTGTGATTAAATATCCAGCCAGAAGGCAAAACCCAAGTCTGTCGACCCACCTCAGCCTGCAGCTTGCACGTCGCTCCTCGTCTTAATTTGCCACCAGGGCTGGGGCCCAGGCCTGAGGTATGGCAAGGCTTCTGGAGGTACACTGCTCCAGCTGTGAGTGTGGGGTGGCCAGAGACCTGGCAGCTCTCTCCTGACCGACATGCAACATGACATCCCAGGCTGAGGCTTCAGGGAAAATTCCACCAGCCGGCTGTGCTGAGTCATGCTTCAGTCTCCTGTCTCCCTGGTCAGCCCAGGGTCTGTGCCACCTGCCTGACTAAGAGGATCAGGCTGTCACTTCTTATCTCTGCACTTGCTTTACACTTCCGAGTGTTTTCCCCACTGATGTGCTGTCCATCGATAAGGAATTTGTTAATAATGAAGTAAATATAGTATTTATTTTGAGAGACAGTCCTTTCATGCATAAGAGAACTGAGATTCCGAAAGCCTCAGTGTCTTGGTGAGCTTTGTGAGGTGGCAGGTGAGTGGCATGTTTGGGTGAGATTGTAGGTGCCATACTCTATCTGACCCATGGAGCTTTGAGTAATGCCAAATATTATTCATAGTGACTTTGGTTAAAAAAAAATTTTTTTTTTTTTGAGACAAGGTCTTGCTGTGTAGCCTTGGCTGGCCTCAAACTCCCAGAGATCCATCCTCCTGCCTTCTGCTGGAATTAAAGGGTTTAAACTTTGAGTTTTGATTTGTTAAAATTTAAAACTCTAGTTCTTCCTTTTAAGGACTTTTAAGTTTAATTTAAGTTTAAGTTCTGAAACTTTCCATTCTAGTTATGAGTTTAGAAAAACTTAATCACTTTGAAGGGCCCTTTGATTAATGTTGGTTTCTTTTGAATAATTCATTAAACTTACTTGAAATTTTTAAATTGAATTTATAAATTACAGTCACCTTCCCTTAATTATTTTATTATTTCTTCCAATTGCCTGATTAAAAACCCCTTAATATTTTAATTGCTCCTATAAATCTAATAAATTAAGCCAAATCTTAAATTTTTCTTAAGCATATTCCTGTCAGGCTTTATTTAATTATTTTTTAGTTTTGAAGTTTTCTTTTCTTTTTTTTTTTTTTGAGACAGTATTTTGCTGTTGCCTGGAATTTACCATGTAGCCCAAGCTAGCCTTGGTTTGTAGTGATCCTGTTTCAGCCTCAGGATTGTTGGAATTTACAGGCATGGAGTCCCATTGCCAACCCTGGGTGTTGGTGGCACACACCTTTAATCCCAGCACTTGGGAGGCAGAGGCAGACTGTGAGTTTGAGGCCAGCCTGGTTTACAGAGTGAGTTCCAGGACAGGCTCCAAAGCTACACAGAGAAACATTATTGGGGGTGGGGGATGGGGTGGGGTGGGTAAAGAGGAGAAAAAGAAAGAAAAAAAGGTATTGGGTGTGTGTGCACATGGGCTTGTACGGGTAAACAAAGAGTCAGATCACGCTGGGGCTGGATTTTCCGGATGGTTGTGAACAACTCCACATGGTGTTGTGAACCAAACTTGGGTCTTCTGGAAGAGCAATGCTCTTAACCATTGGAATATCTCTGACTCCTCCAACCCCCAAGTAACCACAAAACTGCTTTCTGTTCCTGGATATTGGTCTGCATATTTCTGGAATTTTCCATAGGTAGACTGTTGCAGGAGTTGTGTGTGCGCACGTGTGTGTGTGTGTGTGTGTGTGTGTGTGTGTGTGTGTGTGTGTGTGTGTGTGTGTGTGTGTGTGTGTGTGTGTGTGTGCGTGCGCGCTCGTGTGCGTGTGCGTGTGTACACAGGTGCGTGCACGCGTGTGCTGGTCAAGCACTCCACAACTGAGCTACATCTTCATACATCTGTTCAAGTCTTTTTTATGGGCACATATTTCTTTGCCTAGGAGTGGAGTGGTTAGATCACAGGTGCTGTTAGAGCCTTCCAAAGTGCTTACTCTATTTTATATTCCCATCAGTAACAGAGAGTTCTAGTCACTTTCCACCTTCCCCAGCATTGGCAATCACCAATGTTTTCTGTTTTCACTCTTTAAAATGTATATTATGGTAGCTCATTATGGTTTCAATTTAGATTTCCCTAATGACTATCATAATGTGGAACATTGTTTGCCATGTGGTCTTTTCTTTTTCTCTTGAGACAAGGTTTCTCTGTATAGCCCTGGCTGTCCTAGAACTCTTTGTAGTCAAACTCACAGAGATCCACCTGCCACTGCCTCCCATCTTTTTCTTTTTTAAGACATGTCTCACAGTATAGTTCAGGCTATGTATCCCAGACTGGCTTTGAACTTGTGATCCTCCTGCCTTTGCCTCCCAAGTGCCTGGAACTCACTTGGTAGCCCAGGCTGGCCTCGAACTCAGAGATCCCCTGCCTCTGCCTCCCGAGTGCTGGGATTAGAGGCGTGCAACACCACCGCCCGGCATGGAACTTTTTTGTTTATTATATTAAAAGGGTGCAGCATTAGGAATATATTATTATATTAAAAGGGTGCAGTATTAGGATTATTTTTTCCTGTTTTTATTATTTATTTATTTATTTTAAATGTTGAATGCCCTATATTATTAAAGGAGAGAGGAGGTCTTAAATACAGGTTTACAGCACAATGGGAGAACCCCGGAGGGCAGAAGTTCGCTACTGATGTTTTACAATCTTGCATAGAAGCTGTTAACGCCCCATATGCTAGATACAAAGACAAGGAGTTTCCCTTAAGCATTCAGGAGGGTGGAACCTGGCAGAGAATTAGCATAGGGAGGATATCAAGGTCAAGGTCAGCAAGCAAGGCAACAGTTACCCAAAATGGGGGCCAGGGTCCTACAGATCCCCCCATTTCACTAAAAGATGAGCTTCCGATTCACACACAGAGATTCCTTTTTTCCTTCCTTCCTTTTTTATTTTTGGTATTTTGAGATGGTTTCTCTGGGTAGCCTGGCTGGCCTGGAACTTGCTCTGTAGATTAAATTGGCCTGGAACTCAGATCCACCTGCTTTTGCTTTCCAAATGCTGGGATTAAGGCATGCACCACCGCTGCCGCTGCCTAAGCAAGATTACTTAACGCAAAATTAGTACTACCATGGCTTTAACTTTTTCAGCACATATGTACTTAATCCTAAATCTTTCTGGAATCTAGAAGCTCCCTAAATAAGGAAACAATTCTGAGATGCACATTACTTTCCTAAGCAACTTTTAGTACTTACTCTGCAAGTGCCTATTTTCCTCATAATTCAAGGACCCCTGGCCCAGATGAAATTAGGTCTTAGCTTTTCAATCTGGCTGCTAAGCAGATCTATGATTCATTGCCATTTTGACTCAGATAGGGTGGTTTTAAAGCCCTTGTGCCCTGCACAGAAACACTATTGCTAACTTCCCTCTCCACTTCTCTACCATGCTGAACCCTTGTGCTGGATCTGATTCATCTGCTTATGGTCTCACATCCTACAAAATAGGTAGAGCTTGGGTTCTGTGTAGCTGTCAGGGAGTCTGTCTGACACTGACCAGTTGCAAAATTCATGTCAGTGACTAGAATCTGGGCCTTGGTCTTTTAAGTCCAGGCCTGGCATTCCCTTCACTATTTCATACATATTTTCTTTTTTCCCCCAAAGAGAAAGAGAATGTGGAACTTAAGAATTCTTACTTTTTGGTCAGTCAGGCTTGGTCACTGAGAAGTCTTGGCGACTGGAATCTGGGTTGCCTTCAGTTTCTCTAGCTGTAGTGGGGATAACGTGGCCTCTCCCAGACCTCCCAGTGCAGCTTTACCAGCCTGTTGGAAGGGGCTATTACCATCACATTCTCATTAGAGATTGGAGCTGAGATGATAAACAGATGTAGGATTCTGTCTTGGTTCTTGAGTTGGTCTCAGGAAACTTGTGGGAGTGGAGGGTGGACCTGCCTGAGAATTATTTCTGCAGCTGTCTCTCTCTCCATGTCTGTGCTTTGTGACCTCATGTGGTTAAGTATGGAGGTCTACAGAGTTCTCAAGAAAAAGACCTTTGAGCTGGGGAGAAATTGGCAGGATTGCATTATAGATTCCTCAGCAGGATTTCCCCACCATAATTTGAGTATTTTTTTTGAAGAAATGTTTATGTATGGTTATTTTGCCTGCCTATACATATCTGTGTACCATTTATATGCCTGATGCCTGAGGAGCTTTCAACTTTCTGACTTTCTTGGGTGCCAGCAATGCACATACACACATAAAATAAACCTTAAGAAAAAATCATTGTCGGGTGACATTTAGCCTATATCCTTCTAAGAGTTTTGTGGTTTTAGGCCTTGCTTTTAGGTCATGGATCCATTTGAATTAATTTTTCTAGCCAGGGTTTTGTTTTTGACTGAGTTATCTGTGGTTAACCTATTTCCAAAAAAACATTAAGTGTAAAATTCCATAAATAATTTGTTACAAATTACCCACTGTTCTAAATAGCCTGACAAAGTCTCTTGGGTGTCCTAATCCTCACTGCCTAGGACACAAATTACCCCTTTGCTCAGTAAACCCATACTATAGGAAACCCACCTGTCAGCTACTTCACAGCCATCTTGGTCTTCAGCTCAATTGTGCTGGAATGTACAGAGCTTGAGCAAGTGGCCCTGACACTTGTATAGAAGCCTTAGATTATGCCACAATGCCTGTGCTGTCTAGTTTGCTTCATTCATCATGTAGATTTCACATTGTGTGATCTCACACCAGCACAAGAAAAGTGAGATCAAGCCAGGTGTGAAGTCGGGTATTGCCACCACCATCCTGGTGATAGTTCACACTTTTTATTTATTTATTATGTATATACATCATGTTTGACTGCAGGCCAGAAGAGGGCACCAGATCTCATTACAAATGGCTGTGAGCCACCATGTGGTTGCTGGGAATTGAACTCAGGACCTCTGGAAGAGAGGTCAGTGCTCTTAACCTCTGAGCCATTTCTCCAGCCCAATAGTTCACACTTTTAATCCCAGCTCCTGGGAAGCAAAGGCCAGCCCTCTACATAGTTTCTGCCTAGCCAGAGTTACCCTAGCTCAAAAACAAAAACAATGCAAAACAGGACCTGGAGAGATGGCTCAGCAGGTAACAGTATTTGTTGCTCTTGCAAAGGACCCTGCTCTGGTTCTACGCAACCATATGGCCGCTAAGAATGTCTGTAACTCTAGTTTCTGAGGATCTGAAGCCCTTTTCTGGCCTCTGCAAGAACTGTGCACACACAATTGCACAAAAATACATGCAAAATACCCATAGACATAAAAAGTAAAACAAAAACAAAAAGCTGTAAAACCAAACAAAAAAGATAAGCACAGTATAAGTTATGAGAAATTATTATTTTCCTAGCAGTGTATTATTCTAACTTCTATTTTACTAATTATTACTGTTAATCTTTTATAATGCCTAACCTAAAAATTAAACTTTATTATACTAGGTCTCTGTATAGGAAAAAACAGTTCAAATGGGGATCAGTACTTTCAGAAGTTTCAGTCATGCACTGGGCATCTTGGAATGTATCTCCATGGACAAGGAAGAACTAAATGGTGTTAGGGCCCAACTCCTGCAGGAATTTTAAACATAGTCTTTCCTTTCCTATGATTCGGTGTTCCTCCTTTAAGTAATGTAGGGATACTATGATTAAAAAAAAAATGTATGAGTGAAAGTGTGGGGAGGGACCAGGCATCGTGGTGTATGACTTTAATCCCAGGACTTGAGAGGCAGAGGCATAGGCATGTGTCTTTCTCTGAGTTTGAAACTAGCCTGCTGTGTTGTGAGTTCCAGGCTAGACAGAGCTACATAGTAAAACTCTGTCTTCCCAAAACAACAAAATTGTGTGTGAGGAGGGGATGGCTTGAGAGATGGCTCAGTGGTTAAGAGCATTTGCTGCTTTTGAGAGACTTGCCCACAGTGGGTGGCTCACAACTGCCTGTAATGCTAGTTCTAAAGAATCTCATGGCCTCTTCTGGCTTCCTCAGGCACTGCACACACATACAAACACATTTTTTTTTAAGTGTGTGAGAATATAGTTGGCCTTCCATGTTTTGGGTCCCACATCTGTAGATTCAGACAGGTTCTTTTCTTTGACATTATTCTCTAAGCAATATAGTATAGTAGCTGTTTTCATGACATTGATGTTGCCACAGGCATTATAAGTAATCTAGAAATGAAGGCAACAAGAGGATGTGTGGGGGTTACATGCACATATGCCCTTTTATATAAGGAACTTAAACTTTTGAAGATTTTGATATTCAAGATGGGACCTGGAGTGAATTCCTCCTCAAATACCTAGGGGTGACTGTCACTAAGTGACAGATTTTCTTCATAAAAAAAGAGAGATGTGCTATATCATAAGACAGGACATTTAAATAGAAGGAGGTAGAGATTAAAACTTAAAAAATATAAAACAGCAGTCTAATTTGAAAAGTGCAATCGGAAGTGTAGTAGATCAAATGACTGTTCTTACAGCAGAAATTGGGAAGTCACCAAAATGTCCACCAGAAGAAAGATGGTTGTTCTATATGCAGTCTGTTTGGAGTCATGTGATGTTGCCTTTAAAAATAGCTCCTGTACCCTAATCAAACTGTCATTCCAGTTTTATTACCATAGAACAAGACCTATGAAACTTTCACATAAAATGGGCTGTAAAGCAAAATCTACACCATGTCTAGTTTGGTTATATTATAAGGCTTCACTGAATGTTTTTCTGGACTTTCAAGTCTTTTCTTTCTAGTGTGCTTTAGTTTAGTTTTGATTTTGAGGTGGGGGGGATTGAACACAGGACCTTGTGCGTCCTAAGCAAACTAACTAAGCAAGCATTCCACTACTGAGCTGTACCCGAGCCCATTTTAATTTTTAAATAATCAACTCAAAGTATTTTTTATTTTTAAATGGAGAATATTCCTTCCTTTCTCTTTTTGTGATTTATTTTTATTTGATATGCATTGGTGTTTTGCCTGCATTTATGTCTGCATGAGGGTGTCAAATCACTGAACTGGATTACAGACAGTTGAGAGCTACCGTGTGGGTGTTGGGAATTGAACCCTGGTCCTCTGGAAGAGCAGCCAGTGCTCTTAACTGCTGAGCCATCTCTCCAGTCTCCCCCACCCCCTCACTCTCACTGACAGGGTTTCTCTACATAGTGCTGACTGTCCTAGAACTCACTATGTAGACCAGGCTGGTCTTGAATTCACAGAAATCCAACTGCCTCATCCTTCCACTATGCCAGGCTGAGAAAATTATTACTTTGTAATAGTACTTGGAGTTTAAGATTGAGTACAAAGTACTTTCAAGTTTGGCTTTTTAAAAAATCTGTTTTCTCTAAAAGTTTGTTCTGGAGACAACCCCCCTTACCCTTTTTTGTTTTGCAAGACAGAGTTTCCTCTGTAACTCTGGTTGTCCTGGCACTCTCTCTGTAGACCAGGCTAGCCTCACAGAGCTCCAGCCCTGCAGAAAAACTGTTTTTCTAAATGCCGCATAAGGTATTGTTCTCCAAGGAGCGGTAGAGTAAGAATGGTGAATTTGGTGAAAAATCTTTCCATTTAGAACTCTCTGGAAGTTAACCAGAAATGTGCAACAATTGAGGCACATTTATCCAAGAAAAATGACTGAAATATGTATTCATGTTTTCAACGAAAAATTATGAGACACACTCAAAAGAAAGAACCCATCAGAAGAAAGTGTCCCCAAGAAAGCCCAGGTAAGCCAGGCGGCGGCGGTGGTAACTGGTGATGCATGCTTGTAATCCCAGCACTCGGGAGGCAGAGCCAGTCAGATCTCTGAGTTTGAGTCCAGCCTGGTCTACAGAGTGAGTTCTAGGACAGGCACTAAAACTACACACAGAGACCCTGTCTTGAAGAAAAAAGAAAAAAGAAAGCCTAGGTAGTAGACTTTATAGACCAGTAAGTAGTTCTCAACCTTCCTACTACTGTGACCCCTTAATACAGTTCCTCACATTGTGGTGACCCCCCCCACCATAAAATTATTTCTTTGCTACTTCGTAACTGTAATTTTGCTACTGTTTTGAATCATAATGTAAATAAATAGCTGATATGCAGGATATCTGATGTGTGACCCCTAAAAGGGTTGTGGCCCACAGGTTGAGAATTGCTGTCTAGACAAAGGCTTAAAATGCTCCATTTTGGGCTGGAGAGATGGCTCAGAGGTGAAGAGCACTGACTGTTCTTCCAAAGGTCCCGAGTTCAATTCCCAGCAACCACATGGTGGCTCACAACCATCTGTAATGAGATCTGGTGCCCTCTTCTGGTCATACATGCTATATACATAATAAATAGACAATTAAAAAAAAATGCTCCATTTCAAATAAATCAAATAAAGGAAAATATGAAAACAAAAATCAAAAGACGGTTCTTTGAAGAGAGATTACCAGCATATGTTAGACTGGACAAGAGAACCACATAGGTGCTCTGGAGCCGAAACTGCCACTAGAGGGGATCCACAGCAGAGCAAGAAGATGCAAGAACCAGCAAACCCAAGAACAGGCCGATGGAGGATCAGGAAGAAAGATGCCTGGAGGGAAAGGAGCAAGACCTCAGGCAGGCAGAACACCATCAGAAGGGCATGTGAACCAACACACGGCAGGAATTCGAGAAAGACAAGACATGCTCAGACTATTGAAGAAATAATAATCAGAAACTTTCCAAATTTGATGAAGAATGATCTGCACATCTAAATAACTCAGTGGACTACAACTAGGATCAACTCAAAGGGCTCCACCCAGGTGTACCAGAGTTAAACTGTGAGGGGAAAGTGTAACTCAGCATGTACAAAGGGCCACCAATAAGTTCATTAGCTCATTTCTTCCCATGAGCCAAAGGGGCTGAAGGTAAATGTAAGTGCCTTATGAGGAAAAACTTTCAGCTATGATTATTTCATTACTTGAGTTGTAGATGGTCTGGACCTCCCATCTTTAGTAATGATTTGTTAGTTGGCATTCTAATAAACAATAGGTTAAACTCCCTTACATTTTTTTGTGGTGCTGAGACTTGAACCTCAAGGCCTTGTGTATGCCTGGCAAGCTTTCTAGCACTGAGGTGCATCCCTAACCTTTATTTTTTATTTTTATTATTTATTTATTAATTGGTTGGATTTTTTGAGACTGGGTTTCTCTGTGTAACAGTCCTAGCTGTCCTGGAACTCACTGTATAGATCAGGCTGGCCTTGAACTCAGAGATCCACCTGCCTCTGCCTGGTATTAAATGTGTGTGCCACCACTGCCCAGCTAGTAGTCTTTTTGTTTGTTTGTTTGTTTTGCTTTTCTGAGACAGGATTTCTCTGTGTAGCGCTTTTCCTGGAACTCACTCTGTAGCCCAGGCTGGCCTCAAACTCACAGAGATTCACCTGCCTTTGCCTCTGCCTCTCGAGTGCTGTGATTAAAGGCATGCGCTACCACCACCTCAAGAGGAAGAGACCAAATGTAAGAATTTAACAATGGCAGGTTCTCCCCTGACTATCAGCCATCCAAGTTCAACCAGATACTGGGATTTGAGGTCAGCCTGAGCTCCCCTAACACCGCCAATGCAGCTGGCTGTTTCCGTGTTGGTGCTAGTCTCTTAGTGTGTGTGATTTTATGGTTAGTGTTGTTTCTTGGAGCAGATCTCACCAGGATTGGTGAGAGCTGTAGTCTCTCTCTTGTTGATAGACCTCAGGTTCAGAGAGATTAAATGACTCATCTTTACTAGGCAGAAGCTCTCAGGGGACAAAATAATAGTTAAAGACTCTTAACTGGTTTTCTTTTTGATTCAAGAACCAGGCAACACTTAATTCTACAAAATAAATGTTCCAATGAGCCAGTGTTGTTTTTGTCTCTTTTTGGGGGCCCCGCCACCCAACTCCCAAATAAATCACTCACTTATTCTTACTTATGAATGCCTGGCCTTATTTTGGCTTAGTTTCTTGCCAGCTTTACTTAACCTAACTTATCCCATCTACCTTTTGCCTCTGGGCTTTTCCGTTCTCTTACTTCTGTAAATCTTACTCTGTCGCTTGCTGTGTAGCTGGGTGGCTGACCCCTGGAGTCCTCCTTCTTCTCCGGCTGCTGGATTCATCTTCTATATTCCTGGATTTCTTCTTCTATATCTTCTCTCTGCCTGTCAGCCCCGCCTATCCTTTCTCCTGCCTTGCTATTGGCCAGTTCTTTATTAGACCCTCAGGTGTTTTAGACAGGCACAGTAACACAGCTTCACAGAGTTAAACAAATGCAGCATAAGCAAGAATAACACACCTTAAACTAATATTCCTCAACAAGCCAATCTGGGGAAATTGGTTTATATACAGAAAAATGGCTGAAGACAGAAGAAACAAAAACCAAAGGCAAACTGGTCACTTTCAGTTTTCCTTGTGAGGTGGGGCCTTGGGACAGAACAGTAGAAAATAAATGATTGGTTACCATTAGATTTCTGGAGGAAGGCCAAGGGAGCCTCAGGGTTATTCCTATTGAAGCTGGTCTGTTGGCAAAATTTACTGTTAGTTCTCCAATCCTGATTGCTCTGAAGGTTGGGTCTGCGGCTTAGTTTTAGCTTAATGGAGCCTCAACACGAGGGATTCCATTTTGATTTTTAGTCAGTAGTCTTTGGGACCCAGTTCAGGAGCTTAGTTCAAAGCACTGGTTTCCTATCATTTTTTTCCCCCAAGACAGGGTTTCTCTGTGTAGCTTTGCGCCTTTCCTGGAACTCACTCTGTAGCCCAGGCTGGCCTCGAACTCATAGAGATCTCCTTGGCTCTGCCTCCTGAGTGCTGGGATTAAAGGTGTGTGCCACCAACGCCTGGCTTCCTATCATTTTTATTTAATGTGTCAGAACCAAATGTCTTTTTTCTTGAGGGTCTTAGCTGGCCACAGTTTACCATGTAATTGAGGATGGCGTGAGCTCCTGATCCCCTTACCTCAGCCTCCTATTTTCTGGGAATACAGGCATGTACCACCACACTTGGTTTAGCAGTCCAGATTTGTTTGCTTGTTTGTTTTTCAAGACAGGCTTTCTCTGTGTAGCCCTGGTCGTCCTGTAACTCTTTCTGTAGACCAGGCTGGCCTTGAACTTAGAGATCCACTTGCCTCTGCCTATTGAGTGCTGGGATTAGAAGCATGCACAACCACACTTGGCTCAATCCTGATATTTTACATAGGATTCTTAAAATATGTCACGTCTTTAGGGACATTGAGGTCATCCTTATGTGATTGTTGGAAGAGATCAAATGAAATAACTCATGTGAAGTGTTATAAAATTATGCCTTTACTTCTGGTAAAGTCACATTGGTGACTGTGTGAAAGGTCCCAGTAGGAGAAGCTACCATGGGAGACCCCATGGAGAGTAGACTGAGTACAAGGATCTGTGGGCTCAGGGTTATCTGGTGAGTAAGGGTGCTCAGGAAGAGAAGGCCCTTGAACTGTTGTCACAGTGGGGTGAGGAAGAGAGCAGGGCCCCTGGGCAGTGGCACCCTGGGGGAAGACATGCCAGCCTTGCAAACTGGGTCAGAAGTTCAGGCCATCATTGGCTATAGAGAAAGTTAGTTGTACATGAGCCAGCCTGGGCTACAGGAGACCCCGTCTTTTTTTGTTTGTTTGTTTGTTTATTTTTTTCTTTATTATTATGTGTTTTAAATTTTATACATCAGCCATGGGTTCCCCTGTCCTCCCCACTCCCACCCCCTTCCCCACCTTCCTCCCAGTCCCTCCCCTCCATTCCCATGTCCTCCAGGATCAAGGCACCCCTGGGGATTCATTTAAACCTGGTGGATTCAGTACAGGCAGGAGACCCCATCTTTAAAGACTCAAGTGTGGACCTGAAAGTGTTGGAAACCCTACAAAGGAAGAGGCTTTTCTTATGTCAATGCAAGAATACAGCTCTTATCTCAAGTTTACTCTGGAGCCTAATAGGAATGAGCGACTATGGCCCAGGAACACAGAAGAGGTTACACCAAATTCCATTTTCTAATGTGGAGCAATTTCACAAAGTTTTCATAATAACAGACAAAGTCATAAATCAAGACAGCTTTCAAATACACTGGTCGACATGTCAGAGAGACACTTATCAGTAAAACAGAAACCTAAGGCGTTGTCCCCTGCACATGGAAAAAGAGAAAAGAAATCTGAGGTGTAGACCTCAAATGCTTTCTATCTGATGACATTCTTAGTATTTAGGTTGGTGGAAGGTAGTAGTCTGCTAAGTTAATACACTCCAAAAGGGACAGGTGGAAGCAGCACACACCTTTATCCCAGCACTCAAGATGCAGAGGCAGGTGGAGCTCTGAGTTTGAGGTCAGTCTGGGCTACAGAGTGAGTTCCAGGACAGCTATGGCTACATAGTGGTGAAAAACCAAACCACCAACAAAAAAATACATTCCAAAATGTTTTTAATCTGTGAGTCATAGAATGTTAAGTCTGACACACAGGTGGACAACTTAGACTACTTAGGGGCGAAGGGTAGCCTGAATAAATTGTAATCAGGCTCTGGACCTGCAACCCTCCAACCTTACCACGTCATTGCATTTCTAATCAGTCAACCAGCCTTTGCAGATACAGCTTCTTTCCAGGAATTCTCTGTTAAGCTCATTACTGTATAGCACTCAGGAGGCCTTAGAGAGTGGTGCTGCTGTGGGGTAGCAGGTGCCAGGGCTGGTGTACATGGGGTTTGGGAAGCTTTTTTGGCACTCTACCACTGAGGGACATCCTCAGCTCTCATTTATTTATTTGTTATCTATCTATCTATCTATCTATCTATCTATCTATCTATCTATCTATCTAATTTATTTAGACAGAGTCTTTCTACATAGTCCTGGTTGTCCTGGAACTCACTATGTAGATCAGGCTGGCCTCAAACTCACAGAGATCCCCTTGCCTCTGCCTTCTGAGTGCTATGATTAAAGGTGTGCGCAACAACTGGTCCAACTATTTTAATAATGAATGTGGTTCAAACCTAGCACCTTGAGCTTGTTAGACAAGTGCTCTGCCACTAAGATACATTTCCAGCCCTTTAAAAACTTTTTTATTAGGCCAGGTGTGGTGGCCCATGCCTTTGATCCTAGCAAGCACTTGGGAGCCAGAGGCAGTGGCATCTCCTAGTTCAAGGCTTGGTCTATAGAGTGAGTTCCTGGACAGCCAGAGCTACACAGAGAAACCCTGTCTCTCAAAAACCAACCAACAAACAAATAAACAAACCCCACTACTTTTTTTTTAATTGATTTAACTTTTTAACCTTCATTTTTCATTTGTGTTCATATGTGTCTCCATGTGTGTACATGTATGTGGAAGTCACTATGTAGGAGCTGGTTCTCTTCTACCAAGTGGGATCCAGGGACCAAACTTAGGTTGTCAGTCTTGGTGGCAAGTCTCTTTTCCGGCTGAGCCATCTTGCCAGCTTCTGCTGCTTCTGCTTCTGCTTCTTCTCCTTCTCCTTCTCCTCCTCCTCCTCCTCCTTCTTTTATAGCCCTCTTTCCTATTTTTCTCCCATTTTATTCTTGATTTCCATGGTTTCTGTGCTGGGGATGGGAAGGGGGTTGGTTAGCTGAAATGACAGGTGGGTCATCAGCTGTCACTTTGAGACCAAAGTCACAAACTAGGCTATATCACCTGCATCTGGCCTGTTTGGCAACTCTCTCTCTCTGGCTGACTTGATTCTCAACTTAAGGGCATTTCTGGGGTAAAGGGCAAATGAGGCCATTCTTTACAGACTCCTGCCCACCTGGAAGAGTTCTCCAGCTCAGCCCACCCTTCAGGGCCCAGGAGACCTGTCACTTGTACAGTCCAAGCAAGAAGTCTCTGAGGGATCCTGGGCTTGGTTGGAGTAGAGTTTTGCTTTCTGGGTAGTCACATGAGATGGTGGAGTTGCCTCCACTCTAAAAACTGGTGAGACCAAGAAGCCAGGATGGCCCAGGCTAGTATTTCAATGACACCCTTGAACCTAACTGTAGTAACAGGTTAGTTACCAATGGTGGTTCAAGCAGTGTTTAACTTTTAAAATGTGTCTGATTTTTAGCTGAGTAATACTTAAATCTGGAATAAATATCTTGATGTATCAAACAAGTCCTCCTTTTGTTCTCCTTAGGGAGTGATTCAGTTCTCCCTATAGGCTCTCTGGCTGAAATGATCTTCTCCAGTCTTTTAGAGACATGTATCTGTTTAAAATAGAAACAGCAGCTGGAGAGATGGCTCAGAGGTTAAGAGCACTGGCTGCTCTTGCAGAGGACCCCAGTTTGCTTCACAGCACCCACATGGTGGTTAACAACCATTTAAAGACAGTTCCAGCAGATCTAACACCCTCTTCTGGCCTCCAAGGGCATTATATACATATAGCACACATAGGTACATTGAGGCAAACACTCATACACAAAAAATAAATCTTTAAAGAGATAAAGAAGAGATGTGGTTCTTTTTGCTTTCCTCCTTCTTCTCTCCTGCACATTCTCTCTGCTGAGGACCCTTTCTTTTATCGAGACCGTGGACGTGTTCTTTTCGAAACTCACTCACTGGGTGTGCCACCCTTTTCCACTGATGTAGGCTTCCCACTCTACTCCGGGGTATTTTGATTGGTCTTGCCGAGGAGCCCTTTGGCTTTTACCTCCTTTTGCTCCTAGCAATGGTACTTTTGTGAAATTCTTGTCCAGGGCTCCTAATTTGTGTGAGCAAGTGTTGCTCCAGGATAGAAGTTAGGGGAGAAACTGCTGGCCCACCTCGTCTAGGTTGCATGGACTTCTTCTTCCCACCAGCAGTGCACAGCACTCAGTATTTTGTGGTCTCCCAGGTGTGGGATTTGGATCTCAGAGCCATGTGAGAGGCACCTTGTAATCTCAGATTATTGGGTGAGTTATTTTCTGTCTCACTCATTTTCTGTGAGACGGATCCCAGTTGATTTCCCTGCAGATAGTTTGAGGGGGGGGGAATAGATGAGGTTTACTTCTGGCAGACTCTCACCCTGAGGTGTATCTTTTGGAAATCCCAACTGGACTTAGAGTAAGCTCTCCTTAGATTTCTCATCTTGGCTGGGCACTGGGGATATGCCCTGTGTCTTTTGGGGCTTTGAAAAAACCCAAAGCTCGGGTTTCCCTGGTTCTGCAAAGGCCCCAGGATAAAAGTGACAGCAGTCACCTGCCTCTGGATTTTTACCTCCTCTTATCTTCTGCCTGAGTGGGCCTGATTTCCTTGCTGACTTGCTTATACTTTTAAGAAGTATATGTGGTGTGTGCCCCTCCTCCTCAATACATATATTTTACCCACAAGTAGATGGACAGTTTAGTTTACCCTTCTGGGAAACTTCTTGCTTGCCTTCGAAGTCTATGGGCCCTGTGTCTTACAGCTCTGGCTTCCTTCCCAGGAGTCTCCAGCTCACAGCTAAATGGTGAGGCAGCCTCATCACAGGGACATGGTGGAGGCAGCTTGCGCAGCTTCTACTCAGAATTGTATAGAACTGCAATGTTTGGGCCTGCAAGTCTGATTCTCATGTGTCATAGATTTCTGAATTATATGAGAATTGGGGTCTTTGGATCCATTCACTCCTCAGGTTTGAAAGTTCTGTGGTTGATCCACTTGGCCTATGTTCCTCTGGCCTGGCCTTGGGGCTAAATCAACTCTAATTTTGGCTAGTATGGGCAGATTGCTTAGAGAACAGGCTAGTACAAAGGCAATGATTAGCAAGTGTCTGAGGGGTTTGTTTAATGAGATATCAAACCCTATATCAAACCCTGATCCCTCTTGTCCTTTGTTGTAAAGTCATAGTGATTTTTCTTTACAAATATTTTGCTACCTTAGCCTTTTGATTTCTGAAATTCCCAGAATTCCCATATTTTTTTCATTCCTGGGTGAAACCCATTATTACTCTAGTCATTATTATTTTCATTCTGGTCTCAGTAGAATGTTTTCTTTTTTCTTTCTTTTTCTTTGGTTTTTTGAGACAGGGTTTCTCTGTGTAGTTTTGGTGCCTGTCCTGGATCTCACTCTGTAGACCAGGCTGGCCTCGAACTCAGAGATCCTCCTGGCTCTGCCTCCTGAGAGCTGGGATTAAAGGTGTGCGACACCACCGCCCGGCTCATTCTTGTTTTCTAAAAACAATTTACATTGTGCTTACATCTGCTACCAAAAAGGCTTCCTGTTGTTTTCTATATACCTCCAGATGCCATCTTTTGTGTGTAGCCTTCTGCCTGTGATCTGGTTCTGGGCTGTTGTGGTTCCACATGGGTGGACCAGGCCACAGTCCAGAGAGGTTCAAAGACCTGCCCATTAGACACACCAGAACGAGGGGCAGCTTTTGCTTCCCATGTTTTTCTCAGGGAAGGAGGCAGTTTGGTTTGTCCTCTGGTTTGTTCTTAGGATCTAAATATTACTTCCCAGTCAGTGTTCTTGTTTCTGTAGAGTTCTGCATACTGATGATCACCGTAAAACAACGAACCAGCTTTCTTCCAGAATGCCTGCTGCTTCTCCGTTGTATTCTTTTCTCATGGTCCTTCCCCTTCACTTTTCCCTGTGCGTTTTTATTTTTGCTGTGTGGTGTCTCCTGTATATACACTAGGCTAGCAGGCTCGCACTATACCACTGAGCTGTATTCTCCGTTGGAATTAAAAACTATTTATTTCTGCCTTTCTATAAACTGCCTTCTGAGTCCAGCAGTTGTAACCATCCCCTTTTAGCATGTCCTATCTGTTGTGCTGCTCTGCCCAGTGCAGGCATCCATCAGCTCCCCTTGTCCTGCCTGCATGGTCTCTGTTCCCCTTGCCAGGCCCCTGCTCTCGACTTACCCTCTCTTCCCAGGGAAATGCCCTGGAAGGGAGGTAAGCCCCAGGCCTTCCTGACTTTTCAAAGATCTACCCCCTGCCCTGAGCTAGTTTTGATATCAGCTTGTTATTCAAGTTAGAGCAGAACACTGCTGCATTGCAAATTGATAGCATTAAAAAAAAAAATTATAGCTCCATGTAGTGGTTCAGGCCTTTAGTTTCAGCATTTGGGAGGCAGAGGCAGGTGGATCTCTGTGATGTAGGCTAAGTATACATAGTGAGTTATAGGACATAGTTACATAGTGAGAGCCTGTCTTAAAACAAAAACAAAAACCAAGCAAAACTAAAGTGTGTGTGTGTGTGTGTGTGTGTGTGTGTGTGTGAAGTCACAATGCCTGTGGAGGTCAGAAGAGTGGTGGCACAGATGGCATTGGAGCCGTAGCTGAGAGCTACAGCCTACAGGCCAATCTGATGGAGTATTTCCTCAACTGAGATTCCTGATAGAGTTGTAGCTCAGAGGTAAAATATGTGCTTAGTATGAAGCAGACCCTGAATTCAATGCTCAGCACTAAAAAAAGTAGATATTTAAAATGTAATACACATGTGAGTATTCACAGCATCATCATTATTACTATCGTCCCCAAATGGAATCGACCTGAAGGTTCATCACCTGATGAGTGGATTATTATTCAGCTGTAAGAACTGCCACTTGCTGCAACCTGGGTGAAGCTTGAGAACACGGCTGTCACAGGGGCCAGGCACAAAGGCCACATGCTGGATGACATTTCTGTGTAATACTAGGATGGGCAGAGAGCTAAAGCAGTGATTTCCAGGGTTGTCTGGTTTTTTAGTGTGTGTGTGTGTGTGTGTGTGTGTGATGAAAATGTTCTGAAGGAGATATTGGTGATGGTTACACAGTATTGTAAATCTATTGAAAGCCACTCAGTTGTGTACTTACAGTCTCAGTGGTGAAAACGTAACTTAAAGCACTTAACAGTAGTAGCAAAGTCAAAGTGTAACCGCCTCCCAACATACTTGTCTTTGTAAGCCATCTATGGTCATGTGTGTTCTTGTAACTAGAGTAAATGCAGTTTTGGTTGTTTTTTGTTTTTTACATTTTTTATTTTTGTTTTTTACTAGACAGGGTTTCTCTGTGTTACCCTGGCTGTCCTGGAACTTGCTCTATAGACCAGGTTAGCCTCGAACTCACAGAGATCTGCCTCTGCCTCACAAGTGCTGGGATTAAAGGCATGGGCCACAGCCCAGCAGTATAGCTTTAAAAATTTCTTCCTCCATTATGCCAAGCACTTAAAAAGCACTCTATAAATACTTATTGAGTTATCTGTGTTTGTTATTTTCTATTCATTAGTGTAGACACATTTCAGACTAGTTATAATTACCTATTGTTCTCACAAAAGGCAATATTCTTTAAGTGATGTGCTTTTTGGTACAGGCTGTCTATTTTTACATGTATAAGCTGTGTATATATTTTTTTCCTAGATGGAAAATAGCTGGCTGTTTTGATCACAAAGGCAGTATCTGGCAGAGATGTTCGGCTCTAGCCTCTCTGGACTGGCCTTTATCTTTCAGAGGTTTCTAAACAGTTCCACATCTGTACAGGATCCTGCTTCTTACTTGTTTGCCTGTTGTTCTTGTTCCTGTCTTCTGTGTCATCATTGGCTTCCCATTGGCTTCTGGGATACCTTCTCTTAGGCAGGAGCCCAGGATGGCATTGTTCTCTTATCCAGGAGTCATGTCCAACTGATTTGCAAATAATGAGGGAAAAGAGTTGTTGATATTTGATCCATCAAATCAGTATCCTTGATTCTTAACTCTTCTCATTTTTGCCTCAAGGTTTTCCAACATCCAAACCTGTCTGTTTCCTTTACCAATTTAAAGCACTCAGCTATTGCATATCTCTTGTGGGAAAGGAAGTAATGGGATTCTAGGACTTTTCCCTTTGCTGTGGTACTTAGTGTACATCTAGGTAAGATATGCATGGTTGCTGTTGTTTGCTTATAAAGCAAATGTTACTGACTTCTCTTTTTGGAGTTAATTGTTCAGGAATGAGCATCATTATCTGAACCCCCTTTGTAGCTAATAGCAAGCTTGAATGGGTATTTTATCTGAGCCAGGGGAAAGCTCAGGTAGAGAACTCTTCATAATGGTCTTTGCGTGATGATGATTGTTTTATTCATTGTTCTATCGCTGTGAAGACACACTATGACCAATGCAACATTTATAAAAGAAAGCATTTAATTGTGGGCTTGCTTACAGTTTCAGAGAGTTATTTCATTATCATCATGGTGGGAGCATGGTGGTGTGAATGGCACTGGAGCAGTAGCTGAGAACTACATCCTGATCCACAGGCAGAGAGAGAGAGAGAGAGAGAGAGAGAGAGAGAGAGAGAGAGACTGACAGACTCTGAGCCTGGTGTGGACTTCTTGAAACCTCAAAGCTCACCTTGAGTGACACACTCCTCTAACAAGGCCACACCTCCTAATCCCTCTCAAGTAGTAGCACTCCATAATGACCAAACATTCAAATACATGAGCCTATGGGAGTCATTCTTATTCAGACCACCACATCGTACTTTTTTGGCCTCCCTAGGCTTGTAGCCATATCATAATGCAAAAATGCATTCAGTTCTTCTTCAAAAGTCCCCATAGACTCTTAACTGTAAACCCCTGGAAATCAAAATCAAAAAGCAGACCATATACTTCCTACATAAATGGCACAGAGTATACATTACCATTCCAAAAGTGAGGAAATACTGGACCAAAGCAAGATGGAAAACCAGCAGGGCAAACTCCATTCTGCATCTCCAGGTCTGCTGTCAAAGCCTTCTTTAGATCTCCAGCTCCTTCCAGCATTGTTGACTGAAACACTTTTTTCTCTTGGGCTGCTTCGGCACTTGTCTACAGCTCTTTTTGGTGGGTATCCCATGACTCTGGCATCTCCAACATCTTAGGGTCTCCAACACAACCCAGGGTTCACCTTCACAGCTTCAATGTGAACGATCTCTTTAGGCCTCCATGTAGGGACATCCTTGACACATTGTCTGGCCTCAGTGGCTTTTTTTTTTCTTTCTAGCTATGAAAGGAGATTCCACAGCCTCCCCCTGCTCTTTCTCTCTCTTTTTGGTTTTTCAATACAGGGTTTCTCTGTGTAGCCCTAGCTGTCCTGGAACTGACTCTGTAGACCAGGCTAGCCTCAAATTCAGAGATCCACCTGCCTCCCAAGTGCTGGGATTAAAGGCCTGTGCCTAGCTAACAACCACTCCCCCTTTTTTGGGGGGGCGTGTGCCACCACCGCCCGGCTTCCTTTTTTGTATATTCCTTGACTCTATAGCCAGAACCATGGGGCTGGAACTTGGCCCCCTCCTTCAATTACATTTGCATCAGCTTTCTGTTGTTGATGGTTACCTTCACTGCTTAGCTTTAATTTCTTTTCACAAGTTGGAAGCTTAGCTGGATGGGGATCTTGCCAGAGCACTGAACTTAGCTCCATTATACTTTCTGGGCTCCTTTGCTCCTCAAATTGTACATTTTGTATTTCTCTTTGTGTAGTTTGCTCCTTTTCATTATATATTGGCATAAGAGTGATTACTAACAACCACATAACAAAGTCAATACTAGGCTGCCTTGAAATCTTCTCTGCCAATGCTATTAAATCTAAAACTCTTCCATTTAGCCTTAGGTAGATTTTTTAGGACAAGGGCAAAAGCAGCTACATCCTTTGCCAAAATATAACTAGATTTGTCTCGAGGCCACTTACCAATGATAAGCTTCTTGAACTGGGCCCCACAGTCCATCCTCAGCACTGTCTTCTATGCTCCTTCTGGGATGGCCCTGTTTCAAGCGTCCAATCACTTTTCTAGTCCAAAGTCCCGAAGTCTTCCATATTCCTCCAACAAACAGCATGGTCAAGACTATCATAACAATACCCTGTTATGGAGTTCAAATCCACTGGGAAAAGACCACAGACTTGATTCATATTATAATTAAATTAACTTATTAATTACTGCTATTGGGCCAACAGCCTTGAAGCCAAACGAGGTGTGTCAGGAGAAGAGGCTAGAGGAAGGGTTGTTAAAGGCGGGCACCACAGTTATCTCACTTGTGTGGATGTGTAGCTGAGTGAGCAACTGCTTTTACCCTTCTCAGCTGTGAGGAGCTGTCCCTCCCCCGTATATAGCAGTAAAGGAGCTGTCTCATTTCCGTACACGGCGATAAGTGAGTTACAAATTGGTTAGCTCATGGAAGTTTTAGAATTTGGAGGAGGGGCCAAGGAGGTAGAGTTGCTGGGACCTTGTCTTTTAGGAATTTAGACTAGGTATCTAGCACAAGATGGAGTTTTCCTTAGCCATCACAACCTTGGTTTCTGGTACTAACTCTGCCTTAGACATTGTTCTGTTGTTGTGAAGAGACATCATGACCAGGGCAACACTTATAAAAGAAAATATTTAATTGGGGTTTTGCTTACAACTTCAGAGTGTTAGTCCATTATCATCGTGGTGGGAGCATGGTGGCATGCATGGCACTGGAACAGTAGCCAAGAGCCACATCCTGATCTGCAAGCAAAGGGACTCGGAGAGAGATAACCTGGGCCTGATATGGGCTTTTTGAAGCCTCACCTGAGTGACACACGTCCTCCAACAAGGCCACATCTCCTAATTCTTGAAATAAAGGCTTGAAATCCTTGCATAAAGCCTTGAGTTCACTCCTTGATGACCAAGCATCCAAATATATGAGCCTATGGGGGCCATTATTTTCAAACCACTATGGTGATGTTCCCCCTCCAGCTTGTCCTATAGCTCTGGGCGTCCTTGTGTATAGTAATGTGCAATAGTAAAGTAGAATAATCCTGACAGCTGTAAGTAAGAGCAGTGACTAATTCATTCTGCTGTCCTGGGCTCCCTCCTCTCCCTTCTTTCATCCCCTCCCCACCTTTGGCAAAAGTTTTATGTAGTCCAGGTTGGCATCAAATTTTCTGTATGGCCAAGGATAATCTTGAACTTCTGACCCTTCTGCCTCTACCTCCTAAGAGCTGGGGTTACAGGTGCACCATCACAGCTGGTTTCTGTGGTACTTAGGATTGAACTCACGGCTTTATGCAAGGCAAGCACTCTATCCATTCTTCTTCCCAACTTTTAATTAGTGAATTAAAGACCAAGACTGTGTTGCCTAGGCTGGCCCTCAACTTATTCTGCAGCCTATTTTGGGCACAAACTTGTAATTGTCCTTCTGGCTTAGCCTCCCAGTGTTAGATTTCAGGAGTGCTCTGCCATACCTGGCTTTCCTGGTATTGCTTCATATAGTGTCTCTACTTCAAACCCAGGACCTTTTCACATGCTAGGCAAGAAGTCTACCACTGAGCCACAGCCCAGTCCTCTGCCTCTGCTTTCTTTGTTCCTTCCTTCCTTCCTTCCTTCCTTCCTTCCTTCCTTCCGTCCTTCCTTCTTTTCTTTTTCTTTCTTTTTGGTTTTTTGAGACAGGGTTTCTGTGTAACTGACCTAGCTGTCCTGGAACTCACTCTGTAGACCATGCTGGCCTCGAACTCACAGAGGTCCACCTGCCTCTGCCTCCCGAGTCCTGGAATTAAAGCCACCTGGCCTGCCCTCTGCTTTCTTAAACTGTCTTAGAGGTGTCACCTTGAGGAAACTGACCCTTCAAGGGGAATGCTTCTTCTCCAGGATGTGTCAGAGTTCAGACCTAGAATCTCTGACACTGTGCCAGCACCAAGCCATCCCTTTACCATCCTGCCCACAATGGTGACCAAACAAAGCATTCCCACCGCTGAAGGCCTGAGCTTGTGCCAGTCTCTGAATGGCAGCTGTTTCTCTGTTTCTGTGCTTGTATGCTTTGCAAAGCCTGTAAAGCTCTTTCTTCTCCCCTCCCCCGCCTACGTGGTGCCTGGAGGACAGGACAGGCTTTGCCGAGGTGCTTTGCTTTTTATCCATTTAGATGTTATCTTTAGTCTCTGTTCTTTTTTCATTTTCTCTCTAGAATGCAGCTTTTTGTTTGTTTGTCTGTTTGTTTGAGACAGGGTCTCATGTAGCCCAGGATGGCTTCAAATTTGCTATACAGTAGATTACTTCCTTATGTTGGGATTGTAGGTATATGCTATACACCCAGCTTTAGAATGTTCTTCTTAAGGACTATAACACAGTAAAGACAATCTTGCCCAAGGGTTTGAAAAAAATACAAAGGAGTTTTTTTTTTTTAGCTGGTGGCCGAGTTTCTTCTAAGGCTGTTTGCACACTTCTAGCTGTTCAGTGAAAGTGGGTTGTTTTCCTCACATGCACAGGAAAGAGGGTATAAATGGGTACAGTCTTCTGGCAACCCAGTCAAGGGCCAAGAAAAGGCATCTCCTCCTTAGCTACACTTCCTGTGCTACACACTGGTGTTTCTGTGCATTGAACAAATTAAGTTTGGATCTAGGCCCAGCTCTGTTGAGGAGAGAATCCTGATGTTGAGTAGAAGGAAGGGGTCAAAGGGCATGGCTACTTGAGGAGTGTGGAGAGAGAGGAACAACTTGAAGAATCAGGGTTGAGGCAAGCCCCTGCTTAGATCTGGTGTGTTGTCCCTTCCAAAGGACAGGCCTTCCAGTGATTGCCATTCCATCTGGGTCTTGCCCATTCTCCTGTCCGTCCATCTTCCAGAATTGAGTCTATGTTTATGGTTTTCCTTTCTTCCCAGCTATTAGGCAGAAGCCTATGGCAGGAGAAAGAAGACAGACCCTTCTGTTACACACTCTGCTTATAAGGAGTAGAACTTTCTATAGGTTTCTTCGGAGCCATTGGGGGGTTTGTGGAATCTGAGAACACCACGCCCTTGCTCTTTCCCATTCCACCCCACCCTTACTCTGCTCTTCCCTATCCCAGCAAGAAGCATGAACATGGTATGTTGTAGTCACCCTTACACACACACCTTTTGCCTGTCTCTGCCAGTTTGATTACTTTAGACCCAACCAGCCTTATTCTAAGACCATTTATTCATATATTCACTCAATAAGCTGTGTGTGTGTGTGTGTGTGTGTGTGTGTGTGTGTGTGTGTGTGTAGCTGAGGACTGAACCCAGGGCCTTGCGCTTGCTAGGCAAGCGCTCTACCACTGAGCTAAATCCCCGACCCCTCAATGAGCATTTTTTATGCAGACGTTGTTGTAACCTACATCTTCAAGACTCCAAACTGCTATTACTAAGCTGGTATCACTTGTCACTGATGCCCAGTTTTCATAAACCCAGGTATTCATCTTGAGTAGTAAACTAACTCTATTCTAAGAATTGTGGCCTGGATTTGGGTTCTGCTATAACACAGAAGAGCCCTGGATCAGGCTGTTCACTCCCATTCCTCATGCTTTCATCCCCTGCCTTGTTACCTAATTGCTCTTCTTAGCACATATCCTCAAAATGGTTCATTCACTTCTTCTGGCCCGGGACCCATTCTATTGTTCTCACTGCACTGTCCCACTCCAGACATCTCAGGAGTGTGTAGCATTGACCTGGGCCCTACAGAGTACTCTTTGAAGGCGAATTTTCAAACAGTTTTTTCCCCTTCCATTGTTCCTTTTGAGACTGCTTCTCAGAGCATGAGTCAGTCTACCTGGGCTGATGGTACCAGGCTTGGGAATCTATTCAGGAACTCCCTGACAGCTTCTTGATAATATGGGCGTTGGAGCCTCACTGGGCTTTGGCTGGCTGCTTCTCAGAGCTGCCCTCCTCAAGGAGCTCCTGAGCAGAAGAGCACTTCCTCCAGGCAGATGTTCTAGTGTTGCTGAGGTTACTGCTTCAACATGGCCGGAAGGGGGAATCTTTTCTTCAAGTATTCTCTCTCTCTCTCTCTCTCTCTCTCTCTCTCTCTCTGTGTGTGTGTGTGTGTGTGTGTGTGTGTGTGTGTGTAGTAAGAGACAATTTGTTAGAGTTGATCCTGGAGATCAAACTCTAGCTGTCAGGCTTGGCAGCAAGAGCCTTTTCCTGCCGATCATCTCCTCAGCTGGAAAGTTTGTTCTTTATTCTTTTGCTTCTGGTTCCCCTGTCTGTCTAATCCCCAGACCGTGTTCCCAAAAGACATGGTTAGAAGTAGACTGCCAATAGTGGAGTTGGTTTAGAGGGAAGTCATGGAGGTTGTTCACCTCCCTGCACAGGAGCTCCGTGGGTGGTGAGTGTCTCACTGATGCAGTTTTCTTTACAAAGCATTGTTGGGAGAATAAAAGAAAATCCCACTCATTGTTTCTGTCACATCATAGAGAGGATATGGGCTTCTGTGAGAGGATGGACTTGAGTACTTGACCAGAGATTTTACAATTGATTGTGGCTGCTCCATCTTGGACAGTAAGCAGCCCTTGGAGGACCTTCCGTGCAGCCTGCCCTGGGCTAGGAGTGGTGCTGCCAGGAACCCTGAGGCTGGGTAGAGGTGCCTGTCAACCCAGGTCACCTTAGCATAGTCCAAACAAATATCTCCTTTAGCGCTGAGAGTGCCAGCAGGTATGTGCTGATGAAGTGTTGGTGTCCTGAGCTGAAGTTTGAGGCAAAGCCCAGTGACAGTGGACAGCTGTTCTCACTCACTGGAAACCAGAATCAGGCTTCCCTGGCCTGGCCCAGTCTTCCTTAGAGCTTAGTTCTAGAATTCTACACTTTACCTCGTTTTCTTAGTTGCTAGTTCTCACATCCTCAAGTTCCTTTATCTTAGGTAGGAAAAGGAGAAGGCTTTCTGGAAACTTATGCTGATCTGCAGAGACCCTTTTCCTGAGCAGACCATTCCCATATGCATTCCTGTGGGACTAGGAGTTTTGCATTGTAATGGTTTACTGGAAGTCACAGAGGGCCAGGTCCATCGTGACTTTCTGCAATACCATCTCATTCTCCCTTTAGGTTTATTCCCATAACTATTTACCCAGTTGGAATTGACAGAAGAGCCAGCAGAGAACCTGCCCCTGCACAAAGGTCATTTCTTTTTGCCAAGCCCTGCCAGCCATAGTGTGCGTGCCAGCAGAGCTGGTGGCTCAAGTGCAGGCTGGCGGACTTGTTTGCGGGATGAGGGGCAGAGGACAGGACACGGGAAGGCTGTGGAGAGCTGTGAGGGGGAGGGGGAGACAGGGTAGAGAGTGCTTAGCTTGAAGTGCGGGAAGATGACAACAGTTGCTGGCACCAGGACTAAGAAGAAAAGAGACTGCCCCAAGTGGGGCCTTGGGCTGGAACCAGGCGTCACCCACCAGTGCGTGCTTGTCAGAGCCGGGACTGCTGCTTGGTTACCCTCTCTGCTCCTTTAGCACGAGACTTTGAGATGTGTAGTGGGAACCTTAGAGCCTGGCATCCTGCCCCCTGAGGTCCCTGGCCCATTTCCCCAGAGTTCCTCTGAGGGAGGCCACCAGCATAGCCTTTTGTGGGGTGGACTTGATCACTCCAGACCCTGATCTCTGTGTATCTGCCTGGCATGACGTGCTGTGCTGTCGACCTGGCTTTGGGCACTGCTGTGTAGCTGAAGGAGTAAGTTTCAGATCCCTGTGGGGAACTGGAGGGAAAGAAGGCCATCTCCTGTCATCAGAGAGGCAGCCAAAGGCCAGAGCCTGTGTAGTCACTGCTGGGATCGCACTGTGGGGACCAGCGCAGTGGCTCCTGAGCACACCCCAAGCCCAGGAGCGCCTCCAGGGGAGCCTCCCTTCCCTATAGCTATCTGCCTCCTGCAGCTGGCAGCTTCAGACCCGCAGCTTGGCAGGACACTTGAACCTTAGGCACTTTTCAAACTCAGTTTTCCCTCCCTGTGGAGGGAAAAAGAGGAGGCTGAGCAGCTCCTCCCGTTGCCTGCTGGGCCCATTGCTGCTGCTGCCTGGTGAGCTGGTGAGACTCTTTTCATTGGCCCAGCCGGAGGGCTTGCGGGCCTCCTTTTACCAGCTCTGGGTGGTGTCCCTATGGGTGGCAGAACTGCCCGAGGGGACTGAGCCTGTTTAGAGTTGAATTCAGCACTTCAGCTGTGGTTACCTTCCTGAGAGTTAGTTATCTGGGTTTGCTCTCAATTCATGTTGCCTGATCCTGGCCTCTTAGTGAAGTCTTCCTATGACTTTCTTCCTGGCACCTCACCTGTGGGCCTGACTGAGGGGTTGCTCCAGTAAGATGCCACACTCCAAACAAAATACCCTGTTCCTTAGTCGGAGTGGGCAGTGAAGGCCCAGGCACTCACTGAGGTTTGGTGTTTCCCAGGTGGCTGGATAAGTCCA
Organism: Onychomys torridus; assembly: GCF_903995425.1. Classification (NCBI taxonomy): domain Eukaryota; kingdom Metazoa; phylum Chordata; class Mammalia; order Rodentia; family Cricetidae; genus Onychomys; species Onychomys torridus. The sequence goes on from NC_050443.1 coordinate 124,343,393, forward strand.
GCGTGGGAACAGGAAGTACTTAGGCTTTGAATTCCTAACTCATTTTTGAGGACAGTCCTCATAACCCTTCAAACCCATGATTGTTGACTATAGTTTTAGAAGTACCACCACTGGCCTGAGAGTGGTTCCTGGCCCAGGCTACAATTCAGGGCACACTTGGAGTTTCTTCCTCCAAATGCTCTCAGTTCCCATCTTATGCCCTTTTGGCACATCGACCCTTTGGGATGCTCTGAGTTGTCCACCTGTGCAGGGATAGCTGTCCAATTATTGTGGCCTGTGTCTAAGCTCAGTCCCAGGTTGTGAGATTTTCTATATGGACCCTGTGTTACTGGGCTATCAGAATTGTATTGGCATAGTAATATTGAGTTCTTCGTGTGTACAGATCACAAAAAAATGTTTGCCTGGCGCCCCATACTTCTAGGGGTACCCTGTTCAGGGGCTGCCCATTGTGTCTTCTAGTTCTGCTCAGCAGCTCTGGGCCTGGACCAGGAAAGAGGATAAGGGCCTATTGTTTGTCCCTGGGGCCTGAATGGCACTTTGTTTTCCTCCTTCAGCTCTAGCCAAGTGGCTTTACTGTGGCTGCGGGTGCTGATATTACAGTCTCATCTCAAATAAGAAATCCATTCCCAGCAGACCTTACGATGCCTACTGAATATTATGGGCTTTGAGCCAACGAGGGGCCTTGTGCTGGTGGCTGCTGGGTAAGGGCCCATTATAGAGCCAAGAGAAAGCATCTTCCCTATCAAGTGCCTGGAGTTATTAACAATGAACCTGGGTCTAGGTGAGAGAAGTATTTGCAGGGAGGGCATGGTGAGGCCTGGGGGATGGACCAAGCTGGGGGCAAAGGCCGGAAATATGGGCTGTGCTTCCCCTTCCCTCTCTGTCCTCCTACCCTTTGTCCCTAGCCAGGTACTGTAACGCTGGTCCTCTAGTTGGAGGTACCTGTTTTGAGTGGAGGTCAAAAGAAGAGAAAGGTTGCGCAAGGTAGGGTGAGCTGGGATCGTGCTGTTGGATTTGGCAATCAGGGAGCAGCCTGTTCAGCCAGCTCTATGCTTGAACACCGTCCTGCAAGTGCAGGTCAGCTCCCACCTGGCCCTGAGAGCCACATCTGCTCACTGCCCTTCATAAGTCACACAACCGAGCTGGCTGTTTGCTTTATTTACTACCCCAGGACAGTAGGGAGTGCTGTTCTCACCCAGTGGTTCTTAGAGGGCTCCCCTGGCCCTTGCAGGTCCTTAAGCCCAGTTGAAGGGAGTCTTCAGGGCAGAACAGTTTTCCTAACAGTACTGACACATTCATTTTCTTTTCACCAATGATGTAAAATTAGGGGAGGGGAAACTACCGACACTCCTGCAGGAATCAGGCTACACATAGACTGTCCGGCCATCCCAGACCCTTGCCCTCCACCTCATGTAACATTAGCCTTAAGGAAGCAGTGAAGCAGATTCATTTAATCAACATACGTGCTGTGCTTGGGCACATATTCTTACCTTTCTGTGTGATAAAATGGGAACTAAGCATTCTTTTGCTAGCCATGGGGATTGTGTGGGAAGAGCGCTCATCCGAACCTATAAGTTGCACATTGAACTTGATGGGTTTTTAGAATGCACTGATGTAAAACTATGGTTACACAGATTTGAGTGCTTTCTAAACTTTTGTTTTTCCCCAAAAGTGAGCATTGATGAGTCTGTTGTTTCAAAGGAAACAGCTAACAATATATGTGGCCTGTGGTGAAGTTAGAGCTTGCAAGAACAAATTAGACTTTGTCTGTCCTGAGCTGGATGCCTCTAAAATACCTAAAGGCTTTTCTGATGACATTGACCTTGGTGGTGATATTATACAGGTGGCATTCTGTTAATTCATTTCAGTCTGTACTGTGTTCCTGTCTAGAAGAACAGCATAATTCAGGGAGCCAGTATTTTCCGGATGAGCAGCACATGAGATTACAAAATCATGTTGAGCAAAAAGACCTATTTAAAATTTGAGACAGGCCAGTGAATTTTAAAGTCACAGAGTAGGAAAAGTTCATGAGATTTGAGATTCCCTGTCATAGTGAACTGCTTGTCTATTGAGTTTGGATGTAATGTCAAGGGAAGTAACCTCAGTCATCAAGAGGTTATTAAAATATCTCTCTTTTGCAACTACATTTCTGGGTGAGTCTGTTTTCCTCATAGTCAACATCACAGTAGATTAAACCACCAGTACACATGTGGTAGGTGCTGGGGATTGAACGCAGGACTTCACACAGTTAAGTAAGTGCTCAATCTTCATTAAAATTTTGGTAATTTTTTTTTTTTTTTGTGGTGCTGGGGGTATAACCAGGGCCTCATATATGCTAGGTTAAGTGCTATACCATAAAATTAAACTAAAACCCTAAAATTTCTTTCTTTTTTTAAACAGCTTTATTGATATGTAATTTATATAAAATTTACTCTGTCTCTCTCTCTAACTGTTTTTTGAGACTAGGTTAGAATCAGGATTGTACAGGGAATGTACATTTAGTCTTAGCTATCTATTTTTTTGAGGCAGGGTCTCACTCTGTATATCAAACTGACCTGGAACTCACTAAGAAACTCAGGCTGGCCTCAGATTTGTGGCAGTTTTCCTGCCCCAACCTCCTGAGTTGTATGATTGTGGACATGAGCTACCATACACAGCCCTCCCACCCTCTTTTGATACAAGGTTTCGTTATGTTGTTCAGGCTGACTGATCTTGTACTCAAGAGCTCAAGCAATCACCCTGTCCCAGTCTCTCAAGCAGCCGGGACTGTAGGTGAAAACCACTGACTAGCTAGAATTCACCGCCCCCCGTCTGGTTTGGAGACTTGAACTTGCCATCCCACATCTCTGTCTTCCAGGTGCTATTATTACAGACTTGACTGGCAAAATTCAAGAGTGTGTAATTCAGTAGTTTAAAAGTCAGTGGTTTTAGTATTTTTATAGTGTTGTGCGGCCATCTTCACTATCTAATTTTAGGACATTCTTATCACTCCACAAGGAAACCCTGTGCCCATCAGCAGTCACTCGCTGTTCATCTCCCTTCCTAGCTTCTGACAGCTAGTATGTTCTTTATGTCCCTGGATTTGCCCATCTGGACACTTCATTTAAACTGGTGTATTACTTGTGCCTCTTTGTGTCTGGCTTCTTTCACATAGGTTGTTCTTAGGGTTCATCCACTTTGTAACAATATTTCATTTGTAAGTGTCTGAAATATTCATTGTGTGGCTGTCCGATATGTGTTAATCTTTTAGTAAGCTGATGGATGGATTGAGGGTTTCTACCTTTTGCCTATTATGAACAATACTACAATACTGTTATGATCATTTGTATACAAGTTTGGGGGTGGACTTATATTTTCTGATAGCTTGTGTATCTAGGGGTAGAATGGCTGGCTCACACAATAACTGCGTCATTGAGGGGCTACCAGACTCTTTCCTAAATGGCTGTACCATTTCATTCCCCGACCAGCAGTGCAGAAGAGTTTCAGTCTTCCCAGGTCCTCACCACCACTTACGCCTGTATCTTTACCATACTGATGACTGTGAAGTGGCCTCTCAATTTGTTTGATTTGTGTTTCCCCTGTGGCTAGGGATGTGGAGCATCCTTGTATGTGTTTATTGGCCATTTGTATATATCATTCAAAGAAGTATCTATGAAGATCAGCATGGCACTGATCTGTAGATCAGTTTAGGGTGTGTCTCCATAGTCATCTGTGAACATGAACTTGTTTCCTTTGGTTCAGACCTTTCATTTCTTTCTTTCTTTCTTTCTTTCTTTCTTTCTTTCTTTCTTTCTTTCTTTTGTTGGTTTTTTGAGATAGAGATTCTCTGTAGCTTTGGAGCCTGTCCTGGACTAACTCTGTAGGCCAGGCTGGCCTCGAACTCACAGAGATCCACCTGTCTCTACCTCCTGAGTGCTGGGATTACAGCCACCACCGCCTGGCCCTTCCATTTCTTTAAATGGTGTATTGTAGTTTGCAGTGTGTAAGTCTTCTTGTGGTGAGTCTATTCCTCAGTATTGCAGTGTATTTGTGTTACTCTGTTTAGATTTCACCTGCGCTGTTTGGCCTCCTCCTTACTTTGACTCTTTCTCAGCTAGCCTGAGGACAGTACTGGGTCTCCATAAGGCCTAGTACCTTGTAGCATGATGCCTCAAAGTAAGTAGTCCAGAGTTTATTTTTGTTCCTATTGATTCTGTGAAAAAGTCACCTTTCAAGCCAGAAGGTAGGGGCACACACCTTTCATCCCAGCACCCGGGAGGCAGAGGCAGGCAGAGCTCTGTGAGTTTAGTGCCAGCCTGCTCTACAGAGTGAGCTACAGGACAGCCAGGGCTGTTAGAGAAACCCTGTCTTAAAACAAAAAAACAAAAAACAAAAAACGAAAACAAACAAACAAAAAAACCCACCTTTTATCTACCGATGCTCAGGATGGTGGGGCGACTTTCCTTGAGACTGAGTTCTGGCTGATGGAAGCAGATGGAGAACAGAATTTTGATTTCACAGCCACTGCTCCCCCAGCCATCACCCTGCATAGGACTGTTGTTCTATTCTTAGACCCCTGGGGCTTGTGTCTAGGTCTCTGTCTCTTATACATTGTAGCCCCAAGCATGATGGAATGGCTGATATCACAAAGACTGGCAGGTGTGGGGGTCGCTGTGCTGGGCATCTGTAATGTGCCAGTCTCCCAGATATTGCAGAAAGCACCCTACACTGAGTAGTTCTCGTGGCAACTGCATAAAGTTATCTGATTGTTTTGCTTCTGTAGATCAGGGGACTGAGGCTCAGCAGGTGCCAGACATTCCCGAGTTGGTCAGGCAGTGGTGGCAGGTGGATCTTACTGTGTTCGAGGCCAGCCTGGTCTACAGAGCAAGTTCCAGGACATCCGGGGCTACACAGAGAAACCCTGTCTCAACAAGCCAAAAGGAAAAGAAAAAAGAAAGAAAAAAAGGAAAAGAAAAGAAATTCTGAAGTTGAAGAGCAGCTTAAGCATTGAACTTGTATTAGTCAGGGCTCTCTAGAACAGTGGTTCTCAACCTTCCTCTAATGCAGTCCTCATGTGGTTTGGTATATTAGTCAGGGCTCTCTAGAACAGTGGTTCTCAACCTTCCTCTAATGCAGTCCTCATGTGGTATATTAGTCAGGGCTCTCTAGAACAGTAGTTCTCAACCTTCCTCTAGTGCAGTCCTCATGTGGTAGTGACCCCAGCCAGAAAATTATTTTAGTTGCTACTTCACAACTGTACTTTTGCTACTGTTATGAATAATAATATAAATATTTTTGGAGGTAGGGTTTTCCAAATAAGTTGTGACCTATAGATTGAGACCAGGTGCTCTAGAGGAACAGAACTGATAGGATGAATATGTATGTATTAGAGTGGCTTGGCAGCAATGGCTATGTACCAACGGGAAGTCCAAGAATCCAACAGCTCAGTTCATGAGGCTGGATGTCCCAGCTGGTCTTCAGTATATGCCAGAATCTCAGGGAAGTAGGCTTTGATACCAGAGAAGGAATGGACTTACCAGTGATAGTGAGGGCAAGCAGGCAAAGAGCAAGAGCTCCCTTCTTCCATGTGCTTTATATAGACTGCCACCAGAAGGCATGGCCCAGATTAAAGGTGTATCTTCTCATCTCAAAAGATCCAGATTAAAGGTGAACATTCCCACTTCAGATGATTAATCCCAGCACTTGGGAGGCAGAGGCAGGTAGATCTCTGAGTTCCAGGCCATCCTGGTCTACAGAGTGAGTTCTAGGACAGCCAGGGCTACACAGAGAAGCCCTATTTTGAAAAACCAAAAAGAAAAAGAAAAAAGAAAAATACCTCATAGGTGAGGCCAGCTGAGTGGGTTTTAGTTAGTTCCAGACGTAGTCAAGTTGATAACCAAGAAATAGCCATCCCAGAACTGCATGCAGTTAGGATGATTCCGAAGCTCAAGCTGTGGTGCTGGGAGAGGGGAATGGTGAGTCCATATGAGTGGTCTTCAGGAGGCAGGGTTGAGGACTGGAAGGGTATGCAGAGGCTCTGTCAACACCAGTTGGGTTAGATCAATCTAGAAGCCTTTGTTCCCCGGCCTAAAACAATCACTGCTTGTCTAGAGGCCCCCTTCTTTGGATAGTGACACAGCAGAGGCCTGGAAGCCTCACCAGTGACCCCATTGCCCTGTGGTGGTGGGCTTGGCAAATGTCCCTGTGGTGACAAGCTGAGGGTGGAATGGCGCTGTGGTGCTGGGCTGTGGCAGTAGACACTCATTTGCACTTGCAGGGCTTGCCTCTGTCAGCACATGGTGAATTTGTTAAGTGTGGGCATCTTTGCTTTCTGTTTCTCCACAGCACATGATGTCATTTCTGTCCTGTAATGGAGTCTTCCAGACAAGTTCTATAAAAGAAATTCTCCGTCTTCTACACAGAAGTCATACCAGTTCAGCACCTCTTGGCTGGATTGGGGTGATGGGGTAGGCAAAGAACGTTGTCAGTAGAGGGTCCGACTGCCTTGGTAGAATGAGCAGCTTTTATAAGATGGACCTGACCTGGAGTGAGGACAGGAAGGCTTGGGACAACTACAAACTCTGTCTCTTGTCAGTGTTTTCATCCCTGGAGCTGAACTGGGATGTCTCACTCCTCACTCAGAGTCACCGACTGGCTGGCTGTGCCTGTTACACCAGTGTTGGCAGTATGAACATCTGAGCAAACACTTGCTGAGCAGCAGGGAATGACCTGGCCTCCCTTTCATGAAGCCAAACACATCCCTTTGTGTTTTTTTCAGAGATGAAGAAACAAACACAAAAATCCCCAACTACCTGAACTGTCTGTCTTCTGTATCCATGGCTTCTGCATTTAAGGGATCAAAAATATTGGGAAAATATGTTAATGTTGGTACTGGTGTGTAGTATGTTGTTAGTCCTGTGTTGGTTTCTGGCTGTGTCTGTGTTGAGCACACACAGACTTTTTTGTTATTATTTCCTAAACCATACAGCATGACACCTATTTGCATAACATTTGCCTGGTGTCAGGTATGAGTCATAGAGATGGTTTGCATGTATGGAAGGTGGCCAGGGAGTCACAGACGAGAAGCACATAATTTTTTGCAACCAGGTTTTGGTATCTGAAATAGTCTTGGAATCAGTCCTGTTTTGGACGATTGCAGTATGTTGGTGTTTTAGGGTATTTCACAGTTGGGGGAAAGGATTTGTTTATTTATTTATTTGCACGTGTGCTTGTGCTTTTATGAGTTTGTGTACCACGTGAGAGTGGGCACTCACAGAGGCCAGAGAGGGCATTGGATCCCTGGAACTGTGCTGTGTATGAGTCACTTGGTGCAGTTTTGGGGCTGGAACCTTGGTTCTCTCTAAAAGCACTAAGTGCTCTTAACTGCTGAGCCATCCCTCCAACCCCATATTATTTTGGGGGGTGGGGAAATGCTAGATTTTATGCATCAAAATTGAAAACAACAGAATGAGTGTTGGGCCCCTTTCTTCCCTTCCAGCCTGGTGTGCATAGTTTTGGTCCATCTGCCACTAGAACCAGAATATTACCCAGGTTGAGCCTGAGCATTGCCGGTATCCCGAGAGCATCCTGGGAAAGGGATATCTCCTTCTTGCCTGAGGCCTATTCCCAACCCAGAGAGACTCACCCTAGAGCTGGTTCCTTTTCCCAGCGAGATTGAGAGAATCAAGTCCTTTAGATTTGGACGGCAGGCATAACTAATGTTTATGCTCATGAGGTTCTCAACTCTTCCCCTCAGTGCAGTGAGGGTAATGTCCCATCCTATATTTTGCCCATGGTATGAGAATGAGAATGTTGTTGTAACATATCTAAAGGAATTCTCAAGAGAGTAGCCAAGATCTATTGTAGAAGTGTTTCCTCAGCCATCTGTGGTCCTAGGCCTTGCTCCTGGGTGGTGCTCAGGCTCTAGGTGACCAGACCCTCCAGCTCCGCATCCACCCGGTGACTCACCCCCAGCAGCAATTATCACAGGCCAGAGCAGCATTAGGAGCAGGGCTACTGTGGCTTCTCAGTGGAGCTTTCTAGATGTTCCTCTCATCTCATCTTCCTGGCTCAGCTCTGGTTTGAGTGACTAAGGCTCACCTTGCAGAATCAATGCTTTCTTGGCTTTGTCAAGATTTCTTAGTGGAAGCACTCTTCCTTGGTGGACAGGAAGGGAATCGGAGCTGATATTATCAGTTCTAACAAAAGATGAGAAAAGGTGGAGGCTTGACACTGCCAGGCAAGTCCTGGAGGGTTCGGCTTCCACTGGCTCTTCAGGAGACTGGCATCCAGACTGTGCCCACCTAGGACCCTGGCCAGGCTCAGGTCAACTTGTATTTTATCAGCAGTTTTTCTGGAAGTGGCCAGAACCAGGCAGGAGCCCTATTTGAGCACATACCCTTCAGTTCAGGAGGCCCCACAAAAGAGAACAGTGGGATGTTGACTGTGCTGCTGCCCCAAGGAACCTTGTCAAAGCTCAGCTGGGTGCTTTGTTTTTTTGTGATGGCTCCATGCCTAGTGGGAGGGCCCTTCCTGTCCTCGCTGAGTGGTCTTAGGGCCAATACCACAAAGGCAATCTTTGTAGCATGTAGCCTTTAAAAGGCTACTTGTTAATGAAATCTGGTACAAGCTCACAGGCCTCAGGTGACGTGGCCTGGTGAGGGATCGCCTCCTGACCCCAATGGGAGAAAGGACCATCATGTCATCTGTTCCCAGATGGACAACCTGAGGCGACATTCAGTCTCAGCAGGAAAAAGGAAGCTCCTTTCAGTCTTTCTTAGCCTTTTAGCTCTTTCTTAGTCTCCTCTGCTGCTTCTCCTGGACCAGCTACCTCATCTCTTTCCTAGCTAGATTTCCCAGTCCTCCTGCCTTTGAAAGTTCAAATGTCATTGCCCTTTACTCCTTTCATGGGAACCTACTGCCCTTTGGCAGCTCTTCTCCACCTGGTTTTGAGGCCTCTGTGTACACACACACACACACACACACACACACACAGCCATTGTTACTCTCCCTCCGGAACAGGTAGCTTTCTAGCAGGAAAAGGAAAGGAGATACTCTGGGGACAGGTTTTAGAGTAAGAGGTTGGACTAGATCATGGCTCGAGAGCCTGTGGGAACATCTGGGGTTGGAGATGTCAAAACCCAGCTTTGGGCAGAAGGAAATAGACTGTGGATTCAAAGCTGTGGGCCAGTCTGCCTTCGTGTAGTGATTGCTGTTGGTGGAAGGCAACAAGGGTCCCTTATGGAAATGGTAAAGCTGCTGAGGTCAGGGGAAGGTCTGTTCTCAGTCTAGCTCCAAGTCAGGGCCACCTGGGCTGTGAATAGAGGAGTCTGAAGCCCAACTTTGAGCTGGAGGGCAAAGGCCGGCTTTCTAAGGCACGAGGCCTCCTGGACAGCATTGAAAGTGCTGCCACAGGCCTGTGAGTAACACTCACTGCTCCATGTAGGGTGAGAGAGCTCTCCAATTTGCTTGGGAAGAAACCTTTCCCTCAGTTCAGGAGGAGGAGGAGCAGAGCCGATAAGGCCCCATGGCTTCTGGCTCTTTATCTAAACTGCAAACAGCCCAGATGCCTGCCAAGTCATGGGGTACAACTCAGGAGGTGGGAGGCTATGTGTGTGCATGTGTGTTCAGGAGGCAGATGAGGGTGGGGTGGAGGCCAGCATACCTTAGTTGTTTTCCTCTCTCTGTCCCCAACCCTTCCATCAACACTTTCTAGGGACTGTGTCTTTTCTCAGTGTGGGTTAGATGGGACATGAGATGTACTCCCATGGCTTTGTGCTCTGTTCAGGAAACCTATCATTAGGAAGGGGGTCTGAGGCAAAGATATAGTCTGCATTAATCTGAGTTAATCTGGAATGATCTTTTTGTTTTCCCCTGGAGACTGGACCAGTGACCTCATGCATGCTAGTTAGGTGCTGTCACTGAGCTACATCCTCCAGCTAGAATGATGCTGATTAGAATGAAATGTCAGTTTCCTACGGGCCCTCCTTTCCGAACGGTTCATCTCCAGTCCTAACAGGCCTCAGGTTTTGTGCAACGCTGTCAGGACTGAATGAATGAATTCTTCCCACTTTTGTGCCTGTCATTCCCTTAGCCCTGTGCATCTTCTGCTGGTACCACTGGGGCCTCTCACCACTTAGCGTCCACCATCAGCTGCCCTTTCTGTGGCTGAGTATTCCCATTATTACCTAGGGAATCCTGTTACCTGACTCAGATTTTTTTTTTTTAAAAGCTCTTGCCAGGTGACACTCCCGCAGTATTCATTTGCCCCTCCTCAGCCCACCTGGTTTGTTCATGCTGTGGTTTTTCCACCTGGCATTTCTGCATCCCATCCCTGGCCTTTGCTGTTCTAGGGAAGGTTTTGGGGTTTGTTTCTGTTGTTATTGTTGTTTGTTTTTGTTTTTGGACCAGAGCAGCTGGCAGAGAAAAGCTGTGAAGGGCCTGAGTACTGTTTTCACAGAGAAAGAACGGTTGTGGGCTTGAGAGCACGTGGCTCCTTTCCAGCTTGCCAAGAGCCAACTGTCTGTCATGGTTTTGCCTGTTACCTCTATGCTGATCCCTCACTGTGGCACCCCTTCGTACGGAGCTGATGGTCTTTCCAAGTCTGGCCCCAGCCTGGAAATCAGGCTTTGTGATGTGATTGATTATTAGTTGGTAGCATGTTTTATATCCCTGCCAAGTGCAGTTTACATAGATTCTCATATTTAATCTTCCCAAATGAATATCTGGGGTTGAGTTATTCCTGTTTTTCAGTTTCAGGCAAGTGAGCTTCCCCCCAGGCAACCTGGTTTATAAACACTGGGGGTAGGGATTAGGATTTGCTGGACCCTGACCTGACTCCTGCACAGGAGCTGTTGGGGGGTTGTTTTCTCACTCTGGTGCACTCGCTGAGCACGTGTTAGTGTGCTGTGAGCCATTGTGAGCCACGGTTTTCTGCAGTGGCCCTCCCTCTGTGACCCTTTGACCCTCCTCAGCTACATCACAGCTTCTTCAGCTCTTGCTCCTTCCACAGTGGTAATGAGGTACTTTCTCATGGACGAGTTGTTCAAACGTCTGACCATTGAGACTGTAAGTTTCTCGGAGACAGAGGCCATGCTTCATCTTACTCTCTATCCCAAGTGTGATATTAGCAAAAGGGCTCAATAAGATGGCTTTGATCACATGGAAGCTAGTCATCCTTTGAGTATGAATTATCATTTACAGCTGATGAAGAAACAAGACCAACAGCCAGCAGATGGTTTGAGATTTAATTTAGCTCAGTGGTAGAGCATTTAGGCCTGGATTTAGTTCCTAGCTTGGGGGTAAGGATGATAGACAGACATGGAGAGAAAAGATGGGACAGCAGGCAGTGGTGGTGCATACCTTTAATCTCAACACTAGAGAGGCAAAGGCAGGTGGATCTCTCTATGAGTTGAGTTCCAGGACAACTAGGGCTGTTATACAAAGAAACCTTGTCTAAAAAAAAAAAAAAAGCCCCCAAGAAAAAAATATGAGACAAAATCACAAACAGCAAGTTTATGAGAAAATGCTCAACATCAGTATTCACCAAGGAAATGTAACACGTCTACTCTCAAGAATGAAAGCTATCAAAGGGAAATAAAGCTGGTCATGTAGCGACACGCCTGTAATCCCAGCACTTTGGAGGTAGAGGCAGGAGGATTTGGAGTTCAAGGCTAGCCTTTACCACATAAAAAGTTCTAGCAGTAAAGGCATCCACTACCAAGCTCACCTAGCTATTTATTTATTTACTTATTCTTTACATTTATTATATTTATGTTTATTGGTATTTTGCCTGCATGTATATCTGAGGATGTCTGATCTTGAGTTACAGACAGTTGTGAGCTACCATGTGTGCTGGGAATTGAACTCAGGTCCTCTGGAAGAGCAGTCAGTGCTCTTAACTGGTGAGCCATCTCTCCAGCCTCTAGCACTTTATTTTTTAATTATTGCAAATTTTGGTAAATTTAAGATTTTTTCCATTTTGACCTCAGAATTAAAAAAAATATATTAAAACTGTATATTAAATGCATAAGAATAATTAATACATATAATACAATTTTTTTCTTTTTCCCCCTTTTTTTTTTTTTTTTTTTTTTTGGTGTTACTGTGTACTAAACTCAGAGCCTTACATGCATCAGGCAGGTGCTGTGCCATTGAGCTCTAACCATACCATGTGTGTAATGTATAAATCCAGTTACATATATCTACCTCCTCAAACATTTCTCATCTCTTTAAGGTAAAAACACTGAAAGTCCTTTCTAGATCTTTGGAATATTTAATGCTAAATTGTACTGCTGTAGCTACACCATTCTGGAACCACACAAGATTGCTTTTCTCTCTTCCAGTGTAGCCCAGCATCCACTGACATCTCTCCAGCCCTCCCCACTGTTTTCATCAGCCTCTGGAAGTCTCAACTTCCAGGAAGTCAGTTTTTCACCAGTATAGACTAGTCTTTTTGTGCTAGTTTATTTCACATAGCATAATGTCCCCAGTTCTATGTTGTCACCAGTGACAGGATTTCATTACTTTTCATGGCTGAATAATCTTCTACTATGTGTATGTAGTGCTGTTTTTATCACATTCCTCCACTGACCGACACCTAGGTTGTTCCCATGTCTTGGCTACTGTGAAGAATGCTGCAGCACACATGGAGTGCAGCTACCTCTTCTGATTTCATTTCAGAATCCAGTAGAGAGAGTGCTGGTTCAGACTGTAGTTCTTTTGTTCGTTTATTTTGTTTTTCTGAGACAGGGTATTGCTATGTAGTTCTGACTGCTCTGGAGCTTGCCATATATACAGTCCAGGCTGTCTTCAAACGCAGAGATCCTCCTGCCTCTGCCTCCTGAGTGCTGGAACTAAATGTGAAGGCCAGTGTGACTCGCCATAGTTCTGTTTAGTGTTTTAAAGCCTCCAGCATTGGTTTTCCTTGTCGTTGCACTGGTTGACATTCTCACTAACAGTGTGAGGGTCCCCTCTTCCCACACCCTTACCAACACTTCTTATTTTTGTTTTGTTGTTGTTGCTCTTGTTTTTCGGGAGGCAGAGGCAGGTGGATCTCCGAGTTCCAGGCCAGTCTAATCTGTAGAGGGAGTTCCAGGACAGCCAGGAATACACAGAGAAACCTGTCCTGAAAAACAAAAACGAACAACCACAACAAAAGCTGCACATTTTTATGCTCAGCTGGAGAGATTGTTAGCTGTTAGGAGCACTTACTGCTCTTTTAGAGAGTCCTGGGTCTACAAGGGGAAAGAGCTATTCCCTGCGTTCACTTCCTGTTCTCTGTAACCGTTGCTGTAACAGTCTCTCAAGCAGCCGGGACTGTAGGTGAAAACCACTGACTAGCTAGAATTCACCGCCCCCCGTCTGGTTTGGAGACTTGAACTTGCCATCCCACATCTCTGTCTTCCAGGTGCTATTATTACAGACTTGACTGGCAAAATTCAAGAGTGTGTAATTCAGTAGTTTAAAAGTCAGTGGTTTTAGTATTTTTATAGTGTTGTGCGGCCATCTTCACTATCTAATTTTAGGACATTCTTATCACTCCACAAGGAAACCCTGTGCCCATCAGCAGTCACTCGCTGTTCATCTCCCTTCCTAGCTTCTGACAGCTAGTATGTTCTTTATGTCCCTGGATTTGCCCATCTGGACACTTCATTTAAACTGGTGTATTACTTGTGCCTCTTTGTGTCTGGCTTCTTTCACATAGGTTGTTCTTAGGGTTCATCCACTTTGTAACAATATTTCATTTGTAAGTGTCTGAAATATTCATTGTGTGGCTGTCCGATATGTGTTAATCTTTTAGTAAGCTGATGGATGGATTGAGGGTTTTCTACCTTTTGCCTATTATGAACAATACTACAATACTGTTATGATCATTTGTATACAAGTTTGGGGGTGGACTTATATTTTCTGATAGCTTGTGTATCTAGGGGTAGAATGGCTGGCTCACACAATAACTGCGTCATTGAGGGGCTACCAGACTCTTTCCTAAATGGCTGTACCATTTCATTCCCCGACCAGCAGTGCAGAAGAGTTTCAGTCTTCCCAGGTCCTCACCACCACTTACGCCTGTATCTTTACCATACTGATGACTGTGAAGTGGCCTCTCAATTTGTTTGATTTGTGTTTCCCCTGTGGCTAGGGATGTGGAGCATCCTTGTATGTGTTTATTGGCCATTTGTATATATCATTCAAAGAAGTATCTATGAAGATCAGCATGGCACTGATCTGTAGATCAGTTTAGGGTGTGTCTCCATAGTCATCTGTGAACATGAACTTGTTTCCTTTGGTTCAGACCTTTCATTTCTTTCTTTCTTTCTTTCTTTCTTTCTTTCTTTCTTTCTTTCTTTTGTTGGTTTTTTGAGATAGAGATTCTCTGTAGCTTTGGAGCCTGTCCTGGACTAACTCTGTAGGCCAGGCTGGCCTCGAACTCACAGAGATCCACCTGTCTCTACCTCCTGAGTGCTGGGATTACAGCCACCACCGCCTGGCCCTTCCATTTCTTTAAATGGTGTATTGTAGTTTGCAGTGTGTAAGTCTTCTTGTGGTGAGTCTATTCCTCAGTATTGCAGTGTATTTGTGTTACTCTGTTTAGATTTCACCTGCGCTGTTTGGCCTCCTCCTTACTTTGACTCTTTCTCAGCTAGCCTGAGGACAGTACTGGGTCTCCATAAGGCCTAGTACCTTGTAGCATGATGCCTCAAAGTAAGTAGTCCAGAGTTTATTTTTTGTTCCTATTGATTCTGTGAAAAAGTCACCTTTCAAGCCAGAAGGTAGGGGCACACACCTTTCATCCCAGCACCCGGGAGGCAGAGGCAGGCAGAGCTCTGTGAGTTTAGTGCCAGCCTGCTCTACAGAGTGAGCTACAGGACAGCCAGGGCTGTTAGAGAAACCCTGTCTTAAAACAAAAAAACAAAAAACAAAAAACGAAAACAAACAAACAAAAAAACCCACCTTTTATCTACCGATGCTCAGGATGGTGGGGCGACTTTCCTTGAGACTGAGTTCTGGCTGATGGAAGCAGATGGAGAACAGAATTTTGATTTCACAGCCACTGCTCCCCCAGCCATCACCCTGCATAGGACTGTTGTTCTATTCTTAGACCCCTGGGGCTTGTGTCTAGGTCTCTGTCTCTTATACATTGTAGCCCCAAGCATGATGGAATGGCTGATATCACAAAGACTGGCAGGTGTGGGGGTCGCTGTGCTGGGCATCTGTAATGTGCCAGTCTCCCAGATATTGCAGAAAGCACCCTACACTGAGTAGTTCTCGTGGCAACTGCATAAAGTTATCTGATTGTTTTGCTTCTGTAGATCAGGGGACTGAGGCTCAGCAGGTGCCAGACATTCCCGAGTTGGTCAGGCAGTGGTGGCAGGTGGATCTTACTGTGTTCGAGGCCAGCCTGGTCTACAGAGCAAGTTCCAGGACATCCGGGGCTACACAGAGAAACCCTGTCTCAACAAGCCAAAAGGAAAAGAAAAAAGAAAGAAAAAAGGAAAAGAAAAGAAATTCTGAAGTTGAAGAGCAGCTTAAGCATTGAACTTGTATTAGTCAGGGCTCTCTAGAACAGTGGTTCTCAACCTTCCTCTAATGCAGTCCTCATGTGGTTTGGTATATTAGTCAGGGCTCTCTAGAACAGTGGTTCTCAACCTTCCTCTAATGCAGTCCTCATGTGGTATATTAGTCAGGGCTCTCTAGAACAGTAGTTCTCAACCTTCCTCTAGTGCAGTCCTCATGTGGTAGTGACCCCAGCCAGAAAATTATTTTAGTTGCTACTTCACAACTGTACTTTTGCTACTGTTATGAATAATAATATAAATATTTTTGGAGGTAGGGTTTTCCAAATAAGTTGTGACCTATAGATTGAGACCAGGTGCTCTAGAGGAACAGAACTGATAGGATGAATATGTATGTATTAGAGTGGCTTGGCAGCAATGGCTATGTACCAACGGGAAGTCCAAGAATCCAACAGCTCAGTTCATGAGGCTGGATGTCCCAGCTGGTCTTCAGTATATGCCAGAATCTCAGGGAAGTAGGCTTTGATACCAGAGAAGGAATGGACTTACCAGTGATAGTGAGGGCAAGCAGGCAAAGAGCAAGAGCTCCCTTCTTCCATGTGCTTTATATAGACTGCCACCAGAAGGCATGGCCCAGATTAAAGGTGTATCTTCTCATCTCAAAAGATCCAGATTAAAGGTGAACATTCCCACTTCAGATGATTAATCCCAGCACTTGGGAGGCAGAGGCAGGTAGATCTCTGAGTTCCAGGCCATCCTGGTCTACAGAGTGAGTTCTAGGACAGCCAGGGCTACACAGAGAAGCCCTATTTTGAAAAACCAAAAAGAAAAAGAAAAAAGAAAAATACCTCATAGGTGAGGCCAGCTGAGTGGGTTTTAGTTAGTTCCAGACGTAGTCAAGTTGATAACCAAGAAATAGCCATCCCAGAACTGCATGCAGTTAGGATGATTCCGAAGCTCAAGCTGTGGTGCTGGGAGAGGGGAATGGTGAGTCCATATGAGTGGTCTTCAGGAGGCAGGGTTGAGGACTGGAAGGGTATGCAGAGGCTCTGTCAACACCAGTTGGGTTAGATCAATCTAGAAGCCTTTGTTCCCCGGCCTAAAACAATCACTGCTTGTCTAGAGGCCCCCTTCTTTGGATAGTGACACAGCAGAGGCCTGGAAGCCTCACCAGTGACCCCATTGCCCTGTGGTGGTGGGCTTGGCAAATGTCCCTGTGGTGACAAGCTGAGGGTGGAATGGCGCTGTGGTGCTGGGCTGTGGCAGTAGACACTCATTTGCACTTGCAGGGCTTGCCTCTGTCAGCACATGGTGAATTTGTTAAGTGTGGGCATCTTTGCTTTCTGTTTCTCCACAGCACATGATGTCATTTCTGTCCTGTAATGGAGTCTTCCAGACAAGTTCTATAAAAGAAATTCTCCGTCTTCTACACAGAAGTCATACCAGTTCAGCACCTCTTGGCTGGATTGGGGTGATGGGGTAGGCAAAGAACGTTGTCAGTAGAGGGTCCGACTGCCTTGGTAGAATGAGCAGCTTTTATAAGATGGACCTGACCTGGAGTGAGGACAGGAAGGCTTGGGACAACTACAAACTCTGTCTCTTGTCAGTGTTTTCATCCCTGGAGCTGAACTGGGATGTCTCACTCCTCACTCAGAGTCACCGACTGGCTGGCTGTGCCTGTTACACCAGTGTTGGCAGTATGAACATCTGAGCAAACACTTGCTGAGCAGCAGGGAATGACCTGGCCTCCCTTTCATGAAGCCAAACACATCCCTTTGTGTTTTTTTCAGAGATGAAGAAACAAACACAAAAATCCCCAACTACCTGAACTGTCTGTCTTCTGTATCCATGGCTTCTGCATTTAAGGGATCAAAAATATTGGGAAAATATGTTAATGTTGGTACTGGTGTGTAGTATGTTGTTAGTCCTGTGTTGGTTTCTGGCTGTGTCTGTGTTGAGCACACACAGACTTTTTTGTTATTATTTCCTAAACCATACAGCATGACACCTATTTGCATAACATTTGCCTGGTGTCAGGTATGAGTCATAGAGATGGTTTGCATGTATGGAAGGTGGCCAGGGAGTCACAGACGAGAAGCACATAATTTTTTGCAACCAGGTTTTGGTATCTGAAATAGTCTTGGAATCAGTCCTGTTTTGGACGATTGCAGTATGTTGGTGTTTTAGGGTATTTCACAGTTGGGGGAAAGGATTTGTTTATTTATTTATTTGCACGTGTGCTTGTGCTTTTATGAGTTTGTGTACCACGTGAGAGTGGGCACTCACAGAGGCCAGAGAGGGCATTGGATCCCTGGAACTGTGCTGTGTATGAGTCACTTGGTGCAGTTTTGGGGCTGGAACCTTGGTTCTCTCTAAAAGCACTAAGTGCTCTTAACTGCTGAGCCATCCCTCCAACCCCATATTATTTTGGGGGGTGGGGAAATGCTAGATTTTATGCATCAAAATTGAAAACAACAGAATGAGTGTTGGGCCCCTTTCTTCCCTTCCAGCCTGGTGTGCATAGTTTGGTCCATCTGCCACTAGAACCAGAATATTACCCAGGTTGAGCCTGAGCATTGCCGGTATCCCGAGAGCATCCTGGGAAAGGGATACCTCCTTCTTGCCTGAGGCCTATTCCCAACCCAGAGAGACTCACCCTAGAGCTGGTTCCTTTTCCCAGCGAGATTGAGAGAATCAAGTCCTTTAGATTTGGACGGCAGGCATAACTAATGTTTATGCTCATGAGGTTCTCAACTCTTCCCCTCAGTGCACTGAGGGTAATGTCCCATCCTATATTTTGCCCATGGTATGAGAATGAGAATGTTGTTGTAACATATCTAAAGGAATTCTCAAGAGAGTAGCCAAGATCTATTGTAGAAGTGTTTCCTCAGCCATCTGTGGTCCTAGGCCTTGCTCCTGGGTGGTGCTCAGGCTCTAGGTGACCAGACCCTCCAGCTCCGCATCCACCCGGTGACTCACCCCCAGCAGCAATTATCACAGGCCAGAGCAGCATTAGGAGCAGGGCTACTGTGGCTTCTCAGTGGAGCTTTCTAGATGTTCCTCTCATCTCATCTTCCTGGCTCAGCTCTGGTTTGAGTGACTAAGGCTCACCTTGCAGAATCAATGCTTTCTTGGCTTTGTCAAGATTTCTTAGTGGAAGCACTCTTCCTTGGTGGACAGGAAGGGAATCGGAGCTGATATTATCAGTTCTAACAAAAGATGAGAAAAGGTGGAGGCTTGACACTGCCAGGCAAGTCCTGGAGGGTTCGGCTTCCACTGGCTCTTCAGGAGACTGGCATCCAGACTGTGCCCACCTAGGACCCTGGCCAGGCTCAGGTCAACTTGTATTTTATCAGCAGTTTTTCTGGAAGTGGCCAGAACCAGGCAGGAGCCCTATTTGAGCACATACCCTTCAGTTCAGGAGGCCCCACAAAAGAGAACAGTGGGATGTTGACTGTGCTGCTGCCCCAAGGAACCTTGTCAAAGCTCAGCTGGGTGCTTTGTTTTTTTGTGATGGCTCCATGCCTAGTGGGAGGGCCCTTCCTGTCCTCGCTGAGTGGTCTTAGGGCCAATACCACAAAGGCAATCTTTGTAGCATGTAGCCTTTAAAAGGCTACTTGTTAATGAAATCTGGTACAAGCTCACAGGCCTCAGGTGACGTGGCCTGGTGAGGGATCGCCTCCTGACCCCAATGGGAGAAAGGACCATCATGTCATCTGTTCCCAGATGGACAACCTGAGGCGACATTCAGTCTCAGCAGGAAAAAGGAAGCTCCTTTCAGTCTTTCTTAGCCTTTTAGCTCTTTCTTAGTCTCCTCTGCTGCTTCTCCTGGACCAGCTACCTCATCTCTTTCCTAGCTAGATTTCCCAGTCCTCCTGCCTTTGAAAGTTCAAATGTCATTGCCCTTTACTCCTTTCATGGGAACCTACTGCCCTTTGGCAGCTCTTCTCCACCTGGTTTTGAGGCCTCTGTGTACACACACACACACACACACACACACACAGCCATTGTTACTCTCCCTCCGGAACAGGTAGCTTTCTAGCAGGAAAAGGAAAGGAGATACTCTGGGGACAGGTTTTAGAGTAAGAGGTTGGACTAGATCATGGCTCGAGAGCCTGTGGGAACATCTGGGGTTGGAGATGTCAAAACCCAGCTTTGGGCAGAAGGAAATAGACTGTGGATTCAAAGCTGTGGGCCAGTCTGCCTTCGTGTAGTGATTGCTGTTGGTGGAAGGCAACAAGGGTCCCTTATGGAAATGGTAAAGCTGCTGAGGTCAGGGGAAGGTCTGTTCTCAGTCTAGCTCCAAGTCAGGGCCACCTGGGCTGTGAATAGAGGAGTCTGAAGCCCAACTTTGAGCTGGAGGGCAAAGGCCGGCTTTCTAAGGCACGAGGCCTCCTGGACAGCATTGAAAGTGCTGCCACAGGCCTGTGAGTAACACTCACTGCTCCATGTAGGGTGAGAGAGCTCTCCAATTTGCTTGGGAAGAAACCTTTCCCTCAGTTCAGGAGGAGGAGGAGCAGAGCCGATAAGGCCCCATGGCTTCTGGCTCTTTATCTAAACTGCAAACAGCCCAGATGCCTGCCAAGTCATGGGGTACAACTCAGGAGGTGGGAGGCTATGTGTGTGCATGTGTGTTCAGGAGGCAGATGAGGGTGGGGTGGAGGCCAGCATACCTTAGTTGTTTTCCTCTCTCTGTCCCCAACCCTTCCATCAACACTTTCTAGGGACTGTGTCTTTTCTCAGTGTGGGTTAGATGGGACATGAGATGTACTCCCATGGCTTTGTGCTCTGTTCAGGAAACCTATCATTAGGAAGGGGGTCTGAGGCAAAGATATAGTCTGCATTAATCTGAGTTAATCTGGAATGATCTTTTTGTTTTCCCCTGGAGACTGGACCAGTGACCTCATGCATGCTAGTTAGGTGCTGTCACTGAGCTACATCCTCCAGCTAGAATGATGCTGATTAGAATGAAATGTCAGTTTCCTACGGGCCCTCCTTTCCGAACGGTTCATCTCCAGTCCTAACAGGCCTCAGGTTTTGTGCAACGCTGTCAGGACTGAATGAATGAATTCTTCCCACTTTTGTGCCTGTCATTCCCTTAGCCCTGTGCATCTTCTGCTGGTACCACTGGGGCCTCTCACCACTTAGCGTCCACCATCAGCTGCCCTTTCTGTGGCTGAGTATTCCCATTATTACCTAGGGAATCCTGTTACCTGACTCAGATTTTTTTTTTTTAAAAGCTCTTGCCAGGTGACACTCCCGCAGTATTCATTTGCCCCTCCTCAGCCCACCTGGTTTGTTCATGCTGTGGTTTTTCCACCTGGCATTTCTGCATCCCATCCCTGGCCTTTGCTGTTCTAGGGAAGGTTTTGGGGTTTGTTTCTGTTGTTATTGTTGTTTGTTTTTGTTTTTGGACCAGAGCAGCTGGCAGAGAAAAGCTGTGAAGGGCCTGAGTACTGTTTTCACAGAGAAAGAACGGTTGTGGGCTTGAGAGCACGTGGCTCCTTTCCAGCTTGCCAAGAGCCAACTGTCTGTCATGGTTTTGCCTGTTACCTCTATGCTGATCCCTCACTGTGGCACCCCTTCGTACGGAGCTGATGGTCTTTCCAAGTCTGGCCCCAGCCTGGAAATCAGGCTTTGTGATGTGATTGATTATTAGTTGGTAGCATGTTTTATATCCCTGCCAAGTGCAGTTTACATAGATTTTCATATTTAATCTTCCCAAATGAATATCTGGGGTTGAGTTATTCCTGTTTTTCAGTTTCAGGCAAGTGAGCTTCCCCCCAGGCAACCTGGTTTATAAACATTGGGGGTAGGGATTAGGATTTGCTGGACCCTGACCTGACTCCTGCACAGGAGCTGTTGGGGGTTGTTTTCTCACTCTGGTGCACTCGCTGAGCACGTGTTAGTGTGCTGTGAGCCATTGTGAGCCACGGTTTTCTGCAGTGGCCCTCCCTCTGTGACCCTTTGACCCTCCTCAGCTACATCACAGCTTCTTCAGCTCTTGCTCCTTCCACAGTGGTAATGAGGTACTTTCTCATGGACGAGTTGTTCAAACGTCTGACCATTGAGACTGTAAGTTTCTCGGAGACAGAGGCCATGCTTCATCTTACTCTCTATCCCAAGTGTGATATTAGCAAAAGGCTCAATAAGATGGCTTTGATCACATGGAAGCTAGTCATCCTTTGAGTATGAATTATCATTTACAGCTGATGAAGAAACAAGACCAACAGCCAGCAGATGGTTTGAGATTTAATTTAGCTCAGTGGTAGAGCATTTAGGCCTGGATTTAGTTCCTAGCTTGGGGGTAAGGATGATAGACAGACATGGAGAGAAAAGATGGGACAGCAGGCAGTGGTGGTGCATACCTTTAATCTCAACACTAGAGAGGCAAAGGCAGGTGGATCTCTCTATGAGTTGAGTTCCAGGACAACTAGGGCTGTTATACAAAGAAACCTTGTCTAAAAAAAAAAAAAAAGCCCCAAGAAAAAAAATATGAGACAAAATCACAAACAGCAAGTTTATGAGAAAATGCTCAACATCAGTATTCACCAAGGAAATGTAACACATCTACTCTCAAGAATGAAAGCTATCAAAGGGAAATAAAGCTGGTCATGTAGCGACACGCCTGTAATCCCAGCACTTTGGAGGTAGAGGCAGGAGGATTTGGAGTTCAAGGCTAGCCTTTACCACATAAAAAGTTCTAGCAGTAAAGGCATCCACTACCAAGCTCACCTAGCTATTTATTTATTTACTTATTCTTTACATTTATTATATTTTATGTTTATTGGTATTTTGCCTGCATGTATATCTGAGGATGTCTGATCTTGAGTTACAGACAGTTGTGAGCTACCATGTGTGCTGGGAATTGAACTCAGGTCCTCTGGAAGAGCAGTCAGTGCTCTTAACTGGTGAGCCATCTCTCCAGCCTCTAGCACTTTATTTTTTAATTATTGCAAATTTTGGTAAATTTTAAGATTTTTCCATTTTGACCTCAGAATTAAAAAAAATATATTAAAACTGTATATTAAATGCATAAGAATAATTAATACATATAATACAATTTTTTTCTTTTTCCCCCTTTTTTTTTTTTTTTTTTTTTTTTTTTGGTGTTACTGTGTACTAAACTCAGAGCCTTACATGCATCAGGCAGGTGCTGTGCCATTGAGCTATAACCATACCATGTGTGTAATGTATAAATCCAGTTACATATATCTACCTCCTCAAACATTTCTCATCTCTTTAAGGTAAAAACACTGAAAGTCCTTTCTAGATCTTTGGAATATTTAATGCTAAATTGTACTGCTGTAGCTACACCATTCTGGAACCACACAAGATTGCTTTTCTCTCTTCCAGTGTAGCCCAGCATCCACTGACATCTCTCCAGCCCTCCCCACTGCTTTCATCAGCCTCTGGAAGTCTCAACTTCCAGGAAGTCAGTTTTTCACCAGTATAGACTAGTCTTTTTGTGCTAGTTTATTTCACATAGCATAATGTCCCCAGTTCTATGTTGTCACCAGTGACAGGATTTCATTACTTTTCATGGCTGAATAATCTTCTACTATGTGTATGTAGTGCTGTTTTTATCACATTCCTCCACTGACCGACACCTAGGTTGTTCCCATGTCTTGGCTACTGTGAAGAATGCTGCAGCACACATGGAGTGCAGCTACCTCTTCTGATTTCATTTCAGAATCCAGTAGAGAGAGTGCTGGTTCAGACTGTAGTTCTTTTGTTCGTTTATTTTGTTTTTCTGAGACAGGGTATTGCTATGTAGTTCTGACTGCTCTGGAGCTTGCCATATATACAGTCCAGGCTGTCTTCAAACGCAGAGATCCTCCTGCCTCTGCCTCCTGAGTGCTGGAACTAAATGTGAAGGCCAGTGTGACTCGCCATAGTTCTGTTTAGTGTTTTAAAGCCTCCAGCATTGGTTTTCCTTGTCGTTGCACTGGTTGACATTCTCACTAACAGTGTGAGGGTCCCCTCTTCCCACACCCTTACCAACACTTCTTATTTTTGTTTTGTTGTTGTTGCTCTTGTTTTTCGGGAGGCAGAGGCAGGTGGATCTCCGAGTTCCAGGCCAGTCTAATCTGTAGAGGGAGTTCCAGGACAGCCAGGGAATACACAGAGAAACCTGTCCTGAAAAACAAAAACGAACAACCACAACAAAAGCTGCACATTTTTATGCTCAGCTGGAGAGATTGTTAGCTGTTAGGAGCACTTACTGCTCTTTTAGAGAGTCCTGGGTCTACAAGGGGAAAGAGCTATTCCCTGCGTTCACTTCCTGTTCTCTGTAACCGTTGCCCTGGCTCACTGGCCTCTAGATCTTACAGCATGGGAAGACCCTGGCTCCAGGAGAACATTTGCATTTTAATTCAAGTTTATTTTGGTTCAATTAAGTATGTTTGGAACCTACACCAAAGCAGGCACCAGGCCAGGTTCTTTGGGTGGGAAAACAGGGGCTCTGACATTGAATGGAAGTAATGATTCTGGAGTTTCCTACTTCCTGTGGGTCCCTCTGAGCCTCATTTTTTTAATCAGTAAAATTCGAGTTGATTATATCCCCATGGGATTATGGGGAAAATTAAACGAGCTAAAAGATGCCTGGCTTAGAGAAGGCAGGAAATGAGAGTTCTTCTGCTGTGCCCCTGGAGCTAGCTGTGTATGCCACATTTACATGACAAAGATGAGGGGTGTAGCTGGGCAGCAGACTCCTCATCCTTCAGATGGCCCAGGAGGCCTAAGTTCTCATAGTACCAAACTCTTACCTCTACACTGCACTTTAATACGTCAGGCCCAGCAGAAATCAACAATAATTGTCATAGCAAAACTTGTGTACGTGAGTGTGCCCGCTCTCAAAACATTTTGGTTTTGCTCTTTTTGTTGTTTTGAGACAAGGGCTAGTCCAAGCCTAGAACTCCAGCTCTTCTGCCTCTGGATCCTAAGTGCTGGAAGTGTCACACACACACACACACACACACACACACACACACACACACACTCTTCACAAGCTCCCACTGTACTCACTCTCCTTGTGCTGCTGTCAGATGACACAGACCTAGTAAAACAAGCCACTTACAGCCCTGATTTTGCAGTTTGAGGTGCAGCAGCAAAACTTGCTTGAATTTCTTTTTTCTTCATTGTTTCACAAATAGAATATCTCTTGCCAAAGATCTTAGCAATTTCAGCCTATGATTTTTTTCTTAATAAGTCAAGAACTGTCACTTAAAGGAAGCATACCGAGGCCTCTCACCGCCCTTGTACTTGGGGCCGTTGGTAAGTAAGTGCTGTGCTACTGGGACAGCCTTTGATAATTTAGACTGCCAAGTGACTAGCAGGCGGGTGACATATGCAGCATGGATTTGCTAGACAAAGGGATGATTCAAGTCTACCCAGGGCCAACAGGACCAAGAGAAATATTACTCAGAATGCACTGATTAATAACTGAAGAATTGCCAGCCGGTGGAGGTGCACACCTTTAATCCTGGAGCTCAGGAGGCAGAGGCAAGTGGACCTCTGAGTTCGAGGCCAGCCTGGTCTACAGAGTGAGTTCCAGGGCAGTCAGGGCTACACAGAGAAACCCTGTCTCAAAAAACAAAAATAAATAAATAAATAGCTGGAGAGATGGCTCAGCAGTTAAGTGTGTATATTGATTTTGCACAAGATCCAAGTCTGTTTCTGTTATCCACCTCTGGCAGCGCACAACCACCTGTAACTGTAGCCTCTAGGTGATCAGAGGCCAAAGCATCTTCAGGGACCTTTATTTATGTGCACATGCCCACAAATACCTACTCTGTTACTGCTCCCTTGTTGGAGTAGGGCCCACCCACAGCAGCTTCTGGGGAAAGTGGTCAGCCATGGTCTTACTGCACTTATTTAAGAGACATGGTTTTGCTATGTTGCCCATGCTGGCCTCCAGAGTTTCCCCTGCTACCGTGTATGTGTGTGGTGTGTGGTGTGTGTGTGTGTGTGTGTGTGTGTGTGTGTGTGTGTGTAACACAGAGACACAGAGAGAGACACAGAGCCTGGAACTTACTATGTGGACCAGGTTGGCCTAGAACACTCAGAGATCACTTCTGCCTTCACAAGTGCTGGTAACAAAGCCCTGCACCACCACCCACCACATCAGGTACACTTCTGCCTCCAGTTTCCTTCTCTCTCTCTCTCTGTCTCCTTCCTTCCTCTTTCTTTTCTTTTCTTCCTTCCTTCTTTCCTTCCTTCCTTCCTTCCTTCCTTCCTCCCTCCCTCCCTCCCTCCCTCCCTTCCTCCCTTCCTTTATTTCCTTACTTCCTTTTTTCCTTTCTTCCTTTATAACTCTGACTGTCCCATCCTGGAACTCACTCTGTAGACCAGCTGGCCTTAAACTCACAGAGATCCACCTGTCTCTGCCTCCTGAGCACGAAGATTAAAGGCGTGAGCCACTAACTACCCCAGGATGCCTCCGGTTTCTTAATCATTCCTCTGAGCCTCCTGTGTACTGGGATAGACAGGTGTTTACTGCCGCACCTGGCTTACTTTTTATCTTTGTTGTTTTACTTTCATACATGATCTGTAGTTAGATGGAGAGGAACATTCCAGATTGGAAGTCATTTTTATATGACAAGTTTGAAGACATGCTTCGTACTTTTGTAGCTTCTCAAATTGCTGAGAAATGCCAAACCTTTCTGATATATGATTGCTCTGCCTGCCTCGGCACATCTCTCTGTCTACCCCGGGAACTCCTTGAATTGTTACTATTGTGTTCTCTGTATTCTCACCACTCTTTCTTTATGAAACTCACGTTATTTAGCTTTTGGATCTCTTGAACTGACCCTCTCATTTTACCCCATCCCTGGCTTATGTGCGGTTTCTTTGTCTTTTTTTTTTTTTTTTTTTGGAGCTGAGGATCGAACCCAGGGCCTTGCGCTTGCTAGGCAGGCGCTCTACCACTGAACTAAATCCCCAACCCCAGTTTCTTTGTCTTTTTGCTTTTAGTTTCTAGATTTCCTTTCATCTTAGCATCCCAACCCTTCTATTGATGTTTTTGTTTGTTTCCAACATACTTTTAATTTCCTAGTGCCCTTTTTCCTGAGTAGTTCTTTAAAAACACATGTAAAATATCCCATTGTTTCAGGGATATGCTCTTATTATTTCCCTGAGGATTTTAATGATGTGTTTTTTTCTTCTCCCTGCATAGACTGCTGCCTCTAAATTGCCTTTTTTTTTTTTTTTTCCTGCAACTTTCTTTCCAGAGTACAGGGGACTGTTTTGTCTTACAGTAGGTGACAGGGTGGGCTGTTTGTGGGGTCTTACATCCAGAAGTCTTTACTCTTACTGGTGTTCTAGAAATGGTATGCAGTATGGGGCAGGATAAGTCACTTACCCCAGCCTCATTTTCACAAGATTTTCAGCCCCTCCACTATGCCTTGTGTCCCAACTCTAGTCAGGGACTCCTTCTTTATCTGTCCAGAGGGTGAGTTCTGTTCTCCCTGGGGTGATTAAGAGAGTGTAGCTGTCTAACTGTTGGTTGGCTTTTACTCCATCCCATTGTTTGACACCTGCTCCTTCCCTGGTCGTCATGGAGTATGGGGTTGGTGGAGTAATCAGACTTTGGGGTTGTGAGGTCCATGAACCTGACCTATCCTTCCTGATCACGTTACTGGTATCACCTCTCCTGTTATCTCTGTCCTTGAGTGGTTTCTATCTTTAAGAAAATCTGGGGCTGGAAAGATGGCTCAGTGGTTAAGAGCACCATGTTCAATTCCCAGCACCCACATGGTGGCTCACAACCATCTGTAATGAGATCTGGCGCCCTCTTCTGTATGCATAATAAATAAATAAATCTTAAAAAAAGAAAGAAGGGTTGGGGATTTAGCTCAGTGGTAGAGTGTTTGCCTAGCAAGCGCAAGGCTCTGGGTTCGAAAAAAAAAGAAAGAAAAGAAAATCTGCTAGTTACAGTGGTGAATACCTATAATCTCAGGAGAATGGGGTGGGGAAGAAGACCTCAAATTTGAAGCCATCTTGGATTACATAGTAAGACTTTGTCTAAAAAACAAAAATCTCTTTCCTGAATTGTGTTGGGACTTCTGGAGGGAGAAGCATTGGAACATATAACTCAAACCCCAACAGCAGTCATGCAACAGGGAATGGAGGGACCATCTATAGGGAAAGAGGATAGTGATTTAAAAAAACAACAAAAACCATAGAGTAAAGATACAGGTGGGCTGGATGTACAGGATTCCAGAAAGTGGAAGGATGGTGGAGACAGGCTAGAAAGCAGGTTTGTGTTATCGTGAGCACAACCCAGAACTGCCAGAAGGACATCTTACCCATTATTGGCTCCTGGGTTGATGGTTACAAGGATCTTACAATAGTTCAGGTCATCAGAAGAGGGTAATGCAGGGGAGGTTTCAGAAATGGAAGGCAAGAAGATTGTGAGGTACTCAAGAGGTCCAACAATAGCATTTCTTGAGTAGATGACGGGGGGGGGGGGGGGGGGGAGGGCTGAAGGTGATGTTAGAATTCAGTCCTCGAGGAGATGGTGTTGAGAAAGACAGAGGGGCTGTTTGGCCTGGCTTATGTACTTGTAGGGACATGATGAAGGAGATGACGGGAAGGCAAGTTCAGCTACAAAATAGACAGATGTTTGTACATCAAAAAGCTATAATTTTAAACCCCCATACTTCAACTTGCAAAATCCTGTGGCTGGGAGGGAGCTATCAAGGGTAGAACGAGGAAGTTAGTCTCTTAGAAGACAGAAGGACAGTTTTCAAGTTGTTAAAAATGATCATCAAAACATTTTTATTTTGTGATGTGCTCAGGCTAATTAGCACTGCCGGTGGCTTCTGGGTACCAAATGCATCTACGCGTTGACAGAGGCCTGTCTCCCACCTTCGTTAGCTCTTCGCCTGTTTGACTGAGTCAAACCCTTTGTGTTCTAGGCTCTTCTGTAGAGAAAGGAAATTCTTTGTATGAATTCTGTGGTTAAAAGGGAAGCAGAGAAGGGGCTGTGCTCATTGGCCTGGCCCACTGTGGAGGTGTTCTGTCAGTGGTAGATAGGGGAGGTTGAGGAAAGGGCACTGCTGAGAGGGTTTGCTAATTCCTAGGGAATAAATATACCAGCTGTGGCCACTTTCCAGCTACTGACATGATGCCATTGAACATGGAGCCAGAAAGCAGTAGCACAGTCAGGTAGGCCAGTGAGAAGAGCAAGACCAGACCCATGGCTCCCTATTGGCAGCTGGTGATGCCAGCAGGACCTTGTCTTTGAGATGGTCTGACTTTCCTGAGCAAGGCTTCTCCCTGCTGCAGCCTCAGCCTCTCGAAAAGCCTCTGCTTTCTTCCCCCACTTCCTGCCTCATGCTACTTTGGCAGCACCACAGATCCAGCACTCACACTCAGCACTACTCCAAGTACAAAGAGCCAAGTGAAGGCTGACTGTGTGACAGGCAGTGGCCTAGGCACCTACATGCCTCAACTCATTTGATCCCTCTTTACCAACCCCAGAGGTAATTACTATTAACTCATACTTTATAGGTGAAAAAATTGAGTTTCAGAGGTGAAGCAGCTTCCTCAGAGTCTATAGAGCTGATTTCAACCCAGGCAGCTTGACTCCCAAGGGCTTAGGCACTGTGTTGGCCCTGCCATGTTACTAGTTGGGAATTCTCTCCACTAGTTTCTTGCACTGTCCCTGTAGGACCTAAACTCCAAAGGCCTGTTAGAGTTGCCAGACAAACTATAGGATACCTGGTCAACTTAAATTGTGATTAAACAACAAATAATTCTGCAGTATAAATATACCTTAAGTATTGCATGGGATTTACTTATATTTTAATGGTTTTTTTTTTTTTTTTTTTGATGTTTGTCTGAAATTCCTTTGTTTTGGCAGTGCTGGGAATGAATGAATCAGGGTCTTGCTGGTAGACAAGTACTCTGTCACTAAGCTACACCCTCAGCCCATTAAAGCCAGATTTCAGCCAAGCAGTTTACAGTTTATTTTACTGCTTCTGCTGTGGCCTAGCACATGTTTGTCTGTTTAAGATAGGGTATCATAAAACCTAGGTTGGTCTCAAATTTACGAACAACTAGCTGCGACTGGCCTTGAACTCCTGATCCTCTGCCTTCCCCTTCCTAGCACTGGAAAACTGGTGAGGTGTGGGCGCCACAGTGTGCTGCCCAGTCTCTGGCTCAGTGGCACTGAGCTTCAAACCTCTGATTCTTGGTACATTTTAAACTAGAACAGACCAAGTGTCTGACCCCCAACTCTTGTTCTTTGTCTTTAAAGAAAGGTGGTGGTGGCACACGCCTTTAATCCCAGCCCTCAGGAGGGAGAGCCGGGCGGATCTCTGTGAATTTGAGGCCAGCCTGGGCTACAGAGTGAGATCTAGGACAGCTACAAAGATACACAGAGAAACCCTGTCTTGAAAAACAATAACAAAAAAACAGAAAGAAAGAAAAAAAAAAAGAAAGACTATTAGGCCCAGGGATGCATGTGAAAATGGCTTGCCCTCTAATCCCAACACTTGGGGGGCAGAGGCAGGAGGAGCACTGCAAATTCCATGTTAGTCTGGTCTGCAAGCTCCAGACCAGCAAGGGCTGTGAAGTAAGACCCTGTCTCACAATAACAGCAACAGCAACGACGATGACCACAGCACTATATATAAACATGGCAGAATATAGCCAGAAAAGTGCCATGTGTCCCTCAGCAAGACAAGACGGTGACCACAGCAGAGATCTTGTCTGCCATTGGTCTTTGCTTAACACAAGTCACTTGACCTCAACCCATTCCTTTGGAAAGTGAGTTCCTTAAACTCCCTCAGAGGCAAGTGCTGCTGCATCTCTAATCTCTGTCTTTTGCTGGTCTCCACGAGCCAGATGTTGTCTTCAAGTTTGATCTCAGTGCGGCTTTTCCTCGTTATCCCTGCTCTTGGAGCAGCTGTGGCAGCAGACGGCTTACAGTGGGAGGCCACACCGTCTGCTCATGGGTCTGCCTTGGGCTGCTAGTCTTTCTGCCTTTTGGCTGTGCCTCCTGGACAGCGACACCTGTGCCTTGGCCTGGGTGTCAGAGTTTTCAAAACCGTGTCAGTCACTGGGTGATGCCCCTGGCCAAATACAGGGATGTTTTACAATTGGGACTGTCCCAGAAAACCTGGGCATTTGTTGTTTTGAGGAGGTGTTCTTGTCTTTTACCCGAGCCTGGAACTTGCTCATTTCTTATCTTCGTTCTCCTTCAACTCTTCCTTTCTCCTAATACTTGCTGGACATCTTCCATATAGGAAGGAGTTGCCACAGAAGTAATGGAGACTGTCTGGAATAGCAGCGTAAACATTTATTACAGACAGCAAAAAGAAAAGGACAGACAGGTCAGTGGAAACGTGGGCAAGTGAAGTGAACAGGCAGTTCACCAAAGAGAAAGGCCTCAAGAGGTGTCCATGACCGTGAGACCATCTTCAACTTCTCTAGTAGAGAGCACTGACAATGAAAGCAAAAGAGGAGGTTGGGGTTCAGTGACAGCGGCAGTGCGCCTGCCTGGCAAACATAAGGCCCTGGGTTGAGCTCCCAGCACACACAAAAATGAAATGATAAGACTAAAAATATAAAGAGAGTATCATTTTATACCTACAAAGTTGACAGAAGTCAAAAGTCTGATGTTGTAGGAGTCAGTAGTGACTTGCAGGATATATAGGAGTCCTGTTGTATGTACTTTAGAGGTTCTGCAAATTGCTAGAACATAGCTTTAGAGAGAGAGATTGCAATATTGACGTAGAAGATATACCAGTTTTCTGATGCAGCAGTTCCAACGATAAGTCTGTTTCTAAAAGAAATTTTTACATTCCTTTAATGGGGGTCAAGGCTTTTCCTTTTTCCTTATAAATTTTATTTTATTTTATGTGTATAGATGTTTGACTTCATGTATATCTGTGTACCACATGCATGTCTATTGCCTGCTGAGGCCAGAAGAGGTGGTATGATCTCTTGGGGCTGGACTTAAAGATGGTTGTGAGCTGCCATGTGGGTGCTGGGAATTGAACATAGATCCTCTGGAAGAATAGCTAGTATTCTTAATGCTGAGCCATTTCTCCAGCCACGCTTTTAAAAACTTTTGGTTTGTTTTGAGACAGGGTTTCGTGTAGTCCAGGTTGGCCTCCAACTTGTTATGTAGCTGAGGATGGCCTTGAACTTCTGATTGCCTGCCTTCTCCTTTTGTGTTGGAATAACACCACCACAGCTGACCATTTTTTGACATTTTTAATTGATTCTATTATGACTTTTCAATCATTCACAAAAACAGCAGATAGTGTATTGGATTCAGTCTGCCTGTCACCCTAGGTTTAACAATTAGTCTTATCGATCTGTGGGCTGTGGCTTTGGAGCTTTAAGAAGAAGCAATGATGTGTTGGCACTGTCGTGGTCTCTGTGAGACAGTCTACTGCTGTTAATAGCATAGACACCATGGTGTGAGCAGTGGACTTTGTTCTCACTTCCTAGAGTCTGGGGAGTCCAAGCCTAAGGTGTCTATATGGCTTCGTCTTGGTTCTTACACCAGTATTCTTATTACATTCAGGAGCTGTGCCCCGAGGACCTTTTCACCTTCCAAAGGTCACACCTGCTAACACCATCATGCTGAGGTATAGAGTCAGTCACTTTCGAGTGTGGGAGGCAGACAGAAATATTCAGTCAATGACTAGTGAGTGGGTCCTCATTTGATCATGACTCAAGTCTTTTATATAGAGTAGAATACAGCCACTGAAATTAACAAATTAACAAGAGGAAAATGAGAGCTGGGGGATCGTTCAGTGGTTTAATCCCAGCATAAAATAGACAAACCTAGTAATAATGATAATGACAGAACACTGTGTGTGTGTGAGAGTGTGTACGTGCGTGCCTGCTTGTATGAGAGATTGTGGGCTGGAGGTTGACGTCAGGATGTCCTACTCTGCTGCTCTCCACTTTGCTTTTTTGAGACAGGGCTTTCGTTGAACCTGAATTCCCCATTTCAGCTAGACTGGCTGAGCACCTGGGATCTTCCTGTCCCTCCCCACCGAGAGCTGCCATGCCTGGCTTTTTATGTGGGTGCTGGGGATCTGAACTCAGCCTCTAATGCCATTCCTCAGGAGCCATCCATCTCGTTTTTTGAGACAGCATCTCTTCCTGGCAGCTGAGGCTTGCTGATTAGGCTAGGTAGGCTAAGGAGCCCAGGTCCACTTGTCTCCACCTCCTCAGCGTTGGCATAGAAACCCGCCACCACATCCAGCTTTTAGACGGGCACAGGAAGTCAAGCTCAGGTCCTCATACTTTCATGGCAAACACTTTATCAACCAAGCTTTCTTTTCTTTTCTTTTTTTTTAGGTTTTTCGAGACAGGGTTTCTCTGTGTATTTTTGCGCCTTTTCTGGATCTTGCTCTGTGGACCAGGCTGGCCTTGAACTCACAGAGATCAGCCTGGCTCTGCCTTCCGAGTGCTGGGATTAAAGGCGTGCGCCACCACTGCCCGAAACCAAGCTTTCTTGACATCCAATTCATGAAAGATTTAGTTCATGTACCACTCCCCTCAGTCCCAGATATGTACCCCTTCCTCTCCCTGCAACCTTCCAGCATGGTTATAGGCATACTTTTTCATATTTTTAAATTATTCGCGTCAGGTAGTCACATCTGAAAGTGTGTGCTGTGGTAGTATTTCCTTGTCCCCACTGTGTTAGAGTGGGTTTGCAATCCCCCATCAGCCACCTGCTCTTCTGCTGTCTAACAGCCGCACACGGGGACACCTGAGCCTTCACAGTCTGTGACCTTGTAAATCTGCAGGTGACTCTGGAGGCTTGCTGGGCAGTGGCCCGGACTCACCAGTGGTTCCCTTTGCTCCTTCTGGTGGCAACCAGGGACTTGGCATGCCTGAGATCTGTATTTTATAGACATTTATTGATCGATTGAGACAAGATAAAAAGATGGAAAATTAAGGGGACATGGGAAGTGAAAAAAACCTCTCATTCCAGAGGCTGAAGTCTTTCACCAACCGAGAGTCAAAAATTACAGCATAATTTGCTGTTGAGGTGGTCTACATAAACACAATATTGTTTTGTTTTTTTTAAATAGAGATAGTTCAAATGAGAATGTTAAAATAGTAGTGAACTTAAGGCCTAACTGCATGTGGCAGGGGCAGCCTCTCTCCTTTCCTACCTGATATTTTCTGAGAATTTCATAAACAAGACTAGAAACTTTTATAAAGATAAAAATTAAAATTAAAGGGCCTTGGAGAGATGGCTCAGTGGTTAAGAGCACTTGCTGCTCTAGCAGAGGACCTGAGTTCAATTCCTAGGGCCCACAACTCACAACCGTCTGTAACTATTCCAGGGGGGTCTGATACCCTCTTCTGTCCTCCAAAGGCACTGCATACACATGGTGTATTTACATGCAGGCAAAGCACTCATACACATAAAAAAATAAAAATAAATAAACCAAGACTAGAAACTCCATTTACAGTAAAAGACATAAGACATGTCGTAACCCCTTGTGACCATGGTTTTACCTTATCAGAGTGTATTACCCTACCCAAAGTACTGAGGAACCAACCTTTGAACTCATTAACCAAAATGAGAGGAAAAGAAATTCCTTGAAACCTTTTGAATAATGGAGTTCGGGGGTTGGAAAGATAGCTCAGTGGTTAGGAGCATTTGTTGCTTATGCAAGGGACCTGGATTTAATTCCCAGCACCTACATGGCAGTTTACAACTATCTGTAACTCCAGTTCTGTGGAATTCTCTTCTGCCCTCCATGGGGCCAAGCACACACATGATGCACGTACATACATGTAAGCAAAACACTTATACACATAAATTAAAATGAATAGATCTAGCTTGCCTTTAATTCCAGCACTTGGGAGGCAGAGGCAGAGGCAGGTGGGTCCCTGTGAGTCTGAGGCCAGCCTGGTCTACAGAGAGAGTTCCAGGACAGCCAGGGCTACACAGAGAAACCCTGTCTCAGAACACCAACCAACCAACCAACCAACCAACCAACCAATGAATAGATACATCTAAAAACAAGAACAGTGGCATGTTAAGAACCATACAGTAGGAGTCGTGGCAGTCACTGAGACACTGAGGTGCGTCTCTGTTGAGAAGCCCCACCTACACTGCAGTGTGTACTGCTCTCCTCTGTGTTAAAGCCCATCTTGGTTTTTCTACTTTCTACCAGCTCATCCTGAAATTCTTCTCTGCAGTGAAGTCAAGAATTCTGGCTTCATCTGAGTAGAATTCTCAGAGAGCAGCCACTCCAGCTGCCACAGCTGGAGGCATGGAGTCCTGGCCCATGTCCCACGGCCACAGCCACGGATGGGGTGGTCTGACTGGGTGGGACGTCCCAGGTTGGAAAGGGCTTCCCTCAGGAAATTGGAGACTTTGGTCCAGGAGCCTGCAGCATCCCTGTTGAAGACTGTTCTATGCGACCTCTTTCCTCTCTGCTCAGAGGTGTTTTAGTATGCAAGACACCCACATCCCTAGAGATATGAGGTCTTAAGCTCAATGTCACCTTAAAAGAGGCCTCAATATGTGGATTAAGGACCTTGACAGGGGACAGGCCCTACATACTATTCCAGGGGTCCTTAGGAGAGAGAGATACACCAAGAAGGTGATGTGGAGGCAGAGGCAGGCAGACATTGAAGTGATGTGGCCACATGCCAAGGAGTCCCATCTGCCACCAGAAGCTGAAGAAGCAAGGGATGGGTCCTTTCCATAGACCTGCCCAGAAGCAGATTTCATCTAAAACGGATGCTGAGTTTCTGGCCTCCCAAACTGCAAAAGGATATATTCCTGTTGTCCTCAGACTTGAGGTTTGTCTTCACTTGTTACCACCGCCCTAGGAACCATTCAGCAGAGTGGGTCACAGAACTCTTTTGACATGGGAGGAAGTGGGTGACCTTCAGCCTCCCAGACTGCCCTAGGTTGTTCCTCGCTCCCTAGTTTTCTTCCTCTTTGGGATTCTCAAGTAGCCAGATAGTGGACTCTGTGGATGAGTCCTTTATTTTCTCCTGTTTTCCATAGGCTAGCCTTTCTGTGATGCTGTCCTGAACCGTCTTGTGATCCCACTTGTTACGTTAAAAACCTTTCTGTAGCTCTATTTTTAATTTCCTAGAGCTCTCTCTTGTTGCTTTTTAAAATAACTGCCGCCTCTTAATGGATGCAATCACTTTTCTTATTTCTCTGAGGAGATTAATTATAGTTTTTCTACGTGTCTGTTCTCTATATTATTTTTCTCTTCAAAATCACCATTAAAATATTCCCAACTTTGTTTTGGTGATTTCCTCAAGTATCCAGTGACATTTGGCTGTTCATTCCTATAGAAGACTGCAACCCCACAGTGTCCTGGGAGGTGTGGTCAGGTGAAGGTTGGAGAAGGTTATAGGTGTGGACAGTGGTCTTCTCTCTGGGGATTCTGGGTAGGCTCTTTCAGACATCTGCAGCAGTGGGACTGGGTTGGCTTCTGTCACCATAACAACTTAGAAAGGCAGTGAGCTTAAGAGAAGAGGTCTACTTCAGCTCATCCTTTCAGAAGTGGTCCATGACCTGCTGGGCCTTATGCAATGGGAACATGTGGCAGAGAAAAACCAGCTATCTCATAGCCAGGAAGGGAAACTGGGAGACCAGAGTCTCAGGATGCCTTTTGAGAACACCTCTAGGTGACCCAGCTTTCTACTGGACCCCACTTCCCAGAGACTCTAGCACAGGGGTTGTCAACCTCTGGGTCAATGACCCTTTCACGAGAGTCACACACTAGATGTCCTGCACATCAGATATTTACATTACAATTTATAACAGTAGGAAAATTACAGTTATGAAGCAGCAAAGAAAGCAACTGTAAGTTGAGGTCCCCACACCATGAGGAGCTGTCCAAGGGGCCCTAGAGTTAGGAAGTGCTCCAGCACTTCCATAGTACCACTCTGGGGGTCAGCCTTTCACACATAGGCCTGGGGACAGAGAGATCCAAGAGAGGAGCCTTCTGGCTGGCGACCCAAGAAGGCGCCTGCTTAGCGCTCTGTGCAGTTGTGGGGCTGCTGTCTCCATCTCACTCCTTGGTGGCGGGAGTTGCAGCTTCTCCAGGGACCAAGCCTCCCTCCTATCTTCAGAGAACACTGTTACCTTGGGCCAACAGCAGGACAGTGGGTTCCCATCACCAAGCTGTGCACTCTGGCCCTCACATCCTGGCGGCATTCCTTGGGCATGGAGCTCAACCTATGCTGCCAAAATGTCTGTCTCCACAGCTCTAGACGTGGAAGCAGAAGTGACCGGTGGTTCCGTCAGGCTATTGTGTGGGGCCAGAGAGTGAATGCAAAGAGCACTCAGCCACACAGGCACATAGGTGGGGTATTTGCTTTTACTGTTACTCCACTGGGGACTGGAGTGTCCCAGGCTGTGTAGGGAGAGACATTTGAGTATTCTGAATCCCTCAAACTTCAACTTGTCTGTGTTTGCATAGACCTTCCGAGTCACCAGAACAGAGTGCTGGGCTTTCCAGGGTCTGCAAATTCTCTTGCTGGGAGGGACTTTTCTTGAATTTGTTCTCTATCCCCTGCATCATGACCGGTAGTCAACATGCTGCCTGTCTTGTAGAACCCAGCCTCTGTTGTCCACTTAGTCTCTGTCTCTTGTGCTCTTTAGGAAGGAAGTCTCAGAGAAGGCATATGGATTACACTATAATCCCAGCCCTTGGAAATCTGAGACCGTAGGGGTTTGAGGCCAGCCTTGGCTATTAGTGAGTTCCAGGCTAGCCTGGACTACAAAGTAAGACACTGCTTCAAAAACAAACAAACAAACGTGCAAAAATAAGCCAGTCCTCATTGGGAATAGAAATAAACCCTCATGTTTGAGTTCTTACATCCTACTAGATCTTTCTGTGTTTTATTGAAAAGGAAAAGTCTTCTGAGCCCAGTGGGCCTTCTAGCTTACCTACCTTTCTCTTCTCTCCTGAACTTTCTGAAAGTTCTTGTTGAAACTTTAGGAAGCTTGATGGAGGCTTGACCTCCTTAGCTTTCCCCTCAGCCCTGCCTTCCCTCTCCTGACCCACCCCCTCCTACTCTCTAAGACAGCTCAGGCCATCAGGGAGCTAGCTCTGTGGTGTGGAATCTGGTGGCTGGTTTTCTCTTGCTTCTCAGAACCCCGTGCCTCAATTCTGCTCATCCCTCTTCTTTGGACCCCTCTTCCTCCCAGCAGCCCCTTGCTGGGTGTTGGCTATCTTTCTGTGGTCTCCTCTCTCTGTACCAACCCTGTCCACGGGTGTTTCCACACTGTCTCACTGGGGGCAACTCCCCCAGCTAGCTCCTGCCGAGTTCTCTACCCATTTGTCCTTTCCACCTGGAAACTAGCAGTTAACACCAGCCCTCTGGGCTCTGCAGTGAGCTCCCAGCTTCTACCTCACCTGCTTCTGTGATCTTTGTTGTTGCCATAATCCATCTTAACAGGAGCCCAGAGTCTGCCTTCCTCCCTGCCTCTTTGCTGCTCACCTAACAGGTGCTGTCGGTTCCCCTTTGTTTCCTGTCCAGTCACACTGCCTCTGTCCTCCCTGCTCCCACCTGCCTGGGCTCCTTACTCCCTCTCACCAGCTGTCTGGTCCCTCTCACAGGCATTGAACACCTTTCCGACTTGCCACCCACTTCCATTCTTTCCTTCTCAAACCCAGCTTCCTCAGACCCTGCAGACTGGTACTTGCCAATAGCCACGCTTCTACTCCTCCCTGCCAGGAAGCATCCCCTGAGGTGGGGGACAGCCCACTTTCTCTGCCAGCATGCAAACTCTTGACTTAGATAGAACTCAGGTGTCTGCCCATGGGCTCCTTTTTAGCATCCTTGTTCCCTGCAGTGACTAGGACACTGGCTAGGAGATTTACACCTGCTGCCCCCATCCCCACCCCAGCCTCCTCCCTCCCTCCCTCCCTCCCCCTGGTCTCCTTCCTCTGACATTCTTATCTCCCTTCATTAACTCCTCCCCCCTCCCTCCTTCTCTTCCAGGGCTGGTCTGTGATGTCTTTGCCCCAGAGGCCTTCCTGCTGGCTCAGCCCAACTTTCCCAGCAGCCTCACACAGCACAGCCACAGTCAGTCACTGTTCACCTCTCTTTTTGCTGCCTCCCACTCACCTTCCCCAGCTGAGCCAGTCCTAAATAGCTACATGTTCTAAAACCCAGCTGCAGCTGCAGCCTGCAGCAGGATGAGCAGAGGAGAGAAGGACACATTTGTTCTATTGGATGTGTTCCTAGCCCAGTGTTAGAGTCTGCAAGAGGTCTGGCCACCTGTGGGGACTCTTCGTTGATTTTCCAGGGTCATCACAACTAAGGACCAATTCTGGAAAGCTTAAAGCAACTGAGATTTTGGCTCTTAGATTTGAAGGCTAGAAGTCCAAAGTCTTGGCATCAACAGGACCATATCCCTCTGAAAGCCTTGAGTTCTTTTCTGACCTCTTCCAGTTTCTTATGTTTGTCACTGACGTTTGGCTTCCTAGGCTTGTAGACCTATCACCATGGTCACATGGCTGGATGCATCTTCATATTGTCTCCCATCTGTGTGTCTCACAAGAACACCAGACATGTATGGGCTAGGGATGATGGCATCCAGGGACTGTCAGAATTCCTTGGAAAGATTCCAGTTGTAGATGAGGTCACATGCTGAAGTACAAGGTATTTTCAAGGGACACAATTCAGTCCATGTGTCCTGAGCTTACCAGGCCCCAGAGCCCCTGAAGGCTTCTGAGAGTCCTGCTCTTATCCAGCCAAGGCCTTTCACCTTCCATCTTAGACCATGAAAGAGGAGCATATGAATGGAGAGCAAGCCAACATGACTGTCTGGAAACTTCCATCTGCCAACATCTGCTGTCCGCCTTGCCTTACTGCAGACACGGTCCAGTGAGGCTTTTTTTTTCTTTTTTTTCTTTCTTTTTTTTGTTTGTTTGTTAGTTTGTTTTGTTTTGAGACCTGGTTTCTCTGTGTAGTCCAGGCTGTCCTGGTCCTCACTCTGTAGACCAGGCTGGCCTCGAACTCACAGAGATCCTCCTGCCTCTGCCTCCCAAGTGCTGGGATTAAAGGTGTGCGCCACCACTGCCTGGCTGAAACGTGCCTTTCTTAGTTCCCACCTTTAGCCTGTGTCTGAGTCCATCTGGGCCACTTTAAGAAAATGCCGCAGGTCAGGGAGCTTGTAAACAACACACGCTATTTCTCCTAGTCTGGAGGCTGGGAAGTCTGAGGTCAGGGTTTCGGCATGTGGATCTGGGGCAGAAACAAACATCCAGTCTGCCAGGTGCTCTCTACTGCCTTGCCCTTTGTCCTGCCAACAGCACACTGAGCTCTAAACTTTGTGGAGGGGAGACTTGTATGCACTGTTAGCTTGGGTATACTGTTCCCAAAAGGAACTGTGCCTTATTAGTCTTCACTAAGTGCACCATGATATTTTTGAATGAATGTAAACTGCTACACTATTTCGCAAGCTTGCTGTATGGCCCGGAGTATTCATTCCTTGATTCATTCATTCATCATGCATTCATTCTTCATTGCCTGCCTCAAGCATATATTTAATTTTGGTGCCAGGCACTATGCAGAGTGCTATGGAGAGAGTAGAGGGATAGATAGGCCAAGAATATTGTGCCTGGGGTGCTCACAGTGCTCAGAAAAGGAGACAGATGGGTCAGCAAGTTGTAACATTAAATGCACCTTGCTAAGGATGTAGATTCATCCACAGGGAGCTGGCCTCAGCAGGAGCTCCATGGGTGAGAATGGGACAGCTGAAGGGAGATGGCTGACCAATCAGGGCTGCCTGAGCCGCTGGGGAGATGGGCGTCCAGGAAGACCTTTCTGTTCAGAGTCCTAAAGGATGTGGAGAAATCAGGGCAAGTGCCCTTTCCTGTTGGGGGGGGGGGTGGGCAGCAGGTTGGCAGTGATGGCTCCTTGCACCAGAGGGCAGTGTTGGCCCTGAGTTTGTTACCTTCCCTAAGGCCTGGGATAAAGCGGCTATCTCCATGCCAGCAGTGCCCTGTGCCCTGTGCCCTGTCCCCTTGTCCCCTTCCTGCTGTTCTCCAGGCCCTTTGAGATACCTTCTTACCTCCTATCTCTGAGTCTTTTTGCATAGATAGAATGTCCGTGTAGTAGCAGATCTTGGTCTTGCTCTTGCTGTAGCTTTTGAATGGAAGCTTGCTGAACACTGCTGGACCACATAGCCATTGGTGAGTGTAAGTGGCCCAGCTCTGCCCAGGGCCTTTTAGAGCCCTTGGGGCTCAAGCTGCCACAAGGTTCCAGTGTTTTGCTGAAGCTCAGAGGCCCTCCAGTGCCTGCAAACTGAGTGTTCCTGTTGTGCTGTTCTCCTGTCTTCTCTGTTACTTGTGACACCCCCTCAGCCCTACCCTCCTGCCCTCCATTCCCACTCCCCAGGGAT
The DNA here is from genome assembly GCF_903995425.1 of Onychomys torridus. Lineage (NCBI taxonomy): Eukaryota > Metazoa > Chordata > Mammalia > Rodentia > Cricetidae > Onychomys > Onychomys torridus. The sequence goes on from NC_050443.1 coordinate 124,384,265, forward strand.
CTCAGCCTCACATTGTCCTTTCCATGGTGCTTTGGCACCAGCTACTGTAGCCTAAAGCCAGACGTGTCCTCCTTTCTTCTGTCCCTTTGGCTGCCGGTTCCTGGGCCCCTAGCAGACATGTTTAGAATACTATGGAACAGCCTAGAGAGAGCAGCACATCCACCAGAGGATGGCAGCCAGGAAGGAATGCTCTGCCAAGACTTTCTGGTCACCCAGTCTGCAATTGCTCACAGTGGCCCAGGATGCCTGGGGTGGGCTGAGCTGGGGTCTGGGAGGAGGGAAACAGGCATCCTTTTGTTGGTTAGTTTGGGAGACTAGGGCCTGTTTCTGAGTTGTCCTTTCTTCTTCCTGCACAACTGGCTGCTTGCAAGCACGCTTGGGTCAGCACAGGTGTCAGGACCCTGGCGGTTCAGAAGCCACTTACTACCAGTGCCTCAGGCAGGAAGTCACCTGTCCTTCCTTGTGACCCTCTGCTAGTTACTCTGTGAAAGCAGACATAGTTAAGATCAAAGCCATGTAGTTTCTAGAAGGAATATCCCAGGGCCTAGCATTTGACTGCAGCACTGACAGGCCGTTCTGCCCGTTCCCCAGCCAGGCTGTTCTGTGAAGCAGCACCTCTCTTTGGCAGCACAGTGGCCATGTCACCTGCACCCAAACTGGCCTGACATGGACTTCTGTGCTGCTTCTAGATGTAGCAGAAAGTCTGCAAGCTAAATTTTAGGTTCGAAGGAGTGGGATTTTTAGGGCCTTCGGTGGTTTGCTGGACAAATTGAAACAGCACTGGCATTTCTAGGACACATGACCCTGGCACAGTTGCTGTCTTTGACGTCCAGCACAGAGTGCTGGTGGTGGCCCTGCGCTGTAGGTTTGTTTTAAATCATAGGTTTTCTAGTTTGGGTATTCTTGGTGTGTAAGTGTCTGTCATCTGTGTTCCTGATGGAGTCACAGCTCAGTTCCATAGTTGGGACTTAAATCCTATCATGTCAGTTGCTGCTCTGGAGGGCAGCATTCATGTTGGACCCAAACATGGCTGGTGTTAGTTAACCCTGAAGCGCCTGGTTAATGATCTGTAAGGAAGCCTCTTAAGGAGTGGATCCCTTAGAATCACCTGCTGGCACTGGGAATTTGGCATTTGCTTTGCACTGGAGAATCCTCGAGGGCAGCACAACAGATCCTGTCTAGAAGCTTCAGGCTTATGCAAACTCCAGGTGCATTGGTGCCACCAAGTAGGAGGGCTTTCCCTCAGAGGGTTTAAATCAGATTCTCAGTCACATTGTCAACCATAAGGACTTCATGTAACCATTCAACCAAGTACTCCCCCAGCAGGACACTGTGGGCTAAGTGGAAGCCTGCCTCCTGTTCCCACTTCTCTGCTCATGCCATCATTTGGAATGAGAGTGACAGGAGACACATGGAACAGTGCCAGCCTGAAGGGCTGAGTCTAGAAACACCTTCTGATAGGTGATAGGCTATTGTGAAGAAAGAGGTTAGTCACATCAGGATGCCAGGGCTTGGGCTTAGACAGGTTGTGTCCCCATTACTGCCCAAAGCAGGGATTCTGGGGAACCTGGAGGGCATTTCATGCCTTGGTGCCCATCCAAGGTCTTCTCACTATCCTGGGTATTCTGCTTCTCTCCCACCTGACCCCCAAGCTTTATGACATCCCCTGGGCTGTGCAGACGGTCCTGTCCCTTCATCTTGGGTGATGTGGTGAGGCTCAAGCACAACTTGGTCAACCTTGTTAACGGCTCTCTGGGACCATCTCAGACCCTCAAACTCAACACTCTAGTTAGCTATCAATGGGTCTCTGAGGGACTCTGATGGGACACTGTCCAGTGGACCCACAGCTTTCCTGCAGCAGGGTGTCTCTGGCTGATCATGATTCTGAAAGGTCTTGGTTGTAGGCCTGTGAGGGCAGTGGGATTCAGTGAGGGAAAAGATAGGTTAGCAATGGAGATGCTTCAGGAGCAAGGTGGTGTGTTCCCTTATCTGTGTTGGCAAGGCCTTGTCTTGTGTCTAGCATTGTGTTGAACTGGGGAGAAGCAAGTTGAAGCAGAGGTCTCCTGTGATTGTAGTGAACCATCCTTCAGGGCAGTGTGACCCTTGCCCTCCATCATGCCCAGCACAGCCCCTCCCAAGCAGCCCTCCTAGGCACCATTCTACCCTCTGGTCGACATTTTTGTGCCTTGAACTTCAAGTGGCAATATGTCCTAAATCCACCACATAAGTCTGCAGCTGCTTTCTAGCATTAGAATACTTGTCTTGTAATCCTGCCTATCCCTGTGGGCCCAGGGAACAGGCTCTAGGCTACTGCTCATCTACTTTCTGCATGACCCACTGCCCCGCCTCCCTAGTCCGGCCCTCCCAGGCAGCCAGTGGCCCATGATGGCCTCAGGAGGCGGCGCCCCTTCCCCTGATTTCAGTCTTGGCTAAAGCCCAGGCCTCCAGCAGCCTAGTGCTGGAGAACTTTGTATTCTGGGGCCAGTGACCTCAGGTGGAGCAGCCGCTGGCTGTGGGTCATCTACCACGTCTTCTGTGCAGCACGCCTAGGTGCTTAGCTGGTACCGGGTGACTGTTCCAGAACAGGTGCGGCTCTACAAATCTGACTCAAGTTCTGGGGTAGGTTTTTATATATGGTGAAAGCATGCTGTGTGCCTGAGGACTGGATACTTTGTGCTGTTTGTGTGTGTGTATGTGTGTATGCAGGCATACATGGGTATGCACACGCAGGTGTGACTCATATCAATGTCCTATTCAGAAAACCACAGAGGGATAGGAATGCCTTGGGGCAGTTAGCAAGAAGACCTTGGTGTGTACACATGTATGTGTGGGGGTGCTGGTGTGATCTGTATAGGGCTCTGGGAAGGTTGGGAGGATTTCTTCTCTATCCCTGCGTTCATGTGGAAGGAAGAAAAGACAGTGAGAAAGATTGACAACTGGCTTTTTGTTTGTTTGTTTTGTTTTGTTTTTTTTCCGAGACAGAGTTTCTCTGTATAGCTTTGGAGCTTGTCCCAGAACTCACTTGGTAGCCCAGGCTGGCCTCAAACTCACATAGATCCACCTGCCTCTGCCTCCCCAGTGCTGGGACTGAAGGCGTGCGCCACCACCGCCCGGCTACAGCTGGCATTTCTCTCTCTCACTCTTTTTTTTTTTTTTTTTTTTTTGGTTTGTTTTTATTTTTTCTGAGACAGGGTTTCTCCGTAGCTTTGGAGTCTGTCCTGGACTAGCTCTGTAGACCAGGCTGGCCTTGAGCTCACAGAGATCCACCTGCCTTTCCCTCCCGAGTGCTGGGATTACAGGCGTGTGCCACCACCCGGCAACAGCTGGCATTTTTAACCCAAGGTCTAGTACTTCAGGTGCTCTGTCTCAGTTGGACCTGAAATGACCTGCCTGGGTTGGAAGGAAGTGGCACCTGAATTTACAGAGGGCCAAACCACAGTGCTGGCAAAGGGAGAGCTGGGTCTAGACCAGGCAAACAGTGCAGGCAGCACGGGCCTCCTGGCCACTCACAGCCCTACTGAGAGGGACCGCTCCCACTTGCCCTGCTGTGACGCCATCTGAAAGGGCCTCACCTTTTCCTGCCTGTGAACATCTGCCAGGTTTGCTGCCAGCCCTGGCTCATGCTCCCCAGTGGCCAGTCACTCCGGTCTCAAGTTCAGGCTGTTTTTGCTGCCCTCTACAAGCACACAAGGGCTCAGAGGGGCTTTTTCCTCCCCACACACTCTACATGTTCTTTGTGAAGTGGGCTCGCCAAGGAGTCCCTGGGCCACCAAGATCATTTGTGAGAAGTAATGTTAAGTGTGTGTGTGTGTGTGTGTGGACTAGATGTACAGTTCAGTCTTCCATCATTGGGTGTAGTAGAGAGTCAGCCCTCTAAGAACTTGCCAGCTCTTCCCACAAAGTGACCAGCCTTTTGACACAAATCTAAAGTCTCTTTCTTTATCTGAAGAAGGGACTGGGGATCCTGTGTGGTAGAGAGAGGGGCAGGGCACCCAGATGGCCTGTTTGCTCACAGGATGAGAGTCAAGTGCTCAAGTGGTGGCAAGATCAAGCCACCAGGTGAGGGGCAGGAAGAGCCCCCAGAAACAGCTGAAACTTCCCAGGCAGTTTGAGAGCCTGGGTGCCGCTGGCAGACTGCTTGCCTCGGATCGGGTGGATCCAGCTGGGAAAACAGTATGGAGGCTCATGCCCAGCACTTGGGACATACCAACCTCATCTTGCTACCAGGGGGAAGCCCAGGGACTCCCCTTGCCCATTCTGAGCAAAGGTCTGCCTTCTCTACCCCCTCCTTCTTTCTTCTTCTCACTATGTAGCCAAGCCTTGAACTTGAGATTGTCCTCCTGCCTCAGCCTCACAAGAACTGGGATTACAAGTATAGTTTGTATTTAAAATGATTTAAAATTTTTCTTTACATTTATCTATTTTTGGTGAGGAGTGGATATGAGTGCCGCAGTGTTTGTGGGGGTCCTCTCCCCACCATGAGGGCTCCTGAGATTAAACTCAGCTTGTCAAATTTGGCAACAAGCACTTTAGCAGCTGGGTTATCTCGTTAGCCCCATTTCCTTTTCTAATTATAAGTAATATGCCCCCAACCTGGTCCCTAGCCAGCAGCCGTCTGACCTGTTGGTGGCCTGGAACATCATATCTTGGAGTGGGTACTCAAGATGAGTGAATGATAAGCCAGACTTGTCAGAAGTGGAGAAGTTTGACAAAGTAAAATTGGAGAAATTAAAAGTGAAGAAAGCTCATACTGAACTAATTCTTCCGTCAGAGAGAACTAGACAGCAGAGGAAGAGTGTTTAAAGAATCACGATGCGAGAGTCCTTCCTCAAACAACCAACACTGTCTGACAGCCCTGGTTTTAGGCTTGCTCCTAGAAACTGTCTGTAGACAGTTAAGACAGTCGCTGATGGCTTCTCTCTTCTGCTGCATGGTTAAACGTAACCAGGATCCACCAACCCCTTTGTTTGTTTAAAACTTACTCATTGATGCATAAATGCCAGACGCAGATGCTGACAGTATCTCACCGCTGATGACCACTGTGTTTATAGTCCTTGTGCCCCCCAGGAAAGCCAGCTTTAGCCTATGATGGAGTGGCTGCGTTGCTTTGCCTTTGTCCTGAGGTTACATGTTTTTGCAGCTTCTAATATGTATTTTCATTTCTAATGTAGCAATAAAATAAGTATAGTTATTAGTTTAGAAAATAATGTGTTCCCATTGGATAAAATATGGAGATTTTTGCATATAGAAATATATAGACGGATAAAGAAGAAAACACACACACTGCAGCCATTTAAGCCTATGGCAGTGAGGTGGCCCCCTGGCACGATCTCACCAGCTGTCACCCTTGCTCCAGAAGAAAAAGTCATGAAATGGTATAGTTTATCTTTCATTTTCAGCTCCACATTGTATCACAAACACTTTCCATGTTGTGAACACCCATGCAAAGCCATCACTGATGGATTGGTAATGTCTGTCCAGGACCTTCTTGTTTGTTGTTGTCAATGGTGCTGTTCCAAACACATTCATATACACATCTCAGTCCCTGTTTTGGAATATGGATATTCTGGGTTCCTAGGTTAGAAATGATCCAGCCAAGGAACAGAAGACCTACATTTTAAAAAGAAATTTTAACTTTATATTTTGATATTTAATATATTTGTATAACATATCTTGATCACACCCATCCTCACTCCCTTCCACTTTCCTCACACTCTCCCAACACTTCCTCTCTCTCTTTTGCATGCTTTTGTAGGTATTGTAGAAGCTTTTGTTTTAAAGGTAGGCATGGTGGCCCACACCTATAATCCAAGCCCTTGGGCTGCTGATGCAGGAGGATTATACAGTAAATTCAAGTGACCCTGGGCTATATTGTAACAAGACCTGGTGTCAAGAAATGAAGGAAACCAGCCTTTTGCATTGTAACCCAGACTGGCCTTGAACTCTTGATCTGCTTCTCTCAGTCTTTGAAGTGCTGAGATCACCAGTGTATATATATAGTAGGCCTGGCTTGAAGGCTCTGGATAGATTAAAACAGGGCTTCCAGAGTAGCTGGACAGGACCTGTGGGTGAGGCCTGTGGGTTTTCTGAGTTAGCAATAGTCTCCTTTGTGAAGCTGTAACTTCACAGGCCAGGGCAGCACCTTGCTGTGTTTCGGTGTCTGGATATCTGGTAAGGGCGCGAAGCCTCGTGTGCTGGGTGTTTGTCGCTGTCAGAGATTCTCCTAACCACTGACCAACAGCAAGATCAGGAAGTGTTTAAACTTCGTCAATGGTCCTTTATGTCCTTGTGCCCTTGTTGGAAATAGAAGTCCAGGGTCCAGTCAGCACCTAGCTGTCTTTTCGGCTCCTTTCATCTGAACTGATCCTGGAGTCCATGTCCCATATGAACTTTTACATATTTGTCTTTTGTTGTTTTTTGAGACGAGATCTCTCACATAGTTCTGGCTGCCCTGGAACTCCATCTATAGACCAGGCTGGCTTCAAACTCACAGAGATCCACCTGCCTCTGCTTCCTGCATGATTAAAGGTGTATGCCACAATGCTTGGCATTTTTCACATATTTTTCACATTAATTTCACATACTTGAAGCAATAAAAATAGTTATTATCTTGGGAAAAATAGTGTGCTCTCCCCTCACTGAACCAAATATGGGAATTTGGTTTAAGTTAAGCCTGGGTTGTGTATCTGAGGCAAGGCCTTGTAGCACTGTGGTTCCCATCTTGGTGGATAGCTTCAGGAGGCACCAACCATGTCAGTTTGGTGCTGGTGCTGGACCTTTATCTCTTAGTCAGTGAAGAGCTGGCCCAGTCTGTCCACACGGTGGTTAGCATTTGGCTCCACCAATTCCTCAATTCAGTTATCCATGGAAGATTGAGGTCCAAAAATATTAAATGGAAAGTTCCAGAAATAAACAAGCCATAAGTTTTAGGTGGTATGCTGTTCTGGGTGTGTAATGAAATCCTGCCGCCTCCCACTTCCTCCTGCCCACATTGAGAATTACCCTTTTGTGCAGAGTCTCCATGCTGTATTTGCTGCCTGTTTGATAGTTGGTGAGTAGTGTCTCAGTCATCATTGACTGCTGTGGAACTGCTTGTGTCTGGGTGACCACGGTTTTACCTTAGCGGCCCAAACACAAGAGAAACGAGACCGGCAGCTGAGATTTGCCAGGGGAAAGCTATTTGCGTTGTTTAAGTGAAAAGGTGAAAGTTCTTGAGTTACTGAGGAGAAAAATATATGCTGAGTTGCTGAGATCCACAGGAGAGAACCGAGAGAGAGCACACTCCATTCACATAGCTGTGTTACAGCATTTGTTACAGTTCTATTGGATTATTAATTCCCGTTAATCTCTAACTGTAATTTCTAAGTTAAACATTACTATGGAACATACATTAAAACAAAATTGTTGCAGCCAAATGTGATAATGTATTCTTATAATCCCAGTGCTTGGGAGGTAGAGGCCTGAGGATCAGGAGTTCAACTGTTAATGGAGTTTGAGGCTAGCCTGGGCTACATGAAACTTAAAAAAAAAAAAAAGCCATAGCTGCCATGGGGTTTAGCATCATCCAGATGAGACACCACAATTACAGTAAGGTCAAGATATAAGCTATTTTAGAAAGACTGGGACCTGGAGTCCAGCAAGTTGACCCCCACTTTTGAAGCCTGGAGCTTAGCAAATTGACCCCCAACTTTCATGTAGGTGAGTTAGATATTCCTGCCAGCCCTGGGTGCTGTGTGCTACCTGGGACAGACACAAGCTTGAGGACTGCCTCAGAGTCATCTTATTCTGCCTCTGGGAGGTCATGGCTGACCCTGGCTGACCCCACTGTCCCAGGCCATGAGCTCTGGCTCAGGACTGACACTAGGCTCCTGGCCTTCCTCCTTGTTCCTGAGCAGCTGTCTCTTTGTTGGCTCTCCCTCCTAGTCTAGTCGTAAAGGCAGGCCAGGGCCTTTTTGATCTGCAACATCCTCAGCTTGGATTCATACATTGCCTGTCATCATGCACCAGGTTTTCCTCCCTTGCTCTTTCCTTGTCCATGAGCTTCCTTCGCACCTAACGCTGCCCATGCCTCTACAGCCTTTCTGTGTTGGCCCATCCACTGGACAGGCTTCTTGCACTCCTCAACTCAACGTAACTCTTAGTGAATGTTGCCTGCTCTACCCCTACACCCTTCCCTGACTCCAGCCTGATCCCATGGCCCCCACCCTTAGTCAGAAGCTCTGTGTCTCTCCTCAGCCTCCAGGATGGTCTGATGGGACACCCTCTGTCTGTCCCTATCTCTGCCAGGATCTTTTCCAATCCTTTTAGATCTGCTCATGGTCTGAAGGAGGCAGTGACTATCATGTCTGTCCATGCCTTAAGTCTTCCTTCATGCAGAGCTCCTTGCCCTCCAGCTCCCGTCTGTCCGGCTGTCTGGCATGCTTTATTGTGCCAAGCTTGTTCCCTCAGGACCTCGGCGATCTCAGTGATAGTTAAGAAGCCACCTCTTTCTCCTTGGTCAGGTTCCTGCTCCTGTATTCCCTTCTCAGAGAATCATTTCTGATACCCAGCTGCAGTGACCATCTTTCCTCCAGGATATTCACAAAACACGCCCTTTGAGGCACGTGGTCACCACTTCTTTGATCTGCCGCTCTTTGCCGCAGGACCTCATAGGAGACCGGGCCCCCATGCCTGCCACTGCTGCTCTCCTCGCTTGCTCTCCTGTGGAAGACGCCTTGTTCACGTCTCCTAGTACCTACCTCCTCTGTACTGCGGGCTGTCCTGTGACATCAGGGTTCTTGCAATGTGTGTCTTAGTTACTGAGTATGCTTTTAAGTTAAAAAAACAAAACAAAACAAAACAAAACAAAACAAAACAAAACAAACACATTTACCTTTTACTAAGAACCAAATCATTCAGTTACAGAAAGGCCACAGTTTGAGTGGAAAGGCCAGATGCAGACTTGGGCCCTGCTCTGTCTTTTCCTTCATTCCTGGGCCTGGCTCTCTCTCCCTTCCCTCTCTCCCTCACCTGTTTCTCCCTTCCCCACCTCCATAGCTTTCTTTTGTTTTCGTTTTTGGTTTTTTTTTTTTTTTTTTGAGGGAATGGGTGAAGAATCACACTGTAGTTCAAGCTGTCCTGGAACTCACTGTGTAGCCAAAGATAGCCTCAAACCTAGTAATCCTCCTGCCTCAGCTTCCTGAGTAGCTGGGATTTAGAGGTGTGAACCACCACATCCAGCTGTGTCTTTCATTTATAAAATGAGTAGTCAGCTATGACACCTGTTTTGTGGTGTATAAGTTGTCTTCAGTTGATTTTAAAAATTAAGTTGCTGTATAACACACAATGCTGGGTTCCTGTCTCACCCAGTGCACAGTTCGTGGCTGTAAGTCAGTTCACGGCCACCATCGTCTACATCACTCTGCAAATCACAGGCCTGTAGCTGTGTCCCTGTTAATACAGCTCCCTACCCTACCTTCAGCTTGGAACAGTGCCCTCTCTCCCTCTTCCCCAGCCTGTCATACTGTCAAAATCACTCTAGGACCTACTGTTGGTGGAATCCCAAGGCATGTGTCTCTGTGACTAGCCTCTTGACTTGCCCTTTGAGGCTGTCATGAATATTTTGCAGTAGAAAAAGGTCCAGGCCTCTGTTTGAAGAAAGCTGTGTTTTAGCTGAGAGCCAAGGCCACCTCCTGAGAGAGCAGGTTAACAAGAACAACACAGGGAAGAAGTCTATATTGGATGTTGGTAGAGAATGAGGGTAGTGAGCCTGGGCACAGAGCATCAAGGTGCATACCGGGCCTGCCTGCCCAGGGCCACTCTGTAGCCTCTGAATGTAAATGTATCAAGTCTGAGGCTATTAAGTTGAGCTGAGCTCCACTGGGTTCGATTTGCTTGCTGTCCAGAGCTCCACCACAAATGGAATTAGAGATGGTATTGTCTTCTTGGTTGTCTTCTGAGGGTTGGGGTCCCTCTATCTTTCTGGATTTGGGGTGCTCAGTGCCTAGCCTGCTCTAACCTGGATTCTGATTACTCCTTCTCAGATGCTGAAGTTCCAAACAGTTCGAGGGGGCCTGAGGCTCCTGGGTGTCCGCCGCTCCTCCACTGCCCCTGTTGCCTCCCCAAATGTACGGCGCCTGGAGTACAAGCCCATTAAGAAAGTCATGGTGGCCAACAGAGGTGAGTACTACCATTATTCAGGGTTTGGGGTCAGCCTAGCCTGGCCTCCTCATCATTCTGTGCTGCCTGCCTGTCTCCTTTGTGTTTTCTCTGGACCCAGGAGTCTAACTGCATACCCTGCTTGTCCTAGGTGAGATTGCCATCCGAGTGTTTCGTGCCTGCACAGAGCTGGGCATCCGCACAGTGGCCGTCTATTCGGAGCAGGACACAGGCCAGATGCATCGGCAGAAAGCTGATGAAGCCTACCTTATTGGTCGTGGCCTGCCTCCTGTGCAGGCCTACCTGCACATCCCAGACATCATCAAGGTGGCCAAGGTAGAATCAGCTTAGCTTAGGAGATGCCAGGCTTTCCTGAGGCTGGGCAAGATACTGTGCTGTGCCCTGCACCCCCACCTATCAGTAGGATGTGTTCAGGGGCTGGAGGTGGAGCCCAGCACACCAGGTGTTTCTCCCACCACTTACAGGAGAATGGTGTGGATGCTGTGCACCCTGGCTATGGATTCCTCTCAGAGCGTGCAGACTTTGCTCAGGCCTGCCAGGATGCTGGAGTCCGGTTCATTGGGCCAAGTCCAGAGGTGGTGCGCAAGATGGGAGACAAGGTGGAGGCCCGGGCCATTGCCATCGCCGCAGGTGACACACAGCTCCTCCTGGGGCAGCAGAGAGGGGCCCTGTGAGAGTTTGTTTCCCTGACAAGATGTAGTAGAGATTTAGCCCGTTACAGAGACCCTATACCCTTCCAACAGGTGTCCCAGTGGTCCCTGGCACTGATGCTCCCATCAATTCCCTGCATGAGGCCCACGAGTTCTCGAACACCTATGGCTTCCCTATTATCTTCAAGGCTGCCTACGGAGGTGGGGGCCGTGGCATGCGGGTTGTGCACAGCTATGAGGTGAGCAGGACAGCACCTATGCTAAGGGCTGGGTGCCAGGCAGGCACCCCCTGTAGTGGGCTCTGGGAAGTGTGCAGAGGTGGTCACAGAGGGTACAGAGATGGTCCCATTGTCTGCCTGGCCTTGCCTGCCCTCCTAGGAGCTGGAGGAGAATTATACTCGAGCCTACTCTGAGGCCTTGGCAGCTTTTGGGAACGGGGCACTGTTTGTGGAGAAGTTCATTGAGAAGCCACGGCACATCGAGGTGCAGATCCTGGGTGAGTGGGGAGTTGTGTGAAATTGGAGAAGCCTAGATTTCCCTGGTTACAGCAGCCACCGTTGAGACAGCCAGTACCCAAGGGGCCAGAGGGCATGTAGGAGGAGGCACTTGGATTCCAGGAAAGACTGAATCCAGTTTTTTTGAATGCTCAGGAGACCAATATGGGAACATCCTGCACTTGTATGAGCGTGACTGCTCCATCCAGCGGCGGCACCAGAAGGTGGTAGAAATCGCTCCTGCTGCCCACCTGGACCCCCAACTTCGCTCACGCCTCACCAGTGACTCTGTCAAACTTGCCAAGCAGGTGAGGACATGCTCCTGGGGACATGAGCTCATTTTTGCAAATTTTCTTGGTACCTCTGTCCAGATTTTCTCATGGCTTAGGGGTATAGGCATTCTCTGTTGAAGGGAGAAGGAAGGCTTTGCAGGGAGGAAAGGGGCAGACATTCTCTTGAGGAGGAAGCAGTGCTTGCCATCCTCAGTGATAGCAGAGGTGCTTGGCTCCAAAGGAAGGTGTACTGGCCATTCCCTCTACTCTGCCTATATAGACTACCTTTTCTGTGGCACCAGCTCACCCTGGTCACTGTAAAGAGAACGAGAGTCCTTGGATTCTGGCAAAATTATGTATGGCATGTCCTCATTGCTGGCTCCTAACCTCCGCTGCAGCATAACCCATTCCCTCACTGAGGTATCTCTGCCAGTCTCTTCTGTTCGGCTGGTAGAGTGGATTCTGGGTATGGAGGTGGGAGATGTGTCCATAAGCAATGGCCTGCCCCAGTCTGGCCTGGGAACACTGGCCATGGCAGCAGGGTACCACCTGTGCCTTCCCACCACAGACTTCCCATCTCTGGATAGTCACACTGTCCCAGGTTGGAGCCCAATGGCATCCAGGTGCAGGCAGCCAGTGGGAACAGAGTGGTCTGAGACAAGGCTCAGCAATGTGAGCAGAGGCACTGTCGAGGTCTAGTAGAGCTGGGGTTGCCTCAGAGGAGCAACCTCACCTTGGTCTTGCTCTGTTCTTCAGGCAAATGCCATTAATCGTATCAGCTCAGACTCTAGGGAGTGGGTGTGTTATTCCGGAAGGACCAGAAGTGGAATGGAAGTAGGGTTGCAGTCCGAGTTAGCATCACCATTGCTAGTCCTCAGAGTGGCATCACTTGAGGTGATGGCCAGAGTGAGGACACTGGTCACAGATGACCGCAGAGTAGCACAGGAGGGAACTTCCTGAAAAGCCTTCTGTAGTGGGGAAGTGGACTGGCAGGCCCAGGACTTCAGGTCTGAGGGAGGAAGCAGCTTCAAACGCAACAGGGGAGGTCTAGGGTGGGTTGGGGATGTCTTCACCCAGACTTGCTGGTGTGGCCTGGCCTTAGTAGCTTCAGTGGAGCTGGAGCCTGTAGAGTGTTGAAGCGGAGGTCTGTGCTGGTTCTGGGTGCTGGCCACTGCAGGGGAGCTGATGGTAGGTGGCTGAATTGCTACAAGCTGTTCTGTTCCAGAACCTGTGTGCTGGGCAGACTTGTGTGGCACAGCCCTGCCCCCAGGAACCTCTATTTATGGGCCACCTCTGCAGGTAGGATACGAGAACGCTGGCACTGTGGAGTTCCTGGTGGACAAGCATGGCAAGCATTACTTCATCGAGGTCAATTCCCGCCTGCAGGTGGAGCACACGGTCACCGAGGAGATCACAGAGTGAGCACTGGGCTAGGCAGGGGTGAGGTGGGAAGGGGCTCTAGAGGGCAGCCCAGGCTTGCTTACTCTCACTTCAGTGGACCTAGGGACTCCACTAAAAGAATAACACGTGGCTATCGTAAAAAACCAACACAAAATAAAAACAACTCAGAGCTTACCCACCCCTCACAATAAGGATGCTAGGTGCTACCAGGCACTCCATGGGGCCCTCCTGGCTGTACTTGTGAGGAAGGGACCCATCACCCCATTTTTCAGATGAATGAACCAAGCCTCAGGGAGGAAGAGAATTATACAAGTCCACACAGTGGACTCAGTCTCTCCAACCTGTCTCCAGCACTGTGACATTTCTTATGTCTAGGCATAGCCTTTAGGTATTTTTTCCATCTTTGTTTATTATATAGTTTTATGCTGATTAGACATTTATATGGACTTAAAACAATTTTTTGAGATTTGTTTTTATTTTAAGTGTATGAATGTTTGTCTCAATGTGTCTGTGTATCACGTGTGTATAATGCCCATGGAGACCAGAAAAGGGCATAGATCCCTCAGGACTGGAATTACTGATAGTTGTGAGTGCTATGTGCATGCTAAGAATTGAACTCAGGTCCTCTGGAAGAGTAGCCAGTGCTTTTAACTGCTGAGTCATCTCTCCAGCCCCTTAGATTAAAAAAAAATTATATATTTTATTTTTATATGTATAAGTGTTTGCCTATATGTATGTATATTCCCCACAAGTGTGCCATATGCCTGCAGAGACCAGAAGATCCCCCAGAATTGAAGCTACAGAGGATTGTGAGCTGCTATGTGGGTGCTGGGAACTGAACTCACTTCTTTAGCAAGAGCAGCCGGTGCTCTTAGCTGCTGAGCGACCTCTCTAGTCCCTAGAATTTTTATTCTCTTTTAAAACTTGCTGTTTAGCCAGATGTGGCAGCAGCAGGGGCAAGCAGATCTGGCTAACCTGGTCTACGTAGTGATGGGTAGCCAGGGCTATGTAGAGGAGACCCTGTCTCAAAGCAAAACAACGAAAGGGTTGCTGTCTGTTGAAGGCATCCCCTGACCATTATTCTTTGTGAATACTTTCACCATCTGTACATGTAATAATTCTATTGTCCTGTTTTCTGTTGGACAGTGTATTGTTCTGGCTTTTGTGGTTCAGATTATGTCTATTAACATCTGTCTAAATTTGAGCCACGGCTTCCTAGAAAATTTGTACCAGAGTATTCTCCCACAAGCTTTGGATATAGACTTAGAAAATCTACTTATTTTTACAAACTGTGAAACTAGTTTTCATTATTCCAGGATACATATTTTGAGCCCTTTAAGTAGTAACCTTTGGCATTGGACCAGTTTACCTTCCATGGAACATTCCTGATCCAGTTTCCTCCTGGCCCCACTGAAGACAAATACCGCTGCCCAGTAGCTGCCTTTGCCTAGCGCATGTCCAGAAGCCCACACACTTCTGGCTCCCTAGTGGAGCCAGAGTCACAGAGACTCCAGCCACATTCCCTGGTCTATGCCTTGGTGCTGCTCTGTCAAGGACTTGCTTGCTCAGGTGTCAGGGCCCCAGGGCTTGAGCCATGTGCAGGTTGGGCTAGCTGTGGCTTCTCTGACCCTCAAGCTCTTCTGATGGGGGAGTACTACCATGGAGATCTAGCATGCAGGCAGGGTCAGTGGCCTGCAGAAAGGGTGCCATGGTGACCATCATCACCACTCTGCTTTCGCTTTCACAGGTGACATGGAGTATGCAGGCCAGTCTGCCAGTAGAGTACTGGCCACGAGCCCCAGACCCAGTGCATTAAACCTGGAGGGCCTTGTGGTAGCATTCTTTTCTTTTTTTGGTTTTTCAAGACAGGGTTTCTCTGTAGCTTTGGAGCCTGTCCTGGACTAGCTCTGTAGCCCAGGCTGGCCTCGAACTCACAGAGATCCACCTGCCTCTGCCTCCCGAGTGCTGGGATTACAGGCGTGCGCCGCCACCGCTCGTCTTGATAGCATTCTTAAGAGTGGCTGTTGTGCTTAGATGCAAGATTGTAAAACATCAGAAGCGAACTTCTGCCCTCCTGGGTTCTCCCGTTGTGCTGTAAGCCTGTATTTAAGACCTCCTCCCTCCTTCAGTAAACGGCATTCGGCATTAAAAAAAAATATTTCCAACCTACCAAAAAAAAAAAAAAAAAAGTGGCTGTTGCTAGCCGGGCGCTGGTGGCGCACACCTGTAATCCCAGTACTTGGGAGGCAGAGGCAGGCGGATCTCTGTGAGTTCAAGGCCAGCCTGGTCTGCAGAGTGAGATCCAGGACAGGTGCAAAGCTACACAGAAAAACCCTGTCTCAAAAAACTGAAGAGTTGCTGCTGCTCAGGCTAGGTTCACAAACTATGCAAACATGGAGAGCCTTCTGCTCTGCATGTGCCTGGGGAACATAGTGTCCTGACTATGTCTAACTTTGCAGGCCTCCAAATAATACAGCTCCCTGTTTTTATTTGTTTGGCTTTGGTTCTGTTTTGCTTTGATTTTTTTTTTTTTTTTAAGATGGGGGTCTCCTGAGGTCCACATTGGTCTCAAGTTTGCTATATAGCCAAGGGTGACCTTAGACTTCTAATCTTCCTGCCTCTACCTCTCAATGCTGAGATTACATACCTGGCCTTGTGATTCTCATTTTGCAACCAGCCCTCCCTTGCATACACAATGTAGCCCCCATGCTCCAAGAGTGGGTGTTCCAACCCTGTGACCATGACCTCTGCCTGCACTTCCAGTCTTGGTGTCATGTGCAAGCAGGAGTTTGCACATCTTAGGGCAGGGGCAGGCAAAGGACAGGGCTGTTGGAAGAGGCCATCAGGAGGGTGAAGGGCAGGTGGATATCTGTCTTCTGGAAGCTTCTTAGGGGGCTTGGGCAAGCAGGGCAGGCTGTAGGACCACCAGGTAGAGGACCCCAGGCTGTTTGGGCTAAGAGGAGGATGCAGCAGCATTGGCCTGTGTGAGTTACAGGACCCCTCCTCCCGGCTTCTCCTCATTCTCCTCCTTCCCTGGTGTCCTCCTCATTTGCAGCGTGGACCTGGTTCATGCTCAGATCCATGTGTCAGAGGGCCGGAGCCTGCCTGACCTGGGCCTGCGGCAGGAGAACATCCGCATCAATGGCTGTGCCATTCAGTGTCGAGTCACCACTGAGGACCCTGCACGCAGCTTCCAGCCCGACACTGGTCGCATTGAGGTAGGTGACTAGCAAGTGTGACACCAGCTCCAGCCTGGGTTGAGATTCCTCACAGCCTCCCATGGTGCCTAGGTCATTACCCAGGGGTCCAGGTGCAGCTGCTTAGAGCACATGGGAGCCCAGGACTGTCCTAGAGTGAGGGAAGACCATTCCACAGAAAGCTAGCAGAAAGCCATTCTGGGAATGGGGACAGCTGTGGGCCCCCAGATGTGAAGCCTTGGCCCTGATGCCTTGCTGGTCTCTATCCTGCCTTCTATCAGGTGAGAGGGGTGGCTGGCAAGGCAGGACCTTGTGGGGAGCAGAGGATTGGGATCTCTGTAGCAGGGTGAGCCGAACAGGAGGCCCCTTGGGAGAAAGCAAAAGACTTCTTTGGAGGGCAGCACTGAGGCATGGGAAGTTCACCTCAGTTCTGCCCATTTTCCCTCAGGGTTGGAGCATTTGAACTCAGGTGCTTGTCCCTTGCATTCCTTGTCTGTGGCTCCAGCCTGCTCCCTCTCCCTGCATGTCAGCAGCACTGCCTACCCGTCAGGGGATACAGGACACCAGAGGCACTCAGGGTTGGCACTAGTATCCAGGGTACAAGGGCAGCAACAATGAGCAGGAGCCAGACTCCAGAATTGCAAAAATGTCCAAAAGTAGTACGGTTGAGTGTGGAGCAGGGCTGGAGTGCTGGGTCAATTCTGACGGCCTTGAAAGCCCAAGGGCCACCATAGATGACCACCATGTTCATTTCTGAGTCCCTAGGGGGGTATCCCTGGGCTCGTGCTGCCTTATAGCCCTGGCTCTTTTGCCCTTGTCTGGGAAGGGGCAGCTGATGGCTTGGGGCTCAGAAGCGGCTGCTGGGCTTGCTCCTCTCCACCTCCACCTCCACGGCCAGGGGCTGGCTTTAGAGCCGGTCACCACAAGGTATTTTTAGCTGGTGGTTCCTGCACACAGCTGAGTGTCCACCCTTAAATATTGCATGAAGTTCTTTATTGAACACAGCTTGTGCCCTTAGCAGCCGAAGGGTGATGCTGAGGGTGTTCCCAGGCCAGTCCCTTTGGCCTCCTTCTCTCCCTGGATTTTTTCCCCCACCTGCCCCCTGCCTGTCCTGAATGAACACTCACCTGTGAGTGCAAGTCTAGCTACCCCAGACACCCGACCCCATCTGTGTCTGCCATTTCCCCTCTGCGTGTCTCTCTTGGGTTTCCTGGACGAGCTCAGGTGTTTTCTTCACTGTGCGTGTTCCCTCTCCATCTCCTTCCTTCCCTCTCTGTTCCTTCTCCCACCCTCCCTTCAGGAAGAGGGAATGTGGGTGGATGTGAGTCTTCCCCTCCCTCTCTCTTTAAAAACAAACAATAAACCAAGCTGGGCGTGGTGGCGCACTCAGAAGGCTGAGGCAGGAGAGTCATCCTAAGTTCAAGGCTAACCTAGGCTACATTGTAAATTCAGGCTGGCCTGAGCTACATAGTGGTGTTTCAAAATCGGAAAATGAACCATCCGAAGCCTTCCTTGGTCAGCCTGCCCGTCTCCTTTTCTTGCTTGTGGTCCTGTGGTCTGTGTACTTCTGTCTGTCCCAGGGCTGTTTGGTCAGGGATTGCTTTAGCTACTTCTTCCCCAGGGAGCAGCCGGCAGTGGTCATTGAGTGCTGCTCCTGGAATGATGGTGGACAGAGACTGGGTCTGCAAGGGGGGAGGGTGGTCAGGCAGGTGGTGGAAGGCCAGTGGGATGGGGCCCCTTCCTTCCCACCTGGGCTGCTGACTGGGCTGTGCATGAACCAGGAGCCTTTCCGGGCATTTCCTCCTCTGCCCGGCCTTGCTGCAGCACCAGAGCAAGCATGGACTCAGAAAGGCTGCGGCCTGCGTCTGTTGACGGAAGTAGGAAGAAACTTGACTGGTCAGGGATGGGCTCTCTGGATAGCCTTGAGCTCAGCCTTCGGGGGGGCCATGCTGGGAGCCCAGCTGACCTCCAGTTTCCATCCAGCTGCTGATTTGTACTTCCTTCTGGTGACAGGTTTTCCGGAGTGGCGAGGGCATGGGCATCCGCTTGGACAATGCCTCTGCCTTCCAGGGGGCTGTCATATCACCCCACTATGACTCTCTGCTTGTCAAAGTCATTGCCCATGGCAAAGACCACCCCACGGCTGCCACCAAGATGAGCAGGGCCCTGGCTGAGTTCCGTGTCCGAGGTGTAAAGGTGAGAGGTTGCGCCCTCCCCTGCCTTTGCCCACTGTGGGCATTTGGTCACATGTCAGGTGTGTGGCCTGCTTTGTCCTTGCCTTGCTTTCCTTGAGGTGGCTCTTAGCCTCAGTGACACAGAAACCTCTCTTAGCTGTTCTCAGACTGCTGGTGCCTGGACCCTGCTGGGTCTCTGTGTAAATATGGATCCCTGGGCAAAAGCTGTAGCCCTGATGGATGAGCTGAGACCATCTGCCAGTTCCCAGCTCTCCTGGCCTGGCATCTGGAGTGGTAGGTGCTTCAGTGTACCGAGAAATATATGAGGGACTGGGCCCTGGCCACAGTGGCTGCCTGACGGCAAGGGCCTCGGCGTGCCCATTACCTCCTTGTTAGGCTCCGCTTCTAACTAGTTTCTGCAGCTGAAGACACATCACAGCCAAGAAATGCTGTTGTCTTTTGAAGCCAGCACCTGCTCAAGTATTCTATGGGGCACCCTTGGGCATGGGCTTAGGCCCCCAGCCCGCTGAGTTCTTCCCTCCACTCCCAGAGGCCCCCAGAGGTGCTCGGGCCATGTGGGCAGTGCTGGTGCTGACCTCCTAGGCTTTGTGACCTCTTCCAGACCTTGACGGCTGTTAAAGCTTGCTGGCTCCCAGGCCCACTGTGAGGGCTGTCCTTATAATGGCCCGTCATCTTTCTCACCGTTCACAGGTCCTCTCAGGGACATAGTGGGCTTCAAGACCCATTGGAAAACCTTGTGGGAAGAAGGGATGTTTCAAGCCTGTCCCCACAGCCCATCTTAGGAGGGGGTCAGTGTTTTTCTAGAGGCTAGGGTCTGCATTCTGCTGTTTAGAGCTCACAGGCTGTTGAGGTCCATGTCACCCTGGGGGCAGAGGTATGCTGTAAAAATCAGCTCCCTACATCCTAGATTCACCGGCTCATGCTCTGGGGCCTGTCTTTCTTGTAGCTGACCAGGGTCGGAAGTGGTTGTTGGGTATACACTGAGCTGTCCCCTGTATCTGGTTGTGCCCTGATCTCTCTGCTTATTTTTTCCACCCTTAGCGCCAGGTACCCTGAGCACCACCTTATATCCCTGTCCTATATTCCAGTGCACTCAAGATCCCAGCATCCTCTTCCAAGGATGAGAACAGGGACAGCAGAGTCCATGCCCACAGAACAGCAGCAGGATTGGGGGCCTGTCTGTCCTTCCTGTGTACCTCCTACCTTATGTCTGCCCTCTCCTATGTCTCCAACTCTTGCTTACTTCCCTCAAGGACCTTAAAACAGCATTTCTCTAGGTCATGCCCAGGTATGTTTTGGTGTCAGGAGCCCTGGGTGTGTGTAAGCTTGGCTGCACACTGTGGACACAGCAGAATGTTCCTCAGGCTGCTTGGCAGGTCTGGGATACCAGTGTCTACTTCTAACTTCCATTAAGCACGTAGGTGCTTATATAAGACCCATCTCAACAGTGTGGCTCCACGGGTGTGGGAGGGCCGAAGCAGCTTGATATCAACAGGCTGTGGGGCCCAGCCAGGCATCACCTCACCCAGCAGGTCAAAGCCAGCTTTCCAGGAAAGCCCAGCATACAGTTGTGTATCTTCGAACAGCTGGGTGGTGCCATCTCACACAGGACCTTCCTGATGGTCCTGGACTCATGCCTGCCTTCTGGCAGGGCCAGCAGACACCAGCTCTTGACTGCTGCCCTGGGCTTCCCCTATAGGCTGGCTGCGAGTCTTGGACTAGGAGGACCACCTCTGCTGGGCCCTGGCAGCTTTAGCCTTGACACCAGTACTGGTCTATGTGCTTCTGATAGCCTCCCTCCCTCCCTCCCTCCTTCCCAGGGACCAAGCAGAATGAGACCAAAGACCTACACTGAAGTGTCCCCAACAATTTTATTATAAATAGAAACAAGACTCCCTCTTGGTGGCTGCAGCCCCTGCCTTGGTGGCTCTGAGCACCTGTTGGTGGGACCTGTCCCTTTAGTCTGGAGGCCAAAACCAAGGAAAGGGCTTGCTGTCCCACCAAGTACTTGGGGAGCCTGAGGTACTGAGGATAAAAAGCAGAGTGGGGCCCAGGGCCGTGCTGCCCACCCAGGCTGGGTGCTGCCACCTGGGCCCAACAGTGGCACTGCTCCTTCCTCAGGGCACAAAGAGGCTGCCCTCTTGTCACACCACACTCTCCTCCAGACGCTCTGTACTGCCCCCCATCCCCCGGCACCCAGCTCCCAGCAGACCCCCATGTACAGAGTGACTCCGCCGGGCCCAGGCTCCTCCCAGGCGCCTGGCATACCCGTAGCACCCACCAGTGTCTCCCAGGTCCAGGGAACAGCTGCGCTGGGGGCGGGGTGGAGGGCTCCTTGGTGGGTGGCTCTTGGGCATGGGGCTGGTGCCACCATTGGTCTGGGATTGGACATGGCTAAGTTTGAGTGGCAGGCGGCCATTCCCAGCTCCCCGGCCCCGAACCAGCAAGGCCACAGTGAAGACCAGTAAGGCGGCCACTAGGACCCCACCTACTGCCACAGTCAGGGTCCCGCCCAGCACATGGGCCTGTAGGGCATGGCACAGGGGTGTGGCTGGTAGCGTGGAGAAGTGGGCACAGCCCAGCAGTCTGGTGGCCGTGAGGTCGGAAGGCCCAGCAGCAGGTGACAGGGCCAGCAGGCAGAGGTCGTAGTCAGCACCAGGAACCAGGTGCTTCAGCAGGAAGTGGTGACTGGAGGCTGGTACGATCCTGCAGGCAAGGGCAGGTGGTCAGAGCCCCAGGGTGGGGTACAGCCCCCATTCCCATCTCTCACGTTTGCCCTAGACAGCCCCTCAGGCCTGAAAGGCCCTGTCAACACACACAGGCCTGTGCTCCCTCAGGAAGGCAGAGACAACAGGCATCCATATGTAGGATAGTGTCAGCGCACAGATAGGTGTATGCACTGACAGGCCTCAGGCAATAGGAGTTGGGGCGGGGTGGCACCAAGCAGACAGAAGTACCCGAGGGCGGGAGGCAGGTGCTTCAGCAGACACCTACACTGCCATTACTGATGGTCAGGAAGGCTGGCACACACAGCCGCACCTGAGACCCCCTTCCTCTGCCCCAAGCAGCTGGCTCAGCCATGCTCCGAGAGTGTAGAAGTTTAGAAGGAGGGCAGGCACAAGCCTGGAGGGGACAGGTAGGACTTGGGGACACAGGGCCAGCAGGGAGGCCTAGTGAACAAAGCAGGCTGAAGGGCATGTGCAGGGCCCATCCTCACCGGTAGATGAGGGTCTCGTCCTCGCTGCTGTTGTACTGGATTTGGAACATCCACACGGGGTCAGATGGCCGCCCCGGGCCCCAGCTCACCAGGCCGGAGGTGGCAGTCACCTCCGTCACTTGCACGACCGGATCAGACTCTAAAGTCCCCTCGCCCTCGGCAGCAGTTCTAGCAGAAGCAGCGATGTCCGAGGGCCCGGGACGGCCCCCCTCAGCACTGGTGTTCCCACCATGGGGCAAGGCCAACACCCGGAGCTCCACGCGGGCTGTGGCCTCACCAGCAGGGTTGGTGGCAATGCAGGTATAGGCTCCTGCATCTCCTGCGCCTGTCACCCCAATCTCTAGAGTGCCGTTGGGGAAAGCCCAGGCTCGTGAAGAGTTGCCAACCAGCCGGTCATCAGGGCCAACCCAGTGCATGGTGGGCACAGGGTCACCAAGGGCCCTGCACCGTAGAGTCGCCCGCTGGCCCTCTAGCACCCATAGGCGCTGTGTGTGACGAGCAATCAGTGGAGGCTCGCAAGAGAACTCTCCCTCAGGCACTGCCCAGAAGTAGCGTCCCGCCAAGGGTGGTGGGGAAGCGCAGGTTTCCAGGTCATCCGGCCGGGCCAGCCGCCTCAGCCACAGCAGCTCACAGTTACAGTGCAGTGGGTTCCCGCTGAAGCTCAGCACCAGGGGGGAGGGGGAGGCCTCAGCATCCCGACCTCGGGAGAAGAGTGGGTCAGGTGCCAGTGTGGCCAGGCGGTTGGAGGTGAGGTCAAGGCGGGAGAGCTGGCTAAGCTGGGCAAAGACACCTGGGGGTAGTGCATCGATGAGGTTATGGTCCAGGTTAAGGGTATGCAGGGCAGGCATGGCACCTATGCCAGCCCAGGGAACCTGGCGGAGATTGTTATAGGACACATCCAGGTCCTCGAGACTGTCGAGGAAGTCATCAAAGGCCCCTGGCGCAATGCGGCCCAGCTGATTGCCACTGAGAATGAGGTGCTGCAGGTTGACAGGCCCCCGTAGGCTGCTGCTGCCCAGCTCCACCAGCCTGTTGCCATCCAGATGCAAGGAGCGTAGGCTCTCCAGGTCTCCAAAGGAGCGGGCCCCAATGCGGGTGATGGCATTTCGAGACAACGTTAGGTCCACCAGCCCTGTCATGTTGCGGAAGTCAGGTGGTCCCAGTGCCTGGATGAAGTTGTCAGCCAGGCGCAGTTCAACTGTGCGCCGGTCCACGTTGGGTGGCACAAACAGCAGGCCTCGGTGGGCACAAAGAGTGCTGAGCGATTCCGACAGGTTCTGGCACACGCAGGGCAGCGGGCAAGCGGCGGCTCCACTGGCCAGCAGCAGCAATAGGAGTGGCGGGGCCATGGTGAGCTCCCTGTGGGAAAGGGCCACAGCCCCGGGCACAGGTGGGGCTGGGGCAAGTGCCCACTTGTGCCCAGGGCACGGTCCCAGGAACCAGTTTCCAGAGTCTGGACTGGGGAAGGGTTGAGTAAGAGGCTTAAGGGGGACCCCAGGGAGAAAAGATGGCTGGGGCTGCAGGCTCAGGCCCCCCAGAGTAAAGGTCACATTTCCCCAGCAGTTGAACAGAATCCAGGTACCAGGGACAAGGTGAGGCATGAGGCAGGAAGTGGAGGAGGGCCAAGAGCAGGGAGGGTCCCGGAACTTCCTTCAGGCATCCTCTGGAATGGGCAGCCCCCTCCCCCTCCGTGCCTTCCCCTCCGTGGCTGCTGAGGACGGCGATCCCCCAAATCCCTGGCGTGCACTGTGGCTCCTCCCCGGGCGGGCCTCCCGCTGTACCCTGCCGGGGCGGGGGAGGGGGGCTCACCTGGTGTCCATCGTTCAGGGGGCGCGGGCCGGCCTCCCCGCGGGCCCAGCCGGCCTCTGCCGACTCCAGGCCGCTCTCTCGCGGGGGGGAGGCCCAGCCCGCCAGCCGCTCGCCCTCCGGCCCATGGCGCTCGGGCCCTCGGCCCCGGCTCTCTCGGCTCCCGGCACCTTTTCTCCGCGCCGTTCGCGGTGGCGGCGGCGGCGGCGACAGGCAGGCGGGTGCGCGCGGGCGGACACGCGCGCCGCGGACACGCACGTGGAGGGCGGACCGGGAGGGGCACGGGGATCCACCCGGGCCCCGGCCCGGCTCCCGAGGTCACGGGGACACGCTGCCACCGCAGCGCCCACGGGTGGCACTCAGTCACGCCCGAGGCCCGGCCAGGCCCGTCGCGCTGCCCCACGGCGCTGCCGCAGCACACTCACCCTGGCACCGGCGCGCGCGCCCCCGGCCACCCTGGCGCCCAAGCATCCTGCGCTGCTCAGGCGGGCGCCGCGGCTCTGCAGACAACCAGACAAAGCGCCAGCTCGCAGGCCCTTTCACCATCTCCCAGAGACGGGTCTCTTGTCACATGTCTCTGGGCACCCTCCCCAACACGCCCACATATGCTCACACACCCACACGTTCCCGCACCCCGGGCAGGGCCGGGCGCAAACCCGCACGGTTGCTGGGACCCTCGCGTTTACAGACACACACTGAAGGTCACAACCGTTCTGCATCACCGAGTCACGTGAAGGATCCCCCCACAGGCCCCGGCCCGGGGGGCTCGGGTGGCGCCCCGAGCAGGGCTTCTGCGGGTGGGGCCTGAGGGCTCGGCCGCGGGACTGGCGTCGCGCCCCGCCCCACCGCGCCCCTCCCTCCTCTGCTGGTCTCCCTCCGCCCTGCCCGGCGCTCCCCAGCCAACCGGCCTCCGCCTCCGGCCGGATTGGTCTGCGCTGCGCGCTTTCCCAGCAGGCTGGCGGTGGCACGCTGTTTGAAGCTGTGCGTCAGTGGTCCTCCCCGAGTCGCTGCTCCGCCCCCCGTCCCCGCGGTGCCTCTTAGGGAGTGTGGCCCGAACGGTCTAAACTGTGAGGTGGCTTCAGAGCCGGGCCTTGGATGAGAGTGCTGAAACTCAGAACCAGGTTGGGCATCGCGGTTCTTGTTTGTCTCCACCTTCAAGAGTGGTTCATCTAGTTGGCATGGGGAGTTGTCACCTCCTACGGGGCATCTCAGCCCCTAGACTACCTGGGCCCTTCTTCCTCTTCCTTTTCCTCTGGTTCTCAGGAGCTTGTGGGTGGCAGGAATCCAGGGAGACAAAGGCTGGAGTCTAGTCCTGCTTGGTACAGCTGCGCAGCCTTGAGCAAGTTACTTAACTACAGAACAGTTTCCTAGCGGAGACCTAGGGCTGTTAATTGCCCGTATTATTCACACCTAAGGGAGCAGGAAACCGCGCGGCTTGAGGGGCTTAAGTTCTTGCCGCTGGAAGCCACTGCCTGGATTGTTGCTGTTGTTGGGACGCCTCAACTGTTATAAACAATTTGGATCTTTAGTCTGCTCAGCTGTGATGTGAGGCAGTGTCAGATACCTTTTCTTCCCCCAAAGAGTTCCCTTCACTCCAAACATACACGAGTTCTAGCATCTGCCATGTGTTGCCCTGTGCTGGGAGCCAGGTGGTTTCTGGCTCCGTTCCTACCACTCTGGAGCTTCCAGTAGAGGCGATGGTGGTGGGACGCTCTGAGGATCCTGGCTGGGTTCTTCAGGTGCTCTGGTCTCTATTGTTTTAGGGCATGGGCAAGTTTACAGGAGACAAGCAGGTGCAAGGCACTGATAACTGGGTCCTGCTTTGTAATCGTTAGTGACTTCCAGTCAGAAGCTGGTGGGCAAGGCCCCCCACTTGTCCAATCTGTTGGGCAAAGGTGGCAGTGTTGGGGCAGCTCAGGGGAAAGGTGTGGGCTGAGCAAAAGAGATTAAGAGTCTAGGATTTGTCATGGGACAGAGGTCCAGTGTACCCAGTCACACAGGAAGCTGGGGAGCCAGGGTAGAAGACAAGGCCTCCATCTACCAGATATTTGGGGAGCATGGGATCCAGGGCTCTTTGGGGGAACGTGGAGATGCTGGCCACCATTCCACCTAGCTCCAAAGACAGAGGCTCTCACCACGGGAGCAGCAGGTCCAGATCAGGGCATCCTAAGGACAGTGGTGTGTGAGAAGTGGCAGAGTAGAGGGGTCAAGGAGGAGTGTTTGGGTGGGCGCTGTTGACAGGACAGCAGGAGGCTGCTGTTGGAATCAGGAAGAGGGGATCTCATGATAGTGGGTTCAAAAAGCGTGGCTGGTGGGGGTTAAAGAGCAGTATGTGTGCTGATATAGGAGAGGCAGAGCTAGGTTCTTTGCTTTGGGGGGTGTTAGATCTTTGTAGACCCAAGTTAGAGGGGTGGCATTGGCATATGTTCTGGGGTGAGCAAAGATGGAGACACACATCTGGCCCCTGGCAACTTGAGGCATTGCCGGAAAGATGGAGATGAGGGAAGCCATAGTTCAGGGTAGTCTCTTCCCTCCCTTGAGCTGCACAGTGACCCTCTGCCTTTGTCTTGCAGACCAACATCCCCTTCCTGCAGAATGTCCTCAACAACCAGCAGTTCCTAGCCGGCACTGTGGACACCCAGTTCATTGATGAGAACCCTGAGCTGTTCCAGCTGCGGCCCGCACAGAACCGGGCCCAGAAGCTGCTACATTATCTCGGTCTGCCCACCCTTCCTTCCTCCTGACTGTTCCTTGTCTCCCGCCCCATAGCCCTTCCTTGTTAAGGCCCTGTGCCCTCATTTCTGTCTACATGGCCCCTAATAGGTTTCCACTGCCTGGACCCAAGAGGCCTGGGTGTCCCGGGGAGAGCCTCTATCCCAGAGTCTGCCTGCTCACTGCCCTTGACTCACTCTGCCCAGCCTGCCTTGACATATTGCCCACTTCCTCCCCAGGACATGTCATGGTGAATGGCCCTACCACTCCAATCCCCGTCAAGGCCAGTCCCAGCCCTGTGGACCCTGTTGTTCCTGTGGTGCCTATAGGTAGGTGAGATCCATTTTTACCAACTCAAGGGAGTGATGGGAGATTGCAGGGTGGGCATCAATGTTCTTGTCTGCCTAGGCCCACCCCCAGCTGGCTTCCGAGACATCCTTCTGCGAGAGGGGCCAGAGGGCTTTGCCCGAGCTGTACGGAATCACCAAGGGCTGCTGCTGATGGACACAACCTTCCGGGATGCCCACCAGTCACTACTGGCCACTCGAGTGCGCACACATGATCTCAAAAAGATTGCACCCTATGTTGCCCACAGCTTCAACAGGCTCTTCAGCATGGAGAACTGGGGAGGTAGCTAGAGGGGGGCTGGGCTGTTGGACAGTGCTAACTGAAATGAGTGCCCAACCCAGACGTCCCAGGACACTAGGGACAGAGGGGCCGGCAGTGAGACCATGAGGATGAAGGCTGTGTCCCACAAGACCCAGCTCCAGCCAGCGTCTGCGGAAGCCCTGGGCTCGAGGCTGCAGGGCGGATGGAGAATCCCAGCAGAGCCCCACAGCATCCAGGGGCCCGGAACCAAGAGCAGCCTCTCCTCTCCATCCTGGGTCTTCAGCTTCCTCCCTCAGCCCCGCCTTGTGGGCGTGACCATTCCCGAAGCCTCGGTGGGGGTTGGAACTTCCAGGCCAAGGCTGGGACGGCTCCCCACTGCAGGAGACCCTGTCCTGAGCAGTTTGAGGGGCACAAATGAGCCTGAGTTTCCCTGAGAATCGGTGGAGGGAGAGGCTGGTAGGGGCTAGAACAGGAGGAATCCTGGAAGTGAGCAGGCTATGGAGGGCATTGTAGGGTCCTTGTGACATATGGAGTGAGAGCAGCTTCTCTGTTCCTGTCCAGGAGCCACGTTTGACGTTGCCATGCGCTTCTTATATGAGTGCCCCTGGAGGCGGCTGCAGGAGCTCCGGGAGCTCATCCCCAACATCCCGTTCCAGATGTTGCTGCGGGGGGCCAATGCTGTGGGCTACACCAATTACCCTGACAACGTGGTCTTCAAGTGAGCCTGGGTCGGCTGGGACCACACAGCAGTGGGCTCCCAACTGCCTGACTGTGCCCTACGGCAGCTAAACACAAGATCGCAGAGGCAGAGCAGGCAGGGCTGCTGGGTCTCCATGGCAGCAAACACTGAGGGAGATGACATATCCCAGGAATCACTGCACAGAAGTGGGGCTGGAACCCAGGCCTTAGGGCCCTGCCCAGTGTCCCCATCAGCTACCTTTGCCAAGAATCTTCCTAACCCTCCAGGCTCAGTCAGGCTGGTCAGCTCTGTCAGCGACTATCGCCTCCTGGCCCAGGCTGACCTGGAAAAGGCTCTACTCCCCTGCCAGTCCAGCCTTCATTCCCAGGAGCTAGCAACTAGAGGGGACGTACAGGTAGGGTTCACCTGTTTTCTCACCTGCCAGGTTCTGTGAGGTGGCCAAGGAGAATGGGATGGACGTCTTCCGAATCTTTGACTCCCTCAACTATTTGCCAAACATGTTGCTGGGCATGGAGGCAGCAGGCAGCGCTGGGGGTGTAGTGGAGGCTGCCATCTCCTACACTGGTGATGTGGCTGACCCCAGCCGCACTAAATACTCGCTGGAGTACTACATGGGCTTAGCTGAAGAACTGGTGCGAGCTGGCACACACATCCTGTGCATTAAGGTACCAGGTCTTCTCTCTCATCTCTTCCTCTTGCCCTCCCACCATACCCACCATGGCCGACAACACAGGAACACGTCACATCCCTCCTCACCCTATTTCCTCCTCTTCATTTTTTAGGACATGGCGGGGCTACTGAAGCCCACGGCCTGCACCATGCTGGTCAGCTCTCTCCGGGACCGATTCCCCGACCTTCCGCTGCACATCCACACCCATGACACATCAGGAGCTGGGGTGGCAGCCATGCTGGCCTGTGCACAGGCTGGGGCTGATGTTGTGGATGTGGCAGCAGACTCCATGTCTGGGATGACTTCACAGCCCAGCATGGGGGCCCTGGTGGCTTGTACCAAAGGGACGCCTCTGGACACAGGTAGGATGGAGCAGCCCAGGGTTGTGCCCCTCTCAAAGCTGTAGCCGAAAATAATCCCAGCAGAGCCTGGGACACAAAACCCAGATGCCTCACCCTGCTCCCACCCGAGTTTGAGATGGGGTCTGGGCCAGGCCTGAGTCCTGGAAGGAGCCCAGCTCTCCTGACTCTGGCTGTCCTGCAGAGATACCCCTGGAGCGTGTGTTTGACTACAGTGAGTACTGGGAAGGGGCTCGGGGACTGTACTCAGCCTTTGACTGCACGGCCACCATGAAGTCTGGCAACTCGGATGTGTATGAGAACGAGATCCCAGGCGGCCAATATACCAACCTGCACTTCCAGGCCCACAGCATGGGGCTTGGCTCCAAGTTCAAGGAGGTCAAGAAGGCCTATGTGGAGGCTAACCAGATGCTGGGGGACCTCATCAAGGTGAGCAAGGCCCTTATTAACGCCCTGTACACTACACTCCTGCCTCTGTGCCTCATATTCTTATGAGCAGAGATCTTTCCTTTTCAGGTGACACCATCCTCCAAGATTGTGGGGGACCTAGCCCAGTTCATGGTGCAGAACGGGTTAAGCCGGGCAGAGGCAGAAGCTCAGGCCGAAGAGCTGTCCTTCCCCCGCTCCGTGGTGGAGTTCCTGCAGGGCTACATTGGTATTCCCCATGGGGGTTTCCCCGAGCCCTTTCGCTCCAAGGTAGGGAAGGCGCCTTATGGTGTGAGGCAGGGACTGAGCACAGCACCCGGCATGACCCTCTCTGCTTTGCTCCTCAGGTGCTGAAGGGCCTGCCAAGAGTAGAGGGCCGGCCTGGAGCCTCTCTCCTTGCCCTGAACCTGCAGGAGCTGGAGAAGGACCTGATTGAGCGGCATGGGGAAGAGGTGACCCCAGAGGATGTTCTCTCTGCAGCCATGTACCCCGATGTCTTTGCCCAATTCAAAGACTTCACGGCCACCTTCGGCCCCCTGGATAGCCTCAACACCCGCCTCTTTCTTCAAGGACCCAAAATTGCAGAGGAGTTTGAGGTCAGTGGTTCTTGTGTTTGCTCACGCTCAGCCCCCAGGTCTACAGCAGCCCTGCCAGAGAGCCCCAAACTTGGTTCTCACAGCCTTGTGAACTTTAGAGCAGAAATGGTCCTTGTGTGACCAGTGGCTAGGCCTCTCTCTACACATAGAACTAAGATCCAGTGCATAACTTCCCTGAGTCGGGGCCCAGGGCTGCTCTCCTGACTTTCTCCCCAAATCTGGTCTGCTACCATTTCTGCAGGTGGAGCTGGAACGGGGCAAGACGCTGCACATCAAGGCCCTGGCGGTGAGTGACCTGAACCGGACTGGCCAGAGGCAGGTGTTCTTCGAACTCAATGGGCAGCTTCGGTCCATTCTGGTTAAGGACACCCAGGCAATGAAGGTACAGTGCACCAGGGCCTGCCAGGTGGTGGGACTGGGCCTGACCTGCTGTCTGATGTCACCTCTGTCCTGTCTGCAGGAGATGCACTTCCATCCCAAGGCTCTGAAGGATGTGAAGGGCCAGATCGGGGCCCCTATGCCTGGGAAGGTCATAGACATCAAGGTGGAGGCAGGAGCCAAGGTGGTTAAGGGCCAGCCCCTGTGTGTGCTCAGTGCCATGAAGATGGAGACTGTGGTGACTTCGCCCACGGAGGGCACTATCCGCAAGGTTCACGTGACCAAGGACATGACACTGGAAGGCGATGACCTCATCCTAGAGATTGAGTGACCTTGCTTCCGACTGGCAGCCTGGCCAACCCTACCCCAAACCTCCCAACAGAAGCTGTGCAGCCAGGGCAGGCCCAGGCCAGCCAGGCCCTGAGAGTAGGAAGGCCAGGCCCTTGAGGCCTGTCCCATGGGACACTACCTGCAGTGGCCCATTCCCTTTACTGTTCGTTCGTGCTTTCCTTATGGGCAGGCAGCTGCTCACATACTCATCTCTTGCCAAATCGGGTCTGCTCCTGTGGAGACTACAGGTGTGCAGCAGGTGGCTTTGGGACCTGGGGGAGGGGGTTTAGGGGTTCTACCTCTGGGGGTAGGGGGAGACCTAATTCGCAGGTCCTGGGAAATTTGCTCAATAAAAGTGGCCTTCCCTTGCCCTCCACACTAGGTCATGTACAGTCTACCCCATCCCTAATGCTGTCCCCAACCCGGGGCAGTATGGGTGCAATTCTCTCAAATTCTCAAGAGAGCCAAGTCAAATCTGTTTTCCTTTTTTGAAATAAGCTTCCTGGATTTCAGGAAAGTGGACCCCTTTCTTCCCAGTGTTCTCAGGGTCTTGGCATGTGACTTTGGGTGAGGACAGTCAGTGGGGCCTAGGCTGCATCCTCTCTGGACCTCAAGATCTAAATGTACTACCTACCCCCTCACCTCCCAACCGCCAGCTTCTTCCCAGGCTGGAGAAGAGCTCCGCAGCTGGGCAGGTGTGTGACCGATTCTCCCTCCACAGCTGTGAGTGTGGCTGTGTCCGTCAAACTGGGGTGGGGCCGGGGGAATCACTGGGGAATGACTACATGCCCATTTTCTCTCCTCAATCACCAGCTCAGGGAACAAGTTTCAGAACAACCTTGAACATGGGAGACTTAAAATGACATTCACAAATTAAAAAAAGAGCAAAAGGAAAAAAGGGCTAGTCAGGAAAACAAGAACCACTGCAGAGCGTGGTGAGCAGGTACAAGACTGGGGTCCTAAAGAACCTTGAGGTGCTGTGTTGCTTGACAAGAGTCCTTGCCATGCTCAGGGCTCGGACCTTGGTCCTGGGTGAGGCAGAAACCCTACTCCTGGGAGTGGAGAAGGGTCCTCTTGTGCTCACAGGGTCAGAGCTGTGGGAGCAAAGGTGCAGGCCCCACAGTGAGATGGCTCCACCTGATACCTGCTAACTCAGCCACAGTGCAGGAAAGAGTGAACCCAGCCTTGGCAGCTAAAGGCCCCACCCTATCCTTTGCTGTTGGGACTTGCTTGCCAGGCTCACCTGTCCAGGTTAGTAGTGTTCAAGGTAGCCAAGAGAGGAGGTGTACATACTCCCAAGTGTTGGCCTGGCTCCTCACCAAGATCCAAGTACATTCCCAAAGGTTCAAGACCATGCTACCCAAGTTAAATCTCTTTAATATCCCAATACAAAGTCTTGATGCAAAAAGACAATGAGAAAACCCTGGGAAGTTGGGAGGAGGGGTTTTATAAATAAACCCACCGAGCAGCTTTTCGGGGGCGGGGGGAGAGCTAAGAGGAGCAGCAGTCCAAAGAGAGAGTGCTCCTAGGATCTGTCCTTGTCCCTCAAGTCCAGATGCTCCTCAGCTCCTCTTTGAGAGGCTGCACCCTTTGGATATCTGCTCCTTTCTCTTGGTCCCTGGGGTTCAACTAGCTCTGGCTTCAATCCCCTACAAAAATTCCTGAGATCTCGGGGACCCCAGCCAGCCCCTCCCCTGCAGTATTTCTTGATAAGGAGGGGCTGGAGAGCCCATCAAGAGTTCACTGGAGTATGCACAAGAGTGATGGTCAGGAGCACAGCAGGGTCTCTGAGGCTCCTGTCCGTTCCAAAAGCACACACAGAGGAAGGCTGCCATAGAACTTGGGGTCCGTCAGGGGCTGAAGCAGAAGCAGGAAGAGTCCCACGCCAAGAGCATAGCCTGCCAGCAGTGGCCACTTCTGTGGATGCTCCAGGGCTGCACACACGGCAGGGAAACCCATGTAGTTGCAGAAGGAGTGGCAGAGAACAGGCCCTATCAGGTGTCCTGGAGACAGGAGAGATGCAATGTGTGAAGCAGCCCCACCTGGAGTTAGTGACCCTTGTCCCCTCAACAGGACTCAATGACACCCCCCCCCCAACTCCACACATTCATGTGCCCCATGTCATGACCTCTGCTTCTACCCTTCAGACCTTAAAAGGCTGAGGGCCCTGGCTTAGTCTGCCTCAAGGACTGGTAGAGCAAACTGTCACATCCACAGTATTCCCTTCTCCCACCCACATCTGTGGGCCCCTGGAGATCCAGGAAAAACCGAGGACCAACCTGTGCGGATGAAGAGGAAGGCCGTGTAAGCACCAAAGACAGCAGTGTAGGAGAACTGGAAGGCTGGAGATGGAGGCCGTGAGTGACCACACATGCGCCCACCCTGCCCCAGCACTGCACATCCCATAGCTAGAGACCACCCTTTCCCCTCGGCAGTGGCTGCCTGGCCACCATCTTCTCTGTACCCACCTCCAATGCTCAGTAGTCCCCATCCAATCTTAGAGCCCTGTGTTTCCAGCCCTTTCTGTAGAGTGGCTGTCAGGGATATCACACCCAACCCCCAACTGTCCCGGGCAAGCTCCCCAGGCTCACCTGCAGACAAGAAGATACTCCCCACACTGCTTTGGCGGAAACGTAGCTGCTCAATAATGTGATGAAAATGGGCTGGGAGGAAGAGGAAAACCACACTGTATTCCTCTGGCCGGCTATTAGCTCCCCCCTCACCCTAAGCCCCATGTTTAGACCTCATGCTGGGAACATCTTTGCTGGACCAGTTAAGACTCACCAACTCCAAAAAAGAGTGGGCAGGTGAACACAGCAGGGCCCAGACCTGTGCATGGCGCTAACATGGGCAGCATGCAAGCCCGGAACACCAGCTCCTCTGTCAAGGGTGCAATAACTTGGTTCCGTAGCCAGCGCATGTCTGTGAGGCAGCGGGCCCAAGAACGAGGGGCTAGGGTAAATATTCAGGATAAGTAATGTGATGAGTGCCTAGTTACTGAAAACAGAGACCCACCCCCTGGGGGCCTCTCCACAGATTTACTCTGGCCAAACTCAGGTCAGGAGTCCTGAGAATCAGAATGGGAAGGGAGCAAGCCTTATCAGACCGAATTACATACAGCATCTTCAGACAACGGTAGATGGGGAGTCATGGTAAATTCTAGAGACACCAAAATTTAACCAAGGACAGTCTCTTTTTTTGGGGGGGGGGGGTTGAGACAGGATTTCTCTGTGTAGCTTTGGAGCCTGTCCTGGAACTTGCTCTGTAGCCCAGGCTGGCCTTGAACTCACAGAGATCCACCTGCCTCTGCCTCCCAAGTGCTGGGATTACAGGCGTGCACCACCACCCAGCCCCAAGGACAGTCTTTAGGGAAGCCAAAGGATGGAAAAGTGCTGTCTGACCCACATCAAGTACTGTTTTGGGTCCTGAGAGACCTCCTTAAGTATCAAATTTATAAGGTACCCAGCGATATGATCCATTTTATTGCTGAAGAAGCACACCCAGAGAGGTGACGTCTCACCTCTTCAGTCCAGATCACACCATCTCACTGACTCCTTTCCCCAGTGTCCTGGACTGCCTGTGCCTACCTTTTCCTCAGTCTTGAAGACTCACCCAGGACAACCTTCAGCCCATCTGTCAGGTCACACGGGCAATCCATAGAGAGCTGCATCAGTGGACCCAGGAAAAGGATCTGGGGGCGGAAAAACAGATCAAAAGAATGACCACAACCCCATGACCTTGCTCACACCAGTGCCCTTGGTCTGCCTCATGAGACCTCAGGTTTCCCAGCCATGCACACCAGGGAGCTCAAGGACCATATCCTAATTCTTGTCTGCCATCTGCCAAAGGCTGGACACAGGGGCATTTCATTTAGTGACAACTGAATAGGAAAAAATGAAGCAGAACTCACCATAGTTAGCAGCAGGGGCAGCAGAGCTGCTGGGAAAATGCCCTCCAGCCTGAAGCCCATCAGAGTGAGCAGTGATGTGCCTGGCTGAGCCACAGGAAAAGGGGCATCAGTGATGTTCCCTCCCACAAAAAAACGTTGGATTCTTTCCCTGATTGCCCTGTGCCCCGCCTCCTTCGCACCTGGATGCCAGTGAGTTCCCTCCAGAGCAGCACGCAAAGAGGGGACAGGCTGGAGACCACCAGGACACTGGTGAAGCGCCGCTTGATGACAGCAGGGTGGTCCCTAGGAAGGGAACAGTAAGTTCAGGGGGCCCTGAGCAGCTACTCATGTGGTCCCACCCCCGTCCGGCCCAGGCCCCGCCCACAGCCCCGCCTCGCGGGGGCGCGGATTCCGGCCGCGCGCGCAGCCCCCGCACCTGGGCAGCTCGCTCTTCCACACGTAGAGGCTGCCCACGTAGGAGCAGGCGAGGCTGAAGCAGGAGAACACGGACACCCAGCAGCACAGCCCCGGGCCCAGCGCGGCTGACTCGGGCTGCCGCTCCGGCCGCGATACCGACAGTAGGCGCAGCCCGTCCCCGCCCAGCGCCGCCATCACGCCCGGACTCGTGGCGCACAGCAGTGACGCGCTGCGTGGATGACGTCAGGCGGCGGCGCGAGCTGCCGGCTCCCCGGGGCGGCCCTCCCTTAGCACTGTGGTCCGCACGCTGTGCTTGCCGCAGCTTTATTGAAGCCCAGAAGGCATGACACACGTGTCCCGGGCTGCTTTGGCCCGCTTCTGTGATCCTCAGTAGCGGGCTCTTAGAACCTGCGCCCCGGACTCAGCCACTCGGACAGATTGGAGACCTCTTGCAGCCACAAGTCCTGCGGGAGCAGAGGAGACAGTGGTGAGGACTCAGCGGCAGCGGCCCAGGCCCGCACCCACCCCGCGCTCGCCGTAGTACCTCCAGGCCGCCGGCAGCGCTCGCTGCGTCAGCCGCCCGGGCCCTGCCGTGCGCCGCTTGGGCCTGCGATCCTCCGGCACTTGGGGAGGCCACGGTGGGCTCGTGGTGACCTGTGGCAGACTCTGGAGGGCTCAGATCCCTGGCGGGGCACAGAGCTTGCGACTCTTCCCTGCCCTGGTTAGGGCTTCTCTTGAGCTTCTTGTTTTCTGCTTGCCCGCTGGTCTCTAGGAGAAGACAAGTCCATTTCATCTTGCTCCCGCAGCTTTGTGCTAGTGCTACAGAGAGTCTTCAGGCATAGTTCTAAATGAGATCTCCCATTCCATCCTTCCAGAGAAAATCTTTCAGCGCCCAGCCTTCCGTTAGCATTCCCAACCCCTTAGCTGGACCTTGACAGCGTGCATCTGTAACTTTCTGCAGATTGTGCAATATGAATTCCAAGCTCCGATTGCTTCAGGCTGAAAGCACCTCAGTCTCTCTGGTGTTGTACTAGGCAGTTGCTAGAGGCAGCTTTTTGTTTTTGATATTTAAACAAGCTCTCATGCCACCAAGGCTGGCCTTAAACTGATCATCCAGCCTCTATCTCTCAAGCTGGGATTACAGACACGTGTCAACATGCTTTAGCCCAGTGATTCTCAACCTGTGGGTCACAACCCCTTTGGGTCAAACCGCCCTGTCACAGGGGTTGCATATCAAGTATTTAATTATGATTCATAGCAGTAGCAAAATTACAGTTATGAAGTAGCAATGAAAATCATTTTATGGTTGGGGGGGTCACCACATTAGGGTTGCATTGCAGATTTAGGAAGGTTGAGAACTACTGTTAGCTTATCCATAACAGGTCCACTTGTGGAAGGGGAGAGGAATCAAACTCAGGTCTTGTCAAACAGGCAAGCACTCTGCCACTGAGCTACACCCCCAGCCACTCAGGTGCAAATTCAGAGTGTCTTTGCCTTGGCCCATTCCTCCTGAGCAGGTCCTGGGAATGTTGGCCAGCAAATGCACTTTTCTTTAGAAAAAGCTAATGTGCACACACTAGTAAGTACAACGCACAGACTTCTAGTAGGAATACATGCTGCTGCTCAAGACCCAGGGCACACCCAAAAACCTGGAGCCTTACCTACAAGGGACTCCAGGCCGATGTTCCCATGCCAGCCTTCGGTATTCTGGGCGGAATGCCTTTTCTCTGGAGTTGGGTGCTTTAACAATTAGAAATTCCAAGTGAGTTTTACAGAAGTCTGAATGAGCCATAGGAGACATGTGCCTGGTGGGTTGATTTATGAGGATGTTCTTCACCTGGAACTCCCTTTTCTCCTAACTCAGCAGTCTCTACTTGGCCTCCAACTTTCAAAGCATCCTGCTTCTGTGGACCCTTGGGAACTCACACGCTAGCCATTCCCAGCATATCTGTTCTTCCCTGAACTTCAGATACCCGCTGACAGTCTGCCTCGTCTCAGGCTCTGAATTATGGCATTGTTCATCATTTTACGTGCATGTGTCCATCTTTCTACTCAAGATTTATTTTTACATATCTGTGAATATGTACATGTCAGAGGCCAAGAGAGGGCCGTCAGGGCCCCTGGAATTGGAGTTCCATGTTTGCGAGCTTCTGATTTGAGTGCTGGAACCCAAACTTGAGTCTGCTGCAAGAGCAGCATGGTTCCTCTTAAACACAGCCATTTCTCCAGCCCCTCTTTATGTAGTCTTGGCTGTCAGGAACTTGAGAGGCAGATCAGGCTAGGCTCAAACTCACAGAGATCCTCCTGCCTCTGCTTCTTGAGTGCTGGGATTAAAGGCATACATCATAATGCTTGGCTATGTCTATTTTAAAATAAATAATCGGGGGTGGGGGTAGGGGACAGGGTCTGACCTTGAAATATCTGATCATCTGTCTCTCCTTATATATACATAATTAAAAGGAAATCATGAAAAATGAGACCTTACATAGCTCAAAAAGTGCATGAGAGCTCCAGGTACAACCCTAGCACTACATAAAGCAGCAGAGCAGCACACACACAGGTAATCCCAACACACAGGAGATGAAGGCAGAATGAGTTCAAGATCATCCCCGATACATAGGAAGACAAAGGCCACAGAAAGATAGAAGTCTTAGATGCACGAGACCCTGCCTCAAAAGCAACAACACAACCCCCACCTGCAATTTCTACTTCAGAGAACACCATGGGGAGAGTGAAAAGTGAAACAAGAACTGGAGAGCGGGCTGAGGCTCAAAGGAGAGGGAGGCTGGGGCTGACTGCAGTTCAGTGGACACAGGCTTGCTTCCAGTGGGAGGGAGGTGTCCTGGAGTTTGGTGGAAGAGGGACCCAGCACCTTTAAAGTTGAACGCTTTAAAATGATAAGTCTTAGCCAGGCAGTGGTGGGGCACTCGGGAGGCAGAGGCAGGAGGATCTCTTGAGTTCCAGGACAGCCAGGGCTACACAGAGAAACTAAAAAAACAAAACAAAACAAAAAACACCACAAAGGTAATCTCAGCTAAGAATTATGTTACGTAAAGTACATTCTATAATATACTGCTTCCCCCCCCCCCCCCAAGCAGTCTCACTGTGCAGCTCTGGTTGTCCTGGAACTCACTCTGTAGGCCAGGCTGGCCTCTGTCTCCCAAGTGCTGGGTAAAAAGTGCGCACTACCACACCTGGCATCCTCATCAAAATTTTTTATGTCATAGAAGCTGTGCAGTTACAATCCCTGCTTATCATTTCTGGAGGTGGGTTCCACAATCTCCCCCATATACCAAAATCCTTAGAAGTGTGTGCCACCATTCCTGGCCCACATCGTTTGTTTGTTTGATTTTTTTTTTTTTTCCCCCTGAGACATGGTTTCTCTGTGTAGTTTTGGAGCCTGTCCTGGATCTCGCTCTGTAGCTCAGGCTGGCCTCCAACTCACAGAGATCCGCCTGCCTCTGCCTCCCGAGTGCTGGGATTACAGGCGTGCGCCACCACCGCCTGGCTCCTACATCGTTTATTAACCCAGTTCTAACCTGTATAATTACGTTCCCAGGAACACACGAAGGACAGAGCGCCCCAGAGACAGTGTGCAGTTTCAGTTTGCTCTAGCCCGGGAAGTCTTGTGTAACAGACACATCTTTCTCCTTTGCAAAACTGGTTTTACGGAGGGATGACCCACCTGAGATGGAGAGCACTGGGAGAGCCTTGCATACTGGTCGACGTCTGGGCCCTGAGAGGCAGCCTAGTCCTCAAAATACAGCTCCTTGGATTTAACACTGTGGAGCATTCAATTCTAGTCTGCACCCTAGAAAGCCAACCTTTCCTTAGAGAACTGCCTATTTCTCCTTAAACTATAGATGGGTTAATTCTATATTAGGTGAGTTGGCTAGTTACCATGGAAACAAAGTGAAGGCCCACAAATGGAAGAATCTGACCTAGCGCCTTGATCATGTAGTTTATAGCTGAAGCCACTGGGTGCCACTGTTGTGCCAGCAGTGAGTCATCACAAAGAGGCTGGTGCTCCAGGGAAGGAGTCATGACAGGATCTAGGTGCGCTCTTCCCTGGCCTTGCCACTCAGTCCTACAAAGGCACAGCGGTCAGGCTTTGCAGCCCTGCCGGCTGTTAGCTGGGTGACTGGCAGGCTAAGTTTCACAGTTACGTTATGGATAAGATGGAAAACGAAGACCTAACTTAGAACATCTTTGTGCAGAATGAGGTGGAAATACAGATTAGGTGCCCTGTAAATGCTCCTTTCTGCCAAGGTCATTGAGTTCCCTAGCCATCTGCCAAGTTAAGTGGGCTATGGATGGCCCTGAGGCGGTGGGCCATCACTAGAGCCAGACAGGGTAAAGAGGTCAGACAGATTCTCTGAGGTCTCACTGGGATGTCAGGTCCACACAAAAGCTCTTCAGAAGCAGACACACACCTAGATCCTGAGGGGTCTTTCCGGGTGCTGATGATGGCTCATGCCGTATTCTCAAGATGTGCCTGGTCGCAGTGACCTGGATTGTGCCCCTTCCCCACATGTCCACACCCTAACACCAAGTGCCTGTGAATGTGAGATTATTTGGAAAAAGGGTTTTGACAGGTATAATCAAGGATTCAGAGATAGGACCACACTGCATGCTGGATTCAGGGCAGGCCCTCCTAAAGCCGAGAAACAGTTGGGTAGAGAAAGGCTAGGTGAAGATGGAGAACTGGAGTTATGTAAGCCACAAACTAGGAAACCAGAGAGAGGATTCTCTCCCAGTGCCTCTGAAGGAAGCACAGCCCTGCTCACACCTTGATTTTGGACTTCTGGCTTCCAGAACTGACAGAATAAATGATGTTTTAAGTCGTAAGTTTCTGGTAATGTCTTTCGGCATCGCTAGGAAACTAATAAGTAGTTATGAGGTTTACATGCTTGAGGTGCGGCCATTGGCTGCAGACAAGTATGACGAAAGTTGTGAAGGGAGCAGTCGAGCCCCACTGAAGAGAAGGGGGGCAAATCCAAGAAATCTCAAGATCCTTCCATGCCCGAGCACCTACATTCCCTGCCCAGCCAGGCAGACCGAGGTACAAAGGGGAGAATAACAGAGGGCACGCTGAAGGTCCTGTCCTTTCAGAAGAGAAGGAAGAGAGAGATGGTACAGTTTGAGGGTTGGAGAGAGTGCAGCAGGGAAGGGCGCTTGCTCCTCTTGGAGAGGGCAGGACCACATGCAGCTCCAGCTCCAAGGAATCACGTGTGAATTAAGTCCTCCCTTTATGGTTGAGCAGAAGCCGACACACTCTTCACACATCCACCATGGTGATACACATGGCGATACTCAGGCTGCTTGGCCACCAACCTCTAGACACAAGATTGTTCCCAGCTTGGGGTTCCAACAAACAAAGGTACTATGCACAGGATGCTCCAGATACTGTGACATAATGGGGTAGCTAGGGCAGATGGGTATATATGTAACTTCTAAAGAAACTGCCAAATTGCCTTCCAAAGGACTTCCCTACCCTGTCTTTTGAGACAGGGTTTCACCATGTTGGGCCTAGGCTAAATGATCCTCCTACCTCAGCTGCCAGAGCAGAGCTGAAGCTACAGTCGCATGTCACCATGCCCAGTGGCCTTTGTATTCTCAATATCTATGGCATTTGAATTTTCATACTACTAATAA
Organism: Onychomys torridus; assembly: GCF_903995425.1. NCBI lineage: Eukaryota > Metazoa > Chordata > Mammalia > Rodentia > Cricetidae > Onychomys > Onychomys torridus. The sequence goes on from NC_050443.1 coordinate 124,424,396, forward strand.
TGAGCTTATGGATTTATTTGCAGTTTAGATGTTTTGTATGGGAACTTTTATTAAATGTGTGTTCACTAGAACTCTTAAAATATATTCTGGAGTCCATGGCCATTTTTTTTAAAACCAGAAATATGATTTCTTCCATAGGATTATCCTGTGTCACAGAGGTATTTACTCTTAATGAATTGCCCATTTCATCACTTTATGTCAAATGTACGGCCAAATAGCTGTTCCTTCCTGATAATTAAAAAAAAAAACAACCCAGATGCCATATCACTAATTTCTGATAGTAGCATCTTATGGCTTAAAAAAATCCAAGGGGAGGCATTCTTTCTTCTTTCTCTCTCTCTCTTTTTTTTTTTTTCCTCCGAGACAGGGTTTCTCTGTAGCTTTAGAGGCTGTCCTGGAACTAGCTTTGTAGACCAGGCTGGCCTCGAACTCACAGAGATCCACCTGCCTCTGCCTCCCGAGTGCTGGGATTACAGGTGTGTGCCACTACCGCCTGGCCAAAAAGGCATTCTTGCTATGCAGCTCAATTTGGTCTTGAATTCACTATATAGTCCAGGCCTGCCTTAGTCTCCATGTTCCTGCCTCACCCTCCTGAGTATGAGGATTACAGGTGTGCACGACACATGGAGCCTTCTCTTTTTATTCTGGTTTAGCTGGTTACCCCTTTATTAATATTCTCAGTGCAGTATACCTGTTAGTCTCAGTGTTTTTTCTTTGTTTTTAGTTCATATTAATCTCCACTTGGCTCTTTATTATTTCATTTCCTCCATTGTGCAGCTTGTTCTTCTCATCTAGTTAAAAGCACTGGAAGGTTGCTGGGTTGAGATTGTTCTTTCCTTCTAGGTATTACAACATTAGCTGTAGTCCGTTAATTTCAATCATTTGCATTTCACTTAATTAAAATACTTCTAACTTTTTTTGCTTCATGTTTACCTCATTTATCATTTATTTTCTAAACACTTTAGAATCTTCTAGATGTTTTTCTGTGGTTAGTTTTATTTTAGTAGTTCTAATGTGGTCAAAACATACTTAGAGGCTGGTGGTGTCACTGAGTGTATAAAGAGCTTGCCACCATGTCTGGCAGCCTGAGTTCCATATCTTGAGCCCAGGTAGGAGGGCCCTGATTCCTGCAAGCCAGCTCTCTGATTTCTACATATGCACTGTGGCAAATGCCACAAATAAATGTTAACACACACATACCACAAACTTCAGAGCAAGATGGTTCACTGGGTAAAGGTACTGGCTGCCAAGTCTGACTACCTGAGTTCAGTCCCTGAAACACACATGGTGGACGGAGGAGCAGCTTCTGCAGGCTGTCCCCTGATCTCCACACATGCACCACAGCATACATGCATCACACAAATAAACAGACGGAGTCAAAATAGAAAGCTTTGTGATTTTAAATTTGTTTATATCGAGAGATAGCTAATGGCTGGGAATGTGGTCTTCTGGTTTTGATATCTAATGATGGGGAATATGATCTTATCTGATACAGAAGTATGTAATGGCTGGAATATGCACTGTTGTGATTTAGAAGTATGTAATGGCTGGAATATGCACTGTTGTGATTTAGAAGTATCTATTTGATAGAATATGCTTTATCCTGCTGAATGTATTCTATGTTCTTCCATGGTTGGACAGAGTACTTTCATGAACATCAATGAGGTCAAATTGATTGATAGCACTATTAAAGTCTTATACAGACTTACTGATTTTCTGTCTGGCCGTCTTATCAATTATTGAGAAAAGTATGTCAAAATCTCCAAGCATAGCTTGGATTTAGCTCTGTGTCTTTAGAGTTACTTCATTTTGTTTCTTGTATTTCAAACCCTTCTTAAAAGGTCTGTGCATGTTTGGGACTGCAGACGGCCCTGGGCTACGGGGGTTTGGCCTGGGCTTCACAATGGTGGGAAAGCACCTTCAGACGGCCTTGTCGTTCCCCCTTTCTTTTTTGTTTTTCGAGACAGGGTTTCTCTGTGTATCCCTGGCTGTCCTGGAGCTCACTCTGTAGCCCAGGCTGGCCTTGAACTCAGAGATCCACCTGCCTCAGCCTCCTGAGAGCTGGGATTAAAGACATGTGCACCACCACTGCCTGGCCCACCTCCTTCAGTATAGCATTTAGTATATTCCATGAGCTACTGTGTAAAATTGGCCTTGTGTTTAGATGGTTTTTCCAAGATGGAAGCTGTTGTAAGTGTCTGAACACATTTAAGTTAGACTGGGTTATGATAGTCAGCTGTATTAAATGAAATTTTACTTCTGATGATTTTAACTTATCATTGTAATGTAATCCAACTGTAAGTTGAGTAGCATCTATAGTGTCTTCAGGACAAACATTTCATCGGCATGCAATTGTAGGGAAAAGGGTCTGGCTAGAGAAACCCACCCTGACCCTGGAGCCCAGAATTAGGGAAGGATGGCTCAGATAAAGCCAGTGAGAGAAACACAGTTTAGTTCAGATCAGAGCCATCTCTGCCCCTGTCCAACTGACTTGTGAAATCAACCAATCACAGAGCAGGACAGCAGAATCCTGGCCCTAGGGCCCAGGACCAGGGAGAGAAACATAGCCTGTGTTTGGGACCTGAATGAACACTTTATCCCCAAACCCAGAACCCAGGAAATATGCCCTGACTCTGAAACTAGTACCAAAATAACACTCTTGGCCCCTAGAATCAGAGTCAGTGAAAGAAATGTGCCTTGGCCTTAGAAGTAATATCAAAAAGCCAAGAAAGGCCAGTGAAAGAAACACAGTTTGGCCCTGAAATCAGGGCCATCTCTGCCCCTTGCTCACAAAACTGGCCAATCCCTGGGCAGAAAATAAACTAACCAATCACAGTTGACTCCACCCCCTAGACATCCTATATAAACTGCCCTGCCCAGTCAGTTGTGAGCTGTTATCTCCCTGGTAGAGGCAGTTACTCTCCTGGACTCCTCCTTCCCAAATAAACCTCTTTCTCAAAAGAGTATTGGGTGAAGACCTTCATTGACTGGTGAACAGAATGAGCAAGGGGGAGCTGAACAGAAGATCCTTGCTGGGATGTCCCATAGTGGACTGAGCAAGAGGGAGATCTGGGATGTCCCATAGTGGACTGAGCAAGAGGGAGATCTGGGATGTCCCATAGTGGACTGAGCAAGAGGGAGCTGAACAGAAGATCCTTGCTGGGATGTCCCATAGTGGACTGACCAAGAGAGAGCTGGTAACACTGAGCCAGAGATTGTGGCTCTCCATGAGAGGAGCAGGATTGCTGTGTCCTGCAGGGAGACCATACTGGCCCATCACACCACATATATCCTGACTTTCCCAAAGAGTCAGGATACCCTTCCTTGCTGAAGCAGTTCCAGGCCTGACTCTCTTAAGAAGTCAGAAAAACCTTCCTTTCCAGTGTTGGGCTCTCTCCTTGTAGTCCATCACAGCTGTGCTAAACAGCTCCAGGTGTCTTGGACACCTTCAGGGCAGAGCTCTTGTTCTAAGTAGCTCAAGGTGTCCAGGATACCTCGTCCTCTAGGGCTGAATTGTCTCCTTACAGTTTCAGCCATCAATTTACTAACATTTTGGTGCCACAACCCAGGACACCAAACCCAGAGTTTTTGCAGTTTACTTACAGAAATGACCCTCTTTATGAGTATGTGTGTGATATGAGTGTGAGCATGTGCATGCCACAGCATGAATGTGGAGGCCTCCCTTGTGGGGAGTTCTCTCCTGCTTTATTTTGAAGGCAGGGCCTCTCTCTCACTGTTTCCGCTCTGCTGTGTCCTACTCCAGGCTAGCTGAACCACAAGCTCCCAGGCAACTGAGTCTCCCGCCTGTACCTCCCAGCTTGCCATAGGAATGCAGAGATCACAGATACACTACCACAGAGGGCTCTTTACATGGGCTCTGGGAATGACTCAGCTCTCCAGACTTTCTCAGCAAGAACCTGAGCCATCTTGCTGACACTGAAAGGACCCTACTTATCCCGCATAATATTTTCCACTCTGAAATTTACTTTGTCTGATGTTGACAATAGCCTTTCTAGCTCTACTTTGTGTTAATATGGTGTACATTTTCCTGTGTGCACATGCCCATTCGTGTGTGTGTGTGTGTGTGTGTGTGTGTGTGTGTGTGTGTGTGTGTGTGTATGTGTGTGGGGGGGCATGGTGGACTCGTCAGAGCTGATAAGAACCTTGACTGCTCCAATTCTCTTGCTTCCTTTCTCATTAGATGCTGGGCCTTGCTGTCCATACTCTGTAACCACCAGAGTTTTAAGCACCTATTCTTAAGTATTCTGCCATAGCAATGTCAAATGGACTACAGCAGTACCCGTGGGTTTCCTCAGGCAGACGGCTAAGCTTTACCTGGACTGCCTCCCTTATTTGATGGCCTCCATACTCTTCTCTAGATGGTGTGTTGGGGTAATCATTATTTTGTTTGAATAAAAAACATTTTTTTCCAGTTGGGCCACGGTGGTGCATGCCTTTAATCCCAGCCCTCTCGAGGCAAAGGCAGGCTATCTCTGAGTTCAAGGCCAGCCTGATCTACAGAGTGAGTTCCAGGACAGCAGGGCTATACAGAAAACCACTGTCTCAAAAAAAAAAAAAAAAAAAAAGAAACAGAAAAAAAAATTTCCCCAATAGGATATGGTGATACACAACTTTAATCCCAGTACTCAAGAAGCAGAATCAGTCAGATCTCTATGAATTCAAGATTAGCCTGATCAACACAGAGTGCCAGGCCAGCCAAGGCTATATAGTAAGACCCTGTTCTTAAATTTTTATTTTGCTTTCCATTTCTCAGAAATGACCATTCCATTTATTGCCTGATGTTAAGGAGCCATCCTGACAATCCCTCCCTCTCTCCCTCCCTCCCTCCCAGAAGTGACAGTGTAATGATTTAATCTTTAGTCTCTTTTGCTTATTCAATTTATATTTTGTTTTTAAAAAAGTCAAAAGAAGCCGGGCCTTTAATCCCAGCACTCAGGAGGCAGAGCCAGGTGGATCTCTGTAAGTTCGAGGCCAGCCAGGTCTACAGAGTGAGTTCCAGGACAGCCAGGGCTACACAGAAAATCCTGTTCTGAAAAACTAAAAGGGAGGGAGGGCTAGCCAGAAAGGTGGGCTTTAGTTGAACAGTTTATTACCAGCTACATCTGGAATGAAGGCACACAGAATTTTCTAGCTAGGATCTCTCCTTGCTAGAGGACCTGTCACCAGAGGTGCTGGGGTTCTCTCACCTCCTTGAGAGTAGAAACTTCAACTGCTCTAGACCTCCAGCATGCAGAAAGGAGAACTGCTAAAGGTAGATTTTTATTAAACAAAACTTCACAACAGTGATCTCAGGTATGCATTATTATTATTTTACTGACATAGAAACCAAAGCTCACAAAGGTTAAATCATGTTTGTAATGATGCCAACAAAGAGTCAGTGGTAGAAATGGAACACTGTAGCAGGAATTGTTAGAAGTGCTTATTAATAAAATCAAACCCAGAGCCAGGTACTGGGGTGAACGCTGGAAGATCAGAGAAGCAGACACCTCGTCAATTCCTCAGCTGATCCTGTTTCCTCAGACTGGAAGCCTCTGAGTCCTCATCCAGAATGGGTCTCAGCTGAACTGCTGCTCAAAGCCTAAAAGCTTAACCAAGGCTCTAGTTCATGATTTTCACACCTTATACACCTTTCTGCTTCTGCCATCACTTCCTGGGATTAAAGGTGTGAGTCACCATGCCTGGCTGTTTCCAGTGCAGCTTTGAACTCACAGAGATCCGGATGGATCCCTGCCTCCCAAGTGATAGGATTAAAGGTGTGTGTGTGCCACCATTTTCTGGCCTCTATGTCTATCTAGTGGCTGTTCTGTCCTCTGACCCCAAATAAGTTTATTAGGGTGCACAATATTTTGGGGAACACAATATCACCACAGAACTCAGTATCCTCCATGCTCTTGGCTTCTACAGAGCACTTGGTTCTGGAATATTTCTCTGGGCCAAGGCATTTTTGCTGAAAGGCCAGCAGCCATACAATCTGAAGCATTTGTACTCATCTACCCTGAATTAAGGGTTCCCACATCAAAATGGGAGATTTCCACTAGAATATTGAGTATTATCATTACACTTACCTGTTCTGTGTCACATGAGCAGTGGTGCCAAAGTCGGTGCTGGGTGGTATCATAAAATATTCTATGCAGTTTGGTCCCAAATTCCTGTGTGTCAGCTGCCTGAAATTCATGAGAAATAGAAGGTTCTGAATTCACCACTGGAAACCAACTGGGAGGCACTGCAGAGGCCGAGGAATTCACCACTGGAAACCAAAGGGGAGGCACTGCAGAGGCCGAGGAAGGCAAGAGATGGGTGTTCTCTGTATTTACAGCTCTGTCTCTATGGAGCATGGAAAGGCAGAGAAGGGCCTGAGATACTTGGTATGTGTCTCCCATATGTCCTCCCACTTAGCAAGATCCTTCAACCAAGATAAACATCCCAGAGATCCCTCTATCTCATGACTGGGTTGTCAAAGATTCTCTTCCATAAGATGATCGAGAAAGCAGTGATTCCACTGAGGCTGTGGAATTCCTCAGTAAGGCTGAGGAAGAGGTAGGAGGTCTTCCTTGGAAGACAAGCCTTCTGGAGAGAAGAGAACCAGAGAACACAGTCTGCATCAGGGCGTATGGATCAGCCTTTGATGCTTTAATACAGGACTGTAGGATATCAGAGTTAAACACGAGGAATCACCTGAAACCATACAGTAATTAAAGAAATTTATCCTTATGTGTGTTTGCATGTTTGTAAGCCATGTGTGTGCAGGATCCTGCAGAGGCTAGAAGAGGTGTCAATTCCCCTGGGGATAATGTGGATACTGGAACTAAACTTGGGTCCTCTGGAAGAACAGCAAGTTCTTTTATAACAGCTGAGTCATTTCTCCAGCCCCTAACACATTTATTTTATAGACAAGAAATTGAAATTCAAAAAAGTGAACCACTCAAGATCAGGTAGGACAAAGCCAGGGCCACTCCTTACCCCAGCACCCACATGCCCAAAGATGAAGTCATGACTCAAAGGCATTTGCTTATGAAGGCATTATTCTTTGTGTCACTAGTTCAAAGCACTTAATCTAGGAAACAAGTGTGGATAAAACAAGATATCACATAAAGCATTAACTGAAGCACTATTTATATACAGCAATAAATGTTTCCAACTTAGATGCCCAAAATTAGAAGATTAAATTACTAGATTAAGTAATGAAGTATACTATTTATTAACCAAAGCAAATTCTAACCCTTTTGAAGTTGGTAAAATGCTATTTTATATACAAAAATAGTTATTTGGTTTTAACTATGAATATGAGATGTACAAAAATTAAAATTATAGTGATACATACTAGCATTTAAGTTTTTCTATGTGTTATGTTATCTTTCAAGAAAAAAAAAAAAGCACATAAAAATGAAGGAACAGCCAGGTATGGGAAGCAGAGGCAGGTGGAGCTCTGGGAGTCAAGACCAGCCTCATCTACACAGAGTTCCCGAGCAGCCAGAGCTTGTCTTGGGGAAAAGACAGCATCGACAAATAGGGAGTCTGTGATCTGCTCCCAACCGGTCACCATCTAATCCCAAAGGGAGGAAGGGAACTAACACATGCTGAGAACCCATCACACATTTTGTATTTCCAGTCTCAGTTGCTCGGCCACTACAACAAACTTTCATAGACTAAGAGGCTCACAAATGCTACAGGTTTCTTTTCCACACTCTTGGCTATCTGAGATCATGGTATGTGATGGTGACTGTTAATGTTAATCGTCACCTTGACAAAATTTAGAATCACCTGGATGAAAGGCCTCTGGACAGACCAGTGATTATCCCGATTACAGTAACTGATGTGGGAAGACCCTTTTGTTTTGTTTTGGTTTGGTTTTTCGAGACATGGTTTCTCTATGTAGCTTTGGAGCCTGTCCTGGATCTCGCTCTGTAGACCAGGCTAACCTCGAACTCAAAGAGATCAGCCTGGCTCTGCTCCCAAGTGCTGGGACTAAAGGCGTGCGCCACCACCTCCCCATGACCCTTCTTAATTGTAGGTGGAACTGTTGGTTCCTCATCAGGAGATCATGAACTGTATGAAACGGGGAAGCGAGCAGAGTACTGGCATGCACCCACACATTCACTGCTGTGTGTCTTAGAGTTTCTATTTCTGTAGTAAGACACCATGACCAAAGCAACTTGGGAAGAAGATAGTCTGTTTCATCTTCAACTCTCAGGTAATAGCCCATCACTGAGGAAGCCAGAGCAGGAGCCATGGAGGAACACTGCTTACTGGCTTTCCATGGCTTGCTCAGTCCACTTTCTTATATACCCCAAGACCACCTGCCCAGGGGTAGCACCATGCTATCACATCAATCATTAATCAAGAAAATGTCCCACAGGCTTGCCTACTGAGCTGCTGTTTTCTCAGTTGAGGCTCCCTCTTCTCAGATGACCCCAGCTTCTGTCAAGGTGACCAAACACGAACCAGCACACTGTTACTCTGACTACAGATGCAGGGTGATCAACTGCTCCGAGCTCTCGCTGTCCTGACTTCCATGATGAACTGTAAGCTGAGGTAAACCCTTCTCTCTCAGGTTGCTTCTGTCAGAGCATTTTAGCACAGCAGTGTTAGAGACCAAGGTCAGGTCTCAGCACAGTTGGGGCCTTTTCCTGTGTCCCCACACTGCAGAGGGTCAAGGGTTTCTTTGGAGCCTCTTGATATTTTTTTTAAATTTACTGGATGGGGTACCATGATGCATGTGGGTGACAGAGTACATACAACCTGTGGGAGCTGATTTTCTCCCTCCACCGTGTAGCTCCCAATGATCAAAGTCAGTATGTCAGGCTTGGTAGCAAGTGCCTCTACCCATGGCCACCTCACCAGCTCGTGAGGCCACTTAATTAAGAATTAGTCCTGGCCAGGTAGTGGTGGAGCACATCTTTAATCCCAGTGGCAGCAGCAGGTGGATCTGTGTGAGTTCAAAGCCAGTCTGGTCTATGGAGTGAGTGCCAGCCAGGGCCACACAGAGAAACTCGATTACAAAAAACAAACAAACTAATCCTGTTGTGGGGTATTCACAGAAAAGACTGCTCAGACATAGGTGTAAGCCAATAGAAAGTCTTTATTAGCTGGCTGGTGACTACACTGGGTGTTCAGGATCCCAGTGTAGCACTGAGCCTTTTTCAGGGTGGGCACACAAACCATGTTCTGGACTGACATACTTCAGTTAACAGGAACAGTTAGCCAGAGGCAGAACTACAGAAGCTTAAAAAAAACAAAACAAAAAAAAAAAAAAAAAAAAAAAAAAAAAAACCCACAAGGCTAGTACTTTGAGAGATGTCACCAGAAGTCTTTCATTAGGTCTTTGCTTTAGTTTTGACAGATGGTGCTGTCTATGTGCTGAGCTTTATAGCCTGAATGGTACTTCTACCATGGAGTCAGTTGTGCTAAGGTCTGGTGCCTGTTACAATCCCATTCATATGACCACCTCTCAGAGAACAAAACAGCCAACTGAAAAGCACAACCTCAACTCTTAGAAGTTTCCTTTAGGCTGCACACCTTTGATCCCAGTACTTGGGAGGGAGAAGCAGGAGGGTATCAATGAGTTCAAAGCCATCCTGGTCTACGTAGTGAGTTCTGGACTTTTTATATAGACCCTGTTTCAAAAAGAAAAACATTTGCTTTGTATGCATGTGTGTGCACACAAGCATGTACAAGTGCACACCTATACATGTACAACCACAGAGTGCATGTGTGGAGTTCAGAGGACAATTCCAGGAGTTATTTTCTTCAACTATATGGGCTCCAGGGATCAAACTCAGACGCAATCAAGTTTGGCAGCAGGTACTTTTACCTGAGATATCTTGACGGCTCCAAAAACTTAAAAATATCTTGAGCTAGGTATGATAGCCTAAGACCACCACGTTGAGGGTTAGGATTTCAACATGTGAAGTCTGGAATGATACAAACATTCAGACTGTAGCCTACATTTCGCCACCAACCTATGAGGGGCTCATATTTTCCCCCAACTTTTAAACAAGTTTCAGAGAAGTTAAATGTAGACCTAACTCCACATAGCAAGGAAATGAGTCAAGGATCAACTGACCCTCAAACTCTGATGCCGAACTACATCACTCACTCACATATACACGGCACTATGTCTGCTCGGTTATGTCTGTGTACTGTGTCACCATGAGGGAGTGGGGCATTCTTCCACAAGGTTGAGCTGGGAATTAAGGGTCTAATCTAGCTTTCTCTGAGCTAGTTGTGTGATCTAAAGAAAGTATAACTTTCCTCATTTATAAAAATGGTATATTTACCACTATCCTTCAACAAATTTCTTTCTTTCTTTTTCTTTTCTTTTTTTTTTTTTTTTTTTTTTGAGCTGAGCTAAATCCCCCATCCCCAAATTTCTTTTTTAAATAATTTATGTTTTGAGACAGGGTTTCTCTACATAGCCCTGGCTGTCCTGGAAATCATTCTGTAGACCACTTGAACTCAGATCTGCCTGCCTCTGCCTCTCAAGTACTGGGACTAAAGGGTGCACCACCATGGGTGTTCTGCCTGCTATCTGTCTGTGAACCACATGCATGCCTGGTGCCTAGAGGCCAGAAGAGGGTATTGATGCCCTGAAACAGACAGTGATGAGCTCCCATATGGGAGCTGGGCATTGAACCCAGGTCTTCTGGGAGAGCAGCTCTTTTTTATTTCGGTTTTTCAAGGCAGGTAGCCTGGCTGTCCTGGCCTAGGCTGGCCTCAGAGAGATCCTTCTACCCCTGTCTCCTGAGTGCTGGGATTAAAGGCGGACACCGCCACTATCTGGTAGGAGAGCATCTCTTAACTGCTGAGCCATCTCTCCAACCCCAACAAATACCCGGAAACGCTCAAAGCTGGTACCAGCTGGGAGAACACTCTAGGTGTCTCTCTCAGCACTGCAGGTTGTAGGCCTGCTGCAGTATCACTCAGCAGTGTTGACCCCTCTGCATTTGCTAACCTCAAGAGCCTGGAGGCATGTCTTCCTGAAGCTGCTGCAGGTGCTTCCAGTCAGCACACTCATGATGGAGTTCACAGCCACAGAGAGGGATCCCTGCAGTCTCTGATGAGCCTGGAGTAAGGAGGAAACATCAGTCCCAGAGCACTGGCTCCGAGAATGCCAAAGGGGCAAAGATTGCAGTTGAGACAGAGTACCAACAGTTCCATCACCAATATTAATAAGATAATGATGTTGTTCTCTGTTGTGACAAGGACTCAACAATTCAAAAGACCCTCTTCCATAGAGATGGCTTATGATTTGACACTGGGTAGTAATCAGGGAACGTAGCTCAGTTGATAGAATGCTTGCCTAGCATGCACGAGACCCTGGACCAGCACAGAATAAATCAGGTGTGGTAGCACACACCTGTAACCCCAGCACCCTGGAGGTGGAGGCAGGATGGTCAGAAAGAAGGTCAAGGGCTGGAGAGATGGCTCAGCGGTTATGAGCACTGCTTGCTCTTCCAAAGGTCCTCTGAGTTCAATTCCCAGCAACCACATGGTGGCTCACAACCATCTGTAATGAGATCTGGTGCCCTCTTCTGGCCTGCAGGCAGAACACTGTGTACATAATAAATAAATAAATAAATAAATAAATAAACCAACCAACCAACCAACCAACCAACCAAACAAACAAATAAATCTTTAAAAAAAGAATTTATTTTAAAAGAAAGAAAGAAAGAAAGAAAGAAAGAAAGAAAGAAAGAAAGAAAGAAGGTCAAGGTCATTTTCCACTATGAGTTTGAAGCTAGCCTAGACTATTCCAGTCCCTGTTTCCCAAACAAACAAAACAATGAAACAGATATTTGGCACTGGAGAGGTTTGGTTCCCAGCACCTGTCAGGCAGCTCACAGCCACCTAACTCTAGTGGCCTCTATCCACACACAAACACAGAATAGAAACACTTTGCATGTTTGTTTCTATGTGTTATGACAGGGTCTCACTGTGTAGCCCTGGCTGGCTAGGAACTCACTATGTAGACTGTTAGGATCCTGCCACTCCTCCAGCTATATGACTGCACACGCACAGGTCAGTAGCCAAGCAAGGGGACTTACGTCTTAAGTCATCCACGCACAGCATGGTCATTCGTGGCTTAGCGCTGTAAAACCACCTGCGCATGTGTAGGGAAATCCTTTAAAAAGCCGGTCACAGACTCCTCCCCCTCCTTCTCTCCCGGCACGTGTCTTTCACAGGCCTGGTCATTCTCTTTCTGCGCTCCCTCCCCCCAATAAAGCTCTGATACTGGGTTTTGTTGTGCCTCGTGACTTTTCTTGCACGATACCAAGTGCCATATTTAAAACCAACATAGACCAGACTGGCCTTGGCTTCAGAGACCTGGGATTAAAGGCATGTGCCACCACACCCGACTTTTTTTTTTTTTTTTTTCAAAACAAGGTTTCTCTGTGTAGTCCTGGCTGTCCCGGAACTCACTCTGTAGACCAGGCTGGCCTCAAACTCACAGAGATCCACCTGCCTCTGTCTCCCAAGGGCTAGGATTAAAGGCATGTGCCGTCACTGCCCAGCACACCCGACTTTTATTTATTTTTATGTATATGGGTGTTTTGCATGAATATTTGTGTACCACATGTGTGCCTGGTGCCAGCAGAGGCCAGAAGAGGGCACCAGATCCCATGGAACTGGAGTTACAGACAGTTGTGAGCTGCCTCGTCGTGGACGCTGGGAATTAAACCAGGTCTTCTGGAAGAGCAGCCAGTGTTCTTAACTGCTGAGCCGCCTCTCCAGCTCTAAAAACAAATATTTCAATGTTTGCTTTAGACTTATTGTTTGAGTGCATGATCTGTGTAGGTTGCACGTGTCGCAGTGCATGTGTGGGGGTCGAGGAACAACTCTGGCGAGCTGCTTCTCTCACTCCACCTTTGTGAGTCTCTGGGATCAAATGCAGTTGGTCAGGGTTGTGTGGCAAGTGCTTTGAGGCAGAGTCATCTCCCTGGCCCCTTTGTGGCAGGGTCTCACACTACTGTTGCTACATGACTGCACACGCCCTGCTCAGTAGCCAAGTCAGGGTCCTTACGTCCTACATAATCTGCCTGCTGCGTGATCACACAATCTACACACATGAGTGGTGTAGCTATGTGAGCCCATATGTGCATGTGCAGGGGAATCCATAAAAAGCAGGTCACAGACTCCTCCCCCACTTCTTCCTCCTTCTCCTCCTTCCTCTCTCCGCACATGTCCCTCAAACAGGCCTGAGCACACCTGTCCCCCTAGTAAATTCTCATAGTGGGCTTTGTTGTGCCTTGTGGCTTTTCTCTCACGGAAAACAGTGCCACTTAATGAATAATATTGTGCTGCTGCATAAAGCTAACAACTAGCCAGGCGGTGGTGGCGCATGCCTGTAATCCCAGCACTCGGGAGGCACAGGTAGGTGGATCTCTGTGAGTTCGAGGCCAGCCTGGTCTACAGAGCTAGTCCAGGACAGGCTCCAAAAGCTACAGAGAAACCCTGTCTCGAAAAACCAAAATAAGTAAATAAGTAAGTAAGTAAGTAAGTAAGTAAATAAATAAATAAATAAATAAATAAATAAATAAAACTAACAATTATAGCCTAGGCTGGCCTAGAAATCACTCTGTAACTCAGGCTGGCCTTGAACTTTCAGTAATCCTGCCTCAATCTTCCAAGTGTTATGATTACATACAGAAGCTACCAGATCCAGCTCAACTTAATGTTGGTTGTTTTTGTTGTTTTTAGTTTTAAACTTTGCTCTTCAGTTGGCTGTTTTTTCTACATGGGGTAGGGATAGGAAATAGGAAATGCGTTACCAAAAGTGCACAGATTGGAAGAACTCAGTCTGGGCAGAAGCAAGTGGGACATTATGAAAGAACTGGGAAAATGAGGAAAGAGGGTAAGGTTTACTGAAACAGCTCGAGTATATGTGGGATCAATATGCAGTAGTGCATGCTTATAGTCCAGCGCTCAGGAGGCAGAGGCAGGCAGATCTGTGAGTTTGAGGCCAGCCTGGTCTACAGAGTAAGTTCCAGGACAGTTAGGGCTACACAGAGAAAACCCTGTCTTGGAAGAAAAAAAAAAGTAAGAGATATGGTAGCCATGTTTTTTTGTTATTTCTGTGGCTGCTCAGGCACACACTGGTCACTGTGGCCTAAGTGAAAGCTTAACTCCCTGTGCAGATGCAGCATTAGGACCTCACTAAGGTGCAGAATAGAATCGAGGGAGACTGTGCACTCCCCACTTGACGTTTATTACCTGGGCAGCCTGGCGATGCCGCTCCAACACCTGATCCACGGCTGACTGGATGGAGTCTTGCACTGTGCTGTGGCTCTCTGAGAGGATGGCACTGAGATGAGCTGTGAGCAAAGTATGGAGTCCTGAGAGGATGAGAATGTTGGGATCCATGAATGAGGATGACACTGTTCAGGACTGCTGTCCACATGCTATGTGTTAGGACTGGGGCTGGGGTAATGCCTCTTCAAGGAGCTAATTCCACCTCTCTACAAATCACTGATTTTCAGAGACAGCCCCTCTCAACTCCCATTTGCAAATAAAAGCAAGCTTAGCTTAAGAAAATTAAAGTGAGTTACATTGCTTTTGAAGAAACAAATGCTTAATCCACGCTATGAGCCATGGCAGTGGTGTCTTCCAAAGGAGGAGGAGGCCTCTAAGGGGGTCTGGCCTTCCATTCCTACTCAAGCATCACTGAAGTGAGCTGCTGCTGTCAGCAGTGTGTCATTTCCTTCCAGTGTGGTGAAGAAAAGGCTAAAGCTTTAAAAAATGATTTAAGTTAAAAAAATTTAAAAAATGGAACCGGGCGGTGGTGGCGCACGCCTGTAATCCCAGCACTCGGGAGGCAGAGGCAGGCAGATCTCTGTGAGTTTGAGGCCAGCCTGGTCTCCAGAGTGAGTTCCAGGAAAGGCGCAAAGCTACACAGAGAAACCCTGTTTCGAAAAACTAAAAAACAAAACAAACAAACAAACAATTTAAAAAACGGGATGAGGGCTGGGATGCTGTTCAGTTGGTAGAGTGCTTGCCTAGCATGTAAATAGCCCTGGGTTTGATCCCAGCACCACAAAAACTGGGTATAGTTCCAGCACGTGGGAGGTGGAGGCAGAAGGATAAGGAGTTCAAGAGCATCCTTAGTTGTCCAGTGAGTGGGGCGGCCTGGGGACATACAAGACCCTGGCTCAAACTAATTAAAAACTAGGTGAAGTAATCATAGTCACCTCTGCTAGCCTCACTCAGAAACCGGCATGTGGGGCTGGAGATGTGGCTCAGTAGTTAAGGGCACTTGCTCTTACAGAGGACCAGGTTCGATTCCCAGCACCTACGTGGTGACTCACAACTGTCTGTAACTCCAGTTCCAGGGGATCCAACTCCTGTTCTGGGCCTTTGGCCTAAGGATGCTACACACCCATGTGGTATATATACATACACAAAGGTGAAACATTCGTTCATACACAACACACACACAGATACACACATACAAACACAAACACACACACACTTTAAAAAAAAAAAAGTCAGAAGGAACAGTTCCTATCACAAGGCATCACAATGCTCTCCAGGGAGAGAAAGTTATATATGACTTAAAAGGAATCTGGAACTAGAAATAAGTGAACACAGATTAAAGGTCATTTTTTATCACCAACTAGTGATGATGAGGTAACTTCACTCTTCTTGCTTCTGTGCAGAAAATAGCTTTTCTTATATGTTCTCTCAGATATGGTGTCTACACAAACTGGGGTCATGTAAAATGAAGTATTCTGAAATACACACGCAATGTTCAAAGGGGAATACTGCTGTTGCTATGGTGATGAAACACGCAGATTCTATTTTATATACTCTGGACCCAAGAAGAACCCAAGAAAAATGAGAAGTTTTTGAAGGCAGACATTTAATTAAAAAAAAAAAAAAAGTTATTCCTAAAACTGCTCCTACCACCAGATGCTTTTGGCACTGTGGCAAAATAAGGAGTTAATCATAGAAGTTACCATGACAAGGTGGGTGGGAGGCCAGCCGACTGATTTTTTTTAAAGACACATGAACACAGACTAATTCTGCACAATCTGTTGCCTAAAGCACAGAGCTCTGGAGAAGGCATTCAAGGAGGTGAGGAAGGACGGGAGACAGGTCAAACTCACCCTTGCTGTCTCTCACCGTGCCTCCTGCAGGGGGGTTAAGTCACCTGCTCTAGTCACCATGTAGCAGTTCTTAAAAATTTATCATTTTTTTAAGATTCAAAACTTCATGTTTATATATATATGTATGTATATATGTTATGTATATATGTATACACATGCCTCCAGGTGCCCACAGAGGCCAGAAGAGGGTGTCAGATCCCCTCCTGGAACTTGAGACACAGGCACTATGAGCCACTTTACACAGGTGCTGGGAACCCTGGTCCTCTGCAAGAGCAGTACTAGCTCTTGACCACAGAGCCATCTCTTCAGCCCTAGCAGTGATTGTCGTTCTGAGACAGGGTTTCACTGTGTAACTCAGGCTGGCCTGGAACTGGCTGTGTAGACCAGGATGGCTTCAAACTCACAGTGATCTGCCTGCCTGTCTCCTAAATGTTAAAATGTATGCCACATACTGGGTGGTGGTATTGCAAACCTTTAGTCCTAACACTGGGGTGGGGAGCAGAGGCAGGCAGATTTCTGAGTTTGAGCCCAGCCTGGTCTACAGAGTGAGTTCCAGGACAGCCAGGGCTACAGAGAGAAACCCTGTCTTGAAAAAAAGAAAATAACAAAACAAAAAGCATGTGCCACCACACCGGATTTTCTTTATTTTATTATGTTTTTAGCAGTGAATTTTTAAGGTGTTTTCCCCTTGGTTGTTGTTCTTGTTTAGAGACAGGGTCTTTCTGTGTAGTCCTGGCTGTCCTGGAACTCACTTTATAGACCAGGCTGGCCTTGAACTCACAGAGATCTGTCTACCTCTCCCTCCCGAGTGCTGGGAGTAAAAGTGTGTGCCACCATTGCCTAGCAGTAGTGAATTTTTAAATCTAAAACTGAGTATAACTACTGGGAAGTTGCAAGCCTGTAGAGATATGCTACACAAAGGTGTATAAATTATCCCGGTACAACAAAAATGATAAGTCACACTGTTTTCAAAGCATCTGAGTTCTTTGGGTATGTTCAATAAGACTCGGAACATGGTGTCAAACTCAAATTATCCTCTGGCAAGCATTTTAAAAATACCAGAAAGTAACAGATCTTAAGTCTCAGGTGGGCACTTAGCCTCTGAAGGGCCTTTGATATCACCTAGTTTAACAAGTCATGTTAAAGATTGAAAAGGGAGGCTCAGATGATTTATGTGACTTGATTTTCAAACGTCTCTGAGGAAGCTGGAATCAGAGCAAACAGGAAAGCCGGATGTCCTCTCCACTGTTTGCCCGTGCACACGCCCCAGAATCCTCACCAAACTCCCCTCACCTGAACTTCACAAACACGGGCCTCTTTTCTTTCCCATTCTCTTCTTCTTAATCAGTGAGGCAGGGGCACCAAAGAACCTTGGCTTCTCAGTTGACAGCCTGAGCCCAGGAAAGCAGTGCTTCCTCCTCAGGGTACACACACACCAGGACAGCGGGAAGAGGCTTGGAAGGTAGGCAGGATCAATCTCATATCTGACAGCGCTTCTCACTGCATTATAATCAGTCTTGTCTCACCCACAATGCAGTGGAAACTAATGCCACACCACAGGAACACAACGAGGGCAGAGCCCCACAGCTCACAGAGCAAGGGGTACCTAGAAGGAGGGGTACAGGTCTTTCCGGAAGCGTGTCTAGGTGCCATTTCTTGTAACTTTCCTCAGTTTAGGAATGTGTTATTAACTCTTAAAACTGACTTCCCAGGAGGCTGGAGAGATGGATGGCTCAGTGGTTAAGAGCACTGGCTATTTTCTTCCAGAAGACCTGGGTTCAACTCCTAGCACCCACATAGCAGCTCACAATTGTAATTCCACTTCCAGAGGACCCAGCACCTTTATACAGACTCATCAATGCAAATAAATAAATCGTTGAAAATAAAAACCTTACTTCCCAGGGGCTCCTTGGATTAAAGCATGTGATTAAAACACTCAAAGGCTTCCAAATTTTACCACATCTGAAGATCACCTGAGAATCAAGTTATGGAAATATATGTTTCAATCATTCTAGATTTTTATAATATATAGCAAAAACAATAAATTAATCTTGACCCAGGAAGCTGTATATCTCCAAATAACCTAGGTGATTCAGATATTTGTTTCGTGGCCCACAAACTGAAAGCACCATGCTACCCATAAGGAAGAGAACCTTTCTGATAACAGGTTACTGTGCACCTAACAGACACATATCAAAGCACCCCTAACTGCACTTGAACAAAAACAGGCTTCTTCCCTTGACTCCATCTAGAAAGGCAGTGATAATTCTTTTTTTTTTTTTTTTTTTTTTTTTCCTGAGACAGGGTTTCTCTGTGTAGTTTTGGTGCCTGTCCTGGATCTTGCTCTGTAGACCAGGCTGGCCTTGAACTCAGAGATCTACCTGCCTCTGCCTCCTCAGTGCTGGGATTAATCAGTGCCCGGCTGATAATTCTTTACAGATTACACAAACACCCAATTTAGGCAGATATATGCATTATGCATATAGCCCTTTTTTTATCCACTTAGCACTTGGCACACCCAACCTGGCTGCTGCATTTTTCTACACATACCCCAGATTTCCACTTGCTGGACTGGAAATTCACTGTGGAAATCCACAAATAGGAAAAGTAGCAGAACCGGTCCCTTTGAGTCCATATCCTGAGACTGATTCCCCTCACTGGATTCCACTTGATAACTCACATCTGGAAGTACCAAATCTAAATAAAAAGACAAAAGAGAAATTTGCAAGGTAAGCCCCTTATACACTAAGTGACCCAGAACCTTATCCTGACCAAGAAGGGACTACTAGGCCTAAATTCAAACATTCAGTTCCTCTCTTGAATCTGCTCCTCTACCCACATTATGGAAACAAAATAATAATGACTTATATGAAGAACATTAAAATAGCCATGTGTGTAAAATACAAAGGAAATAGCACCCCTGTGCTTTTGCTATGGAAGCATTACATAATAAATTCATTTATTTCTTGTATAACTTGTTTTGTTTTGAGAAAGAATCTCACCATGTAGTGCTGGCTGGCCTGAAACTTGATATGTAAACCAGGGTTTGAACTTAGAGTATTCACCTACCTCTGACTCTAAAGTGTTGGGATTAAAGGTATGGACCACCATACTTGGCCTTGTGGACTTTTCTTAAAATAATTTTTAAATTTTATTTTATGTGAATTGATGTGAGGGTGTCAGATCCCCTGGAACTAGAGTTGCAGATAGCTGTGAGCTACCATGTGGGTGTTGGGAATTGAACCCAGGTCCTCTGGAAGAGTAGCTAGTGCTTTTAACCATGGAGCAACCTATTTAGCTCAAAAAAATTTATTTTATATATCAGTATTGTGCTTGTATGTATGTATATGTATCACATATGTGCAAAGCCTGTAGAGATCAGAAGAGGGTATCAGATCCTCTAGAACTGGAGTTACAGGCAGTTGTGAGCTATCATGTAGGTGCTAGGAACTAAACTCGAGTCCTCTGCAAGAGCAGCAAATACTCTTCACCACTGAACCATCTCTCTAGCCTCTTCCTGTGGACCTTTCTAAGGTAGGTGTGGCTAGTAAGAGTCAGAGAAACTTGTCCAGTATGAGCTTGTGAATGGCAGAACTGAGTGGTAGATCTAGCCAGATCAACTCAAAATCTGTGTTCCTAAGTACTAGTCACACCCTTTAAGGTTCCAAAGGGTAGTCCCACATCCAGATCCACAGTGGAAAGTATCTCCTGTGGATCCTAGTTCTGTCCTTTGAGAACTGAAGGAAGGAGCATGGTGTGGGAGCATGCTCCTATAATCTTAGTACTTGGGAACCAAACACCAGTACAAGGAGGGCTACAGCAAGTTGAGGACAGCCTATGCTATGGAATTTGACAGTGTGTGACCCTGTCTCAAAGAGCAAAAAAGAAATGGATGTGAGAAACGAGGGGAGTTTTCTGTATTTATTCATTTGCAGAGTTAACTGACCAAAGTTACGACACAGTGAACTGTAGAAACAATGGAAACCAGCAAAGTCTAAGAATGAAAGAGAGCAGCAAAGAGTGAATGAAGGCTGGGGCTGTAGCTCAGTTGGTAGAGTGCTGCCTTGCATACATAAAACTGAGTTCATCCCCAGCACTGTATAAATCAGGCCTAGTGACACATGCCTGTAACCCAGCACTTAAGAGGCAGAAGCAGAAGGATTAGAAGTTTTCAGGGTCATTCTTGGCTTCGCATCACGTTGGAGGCCAACATAGGCTACAATAAAATTCAATCTCAATTGTTTTTAAAAGTAAGATCCCAGAAATCCAGTTAGGTCTCCCTTCTAGTCAAGACCCATGACACCCCACCTGTTAAGACTGCAAATTGTTTCCTCTCAAAACTACATACTTCCAGAGACTGTCCAAGGATGCTTCCTCTCATCCCACTCTCTGGATAACTGTGTTCTCAAGGACAAAGACCCTTCTCTGGAGGCTGATTTCTTAGATACCCTCAAGATGCTACCTTATCCCAAGATGCAGCAATCTTTTCATGCTAGTAAAAATCCTAGAACATCCCTTTCTCTACTGGCCATTTTCTATAGGGCTCAAATACTCAAACTCAGAACTGTAAACCTCCAAGACCGTCACCATGGTTGCAGCTGTATTTATTGATCCAGTTATTAACCATTCACTTTCTAAAAAGTATGCTAATTGTCTTCTGTGTATGTGTTGTGCATCCATGTGCCATGGTGCATATGTGGAAGTCAGAAGACAACTTGCAGGGTAGATCTCTCCTTCTACCTTGTGGATCCCAGGGATAGAACTCAGGTCGTTAGGGCTTGATAGCAGGTACCTCTGAGCCATCTTGCTGGTCCTAACCCTTCAACATTTAGTACACTTACCCAAAATTAACTTGGTTGGACCCTACATGAGTACCACAGCCAGCTTTCTAGGTTTCATGTTATTAGAGCTGGTGTTTGTGTTGCATTTGATCTCTTCTAAGTAGTTTCCTGTGCACTAACACTCATTTAAACAGACATGACTTCTCTTCCACATACAGAAGAGTCTTTGTCCCTCATCTTCTGTCCTAAAGCTTCCAAACGGACAGATGAAAGTACAACGTTTGCTCAAGAAGGGCCCTGGGAAAAGCATGAGAAAGAGAGGTACCAGAGGAAGTGAGAAAAGTGTCAGACTCCATGACAAAGCAGGCTCTCAGTGAGCTATGTGTGGGACACACTGCCTTGTTCTAAGTGGGCTCTCAAATGCGGTCAGATCCCCATTCTCTTGTCAACCAACATATTACTAGGTCCTATTTTCACAGACATCTGCTTAGATATTCATTTCTCTAATTCTTTGGGTTTCTAAATTTTGGTGCAAAATGTAGATACATACCTGTATCCAAATTGAGATCCAAACTGGGCACCATAAACAAATTGTGTTTCTTCCAGTCAATGAAATAAGAAGTATCTCTGAAGACAGTGGTACTTGGCTGCTCCTGATCTGATATCAGAGGTAGACCCAAAGGTCCATACAGAAATATGTATAGCTGCTAAAGAAAACTGTCAAACTTTTCTTACAACTATGTACTCATATAAAACAAACTTACATACTGGCCTGGTTCACACTCCTAGGAATATACACATATGCTATACAATTGCATATTTAGCTTTTACCACAACAAAGACAGGCATGATGCACTGGAGATCTACCAGAATCCTCAGACTTACTTTTGCAGGGTATTAATGAGTGACAATTTACTGATTCATCTTAGTCAGCTGATCATAAATTAGAATGGTACTACAAGCTAAACACAATGCTAGGATCTGGAGGTATGAAGATGAGGAATTAGATTCAGCATCTGTGCTCAAGTTTTACTACATTTTAGTATGGTAGACACTTAAAACCTAGTAAACTTCAGTACGAGGTAGAGCATGCTTGGGTAGGACTGCATACAAAGGGGTATTTTCTAGAAAAGAACTGAGTGCATTTGGATTGAGGGAAACTTCCTCTCACTTTTCCAACCCTACTTTGCACTAAGACAAAGCCCTGGAAATAATCACTCTCCTCTGGATTTTTTTTTTTTCTTCTGAGACAGGGTTTCTCTGTGTAGTTTTGGAGCCTGCCCGAGATCTTGCTCTGTAGACCAGGCTGGCCTCGAACTCAGAGAAATCCACCTGCCTCTGCCTCCCGAGTGCTGAGATTAAAGGCATGCGCCACCATCCTGGCAACTTTTGCTTTCTTATGCTCATGCCCTGAATAGGGTTTCTCAATATGTATCAGCACTTGACACCTGGAGGCAGATGTTCCTTGTTGGGCAGGGGCTGTCTATATACTATAGAATAAAACGTTTTAGAAAGTCACAGAACAAAGGGAGGCTGAACTCTCAAAGTCTCCTTCACAGACCCCAGCAGGCATTAGCACAGGAAGTGAGGCCATCACACTCATTGTCCAGCATCAGAGGACCTTTGAGTTGCTTCACATATAATGTGAAGAATTTTAAAAAACAGAGTTTCTAGAGTCCACGCATATGGTTGTCTTATGATTGGGTATTTTTTCTGCATATCCCTGGCTGTCCTAGAATTCGCTCTGTAGACCAGGCTGGCCCTCAACTCAGAAACCGCCTGCCTCCACCTCTTGAATGCTGGGATTAGAGACATGCACCATCACTGCTCAGCTGGTGTTTTACTTTTTTTATTTTTTAGCTGAGGATCGAACCCAGGGCCTTGCGCTGGTGTTTTACTTTTAAAAATCATTTTCACTTTATTTGTATGGGTGTTTTGTCTGCGTGCTATTTGGCTCATGCATGCAGTGCCTGTAAAGGCCAGAAAGGGCATCAGGTCCCCTGGAACTGGAGTTACAGACAGTAGTGAACTGCTATGTGGGAGCTGGGAATTGAACCCAGGTCCTCCGGAAAAACTGCCAATGTTCTTAACCACTAAGCCATCTCTCAAGCCCTACCTTCCTTTAAGGCAGGGTTTCATGTAGCCTAGTCTAGCCTCAAAACTATGTTCATAGCCAAGGATGGCCTTGAACTTTTGATCCTGTATTCACCTCCTGAGTGCTGAGATTACAGGTATATACCACTATGCTCAGTTTATGTAGTACGGAGGTCCAAATGCAGGGCTTTGAGCATACTAGTCAAGCACCCTACCGACTGAACTATATTACTAGACCTTAACTGGACACTTAAAACCATTTACATTTAATATGAACACAGCCATGGTATTAAATCCCCTTGTTAAATGTTTTCCATTTGTTCTCTTTACTATTTTTGGACTCTATTTTGGATTGAGAATTCTATCTCAAAAAAAAAAAAAAATAAAAGAAAGAAAGAAAGAAAAAAAGGAAAGAATAAAAGCTTTTGATCAAGCAATGTCAAAAAAAAAGAAAGAAAGAGAATTCTTACTCTGTTTTGACACATTTGTCATGACTCATTGCTTTAGGCTTTAAAATTTTAACAGAAGTCAACAGTTGACATATATAGAAGAATCCAACAATACACTTCCATTTCTTCCGGATTGGCTCCATGTTATTGTTGTCAAGTAAGATTTGGAGGTGGGATATATATTTTTTATATATATATATATAAATATATATACAATATATATATATATATATATATATAAAAACATGAAATTGTCAAAGAATACTTTGTCTTTTGGTTTTTCAAGACAAGGTTTCTCTGTGTAGCACAGGCTATCCTGGAATTTACTCTGTGCTGGCCTAGAACTCACAGAGATCTGCCTGCTCCCACCTCTTTAGTGCTAGGATCAAAGGTGTACATCACCACCATCTGGCTACAAAATAAGAATTTTAAAGGATTTCATTAAGCATTTTTATAATACTGCTTGTTAGTGAATTCTTGACTCTTTTGAATGCCTGAAAAAGACTTAATCTTGAATTCACTGGTTTTTGTTTGGAGGTGGGAGGGTTCTGCGGGGAGGTTCTCACTCTGTATCCCAGGCATTTTCCAGCTTCAGGATCCCATGTTCTGGAATTATAAAAATGAGCCCTCGACGGGCATTGGTGGAGCACGCCTTTAATCCCAGCACTTGGGAGGCAGAGGCAGGCGAATCTCTGTGAGTTCGAGGCCAGCCTGGTCTACAAAGTGAGTTCCAGGAAAGGTGCAAAGCTACACAGAGAAACCCTGTCTTGAAAAACCAAAAAAAAAAAAAAAAAGCCCTCAGGACCAGTCCTTGTCTTCACTTGTGTGTTTGTGTGTGCATGTGCAGGTCAGAGGACAACTTGGCTGTCATTCTTCAGATACCATCCATCCTGTTTTGAGACAGTGTCTCCCTTGCCTCAAATTTGTCAATTAATTGAGGCTGGACAGCTCGTGAGCCCCAAGGATCCACCTATTATTCGGGAAAATTCAATGTGATGCCAGGAGATGCAGATTTCTCCATTTAGCCTAATGGGAGGGACTGTCCTGGCTTTGTGTAGGCCAGCACTGCCTGCGGAGCTCTGAATCTGTGCACTTCTCTTCAGTTTCCTTGTAAGCTCTGGCAGCCTGGCTCTCAAATCATCTCCTCTCAGATCCCCCAGACTCTAGGTGAGCATACCTGCCTGCTCCACAGCCTGGAGGTTCTCTCTGGCAGTCTGGAAAGGCAATCTAAGTTCTCTCTTTAGAACACTGTTCTACACAGCGTGTTATATAACAGCCTTATTATTTGCCTTGACAAAAGAGTGGTCATCTACTTTGGGTTGAACAATTTTTTTTCACCCATAATTTTGGGGTTCTGTTTTCTAAGGTCATTGTAGAGATCACACTGGGATTAAAATAATGGTAATGGAGAAAAGGACAGCATTTACTTTTATCATAAAAATTGGCTGATAGGAAAATAGACAGCAAAGCTTAGGTCTTTCCACATCTTAGCTGCTTATTGACGTGTCCTTTGCCTTACAGAAACTTTTCACTTTCATGAGGTCCCATTTATTAATTTCAACTTTTGTGCCTGTGCTATTAGTATTCTGTTCAGGAAGCTGTCTCCTGTGCCAATATATTCGAGATTATTTCCCCCTTTCTCTTCTGACAGGTTCAGTGTATCTGGATTTATGTTGAGGTCTTTGATCCACTTGGACTTGAGTTTTATGCAGGCTGATAAATATGGATCTATTTGCAATCTTCTACATGCCAACATCCAGTTATGCCAGCACCATTGTTGAAAATACTTTCTTTTTTCCATTGTATAATATTGGCTTCTTTGTCAAAAATCAGGTGTCCATAAGTGTTTGGATTTATGTCTGGATCTTCAATGACGTGAGAAACAAAGGGCTGACTGTAAAGCATGGTGGGAGACTGGTGAGGCACAAAGGAGGCGAGGAAAGACCCCCAATAATCAAAACTATGTGAATAACATTAAACACCTATGGTTTGCAATGATAAGTTAAAATATTATTGCCAATCAGTTCTAGTAGTGGTGATATACACCTCTAATCCCAGTACTTGAGAAGAGGCAGGTGGTCTCTGTGAGTTCAAGGCCAGCCTGTCTGCAGAGCTAGTCCACAACAGCCAGGCTACATAGAGAATCCCCGTCTAGAACACATGTAAATACTGATAATCAGAATTTCACTTGTCAAGTCACCGAAAGCCCATAATGTCTGACGGTGCCAAGCTGACTATCTGCACATGGAAGGTCACCTGGAAGCTGCACACCACCACAAAATTGAAGCCATTCATGCCTACACAACACACACACACATTTATTTTGTATGGTAGTGCAACATGATGTGGTCATCTACAAAATTCCCATTGTTACAAAAACTTAAAACTCATGATGTTTTAAGTAAGTTTCCAACTTTGTGCTGGGCCACATTCATAGCTACCCTGGGCCACATGACATTATAGTCATGGGTTGGACATTCCTGTATGAAGAGCTTCATATGGATTATAGTTCTCCACAAAGCAGGAGAAAAAAAATCAACCCATGAGATACTTTCATCTTTACTTTAAAGCTGAGGAAGCAAGAGCAAGGCTGGTTAAACCAGTTGCTTCTATCACACAGCATTGCCACCCCCATGTCCCAGTCTCAACAAGACACTATAGAACATTTTTACTCATGGGATAAACCAGGGGTGGTGGTTCACATCTATAACCCAAGCACTTGGGAGAAGGAGGCAGAAGGATTGTAGTCTAAGGGCATCCAAAGCTACTGAGTTTGAATCCGGCCTGGAATATACGAGATCCCATCTTAAAAACAAAGAAGCAAAACCACTCCTTCTCCAGGCTCTCCCACTTCAGTAATGAATACTGGTTTCCTTAAATTAAGTTCTTCAAGCGTTAACTCTTGCCTTTCTACACACGTAGTTTGAACTCAGGACTTACTAGCTCTTATTCCACTTCACTCACATGTTTGGTAGTCACGACTTTTCTCCTACAGCACTCTGAACAGGCTCTTGCCAAATCCTTCAGTGTTTCCCACCGTAGAGAATGCAGGTCACATTACTTAGTAAGGCATACAAGACCCACCACACTGGATTCCAACCATTTTTTCTGGTGTCATCTCTGCCTTTCACTATCTGTTGTATTCAGTTCTTTGGCAAATACTTCAAGCCTAGCATTCACACTGGGTTATACTTTTATACAGTCATATAGGGTTACAGATATATAACTCATATATAAATACTTGCCTAAAATTAGAATTAAAAACTCATCTTCAAAGGCAATTGGGTAGAACCTGTCCAAAGGATATGGAAACTGAAGCAATCCTGTTCAGTTGGCTGGAGAAGCTCTTGGGGCTGGGGCACAGAGCTGCAACCGGAGTCAGTGTCAGTTTGCCCACTGACGCCGCGTTGGCCGTGCCGTCAGGGATGGACAGCACTGCTGGATGTCCGAGCACAGGGTGGATTCTGCTGCAGTGTGACCCACTGGGACTCAATTTTGGCTTACTATTAAAAAACATATGAGACAAATTTGACTTTTTCTTCAAGAAATTATTTAATGGGCATTTAAAATTCCTTAACTGCTCAGTATACACATAGCCATACGCCCTACCACATTATCTTATCTGTAGAAGATCAGAAAAAAATGGCATTCCAAAGACTACATCATGGCTCCTGCTTTTGTTGTCTCTCATGATAGTTTCTTTGTCTCAAATTGTATTCTCTCCATTGCAATTATACTCTATGGTTCTAAGCATATATTTCCAAAACCATTCAAAGATCAGTATTGTGTGTGATGACTATGAGCAAATGGCCTAAAACTGGCCCATGACCCTTCAGAGGCTGCCTCTGGGCACACTACACGTTCCTCTGTGTAGGTCAGAGGTTGCTGTCAGGTAAGAACAGCGAGAAGAATTAGTCTCTCATCCTCTCCAACAAAGAAGGTGGTTGATTTGCTCCCCCACACGCACACAGGTCTCTTCTAAACAAAAGATGAGAGGAGGGGGATTGGAGGGAGGAGAAAGGGAGAGAAGAGGAAAGGAAAAGGCAAGGAGACCATTTCCAGCTTCTACCTCACATAATGCTGAAAGTCCACAGCAAGAGTGATGCCATTGGACAGTCTCAAAGTCGGCTCGTTCTCTACCCTGCAAAACAAAATGAGGTCACCTCTCCACTCAGTCTCTAGTTGGCTCATGACTACTACCACCCCGAGATCACTGGAACTCAGCAACCAAAGACCAAAAGGAAAACCACACTTTCAAGCTCATTCCCCTCAGTGAAAGGGAGAAACATGTAAGGTTAGGAGAAACATATTTGCTTGTTAAAAGCTAGTATAGAGGCTGGAGAGATAGCTCAGTGGTTAAGAGCACTGACTGCTCTTCCAGAGGTCCTGAGGTCCTGAGTTCAATTCCCAGCTACCACATGGTGGCTCACCCTCTTCTGGCCTGAAGACATACATGCAGGCAGAACACTGTATACATAACAAATCTTTAAAAAAAAAAAAAAAAAAAAAAGCTAGTATAGAATAAGAAAATGTGAGGGTTTCAGGATTAGTTTCAAAGAGATTTTGGACTAAGAAATCAAACTGTAAACCTGTTGTAAACACAGGGTAATCATGCTTAAAAATCATTTAGAGCCATAAAATCATTTACAGACCCAAAGATCTCTGCAGAATGGATCCCATTCACCGTTAAACTGAAATTAAACTTGAGCTGCAAAACAACAAATGAAGGATAAGATTTCATACTAGTCAGGACAGCGATTTAAAAAAAAGTCCACACACCCAACCTGCAGGACCAAAATAGGCCTCAGTGGAGTGCAGGGATCTCAGGGAACCACCAGAAAAGGATTGAAAACCTCTCCTCCCCCACAGGCCAGAACCCACCAACACTGAAGCTTCGGAGACCAAAGCCCCTCCCACTGGCCCCCACAGCACCACACAGAACCTGAGAGTCAAAGGGAATCTGAGAACTTCATTTACCACTCAGCACAGTTATGCAAGCAATTCACTCCACAGACGCGTACTTCTTACTTTCTGTTATTTCTCACACCTGCATGTATGTCTTGGGATGCTTTTGCTTTTGTTTGTATTGGTCAATTTGGTTTTGGACTGTTCATGCGTCTCCCTCGGCTTACCCCCAGGCATGCGTTACGATGCTCTTCACCTGCACCTCCTCTTATGTCCCTCTCAACTCTCTTCCTCTCACCCTTATCTTCTCATTGCACATCTTAGCTGCAATCTCCCAGATCTACAACCCCAACTCCCCTCCAGCTTCTTCACCTACATCAGTTATTTCAAGGTCTCATCCTTAATTCTGATCCCTTCCCACTCTCCTTTTCTCCTACTTCTAATCTTTTGAAAATTGACTTTAAAGTTTGTAATGATTTTTATATATCCATACTGGTGCAGTGACACCAGAGGCCAGACAGGGTGTCAGATCCCCAGGGGCTGGTTACAGGTAGTTATGAGCCACTTGATATGAATGCTGGGAACTGAACTCAGGTCCTCTTGTAAAAGTTCATACTGCTCACCGTTTTACAAAAGATTAGAAGTGGGAGAGAAAACAATGTGTGCTTAACCACGGAGCAATCTCTCTTGCTCCCAAATCATCATTTCCTGACGAAAATCTCAGTAGAATCCATACTATTCTTGGTTGTTTATCTCTAGCAATTATGGAGTAAGGGGCCACTGTTGTTAACTGGCTAGAATGGCATTTGCACAGCAGTATAAAGCTGTGGTTGCTCTTCCAGTTAATATCCAAGAATATAGACTCATGCCAGGCACCCCTGAGCTACTGGACTAGGTACTAATCTCTGAAGTACATATTGAACTCTATCACATCCAAATCCTGCTTGAAGCAATATAGCTGATTTTAAAAAAAAAGCAATGAAATAACACCAGATGATAAATCCCAGACAGAATGACTATAAGTGCTCAAAGACACAGAGGGATGAAATAAGAACAGCAATGGATGACATAAAAGAGGGATTCCACAAAAAGAAACACTGAAGGAAAACAAGCTGACACTGGATAGAAAAAATCATAGCAAGTCAAATAAAAGAACTCTGGGAAGTCTCTGCAACATAATGGGTCATGGAGAGACAAAGTGGAAGAACTGGAACAATTAATTCAACAAGGACAGAGGTAAAAGGAGAAGAAAATACCATCAAATAGCCAGCCAGCCAGCCAGACAGAAACACACACACACGCACGCACGCACACACGCACGCACGCATGCACACATAAACCACACCAGAGTAACAGTTAAGCAAGAGAAGAATAGGAAAAACAAATACTACAAAATCAATGAAATGGCAAGAATCAATACATACTTCTCATTAATAACTCTGAATATTAATGACTTTAATTCCCCCCCAAAGGAAAAGACTAGTAGATTGGGCCAAATCTAGGAACCATTTATTTGTTGGCTCTAAAAACTTCACCTCAAAAGACAGATACTGCACCCTTAAATTGAAGGACAGAAAAAGGTGTTCCAAGTAAATGGACTTAGGAAACAAACAGGTGTTGCTGCTATAACATCTGACTAAACAGACTTCAAACAAAAATTAGAGAGAAAGCCGGGTGGTGGTGGCACACACCTTTAATCCCAGTACCCAGGAAGCAGAGGCAGGCGGATCTCTGTGAGTTCAAGGCCAGC
This sequence comes from Onychomys torridus, assembly GCF_903995425.1. Taxonomy (NCBI): domain Eukaryota; kingdom Metazoa; phylum Chordata; class Mammalia; order Rodentia; family Cricetidae; genus Onychomys; species Onychomys torridus. The sequence continues at coordinate 124,454,499 of NC_050443.1, forward strand.
CTGAGCTACAGAATGAGTTCCAGGAAAGGCACAAAAGCTACACAGAGAAACTGTCTTAAAAAAAAACAAAAAACAAACAAATAACTAGTGAGAAAAGACACATGAAGCCACTGATTAAGGAAAAAAATATGTCAGGAGATTATAACAATTTAAACTTGTATGCTCCAAATACAGATGCACAGGATTTCATACAACAAATGTAACTAGATGTAAAGTCACAGATTAACTCCAGCACAATAGTGGTGGGTACAAATGACATCATAGACAACAAACTTAACAGAAATCTACAGGATATTCAATACTCAAAATTGCAAGATACAGAGCAGCCTATGGCCCTTTCTCTGAAATACAATATAGGTTAGGATACAAAGTCTTAACAAATACAGGAAAACTGAACTAATTCCCTATGTTCTATCTGATCACAATGGACTAACACTTCACACCTACAAGAAAAACCTAGAAATACAGACTCATGAAGAGCGGACAACACACTACTGAATGATGAATGGCCCTTGAAGAAATCAAGAAGGAAATCAAGACATTCCTAGAGACAAATAGAAATGAACACAACATATTGAGATGTGTGGGACTATAGTCCTAAGAGAGAAGTTCAAAGCTTCAAGTGACTCCATTAAGAAATCAGAGCGGGGGTTGGGGATTTAGCTCAGTGGTAGAGCGCTTGCCTAGCAAGCGCAAGGCCCTGGGTTTGGTCCTCAGCTCTGACAAAAACAAAAACAAACAAACAAAAACCAGAGCAATCTCAAGTGACTTAACAAATGCCTTACAGATCCAGAGGAAGAATAAGCCCCACTTATGATCAGGGTAGACGTTAATTACATTAAAACAAAAAAATCCTTACAGTTGGGTCTTTGAGAAGATACATAAAAGATAAATTAGATATAAAACTTTAGACTCAAGGGCTGGGCAGTAGTGGCTCACACCTTTAATCCCAGCACTCAGGAGGCAGAGGCAGGTGGATCTCTATGAGTTCATGGCCAGCCTGGTCTACAGAGTGAGTTCCAGGAGAGCCAGGGCTACATGGTGAGATCCTGTTTCAAAAAAACAAAAACAAACAAACAAACAAAAAACCAATCAAACAAAGGAAAAGCAAAATAAAAAAAAAAAACTTTAGACTCACAAAAATAGGATAGAATATTTTATTTAAATTTGCCAAATAACAAATAGAATAGATATTGTAACTATAATTCTTGCTTGATAATGTTTTGTTATATGTAATTTTACTATGTTAAAATGAAAGACATTTAAGGAATTGCTCAACATCCCTAGTTATCCGGGAAATGCAAATCAAAACGACTCTGAGATACCACCTTACACCTGTCAGAATGGCTAAGATCAAAAACACAGAAGACAGTTTATGCTGGAGAGGATGTGGAGCAAAGGGAACTCTCCTCCACTGTTGGTGGGAATACAAGCTTGTACAGCCACTTTGGAAAACAATATGGCGCTTCCTTAAAAAATTGGGAATCCAACTCCCCCGAGACCCAGCTGTAGCACTCTTGGACATATACCCAAGGAATGCTCAATCATACCACAAGGGAATCTGCTCAGCTATGTTCCTATCAGCATTGTTTGTAATAGCGAGAACCTGGAAACAACCTAGATGCCCTTCAACTGAAGAATGGATAGAGAAAATATGGTACATATACACAATGGAGTACTACTCAGCAGAGAAAAACAATGACATCATGATGTTTGCAGGCAATTGGATGGATCTAGAAAAAATCATCCTGAGTGAGGCAACCCAGACTCAGAAGGACAAACATGGTATGTACTCACTCATAGGAGGATACTAGATGTAAAACAAAGATGACTAGACTCCTACACAACTCCAGGGAGGCTACCTAGAAAACGGGACCCTAGAAAAGACCCAGGGATCACCCAGTGATAGAGAAATGGATGAGATCTACATGAACAACCTGAACAACAGTGGAAGTAATGAAGGGCAAGATTTGAGAGAAAGAAAGCTTAGGGGAGCAGGAGATCCCAGCTGGATCAAGAACAGAAAGGGAGAACGAGGAATAACAGACCATGATAAATGAAGACCACATGAGAACAGGAATAGGCAGAGTGCTGGAGAGGTCCCCAGAAATCCAAAATGATACATCCTCTGTAGACTGCTGGCAATGGTCGAGAGAAAGCCTGATCTGACCTAGTCTGGTGATCAGATGACTAAACACCCTAACAGTCGTGCTGGAACTCTCATCCAATAACTGGTGGAAGTGGATGCAGAGATCCTCAGCCAGGCCCCAGGTGGAGCTCCAGGTGTCCAACTGGTGAGAAAGAGGAGGGACTGCAAGAGCGTGAATTGTTGAGACCAAGATTGCAAAAAGCACAGGGACAAATAGTCAATCAAATGGAAGCACATGAATTATGAACCAACAGCTGTGGAGCCCCCAGCTGGATCAGGCCCTCTGGATAAGTGAGACAATTGAATAGCTTGATCTGCCTGGGAGGCATCCAGGTTGTGGGACCAGGACCTGTCCTTAGTGCATGAGCTGGCTGTTTGGAACCTAGGGCTTACACAGGGACACATGCTCAGCCTAGAAGGAGGGGACTGGACCTGCCTGTACTGAATCCACCAGGTTTAAATGAATCCCCAGGGGAGTCTTGGCCCTGGAGGAGATGGGAAGGTAGGGGAGGGGATGGGGGGAAGGTGGGGGTGGGGGCGGGACGGGGGAGGACAGGGGAACCCATGGCTGATGTGTAAAATTAAAACATAGTAATAATAATAATAATAATAATAATAATAATAATAAATGAAAATCTTCCTTTTTGATTAGACAGAAAAGGGGGAAGTGCTGTGGGATGGTCTTTCTGTATGCTGTGAATATGTGTTGCTACCATTGGTTAATAAAGAAGCTACTCTGGCCTATGGCAGGGCAGGTTATAGCCAGGCAGGAAATCCAAGCAGAGATATAGGGAGAAGAAAGTAAGTAAGGGAAGACACTGTGGGCTGCTGGGAGAGCAAGATGTAATGGAACACAGGTAAAGCCACGAGACACATGGAAATATATAAATAGAAATGGGTTAATTTAAGATAAAAGAGCTAGTTAGCAATAGCCTGAGCCATAGACCAAACAATTTGTAATTAATATAAGCCTCTGTGTGTTTATTTGGGACTGAGTGGCTACAGGACACAGGAAAACTCCTGGCAACAGAGAAGATTCAAATGAATAAAACTAGAGATAAAAAAGGAACTATTACAACAGATGCCTACGCAATTTAGAGAATCATTAGGTCTTATATTTTAAAAAATGTATGTTCTTCTAAACTAGAAAACCTAAAGCTCATGATCTACCAAAATTAAACCAAGGTGAGCCTTGCATGGGGGTGCATATCTTTGATTCCATATTCAGGAGGCAGAGGCAGGCAGACTTTTGAGGTATGGCCAGCCTGGCCTACATCACAAGATCTACACCAGTCAGGGCTCATCAGTGAGGTTCTTGTTTTAAAGAAACTATAGATAAATTGATTCTATTTAAAGAATGAACAACTTCACCTTGTGATGAACTATGATGATTTTTCGTAAAAAATGCTTTATAACCAGACAGTCTGTCACCAAACGTCGAGGACTTTCATGAGCCTGTAACAAGTAAACACAGTCTGTAACTCCATATATATAAACCCAACAGCACAAATAAGTTAAATAGGTATTTCTTCCTATAAAAGTAAATATTCAGGATATCCCAGCCCACAACTCCAATGGAAGCCCTTGCTCCACCAAGGCCAAGCTGGCAACCAGAACCCCAGGTAAATGCCCTCCCCCAATTCTCTTGGTGCCTGCCCAACCCCCCCCCAATCAGCCCTCCCCTCCTTGTTACCACATCCTGACCCCCAGAGGACACTCGGCTGGACTAAAGGATACACCAGCTGCCAGAACTTTAGCCCCCAATTCAGGTGGAAACTCCCTGCTTGACCAGAGGCCACCCCAGCCATCAGAAGTCCAGTCTCCAGCTAGGGTGGAGACTGACCTACTCAACCCCAGGACACTCCAGCCAGAAGACCAGAACGGAAACAGATACCAAGGGAAGAAAACAGCCATCCAACAAAGGCAAACTTGGAAATTGGCACCTAGACCTATAATCACCTCAAATCAAGATGCCTAGATGCCAGTGTAAGAATACAATTGACAACAGCTGGGGCAATATGTCACCACCAGAGCCTAGCTATCCTACTACAGCAAGCCTGCATATTCCAACACAGCTGAAATGTAAGAAAACAACCTTAAAACTAACTTTATGAAGATGATAAAGGAGGAAATTAATAAGTCCCCCCCCCCTATTTTTGCCAGAGCTGAGGACCAAACCCAGGGCCTTGCACTTGCTAGGCAAGTGCTCTACCACTGAGCTAAATCCCCAACCCCAGTAAATACCTTTAAACATCGAGGAAAAGACTGAAATTTGGATAAAATGAATAAATTCCTTCAAGAAAGCCAAGAAAAAACAAACAGTTGAAGGAAATGAATAAAACTGTTTAAGCCCTGAAACTGGAAACAGAAGCAATAAAGAAAACACAAACAGGGAATTCTGGAAATGGAAAATCCAGGTAAGTGAACAGGAACTGCAGACAGCATCACCACAGCAAACATCACCAATACAAGAGTTGGAAGAGAGAATCTCAGGCATTGAAGATACCATAGAAAAAATAGATACATCGGTCCAAGAAAATGTTAAATCTAAAAAATTCCTGACCTAAAACATCCAGGAAATCTGGGACACTATGAAAAGACTAAACCTAAGAATAGTAGGAATAGAAGGAGAAGAATCCCAGCTCAAAGGCCCAGAAAATATTTTTACAAAATCATATAAGAAAATTTTCCTAACCTGAAGAAGGACATGCCTATAAAGGTATAAGAACCATACAGAACACAAAAAAATTGGACCAGAATAGAAAGGCCTCTCATTGCATACTAATCAAAACTCTAAACATTCAGAACAAAGAAAGAGTATTAAAAGCTGCAAGGGGAAAAGGCAAAGTAACATATAAAGGCAGAGCTCTTAGTATTATCCTGACTTCTCAATGGAGACTCTAAGAGCTAGAAGGGCCAAGACAGATGTCCCGCAGACTCCAGGAGACCACAGATGCCAGCCCAGAATACTATACCCAGAAAAATTTCCAATTACCATGTATGGAGGAAATAATACATTCCATGATAAAGTCAAATTTAAACAATATCTATCCACAAATCCAGCCCTACAGAAGGTACTAGAAGGAAAACTCAGACTCAAGGAGGTTAACTACACACATTAAAACACAGGAAATAATCTCACATTAGCAATATCAAAAGAAGGGAAGCACGCGTGCACATGCATGTACACACACACACACACACACACACACACCACCACCACCACCACCACCACCACCATCAACAACAACAAAATAACAGAAATTAACAAACATCATTGGTCATTGATATCTCTCAGTATCAATGGACTCAATTCCCCAATAAAAAAAGACACTGACTAACTGAACAGATGTGAAAACAGGATCCATCCTTCATACAAGAAACACACTTCAACATCAAAGATGGACATTACCTCAGAGTAAAGGGTTAGAGAAAGATTTTCAAAGCAAATGGAAGCAAGTTGGTGTGGCCATTCTAATACCTAACAAAATAGACTTCAAACCAAAAATAATAAAAATAGATGGGGAAGGTAAAATCTACCAAAATGTTCTTTCAATTCTTAATATCTATGCCCCAAATGCAAGGGCACCCACATTTGTAAAAGAAACACTATTAAAGTTTAAATCACACTTAGACCCTCACACATGGATAGTGAGAGACTTCATTATCCAACTCTCATCAATGGACAGGTCATCCAGACAAAAACTAAACAGAGAAATAATGGAACTAACGTTATGAACCAAATGGGCCTATCAGAATCTATAGAACATTCCACCCAGACACAAAAGAACACACCTTCTTCTCAGCACCTCATGGAACATTCTCCAAAATTGATCACACACTTGTTAACAAAGCAAGTCTCAACAGATACAAGAAAATTGAAATAATCCCTGCATCCTAATAGACCACCATGGATTAAAGCTGGATTTCAACAACAACAGAAACAACAGAAAGTCTACAAACTCATGGAAACTGAACAAATCTCTACTGAATGACTACTGGGTCAAGGCAGAAAGAAAGAAAGAAATTAAAGTCTTCCTAGAAATCAACGCACAACACACCCAAATTTATGGGACACAATGAAAGCAGTGCTAAGAGGAAAAGTTCATAGCACTAAGTGCCTACATAAAGAAATTGGAGAAATCTCACACTAGCAATTTAACAAACCCTTATCCAAACTAGCTAAAAGACTCAGAGAGGATATCCAAATTAACAAAATCAGAACCTAAAAGGCGGACATAACAACAGACACTGAGGAAATTCAAAGAATCATTACATCATATTTAAAAACATGTTCTCTGGGAGGTGAGGGAAGGGACTGGGATAGGTTGAGGGAGGAAATCTGCAGTTGGGATGTAATGTATGAGAGAAGAATAAAAGGTTTTTTTTGTTTGTTTGTTTTGTTTTTTAAGGGAAAAAAGGCCTGGAGAGATGGCTCAGAGGTTAAGAGCACTCACTGGCTGCTCTTTCTGAGGTCCTGAGTTAAATTCCCAGAACCCACATGGTGGCTCACAACCATCAGTAATGAGATCTAGTGCCCTCTTCTGGCCTGCAGGCATACATGCAGACAGATCACTGTATACACAATGAATAAATAAATCTTAAAAAAAAAGAAGGGAAAAACAAAACTGAAAACCTGTATTTCACAAAATGGTAAAATCTAAAAGAAATGAATAATTTTCTCAATAGATATTACTTACCAAAGTTAAATCAAGATCATATAAACAATTTAAACAGACCTGTAACCCCTAAAGAAATAGCAGTCATTAAAATTCTCCTAACCAAAAAAAAACAAAAACAAAAACAAAAACAAAAACAAAAACAAAAAAACCAGTGCCAGACAGTTTTAGTGCATAATTCTACCAAACTTCAAAGCAGAGCAAATGCCAATACTTCTCAAATTGTTACACAAAATAGAAACAGAAGGAACATTGTTAAATTCATTTTATCAGGCCGCAGTCACCCTAATACCCAAACCACACAAAGATTCAACAAAGAATGAGGATTATAGAGCAATTTCCCTCATGAACATAGATGTAAAAAAAACAAAAACAAAAACAAAAACAACAACAATAAAAAAAAAAACCTCACTGGGGATGATGGTGGCGCACGCCTTTAGTCCCAGCACCCGGGAGGCAGAGGCAGGTAGATCTCTGTGAGTTCCAGGCCAGCCTGGGCTACGGAGTGAGTTCCAGAAACCCTGTCTCAAAAAACCAAAAAAAAAAAAAACAAAACAAAAAGAAAGAAAGAAAGAAAGAAAAGAAAAAACCCAATGCTCAATAAAATACTTGCAAATAAAATCCAAAAACATATCAAAAAGATCATCCACAATAATCAAGTAGGCTTTATCCCAGAGATCCAGGAATGGTTCAACATATGACAATCAATCACTGTAATCCACCATATAAACAAACTTAAAGAAAAAAAAATCATATAATTATCTCATTAGACACTGAAAAAGCCTTTGACAAAATCCAACACCTCTTCATGATAAAAGTCTTGGGGAGATTAGAGATATAAGGACATACCTAAACATAGTAAAGGCCATTTACAGCAAGATGACAACCAACATCAAAAAACAAAAACAAAAAACAGAAACTCAAAGCAATTCCACTAAAATCAAGGACCAGACGAGGCTGTCCACTCTCTCCATATATATTCAATATAGTAATTGAAGTTCTAGCTGAAGCAGTAAGACAACTGAAGGAGATCAAGGGGATACAAATTGGAAAGGAAGAAATCAAAGTATTGTTATTTGCAGATGATATGATAGTATACATAAGTGTGGTGGTTTGAATAAATACGGCCCCCATAGACTTATGTGTTTGAATGCTTGGCCCATAAGAAATGGCACTATTAGGAGGTATGGCCTTATTGGAGTAGGTGTGGTCTTGTTGGAAGAAGTGTGTCACTATGAAAGTGGGCTTTGAGTTCTCATATATGCTCAAGCCACACCCAGTGTGAGCATTCACTTCCTGTTGCCTGCAGATCAAGATGTAGAACTCTCAGCTACCTCTCCAGCATCATGTCTACTTGCATGCTGCCTTGCTTCCCACCATGAAAATAATGGACTAAACCTCTGAGAGTGTAAGCCAGTCTCAAAAGTTTTCCTTCATTCGAGTTGCCATGGTCATGATGTCTCTTCATAGCACTAGAAAACCAAAGACATTAAGTGACCCCAAAAATTCTACCAGGGAACTCCTGCAGCTGACAAACAGCTATAGTGAAGTGGCTGGATACAAGATTAACTAAAAATCACAGCCTGGCTGTGGTGGCGCACGCCTTTAATCTCAGCACTCGGGAGGCAGAGCCAGGAGGATCTCTGTGAGTTTGAGGCCTGCCTGGTCTACAGAGCGAGATCCAGGACAGGCACCAAAACTACAGAGAAACCCTGTCTTGAAAAACCAAAAAAAAAAAAAAGAAAGAAAGAAAAAAATCAGTAGCCTTTCTATATACAGATGACAAAAGAACCAAGAAATCAGGGAAACAACATCCTTCACAATAACCACAAATAATATAAAATATCTTGGGGTAACTCTAACTAAGCAAGTGAAAGACTTGTATGATAAAAACTTCAAGTCCTTGGAGAAAGAAACTGAAAAAGGTATCAGAAGATGGAAAGATCTCCGATGCTCATAGATCAGAAGGATTAACTATAGTAAAACGGTCATCCTACCAAAAGCAATCTACAGGTTGAACACAATCCCCATCAAAATTCCAACCCAATTCTATACAGACCTTGAAAGAACAATACTCAACTTCATATGAAAACAAACAAACAAACCAGGATAGCTGGTTTTTGGTTTTTCGAGACAGGGTTTCTCTGTGTAGCTTTGTGCCTTTATCCCAGTTTTTAATTGGTTTATTTGTTTGTTTTTTTAAATATCTAGTTCCTTGAGTTCTTTATAGCTGTACAATAAAAGAACTTCCATAAGTATCACCATCCCTGATTTCAAGCTGCACTACAGAGCTATAATAATAAAAAACTGTGGGTCTGGAGAGATGGCTTAGTGATTAGGAGCACTGACTGCTCTTCCAGAGGACCCGGGTTCAATTCCCAGCACGCACATGGCAGCTCACAACTGTCTGTAACTCCAGTCTCAGGGGATCCGACAAAAAAAGTCATAAAACCGCATAGTATTAGCATACAGACAGACAGGTTGATCAATGAAATTAAATCAAAGACCCAGATGTAAAGCCACACACCCATGGACACCTAATTTTTGATAAAGAAGCCAGAAATATACAGTGGTAAAAAGAAACATCTTTAGCAAATGGTGCTGGTCTAACTGGATGTCAGCATGTAGAAGAATGCAAATAGATCCATATCTATCACCCTGAACAAAACTCAAGTCCTAGTGAAAGACCTCAACATAAAACCAGATACACTGAACCTAATAGAAGAAAAAGTCGGGAATAACCTTGAACACATTGGCACAGGAGATAACTTCCTGAACAAAACACCAATTGTGTGGGCATTAAGATCAACAATTATAAATGGGACCTCACAAAACTGAAAAGCTTCTGTAAAGCAAAGGACACCAGCAATAGGACAAAATGGTAAAAGATTTTTACCAACTCCATATCTGGCAGAGGGCTAATATCCAAAATACATAAAGAACTCAACAAACTAGATATAAAAAAAACCAAATAAACCAATTAAAAACTGGGGTACAGGCACAAAGCTACACAGAGAAACCCTGTCTCAAACAAACACACAAAAAAACAAAACAAAACCCTGGGGTACAAATCTAAACAGAATTCCCAATAGAGGAATCTCAAATGGATGAGAAACTCTTAAAGAAATGTTCAATTTTCTTAGCCATCAGGGAAATGAAATCAAAACTACTTTGAGATTCCATCTTACACCTGTCAGAATGGCTAAGATCAAAAACACAAGTGTCAGCTCATGCTGGAGAGGATGTAGATCAAGGGGAACACCCCTCCATTGCTGGTGGGAGTGCAAACTTGTACAGCCACTATGGAAATTAATATGATGGTTCCTTAGAAAATTGGGAATGGATCTAACTCAAGACCCAGATCTACTACCCCTGGGCATATAGGATGTTCTATCCTACCACAAGGACACTTGCTCAATTATGTTCATAACAGCTTTATTCATCCTAACACAGTTTCCCCCTTTCCCATTATAAACTGTCATTTGCTTATGGGCCACATCTGACTCCTTTCTATCCAGAGGCGGTCCTTTGTCCCTCTGGGGCAAATATTCCTTCCTCCTCTCCCTTGTTCCCTTCCCCTTCTTCCTAGTCCTATCTTCTGTCTTTGTCTCTTATTCCCTACCCTTTTTCCCTCTGGGGCAAATAAATCTCCTTTGTGCTGATAACTTGATCTTGGGGTATCCTGTGCCTACATAGGTCCTTTCAGTGGGAAAGGGGGATGTCTTTGACTCTTTTGCCTGTACTTGGGACCCTTTTCCTCCTACTGGGTTGCCTTGTACAGCCTTGATATGAGGGTTTGTGCCTAGTCTTATTGTAATTTGTTATCCATATTTGGTTGATATCCCTGGGAGGCCTACCCTTTCTTTGTAGGGAAATGGAGGAGAAGTGGATCTGGGGGAGAGGGAAAAGTGAGAGGGGGACTGGAAGGAGTGGAGGGAGAGGAAACTGAGGGCAAGACGTAATACACGAGAGAAGAATTTTTAAAAAGTGAATTTTAAGGACAGTTTTTGGATGGCTATCCATGGAGAAATAACTTGAAAAATGAGAAAAGTACCAAAAAATAGAATATAGGGAATTGACACAGGTGGGAAACCTACTTCATGAACTTCAAGGGACAGATGAGTCAATGGTCAATGTAAACTTACAATGTCAAAACCACTTTTTGGAACATAGCTGAAGTAATTAAGACTGGAGATGAGAAAAATAATTCTATCTTTACTGTCCAATGTGCTTTGGGATGATCTATATTAAGCTGAAGGGAAGGGCTGGGGAGATGGGCAGTCAGTAAACTAAGTGTCTTGTAAACATGAGGATGAATGTTCTATAGCAGTTTCCTGGAGACTGAAACTGCATGGAATAAGATTGTACAGGGAAGCTCCTTAAGACAGAAGTAAACAACTCAAAATAGCTCCAGGAAGTCCCTGAAACTGATCAGATGCACTAGGCTCCTTTCTCCCCAAGAACAGACAAAGACTACTGAGAGTCACCCTCCGACTAGCACAGCCACCTGGGAAATCAGAGACCAGCCAAGCATTCTGAAAGAAACAGAAGCTAGCTGAGCTGCTTGGGAGAGGTTTAGGATAACTGAGCCACCTGGTAAGGGTACTCTCCAACCAGTTGAGCTGCCTAAAGGCTGTGCTAAGAGCTCCAAGTTTCCAGTTTTTTTGAGCTGTCACCCATGTTAGGGTAGGCTTTGGTGATGTGGCTGTTTTTGTGTCATTTTTGCTCCTGTAAGTAACCCCTTGCTCCTATTTCTCTAAGTAACTCCAATAAAACCCATTGGTTCACCAAAGTTGGACTTTTATGGTAGCCTTACTTGGGTCTGTTCTGGATTCCCTGTCTGGTGTGAGTAGATGTTTGTGTATTGCATCTCTCTATGAAAAGTTTGTCATACAACATAATTGGTGGCCAATAGGGACATGACAAAACTAAATATGAGTTAGGGAAGAGTGAATGTATAGTCCTGGCTATGGGTAGCAAAAGGCATCTATGATAGAATGCTGTGGGATATCTCTCTGTATGCTGTGAATATGTGTTACTCCCATTGGCTAATAAATAGTTGCATTGGCCTATGGCAGGGCAGGATGGAGCCACATGGGAGAATCCAAGAGAGAGTGAAAGGAGAAGAGAGTAAAAGGAGACACAAAACCACCATCCAAGGAGCAACATGTAACAGGATGCAGGTAAAGCCATGGAACATGTGGCGATACACAGATTAATAGTTATGAGTTGAGTTAAGTTATAAGAGCTAGCTAATAAGAAGCCTGAGCTATAGGCCATACAGTTTGTAAATAATATAAACTTCTGTGTATTTACTTGGGACCAAGCGGCTGTGGGACTTAGGTGGGAGAGATTCATCCCGACCATGGGGCTGGGTGGACCTGAGAAACATGGGACCTTGGGGCTTGGTGGGACCAGAGAATCTTCCAGCACCAATAGAACTATACAGGTGAAGACAACCAAGCCTTCCCAAGGGTAGGTAATTATTCCCCACCCTTGTACATTTTGTAGGGTGCATTTCCTGAAAGCAAAAATTAGGGGTGGAGTTGGTTTGCCCAGCCTGAATGACAACAACTATGGCTACAGTGCCAACCAAGGGCCAAATCTTGGATACAGAGAACATCAGGTACAGCAAAGGTGAACAGGGCCAAATTCCTCCTTGGCCTTGGATAGAGCTGAGAAGCCTGAGTCAGGCCCACTGAGTTCATCAAGGGAGGAAAAATATAGGGAAGCTCTGTGAAAGAACTCCAGGATATGAAAATGTAATGGCTCACAGAGAATGAGGAGTAAAGAGAGCTAATTAAGTCACTGCCTCCTCTCCGTGATATTCTATCCAACCTTGATCTGTGGAGGAAGCTATGGATACAAATGGATGGAACCTTTCATCATATATTAGACCTTGTTGTGTTCGACTTTAGTATCTTCTTAATTGTGAACTTTGGGGATGCTCAAGCAGATGACAACAGACTTTCAGAGTGATTCACCAAGGTTATCTTTGTAACTCCACTATTTGTTATGGGTTAGTAGTTCAAGATGTTGCCTTGTCCTGTCTTCTGGAAAAGTTCTGCTATACATATGACATAGTGCTAACTTCTCAGTGCTTTGCTATTTGGAAAGCCATTGAAGAGACATGTGAGTGCACCTAAAGAAGCAAGCATGAGGCATTAGTTCACAAAGAGTAAATAAGGATATTTTGCCAAGGGAGCAACAGATGCTCCTAAAAGCCATAAGATTGATTGAAACTCCCAGTGCCATGGGTTGGTTACTTCCCTAGGGGCTGTTGGCCGAGGAGCCATGGTTGCTGGTTGCATCCAGAACTGAATGGTAAGAACCTATTGCTGAAGACATTGTACACCTCAGTTTCAGAATTTGGAGAAAGCTAGGGCTAGGCCCAAAATGTCCCCCTTTTCCTGTGAGCTAGTTCTTATAGTGCCAGAAGTTGCTACTAGGGATATTGGGGAGGATTAAAGCCAAACACCCTCCTTAAAAAAAAAAGATGTATTTATTTATTATCTATACACAGTGTTCTGTTTGCTTGCATGTACCTGAACATCAGAAGAGGGCACCAGGTCTCATTACAGATGGTTGTGAGCCACCATGTAGCACATGCTACAGGCCAAGAGTTAAGAGGAAGCAGGAATATTCACATTTTATAGAGAGGATCATGAAACTCTAAGTTAATTATTTGTTCAAGTTCACAGGTAGATAAATGGCATCACTGGGATTCAAACCTGTATCTATCTCCCTCCAGAGCCCATACGCCACTATATGGTTCTACCTCTCTAAGAATGTCCATTTTTTGTGATTATAGCAATATATACTCCACTATTTTTTCATGGAAAATGACAAGTAATGCCTACCTGTGACTACTCAATTTTATATTTACTTACTCACTCACAAAACATTAACATATCTTATTTGCATATATGGGCCTATAGAAATAAAACAACCTACAAAGTAGAAAGGTCCATAGTTCTAGGAGAAATAAGTAATTCATATGACAATGTAAAAAGTTTCGTAATTTAGATATATGAGATTCTAAACAAACACAAAACAGGTACTGTGTCTAAATCAGATGAGAACACCAAGCAAGTTACATCAGGTCAACAGAGAATAGTGTGTTGTTCCCTTTAAGAGCTGGTCACAGGCTGGAGGCTGCACTCTGCTGTGGTTGGTAAAGGATCCTAAGATGTGTAGTATGTAAACTTGCCCAAAAGCCATACCGTGAAACCAAAAGACAATTGTAAACTCCCTTAATATCTGGAATGAGACCCTCCACTCTAGGCTGACTACTCTGAGAAATCACCAGTGATTGACTGGGCTTGCTACAGGCCAATGTGACCAAGGTCAGCTTGGTAAATGGTTTTGTAAAGATGTTTAATGCCCTGAAGATTCCTGTACCCAGAGATAAATATACTATCCTGGTGGATACTGAAGGAAAAGAAGATGTGCAGAGCTGTGCCAAGTTCATGTGTGAACTGAAGGTCACGATCCAGGAATATGAGAAGTAGCTTGAAAAAGTGAAGAATATAATTCTTCTAATTGGATGGTCATAAGTCTTCTCAGAAATCAAGTTAGACAAGAAATATCCCTATTGGCCTCACCAACAGGAGACAGAAACAGACAGACAGTAAAGCCTTTCACACATGTTTGTCAGAACCTCAGTACCCAAGGTCTGGCCTTACTTAAGGGCTATTATGAAAAACAGATACTTCCAGCTCTGGGGAACGGAAACCACTGTTTAGCTGAGTGTGGTGGCACACTTCTGTAATACTAGCACTGGGAAGGTGGGGCAAGAGGATCAGAAGTTCAAGATTATCCTCAAAATTGAGGCCAGTTTGTGCTACATGAGACATTTTAAAAAAAAAGGGTATGTTTGATTATATACTAGAAGTTCCTTTTTAAATTTTTTTTTTTACTGGTATATAGTAATTATACATAATGATGTGTTTCACTATGACATCTTCATATAGGTATATGGTGTATTTTGATTACAGTCATCTCCATTACCATTTCTTATACTCTTTCGGGCCCCTTCCCTTTCCCATCCCTCTTCCATCCCCTAATCCCCCTTCAATGTCCATGTCTTTTAAAAAAGTGAACCAGTGAGTTTACTAACAGTTACACACAGAAGTATCACAACAAAGCACTGCCTATACTACCAAAGAAAATGTCTCTCTCCCTTGCCCAGCCACCATTAACTACTTATAGGTCCTCAGGGAGGAGTGGGACCCTGTGTGCTCTGTTTAGACGTTTATTTTAGTAATAATTTATTTGGCTTTTGTTTGTTTTGCTGTTTTTGAGACAGGGTTTCTCTGGAAGGATCTACATGTAGTGGATAGCCAACCCAGCATTGGCCTGGAAGTTCCAACCCCCATTGAGGCTTCAGTAATGATCATGCCCACAAGGCGGGGCAGAGGAGGGAGCCAAAGACCGAGGATCAGGAGGAGGTCGCTCTCTTGGTTCGGGGCTCTGGACGCTGGAGGTAGACCGAGCAGAGTTCTCCAGAGAACACCGCCGGACTGCGCTATACCTTTGCCAGACCCTGCAACCTATCCCTTCATTTGTAAGTTACCCCACAAAATAAACCTCCCTTTTAACTACGTGGAGTGGCCTTAATAATTACACCAATATCTACACTTGGCTGTACAGTATGCTTTGATCTAGCAAGGAGGAGGTCTTTTGCCCCACCCCTTGGTATTGTTATAAAAAGCCCTTTTGGGGGTTGGGGATTTTAGTGGTAGAGTCCTGGCCTAGCAAGTAAGTGTAAGGCCCTGGGTTCGGTCCTCAGCTCTGGTTTAAAAAAAAAAAAAAAAAGTCTAAAAAAAAAGCCCCTTTGTAGAGACAGAAGGAGCCAGTGAATTTTGATCCAGGTCCTCCTGAAGCTATCCTGTGTTTCTGTCTGTCTCCTCTCTGCTATCATTCTATCTAAAAGTTTCTTATTCCTCTCTCCTCCTCATGGTAACCCTTTAAAAGGTGGGAGGCTGGGAGCCCACACATGGCACCAGAACTAAGGATTTGTTGGGTGCAGAGGAAGTGGGAGTAGGAAAACCCCATGGAAGCAGTTGGACATGTCCAGTTTTGTATGAAAAAGGTTAAGGTGGTGGAATTTTATTCTTCAGGAGCAAAAACTGCATATAGAAAAGCAAGGCTGTGTAGCAAGCATCTCTCTATCTAGGTTTCTCTATAGCAAGCATCTCTCTATCTAGGTTTCTCTCTCTCTCTCTTTTTTGGTTATTCGAGACAGGGTTTCTCCTTGTAGCTTTGCACCTTTCCTGGAACTCACTTTGGAGACCAGGCTGACCTCGAACTCACAGAGATCCACCTGCCTCTACCTTCCAAGTACTGGGATTAAAGGCGTGTGCCACCACTGCCCAGCCTCTCTCTCTCTCTTAATTTCTATCTATTAAATTGGGAAAAAATATAGGGCTTAGGCATAGGAATATTGTGTAGGAGGAAATTTGGGGTAAGAGTAGAATTTCCTTAGTGCTAAACCTGAAAACAGCATCCAGGAACAAGCAGCCCCTGTGGATTTAGCAGTCTAAGAAGAAAAGCCGAAATAGGGCAGGGAAATAGTAAGCAGATGTTTGAATATTCACTTGTAGAAAGTTTGAAAACTAGGGAAGTTAAGGTAGAATTCAACAAGTACAGAGGTTCTTGGAGTTTGTAGAGGGATTGTGTCCTTGGTTTTCCAACTATGGGACTCTGGACACAGACTCCTGGAGGAGAATCAGAGTTGAAATGCAAAAATAGTATGAGGAACATAGGCCAGAAAAGATTCCCATGGAAGTTTTTGGCCTGTGGGTGTTAATTCAGGACAGCTTAGATCTAAGCCTTGAGCAGCGGGGGGATTTTTCCCTGAGATAGACATGGATAAGACAAAACCCTCCATTCCACTGGCAGTGCCACTTGATGAGAACACTTTTACATCATTCAATCAGGGTCAGCTCCCTTTGGACCATGAAGCAGAGTTTAAGGAACAGAAGTCTTGGGATGAGGCAAGGGAGGAACTAAAGGGCTTGAAAAACTTAATAATTTCTCTTTCTCAACAACTGGAAGCTCTTTGGTTCTCTCCTGCCCAGGTCTCTTTTTCTTCTGTAGGGGCGGAATTAGACTCACCTGAGGAGTCATCTATCAGAATGGGAAAGTCTCACATAATTTCCCCGGTCTAAAAACCTCCCATAACATGATAAGCCCTGGCTGCTAGCGCTGTGTCTCCCTTCAAGCCAGTATCCAGGAGGCAGCTAGCAGAGAGAAAGAGGTACAAGGCCTTCAAATATTCCCCGTAATTGAACAGCCAGACGCTCAGGGTAATATAGTGTGAGAGAAACCACGGCTCACAGCAGCTGGGTTTCCTCCTGGAGCCAGCGCTGCTTGAGAGCCGTGGCTCACAGCAGCAGGAAGAACCTTGAGCCCCTGGGGCAAGAGACAGTTGAGAGTGCTCAGGCCTCAGGACAGGGATTGTAAACGCCTGACCAGAGCTGGCAGCCAAACTCAGTTTCTGTTTGCTGGCTGCACAGAAAGCTTTCTGAAAGTAGCTCTGTAGCAGCCTAGTTGCTATGACAACCACCTTCACCCCAGGGCAGCTCTCCTAGGGAAGGCTAACTGAAAGTGCCGCTGTAACTGAGAGTCAAGTTTCAGTGTTTGTTTGAACTTAGTTGATTCAGGGGAACTGCAATGAATTTGGGTAAAGGGACTGCCTCCTGGCCAATGACCATCTGCCACTGGGCACACTTCCACCAGCTCCAGAATGGCTAGAAATACCTGGTGGGGAAGGTGGCTTATCTGGGGAGCAAGGTCATCCCAAGTGTTACAGCCCTCTGGCAGCAGCACTCACCAAATCCTGGGATCAAGGGATCTGGATACAAAGACTAGAGCCACTGATGAATTAGGCTCTGATTTCAAACTTTCAGGGGAACTATAAGACTGTTATTAGAACTGACTTTTCTGAGCTTTTGCAAATCTCAGAAATGAAACAGTTTTGAGTTCACCTACAATTTTAACTGTGGTAACTCATGATTCATGTACTCTCTGTCTTGTTTGAAGAAAATGTAAATAGTTCTGTTAAGAGATCTCTTTTAGATGTTTGCTAAAGTTTGAAAAGTAGGGGTTGGGGATTTTGCTCAGTGGTAGAGCACTTGCTTAGCAAACGCAAGGCCCTGGGTTAAGTCCTCAGCACCGGCAAAAAAAAAAAAAAAAAAAAAAAAGTTTGAAAAGTAGTCCTATAGAGAGTTTGCTTTTTGAATGTAAGAATTATAAATATGTATAGTAATATTCATACTAGAATTATGTTAATCTGTTGATATTGATGAACCATGGTTTGGTGAAGCTAAGGGAATCTAAGTTTGATGCAGTTGCATCAGGAGTTTATTGATTTTTTTTTTTAAGATTTATTTATTTGTTGTTTACAGTGTTCTGTTTGCATATATTCCTTCAAGCCAGAAGAGGGCACCAGATCTCATTACAGATGGTTGTGAGCCACCATGTGGTTGCTGGGAATTGAACTCAGGACCTCTGGAAGAGCAGTCAGTGCTCTTAACCTCTGAGCCATCTCTCCAGCCCGGAGTTTATTGATTTATTTGATCCATTTCATTAAGAGTTTATTGAGGGGCAGTAGTGACACATGCCTTTAATCCCAGCACTCAGGACACAGAGGCAGGCAGATCTCTGTGAGTTTGAGGCCAGCCTGGGCTACAGAGTAAGTTCCAGGATAGGCACAAAGCTACACAGAGAAACCTTGTCTCGAAAAACCAAAAATAAAAATAAAAATAAATAAATAAAATTTTAAAAAAAGTTTATTGAATTAAAAAAAGGGCTTGGCACAGCTACTGTTATAGACATCTTAGGCCCATCCAAAAAGGGCATTCATTCCATCTTGGTCATCTTCTACTCCTTTACTGGGGGGTGTGGCAGCCATAGGGATTGCTGTGGTTGTTCCAACTACTTGCCAGCTCTTAGTAAGGACCTCAGTCAGAGCTGAGTTAAGCTCTGTACTTTCCCCTGCCAGAGGCTGGTAGTCAGGAACAGGCAACGCTCTTCTTGTTAGCTTCCAACTTAAGACAAAGTATACTTGATGGAGAGTGTATCTCAAGGATGGGTAAGGTTGACTAGGGAAGAATGACCTAAAGCAGGCACAGTCTATCTGTGGGGTCTGAGGGGATCTTTATTATATTAAAAAGGGGGAGCTGTAAAGACCCACAGAGGTTTTCTAGTGAGAACTTACTCAGGATCTAAGAATCTGAGCTTGCTTTACCCAGCAGGAGTGAGTACATAAGGGGATAATTTGACCATGGGTGTGGTTACCAGGTGTGTAGTGGGTAGCTCTTCCAGCTTTGACCTGGAAGTACTACCTCTAGTGAGGCTTCTGATAATTGCCA
This sequence comes from Onychomys torridus, assembly GCF_903995425.1. Taxonomy (NCBI): domain Eukaryota; kingdom Metazoa; phylum Chordata; class Mammalia; order Rodentia; family Cricetidae; genus Onychomys; species Onychomys torridus. The sequence goes on from NC_050443.1 coordinate 124,473,704, forward strand.
CACCTACCTATGACCTTCCCCTGGGGCAGGGCTGAGCCAGGAGCCAGGAGCCCTTAAGACCCAGACCTGCTGGCCTGCTCGGTTCCTTGAGATCCTGGATGCTGGAGGGCAGAATGAGTCAGAGTTCTCCAGAGAACCCTGTTGAACTGCACCTCACCTCTCCCAGACCCTGTAAACCAACCCCTTTACTGGCTGTAAGTTACCCCAAAATAAACCTCCTTTTTTAACTACATGGAGTTGCCTTGATAAATGCCCACATTATAGGTATTTGGAAGGATCTATACTTGGCTGTGCAGTATGCTTTGATCTAGCAAGGAGGAGGTGTTTTGCCCCACCCCTTGGCATTGTTATAAAAAGCCCTTTTGAAGAGACAGAAGGGACCGTGGATTTTGATCCAGGTCCTCCTGAAGCTATCCTGTGTTTCTGTCTGTCTCCTCTCTGCTATCTTTCTATCTAAAAGTTTCTTATCCCTCTCTCCTCCTCATGGGAACCCTTTAAAAGGTGGGAGCTGGCCTCCCACATTACCCAGACTCATGCAGGGAATCATATAAACATCCAAGTCACTTTTACATAAGACATTTCCCAGAGATTAATTTTCCTTATATGACCAAGTTAAATAGATCATTTAGTATAGTCTTTTCATGGATGTCTCAATTAGTGTTTGCTGTAAATCTTGCTACTCGACCCTACACACACACACACACACACACACACACACACACACACACACGCACGCACACATACAAGCACACACACAAGCGCGCGCGCACACACACACACACACACACACACACACACACACACACACACACCACCTAAAATCCTACAATGGAATCTTAGGCACTCTCTTATCACTCTCTTAATTTAAATACCTTTTAAATAGCTACATTATAGTACAGACAGAGATGCAATGGAAATGATGCTTTAAGGAAGTCCTTACTCCTTTGAGACTAATACTACCTGGCTATACTATTTTTACCTCTCATCTCCAGCATCGTCTTATTCCTGGTCAATAAGCTCACAGATCCCCTTTGTACTTCAAAGTCCGACTTTCACATACAAGTATATGGCCAAGAGTTAGGAGTGTTGCGACAGACTGCTCGTCCAACATGCTTGAGGTCCTAGGTTCCATCCCCAGCATAGCAAAAAGGTTTTATTTGCTTGTCAAGATGATCACACTAAACAATTCATTCTTAATTCTCTGACCTCTTCAATGACCATGACCTTGATTTCCACTCATTTTTAGCTATTTCCATAGTTATATATCTTAGAACTTATTCTATAAACTTTAAACCAGTTCTAAATCTTCCTATTATTGCAACCCTTTAATATAGTTCCTCATGGTACAGTGACCCCAAACCATAAAATTATTTTGTTGCTACATCATAACTATAATTTTGCTACTGTTACAAATTGTAATGTAAATATCTGGTATGTAATCCCTGTGAAAGGGTCATTTGACTTGAAGGGGTAATGACCCACATGTTGAGAACCACTGCTTTAACCGAAATGCCTCACTCTAACTGGAAAAGATACACACCAAGGTATTACCAGAAGCTTCCTTGATAAGGCAAATTATATATAACCTAAATATTATATATACTCTAAATATTTGATTTAATCATACTTATATTTTCTTAGGGAAACAGTTTTGCAATAGGAAAAAAAGAGAAACTTTATTATCTAATTCTTTCAAGTGTTATAACCTCTTCTTTATTTTTTTACCTTTTAGAGCTTTATTGGGAGGGAGAGGGAGAGGGAGAGAAAGAGGACCACAGAAACAGAGAGAACACGTGGAGGGTAGAGAACGGGAAGCTATAACCTCTTTTTTAAAAAATATTTATTTATTATGTATACAGTGTTCTGCCTCCATGTATGCCTGTATGCCAGAAGAGGGCACTAGATCTTATTATAAATGGTTGTGAGCCACCATGCAGTTGCTGGGAATTGAACTCAGTACCTCTGGAAGAGCAGCCAGTGCTCTTAACCTCTGAGCCATCTCTCCAACCCCATGTTATAACCTCTTATGTGTAGAGTTTATCTGATCTAAATTCAAATCTACTTTTCAATATCATTAAGACCTCTAGACCTGAACCCCTTCTGGTTGGGTTAGGTGTCCTTCCTCTGTGCTAGGACAGTACTCAGTGCTTACCTCATTATGGCATATATCACAATGTTTGGTAATGTTTGTTGACATGTGGGACTTCCTTTATATTCCATGTTCCTTAAGATCAAATAACACATCCAGAGAATGTGTAGCAATAAGACCTAGCTCAGTGTGACTAATTTGAACAGACACGGGCTTCAAAATGAATAAATACTGAACTAGCATTGACCTACATGAATCAGACAGTTTAAGTTCTAATTCTTCCACTTTCACATGACACTAAGAAAGTCATCCCAGTTCTCCAAATCTCAGTTTTTTCATCTGTAAAGTGGGATGATAATCCTTATCCTATCCATTTCATAGAGGTGTCAGAGGTTTAAATATTTGTAAATGTCAGTCATGTGAGTTATTATTTGTTCAAATTGAATCACATGCTTTCATTTCTTAGCATTGCTTTCCTTGGTTCACTGGAATCACCTTTTTATTGCTTCTTGACATCAGCAGTTTCAGAGCTGACTAACCATTAATTGCTCCAGATTGTTTACTTTTCATTCCCCTAAAGAAGATAAGGCACAGTCAGGGTATCCCAATGCTGTGCCTGTTCTTTCCAGAAGGAAGATGCAGTTATTCAATCATGAAGAGATGCTTCCCAGAAGACTTTGCTTTTTGTTTGTTTTTGAAACCAGTTCTTATATAGCTCAAGCCAGCCTAGAATTTGCTATGCTGCTGAGGATGCCTTTGAACTGATCTCTTCCTGCCTCCACCTTCCAAGGCCCTAATTGCCAACGTGACTATTTTCAGACATAGCACCTTAAAGAGTTAGTGAAGGTTTTCTTTTTTTTTTTTTCACATGAAAATAGAGAGATCTCTTTTACACACACTAAGGAAAGGCTATGTAAGGACTGAATGACAAGATACCAGTCTGCAAGCCAGGAACAGGCCTCAGCAATTCTGAAGGTACCCCACCCCCTCCCATCACCCTGTCTCCAGAGTTCAGTTGATCCCGGTCCCTTAGTCCCCAGTGTACAGGGATTACAGATGCAAACATCACACCTGACCCAGATGGCATCTTGGTCTTGGACTTTCAGCTCCAGAACTGTGAGAAAATAGATCTTTGTTGCTAAAGCCACCTAGTCTGTGGTATTTTGTATGGAAGCCCAGACTAATGCAGCTCCCAAGTCAATTAACTATCAGCCTCTCAGTGGGACGAAGACTTCAGCGTTTTGGAAGCCCTAGTTCATCTAATGTCTGCACAGCATCTTTATTTTACTTCACCTTCAAACTATGATGGGACCAGGCTTTCTTTTCTGTAATTGTAATTGTGTAAAAAAAAAAAAAAAAAAAGTCAAATGATCAGAGTGTATAGAACCACAACAAAACTTACCTTAAAAATCATCTGGAATGGTGTTCTGCCTGATGTATCTTGAGAATGGTCACCCTCCTCTGAAGCCCAAGTCAGCTGTGCAGAGAATCGGGGCAGCACAGGTTGTATTTCTATATGAGAAGAAATGTCAACAAATCAGAACAGCAGTTTGGGTAAGCAACAGAATCTGTGGTATATTTATTAAACTGATGAGCCAAGAAGGCCTTCCCCTGATGAAAGATTACTTGCAAAACATAAAGTATGGGAACTGGTCACATATCAGCAAATTGTTTCAATATTTAGAATTACTTTCTATAGGAAAGATACCTAATCTCATATTTTTAATTTTTTAGAATGTTAAACCAATCTGAAATTTCAGTTTTCACAAAATCATGTCCAGTGACAGACATTATGGCTGACAGTCTTACATTTTTCAACAAATCAGTTCATTACTTTATAAATACAAGTCCATTAAAGGAACTAATTTAGAGCTGAAAACTGAAAAATTTGAGAATGACTATTTCAGGCATGTGCTTTTTGAAATATTGCAGTCCTTAACAAACTCAAATTCTCATCAATTTAAAAAATTAACTACTTGATGTTTTGTATGTGTTGACTCAGAGTTAGCTTTCCACACAGCATCTGTGAGTCATGGATTATCTACAACAAAGAGAACACCAACGTAGTACCATCTTTCTTCTCTATTTCCTGAACTTGAATTACAAAAAAACCCCAAACAAACAAACAAACATCCCTCTCATTTTATAAAATATCCTTACTTCTTAGTGCAGGAACAGTAAAGAATTAAGCCACTGTAACAAGTTAATTCAACTTTAAAAGCATAATAGCAATAAAAACACCTTGAAATAATAGTACAAGTATTCAGATTCATATCTAACAGTGCTTTAACTATTAAAAAAAGTATGGGTTTTCATAAGATAAAAATATAGACACCCATCTTCATGGGTAACATTTTTCTTGTCATTGTGTTCTTAAAATCTAATACAATCACAAAGCCCTGGATAAAATGACAGCAAGGTTATGCTACACTGAAGCTCAGTGACCTTCTATTGAACCCGGATACTCTGTGTCAGTCTTCAGTTTACCATTGACTGACTGCCTGACTTACAGAAACCTCCCTTTTCTGATTCAATTACTTTTCTGTGAAATAAGGATCAACTAACTGTTCCTGAATCCTGTGTCTCTTTAAATTAGTAAGATAGCAGAGAGATGAGGGAAATGTCAATGTAGAAGAAAAAGGGTTGTTAAATATCTCTGAATTCTTTAGAATAATCTTATACATTTAAAAGAAATTGTGTTAAAAAATAAACAAATTGTGTACTTTAAAAATGTTTACTCCAGGGCTGGAGAGATGGCTCAGAGGTTAAGAGCACTGACTGTTCTTCCAGAGGTCCTGAGTTCAATTCCCAGCAACCACATGGTGGCTCACAACCATCTGTAATGAGATCTGGTGCCCTCTTCTGGCCTGAAGTCATACATGATGTATATACATAATAAATAAGTAAATCTTAAAAAAAAAAAAGTTTACTCCAACCATTTCATCCTACATACCAAAAAAGAAATGAGCAAGCAAACAAGTTATGGATTAAATAGAAAAAGGTGAAAGAATCTGAAGAATATTATTTCAAGATAAGTTGAGCCTATGTTGAAATCTCATGTTCCTGTTCAAACATATATTATAGAACAAATATTTTTTAATTTAATAAAGACACAGTCATGGTGGGGAAAAAAAGAAAAATGTAATAGACCAGAAATGGAAGGCAAAAAGCAAGAGGGCTACTCACTACTAAGCCTGACAACCTGAGTTCAATTCCCAGGTCCCACGTGATGGAAAGAGAACTGACTCCTACAAGTTGTCCTCTGACCTCCACACCTGAACCAGGCATGAATAAACACTGCCTACTCACTTGAGGGATGGCCAGAGCAAAGGAAAGCTGGTAGCCACATCACTGATGTGTGACAAAGGCCTTAACCATGTGATATAAGCAGTCACAGGACTCAGAACTATACAAGTTATTACCATTAGGAGCTTTGCATGTAATTACCCATGTCTATAACTTGTCATTACAATCTAAGACATACAATGTGCAAGGCAAGGGCTCAGCAGCCCTGAGAACTTTTGACCTACCAGTTGTCAACATGGGATGTATTCAAGCTAAACAGATCATGGACAATGAATTCTAAATTACCAAGCAACAAAGCTTGATACCATCAAAACTATAACATAGCAAACAACAACACTTGTATCTGAGGAGTTAGTAATAAGACATTTAAAAATAAATATCTATACCTTCAACAAAGAAAAAAAAGCCATAAAACAAGAACTCACTGTAATAAATAAACCAAAAGTAATGGGAGAAGCCTTATTAGAAAGCTTAGGGGCTGGAGAGATGGCTCAGAGGTTAAGAGCACTGACTGTTCTTCCAGAGGTCCTGAGTTCAATTCCCAGCAACCACAGGGTGGCTCACAACCATCTATAATGACATCTGATGCCCTCTTCTGGCATACAGGCAAACATGCAGACAGAACACTGTATACATAATAAAATAAATATTAAGGAAAAAAAAAGCTTAGAACTTAAAGATATGATGTTTGAAATCAAAACCTTATAAGTGGGGGTCTGGAGAGATATATAAGTGGTTAAGAGCACTTACTGCTCTTGCAGAGGCCCCAGGTTGGACTCCCAGCACCACATGGTGATTCACAACTATCTGTAACTCCAGTTCCAGAGCATCTAAATATTCTCTTCTGACCTCCACAGGCATCAAGCACTCATGAGATATACATACATACATACATGCAGACAAAACACTCACACATAAAATGAATAAATAAAAAATAAATATTTTTATATTATATTTATATTTTAAATGAGAATAAACTAAAAACAAGTTAGGATATGATTTTAGCAATATTATTCACAATAACCCAAAATGGAAACAACTCAAGTATTACCAAATGATGAGTGCTGGCTTAACACAATGTAATATATCATTTCGACTGTAAAAAGAAATAAAATACACTGTGTTCTGGCTAGTCTTAACGTCAGCTTTACACACAAACTTTAGTTATCTGAAAGGAGAGAACCTTAACTGAGAAAATGCCTCCATAAGATCCAGCTGTAAGGCATTTTCTTAATTAGAGATTGATGGGGGAGGACCCAGCTCACTGTAGGTGGTGCCATCTCTGGGCTGGTGGTCCTGGGTACTATAAGAAAGCAGGCTGAGCAAACCACAGGGAACAAACCAATAAGCACTATACCTCCATGGTCTCTGAATCAGCTCCTGCTTCCAGGTTCCTGCCCCGTTTGAGTTCCTGTCCTGACTTCTTTTGAAGATGAACAGTGACATGAAAGTGTAAGCCAAGTTAACCCTTTCCTCCTTAGCTTGCTTTTTGGTCATGTTTCGTTAAAGCGATAGAAATCCTAGCTAAGACACACTGTAACATGGGGAAATCCTGAAAAACCAAGCTTAGGCAAAGCACCAGACATAAAAGGCTATGTATCATACAATTCCATAAAGTTCAAAATAGGCAAACCAATAGAGAAAAAAGAAAAACAGATTAATGTTGCCAAGGCACAGGGATTGAGGGCAAGTAAGAGTGGTTACTGTTGGAGTCAGGGGTTTTTGTTGTTGTTTGTTTGTTTTTTGGTTTTTTGAGACAGGGTTTCTCTGTGTAGCTTTGCGCCTTTCCTGGAACTCACTTGGTAGCCCAGGCTGGCCTCGAACTCACAGAGATCCGCCTGCCTCTGCCTCCCGAGTGCTGGGATTACAGGCGTGCGCCACCAGCGCCCGGCTGTTGTTTGTTTTTTTAAGTGATGTAAATACTGGAATTAGATAATACTTATGATTAGATAATTATTAAGAATATAAGAAAAACAGGTAAATTATAAGCATCAAAATTGTATATTATGACATCAATTAAGAGAAAAAAAGATAAAGGACATTAAGATAGATCCAAGAAAAATACTGATAGAATTATAATAAAACAAAGATATAAGAACTATTTGAGCCAGGCGGTGGTGGCGCACGCCTGTAATCCCAGCACTCGGGAGGCAGAGGCAGGTGGATCTCTGTGAGTTCGAGGCCAGCCTGGTCTCCAAAGCGAGTTCCAGGAAAGGTGCAAAGCTACACAGAGAAACCCTGTCTCAAAAAAAAAAAAAAAAACAAAAAACAAACAAAAACACTATTTGAATGAGCTAGCCAGGTACAAAGAAGTCTAGTTTTCTAATAAACAAAACAGGGCTGGTGTCTGGCTCCATAGGCTAAAGATGCTTGTTTTGCAAGCCTGGCCACGTGAGTTATATCCTGGATTCCATACTGGAAGGAGATACTAGCTCCAGAAAGTTGTCCTCTGACCTCCTCATGCATGCCATATCACATATGCTCCCACACTCCCACACTGTTGTTTTTATTTTACTCTTTGCTCTTTTGGGGGGGCCCACCACCTAGCCCCAAATAAATCATACACGGAGGCTTGTTATTACTTATGAATGCCTGATCTTAGCTTGGCTTAATTTCTAGCCAACTTTCCTTAACTTTGCTTATCCCATCTATCTTTTGCCTCTGGGCTTTTTCTGTTCTCTTACTTCTGTAAATCTTACTCTTACTCCATGGCTTGCTGTGTAGCTGGGTGGCTGGCCCCTGGAGTCCTCCTCCTTCTCTCTCTTATTCTTCCTTTTTTTTTTTCTCCAGATTTCTCCTTCTATTTACTTATCCTTTCTCTTGCCTCGCTATTGGCCATTCAGCTCTTTATCAGACTATCAGGTGTTTTAGACACCATAACACAGCTTCACCGAGATAAACAAAAGTAACACACCTTAAAATAATATTCCCCAACATCACATAATAGACATGGTAGCTAAAATTCCTTTCAAGGGGCAACTATGCAACATCTGTCCTTCTCCTAAGGTCGCAACAACAAACAGCCCTCTCACGCTCACTCTGGAGACGCAGTAAGTTTAGTGAGCTTCCTCACAGAGCATAAGTGAAGGGTGTGAATACTCCCCACCAACAGGCTAAAGCCTTTACCCAGTAGGGATGATGGCTTTCCTGCATCCACATAGATGGATCCCCTTTTTCCTTAGCTTTCCCCAACCTACATACTTTGAGCCCCTCCCTGAGGCTGAGTGCAATTAGAGTTCCTTACAACAGGTGGCTGGAGCAGCTGAATACTCAGGTGAGTTCTCACGACCCTCTCTGCCCCTGGGGGTGGGGGGTGGGGGGTGGGGGGTATAAACAGTCAACAAGCCCAGCTGGGATAATCCTTTTGCAAGGGGCACAGCTGAAATCTCTAAGTAGGGAGTTGGTTGACTTGGAGGATAGTTACGATATACACATACAAAAAATACAATAATAATACAATAAAAATGACTATAAAAGCCAAATAAACCTATCCCAATGAAACTCTAAAAGATAAAGAACCCTAAAAGCTAAGGGAATCAAATAAATGAGTCAAAAGGAACACAAGCTAGGTCCAGGGGGATAAGGGTACTTGCTCAGAGGATAGGGGTACTTGCTGGGCAAGCCAGGTGACCTGAGTTTGAGCCCCAGCACTACTTAAAGGGGAAGGGAGAGAACCAACTTCTCGGCATCTTCAGATCTCTGTATGCCACTGCATGCACTACCTCTGCCGCCTCACCCCACTCTGGCAACTGACACAGTAATATGAGAGGTAGAAGAGGAGACAGAGAGTGAAGTCGGATTTCTCATCAGCAAAACTTAGTGCAAAAAGATAATCTGGTACTTACACCTTCAAAGATAAGAAAACTCCCTTTGATTCTAGACCTTCTTCCCTCCCCACCTCTTTTTTTAAAGTGTTAGGGATGGAATTCAGGATCTCACAGATGCTCTGCAAATGGACACTGGACAACACTCTCAATTTCTTTATATGAACTTTAAACATTTTTATTATGTGCCCATAGGCCAGATTAGGGTGTCAGGTGTCCTGCTCTGTTAGTTTCCAACTTATTCTAATGCAACAGGTTCTTACTCTGAATCTGGAGCTAGCTCAGCAGCCAGCAAGCCCCAGATAGTTATGAAGAATGACTTTTTACATGCGTGCTGGAGATCTGACCTCACGTTCTCATTGAGCCACATCCCCAGCTTCATAGGGACTTTCTCCCCTCTCCCTCCCTCTCTCTTGTTTTGTTTTTTAAAAGGCTGTCCTGGAACTCTCTCTTTAGACCAGGCTGGCCTTGAACTCAGAGATCTGCCTGCCTCCTTCTCCGGAGTGCTGGTATCAAAAGCATGCACCACCACCACCACCTAGCTCCATATGGACTTTTAAAACAGGTAAACTACCATTTAAAAAAAAAAAAATACGGAGCCGGGTGGTGGCGGCACACGCCTTTTCGGGAGGCAGAGCCAGGCGGATCTTTGTGAGTTCGAGGCCAGCCTGATCTACAGAGATCCAGGAAAGGCGCAAAGCTACACAGAGAAACCCTGTCTCGAAAAACCAATAAATAAATAAACAAACAAATAAATAAATAAGGAACTTTGGGCTGGAGATATGGGTCTCAGCCATCAAAGGATAGGCTCACAACCAAAAATACAATAAACAAAACCAAAAACCTCTTCTGGCAACAAGAGCTCAGTAGAACACATGCTTACCACTTATGAGGCCTTTGGTTAAACTCATACGCCATGGAAAGAAAAAGGAAAGGAAGGGAGGGAGAGAGGGAAGGAGAGAGGGAGAGGAGAAGTTGATTGATTTTAAATATTTATCTGGGTCAAAGAGGTGGTCCAGCAGGAAGGCTCTCGTGGCCAAGCCTGGTGACTCAAGTTCAACCCCTGGAGCCCATATGGTAGATGGAGAGAGTACACTCTGGTAACTTGTCTTCTGACCTCCACATGTGCATCACAAACACAATTCAAAAAAATGTTTACTATTAACAAGTCCTGATGCCAGGTACTACTAAACCAACCAGCACAACCATTTTAAAAAGAATTGACATTTTTACAGGTACTACAAAGGGAGAAAATGAGACATTATCAATATTAAACTACCTCTTCCTATAGCCCTCTAATGATTAAAGTTGATGGGAAATTTTTAATTGTGTGACAGTGTAAACACCCACCAAGACCATTTATTGGAACCTCTCCAGCAATGAAGGCACAGAATTTGGAGATTGAACGACATTGAGTCAGAGGAATTTGGAAAATGTCTTGATTTTCCTTGAACCTACCACTTAAAATGTATAAAAGCAAGACTTAACAAGATCAAGATGACTGGTCTGACAAAATAAAAATCAGCATCAATAAAATAATAATAAATAATATAAAAATAATAAATAAAATCAATATCAGAGGGAGGTAATAGGATATAGATTATAACTATACATTGCCTGATATAAAATTGTACAAGCCAGATGTGGTGGCATATACCTGTAATTCAGTGGTTCTCAACCTGTGGGTCACAACAACTTCAGGTTGCATATCAGATATTTATACTAGGAGTCATAACAGTAGCATAATTATATTTATGAAGTAGCAACAAAATAATTTTATGGCTTAGGGTCATCACAGCATGAGGAACAATATTGAAGGGTCACAGCATTAATAAGATTGAGAACCACTGATGTAATCCTAGCACTTAAGAGGGTGAGGTCAGAGGATTTCTTAAGTTTGATCTGGCATATTTGGTGAATACCAGGTCATCCAGGACTATAGAGTGGGACCCTATCTAAGAAAAATAAATATTAAAAATGGTATGGATCTGCCAAAGCCTCTCCTGCTTCATACAGGTCATGACCTACCAAGGGCTCAGCATTGCTACCAATGCTCGACACCAGTCACATGATCCTTGCTGAATCAGTTTCCTTCTTAATTCCGTAAACACAGTCCGGCTGAGCCTTACAACTGAGCACCATTCCCCCATCCCCAGTTTCCTTAGTGGGGCCTGCCCTCTGTCTGTTGTTTTCCAGTCTCTAATATTCATAGGGACCTCAGCTGGAGATAAACGGGGATGAGCCATTGCCAGGGACTGATTTCCCTCATGTTGCCTTAGATTGTGAAACCTTTGTCTCAAGGAGGGGTGGGTAGTTATATTGCTCAGCTTTTCTGCTCTGCAGAACTTGAATTGATCTGATCTGCCCCCATGTCCTACAGCCTCACAAGTCAGGTGAGGAGCTCCTCCACTGCTTGTCTGAAAGTCTTCTCCAGCTTCAACAGCTCTGGGGCTGAGTATCTTCTGATTATCAGTCTGCACCAGCAGCCCATTGTTAAGACTCCATCAGCACGCTAACTCACCGACCTCCTCTTTCTCTGTATTAACTCTGTGTGGAAGGTCAGACCCAGGGGAGTCTGTGGTCACTTCTAACTCTCCCTTCCTCACCACTATCTGGCTCCTTGCCGTGGCGTGGTCTAGGTTCTAGGGTCCTAGGAGGGGCTTTGTGTTACTAGACTAATCTGGGCCTTCTAGCCTTAAAAAAAATGCAGACCATCATGTCCATTTCTTTTAACCAATTTACCCAATAAGTCTAAGTGTGGTGGCTACCAACCTCTATCCCTTTTTGCTGCAGTCCCTCCCTCATCTCTGCAATCTTCCTCCAAACTGCCACCTCCGCCTCAGATAGGTGTCTTCTTACCTCTATCAGTGGCCAAGCTGCCTCTGCTCCCCTCCCCATGTGCTAATCCCAGGGCATGTAATGCTTGCTCTAAACCTTTGGCAGTTCTCAAACCATCTCCATGATCCCAAGGAGGACCCAAATATCATGCAAGCACTCCAACCTATCCCACCTGGAAGAAGACTGCCATCCTGGGAATTCTCTCACCCCAAATCCTATGTTTGGTGGCCTTATCCTTGTTACCAGTCTCACTAATCTCTGCACTGTCCATGACCTTGCCACAAGCTTTATAGGGACAAACCATGTTGAAATTTTCTCTGCAGGTAGGTGCATGCCTTTAATCCCAGCACTTGTAGGTGACGGCAGTTGAATATCTAAATTCCAGGCCAGCCTGGTTTACAGAGTTCCAGAACAGCCATGGCTACACAGAGAAACCCTGTTTCAAAACACCAAAAAATAAAAAAATAAATTTCTGCAACCCCCAATGTACACACACACACACACACACACACACACACACTTCAGCTATTTATCTCATTCTCCATATCAGAGACAACACCACTGTTCTTTCCAAACCCATCCTCAATTTTTTCTTATCCTGCTGACTATGACCCAAGTGTTGCTAAAATTCCTTCCTAGGGGGTATAGACATACATAGCATCTACCCCTTCTCCTAAGGTCCCAACAACAAACAGAAGGATGATTCTACCAAAGTTCATTCTGGGGAACCAATGAGCTTATTGGGTTTCCTTACAGAGCACAGATGGAGTTACTTACAGGCGTTTGGATGACCCTAGAAATTCTGTCTGTCTGTCTGCTTGCCTGTCTTCCTTCCTTCCTTCCTTCATTTATTTATTTATTTTGTCCAAGACCTTAGTGAGTGACCACATCATCGTTGATGAACTTCTTGGGTGGGTGAACTCTGTGAAATACAGTCATGATCACTGATCCCTCTACATTTTAAAGTAGTGAATGAAGACTAGATGCAAAATTTCTGAAAGATAGGTTATCTTGCTGATTTTCCTTTTCAAAGTGTGTCTAGGGTTGTTTTATAGCATAGAATAATAGCCAGTATAAATAATGACATCTGAAAGATCCCTTACAATAGCTTTAGCTTGACTGCTGTAATGCCATTTTGCAAGGCTTAAACATAAAGAACAGGATATCTGCAGTTCAGGGGAAGAAGGCCAAACAGGAGTTCATAACTATAGTCAGCTACCCGGCCTTGGGAGAGAAACTGTTGAGTCAAAGCAGGATATCTATGATGGGCCACCTGGCCTTGGGGAATAGACAGTTGGGCTAGGAAAACACCACTATGCCCTAGACAAGGCCAAGTCAGTCACACACATCCAAATTCCGAGATGTCCCCAAGTTCACCCTGGCCTTATTTGAATCAACCAATGGGAACCCTGTAACTATGCTTCTTGCCTCTGTAACATGCTTCTGCTCCTGGGATCTTATAAAAAAGTCCCCGTTTCCCTAGGAAGGCGCGCAAGTCCTCCGAGAGACTTGTCGCCCCAGGTACCTGTGTATTCAAATAAACCCTCTTGCTGTTTGCATCTGATGGATGGTTTCGGTGTGTTCCTTGGGTCCGGGGTCTCTCCTGAAGGAAGATCCCCCCCCCCCCCGGGAATCTTTCAATCAAACCACAGTCACCTAAAGAGTGTATCTGTGTTGTCTTAATTAGCCTCTTTTTAGAAATGCAGTCATACTGCCACTTTATTTACTGGTGCATTCTTTGCAAGCATTATAATGGTATGCTAAAGTACAGAAGTCAGGCCCAGCAAACCATGAGTTTGTTGAGTCTCTTGAAGGAAAATAAAATAGCAACTGGATTACAATTTTTGCTGCCATCACAGGTTTCATTCACTATGTAGCCCTAGCTAGCCTGAAACTTCCTAAGTAGGTCAGGTTGGCCTTGAACTCATAGAGATCCACCAGCCTCTGCCTTCTAAGTGTTGGGATTAAAGGTGTGCACCACCAGGCCCAGCTTTAAATCCTTTTCTTATAGAAGTAATATAGTTCATTTTAGAAAATTAAGAAAAGGATGCTAGATATGGTGGCTCACACCTATAATCACCACTCAGGAGACTGAGGTAGGATTGTATGTTTAGGGCTAGCCTAGACTACATAGCAAGACCCTGTCTCAACACAAAACTGAAAGAAAAGGTGAAAATAGAGGAAAGGGAAAGCAACAACAAAGCTTCTTTGTACTAGCAAGATGGCCCAGTGGGTACACTTCATCGCCAGTCTCAAATTCAGACCTTCATTCCATCTCCAGGATCTATGGTGAAAAAGATAAAGTCAACTCCTGGAAGTTGTCCAGGATGTGTGCTGTAATATGCATGTGCTCATACTTACAAACATACACAGACATTAACAAAAATAATTTTAAAATGTACACAACAATAAATGTTAGCATCTTATTGTATTTTTTTTCCTCTGAGACAGGGTTTCTCTGTGTAACAGTCCTGGTTGTCCTAGAACTCGCTTTGTAGATCGGCTCGCCTCAGACTCACAGAGATCCACCTGCCCCTGCCTCCCAAGTACTGGGATTAAAGGTGTGAGCCTTTAGTATGTTTTTTAGAATCCCCATTCATATGTATTTTGATACAGTTGTATTCATAACATGTGGTGATATACTGTTCCCCCTAATAAACTTGCCTGAGGATCAGAGGACAGAGCCAGCCACCAGATTAGACACAGAAGTCAGGTAGTGGTAGCACACACCTTTAATCTATCACTTGGGAGGCAGAGATCCATCTGGATCTCTGGAGTTCAAGACCACACTTGAAACAGAGCCAGGCAGTGGTGGCACACACCTTTAATCCAGTACTAGGAAGCACACAGACTTTAATCCCAGGAAGTGATGTCTAGGCAGATAGGTATGTAAGGTGTGAGGAAACAGGAACTCACTCTCTTTAGACTAAGGATTTCATAGAACTAGTGGCTGGCTGCTCTGCTTCTCTAATCTTTCAGCTTTTACCTTGATATCTGGCTCTGGGGTTTTATTAAAAGACCATCCAGATTCGAACAACAATAAACATTTACAATATATCCTATTGGTTTTTTATATAATGTTATATGTATTTTCATATTATGGCATAGTCATCTAGTCATTATTTTTAATGGCTAAACTGTTTATGCAGATGTATCACATGGCCCAGTTCAATAATAGAATATCATGCTCAATATTTAATCCCTAGCACTAAGAAAGAAGATAGTACCATAAATTAGCCATGTTCTGTTAACAGGCATTTAGCTATGTTCATACTCGTCCCACCCACTTCTGTTAGCATGAACAGCAGAACACTTCATACTGTGTCCTTGAGCAAGTTATTTGATCTTTTAAAGACACCTACCTCATAAAGTCGTTTTGGGAATAGGTGAAATACATAACGCATAATGCATTCGGCACAGTGGTTATTCTGAGCATGGTTCTCAATACATGCTAATTAACTTTAACAACTCTGGAATTAATATCTTAATGCATTCAGCTTTTTATTCCACTGAAAGTTTTGGGACTAACTAAAGTAGAATTAAGTTTATCAAACTCCATATATATTTTTATGGTTCTTGAAATTGCTTTTTTTAAAGGTGTGTCATGTAATAGTAGCATTTATAATTTAGATGAAAGTTCCATTATACTTTGTTAGCAACTGGGAGCCAAGCCTGAGGACCTGTGTTCAATCTTGAGCCCTACCTGGTTCAAAAGAGAAAACAAACTCCTGCAAGTTATCTTCTGCAATCCACACATGCACTGAGGCATGAGGTGAACAAACATACTTGCAAAAATAAATTAAACCATAGGAAGAAATATTAAGGAGGGTGCGGAGAGATAGCTCAGCAATTAAGAGCACTGGCTGCTCTTCCAGAGGCCCTAAGTTCAATTCCCAGCAACCATATCGAGGCTCATAACTGTCTGTAACTCCCAATGAATCTAATACCATCTTCTAGCCTCCCTGGATACTAAGCACACACATGGTACACAGACATGTATGCAGGCAAAATACCCATACACATAAAAAATTTAGATTAAAAAAGAAATATTGTCAGGAAGTGGTGGTGCACACTGTAGATGTAATTCTAAATGGTTTTATTAAATAAGAAACACAGAGCCAAATGCAGAGTTAAAAGCCCAAGAGGTCAGAGCAGTAGCTAAAAGCTGAGACTAAAACCCTTTCTTACCATCTGCTGCTGCTGCCATCCTTCCCCTGAGAAAAAGACCTTCTTCCTGTGTGTCTTTTTATTGACTTTCTGTTCTGCCTTCTCATTGGCTGTAAACCCAACCACATGACCTCGTCACTGCCTGTCTATACCAACTTCCAGGTCTCTATGGTTCGTATTGAGATTAAAGGTGTGTGTCTCCAAGATGGCTATGTCCTTGAACACACAGACTCTGCCTGCCATGTGATCAGATTAAAGGCATGGGCCGTCACCACCCGGCTTCTGCTATGGCTTGCTATTGGCTCTGACCCCCAGGCAACTTTATTAACATACAAATAAAATCACCATATTTCCTCCTATTTTCATAAAAAAAGGAAAAAAATTATAATATAAGAAAAACTATATACAAAAAGTACAATAACTATATACAATATATACAAGCAATAAATACCTAAACAATGTCTAGTCCATTTGCATTTGACATATCCAGAGAAAATAATTCCATTATCTATCCTATTTGGTAAGTCCAAAATGTACCTGATTCACTGTCTATCCTAACTTATATTACCAACAGAACTTTCTTATATCTTTCAAATTTATACACTTACTCTTTAGTGAGTTTCTTTTCTGAAATTCTTTATTATTATTATTATTATTTGTGTTTTAATTTTACACATCAGCCATGGGTTCCCCTGTCCTCCCCCGTCCCGCCCCCACCCCCACCTTCCCCCCATCCCCTCCCCTACATTCCCATCTCCTCCAGGGCCAAGACTCCCCTGGGGATTCATTTAAACCTGGTGGATTCAGTACAGGCAGGTCCAGTCCCCTCCTTCTAGGCTGAGCATGTGTCCCTGTGTAAGCCCTAGGTTCCAAACAGCCAGCTCATGCACTAAGGACAGGTCCTGGTCCCACAGCCTAGGTGCCTCCCAGGCAGATCAAGCTATTCAATTGTCTCACTTATCCAGAGGGCCTGATCCAGCTGGGGGCTCCACAGCTGTTGGTTCATAATTCATGTGCTTCCATTTGATTGACTATTTGTCCCTGTGCTTTTTGCAATCTTGGTCTCAACAATTCACGCTCTTGCAGTCCCTCCTCTTTCTCACCAGTTGGACACCTGGAGCTCCACCTGGGGCCTGGCTGAGGATCTCTGCATCCACTTCCATAAGTTATTGGATGAGAGTTCCAGCACGACTGTTAGGGTGTTTAGTCATCTGATCACCAGACTAGGTCAGATCAGGCTTTCTCTCGACCATTGCCAGCAGTCTACAGAGGATGTATCATTGTGGATTTCTGGGGACCTCTCCAGCACTCTGCCTATTCCTGTTCTCATGTGGTCTTCATTTATCATGGTCTGTTATTCCTTGTTCTCCCTTTCTGTTCTTGATCCAGCTGGGATCTCCTGCTCCCCTAAGCTTTCTTTCTCTCAAATCTTGCCCTTCATTACTTCCACTGTTGTTCAGGTTGTTCATGTAGATCTCATCCATTTCTCTGTCACTGGGTGATCCCTGGGTCTTTTCTAGGGTCCCGTTTTCTAGGTAGCCTCCCTGGAGTTGTGTAGGAGTCTAGTCATCTTTGTTTTACATCTAGTATCCTCCTATGAGTGAGTACATACCATGTTTGTCCTTCTGAGTCTGAGTTGCCTCACTCAGGATGATTTTTTCTAGATCCATCCATTTGCCTGCAAACATCATGATGTCATTGTTTTTCTCTGCTGAGTAGTACTCCATTGTGTATATGTACCATATTTTCTCTATCCATTCTTCAGTTGAAGGGCATCTAGGTTGTTTCCAGGTTCTGGCTATTACAAACAATGCTGATATGAACATAGCTGAGCAAATGCCCTTGTGGTATGATTGAGCATTTCTTGGGTATATGCCCAAGAGTGCTACAGCTGGGTCTCAGGGGAGATGGATTCCCAATTTTTTAAGGAAGCGCCATATTGTTTTCCAAAGTGGCTGTGCAAGCTTGCATTCCCACCAACAGTGGAGGAGAGTTCCCTTTGCTCCACATCCTCTCCAGCATAAACTGTCTTCTGTGTTTTTGATCTTAGCCATTCTGACAGGTGTAAGGTGGTATCTCAGATTCGTTTTGATTTGCATTTCCCGGATAACTAGGGATGTTGAGCAATTCCTTAAATGTCTTTCAGCCATTTGAACTTCCTCTGTTGAGAATTCTATGTTTAGTTCTATAGCCCATTTCTTAATTGGACTGTTGGGCATTTTGATGTCTAATTTCTTGACTTCTTTATATATTCTGGCTATCAGCCCTCTGTCAGATGTGGGGTTGGTGAAGACCTTTTCCCATTCTGTAGTTTGTCACTCTGTCTTGTTGACCATGTCCTTTGCTCTACAAAAGCTTCTCAGTTTCAACAGGTCCCATTGATTGATTTAGTGAGTTTCTTTTCTGAAATTCTTAACAAGGAAAACTGTAACTATCTAAACTTTTACTAACTATAGCTATCTAATCTTCAACTATAACTATAACTAATTTTCAACTCCCTCTGAGACTCAAGAAGAAATAATATTACCTAACAAAATAAAAACAGGAAGTGCACACAAGTGGCTTCCAAAAAAAATGTGAGTTGACAGAAACAGCCAGCTGCCTGGACAGTCACTTGAGGTTTCTCTGCAGTGCTGGGGCATCATCTTCAGCCTATAGGCTTAGCGTATCTGACAGACTCATTTGTGAAGTAGGATGTACACAGGTGAACAGTTCGACCTCACATTTGGTGAGAGCAGTCCATGTACCAGAAACACCTGAATTCCACTAGTGTCATGTCATGATTCAGGATTTTAAATTCTGGAAATTGTTGATTTTTTTAAATTCAGCTGTCCATTCTTCTTGGCTGTGTGTGTGTGGGGCTTCATCTCGGCATCCCGTTCTTCTCTGCATCCCTTTCTTCTCAGCTTGTGGGTGGCTTCAACTCTT
The DNA here is from genome assembly GCF_903995425.1 of Onychomys torridus. NCBI lineage: Eukaryota > Metazoa > Chordata > Mammalia > Rodentia > Cricetidae > Onychomys > Onychomys torridus. The sequence goes on from NC_050443.1 coordinate 124,492,856, forward strand.
TTATTAAATGCCAGTCTACTATTGAGAGGTTAGACTCCATCAGCTTAGTTACTCTTTCAAGAATAACTGTTTCATCTGCTGTTCCACTGCACATCAGAAGTCATTGGTCCACTGCCAGTTCAGCTGCCTTCAAAGAAAGAGGCTCTGTACCTTTTCCAGATTGCAAAGGCCACTTCAGGGATGGTGCCATACTGTCCTGGACTCAGAAGATGCCTTTCATTAAAGCCACAACCACACTTGTCTTGGCAAGAATCTGTAGCCCTTTGTTTTGTGTCCTGTCTATTCATTTTGTCCTATTTGTCAGCAGTAAGTTCAAGGATACTTTGTAGTCCAGTGACTAACTTTTGCCACAATGAAAGTTAACTCCATATGCAGTTTCTTCTATGCCCATATTTTCTCTGAAGTAGATTGGTACTGCCAGGAGCTGACATGTCTCATAGTCATAAAACAGGGAAAAAATTTCTAAGTTATTAAAACATTTTAAATGCCATATTCTGTAGATCTCTGAAGGATTTGAAGATGACCTGTCTATCTAAAATATAACTGCTCGATCTTGAAAACACACCTAATATGACTACAAGTTCGATTGTAATGTCTAACTACTAACTTTCATTTCTTTATATCCTAATAGTTGGTAATAATAACATTCAAGGATCAGCAAATTGCATTACATTGTTAAATGAATGGTATAAGTACAATATCTTGAACAAGGTTAGAAATATACAGCTACAGCACACCTTTAATCCAAGCATGGCAGAGGCAGCCAGATCTCCATGAGTCCAAGGCCAGCCTGGTCTACAGAGCAAGTTACAGGGCAGCCAAAGCTACACAGAGAAACCCTGTCTCAAGAGACAAACCAACAGAAACCCATTTATTTTAGTTTGTTTGGTCAACCTTTATAAAATCTTTTCCAGCGTAAGGCAAATTTGGCAGGCAGAAACTCTTTAGAATGTATCAAAAACTTGGTCTCATCTGGTTTAATAGATAACTAGCCATTTATGAAACCACAAAATTCTTCTCTTTAAACTTAGGATAACAAGCTGATGTAAGTCTGGATTTCCTCATCTCTGAAACAGATAACACATCTGACCTACCTCTCAAAAAATGAATGATGTCATGTCTTGTTTAAAGAATACGAGAGCTGGGCATGGTGGCTCATGCCTTTAACCCCAGCACTAGGGAGGCAGAAAAGAAAACAGAGTTCTGTACATTTGAGGCCAGCCTGGTCTACATAGTACATAGTATGTTCCATGTCAGGCAAGGCTACACAGTGAGATCCTAAAAAAAAAAAAAAAAAAAAAAAAAAAAAAAAAAAAGGAACAGGAGAAAGTTAATCATCATTTCCATAACAGACCTGGTTAAAATCTGATTGAATTGAATTATGCATCTTTCCATGAGAAAAATGAGACATCCACAAAACTGCAAAAATTTAAAATTCTATCAAAGACTCTAAGTTATGAGCTTCTATTACAGAGAAGAGAGACTAAGGCTGTAAGACAGTGCCTGGGGACAGGTGTTAGGTAATTTCTCAGCCTTAGAGTTGTTGACCCTCTAAGGTATTAAATTGTAATAGAATTTTAGTCTCTGGATGTAAGAATTCCAGATTTGAAAATTCAAAGGTTGGCCATTATAAGATGCTCTCTCAATGTTGAACATGCTTAGCTCTACCAATCATTTCTCGTTGACTTTCCAAATAAGCTAATGAAGAGGGCAAAATGAAACATTTAGTGGGGAGAAAGAAATCTGGGACTGTAATAGCTCATTGGAAGAGCTCTTCATTGGCATTCATGAGAGGCCCTGGACCCAAGCATCACAAAACAGAAGAAAGGCTCCACTTATGGCGCGGCAAAGCAGTCTTTACTTACAAAGGCTACCATTCTTGTTTGTTTCTTTAATTTAAAAGATAAACTTTTCTGACTCAGAAAGAAGTAACTATTTTTAAAATGCCTAGGCAAACTGGATAGAGTTAAATTATGTCAATAAAAACTGGAGGACTGGTGGTGAAGCCCAGGAGTGTTGCTCTTAACTTGGTGTGTTCAAGGTCTTGCCACCTATCCCCAGAACTGCAATAAGTAATTTAAATGAGACTAATTATAAACATGGGACCAGGAGGCTTTTTTTTTTTTTTTTTTTTTGAGCTGAGGACCAAACCCAGGGCCTTGCACTTGCACGGCAAGTGCTCTACCACTGAGCTAAATCCCAACCAGGTATTTTCTTTCTTTTTTTTTTTTTTTTTTTTTGGTTTTTCGAGACAGGGTTTCTCTGTGTAGCTTTGCGCTTTCCCTGGATCTCGCTTGGTAGACCAGGCTGGCCTTGAACTCACAAAGATCTGCCTGCCTCTGCCTCCCGAGTGCTGGGATTAAAGGCGTGTGCCATCACCACCCGGCATTTTTTTTTTTTAAAGATTTATTTATTATGTTTATAGTGTTCTGTCTGCACGTATCCCTGCAGGCCAGAAGAGGGTGCCAGATCTCATTACAGATGGTTGTGAGTCACTATGTGGTTGGTGGGAATTGAACTCAGGACCTCTGGAAGAACAGAGAGTGCTCTTAACCTCTGAGCCATCTCTCCAGCCCCCCGGTATTTTCAAAATATAGGTAAGAATGCCTTTGCTATCTGTCACCCTGTTAACTAGCAGGATTCACATGGCTGGTCTGGCTATGGCTGGTCTGGCTGGCTAGGCAGCTGTCCATCACCCAGCTGAGTGTCCCTAATATAACAGACTGCTCTTCCCTGCTAGAACCTCAAACAAGCCCTTACAAAGAGGCAAATGGATAAGCAATAGACTATGAAGAGACAGCAGTAAGGTGAGTTCAGACCTACGGATGGGGCTTTTCTCCTCTTACCCACTTCACCACCCCTTTTTCTCTTCCCAAGTAGACATGATAGGAAGCAGTTCTTTCTAGAGCCAAGCAATTTCAACAAACTGGAAAAAAATCATGCTTTACTAAATAGACATATATTATAGAAGCAATTCAGCAGATAATGTATATATAAAGTAAATGATAAGTAGAATTACACACAAGTGAATAAGTATAAATGTTGAACAGAATTTACACATTTAAATGTAGGTATGAAAAACTCTAAATACCTAATTATCTATCTTAGTGACTGTCTTAGTTAGGGTTCCTATTGCTACGATGAAAAGCAAACTGAGCAGGAAAGGGTTTATTTGGCTTAGATAACCCGAGTCACCATCTATTGAAGAAAGCCAAGGCAGCTTAACCAAATTGTTTACCTGGGAACAGGAGGAGGGTTGCTGCTTACTGGCTTGCTCCTTCTGGCATGCTCAGTCTGCTTTCTTATAGAACCCAGGACAGGACCACCAACCCAGGGATGGCCCTACCCACAATGGGCTTGGCTCTCCCAGTCAGTCAGTAATTAAGAAAATGCCCTACGCCTGTAATCCCAGCACTCGGGAGGCAGAGGCAGGAGGATCTTTGTGAGTTTGAGGCCAGCCTGGTGTACAAATTGAGTTCCAGGACAGCCAGGGTTGTTACACAGAGAAACCCTGTCTTGAAAACACAAAACAAAACAAAACAAACAAATAAACAACAACAACAACAAAAAGAATCTTGAAAAACCAAATAAATAAAAAGGAATGGCTACATCAAATAGCAATTTAGGAACATATGTTACACACATTTCAGAGTAACTGCCAAACAGAATAGTTTATTTGACAAGCTATTCCATTGGTGTTTAGCAGGCATGACAGTGATGGAGAAAGAAAAAGAATGTTTTCAGTACAAAAACAATAAAGTTTAAAAGAGGAAAAGCAAAAACTGGTGAGTCAGCTCAGTGGGTAGGTGTCTGCTGCTAAGTCTGAAGCCCTGAGATTAATTCCTGGGGCCTACATGCTGGAAGGAGAGAAATCCTGTAAACTATCTTCTAACTTCCACATGTATGCCAGGGCATGTGCATCTCTTCCCCATCCTACACACACACACACACACACACACACACACTCTCTCTCTCTCTCTCTCTCTCTCTCTCTCTCTCTCTCTCTCTCTCTTAAAAAAAGCAGGAAAGCTGTCTGAAATTAACCTAACTAGAGGAAGAAAGGCATACTTGTGATGGAACTTTGAGGACTATCTTCTGGGTTACCACAAGAGATCTGTGAATGAAGCTCCCCAAGAATCCTGTCACACCATATTCTATTTTGGGGGCTGTCTCTCCTTTCTATCACTTCATGGCAAGGCAGATATTCAGTAAAAGTTTATGGAATAAAAGCATGAATCATTAGAAACTGGAGAAGGATAAAAGGAAACAAGCCTAAAGAGGCAGGACACTTGGGAGTTGCCTTGGTCCACTGTTTATTACCTCAGTGTAAAGTATGAGCCTGGCTTGTAGAAAGTGATCTGGAATGCCTGGAGAGAAGGCAAGGGGGTGAAGACACAGAAGCTGGGCTATTCCAGCAGTTCAGCTCCCTTAAAGAAGAGAGGAACCTTATTCAGGCACTGACAGAAATCAAGGAAGGGATGCAGAGGACAGTGTGGTCACACTGAATTCAGAGGTATACCACCAATTCTGAAAGACAGACAGCCCTTTAGCATTTGGACACAAATGATTAACAAATCAGCTGCCAGAAACTCCCTGATGAAGCTAATTAAACAGTGTAAAGACAGTGGACTAATTTAAAGCAGTTTGCTAACAGTGTTACAGGAATGTTAAATAAATAATAATAGTAATAAAGGCATAATTAATGACGCATAAGCCAAGGAGCTAAGGGATTTGAGTCTTAGTCTTGGCCAATTTCCCTTGTGAGCTTCACTGAGCAATTTATGCTACTAATTAGTATGAATAAACAGCATTATGGAGTGGAGGTTAGCATTATAAGCCCTAACAACTGAAGAATTAAACTGAAGTTGGCTACCAAATATGACTGACAATGAACAAATGATTCAATTTTTGCAGAATACTTGATCTATAATATTTCATATTTTGTACAAAGAGCCACTCACTCTTTATCATAGTAATATAAAAATATATTAAACAAAATTGTTTGAGCTTTAAAAATTGATAGTTAAATCTAAGCCACTATGACACTATCTAAATTTTGTATTAGTTTAAAAAATGTGATTGTTCAATAAATGATACCTGATGCCTCCTCCTTACTAGTTACAATGGCAATAAACAGACTCCTTTGTTTTGCGGGTTTCTCATTTTTCAAAGCACTTTCACAAACATTAGTTGGAGCAGCCTTACCTAAAGTCTGTCCACTCCTAGCACAAGCACATTAAGCATGAGCTGATGTCACAGAAAACCCTGTTATTACCTTGCCACTGCTCCTGACATAGTAGTCCCTGTCTGTACGGACTTTCTACTTCTTTCAAAGGACTTTCGCACATATCAGCTAGAGCAGCGGCATTAGCAATGAGCTTTCCATTCTTTGTATCATCCCATGGAAACAATCCACAAAAGAAGAGCAGCTAACAATAAGAGAGACGATTTTGAGGCAACTGATCCATGATTCTTTTTTAGGAAGGGAGAGGGTTGGGTTTTTGAGACAGGGTTTCATGTAGTCCAGGTTAGTCTCAAATTCACTAGGTATCCAAGGATGTCTTTAAACTTCTGATTCTGCTGTCTCCACTTCTCAAGTGCTGTGATCACAGGCATTTACCACCATGTCCAGTCATAACCCATGACTCTTGAACTTGGATTCAGATCTCCCAAAAATTTGGAATCGAAGTAACTCTTTAGGAAAGTAAGTTGATGCCTCCTTTCTTCCAGGATAGCATAGGAGGCAGTAGGGCAGAGTGATTAAAATATAAGTATGAACTGAGATGGGAATACAGCTCAGTTGTAGTGTACTTGCTTAGCACCTCATAAACTGGGCATGGTTTCTCAAAAACAACAATGAAGAAATATAAGTATATGGGCTGGGCATAATGGCACATGCCTTTAATCCCAGAATTCGGGAGGCAGAGGCAGCTGGATCTCTGTGAGTTGGATGACAGCCTGGTCTACAGAGCAAGTTCCTAGGACAGTCAAGGCTGCATAATAGAGAGACTATCTCAAGAAACCAAAAACAAACAAAACTCTTCTGTAATGAGCACAGGCCTAAAATGTAATAAATTTTCACTAGAATAATCTCTGTGATTATCACTAAGGGAAGAACATTCTACTCAAACTTTCACAGAATATCTGTTCAGGAGCTAAAAGAAAAAGTCCTTTAAGGCCAGCTTCTACCTGAGATTGTGTCTCCATAAAAATGTTATATCACATTAACATAACAAGAATGGTTTTATCCTCATTGTCTTTTTAAAAATTAGAACTTGGGTTGTATAAACAGAAGGTTTCCTTCCAGGGAAAACACTCCAGTTCTAAGAGCAGTTTATACCCAAGTTTAGCTACTATGCAACCTTGAGTGATAGGCAGTCACGCTGCTCTCTGGGAAAAGTGGGATCTGCTGCTTCTCCAAGCATGGCCTGCCTCCATGGGTGTGGTTAGTTGTCCCCAAAGCCTATTCACTACAGGTACTAGGAAACGCAAATCTCAATAATGTTGGTGTGAAGGAGAAGAAAGGCAAAATTAGATGCTTGGTAACAAACTAGTAAATAACTACCAGAAACTGCAAAAAGATCTAGATATTTTCTTCATAAAGTTGCAGATCAGTTCCTATGAAAACTTTAAATAAAAACTCATTTTCATTTAATTTGTAATTTAAATAAACATTGATGATTAATGTCATTCTAACCCCCTGTTCAAACTATCAAAATATAACTAGCAGAATAAGGTGTCTAGTTATAAGTACCTGTAGCATGCACATAATCAGAGTATTAAAAGTAAAATTCTTAATTTTTAATTTTTAAATTTTTAAAAAAATTTTAATTTTAATAAGTGTTTTGTTTGTATGTGCATCACAAGCATGCCTGTGATTATCAGGTGCTCACAGAGGATAGCAGAGGGAGTTGGGTCCCTAGAACAGAAGTAATAGATAGTTGTGATCGAGTTCCAGGTCAGCTACACAAAGAAACCCTATCTTGAAAAACAAACAAAAACAAAATAAATTTTGTTCCTAAACCATACCAATATTGACATATATTTTCGACAGATAATATAAAGAATAATATTACTACATTACTACCAGAAAAAAACATTTGTGGTACATTTCTTTCTTTTCTTTTTTTTTTTTTTTTTGGTTTTTCGAGACAGGGTTTCTCTGTGTAGCTTTGCGCCTTTCCTGGAACTCACTTGGTAGACCAGGCTGGCCTCAAACTCACAGAGATCCTCCTGGCTCTTCCTCCCGAGTGCTGGGATTAAAGGCGTGTGCCACCACCACCCGGCCCATTTATGGTACATTTCTTATTTGAATTTTACATGAACAAATCCTCTTTTATATCTGGAAAACTTCTGCCTGAGTTGTACAGAGAATAGTCAGAAAAGCTACAATTTCCTGGATATCATGTCCATTTCTGCCGCTATTCAGTTTTATTGCTCCAGTGGGATGGTCAGATAAAAGGTAGGATAAAGTATTACATGAGACATACATATACTGAAAAATGAGTGTCTGGGGCTGGAGAGACGGCTCAGGGGTTAAGAACATGTACTGTTCTTCCAGAGAACCTGAGTTCCGTTCTTGGCACCCCTGTTGGGCAGCTTACCACCACCAGCATCAGGAGATCTGACTTCCACTCCGAACCCTGCAGGCACCCACATACTTGTGGTATACACATAATTGAAAAATAAAATGTATTTTAAAAAAAATCCTAATGTTTATCTGAAAGTCAAATTTAAGTGGGTAGCCTATATTTTTATTTACTAAACCAAGGAATTTTATCTTTCAGAATAAATATATTTCAGAAAACACCAACACCAAATTCATTAACAGAAAGAGATTTAGTCTCTTGGAAGTTAGGTAACTGTTTACCTTGTAGAAACTTCTTGAAGACCAAGCCACCATGAACACTTCCTGTAGAAGCAACTGTAAGAAAAAAATACAAAAAAAAAAAAAAAAAAAAGTAAAACAAGTAAGTAGATTTGACTTTAAAATATCAATGGGTCTCTGAAAATACGGCTTTTAGACATGGAATATTAAAAGGACCTTATTAATGAGTTCACTATAAACAGAGGGCAGAATAAGTACTCTAAGGTACAATGAACACGTGGGGGTTGGTGATAACCAATGGCAATTCTTCTCACCTACATTTAGCACCTATAACCAATACCAGGACTGTTCCTTTTAGATGCTGTTATACTTGAAAGAAAAGGATTATGGAAAACTCTAAACTGCAACTATTGATCAGCGTACACAATGCCATAACTAACATTTGAGTGTAAGACACAATTAAAACATTGGCCCTTTTTCAACCAATTTGACTCTGAAATAGAAGATATTTTGCCAGTCAATTGGGTTAAGAATTATTTGTATGGGGCTGGAGAGATGGCTGAGAGGCTGAGAGCAATGACTGCTCTTCCAGAGGTCCTGAGTTCAATTCCCAGCACCCACACGGTGGCTCATAATCATCTGTAAGGAGATCTGGCACCCTCTTCTGTGTACATAATAAATAAATAAATCTTTTTTAAAAAAATTATTTGTACCTAGATACCTAGATTTCAAAGAGCCAGGTTTTTTGGTCCTCTTTTTAAACTGAATTTAATTAGAACTTTACCTCCTCTTTTCAGCATCCTAGAGGCTGGCCTCCCTAACCCTGATGCAGGGAGAAGCTGGTCTCTGAATATGCTGAAGTATGAGCCTCTGTGACAAAAACCAAAATTGTCTTTTAACAAGTGGGTGTAGTGAATCTAAACACAGACCATTGAGACGACTACCACTCCTCTCTCCCTTGTGTAAGACATGCTAGCTGTTAGGCCTTCACCCTTTAAGGTGCAAGATTTGACCACTCTAAGAGCAAAGACATATGATTTTGATATTGAACAAAATTGAGGTTTCTTCAACAAAGAGTTGGAAGAAAAACTGGAGGAATTTACCACAAAAATATGAAAATAGGGGAGAAAATTTTAGAAAAAAAAAAGTTCCACAAATCCACTATCTAAATAGAAATTGCTGTAGAAGAACCACAAACAAAACTTCCTACACCCAGGGGCTGGAGAGATGGCTCAGTGGTTAAGAGCACTGACTGCTCTCTAAGAGGACCTGGGTTCAAATTCCCAGTACCCATGGGGCTGGAGAGATGGCTCAGAGGTTAAGAGCACCGACTGCTCTTGCAGAGGTACTGAGTTCAATTCCCAGCAACCGCATGGTGGTTCACAACCATCTATAATAAGATCTAGTGTCCTCTTCTGGCATACAGGCATACATGGAGGCAGAACACTGTATACATAATAAATATTTTTAAAAAATACCTTAAAAAAAAAATTCCCAGCACCCACATGGCAGCTCCAGTCTGTAACTCCAGTCCCAGGGGACCCAACATCCTCACATAGACATACATGCAGGCAAAACACTAATGCACATAAAGTAAGAAAAAATAAATTAAAAAAAAAAAATTCCCAGGCCGGGCGATTGTGGCACATGCCTTTAATCCCAGCACTCGGGAGGCAGAGCCAGGCGGATCTCTGTGAGTTCGAGGCCAGCCTGATCTACAGAGTGAGTTCCAGGAAAGGCACAAAGCTACACAGAGAAACCCTGTCTCGAAAAACAAAAAAAAAATATAAAAAATTAAAACAAATTCCCACACCCAAAGTACACAAGGAGAACGCTGAGCACCAGGCACATTGCAGGAAAACTGACCCCCGCAGGCCACAGGACTGTGGATTTTCAGAAGCGTGAAGGTCAGCAAGTGTTGCAAGTGCAGAGCAACTGTGACAATAAGACTAAGTCCAGGCCAGAAGAATGGGAACAGAGGCAATTCATGTAATTTCCAAGCCTAGTCTTAGAAATCTTATAAGCTTTGTTCTCCTTCTCCATCCTTAGCTGAATGAATAGATATTAGATGGCCTAGGGGAGCATGAAGCCACAAGACTGAAATATCTTGGATTCTACTTTAAAACAGATACATTCCTGTACATATACATCACCTGGTGGTAAAATAAAGGAAAAACAAACATCCATATGCTAAATAACTGAAATTTCAAATTTTATTATATCTAATAATGCAAAGATAAAGTATTACATAAGCTTGCAGGGAGAAAAAGAAAAATAGGTCATATACAGAATAATCATAAAGACCAGAATTTTCAATAGCAACAGTAGAGTTACTAAACAAACACTGCAACATCATCAAAATTCTGAAGAGAAATTAATTCTGACTTAGAATCCTATTTTCTGACAAACTATCAATCAGGTATGGAGTGAAGACATTTTCAGAAATACAAGGTCTCGAGAGATTTACCTCCCCAGCCGCCTTTGTCAGGAAGCCACCACAGCCTAAGAGCCATCAAAACAGTATGGGCTGGAGAGATGGCTCAGAGGTTAAAAGCACTGGCTGCTCTTCCAAAGGTCCTGAGTTCAATTCCCAGCAACCACATGGTGGCTCACAACCATCTGTAACGAGATCTGGCGCCCTCTTCTGGCCTGAATGCTGTATACATAATAAATAAAGCTTTAAAAAAAAAAACCAAAAAACCAAAAAACCAGTGAGTACGCCAAGAACTAGAAAGACTGGAATTCAGAAAACAAAATCCAACACAAAAGGGAGACAAGCAAGAGCCACCTACAGAAACCTCCAAAATAAATAGCTCTGTACAGCAGAAAGAGAAGGCATCAAAACTAGAGCGGGCTGGAGGCCATCGTGGAGGCTCAGGTCTGCAACCACGCAGAAGAAAGTCCAGGCCTGGGCTGCAGCGCGAGACCTTCTCAGAAAATCAAGACTCACATTGTGGGTCCCCAGCAGCACATAAGCCAGTGTGCCAGCATACACCTGCAATTCTAGCACTCTGGAAGGAGAGGAAGGAGAAGCCCAAGTTTAGGGTCACCCTTGGCTACATGTTGAGTCATAGGCCAACCCGGGCCACATGAGATTCCATTGAAAGTAATAACAATGCCTTAAAAAACATTTAAGGGTCTAGAGAAATGGCACAGCAACTAACAGAGCTTAAGCAGAGGTCAGTTCCCAAATGGACAGCTCACAACTTCTACAATCCCAGCTCACAGGGAGCCACACCTCCAGCCTCCTTGGGCACTGGCAGTCACAGGCACATACCTACACACAGAAACACACAATTAAAAATAAACCTTTTCACTGGGCGGGGGTGGCGCATGCCTGTAATCCCAGCACTTGGGAGGCAGAGGCAGGCGGATCTCTGTGAGTTCGAGGCCAGCCTGGTCTACAGAGCTAGTCCAGGACAGGCTCCAAAGCTACAGAGAAACCCTGTCTCGAAAAACCTAAATAAACAAATAAATAAATAAATAAATAAATGTTTTCTAATGGAAAAGATATTACAAATATGTTTAGAAACCGCTAATATTAAAACAATAAATATAGTTAAAAGTATTAGCCTTTAGGAGGGAGAAAGTCAGAGGGCTGGGCTATCTCATAGCTCTCTTGGTGTGTGTGTGTGTGTGTGTGTGTGTGTGTGTGTGTGTGTGTACACATACCATCTGGGTGTATATGCAAGAAATTGTGTGCATGCATTCCTGTGAAGGCGAGAAGTTGATCTTGTGTTTCTTCCTTAATTATTTCTTTACATTATTTTTCCCCTTCTTTTCATGTGTATATGGTATTTGAGTATGTGTATGTGCATGCATTTGAAGGACCAAGACTGATAGGAATCTTCAATTGCTCTTCCATATTCTATGAGGTACTGTCTTTAGAACCCTGAGCTCACATACATGGCTAGTCTCACTAGAAAAGACTGTGACAAATTGGAAACTTTACATAAACCATGACATGCATCAGGACAAAACAACAGAGAACTGATGACTGTCTTCCTCTACTTACTAGATATTGCACAGTGCAGAGAATTCGGCAAGTGCTTTGAGCTCAATGCTTCTATGGAAATCATCAGCTGCCCTTCTAGCCAGGAGCCCTCTGCCAGTCCCGTTTCAGACTTCCAGTGAATTATTAAGTATCTCAAAATCTGAAAAGAAAGAACACGATTCAAATAAATTCAAATAAAACACCATCTTTAAAATCATGGTCCTAACGAATCTGTAGGACACAGTTAAAACTCTAATACAAAATACTGTATTCCTGCTTATGAAATGTCAGTTTACATCTGTTCCGAGCACAGCATCATATCTAAACACACATTCACAAAAAAAAAAAAAAAAAAATAGTTGGGAAGTGACGTGAGTAGACGGTATAATTCAACATAATGCACACCAAGACAGGAAATTAAGAAGGTGAGCTGCTGGGTAAGTTCATCTGGAAATGAACTAAAGAAAAATTAAACAGTGGTTTGTTTGTATCTTCTCCCCCAAGTAGAAGCCAACTATGAAGAAGAGTGGCAGCTAATTATGAATCATCTTTGCTAGTCTAATGAACATTTTCTTTCTTCTTTTTTTTTTTTTTGTTTTTTTTTTTTTGTTTTTCAAGACAGGATTTTTCTGTTTGCACCTTTCCTGGAACTCGCTTTGGAGACCAGGCTGGCCTCGAACTCACAGAGATCCGCCTGCCTCTGCCCCCTGAGTGCTGGGATTAAAGGCATGTGCCACCACTGCCTGGCTCTAATGAACATTTTCAAGGGTCAGAATGAGAGAAAGCATGCTGGAGAGAGCCGGGAGGGAGGTGGTGGTGGTGGTGATGGTTGTGCACACCTTTGACACCAGCACTTTGGAGGCAGAGGCAGGCAGATCTCTATGAGTTTGAGGCCATCCTGGTCCAGAGAGTGAGTTCCAGGACAGCCAGAGCTACAAAGAGAAAACTTGTCTCAAAAAACAAAACAAAACAAAACAAAACCAAACAAACAAAGAATACTGGAGAAGGGCTGGAGAAATAGTTCCATGGTTAAGAGCACTTGCTGTTCTTATAGAAGACCAGGGTTCAGTTCCCAGCACCCACAAGGCACCTCACAACTTTCTGTTTGCTTTGCAGACCAGTATGGCCTTGAACTCAGATCCACCTGCCTCTACCTCCTCAATGCTGGGATTAAAGGCATGAGCCACCACACCAGGCTGACAAGATTTATTTTTATGTGCATGAGTGTTTTGTCTGTGTACACTTACTGCCCACAGAGGTCAGAAGGCAGCATTGCACAAGGGTGCTCAGAATCGAATTTCAGGCCACTGCAAGGGCAACAAGCACTCTAAAATATCTCAGCCAACACTTTTTTCTTTTTCTTTTCTTTTTTTTAAGGCAGAGAGTAGTAAAATTAGGGAACTAAGATCCTGATTTGTACCAGAGTTCGTGAAGACAGTTTCCAGGCACTTCTACAACCTAACAGCTTCCTTCACATTATCTTCTGATTTCCTGTGCGCCCTGTTCAGATTTTTCCAGCGGCTTTATGTATAATGATAGCAGTTGGGGAAAGAATGCTGGCTGGTGAGTCAGAGCCCTGGGTTCTATCCCAGGTTCTGTCATCAGTAAAATCTAATCCCACAACTTCCTTTGAGGATGACAAAGACGACGGGAGGCCCACGAATATTCTAAGTCATCTCAGAGCCTGTGACTCTTCACCTGTGCAGTGTCTTTAGCTCTGGAGCCACGTGCCCCATGGGGTTGTAAAGTTCAGCAATGACGTGAACACACGTTGCGAGTGGGCACCAGGTGTTCATTCAGTGCCATCTTCCAGAACTAAACAGTCCGCGGTCCACAGCTTTGAAGGCCCTAGGACGAGCCTTTGGAGTCAACCTTCCGTCCTTCGGCCCGGACGCTGCACCTCCCGGTGGCTGCCCCGGAAGTCGTATCACACCTTGTCCTCGTGTTCCCGTTTTACATGGACTGGCGCCTCCGTGCCTACCATCTGACTCCCTGGTCCACCCGTTCCTGGCTGCACACCTCCTTCCCGCCTTTCCAAGCCCCGTCTCCACACAGGTGGGTAGAAAACGCTGGGAACCGAGTGGGCCGCCTTCCCTCTCGGAACCCGGCTCGGCAGACACTGTAGTCCGCGCGCGACCTTCGCGTTCCCGGCGGCGTCGGGCGGTGGTGTCAGCGCGCACGAAGGCAAGCCCCATACGCTGGTTCTTCACAGCGGCCCCACGACGGTGGTGGACAGCCAGCCCAGCACCTCCCCACCTCGGGCCTCACGCCCTCCCACAATCCCAAAGAAAGCGCGACTTAAACTTTTCTAGCCGCCATTTTCACGGCATTTCCTCCTCCTCCTCCACTCGGGGCAACGCCGGACCCCTCGGCGCAGACTTTGGGGGCTCCTCGCCACGCCCTGTCATCAGAAAAGTCTCTTTCTCTCCCTTCCCAGCATCACCTCGCAGACAGCCAAAGCCGTCCTCTCCATTCTCAGGACAGCGGCCGCAGCCGCCACCTCTTCCGCAGCTACGGCCTCAAGCCGGGCCAGCGCGCCGCCGCCTGCCCAGCGCGCCCGTCCCTTCCCGCCCGACGGCGCGGTCGCCCCGCCCCCGGGCCTCGCGCCTGCGCACTGCGGGAGCCGCCCGCGGCCGCCCGCACCCGTAGGCGCCTGGGTGGGAGGACAGGTGGCGGAGCTGCCAGGGTTGGAGGCGAGCCGGCCAGAGCCGGGCGAGGACTCCTCCTGAGGAGACGTTCCCACGGTCTCGCCAAGACGCGGCCCTCGGCCCTTTTCAAAGCGCTCTGACCGCCCTCCTCGGCGTCCTCCAGGGCCCGTCCCTGGAAAGCTGCGGCTGCGCAGTGCAGGATGCCCAGGCTGGCTTAGACCCCAGACGGCTTCGCCTTCTGTTCTGAGGGCGGTGCCCGGGACCAGACTCTGCTTCCCACATCTAACAGAGGGAAATATGGGTGGCTCATTAAATCCGAGTTTTAGGTAAACGAGCTTTTTACCCCATATTATGTATGTCGTGCAATAAGATTTGGGATAGATAAGAAAATTATTTTGAAATTCAAAGCTGGGAGCTGGGGGGCTCTGTATTATATCTGGCAACCTGTCCCCAAACCTCTCCCCAGTCTATTCCAGGAGGAATCGAGGAGCTTCCCACTCTCCGCCAGACCCTTCCTTCCCCCTCCTTGACTTCACAAAACTGACAAGTTTTGTATGGCTGACAAGCAGCTCTGAGTGTCCCCAGCTGGAAGTCCTACAGGGCTGCAGAACGGGCTCCCTGCGATGGACTTAGGCTCACAACTACCGAGAATCTGACAGATTGTTCCCTGGGCTGCCAAGAGAAGACACTGGTATGAGAGATTCTTGCCTGGCAACGAGTTACCCAAGGAGAAGGGTGGAACAGGGTGTTGGCTGCTTTCCTTCGGAGAAATTCTTCCACTCCAGAAGCTGGGATTGGACAGAACAAGCTGTGGAGCTGGCAGCGTGCCTGCCTGCCCAGCACACAACCTTGGCGACCTGAATCATACCCCTGCCCAGTGTGCTCCCCATCTTGGTGTTCACGCCTAGACATACTGGAGAGGTGGCTTTTATTTCTGGAATATTCATTTTAATCATCAGAATTAATAAAATAAAAAAAAACTGACATTTGGGGAGTCACTGGAGGCTTTCCCTCCTTTCCATATCTCTTTTAAAATGTTTCCCATTGAAAATGTCAGCTCAGCAGGAAAGCTCCGCCTTGAAAATCCCACTGGAGACAAGGGTGGAGGACAAGAGCTAATGGCAGAGTACTTGAGGTGAGCTGGTCGTCTTGGCTATCAGCCCTCCTCCTCGGAGTGAGCCTCAGGGATAAAGGTGCAGGGAACACCCAACACTATCCTATGTGTAGGCATGTACCTAACAAAGGATCCTGGGAGAGTGCCTTCACAGTGAATCTAGACCAAAGTGGGGGGCAGGCCTTTGCTATGAAGGTTTACCCTCGCGACTCCCGTAAGTGTTTATTCTCATAATCAGGCAAGGTTTGATACAGACTCGACATTTGCTGAGCCCAGACTCTGTGCTATCCACTCTACTTCTGTGTAGCTTCACTTGTTAAAAGTAATCCTTCTGTGTAACAGGTATTATAAACAATGAAAAGGAGGCTCCAAGGAGAGGTTAACACTCAGTTTGTGAATGTCAGAAGCAGAAACATCTCGTAAGTTCTCTTTACACTCTCTACATCTACTCAGTGTTTTTCCCACCTGCCTTGCTGTCTGGGAGTTCTGCAGTGTGACATTAGTGATGTTACCATGAAATGAGGACCCCCTCTGCAAGATCCAATGAACCAAGGCAGTGATACCCTCCTCTCCCCACAAACCAGGACTTGACTAAGCCATGGCTTCCCCTCACTTTTCTTACTCGTCAGCCTGTATCTCCACCCTTTTTGGATCTAGTAAGTAATATGCTCTTGGATACCACATTATGAAACCATGTTTACTCAAATTCTTCCCTCAGGCCAGTAAATGCTACAGTCAGAAGGGATTGCTGAGGTGACCACCTGTCTTTAATAGATTAAGATGTGTGAGGCCCAAGAAATTAAATGGCCTGACTAAGGTAAGGCCACTTAGTTCGAAGGGTCGACTGAGAAGTCTTTGTAGTATTTTCAGCCTGACCTTTGCTATTTGGAACCTTACCTGAAGTGTCCTCCCTGGTGTGGCCTGCTGGTTGTGTTGTGATCCCTCTTCCAACTCAGGGATTGGACTCAGGTTTCATGTCGTCTTTGGATAGTGATTGTTCTGAGGCAAAAACCCTGTCTGGCCAGTAAAACCCTACCTTGAGAGCCCCAGATTGACTCTGAAGCCCCCCAAAGACAAAAGGGGGGCTTAATGGAACTAGAAATATCATAAGCAATGCTGCCAGACAAGCAGTGACATTTTAGGGACTGGTAAGCTGCCTTTCCCTTTTCTTTTCTTTTTTTTTCTTTTTTCTTTCTTTTTTTTTTTTTTTTTTTTTGTGGAGCTGAGGATTGAACCCAGGGCCTTGCACTTGCTAGACAAGCGCTCTACCACTGAGCTAAATCCCCAACCTGCCTTTCCCTTTTCAATGTGTTCTCTAGACATATTCCAAACACTTCTTAGGTTGTACCTTATTCTCAAGTTCTTCCAGATCACGTGTACTGAAAGAAGCCAACCTTAAGAATTTAGATGGAAAATATCCCTAGGCCCCACTTACTAAACTATTGTGAAATAAGGTTCATTTGAGGACTTTCTCCCCTAGGAAACAAGCAACTATTACAAGAGGCTGTTTCCCACATAGACAATGAAAAAGGGTTAACTGCTTCTCTCAGGTCCTGAGAGAAGTCTGTCCCCCACCAGCTCCCATAACCGGGTTTCCTGAAATGGAGCAGGTCCCAGGTGCCTCTCCACTAATCACATCCTTGCAAATGGGGCCATGAGCTCAGATTAGCTCATCCCTTCACCTTCTTGAGGCCTTCTCCACCTGGAGCACAGAATCTGGGGCAGCCTCACCACTGACTTCCCATCAGGGGTCAGATAGACATGCGCTCACAGAGGGAAGTTAGTTAGGGAGCACCAGAGGTCATAGTGGTGCTGACTTCCATACCAGTTCACAGTTATGACATCTGTACGAAGACTCACGGACAAAGGACAGCACCGAGGTTTACATAACTCCTTTCCTCTTCGCCCCCATTCCCTGTGCTTTTCTTCCTCTCCTTCTTAAAATGACTGGCTCTGGTACAAAGTGGCTTCCTGTTTCTCCCAGCTGAGTCACCCTGCACACAGGCTGATTTCTCCTGGACCAGCAGGAGATTTCATTCCTTTCCTTCCCGTATCAAGTCTCCTGTGCTGGAGGGAAAACACCTACAAAATCTATCACACTGGTTCATCCTTCCATAACTGGCTTTTCACCCTCTCTGTAAACAGGGCTAGATTTGTCCCGCCAGCTGATACACACTAGAAAAGAAGTTGGCTTTGTGGCTGAGAGTCTGGAAGCAACTGAGTAACCTGGTCACATGTGGCCAAGGAAGCCTATTGATAGGAAGGTCAGACAATCAACTGGATTTTAAGACAAGTAGGCTAATTGGGACAGAGCTTCATCTTGTAGGAGCCCTGTTAGGAAGACTTTAGTGCCAAAGTTCAGTCTTGGGTCAGTCTTTCAGCACCGCCCCAAGAACACAGGCCTACACATCTTAAAGCCAGTACTGGAACTCAGCTGGCTTTTCCCTCATCGCTGAAGGGGACTTGATTTTATGCATTCAGGTTTTAATGGCTGCCTTCTTTTCCTCCAACTTCCATTTTCACGGGTTGAAAAGAGGCTGTGGGATCAAACATCTACCAGGGTCAACATGTCTAATTCCTTCCCATTTTACCATGTACTTTAGGTGTTATGTTCTAATTTTCCACAACTAAAATAGGAAAATTCTCCAAGGAATATAGTTAAAATAACATCTATGAAATAATTTGAGTTAGGACCTTTAAATTACAAGAAATTTTAGAGGTCATTTAATCCAGTATTTCCCAGCCAGAGAAGCAATGTTTGTTCCAATTCCTTCCCTTCACCCCACCCCACCTTCTGAAGAGCCACTCTCTTCCCTCTGTCTTCTCCTGGTGTCCAAGGTAGAGAATTAAGCTGGGAAACAGTTGACCTACTTCATCTCCCCGTTTTGTTCAGTGGTAAGCCATCCCTCACTTAAGCTG
This sequence comes from Onychomys torridus, assembly GCF_903995425.1. NCBI lineage: Eukaryota > Metazoa > Chordata > Mammalia > Rodentia > Cricetidae > Onychomys > Onychomys torridus. Next base: position 124,511,359 of record NC_050443.1, read on the forward strand.
ATATCTAGTTTACTTGAATGTCTTGTTACGAAGTTGCCACCACAAACCATTCCACTTTGGAAAGCAGTGGTTTGGAAGAGTTTTCCATCACAGGGACTACCATCTCCCCCCCCCCCCCATTTCCCCATCCCTGTGTCTTCCACTCATTAGTCACAAATCTGTCCTTTGAAACCACTGAGAATCCATATAATCCCCATATGAAGGGCCCTGGGGAATACTCGGGACAGCCATTGTTAACCTGTCATGGTGGCTCAGACCTGGCCTGAATGATTGGATTATAGATGACCTGAGCTTGGCACACATGTTGTATCCCTAAAACATTGTATAAACCAGTTTTGTGTGAGTCAAATAATTTTAGACACACAGGGAAGTTGACTACTTTAAAACCCTGTTATCAGTTCTTTCATACACGGAAGTGGGGGCTGGGCATTGAACCTGGGGCTTTAGACATGCTAGGCGAGCACTCTGCCACTGAGCTACAGCACACTTCCTCAATTCGCTTTTTAGTTTTGAAACAAGTGTGGTCTACGTTGCCCTGGTTGGCCTTGAGGTCACTTTCTAAGCTAGGTAGGCCATGAACTTGCATCTTCACCTCAGCCCCCCAAGCAGCTGGTAGTACAGGTTAGACCCGGACAATCATTATCTAATGCAGCAATCTCCCCTATTCGACTTTCATTCAAGTCTAAATTTTCATGCATTGCGTTTTCCTTATGGGAAATTTGCCTACATACAAAATAATGACAGCAGGCATAGCAAACACTGCCGAACGCTTATCTGCCACCTGGTGCCTCACGCCTGGCATATATCATTTAATTTCTCACTACAGTTTCCTTCTGTAAAATTATCCTAATTATTTATACATGAGGAAATTCAGCCTTAGAGAAGTTGCATACCTTTGCTAAGGTCATTCAATTAGAAAGTGACAGGCCAGAGTTCAAACAAGGCCATAGAGTCTTTACCATCAGGAGGAGGCTTCAGATGCCAGTAACGGTTGGAACACCTAGGTAAACCACAATATGAGCAGACTGGGCAAAGATAGTGAAAACTGACCTAAATGTCTACAACTTCAAAGATATCCATAAAACGGACTCTTCTTGGATATGGGCACTGTGAGTTTCTCAGAACAACTCACATATTCCAGTGCAGCCTGACGAGCCCTCAACAACTTCCCTTCAGCTACTGGTATTAAAGAGATGCTGCCAAATTTTATTTCTGGGGTATGGCTGAGAGCAGACACTTTTTTTCCAGGGGTTAATGGCATGAGCTTTTTAGAAGAAAGAAATGGCCCACTATTGGCTGGTAAAAAGTTACTGGATACCATGGTTGATCCCAGCTCACTCCTAGATGGGTCAAGATCGTTCAGATGAGCCCAGTTTTTAATGGCATTAGGTTTTTAAGTTAAAAATAGTTTGGCAGGGTTGGAACATAAGTAAGTGCTGTTCCGAATCCAGACTGGGCAGAGATAAATGGCTGGGATATCTCAGTGTCCTCCATTTAGTCAATGCCAGCCTGCAGTCAGAGCATCACTTAGAGTAGAACACAGCCCTTGGGGTTCCTAGGACCCCAAACTTGCCTACATTGTATAAGGAAGCTTAAGGTGGGGTTCTTTTTCAGTCCTCTATGCCCTACAGCAACTGCCCCCACCCGTCAAAAGCCCATCGGACTCAAGCGTTACCTGCAGTCTCCTGTGCAGACTTCCTTTCAAACACATGTCGACCCTTTGCACATCATGCCCAAAGCTGTCAAGCATGTATCCTGGTCTAGGCTAGTTAGTTAATTAAGCCAGTGCTCTGAAGGTGTGTGCTCCCCTGGGAGCTCACCTTTTTAACCTTTCCTTGGGCAGCAGGCTTATTTACAATCACAAAGCAAGGACTCATGTGGGAAAGGATGCAATTTTCTTTATTTCTATGAATGACAGAAGGATGAACCTGACCAAGTCAAGACAACTCACTCAGTTCTAAGCTTTAAGCTCTGTCTCTGAGGATCCTCCTACCTGCCTATTCTTGTGGTTTTTCTACTTAAGGGGTCATACATCACTGTAACGTCAAGGAAGGAGCATCAAGGCTAACTACCACTTTTCTGTCTTTCTTGCCTGATAACAGTGTGTCTGCCTTCATTTGATCATGGCCATTGGATCCTGAGACCACTGACTCTGCAGCAGCGATCCCTCCCAGAAGGCTCCTGTCGTCTTGGTCGGGCGGAAGCACAGTAATGATGCCTAGTACCACCATAGCTCATCCTGCTACTACTGAACTTCCATCTGGAGCCTGGCCTGGCCTTTCACACACTAGCATCCTGGCTTCTGGGTCCCATCACGTCCCCACACACCCACCACACACCCATATATACATCTAAGGGGAGGGGTACCAAGGAACTTTTCAGAATTTCCTCCAAATATCGAGGAGCCAGGGAAATCCAGGGTTAGGGGATGCGATGGAAGAGCAGGGCAGAGTTAGGAGGGAGGGTTACACCAGACTGTCTTTGCCTGCACAGGTCTACATGCCTGACAGTGCTGGTCTACACGGACAGTTTGACTAACACTCTGAGGCAATTGCCTGCTACTGGCATCAGGTATTTTGAGAGACTGTTTCTTCTTAAGAGTTCCAGGAATGAAATAGAGTCCTGGCCTCTTCTGTCCACTACTGCTATGTGGTGGGTATTGTGTTCCCCGGAATAAACATATCTGGGGTCAGAGAACAGACAGCCACTAGAACAGAGCCAGAAATGGTGGCTAGAAAATGGGAAGAGTAAGCCATAGCAGAAGCTGGGTGGTGGTGGTATACACCTTTAATCCCAGCACTTGGGAGGCAGAGCCAGGTGGATCTCTGAGTTCAAGGCCACTTTAGAAACAGCTCAGCATGGTGACCTACCCCTTTAATCCCAGGGAGTGGGGGCAGAAAGAAAAAGGTATATAAGGCGTGAGGACCAGGAACTAAAAAAGAAAAAGCATGTAGTTAGTTTAAGCTTTGGAGCAACACAGTTCAGCTGAGATTCATGTGGAGAAGGACTCAGAAGCTTCCAGCCTGAGGAAACAAGATCACCTGAGGAACTAGCAAGGTGAGATAGCTGTGGCTTGTTCTGCTTCTCTGATCTTCCAGCATTCACCCCAATAACTGGCCTCAGGTTTGTTCTTATTAATAAGAACTCTTTGAGATTCATACTACACTGCTAAGCTGGGCCAAAGGAATCAGATGCTCTTGCTCTTGTGCCCTCAGCTTTTTCTTTTTTCTTTCTTTTTTTTTCCCCCAGAGCTGAGGACCAAACCCAGGGCTTTGTGCTTGCTAGGCAAGGGCTCCACTACTGAGTTAAATCCCAACCCCAAATGCATCTTTTTTTATTTTTTTTTTTTTGAGACAGTGTTTCTCTATGTAACTTTGCGCCTTTCCTGGATCTTGCTCTATAGGCCAGGCTGGCCTCAAACTCACAGAGATCTGCCTGGCTCTACCTCCCGAGTGCTGGGATTAAAGGCGTGTGCCACTACCGCCCGGTACCCTCAGCCTTTTCAAGACTGCTCCAATCCCAGAAATTATATTTCCTATGTGAAAATCCACATGTCTTTTCCAATCCAACAGATGATGGCATAGTCTCTGAACTTTAGGCTTATCAGATCTGTCAGACTCTTGAGAAGCTTCTGGAGAAAAACTTGAAATCCCTTTTAAGCACCTGGCTCTTACAGCTGAAGAGCCAGGTTTCTTAAGAATAGTATCCTGCTGTAGATTTGATTTTGAGAGAAACTCTGTGCTCCAGCAATATTCCTGTCTCAGCCTCCTGAGTAGCTAGCTGGAACTATAGAAATGCACCACTAGCATGGCTCTGGAAGTTTAAAAGCCAAAGATGAGGAGATATCTCAGCCAGTAAAGTGCTTGCCTTGCAAGCAGAATGACAAGTTCTGAGTTCAATTCCCAGAACAGATCTTAAAAAATAGATAGACAAATAAAGCTCATCATGGTGGTATCTTCTTACAATCCCAGCACTGGGGAAGGCAGAGACAGACAGATGGGGGGGGGGGTGCTCTCTGACTGGCTAACTTAGCCTACATGCTGAATTCTATCTAGGCCAGTGAGAGATTCTGTCTCAAAAGAAACTGTAGGAGTACAATTCAAGACTGGAGTCATGTGAGAAGAATTCTGAGTGCTTATGAGAAAACTCCAAGAGAACAAGACAAGAGTTTTGTGACCTCATGTTTTCAAAGCACAGAATTGGTTTACATTGGTGCACACCTTTAAACCCAGAACTCGGGAGGCAGTGGCAGGCGGATTTCTGAGTTTGAAGCTAGCCTGGTCTACAGAGAGAGTTCCAGGACAGCCAGGACTACACCCTGTCTCACCCCCCCCCAAAAAAAAAACCAACAACAACAAAAAAACCAACCCAACCAAACAAACAAAAGCATGGCTGTGCGCAGCTTGCCCTTATGATTGTACTCTTTGCTCATGTGACTCCTCATAACCTTCAGAGTATAAATTGTCTGATGCTCTGAATAAAGTTGGCTATTGCATGAGACTTTAGTCTGCCTCATTTGTCAGCTCCATTCTCCCAGGTGCCCCAGCTGCTAAAGTGGTAAACACAAACAAACCAATGGTGGATGGTACTTGACAAATGACACCAACATCTGTCCTCTGGCCTTGTACACACGCATACACAAATACCTGTGTTTGCACAGATGTTCACATAGGCAGTTGGGGAGAGAAGAAGGAGGAAGAAGAGAAGTTAGGAGGAAGGAGGGAGGGAGGGAAAGAGATAATGAGAAGGAGATCACAAAAAATAGGAATTTAACTCAGATATTCAGGTATCTTGGTAGTGAACCTATGCAGAGCGCAGTCCATGTATAAAGTTCTTCCTGCTGTTTAAATGATGGAACACAGATTGGAGATAAAATGATTGGGAAAGACACTGGGGATATGGCTCAGTGGTAGAACATCTGCCTACCATGCATAAGTTCCATCCCCCATACTCTAACACTAACAAGGCCATACTATTTAATATGAAAACATTCAGTTTAATCTAGTTCCAATACAGAATTATCTTCCCTCCCAATGTCTTCTCTGTCATGCATCAGTTTGTTACACAGATATCTACAGGCCTATGAAATGATGTGTTATCTTCCCTCGTGGTGCTCACAGCTTGAAAGGGAACATGACCATTGGGCAATGATGATCCAGTATGGAGTTTTGGATGATACAACACTATAATTCCAGAACTGAGGCAGAGGCATGAGGATCATAACTTCAAATCCCACCATAGTCTACACATTTTCAGGCTAGTCTGTACTAATCCTGTGGCTTGCAGCAGATCTTGTCTCTAACAAAACAAAATGTGATATATTATTTGAAACTGTAAGAATGAGTAAACATTGGCAGGCAGGCAGAGTGGCGGGGCGGTGGCCGAGACGCAATTGTAATAAAAAAACAGAAACTAAGAATGAGTAAACATTGAAAGAATTAAGAATGATCTAGAAGAAATAGCATGTCCAAGCTGGCAGTGGTGGCACACACCTTAATCCTAGTACTTGGGAGGCAGAGGCAGGCAAATTTCTGTGAGTTCGAAGCCAGCCTGGTTTACAGAGCTAGTTCCAGGACAGCCAGGGCTACACAGAGAAACCCTGTCTTCAATAAGAAAAAGGAAAAAAGAAAAAAAATATCATGTCCAAATGTTTTTTCCCCATGTTTTTGACAGAATCTGTAACCTAGGCCAGCTTCGAACTCCCTGTGTAGTCTAGTTGGCCTCAAATTACTTGCTGTGCCTCCTCCTGCCTCTGCCATTGAGTGCTGAGATTACAGGCCTGTGCCACCATGAGTAGCATGTTTAAAAATCTCACACATGTTGGGAAAATATCTAGAGTTTCATATGATTCTGATATAAGTTAAGGAGAGATGAGGTAAGGCCAGGGAAGTACACAAGGCATGCAAACTCTGCTATGAAGCCCCTAAGGATTTCAGCAGGTGAATGTTCTCTGTCAAACTGATGGATTAATGATGCCATTCAAGCTGCCCAGTGAATAAGGTAGTCCAGGAAAGAAAAATAGAATAAGGACAAGCCTAGACAAAACACCACCACCATCAGAAACAAGTGATAAGCAGAGAAGAAATGACCACAGGAATTGAAAACAAAAACAAAACAAACTACAACAACAAACCCACACGGGCTGTGGAATATTATTTATTTTATTTTATTTTATTATTTTGGTTTTTAGAGACAGGGTTTCTCTGTGTAGCTTTGTGCCTTTCCTGGATCTCGCTCTGTAGCCCAGGCTGGCCTCGAACTCACAGAGATCCACCTGCCTCTGCCTCCCGAGTGCTGGGATTAAAGGCATGGGCCACCACTGCCCGGCATGGAATATTATTTTAAGATGTGTTACATTTGTTTAATGATACAAAGATGTGTTGCATTATTTTATGTTGTATTTGTTTAACTCTATGAAGCTGTGTTACTGTGCCTGTCCAAAACACCTGATGGTCTAATAAAGAGCTGAATGGTCAATAGCTAGGCAGGAGAAAGGATAGGCAGGGCTGGCAGGCAGAGAGATAAATACAAGGAGAAATCTGGGAGGAGAAGAAGAAAGAGCAAGAGAACAAGGAGAGGAGGCGGCTAGGAGCCAGCCACTGAGCCACACAGCCAGCCACGGAGTAAGAGTGAAAGTAGGATACATAGAAGTAAGAAAGGAAAAAGTCCAGAGACAAAAGGTGGATGGGATAATTTAAGCTAAGAAAAGCTGGCAAGAAATAAACCAAGCTAAGGCCAGGCATTTGTAATTAAGAATAAGCCTCCGTGTGTGATTTATTTTGGGAGCAGGGTGGTGGGCCCCCCAAGAAAGTAAAAGAGCCAAAAGAGTGAAAAATAGCCAACAACACACACGGCAGCAGGGACCCCATAGCAAGGAGAAGAGCTCATCATGCCAAGAGGGGCAACAACTAGCAACTAGAAGAGGAATAGAATCGTGGATGGCCATTTTGTAGGCAGCCCAGAGGAGTAAAAGATCTGGGTTGCATGAAATCAATCACAGGGATTGTAGATGTAACCGTCTTGTTAAATAAGAAACTCAGAGCCAGTTGCAGAGTTAAAAGCCAAGAGGTCAGAGCAACAGCTGAGAGCTGAAAACCTTCCCTTCACTGCTGCTGCTGTCCTTCCTCTCCGCCAGAGACCTACTTCCTGTGTCCTGTCTTTTTTATAGACTTTCCCTTCTGCCTTCTCATTGGTTGTAAACCCAGCCACATGGCCTCCTCGTCACTGCCCATCTGTACAGACCTCCAGGTCTTCTATGGTTGGTATTGAGATTAAAGGCGTGTGTCTGCCATGCTGGCTGTGTCCTGGAACACACAGAGATCTACCTAGCTCTGCCTCCCAAGTGCTGGGATTAAAGGCGTGCGCCACCACCACCACCCCCACCACCCCCCCCCCCCCCCCCCCCCCCCCCGGCTTCTGCTCTGGCTTGCTCTGACCCCAAGGCAACTTTATTCATATACAAATAAAATCACATTTTTTTTTTTCAGAGCTCAGAACTGAACCCAGGGCCTTGCGCTTGCTAGGCAAGCGCTCTACCACTGAGCTAAATCCCCAACCCCTAAAATCACATTTTACAAATAAAGTATCACCACAAGGGATTAGGGAGATCACTCAGTGTGTGATCGCTCACTGTACACACAGGAGGACCTGAGTTCAGATCCCCAGCAGATGTCTGAATGCCAGGCATGGTGGCAAAGTGTCTGTGACCCCAGAACTGGGGTATTTCAGAAACAAGCAGATTCCTCTACTCAACCAAAACCGAGAACTTCAGGTACAAGAATAGATTTTCTCAAAAAGTAAGATGGAGAGAGGAGGAAAGCCAATGTTAACTTCTGTCCCCCACACATACGTAGACTGAATTTCATGTGGGCATGTTAGAGAGGAAAGGGGGCTTGTTGAAGATGGATTGAGCAAGTGGAAGGAGGGAGGTTCTATTTTCTGATACGCAGTATGACCAGGTTTGTGTGTGGGAGACTGTGGGTATATTTGTGTGCCCATGTGTACATTAAATCAGTCATATCAAAACATCTTTCACCTCGAATCTCTACACTGATGTCTTTCAAATGGATCTCCTAAATGCAGATGACTCCAAACCCATGTATAATAACTGCCTAACCAATATATCTGTTTGACTCAAAGATACTTTAAACCCAAGGTTCCAAAAACAATAGTCTCCCACTTTTAAACCTGGTCCTCCCTCTCTCCTTCTGCTTGCCCATTCTATCCTTCACAACCCTTTTCCTCTCCAACAGAGCTGTGTACAATTCATTTCTACCCACATCTTACCAGTCTTCTTAACCACCACCCCCTGAGTTCCATCTACCTCTCTCCTTCCAGTGCCAGTGTAGTGTCCCAACTGGCTTCTCTTCCAAACAGACCTCCTTTCCACCACCTCCACACACACCAGCCAACCTTTTTGAAAAACAAAGGCACCCATCTGACTTCCTTTTTTCAATCTTTCAATAGCCTCCAGGACACTAAAGGTTTAAAAAAATCAAAATTCTTTAAACGCTATAGATATTTCTGTTAAAACCCCAGCTCTATGCCTTCCCATTTTAGTGAGCCTAGGTAAGATGTTCTATCAATGTCTCTACTATCTTATCTGTGAAATGGGCTTAATGTTTATCTCTCCATGTTCCTAAAGGAGTTAAATAAGGGGGCTAGAGGGACGGCTCAGAGTTTAAGAGCACTTGTTGCTCCTGAAGAGGATAAAGATTTGGTTCCCAGCCCCCACCGGGTAACGCAGAACTATCTGTATCTCCAGTTCCAGGGGAATCTAATACCTTCTGGCCTCGGTGAGCACCAGACACAAATATACATACATGCAGGCAAAACACTCACACATGTAAAATTTTTAAAAATACCTTTTTAAAAAATTAAATGAGATAGGCTTGTATTCAGGAGGCAGAGGCAGGAGAGTCACAGCAAGGTGGGTGGGGGGGAGAGCGGCTGGGTCTACATAGTAAACTAGTTAGTTCCAGGCTGGCCTTGGCTACATGGTGAGACGCTGAGAGAAAGGAGAAGGAAGAAAGAAGGGAGAGAAGTAAGTGTAAACTGCAAGAACAGTCTTCAATTAGTGTTAGTGACTGCTATTACTATTCCCCATCCCTGCTGTGTCCGCCCTTCTCACATCCCATCTCAGGGGGCGTGTTCTGAGGAGTCCTTTTATCCTCTCTCTACCCAGGTTACGGCTCTCCGGCTCTCCGTTCAAATCTCCTATAACATCTGAAGTCTTCATTCATAACAAACAGACTGTACTTTGTGGCTATAACTAAGCAATCATTTTATTACTGTCTGTGATCCCCACCCACCAGGGGGTCCTCCAAGATTCCAGCACAGTACCTGGCACATAAGAAGTCATAACATTTTTTTTTTTTTTTTTATGAATGCTTGATAAAGCTGAGGAAGTGGAGCCAATGGGTGTAGATGACTCAAGACAGCTCTATCTCAGGGTATAATACTGGCCAAGCAAGCACAAGGCCATGGGTCCGTGCGACAAAAGGAAGAAGTGGGGATGATAACAATAGAGGACATCAAGGTGTCCTGCCTTTTAAGCTGGTAGATAATTAAGCATGTTTAAATGGTCACCAGAAGGAGTGAGGGCCCTGATGGTTGGCAGGGTTGAGACTCAGAACAGGAACCAGAAGAATCAGTCTTGGAGGGAAGAAGAGAAAGACACCTCTTCCGTGGTACAGAAAGAGCAGAAAATTCAGCTCCAGATCTAGGTGTCCACAGCCAGGACCTTCCTGTGAGTAATCGTGCTTAACCTAAGCAGGAAACTTGAATCCTCTGAGCAGCTCAGCATGCTTGATGGATATCACTCCATTCACTTTTGCAACTCACAGGAAAAGGAAGCAGAGGTTCTCCTTGTCATTGACTGGACTGATTTGCTACAGTGCAAAATAACAAGTTTCCAGAGCAACGCAGTCGCAGAGCTGAGGCAAGTGATCTCAGTATTCTCTTCACTGAGCATGCTTCCTTTCCAAATTGGGAAACAGTACAGTGAAGTAGGATGTGATAAAATAATGGCTGCCATGGACTGAGTGCTTACTATGGGCGGAATGCCATTGCATTACTTTACCTGCAATAATTCACTCGACCCTCACATCTCACAGGTGAGGAAACTCAGTCGGAAAGAAGATAAGTACATATCTAAGGTCGTACAACAAAACTAGATTTTATTTATCTGTTTGAGACAGTCTCCCACTCTCTAGTTACTCTCCTAACCTTCACGATGCGGCCTCCTGAGCACTTGGATGACCTGTGTGAACCACCACTCACAGCTCCTGATTAGATCTTAATCTCGGCGAGTCTAACTCCAAACCCTCTGCTGCCTTCCTCCCCTCAGCCCTCCAGGGCTAGGGATTCAACTCAAGGCTTTGTGCATGCAGGGAACTGATCTTCCTCTGAGCTACCCCCACCCCAAATCTATGCTTTTGAATATTCTGCCATACTCTTCCTCCGAACAGACTAGGAATTAGAAGACAAGGAGTCTCTACCATGAGTTAATTCTTCCACTTAGGGGTCTAAATAGCATTTTGTTAATCAATAAATTAAGGATGAAAATTAGAATGCTTATATTACAAGGCTTTTGAAAGATTTGCAGTGCTGAAAATGGGAGATTTACAAAAGCTATTATTTATGTCAATTACCCTTGCCTCCTAATGGCTATAATCTAATAGGCTGTCACTGAGACCCCCAGTTCCCAAAATCATGAGTAGCAGCAATAAATAGTTTCCAGTTTGGTGGTCAGCTAATTCCCATCCCATGATCAATTTTAATGTCCCTGACCAAGCTTCCACAGTGACCATTATGTCACCGTGGCCTCTTTCTTCCTGAACATCCAGAATACTCGGACGTCACTCCGGGGGAAACAGAAGCTTATGTCCTCTCCTGATTCCATTGCCTGAAGAAGAGTGATGTAGTTTTTGTTTTGTTTTCTTTGCAGTCCTGGCTGGCCTGGAACTCCCCTATTGAACCGGCTAGGCTGGCTTTGAACTCACACAGGTTTGCCTGCCTCTGCCTCCCAAAGTGCTGGTATTAAAGGTGTAGCACATCCAACACAAGTGACTGTTGTTGTTTTTTTAATTATAAATACCCTGAATTACAGTTTACAAAACTGTACCAAAAGAAGACTAAATTCCAGTTTAATGGTATAATCTCAGGTCAGATTAGCAGTCTTTAACAAAACCTCCCAACCCCCCTCCCCACTGAATGTATGTATGAGGAAAACCAAGGCCAGGTAGATGAAGCAATAAACTGTTGAGTAGTGGTAACAAGATTGTGTTTTACCTTGCAGATTTTTAAAAGTACATTTAACACAATGATTTCACTTTGTAAAAATCATACATGTAGCTGTCTTAGTTATGCATACCTTTCCAGGAAAAAAAACAAAATGCTAAAATTTGGCTACCAATAAAACCATTATAAACAAGTAAGCCCAATAATTCACAGAAAGAGCATCCGTTTTGTTGGCCTTACTTGTCCATTTCAGACATTCCCCGGGTTTGAAGGGGCCTACCTCTTCTCTGGAGTATATAACCCAAAGTCTCTACAAAATCCATCCTGTTTTTCAGTTGTTTTTTTTTTTTTTTTTCCTTCTGGTTCCTCCCTGAGCTTAGCTCTCCAATCTGGAAGAACAGTACTTTCAGAGCTGGAGTGGGGGTGGGAGTGTCACATGACATAACGCACTTTTAGCACCCACTGCGAGCACCCACTCTGTGCATTTGCTCTGATGTGGGCATATTTCCTTCCTCTCCTAAGCAGATAGCAGCTCACCTTGGTTAATGCCATTAAACCGTAGACCACTCAGCTGCTAATAAACCAAGAAGAAACCCAGCCGAGCCAGGCCTAGAAATGTCCATCCCTGCCCCCAACCCCCTTAAGACAGTGACTAGGCCAGAATTCTCCTGGTTGATAAATGAGAGGAGCTGAGGAGCCGCTGTGATGACGGTTCCGAGAATCTGATTTGTGAGAAGGCGAATCTCCAGGAGCACCATGGAGATGCTTTTGGAAAGCGGGCCAGCCTACCTGCCGGAAGGAGAACGAGAGAAAGGGCGCAAGGCAGAAAGAAACGCTTAAGCGAGATGGCCCGGAGGTGCTCAAAAAGGGACATTTGAAAAGGAAACGGAGGCCGCATCTCGGGGAAACCTCGGAGGTGAGTGACATTCAAAAGGGCTGCGCATCCCGGCAAAGGCGCATCATCAGAGACAAAGGTGGAGTGTCCAAACTGGGAAGAAGGAGCCCGGTTAACTGTGGGTGGTACCCGAGGACCGGAAGGTGGGGGTCAAGCGGGGCATCCACGCGGAAGACCGTGGGGGGTCGGGAGCCGGCCCGAGGAGCGGCCGTCCTGAATTTGCCCCGGGGAAGGTCAGCGACCCCCGGCCGGGGGAACCACTGTAAGAATCGAGAGGGGCCGCGGTTGCCATGACGCCCGGCGGGGAGGGGGTGCCTCGTGCCCCGCCCCTAGCCCCGCGGGGCCCGCGAGCTCCAGATGGTCCCGGGCCTCCCGCGGGAGCCCGCGGCCTGCGGCAGGGGGAGGCTATTGTCCTCCTTCCGCCGCGCCGCAGTCCCGCCGCTCGCGCCCGCGCGCAGCCGCCACGCGCCCCGCGGCCGCCGGCCCCGCGCGCCCCCCGCGCCGCTCGCGCCCAGTGACAGCGCCCGCCTGCCGTGCGCCCCGCGGCCGCCCCGCCGCCGCCGCCGCCTGTGACCGCCCGCAACCACCCCCCCGCGACCCGGCTGTGGGCGCGGCGACGACCAGTGCGCCCCGGCCAGCCGAGCTGCCGCTATCCGGCCAGCGCTCTGCACCCAGGTAGGTGCAGCCGGCGCCCCGGCCCGCTTTGTCCCGGCCGGCAAGGAGGCGCGCTTTGTGCGGCCGCACGCAGGCGGTGGGGTCGGTCCTGGGGAGCCCAGGAGGGAGGATGCGACGCCGAGTACTCGGGTTCTGTGCGGGCCAACCGGGTATCACGGAAGACCGTGGGGGTCGAGGCTTGGGGTACGCGGACCTGTATTGGAGCGCAGAGAAGAGTCTGGAAGAGTTGGGCTGACAGACGCACTGATGGATCGGGGTCGCCTGGGCTCGGAGCGCGTCTAGCAGCGCAGGCTTTTCGTGGTGCGGCGGTTCCGGCGGTGCACCGGCCGGCGCCGGTCGTGGGACTGGGAACGCGCTAGGGTCTGTCCGGGGCCTGTGAATACACAGCTTCCTCCAGCTCCGCAGCGTGTTGGCAGCTGGCTGTTGGGCTTCCGTGGGCTTCTCCTCACCTCTGTGGTAGCTAGCTCCATGTTGCCCTTTAGGTCTCGCATTGGTATGATCACGGTTTGGTGAAGATGACTGTAGCTGCTAGAGAGGATGAGACCTCTTCAGTTTGTGAGGAAGCGTTGTGTAAGGTGTTTCTGGGGCTCTACATTTACAGGGCTGTGGAGTCTGCCTGTCATACAACTACCCAGCAAGGCTGCCTGGCTGGGGTTCCAGTTCACCATCCATTTACACCATCCGCTCTGGCTCCAGCCTACTGCACCCCTGTATCCATCCCCATGACACTGCATGCTTGTCTGAGATGCAGGCTTGCCCTGTCCTACCATGATTTCTCCGTGGGCTGCTTCTCAGCCCCCGCGCCCCCCATTGCAATTCCAATTTTGAGAGCCTGGGTTTGTAGGCATTGTCAGTCAGTATCCACAACCCGGTTTCTCTTGAAGGTGAAGAGAGCAGAGTGAGTTCCCTATGCGTATGTGTGTATCTCAGCTTGAGCGTGGGGCAGTCAACCTCTTGGCATGTTGAGAAGAACCCAGGATCAATGGTTAAGGAGGAGCTAAGATGGAGCTTAGGCCTTTCTGGTAAAGAAACTGATGTAAGCTCAGGCTTAGGGGCGGGGTGGTAAGGGAGGAGATATGAGGCTGAATAATTATGCCCCGGGTGGAGGATTTTTTATTTATTTAGGTTTTAGACCAGGTGATCTTCCTGGCAGTTTCTTGGGTGCAGGGATCACAGGTGTGCAGCACCATGCTCAGCCTAAACAGCAGATTCCAAAGGAGAAAATGAAAAATCCATGCATCTTCCCTAAATTTCTCACAGCAGAGCCTGAGCTTTCTCAGGAACACTGCCTAGGAGAGAGGTTGGGCTTTGGTTTTCCTTCTTCTTGTCTCTTCCCTGGAGCAGCTTTCTCGAGCTTTCTCGAGCACCGGAATTTCACCGTGACTCTTTCCCTTTTCTCTCCCTGCCAATCCATCCTTTATACTTGGAGTCGGATGAGAGTTTTACTTTGCTCAGGTCCCTCCCTGTCTGTCCTAATGTGTTATTCACCCTCTGGTCATGGCTGTAGAGCCCTGCCCGCTCCTTCTCACTATCAATTCGGTTTGATTAGCTCTAGAGTCCACTTCATTTCCATTTTTGCTGTGGTGGCCTGGGGCTCTGGCTCCTGTTCTGAGAGGGAAGAGGTTTTTAGTTTAGCTAGAAGTCATCTGCAGGCACACTCACCCCTGGGACTTTCTGCCTCCTCAGAGTTTCCCTAAGTAGCTCCAGCTGCTGGCTTGGTCAGTGGCCCTCTGAGTACGCTCCTTTCGTGAGCATCTTTTGAGCCACCTGGGAATGAGTTAAATATGCAAAATCCCAGGCTCATTCCAGATCTGCCAAACCAGAAATGGGGTGTGGAGGGAAGTAGTGATCTGTTTCAGTGGCCCAGTACTCAGGTCATGTGATTTGTATTTGCGACTCCCCTGTCCGATGCTAGTGCTTAGCCCTGAACAGGGCTCTCCCCTCCCATCTCCATTCTTCCCACGTGTGTTTTCTTCATCCCCAAGAAAGACATCGATCCAATAACCAAAATAAGAATGACAGTGAATTCATGTGATATCTCTTTATTGACTACCTATTCTGCTGGGCCCAGAAAGAAATGAGAGTAAGATCGGGAGAGCGAGAGAGAGAGGGAGAGAGAGAGAGAGAGAGAGAGAGAGAGAGAGAGCGAGAGAGAGGGAGGGAGGGAGAGAGAGAGTTAAAAGTGGAACAAGCCGAGAACATAACAACTAACGGTCATAAATGTGATAAGCACACTACAGCTGCATTCAGAGTGCGGAATGAAGCAGGAGGAGGAAGGATCACGCTCTAAGGGAGGTAAAGAATTAATCTGGAGCAGAATGTCATGAGAGGGGGAACTAGAAGACAAGGCAGGGCAGGAAATAGGGTTTCGAATCAGTGCCAGGGGTGGAAAGTGAGAGAGGCCCCACTGCCTGCAGGACCAACCATGGCCAAGCAGAGTCTGTGCTGCAGTACTGTGGGCAGAGGTTCTAGCAAGACCTCTAGCCCGAAGGAGGTAATGCTGTTCTGACACTAACCACCATGTAAGCCTCTTGGGCCTGGCTGAGGTCAGTGGCTAAGGATGAGGGAGTGCAGGACTGTAATCTGGATTAATGGCACTCCCTTCTGCCAGAGTTCAGGAATCCTTGGAGGAGAATAAAATTGAGGATTCTCCATTGAAGGGGGATGACAGTCACATGGCTGGGGGTTTGCTGGAAGTCATGTGTAAGGGGTGATCTAGGTAGGGAACTCTCAAGCAGAAACCGAAAGACCCTGGAGCTGGCAGCTGTGGGAACACAGAAAACATATTGTACAAGACGATGGGGGTGGGGCGGGGGTCCAGACCTAGAACGCTTAGAAACGACTGTCAAGGCACAGAGATGGGGCTTGTAGTGGGGTTCTTCCTATAAAAGGAAAATGGTATAATAAACTAACGAGCGGGAAACTGGGTGTCGAATGGGATTGCTTTTGCTGAATGGTCTGTGGAGAGATTGTTTGGGTTCTCACACCCTTCCTTCAGCTGAACTGAGAGTTGCGGCTGGTTAAGAGATTTTAATTCCAAACACAGAGTAGGGCCAAGGCCAATGCTTCTGAGTCAGACTATTTTCCGTTCGGAACCAAAAGTGTGGGGGGCTGGTTCAGGTTGTGCCTGGTTTATAGTGTTCTTTGCTCACAGTGATTCAACTCTGCCCTACAATTTAGTTTTATATAAATATTTACAGAGCAAATCCAGGGACTCTGTTGGTGGGAAATGATGGGAAAAAAGTCCTAGGCCTAGTGGAAAGCAAAACTCCTTGCCCATCTATAGGGTAATGAAGGACCAAATCTAGGAACTGGAGACCTCTGTTCTTCACAGCTTGGCCTAGCTAGCTTTTAACTGTCAATGTGATGAAGGCTAGAGCCATCTGAGAGCAAAGTCCCCACTAATGAATTGTCCAGAGGAGATTGGCCTGTGGGCATGTCTGTGGGGGACCGTCTGGATTGTTAATTGAGTTAATTGATGTGAGAGGCTCCAGTCCACTAAGGGCAGCACCATTCCCTGAGCAGGTGGTCCTGGGGTGTATTTTTTAAAAAAAAAAAAAGCCAACTAAGCATGTCCCTAAAAGGAAGCCAGCTAGCAGGACATTCTTCTGTGGTCTCCGCTGCTTCTGCTTGAGTTACTGCCCTGATGTCCCTCAGTGATGGACTGTGTGCGACTTGAAAGCATAAGCCAAATAAATTCTCAGAGTGTTTTATAGCAGTAACTCAAAGGAAAGACGAACACACCTTCATGTTACTCCCAGGAAAACACTGGGGCAGCCCTGCCCCTAAAGAGGGCCGTGTTCAGCTCTTCGGAACCAGCAAATGACGGTAGCTAAATTCTGCCTTTGTGTGCCCATGTGAACACATGATCCTTCCCACCTACAGTCTCACCACCTTCCCCAAGCCATAAGAGTTCTCCTTACCTCCTTCCTTCCCAGATCAGGTTGGCTTTTTTTTTTTTTTTTTTTTTTTTTTTTTTTTTCCTGAGACAGGGTTTCTCTGTGTAGCAGCCTTGGCTGTCCTGGAACTCACTCTGTAGACCAGGCTGGCCTCGCACTCACAGAGATCCTCCGGTTTTAGCCTTCTGAGTACTGGGATTAAAGGTGTGTGTTACCACCACCCAGATGGAGTAGTTCATGACTTTAAACTGTCATGTGTTGAAGAGATATTAGGAAAATAAAAAACTGTGGGATTTAGCGTTCTGTTAAAGTTATAATTCTCTACCACCTATTCCTTTGAGTGGCTAGTAAATGTTGTTTTACACCAGAACTTTGGACCTTACAGACTTAAAAAAAAAAAAAAAAAAAAACAACTTCCCAGCAGCTAATCTGAAGCTCATTTGAGGACAGAGTGTGTTTGCTTAAGTTAAGGTCATAAACAGTATTGGCAAGTGTACATGGTCCAGATACCATAGTCTAGGCCATAGAAGGCTGGGATGAGTGCTGGTCCCTCAGGGCTGCTGGAGGGCCCCAGGATGGTCAGGGGAGATGCCAATGTTCTCTGTACCAGAAGCTATGGTGGAGAGTTGGGGGTGGTGGTGGAAAGATGGCTCAGTGGTTAAAAACAGTGGTATTCCTTTCAGAGGACCCAGGTTCAATTCCCAGCACCCACACAGCTTACAACTATCTGTAACTCCAATTCCAGGGAATTCAGAATCCTTTTCTGCCCTCTCTGGGTACCAGGCAAACATATGGTACACATACATACATGCATCAAAATATCCATAGCCATAAAACAAAATTTTAAAAGCCTTTTTCAAGACAGAGTTTCTCCGAGTAGCCTTGGCTGTCCTGGATCTCGCTCTGTAGCCCAGGCTGGCCTTGAACTCACAGAGATGCTCCTGCCTCTGCCTCCCGAGTGCTGGGATCAAAGGTGTCTACCACAACCGCCTGACTAAGATCCTCTTTTTAAAAAATAAAAATGAACCTTGCTTCAAAAGCTAGTACTTGCCTGGCAGTGGTGGTGCACACCTTTGATCCCAGTACTCAAGAGGATCTCTGTGAGTTCGAGGCCAGCCTGGTCTACAAAGTAAGTTCCAGGACAGCCAGGGCTGTTACACAGAGAAACCCAGCCTAGAAAAAAAGAAAAGGAAAAAAAAGAAAAAGGTAAAGAAAACCACAAACAAACTGAAAGAAGAAGGGTATGATGAGTGACATCCTCAAGGCGCTCTTCACCAGCCACGTCTTCTTGTAGGAACAGGAAGCCACCCACCACCATGAGCAGCACTCTGTCACCCACAGACTTCGACAGCTTGGAGATCCAGGGCCAGTATAGTGACATCAACAACCGCTGGGACCTGCCTGACTCAGATTGGGACAATGACAGCAGCTCAGCCCGCCTCTTCGAGAGGTCCAGAATTAAGGCCCTAGCAGGTAAGGAAAGGCAGAGAGGGGCAGGGAGGTGATGAGATTGGTGGAGGTGGGTTTATGAGCTTCGAAGGGAGAATCTTCTGTCTTTATGGGAAGACTGACTTCATTTTCTTAGCTGCTGCTCTGAAGCAGCAGGTACAGACCCCCTGGTCCCCAAACCCAGCTTCAAGGTCAAACTCCCTGCAATGTAGAGCATTCCTTGGCTTCCTCGTCCCCTAGTCTAGAGATGCCACCCACTTTATCCCTGGAGGTGCCCTGCTGCATGGATGAGCTTACTTTCATGACCTAAGCCCCGACTGAGTCAGGTGTCTGTCCCTACTGCCCTTTGCCTTTCTACTCTACATTTCTGTCCCCACCCTCCCTCCCAATGTGCCATCCCCTTTCCACTGTCATTTCCCACACCTGTTCCCGTCTGGCCTGTTATCTTCCCGGCACCCTCTCCACCTGTCTTTCCTGCTGCCTGTTACTCCTATTATCTTAGTTACCTGTTCTCTCCGCAGCCCTCCCATCCTCCCGGGGTTTGCTCTCCGCCCACCCCACCTCCGCCCCTGCCTTCCCCTATGGCCAGGGCTCTCCCCTTGGCTGTGCTGGGCACAAACAAACCAGTCTGACAGGCCTCTCTGCGTTTGGGGGGGGGGTGGTGGTCATGGCAACAAGAGGGCAGCTGTCACCTGCCACCACCAGCCAGTGGCTGTTTGGGGATTGAGTCACCCACACACCCTAAGGCCACCCACCCAATCTGCTTTCCACATTCATCCCACCCTCTTCATAGCTACTGACCTGCCCATGGCCTAGCCAGTTCTAGTCTGAGAGATTACTTCCACTTAAGGAGTGATCGCCTGGTGGGGTGGAAGAGATCTGGAGGCCTTGATGATTTTTACAAATACAGGTTCTCAAGAAAAAGGAAGTCCAGAACCTTTAGACATATAGTTCAGAACTCATGGTGTTTAAAAGCTTGCCCAGGAAATGAGACTCAGCCAGTCCAGCACCAGAAAATGGTTACAGCTTGTGGGGTTCATGGGTCACTTTCTCCTGGCATCTCACTGGCTGGGCCTGAAGGACTGGCTGATGAAATACTCATATTGGTATTTCAGTAGTGCAGGAAGACAGGAAATGTGGGGTATGGGGAAGTGTGCCTGGTTCCCTGGTTTTAGATTTGTGAACCCTCTGGTACTATCATTGATGTCATTGTGCACATGCTACCTAAAACCGTCATGATACCTGCAGTGATACATACTTCCCAGAACAGCCACTGTGTCTGTACAGGTCACATGGCAACCAGTGTGACTGATCATTATATCTATGTGCACATGCTACATGCTACCCAGCAAATTTTCCAGGTCTAGCTCATATGACAGGTGCTACTCAGGGTTCTCATCATGTCTGTAAGCATGCCACGTAGTACTGCTACCATGTCTGAGCATTTGACACATGCTTCCCAATATCAAACTCTGCACACAAGACCTGTGCCGATCAGGACAGTCACCATGTGCACGCACATACTACCCAGTGCTCTCCTTGTGTGTTTGTCCCCCACCCCACCCCCTGCTTGAGGCTGGGCACCCCTGAAGAGGCATCTCTGAATGGGCTTTGCTTTGCACAGTGCCACTCACTCAGTAGGTGCCAAATAAATCCTAAATGATTAAAGATGAGGAGGAACATGCCTGGCAGTGGTGGTGCATGCCTTTAATCCCAGCTCTCGGGAGGCAGAGGCAGGCGGATCTCTGTGAGTTTGAGGCCAGCCTGGACTACAGAGTGAGTTTCAGGAAAGGCGCAAAGCTACACAGAGAAACCCTGTCTCAAAAAAAAAAAAAAAAAAAAAGATGAGGTGTAGGCACCAGTGACAAAAGCCGAAGGCCAGGAAGAGGTAGGAGGGGCGTGGATAGCTGTGTCCAATACTGGGGTGGGAGCTGGGGTGTTGACCAAGGAGCTTGGTGGGCAAGGAAACGGGCTGGTACTAGAGGGCAGTCACAATACTTACTCCCCAGAGGAGGCCACAGAAGTCAGCACACCTGGCTTCTCTTCTAGGATCTCCAGTGTTTCTCTGCTCTCAGGGCTGAGATCAAAGTTCAGATGTCCTGAAACAAGCCCACCCAGGGACGCTCAGAGAGGTCTTCCCACCGCAGACCTTCTGAAAACCGGAGTTTGCTTTGGGGCCTCTCTGGCAGGTTTTCCCTACTCTTGGGCAACTAGTGGCCTGCCGAGCAGGTCTCTGGGTGCTGGCAACTCCCTCCTCCGCCCCTGCAGGGCCTGGCCAAGCCCCAACTGGCTCCGCCTCCTGAGCAGCCTGCCCCTCCCCCGCCACTGTCCGACCTGTTTGTCTGGAGCTGCCTCTGTCTCC
Organism: Onychomys torridus; assembly: GCF_903995425.1. NCBI lineage: Eukaryota > Metazoa > Chordata > Mammalia > Rodentia > Cricetidae > Onychomys > Onychomys torridus. The sequence goes on from NC_050443.1 coordinate 124,531,880, forward strand.
TCTCCCCACAACCAGGTGTGTCCTACTCACTGTCTCTGAAGCTCAGGCATCCCATAACTTTCTCTCCACTCCTTGAAACTCCCCGCATCCTTGAAACAACTCCACCCAACCAGGTACAGAAGCCTTGCTTTGGATTCCCCCAGCACAGGCTCAGGGGACACACACTCTTGGCCCTGCCCTGGCAGGGAGCATGGACTCTGGGCCACAGGCTGAGTAGGAGGCAGCAGGCACCATGAGTGCGAACGGAGTGGGCAGGGTACACGGAAATGGCCTGAACGGGGCTGGTGAGTTTTACTATGAGGCTCTGGAGGGGTCTCAGAACCCTGGGGGCGCCCTGCTGTCACCAGCTGCCTTCATCAATCCTGCTCTGTATGCCAGTGTGCTGGAAGGACGCTTCAAACAGCTTCAAGGTGAGTTTCTCTGGGCAGAGGGGAGCCTGCTGTGCCAAAGGGGACCCGGGATAGGAAGAGCTAGCATGCCCAGGACCCCATGCCTAACACTTCCTGGGACTCAGTGTTTATGTTGAGGGACAACGTGGTGAAACTTAGGGGAAATCATTGTAAATAGCCAGAGAATCCAGGCTTGAAGACAACTGGAATCCCGCTGAATGAGACCGGGGGGGGGGGGGGGGGGGGTGAGGTGGGGGTGGCATAAGGGGTGTGACCTTGAGGTGCCCTGATGGGTGCAAAGGTGCTAAGGATGAAGGAGCTTTTGGGTTCATGTCATCAGCTAGAGAGGCCATAGCAGTCCCCCCTGGTGCCTCGTGGCTCACCCTCATAGTTGGGCCATGCTGGCCTTGTTAAGGAAGGAGAGAAGCGTGGGCTAGAGGCCTAGGGCCTAGAGCTTTTATGTGTTTTCCTGGGCTTCTGAATGGCTGTGAAGGGGGGGGGATATGTATTAAATGGACAGCATGTGTCAAAGGAGAGGGTTTGTACACACAGGTCTCATAGACGTCTGAACAGGAATGTTGTCTTGGCACAAATAGGTTTATTTCATGGTATGTGTGTTTAGGGATGTTATGGGTGTCTTGTGATGCTACACTTTGGTGCCTGGCTTTACTAGGTCTTTCTAGGCACTGGTTCCACTTTTAGTCTACCTGTGTGTCCCACGCCAGCATGCCTGGTATCAGGGAGGTCTCCCTGAATTCAGTAATTGCCAGATGACTTCATCTGTCCTCGACTCATATAGGGCCTGGAACCCTAAAAGGGGCCCAGAGCCACCATAGGCACCACAAGTGCTAGGGGGTATCCCACATGGTGATTAGGACCTCGGGTTTGGCATCGGCACAGGAATTGGAGGTGAGGAAGTCAGGAATGGCCTTGGGTGTGTGGCTGTTTTATGGGGGAGGGGCACAGGAATGTGAAATTAAGGGATGAGTCTAAATTTCTGAGGTGCTGGTGCTGAGATGGAGGTACATATGACTCTGCACACTTACCACTTGGGCAGGGTCCCCACATGGGCTTTCTAAGGGCAACTGGCAGGAATCCTCATCTCCAAAGTAGTTGACAGTAGAGAGCTCACTTGGTCCCTTTCCATTTACAAAGCCTGTGATCATCAGTTCCCTGTGGGACCTGACAGCGTCCCTTGTCAGGAGCCTCCCCCGCCCCCCCCCCCACTAGGCTACCAGGCTTTGCCCACCTCTCTTGGAGGTTGGCACTCAACTCTGCCTGCACCGCGCTCCTTGAACTTGGAAGTTCTTATTTGTGTTTATTTGATTCTGTTTGTGTTTGAGACAGGGTCTCACTGGTGAGATCCACCCTGGCTGGTCTGGAACTCACAGAGATTGGCCTGCCTCTGCCTCCCAAGATTAAAGGCCTGCACTACCATGCCCGATTATTCTTATACCCTATTTCTTATAAATTATTTCTGAATCTTGAGGTAATAGTGTCCTAGGTCTGGACCCTCTACAGCCAACTCTGCAGGGCTGCCTCAGAGTAGAGTAGCCTACCTTTGCTGCACATGACCCAGAACAGGGAGCTGCCTTAAAAGCCCACACAGCCTCTCCACTGTGGCTCCAGTTGCTGACCACCTGGGAGATCTGCTATATATACAGGCACACCTTCCTTGTCCACATCTAAAGGAGAAGGGGAGCCTGCCTTTATCAAAGCTCCCCAAGAGGGAGCCACATCCCACTGGACAACCACTAGATATATCATACCCAGTAGCTCATTTAATTGCTATAGTGACCCAATAAAATAGGAATATGCTCATCCTACAAGTGGAGAAACTGAGGCATTGAGTAAGTTGTCTAGTGTTTTATCACTGTTACAGCATGAAGCCTAGCCCAGCCCTCCCTGGGCAGTTTCTTCTCTCCTTTCTTCTTGAGACCTTTTTTGTCTTGTCTTGCTTTTCTTTTCTTGTTTGTTTGGTGTCCCCCTGCCGCCCCGCCCCCCCCCCCCCCCAGGGTTTCTGTGTGTAGCCTGGCTGTCCTGGAATTCTCTGTAGACCAGGCTGGCCTCGAACCTGAGATTAAAGGTGTGAGCCGCTGCACCTGGCTTTATCTTGCTCTTCTTATCCTTTCCTTTGCTCACGAGCTCATCCCAGCCTGTTCATTTCTTAGCTGTTTAGATTATTGTTTGTTCTGTTGGACATCCCTAACCCTGCCTGATCCCAGTTGTCACTTAGACTCTCTTAGGCATCCCATCCCACACATGCCTGTTAGTGTTTAGAAGCAAGCATACTGTCCTTGAAGGACAGGAATGACTCCTTGTCACCACTGCAGATGAACGAGAAGCCGTGCAGAAGAAAACCTTTACCAAGTGGGTGAACTCCCACCTGGCCCGGGTGACATGCCGGGTGGGAGATCTGTACAGCGACCTGCGGGACGGGCGCAACCTCCTGAGGCTCCTGGAGGTGCTCTCGGGAGAGACCCTGGTGAGTTGGGATAATGGACAGAAGAGGGAGCCTCAGAGACTGGCCAAGAGAACAAACCACAGGGGGTGCCATAAAGAGCTGAGCAAAATACCATGGCTCCTCTGCCTAGAGGATGGTCTCATTCCCAGAGGCTTTGCTACATGGATTACATGGGAGCCATGCTTTGCAGAGACAGGAACAGTGGCCCCATTGAAAACATTTCTTCTCCCACCCACTCTGGGTGTAATTAATTCCCTTGGGAATCTTAATCTGCACAAGCCTCATCTGTAACCTTGCTTGGGCTCCATGACCTCTGGCCTGGCCCTATGGCTGGACCTGTGTTCCCACAGGGGATCATGGGAGGTATGGGGCAGGTCGCTGAGAAACTCAGGAAGAAAGAAAGCCATGGTCCCATGTCACTGTACCCTTCACCACCCATAGCCAAAGCCCACAAAGGGCCGGATGCGGATCCACTGCCTGGAGAATGTGGATAAAGCCCTGCAGTTCCTGAAGGAGCAGAAAGTTCACCTGGAAAACATGGGCTCCCATGACATTGTGGATGGAAACCACCGCCTGACCCTTGGGCTAGTGTGGACCATCATCCTTCGATTCCAGGTATCCTCCAGGTGTTAGCCAAGGTGTGAGCTGTACACCAACCAGTACTCTACCCGTTACCGATTGTCCGTGACAAGATAAATACAGAAATTGAGGGGCTGGGGAGATGGTCCAGGAGTTAGAAGCACTGTAATGGCTGCTCTTCCAGAGGACCTGGGTTCAATTCCCAGCACCCATATGCAGCTCACAATCACTTATGACTCTAGTTCTAGGGGATTTGATGCCCTCTTTTGGCCTCTGAGAGCACCAGGCACACACATGGTGCACAGACAAACACACAGGCAAAATACCCATACACATAAAAAATAAAATAATAATAAATACGTTTAAAAACAGCATATGGAACTTTCTAGAGCAGTTTGCATTGAAGCATATCCAGATGTGCAGGTGATGGGGTGTCTTGTCACTTTCCATGTTATACCCTGTCATCCCAGCTCCTCTAACTGTGCCTGTCATTCCCCAGTTGACCTCTCTCTCTCAGCTCTCAGAAAACACTCATTCACCTGCTCACACTCTTCACGTGGAGGAACCAGCCCCCTTCACTCGTAGGCACTTCCACTCCACTGATGTCCTTCGTCAAAATCTCTGAACCTGATAATGTGTGTCACTAGCCTAGGAGAGAAGGGCTCAGCTTCTGTCCCATCACATGGCATTCCTAAAAATCAGTTTTCCGTGACTTTCTCTGAGTGTCTGGTATCACCAAAGCACCACTGGGGAGTTACGCCTATTTGCTGCTTTCTTAGATCCAAGACATCAGTGTGGAGACAGAAGACAACAAAGAGAAGAAGTCAGCCAAGGACGCTCTGCTGCTGTGGTGCCAGATGAAGACCGCAGGGTGAGGTGGCCCAGGAGCATGGCCGTAGGGGTTGGCCACACTGAGATGGACTCTCAGGTTCACAACCTGCCTGTTGGCCTGGTATTGCGCAGACCAGGGCTCTGAAGCACTCACTGTTTTTTTCCTGGTCTTTCTTTGCAGGTATCCCAATGTCAATGTGCACAACTTTACCACCAGTTGGAGAGATGGGCTGGCCTTCAATGCCATTGTGCACAAACACCGGTGAGAAGACAGGTTTGAGGAACACATGAGTTGGTGACCCAGGAGCACACAGCAGAGGCCAGGAGAGTGGCTGAGTTGTAGTGTAGCTGTAGAGGGAAGAAATGCAGGGAAATCCCAGTCTTTGGGAGGCAGAAGCAGAACAGCAAATTCAAGGCCAGTCTGGTCTCGAAGTGAGTTCCAAGCCAGTCAAGGCTACATAAGAAGAGACCCTGTCTCCAAAAGAAGGAAGGAAAAAAGGACGTGGGAGAGGAGCCAGGAAGTAGGATGCTATACCAGGAGTGGGCTTGGGGTATTTCTAACCAGGAATGAATTTACATTTTTTTCTTTAGGCTCTGGCATGCTTTTGATGTATTCTGTGTTGTTCTCCCCGACCCCCAGGCCAGACCTGCTGGATTTTGAGTCCCTGAAGAAGTGTAATGCACACTACAATCTGCAGAATGCTTTCAATCTGGCTGAAAAGGAACTCGGCCTGACCAAGCTCCTGGATCCTGAAGGTGGGCCAGAGCGCTGCAAAACAGGTGTAGGGAAGACAGAGGCAAATTGGTGGTTGCCAGGGAGAACCAGCAGCAGTGGAGGGATTCAGAAGTTCTGGAATTAGGTGGTAGCAGTGATTTCCACAACCTTGTGAATACACTCCAAGCTGCTGAACTGTATACTTTTAAAGGATAACTTTTATGGTAAGAAAAGTTGTGTCTCAAAAAAAGAAGAAAGAAGGTACCTGTGAGCTGGCTTATGCTTACAATCCCAATACTTGGCAGGCAAAGGCATAAGCTTAGGGTTTTGTCACACACACACCCCCCAAGACGGTTTCTCTGTGTAGTCTTGGTGCCTGTCCTGGATCTTGCTCTGTAGACCAGGCTGGCCTCGAACTCATAGAGATCCACCTGGCTCTGCCTCCTGAATGCTGGGATTAAAGGTGTGCACCACCATCATCTGGCTAGGGTTAGGAATTTAAGGCCAGCCTTCCTATATAGCAAGTTTGAGGGTAGCCTGTGCTGCAAGAGACTACCTCAGAACAAACACAGTTTGTATGAAAAAGGGGAGCCCTGCCTCAGAGAGAGCTCTGGGCTGTAGGTTCTTTCAGCCCAGAGCACCTGTATGATTTAGAGGCGATCACTTAGCCTGGCTTAGTTTCCTCATCTCCAAAATGCAAAGACCAGAGCTGGGAATGAAACTCAGAGGTCATTGTGCACATTCTAGCACCACAAAAAAAAAAAAAACATTTAAAAATAAGAGAACTCTGGTTCACATGATCTCTGATTTATTATAAAAGTCTACGGTTTTAGTTAAGCTGTGCAACCTTTGGTTCTCACCAAGAACTAGCCATGGTCAATTGTCCCTGCTGACTGCCTCCCACTGTTCTATGGTCAGTTAGGGCCACTGGGCTCTTTGTTCCTGGTGCTGCACTACACTTGACATACCTTACTTGTCCTACCAACATCCCTTTGCCGTTATTATCCTCAGTTTACGGAAGAGATGGGACCTTTAAAGATCAGGTGACCTGCTGAAGGTCATAGACCTGGTACAGCTGCGAGTCAGGTTCAGCCCAGCTCTAGAGCCTGTTTCCTCCTCTGCCTCTGCAGGGCAGAGTAATCTGGGTGCAGCCAGAAAAGGGAGGAGAGCCAGACCAAGAGTCCACGTTGGAACCATTCCTTCTTAGCTTGTCTGGCTGGTTTGATTCTCTCTCCCTGATTTCCATCCCGCTGGTAGCCCTCTTAGTGGAGGATGACAAGCATGTCATTCAGCTGTCATTCAGAGTGTCTGGGCTACTTAGAGACAGAAGCAGGCTAAGTGCAAAGTTCCTTGGAAAACATTTGCAAAGCATGGCTATTCTGCAGGACACGGGACTAAAGTGAAGGCTCCTGTGGACTTGACTAAGATGACTTCAGGAGTTCCAGCTTGCCATGGTGTTTCCTGAAGGTTCTGAGTAGTGTGAGGAACTTTTGAGGACTAGTGTGGCCTAAGTCAGATGGCCCAGGGATCCACAAGTCATTGTCAGCTGTGGTTGTGTGGAGGGAAGGCTTGGTTTGAGGGATATTTACCTTCTTGGATCTACCCTTGGCTGAACTTTAGAAACCAGATTGGAAACAACAGCAGTGACCATGCCCCGAGATGATACAAAGAGCTGGTATCTGTCCTGTTATAGTGCACCCAGGTTCAAGAGGCTTAGCTTATAGTTTCTGTCGCTCAGTCCATTGACATTGTAGACATTTTTCTAGCCTCTGGGGACCGTGGTCCACCAGGTGGGATGCTGTTTCTTTGCTTGCTTTAATGTGTATCACATACACTGAGTAAAAAGTCTCCAGGGCTTCTGGATTTCTCCCCCTCTGCTTGGCAGGCCCTTCCCATACCTAAGAGAAAGTTGGAATAATTGAGTTGTTCTCAACTTGTGGGTCATGACTCCTTTGGGGAGGGGTGTTGAACAATCCCTTCACAGGGGTTGCACATCAGATATCCACATAATGATTCATAACAGCAGAATTATAGTTGCTACAGTTCTGGAGTAGAAACGAAACTAGCTGTGTGGCTGGGGTCTCCACAGCATGAGGAGCTGTACTGAAAGGGTCGCAGCATCAGGAGGGTTGAGAACCACTGCGCTAGAAGATCTGAAAAAGATGTGTTAGCATTGGAGGGCGGGGGCCCCAGCATGAGGTGAGTCAGTTAGATTTTAGGCCTCCTTCTGGAAGGGAAGCAGGTTCTGATGTCCGCCTCACCTGAGATGGTCCTCTTCCTCAGACGTGAATGTGGATCAACCCGATGAGAAGTCGATCATCACCTACGTGGCCACTTATTACCACTACTTCTCCAAGATGAAGGCCCTGGCTGTGGAAGGCAAGAGAATCGGCAAGGTACCCTTATTGTGAGACAGCAGGCGTAAGGGCCAGAGGAGGCCTGCCTTCGGTCTTACTCCCTAAAACAGGGCAGGGTAGAGCTATAGCACTGGGTAGGACACCCACTTACCTGTCTCCTGTCCCACAGGTCCTGGACCATGCCATGGAGGCAGAACATCTGGTAGAGAAATACGAGTCCCTGGCCTCTGAGCTGCTGCAGTGGATTGAACAAACGATTGTGACCCTCAATGACAGGCAACTGGCCAACTCCCTGAACGGAGTCCAGAACCAGCTGCAGTCTTTCAACTCCTACCGCACTGTGGAGAAGCCACCCAAGTAGGTGTCTCCTGGGCCCCACCCTGCCAGAGCATGCCTGCCCAGAGCTGTGCTCACTTGAGAGAGAGCCTAAATGAGGGTGGCCTTTTGGGAGGGACATTTGGCAGTACAGAAATGCAGCCAAGGCTCATTTCCCTCAGCTCAAAGTGCTGGAAGCATCCAAACAGTGCAGTTGTTCCAAAACACATTTTCTAATGACTAGCCATTTTTAAAACGCATGCCACGGAAGAATGATTGCCATGGCATGTCAAGTCAGTGCACTCCATCAGATAAAATTACTGGTTGCAAGCCAGCTGTGGTGGCTCGTACCTGCAAATCCCAGTTTCTGGACATCTGAGGCAGGAAGATTGCCGTGAGTTCTGAGGGCAACCATATTGAGTTCCAACCTGAGTATCAGAGTTAAGACCCTGCCTGAAGAAAGAAAAAAGTCCTGGTTGGGGTCATGCAGCACTGTAGTCTCAGTGTGGGAACAAACAGGACTGGACCTGACAGGCAGTCAGCAGCTGGCGGGATGATGTGGCTGATGTAGAATGAGCATCACAGAAGCAGTTAGCATTCATTCCTTCATGTGTAGGATTGCTGTTAACAATTCTCTATGGCACATACTTGGGGGGGGGGGAGGGAGAGAGGGAGGGAGGGAGGGAGAGGGAGATGGAGTTAATATGTGAACTCCAAAACTAATATTCATCTAGAAGACAACTATTCTATGCAGCCCAGGGAAAGGTGGGAGGTACCCTTTGCCTGGAAAATCCTTTTCTGGGCATTCAACAAAGATGTAATCTCAAGGACACTCCTCAACATGACCTTTGTAAAATAATGATAATGTCATGAAGCAACCACTGAAAATAGTATCCCTCAAAATGAGTTTGACATAAAAAGATTGTCGTAGTTGAAGAAGTGGGCTACAAGAGTTCGTTGTAAGCCACAGTGGACAAAGTGGTAAGCACCCAAGTTTAAGGTGCCTGGTTCAAATCCTGGCTCTTCCACTCAGCAGTTGTGTTGGACAACTTATATAGCTTGTCTGTGTTAAGTGTTCTTATCTGGAAAACAGGGGTAAGAGGATGTAGACAATGAGAAGTTACCATATGCTAACGCTGGGAAGTCCTGAGAGCCAAGGTCTTGATTACAGCTGCTGCGCTGTGGATCCCTGAGCTCTGTTTACACTAGCTCCCCATGGTGCAAGGAAGGAACCTGCACTTCCATGGGTAGCAACAGTCACCACGTCTGTGGAGCTTTTGGTTACTTTAAAATGATGTTTCTGCTGGTCTTGGAGTTGCAGATTTATAATCCAGACTTCAGAAAGATGAGACAGGATGGATAATCACAAGCTCAAGTTCAAAGCTAGCCTAGGTAATTTTATGAGACCTGTGATAAAACAGAAAGATTTTTTCTTTTTTTTCTTTTTTCTTTTTTTGAGACAGGGCTTCTCTGTAGCCCTGGCTGTCCTAGAACTCACTCTGTAGACTAAGCTGGCCTGGAACTCACAGAGATCCACCTGTTTCTGCCTCCAGGGTGCTGGCAGAAAGTTTTCTTAAAGAGGTGGAGATGTAGTTCAGTGGTAGAGAATTTGCTTAGTATGTATGAGGTCCTGGGTCCCACCTCCAGTGCTGCAGTTAGTAAATAAATAAATAAATAGATAGTAAGAAAAATAAAAAAATGTTCTTGGGCCAAGCATAGTGATGCACGCCTGTAACCCCAGGTCTCTAAAGGCTAAGGCAGGAAGATTATGAGTTCAAGGCTATCCTGAGCTACATAGCAAGACCCAGTCTCAAAGAAAGAAAGGAAGGAAGGAAGGAAGGAAGGAAGGAAGGAAGGAAAGAAAAGAAAAGAAAAGAAAAGAAAAGAAAAAGGAAAAACAAGGTGAGGGTCTGGCATGGTGGCACACACCTTTAATCCCAGCCCCCAGGAGGCAGAGGCAAGCGGATCTGTGAGTTCAAAGCTAACCCAGTCAATATACTGAGTTCCTGGGGACTGGAGAGATAGCTCAGAGGTTAAGAGCAGTGGCCTGCTCTTCCAGGGTCCTGAGTTCAATTTCCAGTAACCACATGGTGGCTCACAACCATCTGTAGTTAAGTTGGGTCTGGTGCCCTCTTCTGGCCTGCTTGCATGCATGCAAGTATAACATTTGTATACATAATAAATGAATCTTTATACACACACACACACACACACACACATTTATACACACACACACATACATATACATTTATATACACACACATACATACATATACATTTATACACACACATACATACATATACATTTATACACACACACATACATATACATTTATACACACACGCACGCACACACACACACACATACATACATATACATTTATACACACACATACATACATATACATTTATACACACACACGCACACACACATACATACATACATATACATTTATACACACACACTCGCACACACACACATACATACATATACATTTATACACACACACACGCACGCACACACGCACACACACACACGCACACACACACACATACATACATACATACATATACATTTATACACACACGCACACACACAATACATACATACATATACATTTATACGCACACACGCGCACACACACATACACACATACACACATATACATTTATACACACGCACGCACGCACGCACACACACGCGCACACACACACACGCACACACACACATACATACATATACATTTATGCACACGCACACACACACACACACGCACGCACAAATGCACACACATACATACATACATATACATTTATACACACACGCACGCGCGCGCGCGCACACACACACACACACACACACACACACGCACACACACGAGTTCCCTAGAAAAAAGGAAGAGGAAAACCGAAGTATGTCCTTTTGGTTTACTTGCTAGTATTTTTGGCGTTCACACAAAACACTATTTGCAAGAAGAAAAGCAGCATGAGTATTCTGTGGTGTAGAGCCAAGGTTTTGGGCCCCTTTTGGTCTTTGCCTCTACTCTTGACTTGGTTTCTGCTTCAGGTTCACAGAGAAAGGAAACTTGGAGGTGTTGCTCTTCACCATCCAGAGCAAGCTGCGGGCCAACAACCAGAAAGTCTACACGCCGCGTGAAGGCCGGCTCATCTCTGACATCAACAAGGTCCATGCTTCCCCCTTCTTGACCCCGCCAGGCCCTGATACCCACTACCCACACTCTCAGACATGACTCTGGAGCCTCTCATGATTGTGGTCTCTGCCCACTTACTCTGTAAATAAGTCAGACCTCAAGTCTCTTGTCTTCTTCAACATGCCCCCATTTCACCATCTCTGCTTCTGCTTTATGTTTTTCAAAAACAGAATTAGACTAATTCAGGTAAACTAAGGTTTACCCACAGAGTCCCACCACTGCAGACAAAGCAGGCGTTTTCCATAGATGACCTCATCTCTCATCCAGACGCAAACATAATGCATAATACCCAGTTATTATGTGGGTTCACAATGTGCCTGGCACCTCTCCCTTTTTCTCATATTTTCAGGCACAGGTGCCTCACTGATCCCATTCCATGAACCCACTAGACCAAGTTTCTGTGGTACTCACCTGGGCCCGGGCCCTGCTGACCTCTACCCTGGTCCCATTGTCCTAATCCAATCTCTACCTCGCAGGCCTGGGAGCGGCTAGAAAAAGCCGAACATGAGCGAGAGCTGGCCCTGCGCACGGAGCTGATCCGCCAGGAGAAGCTGGAGCAACTGGCTGCTCGCTTTGACCGCAAGGCTGCCATGCGGGAAACCTGGCTCAGTGAGAACCAGCGCCTCGTGTCCCAGGTAGGACTCAAGTTCCAGGCACATCCAGGCCGGTGGGGAGAAATGGGAGAGAGGCAGTACCAGTAGGGATTCCTGCAGGGCAGGAAGATGATAAAACACAGTGTCTGTCATGCAAGAAACTGGGGATGTGGGGGCCCAAGGCTTACCCAGGAGAAAAGACAGTGAGGCAAGCTGAGGTGAGCCAGAGGGAACAGAGAGCTGCTACCTAAAGGGGGCATCTGGCCGCCAGCATGCTCTGGGGGACAGAAGGAGCAAGCAGAGGTGCTGCCCCTGGGTTCCCAACCTTGCCCTCCCTGCCTCCTCCGCAGGACAACTTTGGGCTGGAGCTGGCTGCAGTGGAGGCTGCAGTACGGAAGCACGAAGCCATCGAGACGGACATTGTGGCCTACAGTGGCCGGGTCCAGGCAGTGGACGCCGTGGCTGCAGAACTGGCTGCTGAGCACTACCATGACATTAAACGCATTGCAGCGCGGCAGCACAATGTAGCCAGGCTCTGGGACTTCTTACGGCAGATGGTGGCTGCCCGCCGTGAGCGGCTTCTTCTAAACCTGGAGCTGCAGAAAGTGTTTCAGGACCTGCTCTACCTCATGGACTGGATGGCAGAGATGAAGGTAATGGCCATTTGTGGCATGACTCAGCCGGCTGGGAGTCCTGAGGTGTGGCTGTCTACCTCACTCACCCCCTCAGCCCATCTCTTTATGGCATGTACTAATGCAGAGCCAGCCCTCCTAGTTCTGAGGACAAAAGGACACATGGCCCTGCGGGGCTCCCAGCCTAGGGGCAAAGAGGCTGATAAAACCATAGACACCATAGCAGGCGGTTCCAAGGCCTGGGGGCACTGGAGCAAGCCCCTTTCTAAGAGAAGGACATTTGAACTGAGGCAAGGAGCCAGCCCAGAGCACTCTTGATGAGAGCAGGTTCTGGTCAGAAGGGGTAACGAGGCTACAGCTCTGGGCTCTGCAAGTGGGGCACATGGAGCTTGCAAAGGTAGACCAATGGCTACAAAGCGGGGCTATGGCTGACTCCTTTAGGGCCCCACGGGCTTGGTCAAGGAATTTGGATTTTATTCAAACAGAATATTTAAAGGATTTCAAAGAAAGGAAGAGGTGTGATTCCACCTCATATTATAAAAAGGTCCTTTGGGCTACTATGTGCAGAAGGTCTGTGGGCTGCAAGAGTGGGAGCAGAGAAACAGGCTGCCATCTTCTAGGGGAGAGGTGTGCTTGAGGGTGGGTCTGGGAGGAGATACCGAAGACTGCCGGCATAGAACCGTGACACTAGTGGGTATCTTTGATTCTGGAGCTGAGATGACTCACAATAAAAATTCCAGAGAAGGATTTAATAAGAAAACTGTTCCATGGGAGGGCAGTTGAGGATAAAGAACCAAGTGTGGGGACTGAACTCGGGTGTCCCTGTGTGTGAGAGTGCGCAGGTATGCTCACCCGGATGTAACATGGAGCTATCTAAGGAGGGGGAAGGGAGATGCAGTGAGCTTGGCATGCCATGGTAGGGTGCTAGACAGTTCTCAGGCGGGCACTGGCATGCCGTGTGTGTCTGGCAGGGCCGGCTGCAGTCTCAGGACCTGGGCAAGCACCTGGCTGGAGTGGAGGACTTGCTGCAGCTACATGAACTTGTGGAAGCCGACATTGCAGTGCAGGCTGAGAGGGTGCGAGCAGTCAGCGCCTCTGCCCTGCGCTTCTGTGACCCAGGGAAAGGTGAAAACTGGGGGGTGGGGGAGCTGGATGTGGAAGGACTGGGAAACAAGGAATAGGCTTGTCACTTGGGAAAACTTGGGGGCAGGATCACTGATGGGTGGGTAATGGTGGTAGCTAGATCCCAAGGGGAGACCTACCAGAGTGAGCTCTGGTGATTCATGACGAGGGTGGCTAGGGAGCAACGGAAGCTCTGGACCTCTGGCTTGCTTTTTTCTTTTCAGAGTATAGGCCGTGTGACCCACAGCTGGTGTCAGAGAGGGTGGCCACTCTGGAGCAGAGCTATGAGGCCCTGTGTGAGTTGGCAGCAACTCGAAGGGCCCGTCTGGAGGAGTCACGTCGTCTCTGGAGGTTCCTCTGGGAAGTGGGTGAGGCTGAGGCCTGGGTGCGGGAGCAGCAGCACCTCCTGGCCTCGGCTGAGACAGGCCGCGATCTGACCGGTGTCCTCCGCCTGCTCAACAAGCACACAGCCCTTCGGGGTGAGATGAGTGGCCGTCTGGGGCCCCTGAAGCTCACCCTGGAACAAGGCCAGCAGTTGGTTGCCGAGGGCCACCCTGGAGCCAACCAAGCCTCAACCCGTGCAGCAGAGCTCCAGGCCCAATGGGAGCGGCTGGAGGCCCTGGCCGAGGAGCGGGCCCAGCGGCTAGCACAGGCTGCTAGCCTCTACCAGTTCCAGGCAGATGCAAATGACATGGATGCCTGGTTGGTGGATGCACTACGCCTGGTATCCAGTCCTGAGGAAGGGCACGATGAGTTCTCCACACAGGCTCTGGCCAGGCAGCACCGGGCCCTTGAGGAGGAGATCCGAGCCCACCGGCCCACACTGGATGCCTTGAGGGAGCAGGCTGCAGCCCTGCCACCTGCACTGAGCCATACACCTGAAGTTCAGGGCAGGGTGCCCACTCTGGAGCAGCACTATGAGGAGCTGCAGGCCCGGGCGGGTGAGCGTGCACGAGCCTTGGAGGCAGCCCTGGCCTTCTATACCATGCTCAGTGAGGCTGGGGCCTGTGGGCTCTGGATAGAGGAAAAGGAACAGTGGCTCAATGGGCTGGCCCTACCTGAGCGCCTGGAGGACCTGGAGGTGGTACAGCAGAGGTAAGGCCTGCCATTTTTCTCGAGATGCATCACCTGTGAGCAGGGGGCCTGGTGCAGGGATGTAAGTACCACTATAAACTGCCAGCAACATCCCTCTAAGCTTTAACTGTATTCTTTGAGTCGTAACTACCATCTTTTTATAGGGTTCTGTTGTTGTTTCTGTTTTAGTTTTAGTATGTATGTTTTCAGAGATGTGTTTTATGTGCTTGAGTGTTTTGCCTGTATGTCTGTCTGTGCACCACCTGTGTGCCTGTGCCTGCAGAGGTCAGAAGTACTGAGACGAGAGTTGCTCACCCCTGCTCTTTGCTTCCCTCTCTGATAGTCCTCAGCCTCTCTGGACTGCCCTGACCTCTTCTACTCCTTTTATGACTTCTCTCAATGTATCCTCTGAAACTGGGGTTACTGATGGTTACATGAGCCTCCATGTGGGTGCTGGGAACCAAACCTATGTCCTCTGCAAGAGCAACCATTGCTCTTAAACAATGAGCCATCTCTCCTGTCTTGTTTTTAATATATTGAGACAAGGTTTTGCTCTAGAGCCCAGGCTCGGTGAACATGCAACAATCCTCCTGTCTTAGCTCCCTGAATGCTGTGATTACAAACATGTGCCACCATGCCCAACCATACTCAAAAGTAGAGAACATGCCACAATAAACCCTTGCGTGTCCATCTCCCAGATTTCATTATGTGTGGACTTAAAATAGTGTGATTGAAAGCTAGATATGGAGTATGCCTGTGATGCCAGCATCCAAGAAATTATGACAGCCTCTTATAAGTCTGAGACTAGTGTGAGCTGTGTAGCAAGTTCCAGGGCAGCCTGGGATACATTGTAAGACCCTGACTTAAAAGAACAAGTTTAAAACACAAAATAGCTGGGCTGGAGCTGTGGCTCGGTGGTTAATTAAGAGCGATGCTTTTTCTGAGTTTGTTTCCCTGCACCCACATTAGGTGTCTCACAGTTGCCTGTGAGTCCAGTTCCAGGGGCTCTGACACCACCTTATCTTGTTTCTGCTGGTAAACGACACACACACACACACACACACACACACACACTATATATATATATATATATATATATATATATATATATATATATATATATATATATATATATATATAATTTCAATATATTAAAAACAAACAAGCAAACAACCTGGGTTGTACCCAAAGAGCAGTAAACCTTACAGTCATTTAGAACGGGCATCTTTTTCTCCTCCTTTTTTCTGTCTTTCTTTTTTTTTGAGAAAGATTCTCACCATGTAGCCCTGGCTATCCTGTAATTTGCAATATAAGCCAGGCTGCCCTTGAATCACAGAGATTTGCCTTCCTCTATCTCCTTAGTGCTGGGATTAAAGACATGCTACCATGAACAGCCAAAAGGACATTTTTATTGAAGTTCAATACCATTATCACATAAAATAATCTAACAAACTTTCAAATTTCCTGGAACTTTTGAAATGTAAGTAAATGTTTTTTAAGTTTTTAAGATCTCCTATTACAGTGTGGGCTTGACAAACTATAACCCTTGGGCTAAATCCAGCCTGCTGCCTGAGTTGTTTTGTTTTGTTTTGTAAATGAAAGTTTTATTGGAGCAGAGCCTGCCCTCCCCTTTATGGATCTTTGTGGCTGTGTTCCTCCTGCCTAGTTGAGGACTGTGGCTCAGACTGTGACTCACAGAGCAAAAGTATTTACTCACCTGGCCTTTTACAGAAATGTCAGGTCCTCCCTGCCCACGAAGACATTGTAGTTCACATCTTTATGCTTAGACATTTGTTTTTGGTTCTTTTTAGCTCGTAGTAGCAGGATGTGGCATGGGTAGGTGGTTGGGGTAAGAGCCCCAGGAGGAACGGGGTGTTGAGTCTGACTTGCTGTAAAGTACTCCTGACTTTGGATCTTCTCTGTTTTTGAGCAACCCTACAGTGGTTCATTTTTCTCCTTGTTTTGAGGGAGCTGGGGGCTCTGACCTGCAGGTACTGTGGCCCTTGTAGACTAAGAGGCTGGGGCAGAAGGTTCATGCTTAAGTGTAGCCAGTCTTTCTCTGTCCCTCAGCCAGCTCCCAAATCATGACACAGACTTATTATTAATTGTAAAAGCTCAGCCTTGGCTGAGGCTGGTTCCTAACTAGTTCTTATAACTTCTCTATGTGGCTCAGTCACCTTTACTCTGTGCTCCCCATCCTGCTTCCTCTCTGTCTCCTGGAGTCTCCACCCTTCTTCCCTGGGTCCTCTGCGCCTGGAAATCCTGCTATTGGCTGTTCAGCTTTTTATTAAACCAACCAGAGTGACACATCTTCATAGTGTACAAAAAGATTATTCCACTGTGGGCATCTAAGGGAAACTACCTGGGTACCTTGCTGCCTCATATCATTCAGGACCTACTCTTCCCTTGCCTCAGGTTTGAGACTTTGGAGCCTGAAATGAATGCCCTGGCAGCACGGGTTACTGCTGTAAATGACATTGCTGAGCAGTTGCTGAAGGCCAATCCACCAGGCAAGGACCGCATCATTGGCACCCAGCAGCAGCTCAACCACAGGTGGGCTTGAGGTGGGGAGGCAGCCCCAAGGAATAATACTAAAAAGAAAAAAAAAGCAAATTTACTTACTAGGCAGTGCAGATGGCAGTTGGAAGAAGAATGAGGTCGGGTCTGGAAGGGTGGCTGAAAATGAGGAAAGAAAGCTAATTGGAATACGTTGAGAGAAGAGAAGTCATAAAAGAAATAGAAGAGGAGGCTGGAGAGGTGGCTCAGAGGTTAAGAGCACTAGCTGTTCTTCCAGAGGTCCTGAGTTCAATTCCCAGCAACTACATGGTGGCTCACAACCATCTGTAATGAGATCTGGTGCCCTCTGCTGGCATGCAGGCAGAACACTGTATGTGTAATAAATAAATAAATCTTTAAAAAAGAAAAAGAAAGGAAGGAAGGAAGAAATAGAAGAGGTCAAGGCAGTCCAGAGAAGGTGGGAACTAACAGAAAAGGAAGCAAAGAGCAGGGTTGAGTAACCCTTCTGACAGTGGAAACAGGAGGTGTGTGCAAAGAGCTGTAGGAAGAGGTTTCCAGGTACCTGGCCAGGGCAAGGAAGCTAAGCCCCTTCCACATGTAGACCTTTCCCCTACTCACAGGTGGCAACAGTTTCGGTCACTGGCAGATGGCAAGAAGGCAGCGCTGACATCAGCTCTGAGCATCCAGAATTACCACCTAGAGTGCACAGAGACCCAGGCCTGGATGAGAGAGAAGACCAAGGTCATTGAGTCCACCCAGGGTCTGGGCAATGATCTGGCTGGTGTGCTAGCCCTGCAGCGGAAACTAGCAGGCACTGAGAGAGATCTGGAAGCCATCTCTGCCCGGGTGGGTGAGCTGACCCAAGAGGCAAATGCCTTGGCTGCTGGTCACCCAGCCCAAGCCCCTGCCATCAACACCCGGCTTGGAGAGGTACAAGCTGGCTGGGAGGATCTTCGGGCCACCATGCGTCGCAGAGAAGAGTCCCTGGGTGAGGCTCGGAGGTTGCAGGACTTCCTGCGCAGCTTGGATGATTTCCAGGCCTGGCTAGGCCGCACTCAGACTGCTGTAGCCTCTGAAGAAGGGCCAGCTACCCTGCCGGAGGCAGAAGCCCTCTTAGCCCAGCACGCAGCCCTTCGGGGAGAGGTGGAGCGAGCCCAGAGCGAGTACAGCCGCCTCAGAACCTTGGGCGAGGAGGTGACCAGGGACCAGGCTGATCCCCAATGCCTCTTCCTCAGGCAGAGGTTGGAAGCCCTTGGAACCGGCTGGGAGGAGCTGGGCCGCATGTGGGAGAGTCGGCAAGGCCGCTTGGCTCAGGCCCATGGCTTCCAGGGGTTTTTGAGAGATGCTCGCCAGGCTGAGGGCGTACTCAGCAGCCAGGTAAGAGCCCAGGGAACACAGTCCCAATTAGGAAGAAGAGGAAAATAGGGAGGGATCAGGGGAGATACAAAAGATAGTGGCAGACGGGTAGGGCAGTACTAGTGGTTGGAGTGGCTGAGCAAGCAATATAGGCAGGAAGTACATACTAGAAATGTGGGTTTTTAAAGATTTATTTAATATATGTACAGCATTCTGCCTGCATGTGTTCCCTGTCAGCTAGAAGATAGCACCAGATCTCATTACAGGTGGTTGTCAGCCACCATGTGGTTGCTGGGAATTGAACTCAGGACCTCTGGAAGAGCAGCCAGTGTTCTTAACCACTGAGCCATCTCTCCAGCCCCTAGAAATATGTTCTAATAACGTATTTTGTATGTTATTACAGTGGTTCTTAACATTCCTAATTCTGGAACCCTTTGATACAGTTCCTCATGTTGTCATGACCCCCCATCATAAAATTATTTCATTGCTTCTTCATAGCTATAATTTTGCTACTGTTACGAATCATAATGTAAATATCTGATATGCAAGATAGCTATATGTGACCCACAAAGGGTCACAACACACAGGTTGAGAAATGCTGTGTTACTAGAATATAATAATTCTAACAAAATTTTAATGTAAACATAACCAAACTGACTTTAAAGGAAATGAAAAGCCTGGCTAGTCCTGTAACTATTACATAAATCAATAGTTACAAATAAGATGGAACAGGATTTGGACTGGTAAAAGTCTTCCAGCCCAGTTAGTTGCCTTGTAACATTGTAAGATCCCCACATTAGTGGCCTCGCCTCTGCCCTGTCTACAGAGCCATCTGGACCACCTTGTTCCTCACCAGGCTGGTCCCTATGTACCTCTGGGCAAGTCTTCTCAGAGGAGTAGAATCTACATGCTATGGGAAGTGAGCTTGCTTCTGTCTATTTCACACAGGAATATGTTTTGTCTCATACGGAGATGCCAGGGACACTTCAGGCTGCAGATGTGGCCATTAAAAAGCTGGAAGACTTCATGAGCACCATGGACGCCAATGGAGAGCGCATCCGTGGACTCCTGGAGGCTGGACGCCAGCTGGTGTCCAAAGGCAACATCCATGCTGAGAAGATTCAAGAGAAGGCAGACTCCATCGAGAGGAGGTGTGATGAGGATAGTGGACAAATGAGGAACTTGGGGGAAAATAGTGGAAAAGCGGGTGGTCTAAAGCTTGATACACCAGAGAACTGAGTTCATCTGTGTCCAGGTGAACTGACAGACAGAAGGGAGTTGGAGGCAGATGACCAAATAAAAGAAGATCAGAGTGGTTGGGCAGGCTGGACCAGGATCCCCGAGGGTCTTGTCACATTGAGCCAGATTGGAGCCTACTAGGGTGGCAGGTCTAGAATCAAATCCCTTGGGTGTCTTTGTGGACCGCTGAGGGACATGATCCACATAGGAGGAAGACTGGGTCTTCCAGGTGAGTTAAGGTCATGGTCTCATCCTGGGTTGTCATTGCAGACACAGAAAGAATCAGGAGGCAGTGCAGCAGCTTTTGGGCCGCCTTCGGGACAACCGAGAGCAGCAGCACTTCTTGCAAGACTGTCAAGAGGTGAGACAGTTCCCTGCATCCTGTAGCATCTCCTAGCTGTTCATCACACACACTCACACACACACACACACACACACACACACACACACACACCCTTCATGGCTTCCTGTGGAGTCTTCTGCGTCTCCTAGTTCATCTGCCCCCACCACTGCTTCCCTCTAAAAGATCTCCTTCATTCTTGCTTTATGTTTGCACCAGCTGAAACTCTGGATTGATGAGAAGATGCTGACAGCTCAGGATGTGTCCTATGATGAGGCCCGCAACCTGCACACCAAGTGGCAAAAGCACCAGGCATTCATGGCTGAGCTGGCAGCCAACAAGGACTGGCTGGACAAAGTGGACAAGGTAACTCGTGTGGCCAGAGCCACAAGACGATGAGCCTCAGAAGCTGCTTCTGGACACATCCTGGGCACATCACAGGTCGAGGGGGCCTAACCCCAGAACATAGTTCTTTCCAAAGGCCAACGCTGATAAAGTGGAAAGTTAGGGCTTGGGGATGAAGTTCTGCCAGACAGAACGTCAAGCAAGTGCAGTATATTAGCCAAACTGTGGCTTGGGTTCAGTGTCATAACTGCTTCTGGATCTGCAGCTCCACAGCCTCTTCTGCTGTGCTGTCTGCAAACATCTATAAAGTGCTGACAGGAAACACTTCAGGCTTTGTAGGCCATACAGCTTGTGTCCCGCTCCTTCTGTCTGCTGTCATGGCACAAAGGCAGTCATAGAAACTAATGGGCATGGCTGTCCTCCAATAAAACTTTCTTTATAAAAACAGGCAAGGGGGCAGATTTTGTCCATCTGCCATGGTTTGACAACCATTGTTTTTATATGTTATCATTCCTGGGACTTTGTCTCCCACACACCTCTGCCTCAATTGCTGAGGATAAGTGACTGTTTGCCTCTACTCAGCAAATATTCCTAGAGATGGTAATGTGAGCTAGCGTGTTGCTAGGTGGTACATGGCATATCAAAAGACGTTGTTCCTCCCTCCAGAGTGCAGTAACTGGGGAGAGGAGAGCGATGTTTGTGTTTGTCCAGCAGACACATACTCAGCACCGTATGCAAGCACTGAGACGGAAAGGAGGCGGTGCTACCACTAGTTCAGACTTCAGGGAAAGACGCTGCAGCCAGGATGTGAGGTAGATGTAGACAACTCGATCAGTTCCAGAGCGGAAGGCTAGTCTGGTGACACAGGCCTGTAATACTAACTACTAGCTACTTGGGAAGCTGAGATAGGAGGATCCCAAGTTCAAAGCCATCCTGGACAACTTAGTGAGACTCTCTTTCAAAATGAAAAGTAAAAAAGGGCTGGAGCTGGAGCTTTGCCTACTAGCATGTCCAAGGTCCTGTGTTCAATGCCCAGGATTGTTAAATAAGTGAAAAGATCCAGAGTGGAATAGAGTGGGTGCCAAAAGGTAGAATCCATTCAAGCCCTGACCTAAGCTGAGTACAGAGGAGTAGGAAGGCATCAGGGCCATCTGTGGAAGGTAAGGAGAATCATGAGCAAGCAGCAACATTAGGTTCTGGGTAGAGCGAGTGATAAGCTGAACCCCGGAAGTGTGAGGAGGAATGAGGAGGAAGTCAGTCTGTCAGAGCACAGAATGTATGACAAGGCTCCTGCAAGCCAAGGCAGGAAAAGTGTCCTGGGCAATGCGGTCAGCAAAAGCCTGGACCACTCTGTAAGGAGTGTGCTAAAGGCCGTGAAGCCACACAGCCAAGCTGGCCTTTGACCCTCTTCATCCCGACAGCCACATAAAACACCTGAAAGCATCTGACTTTATGGTCTCAGAAGCAGACCCTGAAACCAGAATTTTGGAGCAGCCCAACTTCAGGAGAGGTGGTGCCACAAAACAGCAGGAGGGGAGTGGAAAGATGGGACAGAAGAGAGGGTATGCTGGGTAGACTTGTAGCTCAGTAGTAGAACATGTACATGGCATGTGTGAGGCCCAGGTTCTATCCCCCGTACCACAAAGGAAGGGAGGGAGAGAAGGAGAGGAGAGTTATCATCGTGGCAGGCTTGCCACCAGGTTGTTGGAGCTCAGAGCTACTGGGGCACCCTGGGAGACAACACAGACTCTGAAACAGCATTATCCCACCACAGCATGAGGTTGCTGATTAGTCACCTCCCAGTCTGCCATGGGGTGAAGGCACTTCATTCACCACCCATGCTTCCTGTACTTGCACAGGAACAAAAGTCTTCAGGCTGAAGGACTAAACATGGGGAGACCATGTGAGATTTGTTTGCTGTAGTGCAAGAGAGAAGACACAAGCTAAGGAACATGACCACAGATGATTGAAGTCCATGTGCACCGCAACACTAGGAGCTGCGAGCAGCAGGAACCCAAATAAGGAAAGATTGCAAGTGGTTTTTAAGAATTCCTTTAGACAGGGTCTTGCTGTGTAGACCAGGCTGGCATTAAATTCACAGCAACCGTCCTGTCTCAGCCCCCCAAGTGCCAAAATTCCAGGCCCAGCTCACAGTGGCTTCCTAGGTGAGAGTCAAATTGGATTTTGACAAAGGAGTGGAGTACAATCAACAAAGAAGGGAGTCTAGAAGGCTTTAGAAACCTCGGAGAGTCTGCTAATAAGCCCGCCTCACACGAGAAATTAGAACTACTTGATACACTCAATGCTCTACTGTCGGGGTCCCTGTCCTGTGATCAGCCTGCAACATTAAGTGGTGTCTAACCCTGGCATTTAGACTCCTTTGTCTTGTCACTTAGGAAGGGCGGGAGCTGACTCTTGAGAAGCCAGAACTCAAAATCTTGGTGTCAGAGAAGCTGGGAGACCTGCACAGGCGCTGGGATGAACTGGAGACCACCACCCAAGCCAAGGCCCGAAGCCTTTTTGATGCCAACCGGGCAGAGCTATTTGCCCAAAGCTGCTCTGCTCTGGAAAGCTGGCTGGAGAGCCTGCAGGCCCAGCTGCACTCAGATGACTATGGCAAGGACCTCACCAGCGTCAACATTCTACTAAAGAAGCAACAGGTATGCAGGGGACCTTTGGGAAGAGTGAACAGTAGGAGAATGGAAGAGGGTTCCTAGCTCTGGAAATTCAAGAGGGGGGGCCTGGTAGATGACATAATTTAGCATGTCTAACAGTGATTTCAACTAAAGACTGCATTACAATGTACAGGACTGTGTGTCAGTCTGGGCAAAGTCAGGAGCCAGGTCACATCAATACCTTGGACAGGGAAACTTTAGTTTAACAAAGGTATTCATTAGTAAAAGATGTTAGTACTAAAGGGGTTGTCTCAATCTGTTTTTTGTTGCTACAATAAAATATCCGAGCCTGGGTGATTTATTTTTTAAAGTTGATTCTGGCATGCAGTTCTAGAGGTTCAAGGGCATAGCACCAGTATCTGCTCAGTTTCTGAAGAAAATCTTGTACTGTGTCGTAAGATGACAGATGAACATGATGAAAATGAGCTCGTGTGAAAGAGACAAAACACAAGAGGCAGCCTCACTTTACAACCTGCTCTTTAACTAATCCAGTCCCATGGGAACTACATAAATCCCTTAAATGGCCTACTAACCTCTTACAGGCCCCCCTTACTGTCTGTCAACACTTTATCTTGAGGACCAGATTTCAGCCTAAGTCTTAGAGGAAATAAACCATATCTAAGTTGTAGTAAGTCTTAAACAGAATTCTACAGCAAGTGTCGGAAGACCTTTTCTCTGTAAAGAGACAGTAGGGCCAGCAATGGCTCTGTGGATGAAAATGCGTATCACCAAGCCTATTTGAGTTCCATCCCTAGAACCTACATGGTGGAAGGAGAGAAACTGCCCCTATACACCCACAAATAAATAAAATGTAAAAACCACCACCACCACCACCACAACAACAACAACAACAAAAAACCCAAACATTTTCTATAGAGCCAATTGATAAATATTTTGCATTTTGTAGGTCATATGATCTCTATCATAGCAATTCAACTTTATCATGTAAGAGAAAAATAAAAGCCACACGCACAATACATAAGAGGAATGGAGCTCAGCTCCAATATACTTTATTTACTAAGTAGGCTATATTTGCTGATTCCCTGACCCTAAGAATCCTGGAGTGTAGAGCCCTGGACCTGGAGGGGAAAGAGCTACTAGATCCCTTGTCTGTGGGCAGTTTTGAAAGCATGCTTCCTCCAGTGCATTGTGCTGTGCCTTTAGCGCCCTCTTCTGACAAGGCTGGCATTGTACCAGTTGGCAAGGAAAGAAAATGCACTTGGTCTAGTTTCAGCATCTGAAAGTAGGGCAGGAGTGGATTTGACAATGAATTCATAACATGCATAGTTGTCACACAGTCCTGGGATGCGTGTGCGTGTGCGTGTGCGTGTGCATTAGAGTTTGGGACTGACCTATCCAGACCGAAAGAGGTTGTTCTCCCCAGGTAATCAGGAATCATGACTGGCTTGATTGACATAGGCTATGTCCTCTGAGTGCGAAGGTGGAAATGTGGCACTGACATCTTTTCTCCTCTGTGTTTGTAGATGCTGGAACGAGAGATGGCTGTGAGAGAGAAAGAGGTGGAAGCGATCCAGGCCCAGGCAAAGGCCCTGGCCCAGGAAGACCAGAGTGCAGGGGAGGTAGAAAGGACCTCAAGGGCTGTGGAGGAGAAGTTCAGAGCCCTGTGCCAACCCATGAAGGAACGCTGTCAGCGCTTGCAAGCCTCCCGAGAGCAGCATCAGTTCCACCGGGATGTGGAGGATGAGATCGTAAGTAACCAGGCTGGCCTGGAACAGCAAGCTACTCCCAGCTGTGTAGCTCTCTAGCCTCTTTCTGGGCACTGGGGAGATGCCCACAGTGCTCCGTTCCCTCTTCTATGTTGAGGGTGTTCCCTCTAAGGATGTTCACAGATGTTCTGCAAGGCCCTCTACACTAGAATGAGATGGCTGCTCCCTACACACACAGCTGTAACTGTAGGTAGCTCCTCTTTGCACCTCTATTAACTTTTTCTTTCTCTCCAGTTGTGGGTGACTGAGCGGCTACCCATGGCCAGCTCTATGGAACATGGCAAGGACTTGCCCAGTGTCCAGCTCCTCATGAAGAAGAACCAGGTGAGGCAGAGGGCAAGGGTGAAAACAAGGTTCCTGAGAGCCTCTTCAGAGCTTTGTTTTCCCCTTTTTTGGGGTGATGATGGGAGGTGGAAGATGGGTGCCATTGTTTTAAGACAAGGTCTTACTATGTGTCCTTGGCTGGCCTTGAACTCACAGAGATCCCCTTTTGTCTGCTGAGATTAAAGATGTATGTATGCTGCCATGTCCATTTCCTTTGTTTTCTCCTATGACAGGGTTTCTATGGCATTATCTTGTTGCTAAGTAGCCCTAGACCTGGTGATTTAACTTTCCCTAGCTCAGGAGGGTAGCCTCTGTTGGTAAGAAAGCATGAGGATTGAAGAGATATAACATTCTGTCCCTAACCTGGCAAGAGTCTGCAAGAGGATTCAGGAAGGAAAAGAATATAGGGAGGGCTCCAGGTAGAGGAGGTCTAAAGGGATAGAGGCTTGGGGTTCCTTTTGCAAGCTTTTCAGTGTATTTTCTGGCTGGGACAGACCCTGCAGAAGGAGATCCAGGGCCATGAGCCTCGGATTGCAGACCTCAAAGAGAGGCAGCGTGCTTTGGGAGCAGCAGCAGCAGGTCCAGAGCTGGCTGAGCTCCAGGAAATGTGGAAACGCCTGAGCCATGAGCTAGAGCTTCGGGGTAAGCGACTAGAAGAAGCCCTTCGCGCCCAGCAATTCTATCGTGATGCTGCAGAGGCTGAGGCTTGGATGGGTGAGCAGGAGTTACACATGATGGGCCAGGAGAAAGCCAAGGTGAGGACCAGAGCAATGGTGGTTTGTTTGACAAATTCTTCCTGCCCAGGACCCTGCTGTCTGATTTCTCCTTTTCCCTCTCCCAGGACGAACTGAGTGCCCAGGCAGAAGTGAAGAAGCATCAAGTATTGGAACAAGCCCTTGCCGACTATGCCCAGACCATCAAACAACTAGCAGCTAGCAGCCAAGATATGATTGACCATGAACACCCAGAGAGGTGAGTGTGTGAGTATCAAAGGGCCTAGACTCTGGAGGAGAGCTGGTTCTGGAAAAGTGTAGGAATTGTGGCATCTTTGAACCATGTGCATACAGAATAGATTAGAAAGTTGTGGGAAGCAAAGGACTTGGCAAGCAGTTAGGGACATAGGAGACAAAGCCCCATGGAACAAGACATTCTCTCTACCCCTGCAGCACAAGGCTAACAATCCGCCAAGCCCAGGTGGACAAGTTGTACGCCAGCCTGAAGGAGCTGGCAGGAGAGCGGCGTGAGCGTCTGCAGGAGCACCTCCGGCTGTGCCAGCTCCGCAGAGAGCTGGACGACCTGGAACAGTGGATACAGGAGCGGGAAGTTGTGGCAGCCTCCCATGAGCTGGGCCAGGACTATGAGCATGTGACTGTGAGTGCCACACAGATCAGCACCAGGAAGCATCAGGACCCACAGGGAGACCAAAGCTTTGGTCCAGGCAGAGTGCTGAGGGTGGGGACATTGAGCCAGACAGAGAAGGCACTGTTCTTATGGGTTTTGAGTTATATAACTTGAACAATTGTGCAGAAAGAGGGGTATGGGGGTGACCGCAGGTGAGGACAAAAATAAAATTGCTACTCTTTCCAACAGACCTCAACAGAACAGGGTGAACTTCAGATTCTTTGCTGTGGTTAGAGGTTTGGGCCCTCTGGTACAGAAATCTAGACCATAGTTAGGACATCCTTGTTAAGGGTTAAAGGTTTGAAGTGCCTCTAGGTGCCTTTAGGATGTCAGATGTCATATAGAACTGTGGTATTATGTCACCCTAGCCATATGCACCCTGGGGAAATTCCTCAGTAATGGCATTTCTCAGGATGTGTTCTCACTGTTAAGCAACATACAAGTGTAAATTTAAAGCTGCCACACCTGTTCACTGACCAGTGGGTGCTCAGTTTTGGGGAGAGAAGTGACTGCTCCATGAGGCAGTGACCTCACACACTAGGTCTCATCCCTGTCCCTACAAATGCTTCCTCCATCAGATGCTCCGGGACAAATTCCGAGAGTTCTCCCGGGACACCAGCACCATTGGCCAGGAGCGCGTAGACAGTGCCAATTCATTGGCCAATGGGCTCATTTCTGGAGGCCATGCTGCACGGGCCACTGTGGCCGAGTGGAAGGACAGTCTCAATGAGGCCTGGGCTGACTTGCTGGAGCTGCTGGACACAAGAGGTCAGGTGCTGGCCGCTGCTTATGAGCTGCAGCGTTTTCTGCATGGGGCCCGTCAAGCCCTGGCACGGGTACAGCACAAGCAGCAGCAGCTTCCAGATGGGACTGGCCGCGACCTCAATGCTGCTGAGGCCCTGCAGCGCCGGCACTGTGCCTATGAGCATGACATCCAAGCCCTCAGCACCCAGGTCTGACCCTAGCTGGACAGGTGGGGAAGGGAAGGCTAAGGAGGAAACTGTTTGGTGGGAAATGGGAGGAGGGAAGTTCATGTGTTTTGGAGAGGCTGGGAGGCTGGCAACCATGGAGGGGCATTTGGAGATAAGGTTAAAATCGCTCCAGGAATGGATAATCAGCGGCCACATTCAGGCTTATTTTATAACGTGTATGTGCATGCATGCATCAGCACACATACCTCAGTGTATGTATGGAGGTCAGGGGACAGCTTTGGTTCTATCCTTGCACTTTAGGTTCCAATAATCAGGCTTGGGCAAGTGCTTAAACTCATTGAGGCATCTCGCTGGCTAAATTCACAGTTGTAGCAAAGACCCATGACTTTTTCCAGGGGTTCCAATGGCTGCAAAATCCTTCATGCTATGCCCAAACCCACCTGTTGATGCCACTCAGGCCAGACTTCTGGATTTACAAAATTAACACAGAGCATTCCTTCAACCTCATTTGACCAGTTAGCCCTCAACCTAAGTCTACTCTGCAGACTGCACCTCTTCTTCTAGTGATTTTTCAATGCCCCTTATACCTTGGATAGGATAGCTCAACTTGATTTCAGAATCCTATCCCCTGGGGTAGCCTGGGCCCCAGATGAAGTCCAACAGGACAGAGGGTGGTAGGTAGAGCTCTGAACCTTGGTTCTTCCTACCACGTCTTTGGCTGGTGAAACAAACAGGAGGTAGAAAGCAGTGCAGGAATGATTGTGGCTTCAGCTCCTCTGTCCCAGCTCTGCCTGACTCAAAACTGGGTTCCCACAGGTCCAGCAGGTTCAGGACGATGGCCACAGGCTACAGAAGGCCTATGCTGGAGACAAGGCCGAGGAGATTGGCCGTCACATGCAGGCAGTGGCTGAGGCCTGGGCCCAGCTCCAGGGAAGTTCCGCTGCCCGCCGTCAGCTCTTACTGGACACTACGGATAAATTCCGATTCTTCAAGGCTGTCCGGGAGTTGATGCTTTGGATGGATGGGATTAACCTGCAGATGGATGCCCAGGAGCGGCCCCGGTGAGACCCACAGTGCCTGGCATCCTCCACGTTATGCGATACTACTGGTGGCTGTGGTGGGGCTGGAGCAGCTGGTAATACCATCTTTGTATTGGCCTAGGGATGTGTCCTCTGCAGATTTAGTCATCAAGAACCAACAAGGCATCAAAGCAGAGATAGAGGCCAGAGCAGACCGGTTCTCCTCTTGCATTGACATGGGGCAGGAGCTGCTGGCCCGGAGCCACTATGCTGCTGAGGAGGTGGGTGAGACCTGGAAAGAACCTGGCCAGCCACACTGAACAAGGATCATTCCTGAAATTTCTCTTTCTGTTCATTTTGTTTGTTTCTTTGGTTTTAATTTTTTGTTTTGTTTTGTTTTTTGTTTTTGGTTGTTGTTCTTTGGGGTATTTTTGTTATGTTTTGAGACAGGGTATCACCATGTAGCTCAGGCTGGCTACAGTTCTCTTGCTGTATCCTCCTAAATAAATGCTGGGCCACAGGTGTGCACTATCACACTCAGCTTTGATTTTTCTTGTCTTCTGCTTCTTGTCATTCTTTCTTAGCCAGAATTCTTTCACCGTCCTCTCCATGCTGGCAGAGATTTCTAACACCCCCTTCTCCTCCCGGCCTGTTCCCCTCTCCTCTTGACATTAGAAACCATTGCTGAACTTCAGTGGCTCCCAGAGACTTTGGAAAGGCCCTGTTAGTTCCTAAGCCATGCCTCCCCCCCGCTCCCCAGATCTCAGAGAAGCTCTCCCAGCTACAGTCCAGGCGCCAGGAGACAGCTGACAAGTGGCAGGAGAAGATGGACTGGCTGCAGCTTGGTGAGCCACTGTGGGAGTGTCAGCTGGAGGGAGGGGGCTTGTGAGAAAGGCCTTGGCATTGCCTATCTGTAGTGGCCACAGTGCATGATATCAGGATCCTGGGTGTGGAATTCCAGGATCTATACTTGGTATTGACAGTGCTCTGGGACAATGGTTTCTCTGTCCCTGTACTTGAAGTTGCCACTGCTACCGCTTCCCGCCACTACACACTCTAATTTCCACCTCTCTATGACCACCCCACCCCCCCACCCCCCCCCCCCCCCGACCATGGCAGTTTTGGAAGTGCTTGTGTTTGGGAGAGATGCAGGGATGGCCGAGGCCTGGCTCTGCAGCCAGGAGCCATTAGTTCGAAGTGCAGAGCTGGGTTGCACCGTGGATGAAGTAGAAAGCCTCATCAAGCGACATGAAGCCTTCCAGAAGTCAGCAGTGGCCTGGGAGGAACGTTTCAGTGCACTGGAGAAGCTCACTGCGGTGAGGACTGTGGGACCCCTGAGATACCCGGCCCCAGTGCAGCCCCAGCCTGTTCTTGTTACTCTCCAGAATTTCTTCTCTTCCCCATGCACTGCTTCTCTGTGGGTGGTCTGTCACATGACCACAGACGTCAGTTAGCCTGGGTGCTACTGAGAACACTCTGCTTCTTGCCCTATCTTCTTTGAGATTCTCTTCTCCGTCCTTCCTGTTTTATTGGGCTGAGACATTTCAGCTTTTCTCCTCGCCGTGAGGCTTGCTGACCTCAGCATTTCTTGGCAGCTGGAAGAGCGGGAGAGAAAAAGGGAGGAGGAGGAACGGAGGAAACAGCCCTCTACTCCAGAGCCCATGGCTAGTCGGCCTGAAGGGAGTCTGGTAGACGGCCAGACAGCTCCTGACACTGCCTGGAATGGGTAAGAGCTAGACACCTGGGCCAGGAGGTTGAGGCTGAGCCTAAGCAAGCCACAGATAATCACTCTGTGTCACATTTGATCATTCTAGAACCCAGTCACAACTGCCACCATCCACCCAAGCACCCAGTATTAACGGGGTCTGCACAGACACAGAGTCTTCACAGGTGATTTCATGTCCATGACCATTCCTTTCCACCCTGCCAGCCCCACATCCTCACAGCTTCTTATCTTTGCAGCCCCTGTTTGAACAGCAACGACTTGAACAGAGCAGTGTCCCAGAAGGGCCTGTGAGTCTCTCTGGAGGGGTGGATTTTGGTACCTGGGGGATAAAGGGACAAAAGAAGTGGGTAGGGATCCTGGGTATAAAGCTCAACAGAAGCTTGGGCTGGGAGACCAGCTCTTGGCCATAAACTTCCTGACTCCAAGGCAAGGTACAATGACATTGTTTCTCCCCCCCACACACACAGGGATCTGGCACAGGGGACGAGTCCACTGGGCCCCGGGGAGAGAAGCAGACCCGGCCCCGGGGCCCTGCCCCTTCTCCAATGCCCCAGAGCAGATCATCTGAATCAACCCATGTTGCCACCTTGCCCACACGAGGCACTGAGCTCTCTGCTCAGGAGCAAATGGAAGGGACGCTGTGCCGCAAACAGGAGATGGAGGCCTTCAACAAGAAAGCTGCCAACAGGTACCAGGCCTGGCTGTGCGGAGCCTGCAGCTCTCAGGTTTCTGCTTCTGAGGAGAGTTTCCTGGAAACCTCCTAGACAGACAGGAGAACACTTTATAGGAGTTTGTCCTTTGGGAAAGGGTTGGAATTCAGGACTCTCATAGGCTCAGAGGAGAGCCACAAGTGACCTGAAGACTGTGTTGTGGAACTTACATGTTACAGGTCCCACAAAGTCCACCAGTCGACCTATCTACCAAGTTTCTGACCCTGCCATCTCTCTCCAGGTCCTGGCAGAACGTGTACTGTGTCCTTCGGCGTGGGAGCCTCGGCTTTTACAAGGATGCCAGGGCAGCTAGTGCAGGAGTGCCATACCATGGAGAAGTGCCTGTCAGTCTGGCCAGGGCCCAGGGCAGTGTGGCCTTTGACTACCGGAAACGCAAGCATGTCTTCAAGCTGGGGTAGGAACTGGGGCTGCTCTCAGGTTGGGATGGAGAGTCAGAAATAAGGCAAGGTAGATGAACCATGAGCAAGGTCCAGAGGGAAGGAAGTTATCTGAAGAGAGCACATGAATGGAGCTGCTATGCTAGATGCTTGGGTACATTAGTGGGTGGAAAAGAGTGGAAAGTCTGGGTCCTGAGTCACACTAGAATGGAGGAGCTAAAACACAGGCTGAAAAGTTTCCTTGGATGGGACTGTGATGGCAGATGCCAGCTCACCCTGGCTTCCAGGGGCCTGCCCACTGCCAGCAAGAGCCTACCTTAACATTGCCCTCTGCACTCTACCAGAAAGAGTCTTCTTTGGCACGTCTGCAAACCCTAAAACTATGAAAAATGTATAAACATGATCTGGCCTTGAGGACTGTGCCCTCCCAATCAATCTAGTCATGGGAGAATACTGAGCTCACAGAAGCACTGACATGTCAAATACGGTTCTTAGCTCTGCCCTGTGCCTTCTCTCCCAACAGCTTACAGGATGGCAAAGAATACTTATTCCAGGCCAAGGATGAGGTGAGCCTTCCCCTGTCCTGCTGTTCTCTCTCTCCGCCAGCATTTTGATTTATGAGACAGGATCTCACTCTGAAGGCTTGGTTCCTATTCCAGAATGGCCTTGAACTCATAGCAACACTCCTAGCTCAGCCTCCTGAGCTTGTGTTCACAGGTGTATTGCCACCATGACCAGCTGAGGCTCCCTATCCTAAAGGGGTCTTTTTTCTCCTTCTAAAATGAGGTCAATCTTTTTTCTACTTAACTTCTATCATACTTTCCTTCTGTCTGCCCCCTGCGGCCCCAGGTCAGAGTCCTTGAGCATGCGCTGATGTCTCCCTGTCCCTTACAGGCAGAGATGAGCTCATGGCTGAGAGTGGTGAATGCAGCCATTGCCACTGCATCCTCTGCCTCTGGAGAGCCAGAAGAGCCAGTGGTGCCCAGTGCCAGCCGAGGTCTGACTCGGGCCATGACCATGCCCCCGGTGTCACAGCCTGAGGGCTCCATCGTGCTTCGCAGCAAGGACGGCAGAGAAAGAGAGCGAGAAAAACGGTTCAGCTTCTTTAAGAAGAACAAGTAGTTGGGGGGCAAGACTCCCAGGCCAGCTCCTTCCTTCCATTAAGGAAACTGCCAGGGACTATCGACAGAGCCCGCCCTCTTGTCGGGACAACAGCCTGCTGCTAGGGTCTGCTGCTAAGGTCAGCCCATCACCAGGAACTGTCACTGGGGACAAACAAGGGTTCCCACAAACAACCTTCTCTTCTGCTATTTCATTCAGCTGGTGGTGGGACCCAGGCAACCCCTAATATCACTCTTCCCCACCTTGTCACCTCTTCCCAAGCCTTATGCCTCCACCCCACCATGGTGCAGATACTGTCACCCTCAACGTGGGCTATGTGGGAACCATTGTCCCTGCCTCAGGGTCATTGTGCCACCATAGCTAGGGTGTGCCATCCACCATCCAGTTCCCTGCCTCTGGGGTCAGCCAGGACCCTCTCAGAGCTGAAGCAGGACCCGAGGGCAGGAGCACCAGAGGATGGAGTCGGAGGCATTGAAGCCTTCCCTGCCCATCCTGCGTCACCCTCTGACTCGGGGGGCTGCTCCTCCAGCCACTCCAGGTGGCTCCCCAGTGTGAGTTGTTCAGGAGTAGCCACATCCTGGAGTCTGCCCAAGGAGGTGATTAAACAGCTCAGCTTCTCTCACTGCCT
The DNA here is from genome assembly GCF_903995425.1 of Onychomys torridus. Taxonomy (NCBI): domain Eukaryota; kingdom Metazoa; phylum Chordata; class Mammalia; order Rodentia; family Cricetidae; genus Onychomys; species Onychomys torridus. The sequence continues at coordinate 124,564,622 of NC_050443.1, forward strand.
CTTGGTGTGGTTACTTCCCGACCACAGCCTCTCCGGTTCTGGTCTCCTGTGTCAGATATCCACTCTACCCCACCTTCTGAGCCTCAGAATCGTGATCCTGACAGCCTCCCTAGCTCACTCAGTCTCCCCATGACAGTGATCTCTTTCACTGGATTGACCTATGCTAAGCCTCTGTTTAGACCAAAGACATTCACTATGGTTTGAGTTGTTGTTCATTAATAGTATTCATGTTAAAAGTCAGGCAATTACTCTGCTTGGTGCACTTTTCTTTGTCCTTTAAAAAAGCTGTTTAGTTTCTTGCAGTGCTGGGGATGGAACCCTGGGCCTCATGCATGCTAGGCAAACACTCTACCACTGAATGCCCGAACACTGGTCTTCACTTTCAAGTCTCTCAGTTATTTTCAATAAGAGGTGATGGGGGAATGTCACCACAACCTAGTCTCAGCGCTGCTCAGCCAGAAGTGGAAGATGAGCACCCTACTTTCTGTCTTTCCCATAGAATCAAGGGAGCTCACACAGACTCAGAAGAGTGGCGGGTTCCCACTTCCTGAACTCTAGAACAATGCCACCCTAGGAATACCTAAGGTACATCCTGAGCATGTAAATAAACACACAATATATTCTAGAAATGGAGAAAAGTATTTTTTCTTAAAGTTTGCAGTATTTAAAAAGGAGGTATTAAAGTTGGAAGTTTTGGCTCTATTTGACTCAGAAAAACTAGCCTGTCTTCAGCATAACTACCCAAGGGCCCTAAGCAGCCCGGACTGACTACTATCAGTCAAAACAATGACCAGCAGAGTCAGGTGTATACAGGCTAGGGACTAGCATCACATAGCCCAGAGTGGGCTCCATACATCAGATCTGGCACAGCTGATCATTCACAGGGTAATTATCCTTTCTCTTAAGATAAGTGGATTCAATACCCCACAGTAAACATGCATCAGTACAACAGTAACAGCCCCTCCACAGACAAAACAGTCATCAAGAGGACTCAGACACCTGTTCTCGTAATTCAAGGACAGCTGTGAAACCTCCCTGCTAGACATGGGAGAGTTCTTATGGAGGGCTCAGATTATGTGGCTCGGTGAAAAACAACAATTGAAAAGTTTAAAAGCAAATGTGGTATGTGTGGGAGAGAGAGATTAATGGAGAAATGATGACCTCTATCTAAAAGGTAACAAGTAGCGTCACCAACTGCTGTGTTCCTGCAGAAACGTCATTGTACAGAATGAAAAGGAAAGACAAGAATTAGGTGAGAATCATCTACACATGTGGCAGCTACTGAAGCTACTTCATGGTATGATTCCATATGGCAGGATGGAGAAGAGGGTTAGCAGAGGGCTAGAAAGCACGTCTTCAGAAGTGAAACTTTGGAATATTGATGGAAGAGAGGAAAGATAGTAGATGGAATGGGACCCAAGGGGCACAAAAACAGTGTTAGTGTTGGCCCTGCATACTGGTGGGAAACAGATGGATAGGCTACATAGGAATGAACTTGTTCGCATTTTTACTGAACACCACTGACAAGGGTAGATTTAACTTGTGTTGACCCACATGGTAGCCACTGGCCACATGGGACTACAGAGTACCCCAAATGTGGCAAATCTAAACTTTGATGTGCTGAAGGTATGAAATAACAGATTTCCAGGGCTTTACGAGGAACTCTAATATCTCAATTTTTATATTGAATACATGTTGAAATGTCAAAATTATTAAAATAGATTTCAAATTTTTATATTTGGATGTTTACTGAAAATTGTATTTATTTATTGTGGTGCTAGGTATGAAACCCAGGGCCTTGTGCATGTTAGATAAATGCTTTACCATTGAGTTTCACCCATAGACCATGTTCCCAGTTCATTTTGAATTATCAACAGTTCATTATATCTCCATTAGCTAGCACTGTTCAAAATGGACCACAGACCTAAACATGAAAGATAATGGGAATGGAAGACAACACAGGCTAGCCACATGACTTGTGGCAGGAGAGGGCATCTTAAAGGGAACACGAGAGCAGTCTATGAAACAAAAATTAATTTGGTTACATGTGAAAAAAAAGATTCACCCTCTGTCCAGAGACAAAGATATTAGTGGAAAGACAAGATATTTGAAGCCAATAAGAAATATTTACAAGGGGTTGGGATTTGGCTCAGTGGTAGAGCACTTGCCTAGCAAGTGCAAGGCCCTGGGTTCGATCCTCAGCTCTGAAAAAAAAAAGAAAAATATTTACAATATGCAGCAAAGTCCTACATCTCAACCTGAAATACAGGCAGAAGAGAGGAGCAGGGAATTTATATGAGCACAAATCCCAAGACTTTAAGAACAAGAAGGTATTTTCAAAATCATTAGTCAGGAGACAAAAACAAATCAAAGCAAGTTGGGAATAATACCTTACACATCTTGGACAAAAATTAGGAAGCTGGATGTCAAACTGTGATAAAGATGATAGAACAGTGTCCCTTATGTGCTGCAAATAAGTGCTAGCAGAGCTTTCTGGGGACTTGGCACACTTAGACATGTTGGTTTTATATACCCCAGTGGCCCAACAACTTAGCAATTTTACCCCTGGATTTACATTCCTCCACATAACTAGAGCACACACAGACTGCTATTCACAGCCTAGTGTATGATGCTGAGGAACTGAGGCAATTCTAGCAACTTATCTCCAACAAAGGGAGGTGAAATGCATGGCCGAAGCAAGACTATCACAGAAATAAGACTTAACACATCACACTTGAAGGGGAAGCCAAGAAATGATTAGCTACATTTACATTATCTATACAAATGTACAATGGGTGAACCTTGTTTAGGACCAGCCAAGAAGCCAACTATAAAATGGATTTGTGACAATCTACGGAAAATTTGAACATAAATATTAGATGATATTGACATAACACACAGGGTGGCAGTATAGTTTAGAGAAGGTCCCAGGGCTTGGTCCCCAGTACTATGAATAATAACAGATTGTGAGGTACTGAGAGACAAAATTACATTGTGTGTATAGAAGTCTGGGTGAAATGTTGAAGCTAGACAAAAAGGGTCCAGAGAAATTAATCACAAGTCTACATTTGTGGGGTTTTGTTTTTGTTTTGTTTTGAAATTTTCCACAATAAGGAGTTTTAAATGAATTGAAAAAAATACATGCCTTAAAAGGCATGTCTCAGCCAGGCGGTGATGACACACGCCTTTTTTTTTTTTTTTTTTTTTTTTTTTGGTTTTTCGAGACAGGGTTTCTCTGTAGCTTTGTGCCTTTCCTGGAACACGCTTTGGAGACCAGGCTGGCCTCGAACTCAAAGAGATCGCCTGGCTCTGCCTCCCAAGTGCTGGGATTAAAGGTGTTGGCCACCACTGCCCGGCTTGGCACATGCCTTTAATCCCAGCACTCGGGAGGCAGAGCCAGGCGGATCTCTGTGAGTTCCAGGCCAGCCTGGTCTATAGAGTGAGTTCCAGGAAAGGTGCAAGGCTACAAAGAGAAACCCTGTCTTCAAAAACAAAAACAAATCAGGAAAAGGCATGTCTCTGGGGCTGGAGAGATGGCTCAGCAGTTCAAACAATTGCTGCTCTTGTAGAGGACCCAAAAATGGTTCTCAACACTCACACTGTGAAGCTCACAGGTACCTATAACTTAAGCTTAAGGGGATCTGCCACCCTCTTCTGGGTCTCTGTGGGCACCTGCACACACATACCATACATTTACATAGACACAAATATATATAAAACTTGCTTTTTCTCAGCAGGATTTCTCTGTGTCGCCCTTGCTGTCCTGGAATTCTGTAGACCGGGCTGGCCTCAAACTCAGAGCTCTACCTGCCTCCACCTCCTGAGTGCTGGAATTAAAGGCACGCGCCACCACCACCCAGCTCACATAATTTTTTTTTTCAATATTAAAAAAATAAAAGAAAAGAAAAACCAGAGACTAGAAATGCTAGCACAAACTTGTAATTCCAGCACTTGGGAGGCTGAGGTAGCAGGACTGTGAGTTCAAGCCTGATCGGGATTACATGGCCAGTTCTTGGCCAGCTTCGGCTAAACAGTAAGGCCATCTCAAAAATTAAAAAGGAGTGGAATGAAAATTTTAGAGAAAGATGGTAATTGTTAACAGAACATTAGTTGTGGAGACCTCAGGAAATTTGAGAAGGACAGAATGCAAAGTTGTGTGATCGCAAAGTGAATTTCAGGACAGCCAAGGGTACAACAGAGAGACTCTGTTTTGAAAAACAAAATAAAAAATTTTAATTTAAAAAGTGTGTGTCTCTTATTACATTTGGGAAGACAATGGCTTCTGAAATGACTGGGAAACATGGATTTGGTGAAAGAAATGTTTCCAAGTAGCTTGGGGAACTGGTCTTTACAGTATTGGAGGAGCTAGTGTTGAAACTATCACAATGGGAAATGGTGTCTAACAACCGTCCTAGTGCTTCTACTAGGAGGTGCACATAACCCACCGATCTCTCTACATGGCTACGCTTTGTTGAATGAGGTAGTGACTAAGCCACCTAGCCAGCACCCTGCTGCCGCCAGGAGGTGCCCTTGGACCGCATCTGAAAGTCAGGAGCCTGACAACTGCACCTCTGGCAGCCTGGACTGGACGTGGAGCCCCTCGCTCGTCCCAATCACATTCCCAGACTGGGAATCTCTCTGGACTTCTGCACCACGTATTTTTCGGGAGTGCTCACCACATTTCGGGAATCATGGCAGATACACACAACGAGAGGGAAAGCCCAGCCCACGTATATTCATGAATAAACATGACAGCTTGGATAGAGAAATGCCTTCCTCAGACCTAACCGGTCACAGATCATCTTTCCGCCCCTCGACTCTCAGGCTCCATTTCCTCGCCAAAGCACAACTGCAGAGAAAACGAAGCTGTCTTAAGGGAGTTCTCGCTCCCTCCCTCAGGTTCCGATGTGTGCCTGGACTTCGGAGCGTCGCCCTCAGACGCCAGGGAGGTTGAGAACCCCCCGCTAGCGGGACCAGTGAGACAACCCTTTGTCATCTGCCTCCCTCGCCAGCGGCCGAATAGCACGATCCTTTGTGATGGTTAGACTCCCCGGGCTCCCGGTTCCGCCAAGGCAGTGGTTGCTTCCTGAGCCCTTTTGACGCGCCAGCCGCGACCCTCTCCCAGGGAGGCGATTGGCTAGCCGGGGCTGACCTCCGCTCCGCAGTGCCGTCACCACACGGCCCCGCCCCCGCGCGGGGGCGGCCACTTGTGTGCGGCGGCCGGATTGGTCGCCCCGCTCCTCCGCGGGGGAGGGGAGGCGGGCGGCGCGCACTCGCGCGTGCGTGAGCTGGCGCGCGAGAAAGCGCTCGGTCGCGCCGAGGCTCGAGCGGCCGTCGCCATTTTGTAGGGTTCTCTCTGACGCGGGACCCGCCGCCACCGCCGGCACCACCCGGAGGTAGGAGAGATGCTGTGGGTGTGTGGGGAGCCGAGAGCCGGCCTGGCCGGACCTCGGGAGGGCCCGGGTTCGGGGCTGCTCATCCTCGGAGGAAGGTCCCGGGAAGACAACGGAAGGAGGCGGGGCCCGGCTCCGGAGGGGGCGGGGCGGGGGTCGGGCAGAGTCTTTGTTGGGACGTGAGCTGAAGGTAGGGCTGCCGAGGAAGGGGTTCAGGTGTGGGGCGGAAGAGAAAGCGGGCTTTTCGTTCTTAGTGTGGTGGGAGGTGATACCGCGCTGTGACAGGCGCACGGATTTCCCTCCAAAATCTTGTAACTAGGGACATTGAGGTGTTTCTTGCTTTCTGCTTGGCGTTTTCTTCCCCGTGCTAAGCCTTGAAAGCAGCCAACCTTGCAGATTAGCTGTGCCTGACCTCACGGCGATGTTGGACCTTGTTGTGCACTCTACCCCCCCCCCCCAATCTTATGTTGGCATTGTCACACGGCTTGCACACTACTTAGGAACAAACTGCTGTTCCTCTCTCAAAAAGAATAACTATGTGAGGGTCGGGAAGGTATTAATAGTGGGGCCATTAAATGGAAATGCTGCAGCGCTGTGCCATGTCTCACTTCACGCCTGACTTTTGAAATCTTGTTTGTAATTTGCCAGGCTCTTGTCAGGATGGTGAAGCTGTTCATTGGAAATCTGCCCCGGGAGGCCACAGAGCAAGAGATCCGCTCACTCTTCGAGCAGTACGGGAAGGTGCTGGAATGTGACATCATTAAGAACTATGGCTTTGTGCACATAGAGGACAAGACGGCCGCTGAGGATGCCATTCGCAACCTGCACCACTACAAGCTGCACGGAGTGAACATCAATGTGGAAGCCAGCAAGAATAAGAGCAAAGCTTCAACCAAGTTACATGTGGGCAACATCAGCCCCACGTGCACCAACCAAGAGCTTCGGGCCAAGTTTGAGGAGTATGGCCCGGTCATCGAATGTGACATCGTGAAAGATTATGCCTTTGTACACATGGAGCGGGCAGAGGATGCAGTGGAGGCCATCAGGGGCCTTGACAACACAGAGTTTCAAGGTGAACTGTTCTGGGGCTTGGGTGGCAGAGCTTCGTGGAGTCTAGCTCAAGGCAGAGGCAAGAACATAAGACCATGGGGCCGTGAGAGCGGCTTCCTCCATTGCCTTTTAATTGAAATGAATAGATGATATTTACCATCTTAAGTATAATTTACTCTTAGGGAAGTAAACATTTCCCATTATGTTTGCAAAGAGATTTCTCCATAACTGTGTTGGGTCACAAACTGTGGGCTACTTTCTCTGGTCTTCATTCACTTGAGTGCTGCTAGAAATCTAAGCTGCCTGGGCAGGGAGTGGGAGAAAAGGGCTGGAGACTCAGTTGCTGCTCTTGCTCTGATGCTTTGAATGATGGATGGTAGCAAAGAGGAAAAAGAGTATGTAGAGGAAGCACTGTATGAAAAATCTGTGATATGCCCAATTGGAGGAGAGTGTCTAAATTTGTTGAGTCTGTGAACTACAAGCAAAGGCAGGAAAGATACCATAGGTTCTTGTGCTCCACTTATCATTACTTACCTCTAACAGGTTAATTTTTTTTTTCCATAGAAATTCAAGGTTGAATGGGAATGATGGTCTTGCTTCTGGGGAAATTCCAGTGAGGGCATCATAGAGCTTACTGTATTGCTTACATTGACAATAAGTAACTATGTATTATCATTAATACCACAGGATCTTGTCTGAAAACCCTGGAATTATGTTACTATAGTAGCCACAATCTACATATAGCTAGTGAATTTAAATTCATTGAAGTCTCCGGTGTGGGCATATTTCAAGAATACAGGAGTCATAGGGGGAAATGGTTACTGTATTGGGAAATGTATTAACAGACCCACACTGCAAGAAGTTCATGGTTAGCACAGTCGACAAGGCTTTTATTGAGTGTCATCTGGTTCCTAAGTCAACCCCCCCCCCTCTTTTTTTTTTGCCATAAATACCACTAAAAAAGTTAAATATACAAAGATCCTCTGCTAACCCTAGAAAACAATGAAATTATGGGGAAAAGGGAAAGTTAATCAGAAAAGTCTAAGGATCCAAATAGTGAAACTTACTAGAGGTTCACTATTGTGTATAATAGTTTCATCACTGATGCCCTGGCCTAAGCCTAGGGCACAAGTTGTTGCCTTGTGTACCCCTCTGTGCTCTTCTTCATTATTAAATAGTGATCTCTGATGTGGCTCCTTCAAAGAATGACAGTGAGAGTAGAATGAGATGGTAAGTACATTTTGCCAATAAAGGCAATATATAATGAAAGATGAGCACTATTTGCAACTATGAATTTTTCCTACTCTGGTTAGAAAAATATTCAAAATGTGATAGTTAAACTCTCCCACCCCCACCCTACCCCATGACAGGGTTTCTCTGTGTAAGTCCTGGATGTCCTAGAACTCACTTTGTAGACCAGGCTGGCCTCCAACTCACAGAGTTTAAGCCACCACCATCTGGCTTAAACTTTTTTTTAATTTTTACTTTTACTTTAGAACAGTGCTACCACATTTCAACTGAAAAATTCCTAATTACTCTCACTTGCTATGGAAGGTGGTCATGGATGGACGGGAACGGAAGGAGTTTTCTTGCCCCACCCCCCACCCCCTGGTTCTGGTATAATCTGAGGGCCTACGAATGCTGGGCAAGTGCTCTACCATTATCCTGTATGTTCCCATCCCTGAAGAAGGGTTCACTTATCAGGTAACAAAATAAATGGGAAAAACTTAAAACCAAGTACTAACTTTGCAGATAAATTCTCATAGTATAATATTAAATGCCCTTTTAAGTTCTAAAGGAAATGGGGAAATAGGAGTTAACTTAGAGGGATGGGTCATGTGGTTTTCTTGTTTGGTTGTGGGGTGCTGAATATTGAACCCAGGGTCTTGAGTATGTTATATACACAGTACCCCTGAACTATGCTCCTTGACCATTATATTTGTTTAGTTAGTAACAAATATAATTACATAAGAAATGGGGATCTGAATAATGCAATAAAGGTATTTTATTATATATGTACATATATAATCACTTCCATAGAAAGTACAGACAATAAACTGAGTTGAAAAAGAGGAATCATTTATTTGGCTTCACGTTCTCTTTCTGGCTCTTATGAAGAGTGGTTTACTCCAAGTTATACATGCAGATATATTTGTAATGAGCTATTTTTTTTCCAGGTGGCAACAGAAAATTTAGTATTTGATATGAATTGTTTGTTGAGACAGGTTCTTGACATATGGCCTAGGCTGGCTCTCAAACTCAAAATCCTACTTCAGACTCCTGAGTGCTGGGGTTGTATGTATAATTCTGTCACATATCTTACAGAAAATACAATCTAGATGCCAATTTGACATTCTGTCCAATTTAAAGTTTTTTTGGTCTAAAAAGTGCCACTTTGAGCATCATTTGAACCTTTACTTCTATGCATTTATTAATGGTTGTCTACAATTTATATCTTGCATTGTATAACTTCTAAAGACAGAATCTGAGTTTACCTGGGTCTTTCAAGATGTTTCCTCTCCACAGGCAGCAGTGAATGCAGTTTGAATTGGAAACCATAACGATGCTGTTCCCAAGTAACCATCCGGGCAGCTGAATTGGGAAGGATATGTAAGAATTTAGGGGTGTCGTTTCAGCATCAATTGGTCATTAGTATGTCAGCTACATCTCCAGTCTTCTTTGGACTCTGACCCAAGATAGAATTAGAATTTATAATTAAGTTTCCCACCTTTTAGCATTTTAATACTCTCTTTTGTTCCAGCTTTCAAGAGAAAATACTTTAGTGGGCTGGTTTTCTGGCAAATTTCAGTAACTTGGAGGTTTGAGAAAATTTACGAGTTCCATCTGTCTATCTAGTAGAGTAGCAAAACTTCTGTTTCTAAAGATAACAGAGAAATATAGTACTGTTTCAGAATTTGAGATTTTAAAATTGAAAGCCCTTGTAACCTTTGGAAAGACTAGGTGTAAAACAATGGAGCCACCTATCCTTTTTTATTACATGTGTTTTTAGCTCTAGGTCAAAAACAAAAACTTAACTGGCATCCTTTCCACAACTACAGAAATAGATTTTGCCACGAATGTTGATGAAGTAAAGCACTCTCATCCTCTGAAGTGAAAAGCAGGAAGAGGGCTGAGACTTCAGTAAAAATCACTGTATTTGTCACTATATCTGTTTGAAAGCCAAATGGCTTTTAACCCTCTAAATTAGAGAACTCTATATATGAAGTATAAATGGGGACACAATGTTTCTGATAAGTATGTAGCAAGCACTGTAGCCCTTAATAACTATATGATTGGGAATACTTAAAATCTCAGATGGCCACATGCTTTCAGAGAATTAATGCCATCTGCTTGCTGTCTGTCAACTGCATCATCAGTGGTCTTGTGAAGACTGTCTACTAACAGCTGGGTCACAAGCTTGAGTACTCCCCTTCCCCCAAGACAGGTTCTCTGTAGTCCTGGCTGTAGACCAGGGGGTGGCCTCTGCCTCCTAAGGGCTGGGATTAAAGGTGTGGGTCACTATACCCATCCCAAAATGTTGATCTTCTTTTACATGGGACCACAGTCTCTAAAAAGCTAGTACTGGGCCAGGTAGTAGTGGCGCACGCCTTTAATCCCAGCACTCAGGAGGCAGAGCCAGGCGGATCTCTTTAAGTTTGAGGCCAGCCTGGTCTACAGATCAAGATCCTGGATAGGCACCAAAACTACAGAGAAACCCTGTCTCAAAAAACAACAACAACAACAAAAATAGTACTATTTTTACTTTATTTTTGTGTGGTGCTGGGGATGGAACTTGGCTTTGCACACAGGAGCCAAGTGCTCAACCATTGAGATGCATGTCCAGCCCCAAAAGCTGGTAGTTTTAATATCTAACTCTTCTAAGAGGCTTTGCTCAAATAGTTCTGATCCTGAGGAAAAAACTAGGGGTGGGGTTGAAATCTACAGAGGTCCTTTTAATTCCCACAGGTACAGATGAAGCCAATGATAGCCAAGTATGACTTGAGTACCCAACATAGCACCTGCACACATTCCTGGAGAAACATGGTGGATAAAAGATTGCTGTTGAACTGGGAGTGTTGTAGGGTTTGGGGTGATGCTGTGCTGGAGGTTGAGCCCAGGGTTGTCTTACATGCTAAGAGGCGTGTGCTTTTTCCATTGAGCTTAGACCTAACTGGAGGTGGAAAAGATGCCTTCTAACACCACTGTTAAGCGAGGTTTTGTTAGGTATCTAGCTTGATTTGGAAGTAGTAACGTAAGTCTTAGTTAAAAAAAAAAAAAAAAAAAAAAAAAAAAAAAAAAAAAAAAAAAAAAAAACCAGCAAATGACTAGTCTCTAAGAACTATGATGTTTACTTTTATTTGGGTGAGGGAAAAAGTGTTAATGAGTAATAATAATTTTAATCTGTTTCCTCAAGGCAAACGAATGCATGTGCAGTTGTCAACTAGTCGACTTCGGACTGCCCCTGGGATGGGAGACCAGAGTGGTTGCTATCGGTGTGGGAAAGAAGGACACTGGTCCAAAGAGTGCCCAGTAGACCGTACAGGGCGTGTGGCAGACTTTACTGAGCAATACAATGAACAGTATGGAGCAGTGCGCACGCCCTATACCATGGGTTATGGGGAATCCATGTATTACAACGATGCCTATGGAGCACTTGACTACTATAAGCGCTACCGGGTCCGATCTTATGAAGCTGTGGCAGCAGCCGCTGCAGCTTCTGCATACAATTATGCAGAGCAGACCATGTCTCATCTTCCTCAAGTCCAGAGCTCAGCTGTGCCCAGTCACCTCAACTCCACTTCTGTTGATCCCTATGACAGACACCTATTGCAGAACTCCGGCTCAGCTGCCACCTCAGCAGCCATGGCTGCCGCTGCCCCTTCCTCCTATTATGGAAGGGACAGGAGCCCACTACGTCGGAATGCAGCTGTGCTCCCTGCAGTTGGAGAGGGCTACGGTTATGGGCCAGAGAGTGAGATGTCTCAGGCTTCAGCAGCGACACGGAATTCTCTGTATGACATGGCTCGGTATGAGCGGGAGCAGTATGTGGACCGAGCACGGTACTCAGCCTTTTAAAAACTGGAGGTGAGAGTTGGGTGAATGTGGTTGAAATTTGAATTTAGTTGCCTACAAGAGACCTTTGCTTCACTGGAGAGCCAGAACACCAAACAAAACCCTACCCAAAATATACAAATTACATGTTTTCAGTATTTTCTGTAGTTTCAGCCACAGGTTTATTTAGCCTGTTGAAGAGTTAGTATGATTCCAGTGTGTTACTTCTCAAATAGTAACAAGCTCAGTTAGTGAAAATATTATTTTAAAAGTTGTAAACAAGCCAGGCAGTGGTGTCACATGCCTTTAATCCTGGTACTGGGGAGACAGAGGCAGATGGATCTCTGAGTTTGAGGCCAGCCTGGTCTACACAGTGAGTTCCAGGACAGCCAGAGTTACAAAGAGAAACCCTGTCTCAAGAAAAAAAAACCAAAAAGGAAAAAAAAAGTTGTAAGCAGAAACATGGTATGGGGTAGGGGGTTGGAGTGAGGTGTGGGGAAGCTAACATATATTGGCCCTTTGTTGTATAAACAGTTATTTCCTCATTTAGGAAAGAACTAAGTCTCAGAGAGCATCAGTACTTTGCGTATGGATCATCTGGTAAAATGAGAGGTAGAGCCAAAATTCAGACTCAGACCTTAGATTCATACTTTTTCCAGCCAGGCAGTTTTGGCACACACCTTTAATCCCAGCCAGCACTTGGGAGGCAGAGGCTGGTAGATCTAAGTTTGAAGCCAGCCAGGTCTACAGAGTGAGCTATAGGACAGCCAGGGCTGCAGAAAAACTCTATCTTGAAAAACCAAAACAAATAATAAAATCAATATTCTTCCCACTACTAAACTGCTGTGGTGGCGGTAAAGGGTACATTAGGGAGCTAGTAATGGACAGCACAGTGAGAATTTTAACCCTTTAACTTCAAGGGTTTCCAGTTTGCTAATAAAACACTTCTTGGAGTAGCACATGGTGGTGCATACCTGTAATCCCAGTACCAGACAGGATGAGGCAAAAGGATTACAAGACGATAGACTAGGTTACTTAACGGCAAGTTCTAGCAAAGTCTAGGAAACAGAGCAAGACTCCGGTCACAAAACACAAAACCCAACTATTTCTTGGGTCATTAGCATTTATCAAATGAAGTTCTTAGGTGTGTTACTTTTTAAATTAGATAAAGCCCTAATGTTTTAAGACACTTCAGTTCTCAATGTTTTCAGGATGTGTTCCAAGAAGTCCTTCTTCTAGCCCACAGCATGGTTTTGTGGGCATTTAAGCCCTACAAAGATGTAGCCTATGATAGAATTCCTGTTTCTTTCGGCAATTTTTTTTTTAAGGGAACACTCAAGGAATTAGATAAATTGATAATTTCTGATATATATAAAATCTTGTAGGTGGCGACACTGGAAATTTAATGTTCCCCTATTTCAGGAAGTGTGTACAAAGAGTGTTAGAATGGCAAGAATTGGGGCTATTCAGAGACAAGTAAACTTCATTAGAATGGAAATGGCATTTACAACATACAGTTCTCTCATGGTTTTCCTTGTACTTTGAAGTTGAGCATCACTTGAGTTAGAACCCCTTCAATGCGGTTAAACAAATTACCACAGAGACACCAGTGTTCCCAACTTATCCCGACTTCGTATGTTAAGAAAACAATGGCATGTATGTTTGTTAAGTTATATGCTGTAGAGTTGTAAGACTTGGGATTTAAGATCATCATTCAGTCATGTGCTCAGCATGTGAATGGAGCTTGCTATTAATTTCTACAGCTGGATCTACCGTGAGATACCTCTGATAAAGTTAGTATTAATCTATTAAGATAACTTTAAGTATGTTTAAAAGTTAAATATTAAATTAGTATAATATAGCCTTTAAGGGTACTGTTAGGACATTTTAAAAGTGCATTTTAACTTCAGTCAGTAGCTGTTCAACTAACCTCTTTTTAGTGATGACTTTTAAAGAAACTTACCTTCCAGGTGTGAACCTCAAATGGACTGAATAACCCTGAGTTGGTTGCAGTCCCAGGAGCCTGATGTTAATGAGGCTGCCAGGATGAAATACTCTACAACTGTTGGGGATCCAAATTCAGGTCTCACCCTAACAGAACTGATCCAAGAACATCACAGCTTTTGAAGTCGATTGGCACAGATCAAGACCAAGATTTGGCCCTGTGTCTGTATTAAGTAGAGGAGCTTGGTGTGAGTTAACTTTTTTTTTCCCCCAGCCATTGGTGTCTGGAGTTCCCATCATCAATGGAGGAATTAGACAGTCTTAGCAGTGGTTTCTTCTTTTGATTTGTCAAGGGATATTTGGTCAATTAGAAAACTACTGCTACTATGGTTCTGAACTGACAGTGTGCCATGTAGATAACTTAAAGGGTGACTGACTAACTGCTCTTTGAGACTCTATCTAGTCTTTGTGACTACATTTTTTAAAAAAATGTTTTCTTTGGAACATTTGTAATGTAAAATTGGGCTGGGCATGGGTGGTGGATGTCTGTAGTCCCAGCTACTTAGGATTGCTTTAGAACAGAAGTTCATGGTCATCGTGGGCAACATAATTAAATCCCATCTCTTAAAAAGGAAAAGAGAGAAACTGACTATATCTGATATCTTACCATCTTTTGCTTCTTTTTCCTGGACAAAATTCCTACAAAATTAATCTGTAGTCATTGAAAATGTGTACCTTCCTTGAAGCAGTGGTAGCCTTCTACTACAGGGGTTACCTAAGTTAAGACAGGAGAAAGCTGAGTTTGCATCTTGTACAGCATACAGCTGTAAGCAGGTTCCTAGATGTAGCTATTAGACTCCTGGGTGATTTTGTGGGATACACATTCAACCCAGTCTGACTTGATTTTGTTTTGTTCTTTTGTTTCTCCCTCTCCCCCCCTGGAATACAGGACGGGACCAGGGCCCTTGTACTCGGAACCAGGCTGCTCTCCAGGCATTGTGTAAGCCTCTTGTGTTGTGCTTTCTTTCAGGTAGGATAATTGCGGACTGAACCCTCGGGCTGCGGTCATATATGAGAACTTGGTCCTCGCGGTCCCCTTTGCCGGGATGTTTCCATTGCTTCATGTTTCAGTAAACAAAGGAATTTGTGACCAACTATGTTTCTTTTCTTAATTCTGAGTTGACTCTCCTTCCTCGATGCTAGTTGTCTGTCCTTTATTCTCAGCCTCTGAGCAGCCCTAGGTAAGGGTCATGCTGGCGTCCCCCTTTCTCCTGTACAGTGGAGCCCCTCGTAATCTTGCTCTCCCTAGGGGTTGAGCCCTTGGTCCCGCCTTCCTGCAGCACCTCCTCTCCCTTTAAGATGACCATGTAGTGGCGAGCAGCCTTTAACTCCTGTTAGCTCTGGACTATAACACTGAAGCTCAATTTCTGAAGTTGCTAGGACCGTTGGGGTTTTGTTGTTGTTTCAGTTTGATTTGTTTGTTTGTTTTGTTTTTTTGTTTTCCTGGTTTTGTCTGACCTGTGATCGTGGTATAGCATTAGCTGAAATTTAGCCTTGTTTTATTCCACTCCTCCCATTTTTTTTTTTTTTTTTGACAAATAAATGTTTCTAACACTTGATCTTTTCCTAATTGAGTGACTGTTATTTACCACTAGTGTCTTCTGATTCTCTTTCCCGGTTGTGCTTGAGCTATAGAATTCAAATGAGTGAATGCCTAAAATGTAGAAGGCAGTTGAGTGGAGCAATATGGTTTCAGAAATAGACAGCTGAGCAAAGTTAGCTTGTGTCTTGAGACACTGGTCACTTTCGCGCAGCCGCTGGCTAGGCTCCTTTCTCCAAATAACCAGAGCTATTCTACAGCGGACCCAGCGCACTGGTGATAGAAGCCCCAAAGGAAATCCTGTGTCATGAGAAGGCTAAGCTAGAGTAAATCCCATCAAGTGGACTTAATTTAACATCATAGTGTGCTGAACAGGTAGCTCACTCTTTAGAAGCAAGCATTTCAGTTCCTAGCACCCACATGGTGGCTTACAACCATCTCTATATACCTCCAGTTCCAGGGGATCTGATGCCCTCTTCTGACCTCATCAGGCACCAAGCAGGCACAGCAAGGTACATAAATACATATATACATACAGCCACTCATACACTCACAAAAATTTTTTTAAAAATATTTTTTAGAGAACAAACATTTTAGGCTTGGATTAACACCCTCCCCAGAAGGCTTGATAAAACACTCCCTCTGCCCCCCCCCAATCACTCTCCCTTTCACCACTCCTGTGTTTTGTGACAAATTGTCTCTATGTGGCCCTGGCATGTGCCACAGAGCAGACCAGTCTCAACTTGTGTAGATCCTCCTGCGTCTGCCTCTGCAATCTTGGGATTAGATAGAAGTCATCATTCCTGGATGCTTTATACTGTGTTTACTGGGGGAAGGAGAGGTGCTGGAAAGACAGCTCAGCAGTAAGGGCACTGACTGTTCTCCCAGAGGATCTAGGTTTGATTCCCAGCACCCACATTGGTGGCTCACAACTGTCTGTAACTTCAGTTCCAGGGAATCTGATGTCCTCATCTGACCTCCAAGGGTACTGCATGCATGAGGCAAAACATCCATATACATAAAAATCTCAGTAACTTAAAAAAAAAAAAAAGAAAAAAGCTAGGCATATAGCTACATGGTAAAGCACAAAGCCCAGGGTCAGTTTCCTCTTTCTCCCACCAGCAAAGGCAGGGGAGGGAGTGTGTGTGTGTGTGTGTGTGTGTGTGTATTCATGTAAACTGACTTAGGAGCTCTTAAAATGACTTCTCCAAGTATTCATATTTCTGCTAGGATTATGCTTTAGCTAAAATGAATGTGAGATTGATTTTAGCGGGGGGGGGGGGGGCATGGGAGGAGTCGTTTTTAAGACAGGATCTGTAGTTGACATTAGTCTTGAAATCACTATGTAGCTGACACTTTCCTTGAACTCCTAATCTACCCCCTTTAACCTCTAATGTGCTAGGATTACAGGTATGCACCACTACTCCTGGGTCAGTAAGGCAGTTTTGCTGGATCAGAAAATATACTTTGAACAGAGAATAGGCTGAGTCCAGCACATATACCTGTAATTCCAGCACTCCGTATAAGAGGACTATCAGAAGCTGGAGGTCAGCTTTAGCTATATAGCAAATGAAGATAGCCTGAGCTTTGGGACCAATCTCAGAAAAACTCAACCATTTCTCCAGCCTCTCTTAATTTTGAAGTTTTATTTATTTATTGGGGGGAGGGAAGAGGGAATGAATGTGGGTGCCTGAGTGCCAGTGCAGGAGCACTCGGGTCAGAAGAAAACTTGTAGGGTGGTTCTGCCCTTCTACCATAGGTTCTAGGGATCAGGCTTCTGCAGCAAATACCTGTCTAACTGGCCCTTCTAAAAACTTTAACTTGAAAAAAACAAAGTTGTGCAAAGTGCACATGAATTCAAGGCCATCCTGGTCCACAACTCAAGTTACAAGATAGTCAGGCTACACACACAAACTCTGTCTCAAAAAAGCAGAAATAATCTTTTTTTTTTTTTTTGGGGGGGGGGGTCTGTATATGTATATACACAGGCTGGAATAAGAGGTCAATACAGGATATTTAGCTAAATTAGCTGGCCAACCAGTCCTAGGATCTTCTTGTCTCCCCTTTCTACATCTCCCAACTCTGGTGTTCACCTCAGCACCCAATTCTTCCAAGAGTCCTAAGGATCTGACCTCTGGTCTTATGGCTGAGCAATAAGCACTTTAATTTTTGAGACAGGGTAGCCTAGCCTCATTTTAGGCTCACTATATAGCTTTAGAGGACCTTCATCTCCTGATCATCCTGCTTCCTGAGTGCTGGGATTATACGCATGTACCATTGCACTTAGTTCTATGCAGTCCTGGGGATCAAACCAAGGACTTCATGTGTAGTGTGCAAGCACCCTACCAACTGAGCTACATCCCCAATTTAAAAAACAATTTTTTTTTTTCTTTTTTAGCATTTCAATTACCCCAGAGTGGCCTCTTAACTTGCAATATGGCTAAGGCTGGCCTTGAACTCCTGATTCTCCTGCTTCTAATCTCCCAAGTGGTGGAATTAAAGGCATAAGCCTCTAAAACTAACCCAAGTTGTTTTTTGTTTTTTTCTTCTTCCATGAGACAGGGTTTCTGTGTAGACCAGGCTGTACTGGAACTCAGAGATTCTCCTGCCTCTGCCTCTACAGTGCTGGGATTAAATGTGTGTACCACCACCACCTGGCCCAAGAAAAATTTTAAGTCAACACTTTGAAGGTCTTTAGCTCCTATATATTAAAACTGAATGATGGAATAAACCTTGCGTAAGCTTTACTGTAACCTATACAGAAACGGTGGCATGAACATTCTGATTACATGTGAAATTTTCAGAGATCAAATACTGAACCTTGTGTGTGCCTAATGTACTTGCCCCCTAAGTTAATCCCACCCCACCCATTCTACTTTTTTAAAAAATTTTTTTAAAGATTTATTTATTTATTATGTGTATAGCATGTCCTGCCTGCAGGCCAGATGAGGGCACCAGATCTCATTACAGATGGTTGTGAGCCACCATGTGGTTGCTGGGAATTGAACTCAGGACCTCTGGAAGAGCAGTCAGTGCTCTTAACCTTTGAGCCATCTCTCCAGCTCTCACATTCTACTTTTTAAAAAGATTTTATTTTACGTGAATGGTTGTTTTGCCTGCATGTGCCTAGTATCTGTGGAGGTCAGAAGAGGGCACTGGATCACCTACAACAGGCATTGTAGACAGTTCTACCACATGGGTGCTGGGAATCAAACCCCAATGGTCTGCAAGAGCAGCCAGTGCTTCTAACAGCTGAGCCATCTCTCCAGCCCCTTGGACTTCCTTTGAGATGGGGTCTTGCTCACTTTGTTATCCGGGCTGTCCTCAAACTGTCACCACCCGCTCTCATGCTTTGTTACAGAGTATACCACTTCTAACTCCACATATTTGATGCTTAATAATTTTCTGACTTTTTGAGTAGAGGCCAGAATGACAATGTATAGAAAGAAGTCCATGCCCACACTCCAATTAGCAAATGAAGTACAAAAAGCTCGTATTAATTGTAACCTTCCATAGAAAGGTAGGACTACCCCTGTTATCACACAAACGAAATTAAGACAAAGCCACTGATACTTCTTTGTGATTGGTATGCATACTACCAGGCAAAACAATAAAGATGTGTAGCTATCAAGCCAAACATGGTGGTGCACACCTTTAGTCCTAGGACTTGGGAGGTAGAAGCAGGAGGATCTCTCTAAGTTTGAGGCCAGCCTGGTCTAAATAGAAAGCTCTAGAACTCGGTCTCAAAAAACAAAACAAAACAGAAAACCAACAAAAAATGTGCAGGTATTGACCACACCAGAATCTCAAGTGGTACTCTGTGTTAGGTTTTGACAGACAAATTTAACATGGTAGGTAGTTTAATTTATCTTGATCCCCTTCACCCTCAAATCATTGGCAGAACATGCAAGGAAAAAAACCTATATAAATAGTTCTATAGCGCCATGGCCAGATAAGACTTGGGAAAACTTGTATTGAATTGTTCAGTCTGCAGCCACATGTAAATCTTAAGTATTTAAACTATATCTAGTAGTACTCAGAAATTCAATTTTCAAAAAATTTACATTCGCACACGCCTTTAACCCCAGCACTCGGGAGGCAAAGCCAGGTGGATCTCTTAAGTTTGAGGCTAGCCTGGTCTACAGAGTAAGATTCAGGACAGGCACCAAAACTACACAGAAACCCTGCCTTAGGGGGAAAAAAATACATTTTTTATGTGTATGTGTGTATCTGTGTGACTATATGCCATGTCTAGGCAGGTGCCCATCAATGCCAAAAGAGAGCATTGGATACCCTGGAGCTGTAGTTATAGGTTGTGAGCCACCATGGGGGTAGGGGGGAGATGTGAACCAAACTCAAGTCCTCTGGAAGGGTAGCATGCTAAGCCATCTTTCCAGCTCCATAAAACTTTATATAATCTAAGAGGCTAAGGACTACTATAATTTGATAGTAAAATTATATTAAGAAATTTTTTCCTTTCACTTCTCCGTAATAAATAAACCTTGAGAAAGGCTTAAGTATTCAGCCAGTTAGAACTGCCAAGGAGTAAACAGATGTTTTTATTTCTAAACTTCAGTTCTTCCATTAGAAGCTGCACATTGTAGGTACAAATTCCTCTCATTAACCAAGATGAAGTTTCTCAACATAGACTTTCCAAGTCCCATGAGACCTCTCACTCTAAATGCTCCTGAACTTTATCTGATATTTGAACTCCTGCTCTGTACCAGAATATGGTGATCAATGTGTACCTACTAAAGAAGTGAACCTTAATTCAGTTGTGCTAAGCACTGTGAAAGGCCAAATATACTCTAATATATAAACATCCGAGTCCTATAGAGGGCGGCTATCCCAAATGAAGGGGAGGGAGACACACCCATCAGCCACAAAGGTAGCTCTGAGGACTGAGCAAAGTTGTGGAGGAAACCATAAGAGTAAGTGATGGGAGCCACTCATGCTGAGCCTTGTAGAAGACTGTGAAGGATTTTTTTAGAAGACACAGATTTATCATAAGCTCATTAATTTTTCTTTAGAGATCACTGATGGAAAAGAAAAGAACAGATCGTAGATGAGGTCTAAAACAATACCTTGTAGCTAGGAAATGGTTCACAGATAAAAGATTATCAGGTGGCAGTCTGGGGGGAGGGCTTAAATCTCTGAAATCGATCAAGCTGACTTTTATATTCAACAGTGGCTGAGCACATGCTGTGGGCCAGGCCATGTCTGAATGAAATAGTAGAGAACACGGGACGACAGAGTCACTTGGAGATCTTAGAGACCACTGAGATGAATATAAAAGGTAGGTTAGGAACACAGGTCTGAAATCAAATTCTGGGTTAATAGTGCATTGCTGCCACCACTTACTTAAAGACTAAGAATGGAAATCCTGATGATGTGAACACACTTGCAATCCTAGGACTTGAGAGGTAAAGGTAGCAGGATCAAGAATTTAAAGTTATCCTCTACTACACAGTGAACTCAAGGATAGTCTGAGTTACAGACTATCCTGTGTGTTGGCTGTGTGAGGCAGAGCCCTGGGTACTGACCCAAGCGAGGCTCAGCCATAGCAGCAGCATTCTGTGAAACACACATACAAGGGAAAGTAAATGCTGACTTAAATTTTTTCACTGTCTGGGAGAAAAGCAGCCAGGTTCCGTGAAAACTTCCTGGTGTTAGTGCAATGCCTTTTTGGGGTTGGGATGGGAGCACAGAATTGCTAAGTACTAAGGCTCAGCTCTGCTTGGCACAAGCTCTTGTAACAAAGCCTTGCTTCATCTTTTAGGTCTGCCTGAGACAGCCTTTGACCTACTACTTTCCTCTGATTTCCAGCGACACAGTGAAGACAGGCACAGAAAAGAAAGCAATGTACTGCAAGGAGCTTTTCCCAAGGACAGAAAGAGGTTGGTTGTCTGCAAAATGCCACCCCATCCTCCCAAAGGGAAGCAGTCTGCCTAGGTTTGTGGCTTTTCAGAATTTCACTCAGTAGGATCCTCGGGGAGTTTACTGTTCTTGGAAATTTGAAAAGGAAAAGAAAACAAAAAACCCAACATATCCCAGGGAAGAATCACTTATTTGTCAATCTGTGCCTATGTCAAGGGAACTCAAGTGCAGGAAACAGAATCCACTCCAAGAACTCACAGGATGAACAAAAGATTGGCAAGGTGAATTCTAAAGAGTGCTTCAGTTTGATGGACCTTTAAGGATCCAGACCAAATAGAATTCACATATCCACCATCACCTCTGCTAATCATAAGACCAAATGATTGTATTTGGCTCTCCCAGTAATTAAAGGAACTAAAGTTTAGGAATGCTAAATGATTTACTGTACCTTACAGTAAAGAAAAGCCCCCACTCCAATTCCTGGTGCTTGTTTACCTTAGGAAACCAAAGGACAAAAAACTGAAACACCTATCAGCAACTGGCAAAGGTCCTGAAAAGCTAGAATCCTGCTGCCATACACACATTAGAAAGAGTTCTCGTTCTTCATATATCAAGGCCAACTAGGCAGCTGGCAGTGGCTGGAACTATCAAGAGGGAGACGTGAACCAGGTGTAGTGGCACATGCCTGTAATTCCAGAACTTGGGAATCAGGAGCAAGTGGCTATCTGTGACTCTGAACCCATCCTGGTCTACATAGCGAGTTCCAAGACAGCCAGAACTACAGTCTTGCCGGGCGGTGGTGGCGCACACTTTTAATCCCAGCACTCGGGAGGCAGAGCCAGGCGAAGCTCTTTGAGTTAGAGGCCAGCCTGGTCTACAGAGCAAGATCCAGGACAGGCACCAAAACTACACTTAAGAAACCCTGTCTCAAAAAACAAAAAAAGTCTTGAAAAAAATAAAATAGGAGAAATGAAGCTGCAGGCAGGACCCAGGTCAGTCAGGCTGAGGGAAGCAGCTCTGCCGTTAGGTCTTGCATCTCCAAGTAACAGGGCACTCCTGGGGCATGTCATACTTCCCCTATTTGCTCTCCAAGAGACAGGGCACTCCTGAGGCCTAAGATACATCCACATATTTGCCTTTCTAGGGTGCTGTTTGATTTTTGGGGGACAGGGTATTTATTATTGTATCTCAGGAATTTACTATGTAGACTTGGCTGAGATCAAATTTGTGGCAGTCCTCCTGTCTCCCAAGTACGATATTCAAGGGGTAAGCCATTACACGGAGCTTTAGATTGCTAAACTCTTAAACTCACTGGCTGGGATAATTCTAGCCTACAAGTGACCATCCTTGAGTCCTGTAGTACTACTCTAGAATCCAGAATCTGGTCCTCGAATGTCATTCAGGTTTTTTTTTTTTTGTTTGTTTGCTTTGTTTTTGTTTTTGGCATACAAATGGATGCTAAGGCAGTTAAGAGCACTGTCTGCTTTTTAGCAAGGGGAAATGGTACATACCTTTAATCCCATATGCTGGAGGCAGAGGGTAGGAGAGTCTCGAGTTCAAGGCAAGCCTGATCTACATAGTGAGCATAACGACATCCAGGACCTACAAAGAGATGCCACCACCAACAACAACAACAAAAATAAAAGAACACTGGCTGCTTTTGCAGAGGACCTGAGTGACACACCCATACACACACCACACATATATATGCATGTAAAACATAGTTTAAAAAAGAAATGAACCAGCTGGGGTAGAAAAGGCAGAGGTGGTATATTCAAGAGATAGTTTCCATAAAATATTTACTACCAACTGCCCATTTTATGTGTTGCAGGAAGTAAATTGGGCTTGTAGTGGTTGGAGCTCAGCAGTAGAAGCTGGGGCATATATTTTTATTTTTATATATTATATATATATTTATACTAGGGCAGAAAATTTCCTATCTGTCTCCCAGTTTTATGAAAATAGTCAATGAATGAGCAAAGAAATTGGTCAAGTACCACAAAATACACACACTAGGCACACGTAGCCTTTAGCCATTGCCAAATGTCACAGCTGAGATGGAGCTATCCAGAAAAATACTGATCTAGAGGGAGATTGTAAAACAGCCCAGAAGACTGAAGAACAGGCAAATATAATCATAGCTCACCACCCCCACCCCTTGGTAAAATATAGGACTAAATCTAGTGTTTTAGTATGCCATATGCCAAGTACTCTTGGACTTGTTAAGAGAGAGTCCTCTGCTTGAAACTTATAAGTTCCTAGGCTGGCCTTGAATTCACTCCATGTAGCTCAGGCAACCTTTGAACTTCTGACCCTCCTACCTTAAGTCTCTTGAGTGATTAAAGATTACAGCTATGTACCAGTAAGTACATATTATTCTTCTTCCCAACAGCCAGTAAGATTTACTAAGGATTACTGTCTGCAAAGAGAAATTACAAATATAGTCAGGATGTCTTGGCACTAACTGAAGTAACAGGCAGGGCTTTTATCAGCTCACCAGCCCCAGGAAATACATACTTGAGAGTGCAGATTTGTCCCTTGAACTATGGGGTTGTGACATGGAGTGGTATAACATTAGAAAGGGCACCGACAGATCCAAATGCAAAGGGAAAGGGCACCGACAGATCCAAATGCAAAGGGAAAGGGGGATCTAACATGTTTCAGAACATCAGTGTAGTGTGCCTGAAACAGTAGAGCAACAACAAACTGAGCTGGAAGGCTACAAGAGGGTGTATAGTGGAGGGAGCCTAGAAATTGAGTTATATGACAAGTTGTAGAAATTAGTTAATTTGAAGCATCACACAAACAAGAAGGTCAAATGAGCAATAAGACATAAATCTGAAATTTTTCCAGGAGAATCTGAGCTGAAAATGGGGAATTTCTGAATATAGCAAGCCCTGGCTCATGTTAAGTGTACTGGAGACAGGAAGATGACAAAGAACAAAATGTAAGAGCTCTCTGGAGCCTCCTATATCAAGAGGTCAGAGAGGGAAAGAGAAAACTCAGAAGAGATTGGAAGGGCCCTGGAAGACTATATAACTATGTTAAAGCTAAGAACTGATCAGGGGTTGAGATTAACTTCAAAGCACCACACAGTTTTTGTAGACAAAAATGACCTTCAATTTGATTGTGGTGATTATCACCACCACTTGTTAATGTGTGTTTGTCAAAATGTTTTGACCTGCACTCAAAACCAGTATAGTGCATTGTATGAAATTAAGTGAATTAAGCCAAGTTTAAGACAGTACACCTGTAATCTCAGCACTGAAGAGGTACAGGCAAGAGGATCACAAGTTCAAAATCATCTTGTGTTATATAGGGAGTTCAAAACCAATTTGGGGAGAAAAGTAATCAGCAGGCTTATTCAGCAGTGTGTTGCACTTACTTGCCAGCCAAAATATGCCTACTGATACAGTAACAGCACGACAGCTATGAGGAGGACAGTTAACCACTTTCCGATTGGTCAGAGCCCACTCCACAGAAGAGAACTCTCACCTAGTCACAGAACCCTATGACTGGGTAAGTCATAGGCCCTAGAGAGAAAGCTACTACTGTTGTTTTTAGCATTCATGTTTATGCCCAAATAATGCTACTGTCAGCTTTGGTCAAAGAAACTTCTTTTTGCAGATGACAGCAATTGTGGTTGAGACTTGTTAACGGGTCAAGTATGAAGAATTAACTATGTTGAATACTCAGCCCTAAATGGGACATGTTATACTTACCATCCAGAATTAAGGAAATATCAATGAAGAGGGCACATAAAGAATGTTAAGAGCTGGGTGGTGGTGGTGCATGCCTTAGTCCCAGTACTCAGGAGGCAGAGGTAGAAGGATCTCTGAATTTGAGGCGACCTAGTCTACAAAGAGTTCCAAGATAGCCAGAGCTGTCATACAGAGAAACCCTATCTCTCAAAACAAAACAAACAAACAAACAGAAAAGGAATGTAAGAATGAGGGGAGATGGCATTGGGAAATGCTGTCTTCCTGACCTGGATGTTAAACTAATGAACTCACAACAGCACTGATTACTTCATTAAGGCCTGTACAAAATTGGGACTATCAACATTCCATTATATTATAGATCCTCATCAGTAATATTGCTAGGGGAGGGAGACACTTTCTTCAGTTACCCATGCTGCTGTAAGCAGTCCTAAATAAACTTTCTGAGACCAAAAAGAAAAAACACCAAGTAGAAGGGTAGAGAATTAGATGGGAAGAAGAGGATGAAGGAGAGCTGAAGAGTAACAAGAGAAGAGAAGTAAGGGGCTGAAGAGTAGACTCGGGCATTAGGAGCTGCTTACTGCTCTTGCAGACTAAGGGTTCCCACACTTAAACTGGGCAGCTAACAACCTTGTAAGTCCAGCTCCAAGGGATCTGATGTCCTCTGCTGGCCTCTGATGAGACTGCATTCATGTGCACATAACACACACCCAGACACACATTAATTAAATCTTTTAAAAAGGCAGTGCAAGTAGTGGTGAATTATGATCAAAATACATTATATACATGTATGAAAATATAATGAAATCCAAAATTGTACAGTTAGTATAGACTAATAATCTTTGTGCCTTTAATTACTGGTCCATCTTTTTTTTTTTTTTTTTTGCCGGAGCTGAGGACCGAACCCAGGGCCTTGCGCTTATCTAGCAAGCGCTCTACCACTGAGCTAAATCCCCAACTCCTACTGAGCCATCTTGACAACCCTTGTTTTTAAATGAACAAGTATCAGGAAGTAATGAGACAATGTAAAACATGCAGATATAATAGTATTGGAATCCTGAAGGGAGGACAAAAGTATTTGAGAAAATAAACACTTTTAATTTTTATGTATGTGTATGTGTGTGTGCTTTGGAGGCAGAGGTCCTGAAACTTATGGGTAGTTGTGGGCTACCTAATGTGGGTATGTCAAACCATCTCTCCAACCCCTTGAGGACAACTTTTAAGATCCTGATCGTTTCTCTGTGTAGCCCTGGCTGTCCTAGAACTCACTCTGTAGACCAGGCAGGCCTCAAACTCAGGAGATCTGGGTTTAGTGGCATTAGCTTCAGCAATCTAGAAAGCTGAGGCAGGAAGATCCTAAATTCAAGGATAGCCGAGGCTACAGAGAGTTAGCCCAGTTAACTTAGCCAGCCAGACCTTGTAATAAAAGTCTGGAGATGTATGTGTTCAGTGTTAGGGACATTACACTTAGCGTGCACAAGGCCCTGGGTTGATTTACTCAATACCAATTTTTCCTTAAATTTACATCACATTACTACTCTGCCTAAAACCCTGCAACACAAATTCATCCCATTTTTAAAGGAGGCCTGAAATGATCAGTCCCATCCCTGCCACCTTGACCATTCTTGTTACCTCCTTCCTTACTGTTGTTATAAGGGGCCAGGTATATGGAGTCTCTGCTAAAGCTATCTTACCTATAACTCTCTCCCCAGGTATCTGTTTGCCTCTCATTTTAAATCTTAGCTATATTTCTTTCTTAAAAAAAAAAAAAAAAAAAAAAAAAAAAAAAAAAAAGTTAGACCTCGCTTACTATAAAACCATGGACATATATAAAGTTCTCCAGTTCTCCATGTCCTCTAACACTACTATGCACTACAATGCTATACATCTTAATTCTCTTATTTACTGTATTTACTGTCTTTAATATAAAGCTTATTTGGATGACGGAGCTTCCATTAAGCCTTGGTGGCGAAGATATCATGTAGGACAAACAGAACAGTCTTTTAAAATGAAAAATGACACGGCTTAGTGAAGAGCCAACTCTGGAGTGGTTGAGAAAACTCAAGGAAGGGCTCTGCCTTTTATCCTGACAACCCGACTCCATCCCTAGGACCCATACTGAAGAACCAACTCTTACAAGCTGTCTGCTGACCTCCACATAGATGCCACAGGACACACAAGCACCCTACACATACAAAAAATAATGTAAAAAACAAAACACTGAAGCAATAACTGGAAAGCAAACAATAGAAAAGGTTTTGCTACAAAAAGTAGCAAAGTCATGGTTTCTCTGTTTAACAGCCCTGGCCATCCTGGAACTCAATCTGTAGACCAGGCTGACCTCGAACTCACAGAGATCGGCCTGCCTCTGCCACCCAAGATTAAAGGTGTGCACCACCACCACAAAATCTAAAATATTTTTTTTTAAAGATGAAGAGGCCAAACATGGTGGTATACAGCTTTAATACCAGCAGGGTATTAAGGGGCCGAGGCAGAATCTCTGCTAAGTTGGACATTGGTGTGGTCTACATACCAATTTCCAGGACAGCTAAGGCTACAGAGACCCTCTCAAAAAAAAAAAAAGAAGGTGGATCTGTTTCAAACTCTGGCCTCACACACATACAAGCTTTTGCATGAACCCCTTCCTCAACACACACAACAGAAATGTGGCTTCAAGTGTTTGCTAGAATTCATAAAGCCCTAGGTTCAGTCCCTAGTACAAAACTAAATGTAAAAACTATGTTCCTGATACAAACTAGGTTTGCATGTTGCCCACCAAAACTGTAAACTATTACTAGACTGAGAAGGAACAGGTGAGGAGAGGAAATGTTACCCAGTATGACTAACAGGCCCTATGGATTCAATTCTGAAGAGCAGACCCTGGGCATTATATGATAATTGACCTAGGAAGAACTCCAGGTTCTGACAGTAAAATCCTTAACCAAGTTCCTCCAGAAGATAAAGCATCCTGAATTACACAAGTCTATTAACAATCAAAACACTCCAGCCCAATTTACTCCATGCCTGATTCTGCCCCCAGAGGTTGTATGTTAAATTGATCTAGAGCAGTAGTTTCCCTGGAGATGAAGGTGTTAATTACAGGGTAGGAGGCATCCTTCATTCCAAACAAAACAAAACCAAAAAAACACAAGCATGGTAGTGCAGGCCTTTAGTCCCAGCATTTAGGAGGCAGAGGCAGGAAGATGTGAGAGTACAAGGTCAGCCTAGTCTACAGAGCAAGCTTCAGGGCAGGTCTATATAGAGACCCTACCTCAACACCACCAAAAATAAAAAGCCACAATTCCCTAGCCATGCTGTAGCTGAAACTTTATTATTATGTATGGATGTATACATATATCAAAATGTACACATGTGAAAGCCAGAGGACAACTTTCAGCAGTCAGGCCTCTCATTCCACCAAAGGATCTGGGGATTGAACTCAAGTTAATCATCTTTAACTCACTGAAACAACTCACTGGCCCTTTTTAACTAAATGATCATCGAAATAGCAAAGTCAGCCACTCACCTCACACTGTTTATCAAATAAATTTAAAATATGGGACTAGAATGAAAACTCAGGAGTTAAACAATTGCTACTCTTTTGCTGAGGACCTGGGTTTCATTCCCAACATCCCTATGGCAGTTTACAATGGCTGGTAACTACAGTTTAGGGGGATATGATGCCTCTCTTCAGGCCTCGAGGGTAACACGCACGCACATGCAAAATAAACAAAAATTTACAATGTAAATTGTACAGAAGTGTAAAAAGTGGAGCTAGTGAGATTACTTAGTGGTTAGGAGCACTTACTGCTCTTGAGGGGACCTGTCACCCACATAGTGACTTACAACCATCTATAACTCGTTTTAAGGAATCTCATGCTCTTCTTCTGACCTCTGAAGGCACTAGGCATGAACATGGCACACAGACATTCACGTAGGCAAAACAAATACATGAAACAAAAATAAATCTTTTTTTTTTTTTTAAAGGAACAATATTCTTATGGTCAAGTACAAAAAAACTCCCAGTCTAAGGCAAAACACTAGTTATCTGAAAAGGCTCAAAGCTCAGATACTATGGATATCTAAAACTTTCTTACCTGACAAAATCATTAAGTGAAATATCAAAAAACTATCATTGATACCCAATCCATATATACCAATTTAAAAACAAGGTGGAAGTTACACATAAAAAGATTTAAAAAAAAAAAAAAAAAAAAAAAGCTAAGCATGACCACACAGGTCTGTGGTCCCGAGCACTTGACTGGCTGAAGCAGGATTACAAACAAGTTCAAGGTTAGCCAGGGCTAACAGAGGGAGATCATGTCTCAAAAAATTGAAAAGGGAAACGTGGGTGGCATATTCCTACAATCCCAGCACTTCACTGGCAGAAGCAGGACTCCACTTTCACGCCTGACTGGGCTACACAGCCAGAACCAAAACTTGAAATTCAACAGGCTCTTGAAAAATGATTCACTTCACCTGTTATAAAAGCAGATGCAGAGGCAGGTGGATCTTAGTGAGTTTGAGGCTAGCCTGGTCTACTTTGGCAAATTTCAGGAGTCAGGACTACAGAGGGCCCTGTCTCAAACCACATGCCCCCTTTCCTTTTTTTTTTCCTTATTTTGTGTATGCAAACACACACACACACACACACACACACACTCTCTCTCTCTCTCTCTCTCTCTCTCTCTCTCTCTCTCTCTCTCTCTCCCCCCCTCCCTCTCCCTCTCTCTCTCCCTCTCTCTCTCCAGGCCTGCAAGTCCTCCATAGTCTCTGGTGGGCCAGCACCATGAGCTCCATTTGGACCAGGTATGACCTGTCAACCTCTACATTCTCTTCTGATGGAAGCTGAATATACCACGAATGTTATGGAAACAATAAAAAGCTATTTTGGAGAAGATGTAAGATGGTGCTGTATTTGAAGCAGAAAAATTAGTTCTTCGGAAACTTTAGGAAGGCTCCAAACTCTTTTTAATGCTGGTATGACAGGAGTACATTTACTATCAGATGCTTGTTCCTTAGCAGAGCTGGAAGAGCAGCATCCAACTTTATATCTACCATTTCTCTAGATTCTAGATGTCTCTACTAGAGTCTAGAACATCTTACGGTCAAGAGTGGTCATATATGTATATGCTTATACACATTATGGTGCAACTAGACCTTTGGGCTAGTTTCATGTTGAGGTCTTACAGTAAGACAGAGCTCTGTAGTACTGACCCATCAGGTATTTCATATGGTTATTGGGGCTGTGCCAACTGGCAAAGCCAGGAGAGCTGCAAAACAGAAATAGAAAAGCTTCAAAGGAAAGAAGTGACCCTCCATGATGTAAAGAAGTTGCAAAATGATTTATATCATAAATGATATAGTTAAGGATAAAGCTTTTGAACTAGAGTTCAGCTAGGTTGGTGAACTAACTACAGAAAGATATTGTCCTGAAAGATACATGGGAGAAAAGAGAAATGTGCTGAGGAGTCTTTGAAGGAAGATGAGTCAGATGATGACAATATGTAACATTCTCACTCTCTTGTTTTATATTTCTGTGACTATTTCAGGTAACACCATGAATTATACATACTCACTGGTCAATTTCATTAAGTATCTGTCTTAGAAGCAACAAAAACTATGTTAGTTGTAACAAGGTAATGCTAGGTTAAAATGTGTCCCCCTCAAAATTCATGTTTCAGATTGTAATCCCAGTGATGATAGGGTCTTTGGACAGTAAATAAATACATTTTAAGGACAGAACTTTCATATAAAGTATTTAGTAATCTTGTTAAGACCCCAAAGGTCCCTCACCTCATTTTGCCATATGACAACACAGTAGTAAATAGCAATCAGCCAAAAGGGCTCTTACTACAACCACTAGCAAAATACTTTCTTACACAAATGGCCTTTAGAATTTACAAATTATTTTCTGCCTCTGCAACCCAATTGGTTGCTTGCCTTTATTTTTTTTTCTGAAAGAGTTACACCATGTTATGTTCCCCTGGCCTGTCTAGAGTCCCTGAGCTCACCATCCTCCCAACCCTCTGATGCCGTGTGCTGGAGTGACAGGTGTGTTCAACACCCAGCTCCAGGACTGGAAATTGAACCAAGGGCCTCCTGAACACTCTACTACTGAGCTCTAACCCAGCCCAAACCCCAGTTATAATCTATCAGGTCAGAAAGATTTAAATGTGGGGTGGGGATGTTCATAACAAAACACTTACTAACCCAGCAGATGAGCATATAAACTGGATTGACTTCAAGGGGAAGCATGACCTACAGAAAACCATAACGTGCAATCTCAGCTCTTGGAATAGTTTACTGTGATCTGCTGATGACCAGAACTTCAAAAACAAAAACCCTACTGTAAATCTGCATTCCTGCCAGCGCACCCCTTTACCTCCCCCCTCCTTTTTTTGGTTTCTGTGCGTAGTCTGGCTGGAACTTGTTCTGTAGACCCAGGCTGACCTTGACCTAAGAGATCTGCCTGCCTCTAATTCCCAAGTGCTAGTATTAAAGGTGTGTGCCAACGCCTGTCTCCCTGTCATCCTTTTTAATATAAAATACCACTTTGCCTTTTTTTTCCCCCTCCCTTGGAGACAGATCTTGGGCTGTCCTGGAATTCATTATTCCTTGAGAATAATCTTGAAAACTTGATCCTCCAGCCTTCATGCTACAATGCTGGATTATAGGCATATGTCCACTATACCTGGCAAACAACATTAATTTTAAGGCACACCATTTCATGCTACTAGAACATAAAACTGTCAAAACTATGATACATATGTATACTCAAATTCTAGACACATTGTCAAAATCATATTCTAAGGACTTAAATACATTCAGTAATTCATTTAATTCCATTAATCTTTTTTCCTCTGAGACAAGCTCTCATTTATGTTACCCAGGCCAGCCTTGAATTGACAGACTCCAAGTTTCATCCTTCTAAGTAGCTAACAGGCAAATGCCAGTTTTTGTTTTGGCAATATTGGGGCTTGAACACAGAACCTTTTGCATATTGTGAGAACCCTTTACTGTGGTGTTAAAAATCCCAGGTTCTGTGAGAAAGGATTTTACAAAGTTGTACAGCCTTGTCATCAAATGTAATTCTACTTCATCGTTCTGACGAGCTTACAGCTGTGTATGTACCATGCCCAGCTGATTTTTCCTTTTCCCTCTAGGCATACTCCAGAGATGTGCCATGCTGGAATTCTAGCTCTCACACTGTCCCTCTGGCTTTAAAGTAAAAAATCTTCTGAGTTTTTGTTTCCAGAGATGTAGCCCCAATAGCCCTTAAACTTGCTGTGGAGAACCAGGCTAGTCTCAAATGTGCAGCCATCACCATGCCTCTACCCTCCAGCAAAAATCTCTTGTTGTACACTATGTCTGTTCTTTAAAATTTCACAAATCTACAAGTACCTCACAATGCTCTATAACTTTTACAAATCTACAAGTACCTCACATTGCTCTAGTTTAGTTGAAGTCAGCAAGTAAAAGCCATCTTCCTTCCCTTTTCCCTTTGGAGAACAGTTTAGACCAGAAGTTCTCTTGGTTTTCCAAGACAGGGATTCCTTGCCTTTCCTGGAACTCACTTGGTAGACCAGGCTGGCCTGGAACTCAGAGATCCGCCTGGCTCTGCCTCCCGAGTGCTGGGATTAAAGGTGTACGCCATCACCGCCCGGCTTAGAGAAGTTCTTCTATACTACAACTCTGTACTGAATTCTGTACTATTGCTTTGGTGTCCCCGCTTTGTTGTATAGCCGAAGGCTATTAAGCATGTGAGATATAGAAATTCAGGCACACTCTAAGCACTTTTTTTGACTTGACAACTTAGACAAAACTAGAAGAGTAGTAAAATGCTAATTCAACTTTTGAAGTTCACTTACCACTAAGTCCTATACAGAAGAACCCAAGTGAGCATCCTTAGTCCAAAGAATTGTCTTAGCACATCACTACAGAGGGCATCCATCGTCTTTACTTCTTGGGCATACTATTTTCCTGCTAGAAAGTCATTCTTGACACAAGATGTTCATGTTCTCAAAGGCATCATCAGTCATCTTAAGGATATGGTATAAGCTTAAGGACCTTTTATTCTTACCAATTAGTGCAAAACATGGTTTGACAAATGTATGAGACACTGAAAATCCCCCTCTTCCCTCTCCAGAACCAACTGCTTCTGTATTTCTAGCTATTCCTTTCTTGTTTCTGAATAATATGTTCCTAATTTACCATTTGGCACTTTTAAAATCACCTTCCAATTTCTTTATGGTCCCTCTACACAGCTGGCTGTCCTGGAACTAGACCAGGCTGGCCCTAAACTCACTGAAATCCACCTGCCTTTACCTCCCAAGTGCTGGGATCAAAGTCATGCACAACCATACCCAGTTTACCTCTCAATTTCTAATGAACAGAGTATCGCTCTTATACACACTACCCAACCCATGCTTCATTTGCTGCCACCATGATAAACAGTAGGACACTGCTATGGATTCCATGTGTCCTATCATCCATATACATTGAAATGCCAATCAAAGTAGAAACCTTAGTAGAAGTTGATCAAATCACAAGGGCAAAGCCTTCACAAATGAACTACCATCTATAAGAAACCAGAGATAGCTGGTAGTGCAGGCCTTTAATCCCAGCACTCAGAAGGCAGATCTGAGTTCAAGGCCAGCCTGGTCTACAGAAAGTATTCCAGGATAGCCAGAGCTACATAGAGAAATCTTGTCTTTAAAAAAAAAAAACCAAACAAATAAAAAGAAAAGAGGGATCTTTCAGCCACATTGAAACCAACAGAATAGAAGTTAGCTATCTGCTGGCTTTGTTTTTGGTTTTTTGTTTGTTTTCTGATAGGGTTTTTCTGTATAACAATATCCACCTGCCTCTGCTTCTGCCTCTGCCTCCCAAGCACTGGGATTAAAGGTATACACCACCACCACCCAGCTTGCTATCGGCTGGACTTAGAAACTTTCGACTTTTCAGTTTCAAAAACTATAACCAATTTCTATTGTGTGTATATTTATGGTACTTTGCTATATTACTTCAAACTAAGACAAACCACTATTACAGCTGTCACTCTACATAGTCTACACTGGCCTGGAAACTTAATCAGTATGTACTACTATGAAGTCCAAACTGGCTAGAATTCAGTCATCCTTCTTCAGCACCCTATATGCCAAGATTATAGTTATACACAGTAGAACTTCCTTGTAAATTTTTTCTTCTCTAATTAAAAAAGCTGGTAATTCAGCTTTTAAATCTCCAAATGAACCTCCAATTTTCAAAATGTTTAAATACTGTCTCTGAGAAATTTCCTCCTGCTCCAATCCAGCCTACTTACTCTCTAAACAAACCAGAGAATAGTCCTGGGACTGCACTGCCATCATTCTAGGAAATCAATCTTTAGCTCAGCATGACCTCATGCATTAAGAGAAAACAATGATTCCAACAATTGGAAACAGCACTTAATTCCCACAGCACACATGATCTACACCTCTCACTATTCCTTCCTCCTGAAGTCCCCATTAGTACTAATGCTGAGGAAGAGACCTGAACTTGGCATTACCCAAGTCAACCGGGCTTCTGAAGAGTCCTGAAAATTTTCAGAGTCAATCTTTTGGTCTAATGTTTAAGATATAGCTCAGAGGAAGAGCACATTCTTGAGTTTTCATGAGGCCCTCTGAAGAGCCCTTAGTGCCTAGGACCTATGATCCACTAAGAACCAGAAGGGATCATACCTTCAATACAAAATAAGTTTGACCACTCCAATCACCCTTTTCCCTCCCCCAAGATTAGACCAACTATCTCCATACCCAAGATTGGGAACTGGGGGTGGAGGGGGTTCACAACAGCTACGGGAGGCAAAGTGAGATTAGGCTTGACACCCTATTGATATGCATTCTCCATATACCCCACACCTGGTAAACAATGAATAATCAGTGAAGTTCAAGGCCAGCTCACAGATGCTAGTCATTATCAGTGAACAAATGAATGATAGAGTGCTGAGAGGAAATGTGTTTAACTTAAATTGAAGCATTTTTCTTGAAACAGAGGAGGTAAATGATGCCAGTACTATCTTGTCTACTTACACAACAATGTAGCCTCGTGGAATACTCACTCACTTGACTGGAAAGAAACTTCAGATCAAAACAATTTCAAACCACTCTAATGCTGGAAATCAGTTATATTCAGTTTCTGCAAACTCTTGAACAGTTTGTGTTAGCCTCTAACTCAGTGGTTCTCAACCTGTAGGTTGCAATCCCTGGGATTAGAATGGCCCTTTCACAGAGGTTGCATATCAGATATTTACACTACAATTCATAACAGTAGCAAGATTAGTTATGAAGTAGCAATGAAAGTATTTTTATGGTTGGGGGTCACCACAAGAACTGTATTAAAGAGTTGTAGCATTAGGAAGGTTTGAGAACCACTGTTCTAACTGGTTATGTAGCTACAATGACCTGCAACTCCTGGTCCTCCTGCCTCCACCTCCCCAGTGCTAGACTACATAATTGCACATCACATAGTGTTCTGCAGTGCTAGAGCTCAGGCCCAGGGCTTCAAGCATGTTAAGAGAGCATACTATCAACAGAGCTACATCACCAGTCCTGATTCATAATTTTCAACTCACTGTTTTCCCATTGCACTTCATAAGGGTTTTCCAGCAAGTTAATGAATAGATTTTTGTTTGAATCACATTCTGTAGTGTGGTTAGTTCTGGAACTCTGAATCCCTTCAGCTTTCAAGAGATTACATGCTGCTGAGATTACACAGTAGGTCATCACACTCAGCTAATAGCTTTCTTCCTGTGTGTGCACATGCATGTGTACCACAATACACATGTGGATGTCAGAGGACAACATGGATAAGTTGGTTCTCCATCATGTGGGTTCCAGGTCATCAGGCTTGGCAATAGATAGATACCTTTACCATCTAAAGCAGAGTAAGAGTTCAAAGCCAGTCTGGTTGTATACATAGCAAAAGCACATTTTTTATTTAAAAAAAAGAAAAAAAGCTCTGAGCCAGCACAGACTGATGAAAACATTGCTAGGCTGTTACAGGATCCAGTCTCTTAAAACAAAAAGATGAGTCAGGTAAATCTTAATCGTACTGCATGTTTTATGTTTTAATAATGTAAAACTCAATCACAGTGTAGTATGTATACCTTTAGCCCCAAATACTCAGAAGGTAAGGCAGGTGAACCACTTGAGCAACATGGTGGAAAAAAAAAAAAAAAAAAAAAAAAATCACCCAGGTATACTCTGACAAGTCAATAAAAACAAAGAAACCATTTAGACAGGAACTTTCACTTGATACTCAATTTTACTCATTTTTGAGGCAGAGTCTCATTCTCCTGGAACTCACTATATAGACCAGGCTGGCCTTGAACTCCAAGATCTGCCTGACTCTGTCATCTCAAGTGTGGGAATAAAAGGTGCGTGCCACCATGGCCAGCTCCAAGTGCTAAGAACTAACATCAAAGGAACATGCCACAAAGCAAGATTTGATGTATCTTTTATTTCTGCCTCCCACCCCATCCTACAAAAAAAAGCTCTAAAATCCCCAACACCTGGGTCATCATCTGTCCTCAAATCTGTTGAATTAATAAATATAAGTCTCCATCTTGAGACGTACCATTTCCAACTCACATCAAGAAATTGTGCTAAAATTCATATGCACACAACAGTAATTGGATCTATTCATTCAAGAAAAAGGGACCAAACAATATAGGTATGGACCTTTCTAAGACAGGCAGCAGTGGCAAAGAAAACAATTCAGCCTGGAAGGAAAAACTTGCTAAGAAAAACTTTTTCCAGGAAAGACTGAGGAGCAACACATACATCACCTAGCACAGGGTCTCACATCACAAAAAAATTACCTTTGTCCACAGAGTGCTGTCACAATCCCAGTCATCTATAAATTAAAATGAATCAATGGAATAGAAGCAGTTAGTAGACAATTTTGAAGTCGGGTCCCAAGTCAAAAGCGGCTCCTTTCTCATCTTTATTTCCTTTTATTCTTATCATTATGACCCCTTTATTAAAAGCATGCCTGGCATAACAGTAGGTACTCAGTACCAAGTAAATGATTGAGACATGGCTCTATATATGCTGAAACATGGAAGACAAACTTTTAATAAAAACATGATACTGCTGGGCAGTGGTGGAGCGCGCCTTTAATCCCAGCACTTGGGAGGTAGAGCCAGGCGGATCTTTGTGAGTTCAAGGCCAGCCTGGTCTCCAAAGCGAGTTCCAGGAAAGGTGCAAAGCTACACTGAGAAACCCTGTCTCGAAAAACAAAAAAACAAAAACAAACAAACAAAACATGATACTAAAGCAGTGGCTCCTCACTGCATTCAAACACTTGTCCTAACTGTTGATAATAAGTCTAATTAATGATTTATAAAGGAGCTGTCGGGCCCTTTATACCTCTCATCTAAAGTCGTTAAGTACAAGCTAGGAGATGCTTGTGGAACTCATATAGAGTCTTGTTTTTGGCAGAATCATATGAACGGTGAAATGCACCATAAAGTAGTCAATGGGTAGCAAAACACACTCTGGTGGGAGCCATACCTTCATTTTTCCCAAAGAAGAAAGCTACCTCTTCCCTCAAACCTTCACCTCTTTCCTGGAAGTAAGTCAAGGGAGATATGTTGACTGTTAACAGCAATTACAATTATACATAATGATTATTCCTCAAGGCCAGTAAAGATCTACAGCTCTAAACCACTAGTTAGTTGGCTTTATAACAAAAAGTGGACCAGTAGTAAATGTCTTCATTGAAACAAGGATGCCTAGTTCAATTCTTCTGTACAACCTCTCTTCCCTTTAGTACCTTAAAAAAAAAAAAAAATTAAAAGCCTCTACAGTGTTTTTCACCCAAAGCTAAATAGCTTAAACATTCCCCACCTTCTGTTCAGGGTACAAATAAACCACCCAGAAACAAGACCAAACAAGAACTTTCTCAAAGCACACATTCCCTAATTTGAAAAACCATTTATTTCACTGGAAAGTGATCCCAATCTCTAGGACTAGCCTTTGGGCCAAAAATGAAAACCCAGAGCAGTGATTCTCAGCAAAGTCATTCCCACATCAAATACCTGCTATAGTCAGGAGGCAGGGAACAGACAGCAGAGCCCCCACCAGTTTCTGCACAGGAGGCATGCTGGGAGAACAGAACAGAACACAAATGGGAAGCTACAGAAGAATGAACAGGAGAACAGGATATGAAGCAGAAGAGAGGAATAGGAAAAAGAAAGTCTGAACTTAACAAGGTAAAATAAGGTCCATGGTTCCTGAGGGACTGAATGCACAGAGCCGAGAACGTCCCGGAGATGGGGTACCACGAAGGGTGTATTCTCATGCACAACCGCAGCTCGGAATTTCAGCCCACACACATCCCACCTGAAAGAGAGCACAGTACAGGGCCTTTACAGCAAAGCTCAAAAGGGCCTTCCCACTTAGAAACTTCAAAGCACATCTTACAAAGTCATATCTTAATATTTAAGTTTACTTGTACCCTTCCTTAGTGTCGACATAATCTCTAAAAAGGGAGGACATCTTGAAGGTCAGAATCGTTGGGAAGGCTAAGCAGTCCTCTAGTAAATAAAGGCCTCTCTACATGAAACAGCACATTTCTCATTACTTCCAATGCTAACAGTATCAGCATTCTCAAGAGAATTCCACAAACTCCGAACAGAAAAAAGGGAAAGTTCCAATAAAGCCTCTGGGATTAAATAAAAGTCAACAACAGTATGTTTCAACCTAAAAATTACTGCCAAGGACACAGTATGATTCAAGAAATAGAAAAAAGTTGAACAAGTTTGAAGGTTTATATGTATCCTTTTTAAAAGAAGGCACTGGAGAATGTGTAAGCTCCATCAAGTTACTCAAGTTTCTCTTCCAGCACAATCCTAGTCAATGAACCCAATCAGTCAATGGACCCGGGCAAGCCACATTTCTGCCTTAATTTGTAAGATGACAAAGTACCTGTACTACAAGATTAAAGATCTGTAACAATGTCAGGGACACAGTAGGGCTCCTCAAAACTAAAAGAACTGAAAAGTACTCCAAGTACAACAACCATCCTAAAAGCCTAGAGCCCAAAGCTGACAAGAAGCATCAAAAGAGAATGTATTCGAAACAGAAGCACCATCATGGTGATAAGCACCTATTTCAGCACTCAGGGTTTAAGCACAACTGCCCAAGTTAAGGCCAGCATTAGGCTACAAAGTGAGATTCTGTCACTGTCAAATGGACTCAGGTCAAGTTGTTGAGTAGTAAAGGTCCTTAACTGATGGGAAGATGAGGAAGTGAGGTGGTCATGATGAAGTTCCTAAGCCTAGATTTCAACATTACCCAGGAATAAACACAGGTATGCATGTAAACTTATACTGCCATATTACCTAAGTGGAAAATGTCAAACCCAGGGTCAAAAACAGAAATAAAATCAAAGGCTACAACACAACAGAATAAAAGATTAAAAGTGGACTCTAAAGGACATGAAGCTGGACTGAACAGCTAAGTTGGACCTCAAAGTTCATGCCAGACTTCCTTACTGTGAGAAATGTTTGCTACCATTCTCTGCCTCAATTTATCACTAATTAAATTCTTTAAGTGCCTAAGATAGACTTTTGAGAACGTGAGAAAGATTCAAGATTAAGATGATACCATTTTGTAGGTCTTCATAGGATTTGAACAAAAATAATCAGTTAACTAGTTACGAACTTTATCATTAGTGATCCTATCGGACCCTTTCACAGGATAATGAAATACAGCAAACTCAAGAAAGAGAAAAAAAGAAAAAAAAAAACAAAAAACAAAAAACTAGTGCCCCACAGCTAAGAAATTCAGCAGATTCTGAGAAGCTGTGCACCTAAGTCTGAATGTCTGGATCCCAGGTCATTTACAGAAGCACACGGACTTGACCCAAAATTCACCAGTACACCACTGTTTGTTGTTCTAGACACAAATATAATGAGAATGCCTCCCACTATTAGAAGCCCTGGAAAAATAGGCATGAGAGCAAAGGATATTTACTTCAAACTTCAGCATTTAAGGATTTGTCTGTAAACTGAACCATCTAGTAGTAACCTCACACTAGCCCTGCAAAAGGCAATCAAGGAGGGCAGCCTAACTGGAGCCCTTTGAGGCCACAGGAGGGATGACAAAACCAACAGGGGGCACCCCCCACTCTCACCTCAAACTTTAAAAGGCTGAGTACCGCGCCCGATCCGCGTACTGCTCCCGCTCATACCGGGCCATGTCGTACAGGGAATTCCGCATGACTGCTGAAGCTTGGGACAACTCATTGCCATGCCCGTAACCGTAGCCCTCTCCAACAGTGGGGACTGGGCCTGTAGCGCGACGCAGGGGGCTCCGATCCCGCCCGTAATATGAAGTAGAAGCTGCAGTACAAGCAGCTGCAGCAGCTGCTGCTGCAGCAGCAGCTCCTGAAGGCGGCAACAGATGTCTATTGTAGGGATCGAGAGAGGTGGAGGTGAGGTGACTGGCCATGGCTGTGTTCTGGACTTGTGGCAGCTGGGACAGAGTCTGCTCTGCATAGTTATATGCAGAGGCAGCTGCAGCTGCCACTGCCTCATAGGACCGGGCAGCACGGCAGCGCTTGTAGTAGGCATCTAGCGCTCCGTACGCGTTGTTGTAATACAATGAATCCCCATAACTCATGGTGTAAGGCGTACGCACTGCTCCATACTGCTCATTATACTGCTCAGTCAAGTCTGCCACGCGGCCCGAACGATCTATTGGACACTCTTTGGACCAGTGCCCCTCTTTCCCGCACCGATAGCAGCCGCTCTGGTCTCCCATCCCGGGCGCAGTCCTAAGCCGGCTGGTGGACAACTGCACGTGCATTCGTTTGCCTTGAAGAAACAGACGCAAGAAGGATTGCTATCACAAAGTAATAGCCCAAGCCCCTACCCCAGCCACTGGTCACAGCAATGGCTTTCCCTAAACAACTCTGGTGTGACAAATTGTCAAAAAGACTTTCTTTGGGGGAGGGGGAAACTCAACATACAGATTCAGTATAAATGGCCTGATTTCAAGCAAAGGGTAACCAGATGAACAAGAAATATTATAGCTATCTATACCAGCTTTCTGTTTAAGAATTCTACTCTTACTCAAAAAAGGAGAGATTTCATCTACTGCCAAGTAACTGGACAAATAGCTACCCCAATGGCCCAATACAAAAGAAACTCAAACTGAGAGTGCTCCAAAAACCTGGCATTTCCATCTTTTATATCAAGATTGCATTAAGTAGGAAAAAAATGTTGAGCCAATTTTATGCACAGATACCCCCAAATCAAAGAGATTCTAAAGTTACCAACTTTAGAATGATCAGGATTTGTTCC
Source organism: Onychomys torridus (assembly GCF_903995425.1). Lineage (NCBI taxonomy): Eukaryota > Metazoa > Chordata > Mammalia > Rodentia > Cricetidae > Onychomys > Onychomys torridus. The sequence goes on from NC_050443.1 coordinate 124,605,611, forward strand.
AAAGCTGAGCCTGGCAGCCAAGTTTCAAGCTAGATCTCTGGACTAGTTGTGAATTAAGGAAGTCTGGGGACACAAGACGAAGGTCTTCTCTTTAAACTGTTCTTTCTCATTTAATAATCATCCTAATAGGGATTATCTACAGTTTGACTCTCCAGTCAAAGTCAAAAGAAAATTGGGCAAGCTGTCAACAAACACGCACACAGAGGATGTGCATTTTAATAAAAGAAAACGAGAAAGGTACAAGGATAACCCCAACGTCAGTGAAACAAACTGCTCAGGAGACTTACAATGCTTTCTTCTTCAAGATGAAAAGAGCTGGCCATGGCGGCACACGCCTGAAGAGTGAGGCGTGAGGCCAGTTAAACTGGAGCTCGATCTGAGTTACATACAGCCCGTCTCAAATATCAAGTAAGAATGTGTAATTCTAAGAACATGCTCCAAACACAATCTTTCTTCGGAAAATCGCAATTGGTATTTTGAAAATAAAAAATAGCTCTAAAAGCCCTAATAAAAGAAAAGCACCAACTTTTAGAATAAAGGTTAAATTTAAAATTTCAATCTTTCACCTAAGAAATTTCTACTAATAATGTCATCAAGTTTACTGGCAAATGAATTCAAAAGGGATCTAAACCCAGCAAAATCTTCACAATGTAATGACTCCAATGCACCCAAACACATGTTAAAGAGGTAACAGAGAAGGGGACTGGAAGGATGGCAGTGGTTAAGATCACTGGCTACTTTTCCAGAGAAGTCAGGTTCTATTCCCAACATTCACATGACAGATCATAATTACCGTAACTCCAGTTTCCAAGGGATCTGATCCCCTCTTCTGGCCTCCAAGGTGCCAGGCACACATGTGGTACACATATATACATGCAGGCAAACTCATTAAAAGAATTTGACTGGAGAGATGGCTCAGAGGTTAAGAGCACTGACTGCTCTCCCAGAGGACCCGAGTTCAATTTCCAGTACCCACATGGCAGCTCACAACCATCTACTACAAATCCAGTTCCAGGGGATCTGAAGCCCTCTTCTGGCCTCCTGGGGTACCAGGCACACGAGGTACACAGAAATTCATGCAGGCAAAACACATATACATAAAAGACTTTAAAAAATGATTTTAAAAGTGACTAGAAGGCTGGGTTCTCTAGCAGCAGAAAAGTGGTAAATAATTTCACCTGAAAAATCAAAATTAGATCCCAGAAAATTAGAAAAGGAACGAAGAGACAAAACACAAAAATAAGTAAAGCTTAATAAACCTAGGCTGCAAATCATCAAAAGAACAAAGATAGGCAACTGGGAATTTACAGGTTATAACAGACTACCAGGACATTTGGAGGGGTGGGGGAGAACCAACGTCACGGGACTTTAGGACATAACAAATTACCAAAAAAAAAAAAAAAAAGCAATAAAGAAACAAACAAACACATTTAAGACATAAGAGTCATTCATTGATAAATGCCGATATATGAATCAGTATGAATTTGTTGATTCTGGTGTCTAAAAAAGGAACTAAACCTTTTAACTTTAAAATCAGTTTTCTTCAAGTAGGCAAGCAAAAAAGAGAATATACCCAGCTGTAATAAACTGAAAGGGAAAGGACCAGTCAGGTAAATTATCATTATTCAACACACACAAAAAAAACCTCTAATCAATTAAGAAATCAAACAGAGGCAGGCATGGTAGAGCACGCCTTTAATCCACTCAGGAGGCAGAAGCAGGCATACCTCTGAGTTTGAGGACGGCCTGCTCTGCAGAGCAAGTTCCAGGACAGCCAAGGCTGTTGTTACAGAGAAACCGTTTCTCAAAATAAAACACACACACACACACACACACACACACACACACACACACGGCTTGAGGAACACACCTAGACGAGGCTGGAGGCAGGAAAATGGCTTGAGCCAGGAAAATGGCTTGAGCCCAACCTGAGTAAGAAGAAAGGAGGGAAGAGATGGCCTCCAGTTGTTGCTCAGGAGCAGAACACTTACTAGCATGTGGAAAGCCCTGGACTCCATCTCTAGCACCATATTTTTTTTAAAATGGCATTAAATAGTGTAAAATTAACTAAACAGGTTAGCATCAGAGCCCAAGTTTCAGATAACTGTAAAAATACTTGTCCTCAAATGGACCTCATTGTCGTCCATTGTCTGTCCCCATCCCCCCCTTACATATGTAACTGCCACCAGTAGACACCACCTCTTTTGTGATTAAAGTGCTGGAAAGTCTCCAAAAACCAGGTATCATGCCAGAACCCTCCACAAAAGCAGTCTTTGCTTCCAATTAAGTTGTTGACAAAGTAACTCTCAGCTTTCCAATTAAAAAAGGAAAGCAAACTAGACCTCCTGAGAAATGTGTGACATTTTTAATAATGCACAGCAATGCCCATGACACAGGGCACTTGTCACATGGGGGGGTGTGTGTCGTCAGACTCAGAAAGGTTCAATTTAAAGGAAATGAACAAAGATGACAGTAAAGCACTGTTCAACAAAAGGAGCATTGAAAAGAACCAGCCACTACTTTGTTGTGTTAGTATAGCCAGAACCCAGATCTGAAATACAGTTCCTGGGGATCTGCACACATACTGTGCACATACACACCACACTCAAAAAAAGAAAAGACAGAAATACAGTTAGGGGTCTGGAGAGATGGCTGAGCAGTTAAGAGCACTTCCTGGTCTTCTAAAGAACCTGGGTTCAAGTTCCTAGCATCTACATCATCATGTGGCTGACAAGCACCTGGCTCCAATTCCAAGGGATCTGACACCGTCTTCTGATTTCTGTAGGCCACACACAAATATCTCAAAAATTTCTGTGTATTCCCCCCCTAAGAAATATAGCTGTGAGTTCCAGGACCATTCTGTAATTTGGAAGTTCATCAGAACCTTAGGAAAAACTTTTTCTGACTCTTGGAACCTGGAAGCAAGGGAGGAGTTCAAAGCTCAGCTGGCAATTCAACAGTCATTTAAAGGCCACTCCCCCACCTCCCACCCCCAGAGCTGAGGACTGAGGTCCAAACCCAGGGCCTAGCGCTTGCTAGACAAGCGCTCTACCACTGAGCTAAATAAATCCCCAACCCCTAAATGCCACTCTTGACAAGAAAGTTTTGATCTTAAAATAAAATACCTTCCAAATCAATTGACAATCCACAACATTCAAGATGCCCTGTGGGCACAAAAACAATTCACCTAACCAGGGCTTCATGGTAACACCCAAACTATCCCCACAAATGTCTAAACCAATGTACTCCTACATGCACATGAAACCAACTGGAAGACATGCCATTATTGCTCCAAATCCCAATGCTTCCTCCCTTGACCCTTAAAATCAGTCTTCTAATGCTAAGTGGTTTTCAAAATGTAACTCCTTGGCACAGATGTAAAGCAAAACGTTAGAGCCAGAACCTTTTAAAAGCTCATTATCTTTACTGAAAAGCACTGGGACAAGAGGGGAAGCTTAACCCAAATTGTCCCTGACATGTTGCTTTCTCTGGATTTTCCTCTCTCAAGTGCAACACAATGGTGATGCTGTGTTGAGCCAATGAATCAGAGTGAAGCTCCTCCTTCTACAAAAACAGAGGGGAAAAAGAAAAAGCCTTCAGAGAAATGTCTTCTTTCCCCCTTTTTTTGTTTTTGTTTTTCTCTGTGTAACAGCCCTGGCTGTCCTGGAACTCACTCACTCACTCTGTACACTGGGCTGGGATTAAAGGCGTGTGCCACCACTGCCAGGCAGAGAGAAAGGATTTCAAAACAGGCTCAAAAGCCTTAAAGGTACAAATGAAAACCAACTTCTCGCCCCCAATCCAAACCACCATTCTCTATTTTAAGATATTCATCACCTACTTCCTTCATTGTTTCTGAAGGCTTCATAAGAAAGAGGTTGAGGGTCAGTGGACTCGACTCAGGGAGTAAAGAAGCCCTTGTCACCTAACTTGCCAGGCCTGACCACCTAAAGTTCCATACCTGGGGCCCATATGGTAGGAGAGAAAAGACTCCCCTAAGTTGGCCTCTCACCTCCATTCGCATGTTGCAGTGCGTGCGCACATACACACACACACACACACACACACACACACAAAATAAATGAATAAACAAAAAATTTTGCTGAAGAAATGCATTTCCCAAACCCTTTTTTATCCATCTGCTTCCTAATAGCCTTGTGTTGAGCTCTCTCCTACCAAAAGAGAGTGATTCACCTTGAAACTCTGTGTTGTCAAGGCCCCTGATGGCCTCCACTGCATCCTCTGCCCGCTCCATGTGTACAAAGGCATAATCTTTCACGATGTCACATTCGATGACCGGGCCATACTCCTCAAACTTGGCCCGAAGCTCTTGGTTGGTGCACGTGGGGCTGATGTTGCCCACATGTAACTTGGTTGAAGCTTTGCTCTTATTCTTGCTGGCTTCCACATTGATGTTCACTCCGTGCAGCTTGTAGTGGTGCAGGTTGCGAATGGCATCCTCAGCGGCCGTCTTGTCCTCTATGTGCACAAAGCCATAGTTCTTAATGATGTCACATTCCAGCACCTTCCCGTACTGCTCGAAGAGTGAGCGGATCTCTTGCTCTGTGGCCTCCCGGGGCAGATTTCCAATGAACAGTTTCACCATCTCCACACAGCCTGCAAGTAAAAAGACAAAATTTTTAAGGGAGGACCTAAGTTCACAGCAACTATTAAAAATGATTAATTAAATCACTACTAACACCTCCTTCCACTCTAGCATACAGTTAAAAAAAAAATCTCTTCCCGGTGTGCCCACACTCACATCTCCAAACAGTAACCTACGGGGGAGTTCAACAAGAGAACCTGCTATACTCCTCCCAAGAACTTTTATTAAAGAGGTAGGTCTCTAACAGGGCAGTCTTTTGTTAGACAAAGGGATTTTGTGGTTCTGGACATCAAACTTATAGCGCAATACATTATAGGTAAGTGCTCTGCCACTGAGTGTTCATCCCCTGCCCCCAGACAAAGAGGAAAAATAGGGCTGGAAGTTTTGAGTATAAATGAAAAAATACATATACTGAGCATTTCAGCCCACTGTGATGACCATTAGCGAACAGGATTCGAACTACTACACTTGCTAATTAGCTCTTCCTTTCTTAGCAACCGTTTCCGGAAACGTGGGCCTTGCAGTAGCTACGTTCAGGAATTTCCTTTGAATAATCTCAACCAGATAAAAAGCATGGGAAATACAGAAAACACTCGAGTAGGGGAAACCTTTTGGGGGACACATCATTACAAAGGAGTTCCTACACAAAGAAAAACCGCCTGCTGAAAGATGGGTGCTGTAGATTGGTTAACAACAATGCCCTGGGGCACGAGAAATTCTCATGTCGAAATCTAAACGTCATCTAGGCGGAAACCCCAAAATAGGAAAGCGAACAAAGTAGAGAATACAGTGGGCAAAAGGAAGGTACTCCAGGGACCGGGGGGTGGGTGGAGGCTCGGGGGAGGGCTGCTTCGGGCTTACCGCACAAAGTCGAGGACCGAGGTCGGCTCAGTGGCGGTGCGCGGGCCGCGACCCCACTAGGACAACCCGACGCCCAAGGGAGTCAGGCAAGTTTAACAGAGCAAAGGACACAGCAGAAGGACTCGGAGTCTCTCACCACATGGAAATCTGCAGGCCGTCCTCCTCGCAGCGCGGACGGTTCTGATAAAATGCTAAAATGGCGGCGGCCACAGCAGTGACTCTGGGTAGAAAGGGGGCGTGAACCTACCACCGGATTGGACGTTCGGTAAAGTAAAAGGCGGGCGTTCCCGGAGATCCTCTTCCTGATTGGTTACCGCGAACGCCAATTACCTGAGAGGCCAGGAAGAGGTGGAAACGTCAGTAATCCGGAGCTTTTATACGAAAGCCAATGAGTACCCAGCCTAGTGAAACCGAAGCCACTGATTGGGCAAAAGGTCCACGTGCGGGAGGAGCTACAAACGTAGATTTCTTCGAAGTATGGCCCGCCATTAGGCAGAACAAGCTAGACCCTGAGTGTGGCAGTTAGTGGCTTCATGGCCCCAACTTTGTTAAGCTTTCACATTCCATCACTTCCACTTGCACACCCTGACAGTATTCAGTCCTCTAATCCAAGATTTCGCATCCCCTTTCAACTGAACGCCACTGCACCCCGCAGCATGGATACTGCATCTGTCCAGTAAACACAGACCTCCGTCCAGCCCACACAGACCTCAGGCAATAAAGAGCCGAGCGCCCACCCCTACTTAAAAACAACCTCCACCCTGGGCAATTTCCACTTTAGCCCCCCGGAGTCACACAGCTACCCAGAAATTTAAGTAGCTGAGAAATTCTACAACAGTCCATGGATCCAGCTTCAATTACGGTGTAATAGCCTAAATGAGCCAGCCAGAGACCTAGGAGTCACTGGGGTTAAAGATCCCTCTAGGTAACCGCCTCCCACCACCCCAAATGGTGTGTAAACATTAAACTGACCCTCAACCCAACCTCGCCCCGCCAAGAGAAAAACAAAACAAAACAAAAAAGCAATAGCAAAAAACGGGAACAGCAAAAGTTTGATTTTGTTTGATTTTATTGGGTGCCATTAACCAGAGCTGCAAAAGTTTAAACTCCCTAAAACTGACCTTTAAGAAAAGACTTTGTCACAATTCAGCTGTAAACAATACAAACGAACATTCTTCACAGGGTCCAATTCCCTCCTCACATTTTTCTCACCCACTGGCTGCTTCACATAATCCCATACTCAGTGAGCAAGCAACTTTAGTCATGACCCTTGGCAGAGCAGCTTTTGAAGATAGGGATAAAGAAAGGTAACTCAAACATGAACAAGCAGAAAGCAGGGGAACTTCGTGAGGACAGGATGATCAGGAGTGAAATAACAGACAGCATACTACCATCCAACATACACACACACACACACACACACACACACACACACACACACACACGGGGGGGGGGGGGGGGGGGGAGGGAGAGGTGGGGAGGGAGAGGAAGGACAGGACAGGACAGGAGAGGAGAGGAGAGAGGGAGGGGAGGAAGGGGAGGAGAGCTTAAAACAAAAAGCACAAGACAGAAAACAAGCCTAACTCAGTAGCAGAAAACTAGTCAATAATTTCAGTATGGGAAAAGGTATCTTTAAAAAGTTAAAATATAGCTGGGTGGTGGTGGTGCACACCTTTAATCCCAGCACTCGGGAGGCAGAGGCAGGTGGATCTCTGAGTTCAAGGTCAGCCTGGTCTACAGAATGAGATCCAGGACAGGCACCAAAGCTACAGAGAAACTCTGTCTTGAAGAGACACACACACACACACACACACACACACACACACACACACACACCACAGCGCCAGGCAGTGGTGACACAGGCCTTTAACCCCAGCACTTGGGAGGCAGAAACAGTCGGATCTCTGAGTTCCAAGACAGCCTGGTCTACATAGCAAGTTCCATGACAACTAGGACTACACAGAAAACTGTCTTGAAAAGAAAAAGGGGGGGGATCAAAATATGACATTAAATATGGCCATGGTTCATTTCACTCTGATGCACCTGAGACTGATTAAAGGCCACCTGAGATCAGTAATCAATACAACCAGTTCTACTGTCCTGCACTGGATCTTTCTGAAAAGGTCTAACATTACCACAACTCAATATGCATCTAGAAATGCATATGGTATAGAAATCCTTTTTTCTCAGTTCATCTTCTAAGTTTTCTTAAGCTGAAATTCCTGAAGAAGAAGAAGAAGAAGAAGAAGAAGAAGAAGAAGAAAAACCCACCTGCAATAGCATACAATTCATCCCCTATACTAGAAGCTACAGGTTCAAAGGTAGAGACTGGTAACAATTCAAGGAATCACAATTCATGCCACTGTGCAGACATCAAGACCACCAGACCTCACCCTATGACCAACCCCCAAATCGAAATCATCTCCTTAGTTTTAAAAATCTATTACAGTTGACCAGGCAATACCATGAGAGGCAGGGGCAGTTTAGTCTCTGAGAGTTCAATGCCAGCCTGGTCTACATAGTTAAGTTCCAAGCTAACCAAGCCTATATATAATTTGACTGTCTAAAAGAAAAATGGAGGTGGGGGGGTAGGTGTTCAAACTTCTTCATGGACTAATGATCTACCCAACCAGGTTCTTGCTACATTCTCAATCTGCTTGATCACTACCAGCCCTCCAGATAAAGACTGGTTTTTATAGTCCCTACTACCCACTCAGAATAGAAAATTCTTTCTTCAGATCTCTTACTGGCCACCCCATCTAAAGGCATGCACCCTGACTTGCAACTCATTTCATGCTACTTTTGCACATAATTACTATCGCTTGAAATTCTATCTTGTTCACTTTCCATGTTATATGCCCTCAATTTTAGAACTACTCTGGTAACATTGAAAGACACTCAAATATTTGCTAAGAAACTAATGCATGAGAAAACTTTTTGATAACCAGAAGGAAGGAAGTGATTGAATTTTCAGTATCATGTTAAGACCTTGGGACATAGGTATGCTGACTGGAGAGGTATATGCTCAATGATAAGAGCCTAACATGTGTGAGGACCTTAAGTTTCGAATCTCAGAACTTCAAGGAAAAAGTTACCAGTATTGTAAACATACACCCTTACTCTTATCACCCAGAACAACAACATTCCAATTTCTTTAAAAACAAAATCTGGTAATCAAGTCCAAGGTGGCTTTTCATCATAACTTTGATAAAAAGCAAAATGAAGCCTTAGGTGAAGAGGTTAACTATATATAGATCAAGTGTCTTCATAATGATGTCTATTTACCCACAGCTTACTCACAGAGTGTATAATTTTCCCTTAAAAAATTTAGGCACCTAATTCTCAGACCCTCTACCTTATCTATAATCCCACCCACAGAAGCACTTTTACTGCCTGAGCCATCACTGTCCTGGAATACTACTTTTAAATCTTGTCTGTCAGCGCTAGGGATGTTGCTCAGTCACAAAATGCCTGCCTAGCAAGGACCTGGGTTCATTCCACAGCAACATAAAAAAAATTCTTAGATGCCTTTTATCTGACCTCAAACTCATGGATCCTCCTGCCTCATCTAGTGCTAGAAATATAGCTATAAGCCAAATCATCCGTCTAATAATTTACACTTTTATTAAGTAACTGGCCCCTAACCCAAAAATGAGTTACAAGTTTGACAAAAGTTCAAATTAAAAGCCAGTATCCCTCAAGGATGTTCACAGGGAGCCAACAGGCTAACCCCAACCAAGTGTGCCTGCTCCAGCCCCACTGCTAGTTATACTAAACTACCTCCTTACATTCAGACTTCTCTCCTTGTCCTGCAAACTTGCTTCCACAAACAAAAGAATGTGGTCCTAGGGCACCAAATAGTGTCATCAGAGACTGGGGGAGGGGTGACCAAAATTGGTGTGGTCTAGCAGCTTAAGTCACTATTATTTACCACTCAGCAAAAACTCAGATTTCAATGACTTGTATGTGCTGCATTCACACCTATATCCAAGTCATTTGCACAACTAAGTGCTTCACTAGGTCATTTCAGTGTCCCCAAATTCTAATGTCTCATTACTAAAATTAATTTCTTTTTATGGGTATGTGTATGAGCCTTTGGGTATTTATGTGCACCATATACAGGACTGGCAGAGGGCACAGGATGCTCTAGAACTAGAGTTAAGGGTTGCTGTGAGCTGCCAAGTAGGTTCTGAGAACCAAACCCAGTCCCCTTTGCAAGAGCAGAAAGCACTCTTAACCCAGGACATACTCAGTTGGTACAATGCTTCTAGCATGAAGGAGTCCCCTGAGTCATTCAAATCCCAAGCACCATATACACTGGGCATGGTGGTTCATGTCAGTAACTGTAGCACTTGGGATGTGAAGACAGAAAGATATGAATTCAAGGCCATCCTCAGCTACATATGGAGTTGGGAAGACCAACCTCAGGTATGTAAGAGCCTGTCTCAAAAAATAGAGAAAAAAACAAAAAAAACAAAAGGCTGAGTAAGTATGGTGGTGTTTCCATTACAGCTTTAATTACGGCACTCATGAAACAGAGGCAGGCAAACAGCTGAGTCTGAACTGAAGGCAGCCTGATCTACCTACTGAGTTCCAGGCCAGCCAGGGCTACACAGTGACACCCTGCCTCAAATTTAAAAAGGAAAAGAAAAAAAAATGCTGGGGGACAAATTTGAGGCAGAAGTACTTACTGACATGTCCAATTATCACACAAAGAGGTAGATTCAAACTCAAACCTGAGACAAGTCTTACTGGAGAATTCTTAGTAGCAAGTTTTCAAATCAAATCCCATTCCCAAAAAAAAGTATTCTCCAGCTACTGACACATCCTCTTCTCCTCCCCCACCTACTCTTTGCTCATTAACTGTACCCAGTTCACAGATCTCTCTAGTTAACCCAAGACTAAGCTACCAAGCACTACTACTGTCAAGCTTTAAATACAGATTTCAGATGACTCAGAGGTAGACCTGTAATCAACTTTAGGTTTTCAAAAGAAAGTCTTAATTTAGCATGTTTTTAAAATAGAATTTAAAGATTAGTTTTCTGTGTGCTATTACCCAAACTTCTATTAAGTAACACTAGTCCATAAATCTGGTCAATGTATTTTCATTATGACTTTACCCATTCGTGCTACTCTATTTCCACTGACTTGGCCTCTTAGGACAAAACGCGTGCGAAATCAACAGACTGTGGAAGGACTCTGACACAGCTGAACTGGGGATGCAAGGGCCCAGGGGGCTGCGTGTGGAGATATGATCAGAAAAGTAGTACCCTCCTCATTGACAGTCTCTCATTACCTCTATTTCAAGAAATAGTCTCAGGCCACCCAACAGAATTGAAATCAAAAAAGCCAAACCTCCGAAGAGGACAAGCTGACAAGGCTAGAAGCCTCTGTGTAGTCTTGTCGCACTTCTCCAATGGCCATGGTCTAGAGGTGATATGTATAGAAGTTGAATGTTCTGAAGATATAAGGAAAATCCATTTCCCGCAAACACTCATTACAGTTCTGTCCTCCCACTCACCAAACCCAACTATCCCCAAGTTGTAAGAACTTGAAACTCAGAAATATATAAAAAGCAAAGTATGAGTAGGTTATAGAATTAACATAGATGAATATTTTAACTAAAAAGAAACCGTTTTTAAACCATCTGCAAGAGAAAGGAAAATGACATGATCTGCAGCTCCTTCTGGCTTGAGTGAGAACCCCAGGGCTGAGGCAACAAGGCATCAGGATTCAAAGATGGCTGACGGCTATGCTGATCCAATAAGCCAGATCACTTTGACAGTCTGGGCTGCAATAAAGACCATTAACACTGGCCCTGGGAACACATTAAGCCGGTTTTTTTAGGGGGTTGGGATTTGTTTTTGTTTTTTGCAGGAACCATGGAATTGTGACTGTGGCAGAAGAATATTGGAGAAAAAGGAAAATGACAAAGAAATACTGCAAATACATAGGCCACAATCCCAGCCCTATATTCAACCCTCTATCCCCCACAGTAGTCACGCCGAGCTTGTAACAGCCCTCAGATCATTCTACCATCACAGAGAAAAGTATTAAGAAACCCAACTTCCCACTCTCTCCCAGTTCTGCAGAGGAATGAAAATGAGCAGCACAGCACCTGAAGGCAAGGCGGTGAGCAGAAAGAGAAGCAAATAAAAGAGCCATGACCCCAAACTTCCTGAGTGATCTCAGCACAAATAAGAACTTGTCATTTTGAGGCATTTTTACATGATGGGCAGAAGGAAGAAGACATTTTGGGGCAAGCTACCATCACAGCCAAGTTCCAATGAAGGAGGCAGAGAAAACCCACCCAATCTATCTGGCAGGCACGCGCGCGCGCGCCCGCGCACACACATGCGCGCACACACACACCACACACACACACACACACTCCTTTTGCTAAGTCGTGTTGATCCAGCAGGCCCCCAGTATCTCCAAAGCATCCTTTCCCAAGAATTATCAGGTTTCTGTTATCACTCCACTTAAGCAGTCTTCTTTCATCTCCCCATCAAGTTCAAGCCTCCACCTCACCCCTTGTTCTAACTGCCCAGGTCTTCCACCCCTCTCCCGGACAAGCTCTAGAGTAAAAGTGTAAGAACTTCCCATTCTTCCCCCAATCTCAGCATTCCTACTTGATGTGTCTGCACTCCAGCCCCTTCTCATGAATATAACACCTTCAGACATAAACCCAGCAAGAAGACATCTAAAACCATAATAGATGCAGACGGGGAAAAGGAGTCTCAGGTGTTGTGATGACCGAGGTTGGCAGGACACAGGAAGGATGCTCCATGGTGAAGTTCAACAGGCGAAGTACCAGGATTGGCCAGAACGCCCCATATGCTTCAAATTTTCCTTGCCCCTCATTTCTCCAACCACAGGGCAGTACCGGATAGTGACATCACCCCACCCCACTATGGCTCCTTTCCCTAGTCCCAGCCTCAACACTGACTCAAGCCTACTGCCTGGATTCATTAGCTTTGTCAACACTGCAGCAACCCATTACCCAATCCCAGTCAGATCTCAACCAGAACCACCCTGCTTTTTTTGCTTTTTGTTTTTTCCTGAGCTGGGAAAAAGTCATGGACATTAGTCAAACATAAGCAGAGGAAAATGGGCATTGTTTACTAAATTTTGATGTGATCAACTGAAACTGATGGTTAGAAAGTCCAACCACTTGGTCTGAACTCTCCAGTTCTACAGATGGATGGCACTCTATTTAAGACAATGAGCTTACTCCCACTGGATACGAGGGAGTCATTCTACTTCCCATTCAAGCACGTTTCCACGCCCACTCTGGGTCTTCAGGCTGCCTTTCTTCTAGCTGCCATGTCTTCCTGGATGTCAAACTGGCTCACCTGACACTGAGTGCAATCAAGACAATGACAACCAGGTTTCCAAACCACAAATCGCCCCAAGTTTTATTTGTAGTCCATACAAAAGAGAAAAAAATTAAGGTTTCTAACACCACCTACTTGGGGAGATAGGGACTTGGGACTATGCCAGTCACCATCAGCTAAAACTTCAATGGTAAGCAGGGATTTGGACACATACCAACTGACTGTCCCAACAGGATCTCAGTCTCAACAGTCTCTACAGAGGACAATCACGGCCCCCTGGACTGCTGGCATAGCTTGGCCCATAGGAAATGGTTAAAGTAACCTTTTCCTGGCCTCCCTCACATCTAAAAAGAAAAACGCACCACCTGACCACCTCAGCTGCAGGTTGTATCACCCTCCAGACAACCTTAAGTATCGCGCAGAAAAATAAAAGGGAGCCAGGAAAAAATAAAAATATAAAAGAAATATCCATTCTGGGGAGATGGCAGGGTAGAGGGAAAACCGCAGATCTAAAGCCAGTAGCAAGATGTGCTGCTGAGGCAAAGAAACAAAGCAGGTCACTGCCAAACACAAAAGGGTCCTCTCCTGGGGAAGGCCCACAAGATACCATCGGGAGAGGGATGAGACGAGGGGATAACCTGGGTCTGCACCCTACCCTACCTCTTCCCCTCTCTCCCTTCCTGTGGTGCCCCATCCCCAGGATGGCCCTACATGCGGCGCTGGTAGCCAGAGTGCATCTGAGCTGCCCGCAGGTAATCATTATAGGAGCCCGAATAGCGTGCGTAATCGGAATGGGCATCGGGCAGGCGACGGTAATCCAGCGAGGACTTTGTCGGCGAGCGGCGGAACGAAAGCTGCGACTCTGATAAACGGCGGTAATCAGAGAGCTCGGCTAAACGCCGGTCGGAACCATACCTAGTCGAGAGAAGAAGACAGTTGGTGAATGAGACAGTTGAGGGGAGGGCTCCAGGTGGGCCTAGGGGAGATGCCACTGGGGACAGGGAGGGTGTTATCAGATTTGTCTCCAACTGTTTGGTTTCCTTGTCAGAAGGCTCATCATCCTATCCAGGCCAAGAAATCAAACCTGGGTTCAAGCCAGCGGGAAACCAAGCCCTCTGCTGAAGCTCTCCCTTCCAAACTAGTCAAGGTGAATTTTGGTCTACATTCCCAAACAAACTATCCCCATTCAGAGGCCCTGCACAAAAGACCTTGGTTCATCAACAGAACGACGGACGAGAAGCAGGGTCCCCAACTTCCCAGGGTGAACACACCTCATAAGCTTGCCTTCAGCCAGTGAGTGGCAAAATGACTACTCTTTCATATCTACCCCACCGAAACCAGGACAACAATGGGCTTAAGGATCCTTCAGACAGGGGGAAGCTATGAGCCAACCCCACACAAAGAGGCTCCAATGGCACAACAGGCCATCCTAGAATGGTGACGTTTCCCGGCCCCCTAGGTTGTTAGTATCAACCCAGAAATGTTCAGACACTCACCCTCATGACCTTAGGACAGCCCACAGAAGTAAGACCAAGGGAGGGCCGATGGCTCCTGTTTCCCTCCCATGCCAACCTCAGCCCCTTGCCCTAAGCCCCAGCTGGGGGCTGAGGCGGGGGGGGCATACAGTACCTTTTCGACATGGCGACAGCCTTTTTGTAGGGATCGTCGTAGCTGGCCCGGGGTGGGGAGAGGCGGGTACGCTCATAGGGCGGCGGGGTGCTGTTGGCGTTGGCAACGGCCCCCTGGGACATAGACAGGTAGGCTGCTGACGGCTGGCCTGTCCCATCGTAGGCACTGCCCGGCTGGCCACGGTAGGAGGCAGCAGCCTGGGGATGCTGCTGAGCAGCATAGGAAGCAGCCAATGAGGCTGACGACTGAGTGCGGTAAGGAGCTGCCAGGGTGGCAGAAGGCTGAGCCCCATAGGCAGCTGCTGCACCATAGGAGCCAGTGGCCGCAGCAGCAGACTGAGCTCCATATGAGCCTGACAGGCCCATCGATGCTTGAGCCCCGTAACTATTCAGCTGGGTCTGAACAACTGGTTGAGCCCCGTAGGAACCAGCCATTGGGGTAGTGGCTTGTGCAGCATAGGCAGCTGGCTGGCTAGCATAGGCAGCAGCTGTGGCTGGCTGTGCCACATAAGCAGCAGGCTGGGAAGAATAGGAAGCAGCCTGTTGTGCAGCATATGGGGCAGACTGGGCACTGTAAGAGGCTGAGGGCTGGGCACTGTAAGAGGCTGCCTGGGCTCCATAAGCTAGTGAGGTGGCTGCAGACTGGGCACCATAGGTGGCTGCCTGAGCCCCATAGGAACCTAGGGAAGAAGCTGCTCCCTGTGTGTTGTAGGAAGAAGCTGCTGCACGAACCCCATAGGAAGAGGCAGCTTGGGCGCCATAAGAGGATGGCTGGCTACCATAGGAGGCAAGGGAGGATCCCTGAGCCCCATAGGAGTTAAGCGAAGAAGCTGCAGCTGCCTGACCCCCATAAGTGGAAAGGGCTGAGGCTGAGGGCTGGGCTCCACCATATGGGCCAAGTGAGGAAGCTGCAGCAGCAGACTGGGAACTAGGGCTGGCCAGCTGACCCCTGTATGGGGCCCCAAGGGAGACAGAGGGCTGAGCACGGTAAGAGGCTGCCTGGGCTGTCATGGGCTGAGTCCGATAACCAACACCCAAAGAGGCAGAAGGCTGGGCCCTATAGGCAGCTCCCAGCGACACTGAGGGTTGGGCCCGGTAGGTGGCTGGCTGGGCCGTCAGAGGAGCCACATAAGAGGCTCGAGGAGGTGAACGGCGCAGGGGGCTGCGGTCGCGACCAAAGAATGGCGGTGTGGGCTGACGGGCTTGCCCATCAAAGCCACCAGTGCTGTTGCCAAAAGCCTGTTGGTAGTCGAAGGTGGCAGAGAAGCCACCAGTTCCAGGGAATGCTGTATCCCCAGCCCCTGGTTTCTTGGTCTTGTCCCCAGACTGGATAGCCAGGGCAGGCCCCTTCTTCTGCCCCTTGGTTGAGAGTTCCACGTTGATGCGCTTGCCCTTCACTTCTTTGCCGTTGAGCTGCGCGATGGCGGCTTTGGCATCTGCTTCCTTCTCCATGTGAACAAACGCGTAGTCTGATAAAGCAGCAGACAGAGGGTTAGCAATTAGGGGGGCAGGGCATGCTACCTGTTGGGTCCCAAACTGGACACACAACAGCACCCAGCTGTTGCCAGCTACAACCAGGCCTCCAAACCCTCCTCTACGTGAATATGCCATGAAATGCGGCTGATGAGTAACAAAGCTTAACTGTCTCAAGCAGTCACCTTTGACTATGACCTTCTTCCCTATCCCCCTGCCACCTCAATCAACTAACTTTCTGTGAGAAAAGGAAAAGCAGAGATGAACTACAACACAGGATAAAAATCTTCACAGCTTCTATAAACATAAACCAGCAAGCAAACACAGAAAGCATTTCTATATCACTCAATTTCTCAGTGTTCTCAATTCAAGCACATCTAATAACCTCTTACCACTCACATCTGAAGCTAAGAGCTTAAAACACTAGAAACAACCACACACATTTTGGCATGTCTCAATTCAAAGTGTAGGTCCAATTAGGAAAAACAGAGTGACTGCAAGAACCAAGCATTCACAAAATTCCTCCTATGAAACATTCCCCTTTTCACATTACTTTCCAGTTTTCACATCCACTTAACACATACAGGACCTCTCAACAAACCTGCGAGGCAATAGGGAAAAGGACCATCATCTTTTCTTTTAGGCAAACATGCTCAAAGTTTCTATGTGGCTTGCTGTAAATCAATGTATTAATGCCAGGACCAAAGCCCCAGCTAGCTCTTCCAGGCCCCTTTGTTTCAGCCCTGAGAAGAAGTCTGTGGACAGGACTACATTGTATGACTAAAAATATTAACTTGGACAAAAGCTAGACCTTATGAATGTCAATAAGATATGAGAATGGGGGGCTGGAGAGATGACTCAGAGGTTAAGAGCACTGGCTGCTCTTCCAGAGGTCCTGGGTTCAATTCCCAGCACCCACATGGCAGCTCACAACTGTCTATAATGTAGTCCCATGGGATCCTATACTTTCTTCTGATATGCAAATGTACTTGCAGACTAAACATAAATAATCTTTTTAAAAAACAGATATGGGAATGGAATCTAAGTCCACATTGCTTCATCTGCCATTTCCTCTTTAAGGGACAGAAGAATGAATACCTTACCCTTAAAAAACTGTTTACTGGGGGTTGGGGATTTAGCTCAGTGGTAGAGCATAAGGCCCTGGGTTCGATCCCCAGCTCAAAAATCAAACAAACAAACTGTTTACTGGTAAGGTTTACCCTTAAGGGGCACTTGCTTTTATGGGGGGGGGGGGGCAGCAGGGCCAGGGACTGAACATCGGAAGGGTCTCTCAGTGCCAGTTGTGTTAGGAGGAATTCTAAGGCAGGGCACTGATCTAAGAACTCTAACCATCTACAACACAGGGAAACTTTAAAGGGAGAAATTCTTGATAATATCCATACCACAAACCATCATAATGCTATCAGCAGGATATAAAGAACAATGAAAGGAACCTGTCCTTGAGAAATAAGGTTCTGCCCCAACTCCATTTTGGACCTATGGCTACTTTAAGTAACGCAAGAGTCAGGACCCAATCTTTGTCCTATCAGTTCAAGAAATGAAGAGTTATCTGGATGGAATTACTAAGGCTCTATTTTTATAAAAACAGATTATTGTGAATGACCTCCAAACAAGTGTCCTACTTTTAGGACTTCATTCTGAGATGCCTTATCTACATTATTCCTATAGTCACCTCCCAAGAAACAAAAGGCAAACGCCAAGTGCAGTACAATGTAAAGGATCCTGAACTGTACTACAAGGCCCAGCTTTAGATCCATTCATCACTGACTTGTGAGGTGATCCTAGAGAGCTTACCATTTATTCCCCATTGGAAAAATTTACCCTACCAACCTCAAGTAAGAAGACAGAAATGCCTTACAGGTGCAAATGGACGTAGATAATGGAGAATTATGACAATTCTTCAAACCTAAACTAACCAGAGGTTTATCTCCCTAGAAAATATTACTTTTCATCTATAAAAAAAATGCCACAGAAACTTGAAAACTGCTTTATACAATAAAAGAACAAAATGAGGCTGGAGAGCTGGATCAGCAGTAAAGAGCACTTGTTCTTAGAGGATCCAGATTTGGTTCCCAGCACCCACATGGGTGGCTCACAACCACCTGTCTATAACTCCAGCTCCAAAGAATCCCACACCCTCTTCTGAGCTGCATAGACACATATATGCAGGCAAAACATTCATATACATAAAGTAATACTTTTTGTGAAGGGGGGTTCGAGACAGGGTCTCACTGTGTAGCTCTGGCTGTCCTGGAACACACTATGCAGACCAGGCTGTCTCCAACTCACAGAAATTGCCCCTGCCTTTGCCTCCTGAGTACTGGGATTAAAGGTGTGCACCATTATGCCAGGCTTAGTTTTTAAGAACAAGATGAACACCAAGCTTGATGCTCCTAGTTCAACAAATGCTAGTCTTCAATGACCCCATAGTCAAAAACTGACTTTTTTAACAATTATGAAAGGCTAAATGTTCCTTTGCACCTAGCCACAGGGTATTTGATTGGTCCTTTGATTCCTGATCTCCATTTTGGGGGTTAATCAGCTAAAAATAGCAGTTGTGGCCCGGCGGTGGTGGCACACGCCTTTAATCCCAGCACTCAGGAGGCAGAGGCAGGCGGATCTCTGTGAGTTTGAGGCCAGCCTGGTCTACAGAGCAAGTTCCAGGAAAGGCGCAAAACTATACAGAGAAACCCTGTCTTGAAACCCGCCCCCCCCCAAAAAAAAGCAGTTGTGGTCTAAGATATCTTTTAAAAACAGATCAGGTGTGGTAAAGCTTGCCTACAACCCCAGCACTCAGGAGATAAGACACAAAGAAGATGAATTAGAAGCCAACAAGAGCTACAAAGACACTGCCAAAAGGGGGGGGGGGGGCTGAACTCGCCTCAGGAATGACAAGGGTACCCGGAAATTGCAATGACAGGCAGAAACACCCACTCCAAATGAAAACATCAAGATTAGCTGGAGCTTAAAGGTAGATCGGGAAAGAGACAATCAAACACCCTGAATGACAAAGGAACCTTACTGTTTCCTTGAACTTTGTTCCCTCACTATGAAACCCTGGCTGGCATAGACCAGACTAGCCTCCAACTCATAGAGATCTGCCTGCCTGACTCGCAAAATGTTGGAATTAAAGGCACACAATGGGAGCCGAAGAGATGGCTCAGTGGTTAAGAGCATGTTCTGTCCATTTATATCAAGTGGTTCACAACTCCCTGTAACTTCAGCTCCAGGGGATTCAATGTCCTCTAGTTCTAGACTCCACATATACACATAATTTAAAAAATAAAAATAAATCTTTTTTTAAATTTATTTATTATGTATACAGTTTTCTGCCTCCATATATGCCTGCATGCCAGAAGAGGGCACCAGATTTCATTACAGATGGTTGTGAGCCACCATGTGGGTGCTGGGAATTGAACTCAGAACTTCTAGAAGAGCTGCCAGGGCTCTTAACCTCTGAGCCATCTCTCCAGCAAACAAAAAATAAATGTTAAATAAGTAAATGAATAAAGGCATGCACCACCATGACCACCCATCCATTTCCTTATCATTCTATTCAAAAATGAGCTAGGAAAAACATGTAACAAAAATTTCAATGGGTTTACAAGAGAAATTAGATCTCCCATTATCTACACCTTACACATGGTTTTGAGTTTAAAAAAAAAAACAAAGTGCTACCCAGCATGTGATAGCAGCCCTATAATCCTAGCAATTAGGAGGAAAGGTAAGGAGGACCAGAGGTTGGAGACCAACCTAGATTACTCAGTGAGGCCTGTTTTAAACAAACAAAAAAAGCTTAAATTAAGTGGCAAATCAGAAAATTGAGGTTTAAGAACTGGCAAGGAGGAGTGGGGAGTGGTAGTGGTGAACACCTTTAGTCCCAGCACTTCGGTGGATCTCTGTGAGTTCGAGGCCAGCCTGGTATACATAGTGAGTTCCAGGACAGCCAGTGCAACATAGTGACACCCTGTCTTCAAAACAACTCAACAAAAAAAGACTTAGGAACTGGGATGTAGGTTGGGGATTTAGCTCAGTGGTAGAGCATTTGCCTAGCAAGGGCAAGGCCCTGGGTTTGATCCTCAGCTCCAAAAAAAAAAAAAAAAGAACTGGGATGTAGCACAGCGATGGTGTATGCATAGCAAGTATAAGGACCTTGGTTTGACCTGCCCCCCAATACCACAAAAAAAAAGGGAAGGCAAAGGGAGGAGGATGGAAAAGGAGGCAAAAGGAAGACAAAAGGAACAGTACTTTCAAATGAGCCATAATGAAGGAAGGCCTCTGATACAAATACAGTCAACTTTTATCAGGAAATGTCTAAGTCTAATCTTAGAAGGAAGGAAGTGTGAGGTGGGCATCGCAGTACATACCTACATTAATAGCTTGTAGGAGGTAGAGGTAATTGAGATCAGAACTTCAAGGCCATTCTCAGCTACATAGCAAATTCAAAACCAGGTTGGGCTGCATAAAACACTGTCTCAAAAAAGGGACAGGGACTGGAGAGATGACTTCTGAATTCTCTACAAGACCAGTAGTTCTTGGAGAGAATCCAGACTCCACATCCAGCATGCATACTGTGGCTCACAACCATCCCTAACTCCAATTCCATGGGGTCAGATGTCTTCTGACTTCTGTGAGCATCAGGTATGCATGTACCACACTTACATACATGCAGGTACATTATAAAATAGACCTAAAAGAGTGTGTATGTGCATGCTGAAGATGTGCCTCAGTTAGCAGAAGCCCAGAAAGTCTGTCACCTAGTTTATGAGACTGCACAGGGCTAAGTTTCATCATCACAGTACGCAGCCAAACTCAGTTCTGTCAAAGACTCTCAGAACCCAACCACTACTAGGACGACAAAGAGACACTTGCCTGGTGAACTGCTTTAAAGAAACCACTGCATTAAGATTAGCAAGTAGGGCCAGGCAGTGGTGGCGCACACCTTTAGTCCCAGCACTTGGAAGCAGAGGCAGGCGGATCTCTGAGTTTGAGGCCAGCCTAGTCTATAGAGCAAGTTTCAGGACAGCCAGGGCTACACAGAGAATCCCTAGAGGTGGGGTGCAGGGGTGGTGGTGGATGGGAATGGGTGTGATTAGCAAGTGATGTTTTCAGGACCTTCTATGGTGTGATGGCACCATAATCTCTCTAGCGCCAAAGCTAAGAATACTAGAAACTGAGCTTTCCCCCCCAAACAAAAACTAAACACTTTTAACTTAATTTACAAAGCTGTATACAGAAAGAATGGCTGACAAAAAAAAAAAAAAAAAAAAAGGTATTTCTGATATTCAGACCTCCCTTGAAAACTGTATGCTTCCTGAAACTGTTCATCTTTGAACATTCAACAGTATATAGCTGTGGAGAATAGTTATTGTTGCTATGGGGATTTTTGTTTTACAAATCATACCTAAGCTCAAGTAACCAAGCAACTATATTTTTCCCTGTGAAATAAAACAGAGCTGGCCGGGCTGGAGAGATGGCTCAGTGGTTAAGAGCACTGGCTGCTCTTCTAAAGGTTCTGAGTTCAATTCCCAGTAACCACATACATGGTGGCTCACAACCATCTATAATGAGATTTGGTGCCCTCTTCTGGCTTGCAGGCATACATGCAGATGGAACATTATATACATAATAAATAAATCTTTAAAAAAAAAAAAAAAAAAGAGCTGGCCATTCCATATAAGATCAAGCCTTTGTACTTTTCCAAGACTTGACAGCTCAATCAACTGTCCATCCTCAGCCTCCCTTCCCAAAAATGAGTAACGTATTTATAGAGCCAGTCTCTTCTAGTACACTCCCAACTTTAAAAATCTTTCATCCCAGCCAGGTGGTGGTGGCGCACGCCTTTAATCCCAGAACTTGGAAGGCAGAGGCAGGCGGATCTCTGTGAGTTCGAGGCTAGCCTGGTCTACAAAGCGAGTTCCAGGAAAGGCGCAAAGCTACACAGAGAAACCCTGTCTCGAAAAACCAAAACTCTTTCATCCCAAAGGAGAATGGCATCAGTGGAAGTATGTTCAGATCCTCACACCAAATCTTTTTTTTAATCAAAATATAGTCTGTTATATCAGCCTAGAGTAGTTCTACTATAAATATTTGTTTCCAAAAGAAAAAAATGCACAAAACTTTCTAACTCTCATAGGGAATCCGCCTAGAGTTCACATCATATGTGAAGTTATTACCAACCACCACCCTCACGGCTGCTTACTGTCAGCCCCAAAGTCAGGCCAACTGCTGGCCTACCTACCATCTGAGAAAGCTTATTGATCCGTATGAATTCCAATGGAGACTATCCCTTGAGGTACTGAATTCTGGATTTCCGCTCCAGTGGCCAGCCTACCTAAACCCACAGAAGGAACTAGACAGGTAAATTAAACACAACACTAAGCACTCACACACCCATCCTTTTGCTGGCCAAGCACCCACAGTGACACCTCTTCCACTGTCATTCTAGGCAGAAGTAAAACTACATGCACCAAAGTCTGCTTATTAAAGTCTGCAAGACAGTCTCACTCCACATATAACCTGAGTTAAGAAACAGAATGCAGTATCCATGCAGAGTAAAATTGTGTTCCTAGTAATGCACACCCTATGACCCTTTAAACACGCCCCCATTACAGAAAAGACAAAGTATGGCCCAAACTGTGTGACTTTCCTGGATAGCAAATGAACTATTTGATGAGAATGAGCAAGCATCTACACCCGCATTTATTTCCTGTCCTCAAAATTTCCCACAGGGCATGAGCAGATATGAATCCAACAGAAGTAAGGCATGAACAGGACATCACTCCCAGGTTGCACTGTTGAAAATGACAGGGCAAAGTCAGCTCTGATTAGTGAAATAGACACTGGCCTGGGTTGTCCCATAAAATCTTGCCAACCCAAAAAGAATAGCATTTAGGAGATAAGCGGTAATAAGACTCTAAAATGTGTCTCAAAAAGACACATTTCCTCAAAGAAAATGAAAATCTAGGGAGCTGTCCTAAGTGCTATTCAAGTAAGACTACGAGTAAATGATGTTTAGTTCAAGTTTAACAAGAGACCCCACAAGCCTCTCAACGTCCCCCAAACCAGAGCCCTTGGCAATCTCACCAAGCCTATAAAACAGATGTGCCCTGAGGCACCAACTGGCAGGTAAAGGCTATGGGGGAAGGCTTCATAACACAAGCCCACTTCCACATGCAAAAATAAACAAAATTAGGGCTTTCAAGGGGGGGGGGGGGGGGGGGCTTGCGAGAAATGGACAGCACAAAACTGCCAAGGCTAACCCACCAAATACTGAAAGGCCAAATGGGTTTGGAAAAGGCCCTTCTGGTACAAGCAGATCCATGACAGACCATGCTAATAAAGACTGCAACCCCAGAAACGACCAAGGGCCCCGTTACCTTCCGCTTGGGAATATTCGTCAGGAAGGAACCCCAGAACAGGCCTTGGGGCTTTAGCCCCCACCTTTTTTCCCCTCTTCCCTTGATCTGACCGATGTGTGGAGAGTAAGTGGGGAAGTGGCGAAATCTTCCCCGCTCCATGGTCCGGTTGGTGCCCGTCACTTCCCAATTTCAGTTTGGTACCAGGCCCTTGCAACCAGGAAAATGCACCCCCGCCCCAACCCGGTACACTCGCAAACCTCTGGCGCGTCCCCAGCCCCCGTGGCTTCGGCTCGCAGTGGCCACTGCACCCGCCCCAGCCGACTCCTCCCACTTGATGAATGCTGCCTGGACCGCAGGGGAGGGTGGCTCCACCCGACTCGCCCCCAACACCTCCGGCCCCGCTCCCGCGCACGTCCCCACCGTTCCCAACCGCAAGGACCAACCCCCGGGCAAGGGGCGTGGCTAATAGGCTGGGTGCACCGCGCGTCCCCTCCCCCCGAGCGCGCTCCCGCGTTACCTTTTACCACGTCACACTCGATGACGCGTCCACGGCGCTCGAAGAGGCTGCGCAACTCCTGGCTTGTGCATGCAGCCGACACATTGCCCACGAAAATCTTCCAAGTGTTCAAGGGCCTTGGGCGCGACATCTCCACCACGAGCGCGCGACCGGGACGCAGCTCGTGGCCATGCAGGGCCTCGATGGCGCGCACCGCGCCAGCGCTCTCGCGCATGTGCACGAAGGCAAACTGTTTCATGACGGCGCAGCTCATGACCGTGCCGTAGGGCGCGAAGAGGGCTGCCAGCTCCTCCGGCGTCGTATCCGCCCCATCGACATTGCCCACAAAGATCTTCATTTTGCCGCCGTAGCCGCCTTCCCGGAGAGACGGGATCTCTCCTACAGCGACAGGCAAAACGTCCGAACGGCCCGCAGTCCTCCACAGGAATGGCTGGCGGCCGAGAACCCCGCCGCGCAGGCGCTCTCACCGAGCCAATTGGAGACTGCATCCCGCGCCTACAGCAGCCAATCAGAGAGCTTGAGAGACGATGCTCTTTGACGCAGCCAATCCCAGAGGGCCTGGAGCCCGCTTGTGGTCGGAGGGGGTGGAAGAGGCACGGAGGCGCGCGGCCAACCGCCGCCGCCGGGGGAGGGGAAAGGAGGGCGGGCGGCGAGGGAGCGCGCTCGGGCTGAGTCGGCAAGGCCTAGTCTGCGCAGCGGCCTCCGGCCGGGGTGTGGCGAGCCGGCAGGTCCCCGAGGAAAACTTTGTTGTCTCGGGGAAGTCAGGGCTCCTGCGTTCCAGCTGCCTCGGCCAACCCCCGAGTGCCAGGCCTGGCGGGAGAAACCGGGACCAGCGCCTTCGGTCCGGGATCAGGAACCGACTCTGCAGTCGGCAGCCTGAGCCGACCCGAGGAGGCGCCTGCCCTGAGTAGGTCGTCCTTGGCAAGCACATTACTTGGGGTTGCTGAGGCTCTGGAGGACTGTGCAGACAGTGGAAACTGAGCGTCTGTCCAAACCTGATGGCATTTCCAATGGAGAAATACAGAGGTGACTGTTTATTGTGCGCATGAAGATTGTCACAACGTGATGTTTCATAAAATAGAAGAGCAGTCATCCTAAGGAGGCCAAAAGTTGGGGCTTAAAAAAAATACGGGGGTTGGGGATTTAGCTCAGTGGTAGAGCACTTGGCAAGCGCAAGGCCCCGGGTTCGAGCCTCAGCTCCAAAAAAAAAAAAAATATGGAGAGCCGGGCGGTGGTGGTGCACACCTTTAATCCCAGCACTTGGGAGGCAGAGGCAGGCAGATCTCTGTGAGTTCGAGGCCAGCCTGGTCTACTAAGTGAGTTCCAGGAAAG
Source organism: Onychomys torridus (assembly GCF_903995425.1). Lineage (NCBI taxonomy): Eukaryota > Metazoa > Chordata > Mammalia > Rodentia > Cricetidae > Onychomys > Onychomys torridus. The sequence goes on from NC_050443.1 coordinate 124,630,747, forward strand.
GCTCAAGGCTACACAGAGAAACCTTGTCTCAAAAAAACAAAAAACGGAGGGAGCCATGCGTGGTGGCCCACCCCCTTTAATTCCAGCACTCTGGAGGCAGGTGGACTGTTGGAGGCCAGCCTAGTCTCCATAGTGAGTTCCAAGACAGCCAGAGCTATGTAGAAACCCTTTCTCAAAAAACTACAAAACCTTAGAGGGGCCGGGCAGTGGTGGCGCACGCCTTTAATCCCAGCACTCAGGAGGTGGATCTCTGTGAGTTCGAGGCCAGCCTGGTCTACAGAGCTAGTCCAGGACAGGCTCCAAAACTAGACGGAGAAACCCTGTCTTGGAGGGAATATATATATATATATATATATATATATATTTTTTTTTTTTTTTTCCCCTGGAGCTGAGGACTGAACCCTGGGCCTTGTGCTTGCTAGACAAGCATTCTACCACTGAGCTAAATCCCCAGCCCCAACAAACAAAATTTAAACAAGTTGTCAATAGCATAAACTCATTAACTATTTGTCCACATTTTCACTCACCATATTACACATCTTCCATATGGAGAGGGCCAAGAACAAAGCACCGAAGAAAATTAGAACCTAAACTTTTGTGGAGTTTATTTATACATTATAGTGAGGAAAAGACAGGCAATAAGGGAAATAGTGCCAATGGTGGTAGCTCACCCTTGTAAGCCCAGCACTTCAGAGTCTGAGGCCAACCTGGTCTATAGAGTAAGAACCTGTCTCCATAATTCAACAAAGAATAAGTCAACACAGCGTGTTAGATAGTAATGAAGACTTGAAATAGCCAAGGAATAATGCCAGTCAGAAAGCACAAGCCTAAAAACCCTGGGAATGGGAGCAAGTCTGGCTGGTTCAAGGAAGAGCCAAAAGCCGATGGTCCTGGAGTTAGGCACAGTGACTAATAGAGCAGAAAGGAAAAGAGCTGTGTGATATCCTGTGGGTCATCGAAATAATCACCTTTTACCCTGAAACTGGACCTTTATAGAGAACATCAGACAGAAGCAATGTGGTAGCAAAGGTTGCATGGTTGTGAGTGTTCTGGCTGCTCCTGGGCAGCCAGGTGGGCAAAAACAAATGAGAACAATTGTTTGCACAGGATAATAATTCCTACTGCCAAAGTCCAGGACATGGTGGTGTGATGAATGTTGCCATGGCAGAATAAAATGCAGTCAGAAGCTGCACCGTGGTGGCTCCCCGGTTTAATCCCAGCACTGGGAGGGAGAAGCAGGCAAGTCTGAGTTCGAGGCCAGCCTGGTCTGCAGAGTTCCAGGACAGCCAAGGCTACACAGAGAAACCCTGTCAAAAAAACAAAAATAAGCAAACAAACGAACAAAAAAACCAAAAGTGGTCAGATCTTGGGTTCTTTAGAGCCCTTGCCATACATGATTAGATGTCTGTTGTGAATGGAGTCAAAGGTGACCTGGAGCACATGGAAGCATGGAGTTAGCATTTACTGAGATAGAGAACATTGTGAGAGAAACAGGTTTTTTATAAATGATCAGAAAGTCAATTTTCACTCATTATGGTCTGAATGTTTGAATTCCCCCCAAATTCATATGTTGAAACTTCGCTGTTGTCATCGTTTTGTCTTTCCAAAAACAAGGTTCCATTATGTGTAGCTCAGGCTGGCCTTGAACTCAGAGATCCACCTGTCTCTGCCTGCTGAGTGCTGGGATTAAAAGGCTTGCTCTACCACACTCGGCCTAAATTGAAACCTAATCACCAGTGTCATGGTATTTAATACATTCTTTTACTAGTTGATAAAGGAAAAGAGATCATCATAGCCAGGATATATATTTAAAGAGTTAGACTATCTACTGCTGAAAAGGAGGAAGAAGGCACACATACATTCTGTTGATAGTGTGGATTTTACCTCCTTCCAGAGAAATATTCATCACTCCCAGCTGGAAAGACTGCTGTTCACCCCAGACAGAGCAAAGAAACAATCTCATCCATGTCCAGCTTGGTGAGCCCATAAGTTTATTTGTTACAGGAACAGAGGTGTTACAGGAACAGCTTGCAGTCCTGAAGAGCCCCCCTCAAATGAGTGACAACTCATAAAATTGGCATCAAGGTGGCCCCTTGCCCAACTTGCAGGGAGCTGTGCCACTAAATGGTTTCCCTCCCCAGCAGTTGCTTACCACTTAAATTACCTTGGGTTGGGAGGCGCTGGGGATGTAGCTCAGTTGGTAGCATGCTTACCTAACATGCAAAAGACCCTGTGTTTCATCCCCAGCACTATATACATTGGACATAGTGGTGTACCCCTGTAATACCAGCTCTCGGGGAGGGGGTAGGAGGATCAGAAGTTGAAGGTCATCCCAAGTTGTAGATAACCTGGGATACGTGAGACCCTATGTCAAATAAATAAATAAATAACCTTGGGGAGGGGCCTCTGGAGTCTTATGGATTTCTTTACTTTTTTTTTGGGGGGGGGGAGCTGAGGATCGAACCCAGGGCCTTGTGCTTGCTAGGCAAGTGCTCTACCACTGAGCTAAATCCCCAACCCCCTTTTACTTTTTTATATGTATGAATATTTGCCTGTATATGTCCATGCACCACCTGCATGGCGTGCCAGTGGAAGCCAAAACAGGACAGACATCATGTCCACTGGAACTGGAGTTACAGATGTTTGTGAGCTGCCATGTGGGTGCTGGGAGTCAAACCCTTGTCCTCTGGAAGCTCTCCCAGCACTCTTAATTGCTGAGCCATCTCTCCAGCCCTTGTGGGTTTCTTATTCTTGTGAGCTCCCCTTTCCTTCCAGGAAATCATGTTTCAATCTAGAGGAAACAGCTCCACAACAAAGTATAACAGAAACAGGCCATTTTAGCCATATTCAAGTATACAGTTCTGTGGTATCAAGTCATTGACATTGTTGTACAGACACCGTCTACCTCCAGTGTAGTCTTACCTCCCTCAGCTGTCCTGTCAACACGAATCCATTCATCCTCTCCAGTCCTTGAAACCACCGTTTGATTTTCTCTGTGTAACTGAGGATTTTGAGCACTTCAAAGAAGTAAATTATACAAATATTTGTCCTACTGTGACAGATTTATTGTACTTAGCATAATGTATCCAAGCTTCATATTATAGTGTATCAAAATTCCCTTTTAAGGCTAAATAATGTCCTATTGCATGTATACCACATTTTCCTTATCCATTGCTCCATCAGTGGACACTGATGAATTTTGGCTATTATGGATAACGTTGCTAAGATCATGAGTGTACAAATACATTGAGGACCAGTGAAAAGTCTCAGTTGGTAAAGGTACTTACTACCAATCTGATGACCTGATTTTGCTCATACACATGAAATAATCAATCAAAAAATTTAAGTAGAGCTGGGCATGGTGGGCACATGCTTTTAATCTCAGCACTCAGGAGGCAGAGACAGGCTTATCTGTGAGTTTGAGGCCAGCCTGGTCTACAAAAAGAGTTCCAGGACAGCCAGGGCTGTTACACAGAGAAACCCTGTCTTGAAAAACCAAAAAACAACAACAACAACAAAGTTAAGTCAATTATTTGCATACTCAAATTGTTTTAAAATAAATTTTATAATTTATTATTAGTGCATATTTAATACTTCTTTTATGTATCTTTATGCCAGGAGCCTCATGGGAAAAAAAAATAAGCCCTGATTTAAATAGCCTTTGAGGGTCAGTGAAATGTCTCAGTTGATAAGGGTGCTTGCAACCAGTCCAATGACCTGAGTTTGCTCCCAAGACAGCATGGTGGAAGGAGAGGACTGATTCCCTCATGTTGTGCTTGGACTTCTGCACACACCTCCTACTCCCCCACACAGATACAAATAAATGTTAAAATATATATACAGCATTTAAGCCCCTGCCTCCTGAATGCTGGGATCCTTTGATTTCACCCACGTTAGGCATGGCCATGTGACTCACTCTGGCCAATGGAAAGTTAGAAGTGCTATTTGTCCTGTCAGTCCTAAACGTTAAGAGCCAGGACATATTTGACAAGGACTTTTCCTTCTACTAATAGTGGACATGATGAGCTGGAGCTTCTGTTGTCCAGAATGACTTCAGGGGGCCTATCATGGCCTGTACAAACACCCTAACCATTATTAAATGTTTTTTGTTTTGTTTTGTTTTTTTGTTTTTTTTTTCCCAGAGCTGAGGATTGAACCCAGGGCCTTGTGCTTGCTAGGCAAGTGCTCTACCACTGAGCTAAATCCCCAACCCTGCTCAAAGGTATTTCTAAGCAAGTGTTCTACCACTGAGCCGTTCTCCTAGTCCCATGAAAGGCATTTCTAATAATACATACTTCATGTGAAGTGCTTTTGATGAAATACGTTTTCTGGTCAGCCTCAACTGCTAATCAAATGGTTATTATTGCCATTTTACCACTGGTAGTGCTTTCTTTTTTCTTTTTTTAAGATTTATTATTTATTATGTATACAGTGTTCTGTACTACATGTATGCCTGCAGACCAGAAGAGGGCACCAGATCTCATTACGGATGGTTATGAGCCACCATGTGGTTGCTGGGAATTGAACTCAGGACCTCTGAAAGAACAGCCAGTGCTCTTAACCTCTGAGCCATCTTTCCAGCCCCCCTGGTAGTGCTTTCTAAAATTGTGAATAAAATTAAATGCAATGAATTCAATGTTAAGATTTTGTTTGTAAATGAGATAAACTGAGTTTTTCACACACAGATTCAACCACCCATAGACTGAAAATATTCAAGCAGGGTAGGTAGAAATGTAAATACAGTACTCAAGTATGAACTTCTTTTTTGGGGGGGGGCGGGGTCGGTTTTTGAGACAGTGTTTCTTAGTGTAGTTTTGGTGCCTGCCCCAGATCTCACTTTGTAGACCAGGCTGGCCTCGAACTCACAGAGATCCACCTGCCTCTGCCTCCCAAGTGCTGGGATTAAAGGTGTGTGACACTGATGCCCAGCAAGCATGAACTTCTTAAAAAATAAATGTAAAATAATCTTGAGGAAAAATGTATCCTATAGCCTTTGTCTTTGACATTATTCCCTAAGGCGTGCGTGCTAATGTTTATATGCAAAGCCATTCATTTGATTGGGTGTGATAATGATTTAAAGAAAAGCCTCCGGGTTGATTTAGCTCAGTGGTAGAGCACTTGCCTAGCAAGCGCAAGGCCCTGGGTTTGAGCCTCAGCTCAAAAAAAAAAAAAAAAAAAAGAAAAAAGAAAGAAAAAAAAAAAAAAACAAAAACAAAGAAAAGCCTCCTAAACTGTGAGTCAAACTTTATATGGGGTCACGCAACAATGACCAAAAAATCAACTCAAAATCATGAGTCGGACTGTGAGTAGTGGCACACACCTTTACCCCCAGTACTCAGGAGCAGCAACAAGTGGATCTTGTGAATCTGAGGACAGCCTGGTATAGATAGCAAGTTTCAAGCTAACTGGGCTACACAGTGAGACCCAATTTTAAAAAGTGTGTGGGGGGGGGGATTTAGCTCAGTGGTAGAGCATTTGCCTAGCAAGGGCAAGGCCCTGGGTTTGGTCCTCAGCTCTGGCAAAAAAATAAGTAAATAAAAATAAAAAATAAATTAAAGTGTGTGTGTGTGTGTGTGTGTGTGTGTGTGTGTGTGTGTGTGTTGGCATGGGTAGGAAGTGGGACTGGAGAGATGGTTCAAAGTTAAGAGCATTTACTGCTCTTCCAGAGGACCCACATAGTAGATCACAACCATCCCTAACTCCAGTTCTGACGAGGTATCAGATAACTTCATCTGAGCTCTTTAAGCACCAGACACACACAACACTCATACATACAACAATCAAATTATTTGCATACTAACGTTGTTTTAAAATAAATTTATTTATAATTCATTATTAGTAGTGTTTGATTTGAATACTTATTTTATGTACCTTCATACAAGGGGCCTCATGGAAAAAAATTAAGATGAATTAGGGCATATTGGAGAGGGGCTGGAGAAATAGCTCAGTGGTTAAGAGTACTTGTTGCTCTGACGGGGAATCCATATTCAGTTCCTAGTACCCATATGGTAGTTCACAACCATCTGTAACTCCAGTTCAGAGGTCAAATGATCTCTTCTAGCCTCCATAGACACCAGTTATGTATGTGGCACATAGGCAAACACATTTTTTCAGATCTCTTAAAGTATATGGGAGAGCCAAGCCTGATGGCACATGTCTTTAATCTCAGCACTCAGGAGACGAGCAAGTGGATCTCTGTGAGTTTGATTCCAGCCTGGTCTACAGAGCTAGTAGAGGGCTATACAGGGAGTCCCTGTCAGAGAAAGCACGTGGGAGGGCGGGCATGCAGAGGTTCATTGCAAATACCTTACCATTTTCTGGCACTTGAGCATTCATGGATTTTGATAATCTATGAGGGCCCAGAATCCAAACCATGTGGATACTTTAGTCATTAATGTAAATGTGTTTTCAACTACATTTAGTAACTCACTTTACCTCTAAGAGTACCGTGCACAGGATGCAAATGACCAGGAAGTAGGGAAAGGGGTCCCAGGCCCCAAGCTTCAAAAAATTGGCACCCTGGACCCAAGGGGAGAAGTAAAAACAGCAGAACAGCCAGAAGGAACAGGGTCCAAGGCCTGCCACTGCAGGAACCTCGAAGCAGGAAAGAGGTAAGGCCTGGGAATTGGGAGTGGAGCCAGGAGGCTCAAAGTCAAGCTATAAAAACCACTGCCTGGTTCTAAGCAGGCAGCAGAGGGGACAAAGTTTGTGGTCTGACAGCTCACCCAATCATGAAAACAGCTTTGTCAGGATGAGCAAGCCTGACGTGGCCCACGGAATGCTGCTAGGGACAGAATAGATAGCAGGGAGCCTGAATCTAGGACCCACAACCATTCCCGTTGTGGTTAGCAGCCATCTGCCAAGAAGAGACCTTTGTTGGGATTCCCTCGAGCACTCAGGCTCCTAGCCACAGCCTCCTTAACCTGTACATCTCAGGTTCTGTGCCATGCATTGTTCCTTAGTTAGGCTGAAAGCAGGGCATGGTCATTTTAGCATTTGGGAGGAGATTAACTGAGAGTAAAAATGGGGGCTGGAGAGATGGCTCAGCAGTTAAGAGCACTGGCTGCTCTTCCAGAGCTCCTGAGTTCAATTCCCAGCAACCACATGGTGGCTCACAACCATCTGTAATGAAATCCAATGCTCTCTTCTGCTGCGCAGACATACATGCATACAGAGCACTCATATACATAAAATACATAAGTAAAAATAAATAAATCTTGTGCCACACAAGCTTGAAGACCTGGGTTCAGATCCCCATGATCCATATAAATGCTTGGGAGATGGAGATAGGAGATTTGTGGAACAAATTTGGCATAGCCAAATAAGCAGACTCTGGGTTCAAATGAGAGACTCTGCTTCACTAAGGTAGAAAATAACTAGGGAAGACACTGGATGTTGTAGTGAGAGATCTCAGAGCATTGCGTCTTGCTTGAGTTCCAGAATGTTAGCACCCAGGCTTTGGACCGCCTTTTGTAACTGTCCTTTGTGATTGCCACCTTTGCTTGAAGTGTTTATTACCTGAGTTCTTCCTGAAGGAGTCAGGGCCTTTGCAAAGCTTAATTATGGGATGACTTAGAAAACCAAGATGTCTCATAGCTGAAAACTGCTTGGGCAAATAGTTCCTTCAAACAACTCCAGATAAGAGGGTTTGCTATTTGGAGGCTGGGCGGTGGTAGCGCACGCCTTTAATCCCAGCACTCGGGAGGCAGAGCCAGGCGGACCTCTGTGAGTTCGAGGCCAGCCTGGTCTACAGAGTGAGATCCAGGAAAAGCACAAAGCTACACAGAGAAACCCTGTCTCAAAAAAAAAAGAGAGGTTTTGGTATTTGGAAATTGACTTGCTAAGAGGTGTAAATTGTGTAACAATAAAAGAAGGTTTTTGTGAAGCAATGGGTAGTCAATTCACCAGAAGCTGGCTCCCTTGCTGCTCTGCTAAGCCAAAATTCATCTTGGAGTGACCCTAATTCTTCCATGGGCCCATGCAAAACAGAACACCAACAGGTCAACAACTTCTCTACACATGCATGCACACAGCCATGCATACCACATACACACACACACAGAGTAAAAGAAAACAACTTAAGATGTTAAATGTTTAAAGGGGAAGGGACATGCATCATAGGGGACTCAGGCATACCTTGATTCCCAGGATAGGAGGCAGCATGGCCACACCATGACCTGATTTGGGGATTGCAGGGTGCCTGGATCCTCCAGCAGCTCTCGGGCTTTTTCTAGGCATCTGCCTCATTCCTCTGGCTTTTTGGCCTGGCTTTTTTTTCTGATACTCAGTTGACGAGGAAGAGAAAAGGGCCATGCTTTCTCTGTCCCCATCCACAGAGAAAAGAGACCTAATGCTAGATCACAGATTTCTTGGAGACACAGGCCCAGGTTGGGTCAAGAGTTCTTTTATGCCGGGCGGTGGTGGTGCACGCCTTTAATCCCAGCACTCAGGAGGCAGAGCCAGGCGGATCTCTGTGAGTTCAAGACCAGCCTGGTCTACAGAGTGAGTTCCAGGAAAGGCTCAAAACTACACAGAGAAACCCTGTCTCGAAAAACCAAAAAAAAAAAAAAAAAAAAAAGAGTTCTTTTAGTTCTATTCAGTAGTAGTGAGGAACTTAGAGAAATCACACACAAACATGTAACTGCTATGGCCCTTTATCATGACTCCAAGGAGGATGAGGAATATTCAGGATATATATATGGACTTAAAGTTAGTTTGGTACCAAATCCAATGGGTAGCTCTGGATGCAGACAGCAGAGAGATTCTACTCACCAAGCAAGCCCATTCAAGGACACAGAGACACAGAAACACAAAGTACTATATGAAAATAACTATTTAATTTGCTAAGGATACAGCAACCCCTACCCTGTCCCCTCTGCGGGTAGACATTCAGCCGGGGGACAAAATAACCTGAGATGAGGCCCTGATCAGAGGTGAGCAGGGGGCTGGGCTGAGGAGTCTTTTCGGCCTTCACCAGCAATGGGCCTGCCTCGCTCCTCCCAGATAGTGAGGCCATCACAGGAACAGATCTGCTTGGGATTCTGGAAGAGGCCAGCAGAGCGTGCTATGATGCCACAGGCCAACCTGTGGAAGGATGTATGATCAGCATGGGCCTTCTCTAGGCCTCCTCAAGGTTCCATGTGCCCTATTGGCACATCAGTACCTCCTGCTGGGAATGGCAAGACTCACCTCTTGCCAGAGTTGCCTGTGATCTTGGATAACGGATGGTTTCCCCGGCCCAGGTCATCTTCTCCCTCATCAATAACCAGGCTGCGGCCAATCACATCCCACACCTTTGAAGGGAAACAAAAGTCTTGACTCCACTGTTCTTCGAGGAGGGCCCCCACATTCTTCCCATCTTACCTTCAGCTGTTTATCCTCTATCCGGAAGGTGGATCGGCCGTCAGCCTCAGCCAGGATGTTGCCCAGATCTCCCCGGTGCTGGAATGAGACCCCACGGGAGAAGGGGAAGTTACACAGTCACAGCTGCTATCGTCTGTCTTCCCAGCATCTGATTCCTCATCCCATCTCCCCGAGCTTCTAATTTCCTCCTGCAGGTGTCGTCTGGAAGGACTCCAAGATCCTGGACACTCCCTTCCCTGGGAGTGAAATCCTGGGCAGAAAGCCACCATGCTGACAAGAACCAGCATTCTCTGTTAAACTCAACTTCTTTCCCTATGAACCCGCTGTCTACCTGGCTTCCATTCCCAATTAGCTAGGTTCCTGTTCCTTCCTAAGCCCAAATGTCCAGTTGCTCTGGAAGCCCTAGGTAAGCCTCCATTCTCCAAGGCTTAAGTTGGCTATGTTTGGCTTTTCTGACCACCACAGTGACCAGCATTACTTTCCTGACTTCCAGCCTCAAGGAACAAGAGGGAAGAAATATGAGTGGGCAAAGAGATGGCTTTGCCCCCTTCTCCCTTGAAGGTCACAAAAAGGTCACAGAGGCTAGGGGAATGACTCAATGGTTGTTATGCAAGTATGGGACCAGAGCTCAGATTCCCAGCAGCCATGTGAAAGCTTAGCACATGACCATAATCCCAATTCTAGGGATGCAGAAATAGGTAGATCCTGGGAGCTCACCAGTCAGCCAATCTAGTGAAAACAGCAAGCATCAGTTTCTGTGAAGAGACTCTGTCTCAAACAAATAAAGTGAAGAGCAATAAAGAAAGAAATGGAAGTCAACCTCGGGCCTCCACACACGTGGACAGGCCTCCCCAGACACAGGACACACACAATGTGTGTACTCCCCAGTGCAGACAATCTGCCAGCTACAGTGAGCAATGTACACACTCCCCGCTTTTAAAAGCAGAACAGAGTAAGGACAACAGATACTGAGTTTTGAGGTAACAGGACCCAAGTGGTAAGCCACAGAAACCTACATCTGTGCAAAAAAAAAGAAAAAAAAATCATTTCCAAACTGATTCATGAGCAGACGCAAATGCCTAGGTTGGAGTGAGCTGGTTCCCAGTCTCACAGCTGAGCAATGAAGAATGTCAATGGCTTCTCTGGTCACAGTGGTGCACACCTTTAACCCCAGCACTTAGGAGGCAGAGGCAGACAGAGCTCTGTGAGTTTAAAGCCAGGGTGGTCTAAACAGAGAGTTCTAGGACAGCCAGGGCTACATAGAGAAACTACATCTAAAAAAATACCACAAATAAACAAACAAAGAACAAATAATCTCTCCCACTCAAAAAAACAAAACAAAACAGAAATTTGGCTTCTACATTATCTGATCTAGAGGAACAGTTGGCAGGCACCTGGCATTTTTTTGTCACACTGCCATATGCTAAAGAGAGTTCAAGGTAGGGAAGATGACAAGGACCTTGGCAACTGTTTCTGGGGTTGAAGAATAAGCCAGGCAGAACGACCTTGCAAGGGAGTCAGGGAAAACAACCTTTCATTCCCCCCCTAACAACTGGTCACAGAGGCCTTCAATGCCACCCCAGGATGCTGGGCCCAGCCTGTACTTTTAGCTCCTAAAGAACCAAGAAGGGAGCTGGAGAGATGGCTCAGAGGTTAAGAGCACCGACTGCTCTTCCAGAGGTCCTGAGTTCAATTCCCAACAACCACATGGTGGCTCACAACCACCTGTAATGAGATCTGGTGCCCTCTTCTGACCTGCAGTCAAACATGCTGTATACATAATAAATAAATAAATATTAAAAAAAAAAAAAAAAGAACCAAGAAGGGTTTCCACATGATGCATGGCAAGGGTCCTTTACATGTCAGAAGAATCCCATAGTATAGCAGAAAGGACTAGAGAGAGTGAGAGGGGAAGGAACCTGGGAGTCTGTTAGCAGGTATGCAGGAGACAGCCAGGCTTGGATGTAATTTCCCATGCTGATTTTATTTTATTTTGTTATGGTTTTTCGAGACAGGGTTTCTCTGTGTAGCTTTGTGCCTTTCCTGGAACTCAGTCTGTAGACCAGGCTGGCCTCGAACTCACAGAGATCTGCCCGCCTCTGCCTCCCGAGTGCTGGGATTAAAGGCATGCGCCACCGCCAGGCTTCCCATGCTGATTTTAATTCCATCTGGACAGGCCAGGTGCTGCTGACACCCAGAAGAAACTTGCTGAATACCATGCTGTCCCCACTACTCCATTCTTGCTCAATTTTAGTCCATTTTCTGGAGAGATGGCTCAAATGGTTTAAAATTAAAATAATTTTAGAGTCTTATACATGCTATATATAATGCTCTACAAATAGGCTATACCCATAACTTTGGGTTTTATTTTTACCTTTATTTCTGTGTGTGTGTGTGTGTGTGTGTGTGTGTGTGTGTGTGTGTGTATATGTGTGTCTGTGTGTGTGTATGTGTGTCTGTGTGTGTATGTGTGTATGTGTGTGTGTGTGTGTGTGTGTGTGTGTGTGTGTGTGTGTGTGTGTGTGTGTGTGTGTGTATTGAAGTGAGATAACTTACAGGAGATAGTTTTCTCCATCATGTGGGTTTCTGGGTCAAACTCAGGTTGTCAGGATCAGCAACAAATGTCTTTATGCCGTTTTGTTTTTGTGTTAGAGATGGGGTCACATGTAACCCTGAGTAGCCTTGAACTTATGTAGCCAAGGCTGGCCTTAAATTCCCAATCTTCCTAACTCTACCTCCCAAATACTGGGATTACAGGCATGTGCCACTAAACCCAGGATAATTCTCTTTAGTTTTATTTCCTTGGCCCCTTCTGATCCCATCCCAAGTGGGGTCTGAGGACAAGGACTGATTTTTGCCTTTAGGGATGTGTGTGCTGTGTCGTGACTTGGCTGGTTTCCCCTGCTGGATCTCATCTCACCCCTCATCTCACCTCGTGACATGGAGAGCTCCTCGTCCTCACCCTTCAAAACCCTTCCTGTATTCACATTCTTTATGATTTACTCACTTTTGTGTGGACTGGATCAAGTATTTCCTGGATTAGATTACAGCATGAATCTGACTTCCATGTTGGATGCCCTCTCATCCTCTCACTCATGTGTCCTGAGAAACACCAGCTGCTGCTGTGTGGTGAGCTGCTCTACAGAGAAGCTCATGTGGCAAAAGACTGATGTCTGGCCAACAGCCAAGGCCTGCCAACAGCAACACTGACTGCAAGCTGCCAATAGCCATTGGGAAGTGGATTTTCCCATTTTGAACTTCTTGACTGAGCTCCAAGACACTTTGAGCCAGAGGCACCCAGGTTTCTGCCCCCGAGAAACTGGAAGATGATAAATGCTTGTCACTTTATGACCCAATATTAGTGGCATTTAATTCAAGGCAACATAACTTACATACTGAGCAGAAGCATGGCATTGTGCAATGGACCAGACAAAAAAACAGTTCTATCCCACCTCAGAGCAGGGTGGAAGAACTTTGATCATTAGAAAAGTGTGGAGCTGGCCGGACGGTGGTGGTGCACGCCTTCAATCCCAGCACTCGGGAGGCAGAGCCAGGTGGATCTCTGTGAGTTCGAGGCCAGCCTGGTCTACCAAGTGAGTTCCAGGAAAGGCGCAAAGCTACACAGAGAGACACTGTCTTGGGGAAAAAAAAGAAAGAAAGAAAGAAAAAGAAACACACAGGCTGCCGGTGGTGGTGGTGCACTCCTTTAATCCCAGCACTTGGGAGGCAGAGGCAGGCCTGGTCTACAGAGTGAGTTCCAGAACAGCCAGGGCTGTTACACAGAGAAACTCTGTCTCGAAAAACCAAGAAGGAGGAGGAGGAGAAGGAGGAGGAGGAGGAGTAAGTGGCAGCTTCAGAAGCCACTGTGTAATTCTGTACCACTCATTAGATGCCAAATTTTGTTTTTATCTAAGTTGTTCTATTAGTAATAAAGACTTGGAAGTCAGATATTGGGGTAAAAACCTGCTAGATCAGAGAAACAGCAGAGGAGCAACCAGCTGACCTTCCTTTTTTGACCAGAGACCCAGCAAGCTTGTCTCTCCACATTCCCCAGACCAAAAAGACCAGGAGTCTCTAAGTACCCCCCCCCCTTCCTGAGCATCTTCTCCGCCCATTTCCCTGGGTCCTCCGTAATTTCTATGGCTAATTCTTGTCAACCAGTCACTGGCTCTGCCCCCTGACCCAAGGTTCATTCTATTAACACAATCTCATAGTTTCACAGTGATATCAAATATCCAGAAACACTATGTATCCCTAATTGGCTTGGTATCACTGGGTAGACTAGGCTAGATTCAAACTTACAGTGCTCTACTTTTCTTTGCCTACCAAATGCTAAGATTAAAGTGTACACCATGATGGCCAGCTCTAAAGATTTATTTATTTTTATTTTACTCTATGTATATATGTCTATATATATGAGTATAGCACATTGTGTATGGGTGCCTGTGGGAGCCAGAAAAGGGTACTGGATCCCCTGGAGCTGCAATTACAGGCAACTGCGAGCCACTCAACATGGGTGCTGGGAACTGAACTCAGATCTTTGGAAAGAAAAGCAAGCATCCTTAACCAGTGAGCCATCTCTCTAGCCCCACAATTCTAAAAAATTTTTATACATTACTGGTTAAGCATTCCTAATTAAAAATAACCTAAACTCTTATCAGTCTTAGAATTTGTAACATCTAGATATGGGATCTGTAACAGGAATGCTCAACTTGTACCACAGTTCCACAGGATTGGGATGCCCAGCTTGTACCATGGTTCCACAGATTTTTGTGCCAGGAAGTTGTGGACTGACACCAAGACAAAACGCAGGACACGTCATCTCAACACTTAAGAGGTAGAGGAAGGAAGATCAAAACTTCATCCTGGGTTACATAACAAGTTTGAGGCCAGCCTGGACTACTTGAGACCCTATCTCAAACAAAATAATAAAATGATAGAAAATTAAAACAATCTTTGGAATCTTGAGAGGATCTAAGGAGGAACTGGGAGTTTTCCAGCTCCTGGAACCAGAATTCACCTTAGGCCTTTATCTCCAAGTACAGGGTAGAGACACACTCCCCTGAGAAAGGAGGTTCTAAGAGATATGCAACAGAGAACTAAGGAACATAAAATCTCTGAGCAAGAAAGCAATGTTCTTGTGTTGGCTAATTTTGATTATATATTTGATTGGATTGACAAACACTTAAGAGATATGTAAAGCACACTTCTGGATGTGCAAACCATAAGGGCTTTGACATAATCAATGGATTAATCCCTTGATACATTCATGATAGCTTGGCATTATTGAGAGATGGTGAAGGGTAGGAGATGGGCCTTGATTGGAGGAAATTGACTCCTGGGGAAATGTCATTCAGGGTAGTATCTTGCCTGTCCTCTTCCTGTGACCCTGTTCTCTGTTTTCTGGCTACCATGATGGGAACTGTTCTCTCCACCACGACCTTCCTGCTCAATCAAACAATGGGATAATTACAGCACAGATACAGTCAGGTAAGACAAGATCACTAAGGTGGCAGGAAAGTCCCTGAAGACAGAAGAATTCTACGGTGGAAAATGAACCCCCACTGTTACTGGGAATGCAGCTCAGTGGCAGAGCACTTAGCTAGCATGTGTGTGGCCTTAGGTTCCATGCCTAGCACTAGAAGAAAGGAAAGGGCTGACGGAAGAGGGGATGAAGGGGGCAAGGAAGGAAGAAGAAAGAAAACGAAAGAAGCCCCAAAGATTTCTGCCAAGAGTATCTTTCTATGCAACCATAGAATTCCCCACTAGACTGTAAACTTCCTCAGGGCAGGCACTGGGCTGTACTGTATTGTATGCCTAGGACCTTGAACATAAGAAGTATCAAGTAAAGTTACTAAGCTAATCAATCAGATGAGAAGGAGAGACCCACACACAAAGCAGTCAAAGTCCAAGACCCAAGAACTGCCTGCCTACCTCTGAGTCCTGGATTCTCTCTATGCCCAAACCCAGCCCAAACCTACACTTACCCGATCAGTGTCCTGAGGGCCCCCATGAGATGTTCCATCAGGGTTAAAATGGTCCCCACAGCTAAGGATGAAAATTAGCAAATAGGTATCCAAATAATAGTGTCTAGGCCCTCTTCTCTGACTACCTTATTCAATCACTCATTCATTCATTCAACAAACAGACCTATTCTATGCCAGGATTTGGGCAAAGAACATAGAAACTAGTACATGGATTATGCCTTCCTTGAGACACGGAGTGGCAAACAACCAATCATGTTACAGAAGACACCAATAGACACGGGGCCTCTCCTCCCTGTGTCTAGAAGTCATCCTCTGATCTTGATTCCAATCCTCTGAGGTTTCCTATGCCACTTAACCCCTTTAAGCCTCAGTTTCCTCATCTGTACACTGGGCCTATGTCTATGTGCCCCCACTAGAGTACTTTTGAGGACAGAAAGTGAAAGTGTGTAGCTACAGGGATGTTACAGATGACTTACCTATTGCAATCCCTTGTGAGATCCCCATACTGATGGACATGGAACCCATGCAGCCCAGGCGGCAGGCCATCAACGGTTCCCTCAATCAGGCAGAGCTCAGAGGTCAGCTGTAGGAAGCGGACCACACCCTGTATGGCGTTCTGGCCCTCCAGAATGGCTACTGCTGCTCCTAGGTTCTCTGCAAGGTATGAAATGCTCACTGTCTTTCCATCTCACCCAGCCCCTGATGGACCAGCCTGACTCTGTTTTAAGATTAAAAGCATTCTGGTTACAAGGTCAAAATAAGTTCACTCCTGTTTTCTGTAAAACTTGGGTTTGACCATGTATTGACCCAGTTTCTGGAATCTGACATGTTCTACACCCTCCACGATGACCTTCACCTTGATAAGACAAAATGTTCTGCCAAATGATTTTTATATATTCTACCAAGTTACCAAAAGCCTTGGAACCCTCCTAGTCTTGCAGTTTTTGGGGGGCTATATAAGCCCCGCTTTTTCTTATGTTCAAAGCTATCTGAGAATCTCGCTTTAGGGAGATAGCCCTGTCTAACAGAAAATAAAGCTTGCTTAATTCGACTAAAGAATTTGGGTAATGGTCTTTACTCTCGTTCCACAGGATTAACACCCTGTCCTTTCAGCAGCTTGGACGGGCAGGGAAGGAATCTCACATAACTTCCATAACTCCCCAAAGTCAATCCAGCCCAATCCTGAGACTCCTGTGGTTAGATTTACACCAGGCCTCGCTCCAGCCCTTCGACCCCAGAGGACAAGGCCAACACTACAAGCAGTCACTCACGAAACTGACTGCTGCCCATGCCCTTGAGTACAGCCTGTCTCCCTGTGCTTTCCAGGAGTGCTTGCACCTCCTGGCTGGGAAGAGTGGTCTGCACCAACACCATTTGGTTCTCCAATTGCACCTCCACACTCTGGACACCTGGTAGAGACAGAGGGAGAGGTCAGCAGAGGGCTAGCATCACATGGTAGCACAACATTTCCCCATTTTACAAAGCTTCATATGGCCAGAGGTAAACCTGGGAGCTTCCTTCTATTATTAAAAACTTAGGTGTGGTATTTTTGTAAGTCTGTGTGTGTGTGTGTATGTGTGTGTATGTGTGTGTGTGTGTGTGTGTGTGTGTGTGTGTGTGTGCAATGTGAGGAGTGGAATTCAAAGGCCTCTCACACACTAGGCAAGTGACCTATCGCTCACTGAGCTACACTCCAGCCCATTTTTTGAGTTCTTATTATATGTCAGATAATATCTTACGCTGGGCAGTGGTGGCTCACACCTTTCATCCCAGCACTCAGGATCCCAACATCTCTGTGAGTTCGAGGCCAGCCTGGTCTACAAAGCAAGTTCCAGGAAAGGTGCAAAGGTACACAAACAAACAAACAAACAAAACCCCCAGATATTATCTTACTTTTTGGTTTATTGAGGCAGGGTCTCACTAGGTATCCCAGGCTGGTCTGGAATTCAATATTTAGCCCAGCTTGGCTTTGAACTTGAGGTGACTTCTCTGCCTCAACTTTCTGTCCCACCACACCTGGCTTATAAATTTTAAAACATAGAAAATTCTTTTCTTCTTTTTTTTTTTTTTTTTTTTTTTGTTTGTTTTTTTGAGACAGGGTTTCTCTATGTAGCCTGTCCTGGAACTCACTCTGTAGACCAGGCTGGCCTCAAACTCACAGAGATCCACCTGGCTCTGCCTCCCAAGTGCTGGGATTAATCTTAAAAGTAGGCTAACTGCCGGGCGATGGTGGCGCACGCCTTTAATCCCAGCACTCAGGAGGCAGAGGCAGGCGGATCTTTGTGAATTCGAGGCCAGCCTGGACTACAGAGAGAGATCCAGGACAGACTCCAAAGCTACACAGAGAAACCCTGTCTCAAAAAACCAAAAAAAAAAAAAGTGGGCTAACTCTATCAGCATTGTTAGTAATGGCTGAAAGCTGAACATTACCCAAATGTCCATCAACTGCCTGAGAAGATATGAAGTACAAACACATGCTGCAGCATAGATGAGGGTGTCATTCTGCTACATGCAAACCAGCCACAAATGGCCACATGTAGTATATGATATCGACAAGAAGTAGACTAGAGGAGGGGGGGTTTGGAATAGGAAGGTGACAGAGGATACAGGATTTCTTTAGAAAGTAATGAGTATATGACCAATAGAGATGTGGGCTGCATAGCTCACTGAATGAATTAACTGAACTGTATACTTCAAATGGGTGAATTTTGTAGCATGTGAATTTTAGCTCAACAAAGCTTTTACACACATTAAGAAAGAGGAGACCAATGCTCCATCCTGAGAGCTGACAATGAACATGTACAATGAACTAGGTCTCTTTTTTATTTAAGATTTATTATTTATTATGTATATGAGTGCTTTGCCTACATGTATATATGTGCACCATTTGCATGCAGTACCTGCAGTGGCCCTAAGAGGACATTGGATCTCCTGGAAGTAGAATTACAGGCCACTGTGAGCCACCATGTGGGTGCTAGAAATGGAATCCAGGTCCTCTGCAAGAGCAGCCAGTGTCTTACCACTGTGACATCCCTCCAGCCCATTAAGCCCTTTTTGATGCGTTTTACCTACACGGCTTCATTTCATAGTCACAGTAACCCTGGGAATTTACCTCTGTTTTACAGATAAGGATATCAAGGCACAGAACAAGGAAGCAATTTATTGAAAGTAGGTAGACTACAGAACTGCAACTCAGTCCAGGGAACCTAGCTACAGAGCAAAAACAATTAACCCAAACCTTCTACTCACCCCTAGCCCAGGCTTCCTAGGACTCCCCAATGCCCCCCACACACACACATTATACTGTAATTACCACCTCACCTGCTCTGACTACAGTCCTCTGTATGTTTTGGAATGGTAAGAGAAAATCTAATGGAGGAGCCAGTCCACTAAAATAACACATTCTGGCCTAAGCTTTTCCAAGATATAGTAGGGGCTGCTACTTCCTATAAAACATTCTTGCTGGAAAAACAGACAAGCAGGACTTCAGTTGGACAGAGTAATTTCAAGGCTTCAGCAGGTTTTCTTAGGAATCAAAAAGAGACATTTTTTCTTTTTTCTTTTCTTTTTTTTTTTTTTTTTTTTTTTTTTTTTTTTTATTTGAGATAGGGTTCTCTTGCTTGTGCCTGTCCTGGAACTCACTCTGTAGACCAGGCTGGCCTCAAACTCACAGAGATCCACCTGGCTCTGCCTCCCAAGTGCTGGGATTAAAGGCGTGCGCCACCACCGCCCAGAAAAAGAGACTTATGATAACCATGTTTTCTGGTCTGAGTAAGTGAACCAGTTTGGCTTTCTCATAGCTGGGCAGGAGAGTTTTGAGCAAGAGAGTTGCCCAAGGCCTTGGGAATGAGAGCCTTACTCTCCTCTCTGGGGCAAATGGGAGGAGCTCCAACTTCACATCTGCCCTACAGTAACTGTGGCCTCTCTTTCTCTCTATCAAAGCACGGATTGGCCATACTCCAAAAGCTACCAGTTAAACAGAACCTCTGCTCCGCTGGAGACACTACCTTCTGCTAGTGCAGACTGAACCAGTCAAACAGAGCCTTTGCTCTGCTGGAGACACTACCTTCTGCTAGTGCAGACTGAACCAGGGATTTAAGAGGGCATAGTTACAAAGCATTTTGCTCTGTCCTTCCCACATCAAGAGCACAGTGTCAACTCCTCCTGGGAGTTCTTGGGTCTCGGAACAGACCCTATGCCCAGGCCAGACTATCAGAAAACCTTATCTGCTGTATGTGTAAAACACATTCAGGCCTCAGCACTTATCCTAGACACCCCACTTCTTCTTAGCCTGCTCAAGAACCCTATCTATGGGCTCCCTGTTTTCTTTGTTGATGCCTTAGTACAGCAGTTCTCAACCTTCCTAATGCTGCATGCAACCTTTTAATAGTTCCTCATGTTGTAGTGACCCCCCAACTATAAAATTATTTTTGTTGCTACTCCATAACTGTAATTCTGGTACTGTTGTGAATTATAATGTAAATATCTGATATGCAACCCCTGTGAAAGGGTCCTTCAGCCCCCAAGGGGTCACAATCCACAGGTTGAGAACCATTGCTTTAGTATCTTGCCAAGGTGGTTTTCTTTGTGTGTATACATGTGTAGTATGCACGCAGGTGTGTATGCATGTTCCAGAGTCTGGGGGCATATACTAGGTTGGTGCATATGGAGGCAATATGTCTTCCTTGATTGCTCTCTTACCTTTTATATTGAGGCAGGTTCTGTCACTTGAACCCAGAGTACACTGATGTGGCTAGTCTAGCTAGCAAGCTTGCCCTGGGATCCCCTTCTCTATCTTCTGATTGCTGGGACTACAGGTGGGCTGCCACCCCTGTCTGGCATTTATGCAGGTGCTGGGAAATCTCGTACTGATGCAGCTAGCACTTTTACCAGCTCAGCCTAGCCCCAGCAGGTAAACTAGTTTTGGCACAAGAATGACAGCTGGAAGCAGAGAAACAACTCTGCAAAGTTGTCCTGTGACCTCCACATGCATCAGCCCCTCCCACAAACACATCATGTACAAATTCACTACCAATAAATCTTTAAAAATCAGTTCCAGGCTGGGCATGGTGGCACACATCTTTCATCTCAGCACTAGGGAGGCAGAGGCAAGCAGATCTCTGTGAGTTGAAGGCCAAATTGGTCAGGACAGCCTGGGCTATGTATAGAGAGACCTTGTCTCAAAAAAAGAGAGAAAGAGAAAATCAGCTCCCCAGTCTCCCCCTAGTATGCCTCCAGGCTTTTCCTCTTACAATCCCCTGAGATTGTGGGCGGCGGTGGCACATGCCTGTAATCCCAGCACTCGGGAGGCAGAGGTAGGTGGATCTTTGTGAGTTCGAGCCCAGCCTGGTCTACAGAGCGAGATCCAGGAAAGGCACAAAACTACACAGAGAAACCCTGTCTTGAAAAACAAAAAACAAAAACAATCTCCTGAGATTAACTGGGCTCTCACTACATGCTCAAGACTTGCATCAACGAACTCATTCTTCATGACAATTCTGAGTTATGAACACCATTCAAACACTGTAGAAACAGAGGCACAGAAAGGAAGCATGAGCCAGGCAGTGGTGACTCACGCCTTCAATCCCAGCACTCAGGAGGCAGAGCCAGGTAGATCTCTGTGAGTTCAAGGCCAGCCTTGTCTACAGAGTGAGATCCAGGACAGGCACCAAAACTACACAGAGAAACCCTGTCTCAGAAAAAAAAGAAAAAGAAAGCCATTTCCAGTGTCCTGAAGATGACTGCCTTTCATCTTTCTAGTTGTGCTAGGTTGCAGACTTCCTGGCTTAAGCTCCCTAAGTTGGGCCAAGACTGCTGTTTGCTTTATCAGAACAGCAAGACCTCAGGAGTCCCTCAGACTGCCCTCGATAGGAGGAGCTATACTCTTGCGGCTCAGCGGGCCCGACAGGCAAAGTTAGAGACAGCTCTGGCAAGGCAAGCTTGAGGCCTGCACTCTAGGCTCTGCCTCTGGGTCTCTGTGTGACTCCGAGAAGTTTCCTTTCGTTCTCTAAGTATCTTTCTGAATCTGCATAACGGGAATAAGGCTAAACACAAACCTTTGGGCTGATCCCAGAAAGCTTTATTCTGCTCTTACCTGTCACCCCTTGCAGGGTCCTGCGCACCGAGTCCACACAGCTCTGACAGGTCATCTGCACTGCAAACTCCAGCTGTAAGGGCAGCAGGGCTAGGTACATGTCAGGCATTATCCTGATTCACCACCTTCCCTCTGGGCACCCGTCAAACATGACTTCTGTTCACATTCCTTCACTATCTCATGAGCATTCCAGGATGGTGGTCTCACCGCCCCACACCCACAATGCAAGAGGCAAACCTATCCTTACCCCGGGATTTCATCCCTCCCCAAGAGCCTGCTCTTTCTTGGCTTCCCAAGATAACGAGCACCCCAAGGGCTGAAGTTATGCGAGGCTCCACACGAAGCTTCCACTCACCGCGCACATTGTCCCACCGTCCCCGGAATCCGAAGCCATCTGGGATGTAGTCAACTGCCTGAGCAGCAAAACAACTAGGGTCCAGAGACCAACACCACTCAGTCTTGTGGGGTGGGCGGAGCCTCAGGAGCCACCCTTCGCTCCACCTCCTTGGCGCGTGCGCATGCTAGGCCTAGGCCTACCGGCTGCGCAGGCGCATTGATGCCATTGGCTCTGGTTCCCTTAGTAACCATTTGGCGTCCTCTACCGGCTCAGCGGCGCCACCTGCGTAAAGATGGAGCCACAGAATCAGGAGCCCGACCTCAAGCTGGTTTACCACCGGTTGCTGAGTCCGCTGTCGCTCTTCCCCCGCAAGGCGACACCTTCAGAGCCTCCGAAGAGACGCTCGCAAGAGGTCTCGACTTTGCAATCTGTCCCGCTCGCGAAGCTAAAAGTGGGGCCGTTGTGCCGCCAGGTATCGAAGCGGCTAGCAGGCAGCGGGCGGGCGGCGCGGGTGACTCCCAAGGATCGACTCCGACTCACCCAGGTTATCCTAGAGGAGCTGAAGTGCAGCTGGCAGGAACCTCCTACAGAACCTATTTTGAACTACGAGAACAACCAGAAGCTGCGGAAGCGTTTGGAGTCCTACGTGCTGATCTGTAGCGAGCAGCTCTTCATACGCTACCTGCACCTGCTGGTGACCCTGCCGGCCACTAGGAGGGTCTTCACTGAATCAGCCACCCTCAGCCGGTTGGCAGCCAACCTTGCCAGGGATTGCACAATCTTCCTCACCAGTCCCGATGTCTACCGCTGCCTGCTGGCTGATTTTCAGACCCTGCTGAATTTAGAGCAGACCCAGAGAGGCCTATCCAAGCTTCGCCCCCCAGTCTGTCCCCCTGGGACTTTCAAACTCTGTCCAATCCCCTGGCCCCACAGCACCGGCTTGGACCAAGTGCCATGCTCTAGCCTGAACCTGAACTACCTTGTCCAACTCAGCCGCCCATGTGATCTCCCCAGTGAGCCTGAACCTGATCCAGTGAAGGAGCTGAAATCTATTCCCCAGCTAAAGGGTAAAAAGCGGCTCCTCTGGGTGCCCTCCGCAAAAAAAGAAAAGGAAGTTGAAGTGAGTTCCGCACAGATGGTACCACTGCCTAGCCATTCTCCTCCTGGCAGTGAGATTTCCCACTTCCCCACTTCACCAAGGCTCCTGAGGGGCCAGTCCATGCCCTGTCTTCGTGAAGGGTGGAGTCTGGCAGATGAGTTGGGTCTCCCTCCTCTCTCCCCTCATCCTCTCACCCCACTGATCTTGGCTCCAGAGAGTAAACCACTGCTGTTTGGGGACCTGGCGGCTGAGGATCTGAAGCAGAAGACAAAGATCATGGCAATGGAGTGGGCTCGCTACTCACCACTGGAATCGGGCCTGCCGCCACTCCTCGGGGTCCTTACTAGGCGCCTAACTGCCCAGCACCACATAGAGGACCTGCAGCAAAAGTTGAAGAGCCTGCAGGAAGAAGAAGCCTCCGGACAGTGGGATTTCCGCCCCCCCAGAATCACTCCACTTCACCCACAGCCAATGACTATTACTTTGAAGCTACAAAATCAGGTCGTGGTCCAAGTAGCTACTGTGCAACTCTCCGACAGATGCTTTTCTGACACTTTCCACGTTGAGGGGGCTGGAGTCCTATACAACCATCTGACTGGGGAACTGGATTGCAAAGCCATCGAAGAAATGGATTCTGACCGTCTTGTTGGCAATAGCACCAAAGAGGTATACAAGGAATTGATGAGCCGAGTCTCAACTAGTCACCTCTCTTTTGATGAAGGACCCCAGATTGAGCCCTCGGCAGATAAAGATTGGTCCATCTACCTGTCCTCTGCTTTTATATACCAAGATAAACATACCCCTGTCATCAACCATGATCTGGTTGGACTTTATTCCAAGAGATCAAGCACTCAGCAGTTGTGCCCCGAGAAGACGCCTTCTCCCACATTACTCCAAAAGGGCAGAAGCTGGGACAAGTGGTCAAACAAGACTATATGGATGAATTGGTGGAAAGCCTCTGTGTCTTCGGAAGACTACTTAAAGTTCCTCATCACTCAGGAGACGGATTTCCTCCATGTCGTCTTCCAAATGTATGAAGAAGAGGCTTCTGTGGAGATACCGGTCCCTGCCAAAGAGTCCCTGGAGATTCAGCACCCTCCTCCCCTGCTGGATGATGAAGAGCCAGACTTTGTCCCTGGAAAGTGGGATTGGAGCTCAGTGATAGAGGACAGCTCAGCACCTGGGAAA
Organism: Onychomys torridus; assembly: GCF_903995425.1. Taxonomy (NCBI): domain Eukaryota; kingdom Metazoa; phylum Chordata; class Mammalia; order Rodentia; family Cricetidae; genus Onychomys; species Onychomys torridus. Next base: position 124,654,815 of record NC_050443.1, read on the forward strand.
GCCCACATCCTAAATCTGCAGCAGCGTCTAGAACGACTGTGGGTCGTGTTGGAAGTCCCTGACCAGAGCCGGCTGAACATGGTCATTAAGTACAGCTCCAATGCACGCCTGCAGCAGCTACCAGCATTGATCAGGGCCTGGGAGCGGGTCCTGAAGCCCATTCAGACACGGGAGTTGTTGCTAGGGAGACTGGAGTGGTTTGAACGACAAGCTTCCGACCCCAACCGGTTCTTCCAAAAGCCTGATTTGATGCTGAGTCGACTCCTGGAGGAGAATCGGATCCGGAGCCATATCCGAAGGAAGCTCAGTCTAATGGAGTCTTCTTTGATTTCCTTGCTGGAAAAGATAGAGTTAGTGTTTGGGGAGCCAGTGACCTTCAAAGGGCGGCCTTATCTAGAGAAGATGAAGCAGGACAAAGTGGAGATGCTCTATTGGCTCCAGCAGCAGCGGCGGGTTCGCAATCTACTCCGGGCCCAGAGAGCCTTCCACCCCATTCTCACAAGAAGCCGCAGCCAGGCTTTAATAGCTCCTGGGAATAGTCCTATTGCCCGCTAAGGAGACTGAATATCCTCAAAGCCCTTCCTCACCCCCAAACACCCAGACACTCACATAGACCTCTCAATAGCTTTAGAACAACTATGGATATTTCTGCAAGGGACTGAGTTCTTTGTCTTGGCATTCTAGATAAAAGGATTCCCCAAACCTGGTATTCCATGTATGTCAACAGTGCTGCACAATACATCCAGAATCCCTTATCAGGTGGTCCCTTGGAGTTCATTATAACAGAGAAGGTCAGACAGAGCAAGTCATGATCTTGAAAACAATTCAGTTTAGTATCACTATCTTGCTATATTAAATTGGCTGATTAGAGCTCCAAGTCACTCTTGTTTAGGCTCAATAGCATAATACTTAAGTGCTACAGCTCCGATATTAACAGATGTATGTAAATCCTGACTGCATGGCTTAGGTCAAGTTGCCAAACTTCTTGTCAAATGAGGAGTTAGGTCCTAGTTGTCACTTCTAGTGTTTACACATTGTTGGCCCGGCTGAAACTTTTTTTTTTTTTTTTTTTTTTTTTTTGAGACAGGATTTCTCTGTGTGTATCCCTGGCTGGAATTCACTCTGTAGACCAGGATGGCTCGAACTCAGGGATCCGCCTGCCTCTGCCTCCTGAGCGCAGGAGGACTAAAGGCGTGTGGCACAACCACCAGCTTAAAACACCCTTAATTAGATTTTTACCTGTTAATAAAAGCACTTGGTATAGCAAAGTGTGTACTGAAAAGTAAGTTTCTGGGGCTGGAGAGACAGCCTCGTGGTTAAGAACACGTACTGCTCTTCCAGAGGACTGAAGTTCAATTCCCAGCATCCACATCAGGCAGCTTGCAACCATGTGTAATTCCAGCATCTGACACTCCTGGCATCATCTGGCACCTGCACATATGCACACAGACATACACATGCACACTCAAACCTAAGTGGTGGCGGTGGCGGCGGCGGTGCACGCCTTTAATCCCAGCACTCGGGAGGCAGAGGCAGGCAAATCTCTGGGAGTTCCAGGCCAGCCTGGTCTACAGAGCAAGTTCCAAGACAGCCAAGACTGTTATACAGAGAAACCCTGTCTGGAAAAACCAATAATAATAGCAACAACAATAAAGAACAAAAACCAAGTTTCTCTTCTACCCCCAATCCTCAATTCCCTCCTTGCAGATAACAATTGCTGTCATATTCTGTATTTAGCAAATATTTGTTGAACATCCACAAGGTGTTAAATTCATAATCAAAAAAAAATTTTTTGTTTGTTTTGCACTCAGTTCCAGGGAATACAGTCATCATGGAGGGAAGGTATGATGACAGGCACAGGGTTCGGTTGGTCACATTACATGTACAGAGAAAGAGGAAGGCTAAATCTGGGCAAGCTGCTGCTGCTGCTGCTCCTCCTCCTTTTCCTCTTCTTCTCCTCCTCTTCCCCTCCTCTTCTTTCTTCTCCTTCTTTGTTTTGTTGAGACAGGGTCTCACTATATAGCCCTGGCTGTCCTGGAACTTACTATATAGATCAGACTGAACTTAAATTCACAGGAATCCACTTGCACCTGCCTCCTGCGTGCTAGGATTAAAGGTGTGCACCACTATGGCTGACCTATCTGTAGCTGAAGTTTTCTCCAGTCTTGCCTGGGCCCACAGCCGCTCAGACCCAAATAAACACACAGAGGCTTATATTAATTAAAACTGTTTGGCCTAATGGCTCAGGCTTCTTGCTATCTAGATCTTACATCTTAAATTAACCCATAATTCTTATTTATGTTTAGCCACGTGGCTTGGTACCTTTTCCCAGTTCTGCCTTCACATCTTGCTTCCTCTGTGTCTGGCTGGCAACTCCTGACTCAGCCTTCCTGTTGCCAGAATTATTCTCTCTTTGTCCTGCCTATACTTCCTGTCTGGCTACTGGTCAATCAGCATTTTATTTATTAACCATTCAGATCAACACATTCACAGCATACAGAACAATATCCACAGTGCCTATCTTTCTTCTTTTTATGCAGCCCAGGACCCTTGTCCTTGGAATGATGCTACCTCATTTAGCATTGCCCCACCCATTCAATCTAATCTAGATAATCTATCAGACATGTTCAGAGACCTGTCTCTTTGGTGACCTTAGAGCCTATAAAGTTAACTGTATTAATGATGATGCCATCAGTAAGTGAATTAAAGAGCTCCTCTCTCTCTGTCTCTCTCTGTCTCTCTCTCTCCCTCTCTCTCTCAGTTTTTTGAGATGGGGTTTCTCTGTGTGTAGTTCTGGCTGAACAGACCATGAATGTGGCATTAAGCACGTGGAATAATACAATGTTCAATGGTGAGTACTGTGGGGAAAAAGAGAAAAAATAGTAGGGAAGAGGAAATTAAGGGTGAGTAATATTTTAATTAAGGTGATCAGTGAAAGCCTCACCAAGAAGACAAAATGTGAGCAAAGGCAGAAGGTGGAAAATAACGCCTGTAGACACCTGAGAGAACATTCCTGACCACCATTGAGGAACTAGCTCCAAATCAGCAATGCTCAGGCTGCTCCAGGGACAGCAAGATGTCCTGAGCCAGAGGAGGGGAGTAAGAGGAAGAGGTAGACCAGACAAGGTTATTGCAAGATATCAAAAGGCAGGACGGGAAGATGACTCAGCAGTTACGAGTGCTCACTGCTCTTCCACAGGACCCAAGTTCAGGTCCCAGCACCCACATCAGGTGGCCCACAACCTCCTGTAATTCCAGTACTTGGGGATCCAATGACCTCTGACTTTATCAGGCTCCAGGCATACACACAATGCACATAAACTCATGAAAACACACACACACACACACACACACACACACACTTCTTTGTGTATGCACACATGCAGGTATATTGTGGGTGTATGTTTAGACGGGAGGTCAGTTTTAGGTGCAACTGTTTAGGAGTCCTCCACTTTATTTTTTTGAACAGGGTCTCATTGTCCTGAAGCTCAGCCAGTCAGCCAGATTCAGGGCCAGTGATCCACCTACCTCTGCCCCCCAGCCCATGCCTAGCTTTTTATATAAGAGCTGGGGATCAAACTTAGGTCTTCATGCTTACATGGCAACACTTTACCAAGTTGCCCCATATTGGTGAAATTATTAAGGCAACTCCACGTAGGTAAAAGGGAGGTTTATTTTGTGGTGTAACTTACAAGTGAAGGGATAGGTTACAGGATCTGGGAAAGATGTAGTGCAGTCAGGCGGAGAACTCTGCTCTGCTCGGTCTACCTCCAGCATCCAGGATCCAGGAACCAAGAGAGCTCCCCCATCCGGGTCTCGGGTCTTCAGGGTTCCTCTCTCGGCTCTGCCTTGTAGATGTGACAGTTACCAAAGCCTCAAAGGGGGTGGTATTTCCAGATCAAAGCTGGAACGGCTACCCACTACAGCCTTGGCTTGCCGAGAACTCATTATGTAGACCAGGCTGGCCTCAGACTTGCAGAGATCAGCCTGCCTCTGCCTCCTGAGTGCTGGAATCAAAGATGCGTACTATCACACCCTGTTTCCTACCTTTTTTTGAGGATGTCATAATGAAACCTTTATTGTACTTACTTTTTTTTTTCATTTTCAAGATTATAATAAATTACATTTTTTCATTCCCTTTCCTCCCTCCAAACCCTCCCATATACCACTCCTTGCTTGCTTGCTTTCAAACTCATAGCATCTTTTATTACTAATTATTATTACATGCATATATGCATATACATGCAGATTCCTAAATATAACTTGCTTAGTTTACATTAAGTTATTTGTTTTTTGGTTGTTTCGTTGTTTATTTTTGAGACAGGGTCTCCCTGTTATACAGCTCTGGCTGCCCTGGAACTGGCTGTATAAACCAGGCTGGCCTCAAATTCACAGAGAAGCAACTGCCTCTGCCTCCCAAGTGTTGGGACTAAACATCATACCTGACTGAGTAACATTAATTATAAGTATGTTTTTAGGGCTGACAATTTGGTATTAGACAACCAGTTGGTGCGCTCCTCCCTGGAGAAGACTGATTCTCCACTCTCGCCTTTCCTCAGTTGCCTGTGGTTCTCTGTGTAGGTCTGAGGCCTTGTGGGCTCTCCCTGGCTCCCTACCCCCATTCACTTTAACATGTCTATTAATGTTGTCTTTGTTCAGCTCATGTTTAGGGAGTCACATTGGTAAGACTTTATGGGTATAGTTTCTAAGGATACTAGAAGACACAATCTCACAGAAAACTCTTTGTAAGATTGTAAGAGCAATATTTTCACCTCTTCTTTCAAAATGTTCCCTGAGCCTTAGGTTGGGGAGTGTTTTTTGTAAATGTATCCATTTGGGACACATCTCTACACAACTCTACATTTTAACTGGTTGTGATGTTCTATATTACTCTCTGTTTGTTTCAAAGAGAAGTTTCCTTGATGAGGGGTGAGGACGACACTTACCTGGGTATGATGACAAATGTTTAGACTGTGGTCAGGGATGATGCTGGTTTAGTAAAGTAGTGGTTGTAGGTTCTCCTCCAAGATCCTTGACCTCCCAAGTCCTGAGTAGCTAGCTGGCTAAGTTTCCAGCACCAGGCATTGTTCCCCTCTTGTTCAGTGGGTCTTAAGTCTAACTAGAGAGCTTTTGGTTACCACCGAGGTGTACATGTCGCCACTGCACCGTTGGGGTTATCATGCCATGCTTGTTGATGTGGAGCACAGGTGTCATAGGACTGCTGGTTGCTTCCCTCCTTCCATGGAACCTTGCATGGATCCTCCTGGTATAACATGAAAGCTGGTCCTCAGGAAGGAGACATTCAGGTCATTTCCAGCTCAGAGGCCTCTGGACCCTGTTTCTGAAGAGTATGGTGTCTTTAGCAACAACAGGGACTCACCTTCCACCTCTGGGGGCCAACCAAGGTCGATAGCAATAGGCTGTATTTTTTTTATTCTTTCTTCTTTGGGGGTGGGCGGGGTTGAGACAGGGTTTCTATGTAGCCCTGGCTGTCCTGAAACTTGCTCTGTAGACCAGGCTGGCCTCGAACTCAGAGATCTACCTGCTTCTGCCTCCCAAGTGCTGGGATTAAAGGCATCTACCACCACCACCCAGGTTTATTTTTAACAGCTTTAAAGGCAAGGAGTCAGACAAGAAGCTCCGGCCAACAGCTCCCTCACCAATGAGCTGAGGGTAATGCCTGCCTCCCTGCTCCAAAACCAGTAGATTTTTGTATCCAAGCAGTTTCTGGAAAATTCCCTTCTAGTAATAAAAGCCCCCTCCATTCCAGTCCCTCTTCAAGTGTACCCGAGGCTTACATAGCACGCAGCTTGGGTTATGGTCCTTTTGTTTTGTTCCCACATGCTTTTCTACACCTTGGATTTTTTTTATTTTTCCCGTTTTAGGTTTTGATGCTGTCCCTTGGCAGCTCTGGAACACGGTGCTTAAGACACGATCCTACCTTGTGTGCATTGCTTTGTTGATTACTTGTATGATTGCTTCCTAACAGCATGGGGGTTGGGAGTGGGACTCAGACCCATGTAGTCTAGGCTCAAATTCACTATGTATCCAAGAATGACCTTGAACTTCAGATCTTGTCTCTTCCTCCTGAATGCAGGAGTAACAGACGAGCCTCACCTTGCTAGGTTTATTCTGTGCATAAGTACTCTATTAACTGAGCTATATCCTCGGGTCCCAGGACCTGTAATATTACTGACCATCTCCTGAATGACAATAGGAGCCTCAGAGGAGAGTACAAGCCGCCAAGCCAGGCTCAGGAGCCAATTGCCTGGGTTCAAGTTCAACTCTTTAACAGAGCCCTCTGTAAACTTTTCTCCTTACTTGTGAAACGGGACACCACCTAACTTCACAGGTCTGCCATGATTAAAGGGATCTGGCTTTCATTGCTTAAGATAACGATGGAATAAGTGGTGGGTTCGAGTTTTATTCTCAGCCATGTGTCCTTCTCCCCACCCCATACCCCCGCCCCACCATCCCCACGTGCTCCACGTGCCTCGCGTAAATAAGCGAGCGCGCAGGCGCCAGGAATCGGTGCCCATTGGCCGCCCCGGCGCTGTCCAGGGCCGTGGGGAGACACTCTGTGGCCTCTGACCGCGGGCTCCGCCCCGGGTCGGTTGATCCGCGCGTCTGTGGGTCGCTAAGTCCGGGCCAGCGGCTTCGCCCTCGTCATGGCGCCGCTGCTGCAGCTGCTATGGCTGCTGGCGCTGCTCCGGGCCGTGGCCCTGGTCCCGGTCCCCGCCAAGCTCCAGGCCGACGACGAGCAGGCCTGGGATCTGTCGCCCCCGGAGCTGCTGGCGCCCGCCCGCTTCGTGCTGGACATGTACAATTACGGCCGTGCTGCGGGGACCAGGGCCGTGCTGGGGGCCGTACGCGGGCGCGTCCGCCGGGTGAGGACGCGTGGGGAGCGGGCGCGGGGCCTGGGCTCAGGAATGATGCAAGGTGGAGTTTGACTTAAATTTTGGTTGTTGTCCTGGACGGTAGCCGAAAGGACCGGTGCAGGTTAAGGCTGGATAGGGAAGCACAGGTGGACCACAGCCTCCTAAGCGGAGCAGAGTCGGGGATGGCTGTGCCAGCCTCACCTCCTCCTCCATCCAGGTGGGTCGGGGCTCTCTGTTCTCCCTGGAAGCCACAATGGAGGAGCCACCTTGCAATGATCCGCTGGTGTGCCTGCTCCCTGTGACCAAGAAAACCATGGTGAGTGATGTGGTCCCAGCTATTGTTGGCCCTAGGCCGGCAAGCAATTGGTCCTGTGAAGAGGCAGAGGTTACCCCACTCTGAGTCACTAGTTAGAGATCAAGAAGCTCTGGAAGGGTGGGTATTTGGGTGCTGGTGTCTGCTGCTGGCCAGGGCCTCCTCCCACCAAGACATGATTGCCTTCTATGTGGCCCTCCTTTGAGGAGCGTCTAGCTGCTCTTGCCAGGAGCTTGTTCCAGTGTGTCCCCAGACTGTTCCTTCTCTCCCACCAGCTCTGCAGCTTCGAAGTCCTGGATGAACTAGGAAAACACATGCTGCTGAGGAGGGACTGTGGTCCCGTGAATCCGAAGGATACAGGTGCTGGGCTAGTTCAAGGAGACGGGATAGCCCAGACCGTACCTGACTCAGAATTCAGCCTTGACTGCTTCTCTCTCTGTTCCAACCCTATCCAGAGTATGGAAACGAGACTTTCAGCTCATTCCTTCCGATGCTGAACAAGGATCCCCTCCCCCAGGTGAGGAGCCTGTCTCTGGGAGAGCCAACTCCCCCTTTTTCTCTTTTCCCTTTAGCCTCAATTCCGTCCCCAGGGTCAGGCCGAACGCATCGTAAACAAACACCCTTCTGCCTTCCCAGGACTTTTCTGTAAAGATGGCCACAGTCTTCGAGGACTTCATGAAAACCTATAACCGCACTTATGAATCAAAGGAAGGTAGGACCCAGCCTTGTCTGTACCTGTCCCAGTCAGACTTGGGCCTTCTCCTACCACGGCACTTTGATATTGAGGAAGGAAAGGACACAAGGACCTTGTGTCTCTCAAGGACTCCCAATCCCTGAGTTCTTATCTAGCTTTCTAGGCAGCCATCTTGTCAAGGAAGAGTGGACTGTCCCTTCCTTCCATCTTATCTTCCTGGCCAGAAACCATGGGCTTCCGTCCCTCCAGGCAGGGTCGGGTAAGGCGGAGACCAGATTTTCTCTGTTGGATTTCCTTTGTCATCATGGCCTTTGCCATAACCTTTTCTGGATGACACTCTCAGGTCTCATTTTGGTCATTGCTCCGGTTTAGGCTCCCAAAGTTGACCACACCTCCCACCTTGTCACTTTGTGATCTGCTTCCCCATGTCGTATTCTCCCTGCCCCAGGGATCTGTCCTTACAAACAGTTTCAGGGACTAAGACAGTGACTCGGTTACTAAAGCCCTTGCCTTGAAAGTGTGAAGTCATGAGTTCAATTCCCAGATCCCACCAAAGAAGCCCAACAAGGTGGCCTAGGTATCGGTGAAATAGAAGCAGAAGTAGACTCATGACCAGCTAGCCTAGCCTACTTGAAAGCAGGAGAACTTTATGAGGACAGGATGATCAGGAGTGAAATAACACAGACAGCATACTACTATCCAACACACACACACACACACACACACACACACACACACCACACTCGCTCTGACACACTCAAAAGTTTCAAGCTCAACTCAGAGTCTACTTCTCACCTGGGAAAAACTTGGCTTGCTAACCCCATTTATGTCTCCTTTTATGATCTGGTTGGTTTCAAGCCTCTCTCCTTCTCTTTGGTACTCAGAAGCCCAGTGGCGCTTGACTGTCTTTACCAGAAACATGGTACGAGCACAGAAGATTCAAGCCCTGGACCGTGGCACAGCTCAGTATGGGATCACCAAGTTCAGTGACCTCACAGGTGGGGATGGTGAGCAGAGCCCTCGCCGAACTTGGAAGAGACTGGGCCCTGCTCTGGAAGCTCCTCATTTGGGCTAGCGTAAAATATTTACCCCTCTCTGCCCTGCCCACCTCTACCTACAGAGGAGGAATTCTACACCATCTACCTGAATCCCCTTTTACAAAAGGAGCCTGGCAAGAAGATGAGTCTAGCCAAGCCCATAGATGATCTCGCCCCACCCGAATGGGACTGGAGGAAGAAAGGGGCCGTCACTGACGTGAAGGACCAGGTTGGAGTCCCAGAAGTGGGGATGAGAAGGCAAGCTGCATGGGACCCTGAAGAAAGGGAGAGCCTTGACCGTGTCCATTGTCTTGCAGGGCATGTGTGGCTCCTGCTGGGCCTTCTCTGTCACAGGCAATGTGGAGGGCCAGTGGTTCCTGAACCAGGGGTCTCTGCTGTCCCTGTCAGAGCAGGGTGAGCATCCTGCTCCAGCCCCCTGACATTAAGGCCAGCCTCTCCAGAGGATCCCTTCGAACCAGCCTTCTGTCTCCTAGAGCTCTTGGATTGTGACAAGATGGACAAAGCCTGCTTGGGTGGATTGCCCTCCAATGCCTACACAGCCATAAAGAATTTGGGTATGCATTATTTTGGTCTGGAGGGGCAGCAGGTGCTGCCTCTTTGCAAGAGGGAGAGATGGGCATGAGGGTCACATAGAACTGGGTCCTGGTCCTGAAGTTGACCCTTTTTGGCTGAAGATTTACAGCAAGTCAGTTTTGTCAGAGCCTTAGTTATCTCAACTGTGAAATGGGATATACATTGTCCACTTCGTATGATTGTCTCCAGTGTCAAGTGAGAAAATAGATGTTAAGATTCTGTTGCATGACAAGGACCCAGTGGATCTTGATGTTTTCACTTCCTGGAAGTCTGTGTTCTTACTATGCTAAACTAGACAGTAACACATCTCTCTCCCGAGGAGAGGTATTAAATTCAGCCATTGGCTGCAGTAGTAGAGGATAGTGAGCTAAGGAACTGAGGCAGCTTACAGAGAAACTGGTCCAGGAGCCCAGCAAGGGTCTGCTGCTACTTTAGCAGTAGACTGTTGAGCAGGACAAACAGCAAAGGACAAAGTGCCAGGAAGCCTGGGATGAGGCCTCAGCAAGGAGGCAGAGATGGGAGCAGAGTCCTGCCCGTGCTAATGTAGCTCCTTCCCCACATCCTTTCACCCCAAGCTTTGTTATCTCTAGTCTGAGGAGAGTCCTCAGAGGCCTGGGGCCCTGGGAGTATGTAAGGAACATGTGGCTTCATGTCTGTGGGATGCTTGGCACTCTTCTGCCTGGGAGAACACGAATGAGTGATAAACAGGAGTCTCCTCAATTTCCAGGAGGGCTGGAGACAGAGGATGACTACAGCTACCAAGGCCATGTCCAGGCCTGCAGCTTCTCGGCACAGAGAGCAAAAGTCTACATCAATGATTCAGTGGAGTTGAGCAAGAATGAGAACAGTGAGTGGGGGCCGGGGTGGGTCCAGGTTGATGCTGCTGGGCCCAAGTATCCACTGACGCTGCCTTCCCCTCTCAGAGATGGCAGCCTGGCTGGCCCAGAAAGGACCGATCTCAGTTGCCATCAATGCCTTTGGCATGCAGGTGAGGCCCTGGTCTCTGTGCCCCGGCCCATCTCTCGTCTGTGCCTCCCTCACTCGCCCTTTCAAGCTGGCATTCTATTCCCTGTTTTCTTGTCAGTTCTACCGCCATGGGATCGCTCACCCTCTCCGGCCCCTCTGCAGCCCCTGGCTCATCGACCATGCTGTGTTGCTGGTGGGCTATGGCAACCGTGAGTTCCACCGGTCTCCTGCTTATATTTCCATCCACCCCAGACCATATAGTCAGGGGGTAGATAGCAGCTTCTTAGGCCTTCTGAGAGGAACCTCGGGGTAATGCCTGGGAACCTGGCCCTGGGTCCGAGCCTCAGAGAAACACCCATGCCTTTTGTAGACAGGAGAGCTGGGGCTGTGGGAGGTTATTCTAGAGGCAGCTGGACAAGTGCTCTCTCCAAGCCTTATAGATGCATGGGGTCTCTATGGGGACAGTAGGTGAGCCTCATTAGCTCGTTGCTATTTTCTTAGTTCCTGTTGCACTGTCGGCCCACTGCAGATATGTGAAGGGTACAGTGTAATGAGTCTCTGAGTGGAGAATTGGGGCCTCTTACTCCTTGTATTGTGTGTTGCTCCCCAGGCTCTAACACTCCTTATTGGGCCATCAAGAACAGCTGGGGCCGTAACTGGGGTGAGGAGGTGAGTTTTGCCTGGTTGGCCCCTGACCCTCCAGCCTCACTCTACCTAAGCACCCTCACCAAGTCCCACTGTCCCTCAGGGTTACTACTACTTGTATCGTGGGTCTGGAGCCTGTGGTGTGAATACAATGGCCAGCTCAGCAGTGGTGAACTGAGGGACTTGCTGGCACAGGACCTGATGCCGACCACAGTGGCCCCTTCCTTAGCCTGACTCATCCCCCAGGCCCCTCCTCAGGAGGCACAGCCGGCTGAGGGACAGGCACTTGGTACCTCAGGGTGAGCAGTGGGCCCTGGGCCCCTTCTTTCCTCCATCTCTCCCTCTCATGTCCACCTGAAGTTTCTTAGCTGCATCTTTATTGAATTGTGGTAGCTAGGAGGATCCTGAGGTGAAGGAAGCTTTCACGGAAGCCAACGCTGGGGCAAGAACCCCAGGCTCGGGTAAGGTGCAGAATGAAAATATTCTCATCATAAACTTGGCTTTGTCTTCAGCAGGCCCTGGCTTCCTGCTTTTGTTTCCCTCTGTCTGATACTGTAAATTTGCTGGTTCCCTTCCACATCCGGGAAACTTGTAACCAGCCTTCTCTAAGAGCAATAAAGAGGTCTCCTGCTCTCCAGTGTGGTATAAATGCTTAGTCTCTGAGGGAACCCTAGTGGGTCAAGTGGGGTAGCTGATCCCACCTAGGAGCGCCAGGGCCCAGCTTCCCCTTCAGGAACCAAGAGGAGATGGGAGAGGCCCACAGCCTGGCCTTTATTCAGAACACAGTGCTGGATGATCTTGAGGCCCTTGCTCTGTGGTGCTTCTTCCACCACAGGAAGTGCCCTCTTTCTCTGCTAAGACTGTCAGAGGTCACTCTCTCCATAGAGGGCACTGGAGAAAGCCACATAGTCCAGGGCTCCGGGGGGAGCCCCAGATCCTTTGTAGGGCGCCATCCGACGGATGCAGTACTCGGCCTGCTCAGCTGGCAGCTCTCGCCGCAGCTCTTCTGGGGTGATGTAGTTCTAGAAAAGAGGAGACGTGGCCCGCAGGTCTTGAGTCATGCCCTGGCCCGCCAGCCCCCCCACCACATGATACTCACCTTGTCTCCCGCCAGGATTTTGAAGGAGGCTACAACTTGTTCCGCCGTGTCTGTCTCGGCGGTCTCTCGGGTCATGAAGTCAATGAAGGCTTGGAAAGTCACAACCCCCGCCGCATTAGGGTCCACCATGGTCATGATGCGAGCAAACTCCACTTCGCCCTGCAGAGATAGAGGGCAGGCACTGTGTCCATAAGTGCTAAAGCCAAGAGGGCTCATGATCCTCCTGGGGATTTCCCATACCTGGCTTATATCACCCCAGTGACAACGGACTCTCTTCTCCCCAAGACATTAATCAGCTCGGCTCTAGGGAGTCACATAGATAGCTTTTGTGTGGGTGTGCTGAGCAGAGATGATTTGTGTGAAGAGGGAGCCAGGCAGAAGGAGGGGAACTGATGGTACTTGTAGAAGCAGTTAGGGAACTCACCAGGTCATAACCCATGGAGATGAGGCAAGCTCGGAAGTCATCAGGCTCCATCATCCCATTCCGCTTCTGTAGAGGGCAAAAGGGTATCAGGCTTGCTCTCCAAATCCCACCAGCTCCCATTTCAGCCTATAGGACTTGGGCCCTGCTGACCCGGTCAAAGTGGTTGAAGGATGCCCGGAACTCGTTGAGTTGCTCCTGGCTCAGGCCCTTGGCATCTCGTGTCAGTACCTGGTTCTCTACCTCATTGATGGTGCGGGCAATGGAGGTGAGCAGCTGCTCCCAACCCACACGAATGTGCTAGAGAGCAAGAGACAAGGCAGTCAGTGGGTGGCCGTTCTTGGTCCTTAGTCCAGTTTTACTTTTTTTTTTTTTTTTTTTTTTTTTTTTGGATGTGTGTACTCATTTGGAGACAAGGTCTTTTTATGTAGCCCTGGCTGTTCTGGAACTCTCTATGTAGATCAGGTTGACCTCAAACCTACAGATACACCTGCCTCTGCCTCCCAAGTGCTAGGATTAAAGATATGCACCACCAGACCTGGCTGTCTAGTTAGTTGAATTCTTAATCTATTATATAGCATTGGTCAAGTCCTCCCCCTTATTGGGCCTCTGTCCCCATCTCGAAGTTCCCCTAAGTGACTCTAAGCAGCCCTTTCTATCTTAAAGTTTGATGGCTTATTATGTATTAAGTTTTGATCAACCAGCCGTGGACAATTCTGGGGTCTAGCTTTAGGATGCTTTATGACTCTGAACAGGTCACTTTTCCTTTCTTTTCTTCCCCCTCCCTTGCCTCATGAAGCCCAGACTGACCTTGAACTTGGTATGTGGGTGAGAATGACTTCAAACTCCTGATCCTCATGCCTCCCCTCTCGAGTGGTGGCATTATAGGTTTGCATCACACCTAGCCTGGACAAGTCACTTTCCATTGCTGGATAGCCATATTACCGTGGGGCTTTGGAAAAGCTTGCCAGGCTGACTTGGTGACCCAATGGGACAGACATGCTCTCTCTAGCTATGATCACATCAGGCTTCCCTGCCCTTTCTCCCAAGGGCGAGCCTCACCTCCATGCTGTAGACTGTGTGCTTATTGTCAAAGACCAGGCTCTCCTGCAGTAGCTGGTGGTCACCCTCCAGCCGGTCGATGTTGCTCTTGTAATTGATGATGTTCTGCTCCTGCTGCCGTAGACCAGCCATCTGCTCCTCCAGAGAGCCGGCCAACCCAGCTGCCAGCCGCCCTACCTCCTGCAGGAGTACCCAGGCAGAATAAGAACTCTCAACTCCCTGTGGGCCAGCCCTCAATCCCATTTCCTGAGTTGGCCCAGCCCTCCAAGTCCTCACCTCCACCTTCCCCTGGATCCAGGGTCCTATGGCATTGGCCTGGGCCGCAAACTGTCGCCGGAGCCTCTCATTCACCTGCTGCCGTGCCAGCTCCTCCTGCAGGGTCTGGTCACGGCTGGGCACCAGCTTTCGGACCTGGGAAGGAGAGTGGTTGTACCATGGCTAAGTCTGGGGGCCAGGAGATGGTCCTGAGGCGAGGTGGCCTTCAAGCCCTCAAACCTCAGTTCTTGTTCTCATGAAGTAAATTACTTCACCTTTATAGGCTCCAGGTTCCTCCTCTGTAAAATGGTGCCCAGTGACATAACTAGTGTGGGTGGGCTTGTAGGTGACATGTCAGTCAGTCCTGATAGGGGTGGGGCTTACCCAATGCCATGAGTAATCTGTGGCAGACCCCAGATCTGGATAGGGGTGAGCTTTCTTCCCCATATCTTGGGACACCAGAGCTTTCATTGATTCAAATGTGCAAGAGCAAATGGGGACCGTGCAGGTTGCCAGTAGCACTGACCGTGTCCCACTTAGTGTTGATGTCCTGTGAGCTGAGGTTGATGTAGGGGTTGGTGGACTTTGGCCGTAGCCCGTATGTTTGGCAGATCTTCTGGATCTCTCCTTGGATACCCAGGATGGCCCCTCGCTCTCGATCAGCCTCTGGCAATGTTGCCTTGAATTGTTCATGTGCTGTTAGCAGACTCTGGGGGAACAAGAAGGATCAGATAGCACACCCACTTATCAGCAAGCAACAGAGGAGGCAGAACAGGGAACTAGGCCGTCTAGTAGTTGGTGCAGGACTGGTTTAAGAACCTAGGCCTCTTGCCTGCCAGCTTACCACTCCATAACTAGGTTGGGTTTTTTGGTTTTGGGTTTTGGTTTAGCTGAGGATCGAACTCAGGGCCTTGTGCTTGCCAGGCAAGTGCTCTACCACTGAGCTAAATCCCCAACCCCCATAACTTTTTTTTTTTCCTGCTTCCTATTCCTGTTACCCAGGAACCCAAAGATATGGCTGATGGGATGTGAGACCAGTTTACCTCCCATTACATCCAGTGCCTCCCACACTTCTCCCAGAATGCCTGCACTCACCTGAGTCTCTTCCACAGAGTGCACTAGCCACACGTCCTGCAGGTCCTCAATAGCGCCATCCAGCCAATTGTTGAAGGGTGCTGCCCGCCGAGCAAACTCCAGCTGCAGCTGGTCAATGGTTTCCAGGAGCTTCTCCATCCTCTATGGGTCAGGGCGACCATGGATCAGACCCTTTGCAGCTTGCTGGCCTCATCGCCTTGCCCTCGGTTCCCTGGCCCACCTGCCCACCTGCCCACCTCTAGCGCGTCTCTCCTCTTCTGGGTCAGTGTACCCAAGTTATCCCACTGGTCACAGATGGCTTGGCAGCGGCTATTCACTGAGGCTGCCTCATGGTAGTCCAGCTCACTGATGGAGTGAAAGCCGAATGAGTGTCGAGGCAGACTCTGGCCTAACTTAAACCCTGGTGGAACCCAAGGCAGGGTGAGGGTGCAGGAGTGACTGATAGGCAGCCAAAGCAAGTATGGAGCAGAGGAGCTTTTCGTCGGGGGGGGGGGGGGGGGGGGTGTCTCAGTGTCTGGAGGTGTCCTGATGTGGAGCCTGGGTTTCAGAAGCAGAATTGTGGGAGGAGGAGAACTGGAGGAGGTGGTTGGTGAGGCCAAGGCTGATGGGGTGGTAGGCTAATATTCTGAGGTGAAGGGGTCTTTATGTTGCGGGGGACAGATTTCCCCATGCGGTGGGACTGATGAATGCCAGTGGATAAATGCAGGGGTTGGAGACAGTGTTTCAGTAAGGACGCAAGAAAGTAATGGTGTGAAAGAAAGCGGGCTGCCACTACTAGGTTACCAAGGGTATGACAGAGGAGTAGGGTGGGGATCAACGGGAAGGGGCGAGGCTGAGTCTCTGGCCACGCCTACTTGAGTTCTTGGGCCAGTGCGGCAATGTGCTCCACCCGGTCTTGGTGCGCAGCCAAGTCGCTCTCAAAGGCCTCGTGGCGCCGCAACAGCGCACGCACCTCCTGCAGCGAAGCTGAGTCGTAGTCGTGCTGGTTCAGCATCTCCTCTTTGCCTGCTCGGAAAGAGAACAGGGTCCTGTCACCCAGAGGCCGCCCCGATAGAGTGTGAGGTTTCCCAACATACCCTGAGATCCCGGCCGGAACTTTAGCATTGTTTGCCAATGAAGTCAGTGTCCCCTGACCCAGCACTGTCCAGGATGACCTTTGCTACAATTTTGGAATTGCGTGATAATCAACCCCGCTCCCCGGTCCCTCTGTTTTATTCTGAGACATAGTCTCTATGTAGTCATGGTATGTGGACCAGGCTGGCCTCAAACTCAGAGATCTACCACCTCTGCTTCTCTAGTGCTGGGATTAAGGGCGTGAGTCACCGCGCCCAGCCTTCGAACTACTTTTCAATGCTCCTGTGAATTCCTCAATCCTTTGACCTGGCTTCATTTACTCAACACTGCTTTCCCAGCACCTGGCACAGTGTGGATGGCAGAACCTCCAAGAATAATTACTGCATGAATGAATAATAAATGTAAAAGTGATTTTTTTTGGGAAAGTGTTTTAATAAGTAATAATTACTATAATTTTACAAATAAAGACCACCACCATCATTACAGTAGTGGTAGGGACACCTTATTTGAGGGTCCCTGCATTTGCAGGTGATGGGTATAAAGGTTCAGAGACTGCTTCAGAGTCACCTAAACTAAATTTCAAGAATTGTTTTCGAGACAGGGTTTCCCTGTGTAGTCCTGGTTGTCCTGGAACTCACTATGTAGACCAGCCTCAAACTCAGAAATCTGCCTGCCTCTGCCTCCAGAGTGCTGGGATTAAATGAGTGTACTACCTACCCTACTTGGCAACTTCAGGAATTCTTATAAAAATATCCAAACTATTGTTATTCACTATGCCATAATCCATCATGAATGCTTGTTCGTTTCTTTTAACAAAACAGATTGGGGTTGGTTTTGTTTGTTTTTTCAAGATCGGGTTTCTCTGTGTAACAGCCTTGGCTGTCCTGTAGACCAGGCTGGTCTTGAATTCAGAGATCCGCCTGCCTCTGCCTCCCTAGTGCTGGGATTAAAGGTGTGCACCACCACCACCTGGTTTAACAGATTGGTTTTTAAGAAGTTGTTCTTGTTAATATTTATTTTTATGTGTATGCATGCTTTATATACACATACATATGTACAACATGTACATGCCTGGTGCACAAGGAGGCCAAAGGAGTGTGTTGGATGCCTTGGAATTGGAGTTACAGATGGCTGTGAGCCACCGTATGGGTACTGGGAATTGAACCCAGGTCCTCTGTAAGAGCAATCAATGCTCTTAACCACTGAGCCATCTCTCCCTCCCCAAGGACTCATTTTTTTGTAGGACTGAAATCTCTGATATAATCCTGAATGGATGGCATTATTTATGGAGAGTGATATATTTGATTTATGCAGTATTCTACATCAGTATACTTTGAATATGACATAGTGATATTGAGATTAGGGACTTACCTTTGGACACCTGTTCCATATACAAAAGCTAAGTGACAACTTTCTTTTTTTTCTTTTTTCTTTTTCCCCCTGGGAGCTGAGGACCGAACCCAGGGCCTTGCACTCACTAGGCAAGCACTCTACCACTGAGCTAAATCCCCAACCCCTGCTAAGTGACATCTTAGTCAGATGACTACAGAGGGCCAGAGCCTGAGAGAGGGAGATTAAATTTATAGATAACACAACTAGTCCTGAGAGAAGCCCAGATTGCCCTGTGGCAAGTCAAGATGGAATGAAAAATCTGGTCTCCAGCCAGGTTAGGTAGTTTATGTCTTTAATCCCAGCACCCCCTGCAGGAGGCAGAGGCAGGTAGATCTCTGCCTGGTCTACATAGGCACTATATAGTCAGACAATTTCAGTGGCAGTGGCGGAAGTGTGGGTGGGAAGGGGGAGGGGCATTGCAGACTTGGTCTCTGGCTCCCTGCAGAGCATCTGCCCCTATTCTGTGCATCTTGTCCCAGGAAGGAGTCCAGCCCCATGAGATATACCTACCCCGGGTCCAAGCTTCATGCAGGGAAGCCTTCTGTTGGAACTTCTCAGCCAGGTGCTGAAGCCGCTGCAGACGCCGGATCTCTGAGAGCAACCAGTCCTCATAGCCCTTTTCCACCTGCTCCAGTCCCCGCCATGCATTGGCTATGTCCTGTGTGGAAACAAAGATGGCCTCATCACAGTTCACCTATTATGCAGATGGGGATCGAGAACCCAGCATCACCCAGGGCACTAGCTCACCGAAACCAGCTTGCCCTCAGAGGGCATGAAAGCAGGGCGGTGGCTCAGGCGCAGCTTGGTCTGCAGTGTGTTGAAGTTGATCTCCAGCTGACACTTCTCCTGCACACGGGGAGGTTTGTGCAGACGTCTATAGTCCCGGAAGTCTTCCAGCTTGCGCTGCATTGCACTCATACTGGGTTCACCTACACGGTTCTCCAGCCACGGGACAGTGCGGCGGATCCACTCCAGCAGCTGCCAGGACCAGAGCGAGGCAGAGAGTTCTGAGCTGACCTTCATCCCTCACCCATCCATCTCCACTCCACACACAGGCTGTGGCCAGAGGGCCAGGCCTCAAATACATGGAGGGGATTTTCAAAACTATGGAGAACAGAATGGGGTCGTCTGTCCTCACTGGTCAGAGAAGGAACAGAATGCTTAAGTATATGTGTGTGGGGGTGGCGGGGGGCACTTGAATCTAGGATTTCCCATAGCCTAGACAAGCACTCTACCACTGAGCCACATCCCAGTTCCAGAACAGTCAATCTCTGAGTCCAGGGGCCAAAATAGGTTGGCATGTATAAAAAGGACATATGGCTGCCTAAATATAAGCAAAGGACAGGATCGGTGAATGTATGATCAGTAAGTGAATCAGGAACGACCAGGAGTTTTGGTTGACAGAGGGCAGGAGACCGTGGGGAGGCAAGAGAGAACCCGGAAGGAGCCCTGAAGACTCCTGCCAGAGGTTACGGCTGGATGGTCCGCAGGGACAAGGTAAGGAATGTGGCGGCAGGAAGGTGCCCTGGTCCTAGCCGTACCTCACTGGCTAACTTCTCATAGTCTTCCATCAGTTTCTCGTTTTCTTGGTTCACAGCTAACACTTTGCAGATCCTGTTGGCAGCGGTCTCTGCCTGTAGTGGGGACAGCAAGAGGGCTTAGGACAAGCTACTCCAGACACCCCAACCTAGCCTCCCATGTAAAGCCCTCAAAAACTCGGCCTGTGTTCAGATCGAGAAGGAGGGGTGATCACATCTCTAAGGTGGGAGGGAGCTTTCAGGACAGAGGCCTTTGTCCCTGAGCTCCCTGAAGACACATTGTGTACAACTTAGACAGCGTCCCGCTCTCCCGCTGGCATGGCTTGGCACCTCCAAATGCCAGGCTAACACCAAAGTTGGGCCCTTGGACCTTACCTAGGCAGCAGTGCCCTCAGTGGGGCAGCAATGAGGTCTTCCTTTACCTGCTCAGCCCCAGCAAACGCATGGTAGAAGCAGGAGACATAGGTCATGATGGCTTTCTCATCTGGTTTGGGGGTGTTCACAATGTCTGGGGGAGGACAGCAAGGGGTATGGTGTTTTGTTTTGGGGGGGTTGTTTTTTTGTTTTTTTTGCGTAGGAATTAAATCCAGGGCTTTCTCACAATAAGTAAGCATTCCACCACTCAGCAACAAACTCAGTTCTTGTCTTATAAAGTGTATGTTGACCAAAGCCAGGGTGGGGAATGAACTCAAGACTCTCCTCCCCATGCAGGGACACTCTCAGGATAACAAAAGGGACTTTAGTCACCGGCTGCCAGCTACCCCAAGTGCAGTGTTTTCCTCCATCAGGAAGCCCTCTATGATCATCCCAGGGCCTGGTATGAGGCCATGCATGAGTGTGCAGCTACTGAGGTCCTCATGAGGGATCTCTGAACTCTGCCTGGTGCCCCAGCCAGCCTGTCACTCAGTCTCTCTGCCTTTTCTCTAAGTCCTGTGATTTCCTCTGGGGCCAGATATCCAGGGTACCAAGCAGTGGTTGCTCAGAAAATATTTGCTGCTTCCTTGACTGAACATTGCTTGGGCTCAGGGACCACAGGCAGAATGTGCCCCAGAGAAGCTTCCAGTCTTGGGGACCAATATTATCCTGGATAACCAAGAGCCTGGGATATGAGACAGAGGGCAGAGCCATTCCATCGAGGAAGGCCAGGAGTTGGAGGGCTGGGGTGTGTAATGGAAAGCTCCTGGAGAAGAGAAATGATAGTATGGAACATTGTAAAAAGAGCTGGGAATGCTAGCACATGCCAATAATCCCAGCACTTGAATGGTCAAGGCAGGGAAATCAGGAGTTCAGGGCTAGCCTCAGACACATACTGAGTTTGAAGCCAGCCTGGGCTACATGAGTCTCTGTCTCAAAAACCATAAGATTTTGAAAAGGAAGAAGGGTAGGGATAGAGTAGGGAGCAGGAGTAAATTATCACTGGAGGAGGAGAGAGCAGGGCACTAAGTGGAGGTTGGACTGGATCAAGTTATACTTAATACTGTTCTCATCCACTGATCTCACCTTCTGCATCCAGCATCTTAGGGATGTCCAGGTATTTCTCTGCCACCTCAAAGGCAGTGTTCAGGTTTCCAATTGGGTCATCCTAGAGAGGCATGAAGGGGAAAAGTGAAAGGTCAGCTGAAGGCAGAGACTGAAGAATTGGGTCTATAACTCATAGAGGCCCACCTTTCGCAGCTTGGCATAGTCAATGAGGTCTGGCCGGTGGCGGTGGATAAGAGCACAGAGGGCCAGGCCATCCTTCCAGCTGGACAGAGAGAAAGGTTTGTCAGGCTTGGGTTCAGGCTGAGGCCATGTCCTGCCCTCAGCCTAGAAGCTCCCAAGCAGGACTGCCTTTTCTGTGAAATGCAGTCAAGCACAAATTCCTTTGCCCCACCATTGCCAGACCATCTCCTCAAAGCTCCTCATAACCCCTTCACATTCCTAGGCTCAGACCAGACCAGTTTCTAGATACATGGGGTATCCAGGTCTTCTCTGGCTGAAATAGGCTTCTTATGGCAACCCTCCTTGTTCTGGCCCATTCACTTCATTATATCCTGAGTCCTCCTTTCAGAGGCTGTTCCAGAACCGGAGCCCCTCCAATTGCTGAGGTTTGGGATGGGGCCAGTCTACACCTTCATGGACCAGAGCTCCTGACTGTGCCCCCTTGATGCCATCAAACAGACCTGGTATGGAAGTTCTGCACGTTGACATTGCGGTATGGTGCTGTTTTCCGCTGACACCAGAGAAGCAAGCCTTCTTTGGCCGAGGTCTCTGGAGGACAAAGGGATAGAAGTGTTAGCTGGGAAAGAGTCTGAGCTGGCCCTCTCCACCTACCTCCTCCTCTGCTCACCCTCTACAGAGATGTCCTGGATGGCAAAGCGGAGGATGATGGTCCAAATCATGCCCAGGGTCATCTTCAGGTTCCCATCAACAATTTCTGCCATGGACAGGGGTCAGGGTTGGACTCCAGGCCATAGAGCCCAGGCCTCAGCGCACGGCCCTCCAGCTCGGCCTCCTGGCCCTGTATCCCACCCAAGGCCTGGTGCCTCGTAAGCGCCTAGCAAGCACTCAATAGTCACGTAGTGTTATTTTAGAATGATTCGTTGACCACCTGCTGGGTGCAGTTACTTCTATAGACAGGAACAGTTATCTCCACTGGGTCTTGTGGAAGAAGGCTGTTGACACCCCTGCGCCCTTGCCCATGCTGGCCTTGTCCCCTCTCACCTTCGGCACCGATGGACACAAGCTTCACTCCTTTGCTAGCAATGAAGTCCAGCGCCTTATTGACATTGGCGATTTTGTGGAAGCGCATCTTGCCTTTGTCTGGCCTGGGCAGCCTCTCTCCTGAGTATAAGAGGAGAGTGTAAGGGTCAAAGGTTACTGGAGGGGGCTGGGATGTACCTCAGTAGTAGTAGAACGTTTGTCTAGCCTGACTGAAGCCCTGGATTTGATTCTCAGCACTGACATTTCTTAATTTAAAAGTGCTGCTCCCAAGCTCCCTCCCTCCCAGCACTCTGCTGCCACCATTCCCACAACTCTCCAGATTTCCCTGGCCACCGATGTGTGCCCTCACCAGAAATGACCTCCAGAAGCAGCATGAGCTTGAGGCCATTGCGGAAGTCCTCTTCAATGTTCTCGATCTGAGTGCCTGCCTTGCGCAGATGTGAGTTGCACCATGCAGTGAAGGTCTAGGGACAGAAGACAGTGATTGGACAGCCGGAACAGATCTATGGACGGGGAATGCCTGGAACCAAGTCTGGTGCACACAGATCTAGCTCCATGAAGATAAGACTTAGAACTCAAGGCCCCGGATGTAGATCCTGGTTCAGCCACCGTCTTGCTATGTATCCTTCTTCAGCTTCTTTCCCTCTTGGAG
Source organism: Onychomys torridus (assembly GCF_903995425.1). Taxonomy (NCBI): domain Eukaryota; kingdom Metazoa; phylum Chordata; class Mammalia; order Rodentia; family Cricetidae; genus Onychomys; species Onychomys torridus. Next base: position 124,677,233 of record NC_050443.1, read on the forward strand.
TTTTAGTTCTACTGAGAGAAGAGAAATGGCGCTCGGCCTCTGTAAGCGCCAGTTTGGACTTGAGATCTCGGTCAGCACTCCAGCTTTGTTGTGGAATATTTCTTTACACTGTGTGGAGATGTGTCACTGTGGTTGGTTTAATAAAGAGCTGGATGGCCAATAGCTAGGCAGGAAGAGGTTAGGCAGGACTTCTGGGGACAGAGAGGACTTGGGGAGGAGGAGGGCAGATTGGCCAGCCAGATGCGGAAGAAGCAGGATGGGCAGTACAGAGAAAAAGTAACCGAGCCATGTTAAAAAAAAAAAAAAAAGATTAAAAAATATGGGTTAATTCAAGTTAGAACTAGTTAGGAACAAGTCTAAGCTAAGTCTGAACTTTCATAATTAATAAGTCTTTTTTTTTTTTTTTTTGAGCTGGTGGCCCAAAGAAAAAGCCTGATACACAGCTTTATCTAATCTTCATCACCGCAGATAGAATTAGAAAACATTAACACACTTCAAAAGTGTGGAGTCCCCTGAGGGTCCAGATAGCCCAGAGATACAGTCTCTAAATTGAGAGCTCCTCAAGGGAATCATATCTAGATGAGAGGTGGGAATCAGCTGCCAGGCAGACCCTGGACAAAAAAGCATTGCACAGGTGATCAACAGTCTGTTGTTAATTCAAAATGATTTATTAAACACCTTATCATCCCCACTGGGTCTCAAAGAAGTGCCCAGTTAACCAGGTACTGCAAACTACATGACCTCTTTCCCAGCACCGATGACCCCCTCCCTACAACCAGTCTCAGCTTCCACTGAGATAAGAGGATCGGGATATGGCTGTATCTATTGGGAATGGGGTTGTCCTATGAGTGTGCATATACTTGCCAACCAACCAGGCCTTCAGACCCTGAGTGCTACCACTGGCTCTGGATCCTTGATGGAGTTCACAGCTGAGCTCCAACCCCAAATGGCATCCTCTCTGTGATCTGGGGCCAGCCCTTGACCTCTCTGTGGTTTGTTTTCTGTATTTGTCCAAGTAAGGGTGGTGGTCAGACTCCATTACGTCTCTAGTCATTCTTCCTTTAACTCAGCAGGATCCTGGAATTCAGCACATTCCTCTGCTGTGGGATATTTTGATCACACTCGGACACACCCGAGACTTGCCGATATAATTATACCTTGAATCAGAGGGCAGAGCCAGCAACCAGCTGATCAGAACTGGTCATAGAGAAGACATGCAGGAGGTAAGGACAGGGACTTGAGTTTGGCACTTCTTTTTGCTTCTGGGATGAGGAAAGAGATGCATCTCGCTGGGCAAGGGTGGCACACGCCTGTAATCCCAGCACTCGGGAGGCAGAGGCAGGTGGATCTCTGTGAATTCAAGGCCAACCTGGTCTACAAAGTGAGTTCCAGGACAGACTCCAAAGCTACAGAGAAACCCTGTCTCGAAAAAAAAACAAAAACAAAAACAAAAACAAAAACAAAACAAAAAAAAGGAAAGAAAGAAAGAAAGAAAGAAAGAAAGAAAGAAAGAAAGAAAGAAAGAGATGCTTCTCTTGCAGTGTCTTCGGCCAATAAGCAAGGTCAGCCAGTTGCTACTCAGCTTCTCTGAGCTAGCAGGTTTTCACTCCAGCCTTTGACTCCCAAGTCTTATTGATAAATGGAACAAGAGAGACTTAATTTAAACCTACATATCATGGCTGCGGCAAAACCAAGGCTAAGGGACTGGAAGGCCCGCCAGACCTTGCTTGGCCTGAGTGGCTGGCAGCGCACTGACAGTGGGGCTGTGGGGCCACAGACAATAATTAAAATATCAGTAGATTCATGTGCAGTCACTAAGCTGACCAAAAAACATCATTCCCCCCACCATAAAACAGATGATCCTGAGAGGTGGCCCTGGAGGCCATTTAGAATTCTCTCCTCAGCCAGATTTCCAGGTGTGCTAGGAATGCTATAAATCTGGACAGCTGTCATTGCTAAGGGAACATGGTGAGCTTCTGTTTACAGGGGGTGTATAAGTGGGTCCTTAGGCAATAGGGACCCACGCACAGGAGATTGCATTCATATTTTCTGCAGCCGCTTCTACCATCAGAGTCTAGATGCCCTTGGTCTACAGTTGGCAGGAGGCCTCAGCTTAGCTGGGGGTTGGGGTGGGAGGGCTTGAAGGATCGGGGGAGGCAAACATGAGTTTGTTTGTTTGTTGTTGTTGTTGTTGTTGTTGTTATTTTTTGAGACCAAGTCTTATGTATTCCAAGGTTTCGTGTATTTTTGAACTTACTATGCAGCCAGTACTGACAATGAACTTCTGATCCTCCTGCCTCCATCTCCTGAGTCCTGGGGTTACAGGCATGCACTACCATACCCTGTTTATTTGATACTGGGGATTCATGCTAAGCTAAGTCAGAATTTAATCAACTGAGCAACATTCCCAGCACCAAATTTGAGTTTTAATAAGTTGTAGCCCTGCCCTGAAGGAGTTCACAACCAATTAGAGTCATGTTGGTCTCTGAGGTATACTGGCAGAGACATCAGAGGAATCTGGGGTGGAGAGGGACTGTCCAAATTAGGGAGGGGCTTCTTGATGGAGGCTCCTGTGGTGGGTATTGTGTTCCCTGAAATATTGTGTGTACCCCAAAATAAACTTATCTGGGGTCAGAGAGCAGATAGCTACTAGAACAAAGCCAAAAATGGTGGCTAGAAAATGGGTCAGAGCAAGCCAGAGCAGAAGCTGGGTGGTGGTGGTACACGCCTTTAATCCCAGCACTTGGGAGGCAGAGCTAGCGGATCCCTGTGTTCAAGGCCACTTTAGAAACAGCTAAGCATGGTGACCCATGCCTTTAATCCCAGAAACCCAACCTTTAATCCCAGGGAGTGGGGGGGGGGCAGGAAGAGAAAGGTATATAAGGCGTGAGGACCAGGAACTAAAGAGTAAAGCATGTAGTTAGTTAAGCATTTGGCTGGTTAAGCGTTCAGGCTTTGGAGCAGACAGTTCAGCTGAGAGCCATTGGGATGAGGACTCAGAAGCTTCCAGCCTGAGAAAACAGATAGCCGGAGCTTGTTCTGCTTCTCTGATCTTCCAGCATTCACTCCAATAACCTGCCTCAGGCTTGATTTTACTAATAAGACTCTTTAAGATTCATACTACAGGCTCCCATTGGATCAGCGCTGTGAAGGAAGAGCAGGAGCTTGTACTGGCCCAGGCAGGGCAGACAAGGGCATGCCAGGCAGGGGCAGACACAGGGAAAACGTGCAGTGAGAAACACTTGTTCTGTTTGTGGGACTGCAGCATTGTGGGCACTGCTGGAATGAAGCTGGAGGTGTTGGGGTATTGGTGGGGAGAGACAGACCGGAGGGGTAACAGGGGCCAGGTCATGCATGATTCTGGGTGCTAAGCCAGGGAGTTTGAACTTGATCCTGAGAGCCACAGGGAGTTGGCGAAGCTTCATGCAAAAGGGAGGAGGCATCAGAACTTGATTAATTATGTTTGAGACAAGCCTCTCTATGCAGCGCTGGCTATCCTGACACTCATTAAATGGAACAGACCATCTGAGAGAGATCTGCCTGCCTCTGTCTCCCAAATGTACCCCAGGACTGTAAATTTAAAAGCTCACTCTGGTTGCAGAGCAAGGACAATGGTTGTCAGAACAGAAGGGAAAATGAGGAGGTGAGAATGGATACAAGGGACATGAGAGTGGGTATGAGGAGGGGTGGGTGGGTGGGTGTGCTTTGTTTCATTCTGATTCCGGATCTTCTTATGACCTATTTATGGGTTTGGAATCATGGCCCAGTGATTAAAAGCACTGGTTGTTCTTCCAAAGGACCCAGATTGGATTCTCAGCACCCATGTCAGGAGGCTTATGAATGCCTGTAACTCCAACTCCAGGAATCTGACACCATCTTCTGGTCTCCATGGACACCCATGTACATACACATAATAAAAATAAATCATTAAAGGAAAAAAAATTTTTTTGAGACAAGGTTTCTCTGTGTAGTTTTGGACCCTGTCCAGGAACTCACTCTGTAGACCAAGCTGGCCTTGAACTCACAGGGATCCACCTGCCTCCCAAGTGCTTGGATTAAAGTCATGCACCACCACTGCCCAGCTTTAAAGAAAAGATTTTTTTTTTTAAGACAGGGTTTCTCTGTGTAGTTTTGGTGCCTTTCCTGGGACTTACTTGGTAGCCCAGGCTGGCCTCAAACTCACAGAGATCCACCTGGCTCTGCCTCCCAAGTGCTGGGATTAAAGGTGTGCGTCACCACCGCCCAGCAAGAAAAGATTTTTTAAAAAGAGATATGGGGTTGGGAATTTAGCTCAGTGGTAGAGCGCTTGCTTAGCAAGCGTAATGTCCTGGGTTCGGTCCTCAGCTCCAGTTTAAAAAAAAAAAAGCATAAAAAGGGGCTGGAGAGATGGCTCAGAGGTTAGGTGAGTGCTCTATCACAGAGCTAAATCCCCAACCCGGCTCAGAGGTTAAGATCATCGACTGTTCTCCCAGAGGTCCTGAGTTCAGTTCCCAGCACCCACATGGTGGCTCACAACCATCTGTAATGAGCATCCTCTTCTGTGTACATAATAAATAAATAAATCTTTAAAAAAATTAAAAGATATATTTATGGAGCATCTGGGATGTAGCTCAGTAGAGTGATTGCCTTGCACATAAGATGCCCTGAGTTTGACTCCCAGCACCGCTTCAGACCTGGCGTGACAGTGCAGACCTGCAACCCCCAATTAGAAAGTGGAGGAAGGAGCCCAGCACTAGGGAGACAGAGGCACTCCATCTCTGAGTTTGAGTTTGAGGCCAACCTGGTCTACAGAGCTAGTTCCAGGACAGCCAGGGCCACACAGAGAAACTCTGTCTCAAAAAAACAAAAACAAAAAAAGAAAAAAAGGAAGAAAAAGAAAAAGAAAGAAAAGAAAAGAAAGAAAAATGGAGGAAGTGATGGACAGATCGCTCACTTGTTGCTTTTGCAGAAGACCAGGGTTTGATTCCCAGCACCCACTTTGTGGCTCATTTCCCACCCATAACTCCAGGTCCAGGGAATCTATGCACTATTCTGAACTCCTCAAGCACCAAGCATGGATGTGATGCACACACATATACCCAGGCAGAACACTCCTCATAAAATAGAATGAAATCTCATAAAATGTCTAAAAAGAAAGAAAGAGGGGGCAGAGGATCATCAGTTCAAGGTCATCCTTGGCTACATGAGACCTTAAAAAAAGCCAAGAAATATGTATGAGCCAATTGTTTTTTAATGTGGTTAACTGAAGAGGATTCGGGTATCAGGAGAGAGCGGGAGTGCTCCAAGGCTGGAGACCCTGGCTACTGCAGTCACTGGTAAGCAAGGAAGAAGTCACTAAGAGGCATATAGGAGCAGGGATGGATGGGGCAGAGTGGTGTCTGACCACAAGGATGTTACATTCTTGTTAAACAATGTGGAATGAGGAAGAAATAGCCCACATGTGCATCTACAGGGAATGCACACTGGTTTTCAGAGCATCAACCCTGTTCTGGTGGACTGGGGTTGGTGGTGGACATTGGTGGTGGACATGGGTGGCTGTAATTTGGAATGAAAGGATGGTTCTGATATTTTAAATGACAAAGGCAAGAAAGAGACAGGAAGACATAGACTTGGACCTGGGAGAAGGCTGGGGCTAGAAACAAGAGTTGTTGAGGAGCAAATGGCAGCTGGAGCCAGGGGCAGGGATGACATCACTGGGGATTGCCGAACTCAGGGACCACAGCCATGCTTGGAGACAGGTGCAGGGGGTAGGGGGGCAGGGTAGAGGGTAGATCACCCCAGGCACCTCAGCCCAGTCAACTCGATCTCCCCACCCCTGCAGTCAATGTCTGTCATCTAACCCAGCAGAAATTCTGGGGTTCTTAGGTCCTACAAATTCCACTGGGTACACCAGTGCCTTGCCCTTTCCTGGAATCACTCATAGTTGGCAAAAGGCATGTCCAATGGCCACATGGTGCCTTCCCCATGCCTGGCCTGCAGCTCCTCAACATTTTTCAAGTCCAGCTGGAATCATTTTCTCTTTGAGGAACCCAGGTGTCTTGCTCCCTCCGCAGTTCAGGGGGGGGGGCAGTGCCTTACAAGGCTGGGCCTGGGCAGCGGCTGCCCACATGGCCCTCTTGAACCTCCCCCAAAGGCGCTGCCTCAGCACAAGTGTCCATCTGGGCCCTCGGGTTAAGTTACTGGTAAGGGGACCCAGGGTTCCCCTCCTCCCGACCTTCTGGCCTTTTCAGCAGACTCAGGGCTTCTAAGGCAGGGAGGAGTGACTTGGGAGAGAGGGGGATGGGGCAAGGGACAAAGACCCTCAAATGGGGGGGATTCTTTTTTTTCTCACAGTATATAATAGGCTGCCTGTTTCTGCTGTTTTCTAAAAGGGACTCAGTTTCTTCAATTGCCAAGCCGATAGAGGCACTGTGGACACTACTCTGAGCAGAATACATAGTAGAAGATAGGAAGAGTACTCGATGGCTCTTCTCCCCTACACCACACACTGGTTGTGTGCCTGGCATGTTTTCAGAATGGGGTCTGGGGATACTTAATTTGGAAAGTGGGGTGGGTGTATAGAGGGGCATAACTTTTTGAAACTTCCTCACTTCCCACCCAACAAGTTGGATTTTCTGGACCTTGTCCAAAATCTACTTTCACCGGCAGAAACGGGGCAGTGGGCTCAAGGGAGTAGGGGGCGGTCGTTAGGACTCCAGGAACTCCTGAAATTCTAAATCCCTCATGAGGACTCCCAGACTTTTCTCTAGCCCTAGGGGACGGCAGATGACTGATGGGCAGAGCCTGGATTGGGGAGTGGCAGTCTAGATTACAGAAAAGCTCTGCCCTTGAACTGCCCAGATGCCCAGGAAGAACTGCCTGGCCTCTCAGCCTCAGTTTTGCCTTTGGGAAATGGGTGAGCACTCACTTTCCGCTGCTGTTTCTCCCAGGCCGGGTCCAACAGCAAGTCACGATCCCAGTCTTCCTCCTGTTCCATGTACTCGCCGCCCCCGCCGCTGGAGAAGGGCCCCTCCCCGGCCCCTAGACCCTCGGGCTGCATAACCATCATCATCTTGCTCAGGATCTTGGCTCTGCTCTGCTCTGCTGGGCGAGCTCTTGAACGCTCAGGCCGGGTTAAGTAGGGCCCATCCCAGCCCCAGATCAGATTCGTACTAAATATGGGGGAGGTGGGTGGGGCCAGATAGGGGGCGAGGGAGCTTGGGTCTGGACCAGAGAAGAGATTGCGCTGGAGTCAAAGATTGCGGAATCGCGGGGGGATGCTGGACTGACTACGGACCCTGACAGCGGGTTCGCATTTCAGCTCTGTGGTTAGCTTGCTGTGTGATCTCGGGAGAGCCATGGGCCTTGTCTGTTTCCACATCGGTAAAGTGGAGTCCAGGTGGTGGCTGCAGGCCATCCCGAAAGCTGCCCTGTGGACCCGAGTCTGTCCGGCTTCCAGCACTGCGCACGAGAAACAGACCCTTATTTCTATCTCACAGTCAGTAACACCGAGGCAACAAGTTGTTTGGGGAGTTTTCTAGGGTGATGGAGACACCCGAGCATGGGGAAAGGCTCGCGGCCAGATGATAGAGCCAGCCAGGTCTATTAATACCGGGGCGGCTGTAGAGGAGTGTGGGGAGAATGTGCTGAGCCGGGAAACCCCGACGCCACAGGGGTTGCAACTCAATCCTTTGGTCCTGGCAGCTAGACACACCAGGGGGCGTGGTCCCTGCGGTACGCTGGGCGTCCACTTCACTTTGACACTGGGAGGCAGCACCAACCGGATTTCGAAATCTGATCTGTTAGCCAATCACTTCTCTGTATGTGTGGCCCCGCCCTGTGACTCTAACGCGCAACGCACCCTGCAGAGCTCCCATTGGTCGTGACAGACGTCCATCCGCCGCTATGCCCTCCCCAATAAGGAAGCGGTGGGGTCCCAGGGGTCCGTCAGCGGGTGGGTCGGAACCATGGGGGAACCCTGGGCGGCTCGGGGTGCAGAAGGAGCTCCCCCGCGGTTGCCACTGGTGCTCACAGCGCTGTGGGCTGCAGCCGTGGTATTGGAGCTGGCTTACGTGATGGTGCTGGGGCCCGGGCCGCCCCAGCTGGGACCCCTGGCCCGGGCCTTGCAACTGGCGCTGGCTGCTTATCAGCTTCTTAACCTGTTGGGCAACGTGGGACTCTTCCTGCGCTCCGATCCCAGCATTCGGGGCGTGATGCTGGCTGGCCGCGGCCTGGGCCGGGGTTGGGCGTGAGTGTCGGGCACCGGGGTCTGCGGGCAGAAGCGGGGTGGGGGTGGAGGGCTGGGACCAAGAGAGGCCCCAGAACTTGAGTTGTCAGAAACCAGATGACGTTAGTATTCGGGTTGTTAGAGCCAAAGAACTCCTTTAGAACCTGCCATCCGCTAGCTACTTACTCATTCAGATACTGATCAGGCACTGTTCCGGGGACCCAAATAAAAACAATGTCTGACCTGGAGTTGATTCCAGAGGCAGAAGCGGCAGATAATAAATTACAAGCTCAATAAGTAAGCAAATTGCATAATAAAATGGACGGTGAAAGATGGTGTGGAAAAAAATAGGTCAGTGTAAAAAAGGCGAGGAACACAAATTTCAGTTATTTTTGTTTGTATTTATGACGTGTGTCCTAGTCCAGGCGTGCATGTGGAGGTCGGAAGACAACTTTCAGGAGTTCTCTCCTAGCATTTGGGTTCTGGGAACTGACAGGTCGTGAGGCCTGTATAGCAAATGCCTTTAAGCACTGAACGATCTCCCCAGCCCAAAGTTTCAGTTTTAAATACATGGTCAATTTTCAGCACAAGAATTTTAGGTGATGGATTTGTTAATTAGCTTGATTTAATTCATTCACATTTTATTAAAAAAACAAAAACAAAAAACACAGCATCTGCAAATATAGTAAGACTAACTCACCCATTTGCAAGTAAAAACTAAAATATTAAAATAAAGTGGTCAAGGTGGACCTCATTGAGGCATCTGTACAAAGAAGTGGTGGAGTTAGCCACTTGGGAACTTTTGAACTGGTTTCCTGGAGGAGGAAGCAGGACCACAAAAAGGCAGAAGTCACTGTGTGTCCAGAATATTCCAGAACCACAAGGGCCGTGGCTGGGGTGGAGAGAGGGAAAGAGGTGTTGGGGTGGGAACACTTCCAAGCCATTGAAAACTTCGTTTTTCAGTGGGTATGTCACAGGAGGTGACACCTCAGGTGTCACCTCAGACCTGCGAGGCTAGAGTTGGAGGTGCCTGGCAAGGGCGGTGGCTGTTCCTGCTTCCCAAGATGGTCTCTGGGGCTGAGGTTGGGCATGGTCTGGGGCACTGAGAGCTGTTGGGGGCACTAACACGTGGTTATTCCCCCTTCCCTGCCTCTGCAGTTACTGTTACCAGTGCCAAAGCCAGGTGCCACCACGCAGTGGGCACTGCTCTGCCTGCCGAGTGTGCATCCTCCGGCGAGACCACCACTGCCGCCTACTGGGCCGCTGTGTGGGCTTCCATAACTACCGGCCCTTCCTGTGCCTGCTGCTTCACGCCGCTGGGGTCCTGCTCCACGTCTCAGCACTGCTAAGCCCTGCCCTGTCAGCCCTGCTGCGGGCCCACTCAGCCCTCTACACGGTGGCTCTCCTCCTGTTGCCCTGGCTCATGCTACTCACAGGTGGGACGCTTTCTGAACCTTGCACTGTGCTGGGGAGGCCATGGGAGGGGTCGTGTCCAGCTGGTTCTCTTGGGCAATACTCTGGAGACCCAGTCCCTGTCATTTAAGGAGAGAGGGAAGCCTCCTACGCAGCTGAGTGTGAAGTACTGTGGTTTACATGAGGCTCCAAGACCAGCAGAGCTCTAGCCCCCAGAATCAAGGGTCTCAGAGCTTGGTACAGAAGAGGAAAAGCTAGTATGAGAGTCCATGGGTTGTTGGGGTGCTAGAAGGTTATCTTAGGGGAGATGGGCCTACTAAGTCCTCTGTCCCAAATACCCCTTCCCCCAGCCTCTGGAAGCCACTGAGGAGCTCATGCTGGTTTCCATTCCAGGCTCTTCTATACACTTCTCGATGGTTCTGTGTTTTCTGAGGCCTGGTGTCTTTCTGCAGCCATCACAGCCTCCCTCTCCGTTCCCTCGCACTGACTTGGGCTCCCAGCCTGTCGAACCTGGGACCTGTTGAAGCCAAAAGCACCAAAACTATCAACAGCCCTATCCATGCCCAGATGGCTTACTTTGCTATTCCCCCCCCCCCCCCCCCCCCGTCCCCCACCCCCACTCCCACCCCTGCTCCCTCCCTCCCTTCTTTCTTTTCTACACAATCTTGCTATTTAGCCCAGGCTGGCTTCGAACTCACAATCCTCTTCCTCAGCTTCACAAGCACTGATGAGGTTGCAGGCATGTGCTCACTCCTGGTTCCCATTTCTTTCTTTTTTCTTTTTTCTTTTTGGAGCCGAGGACCGAACCCAGGGCCTTGCACTTGCTAGGCAAGCGCTCTACCACTGAGCTAAATCCCCAACCCTCTGGTTCCCATTTCTTGGCCCTATCTGTGTTTCAACTCTCCTAACTCTCACATCCACACCTGCTCCCTGTCAGAGCCTCGGTGTCCCCTCCTTGGCCGTCCCTCTTTGTGCCCTCCACCCTCTGTCCTTTCTCCCCGGTTCTGTTCATCTTGCCTGTCCCATCTGCACTGTTCCTGCCTTGCGTCCTTCATTCCCACCTTTCTCCTGCCAGTCTCTCAAGCATCCGAGCTCATCTTCCTTCTCCTGGCTACTAAGAGCTTCCAGATACTCATGTCATGTTCACGGCTAGGTCCACCTTGTTCTCCATTTGAGGCTCGGGTTGGCAGGAACATTAAGGGTTTGTGGCCAACCTGGGTTACATATAGAGCTTAAGGTGAGCCTGGGCTATATATTTTGAGAGAACAACAATGTTCCTGTGTTCAACTCCCCCTGTCAGGCTTGAGGGCCCACGACTTTCGGAAGCTGAGCTGATGTCCCCCTTGCTGGAGGCCTCTGCTTGTTTTGTCCACGCCTCTTCCTGTGCCCCAGCTTTCTTCATTGGCTTTCTTGGGGTTCCCTTACCTTATATAGACCTTTTCCTTATTTTGCCGCCTCCTTCCAAAGGACTTGTGTAGGCTCAAAGCTGCTCCCTCCTGCCTCACGCCTCTCCTTGCTCCCACCTGGCCTCTGCTCTGCCCTTCCGCCTAGAGTGGTACAAGCCAGGCTCTGTCTCTAGGAAATCCAGCCGTCTTCTTGCTTTTAGGGGACCTCTCAGGCTCAGGAGCTCCCAGCACTGTATTCTTGACGTGTTTTGCCTTTGGCCTCACCTATAGCTCAGACTTGGTTATTTCCATCTCTGTCTCCCCTTTGATCTTCCTTTCGTCTGCTCTCCACGGTCTCTGTATCCTGTACTTGAGTGTAGAAGACCCGCCCTCTCCCTCCACACACTCTGGCACATCCAGCTGCTCACGGAGCCTGCCCCTCTTCAGGTTTCTACTGCACACAGATCTGCTGGGCAACAGGATTTCTTAAACTGCCAGACCACCGACACTGTCTCCTAGGAGTCTCTCCTGGACAGGATGTTCTCTCCCCCTTTTATCAAAATAGATGAAGTCTATTTCCTCTACTCTTAGTATTTTGCACAGCATTTCTGCCCTGGTTTGGGGTGTGCATGTGTGCGTGCACGCGTGCATGTGCGTGTGAAGGTCAGAAAACAACCTTGGGCACCTTCCCCTTTCTGTTTGAGACAGTCTCTCATTGGCCTGGGACTTTGACAAGTAGGCCAGGCCAGCTAGCCAATACGCTCCAGAGATCCACCTGTCTCTGCCTCCTGTCCTATCATGACTGGAATCATGCTTGCAAGGCAAGCAGTTCACTGAATGAGCCATTTCCTCAGACCAAGTACTCTTTTACTGATACTAAACACATCATTTTAGTTATTTGGAAGTGTACAATTCAGTAGATTTTAGTATTCTAAACTAAATATCTGTATTTAGTATATAGTGTAGTGCAATCATTACCACATATTTCAGAACACTTTCACTCCATAGAGCAATGCTGTGACCAGTAAACAGCCCTGGCGTGAATCCCTAAATCCCCTCAAGCCCTGACAGTCACTAGTCTACTTTCTGTGCATGTGTTTGCCCATTCAAGGCCGCTCACAGAAATCACATCCCACAACCCATGGCCCTTTATGCCTGGCTTCTTTCACTTAGCACAATGTTTCATGGCCTCTGGTGGTCAATTCAGCAGGAACTAGCTGCCTGCTGAAGCCAAGATGGTAAAAGGTGCTTTACTTTCCCATGTAACACAAATCCCAGGTGTAACTGAGTAACTGAATTTACAGAATGGAGGAATGAGTCCCACTTCTTGGGTGGGAGGAAGGCAGGATTTGGGTTTGGGAAGGCCAGCCAAAAGCCCTGAGACCCTTTCTGTTTTCTCTCCACAGGCAAAGTGTCTCTGGCCCAGTTCGCCTTAGCTTTTGTGGTGGACACATGTGTGGCAGGTGCACTTCTGTGTGGTGCTGGACTGCTTTTCCATGGGATGCTCCTGCTGCGGGGCCAGACCACCTGGGAGTGGGCTCGGGGTCAGCACTCCTATGACCTGGGCACCTGCCATAACCTGCAGGCAGCCCTGGGTCCGCGCTGGGCCCTCGTCTGGTTCTGGCCTTTCCTAGCGTCCCCTTTGCCTGGAGATGGGATCACGTTCCAGACACCAGCTGATGTGGGTCTTGTGGCTTCCTGAGTCCAGGTAGAGCCAGAACTGAATAGGGAGGAAGGGAGCAGAGGAGAGCGCTGGGAATTTGCTTTCAGCTTCATGCCAGCCACAGGAGAAAAGGCCAGGTTGGCCATTCATGCCTCTAGTGGGCAGCTCTAGCTCCCTCCTTGGACCTGCCCAGTGTGGGCTTTTCCATATGGAGAGCTCAGACACTGCAACTCTGCCCCTTTTGGTGGTGGTGGTGGGGTCTTTGGCAAGGGGTCTACTTGGCTTGCCTGTCTGCCTCTCTACTGTGCCCACCTGGTTCTTGTCCTCCCCCATCTTTGCTGGGTTCCTATCCCTCACATTGCTTTGTTTGCTATTTCCAGTTCCCATGGCTGTCAGGACTGGGGACTACAGAAGGCATGAGATCCTGATGGGCCTTGGAAGGGTGTGGTGGGATCCAGGCAAGGAAAGGCCAAGTGTGCTCTAGAGGGTAGCACTCTGTAGACACATTTCTGCAGCAGGGGTTTCAAGGAAACTCTTGCAGCACACCTGTATGTGGGGCCAGAGTTGGGACCTTTGTTCTTTAAGAAACATAAAGCCCTGCTAGACTGTTTGACAAGATTGTGGGGTAGAAATGTAGACCTTGCTCAAGGAAATCCACCTGCTTCTGCTTTTACCTTTTTAAAATTTATTTATTTTTATTTTTATTTCATGACAAGGTTTCTGTTTGTAGCCTTGGCTGTCCTAGAACTCACTTTGTAGACTAAGCTGGCTTCAAACTCAGAGATGATTCTGCCTCTGCCTCTGCCTCTGCCTCTGCCTCTGCCTCCCAAGTGCTGGGATTAAAGGCATGCATCACCACAACTGACTTGCTCCTGCTTTCTGAGTGCCACGATTAAAACATTCACCACCATGCCTGGCCCAAGAGGTTAGAGTTAAACCTAACTTTTTTGTTTGTTTGTTTGTTTGCTTTTTCGAGACAGGGTTTCTCTGTAGCTTTGGAGCCTGTCCTGGACTAGCTCTGTAGACCAGGCTGGCCTCGAACTCACAGAGATCCACCTGCCTCTGCCTCCTGAGTGCTGGGATTACAGGCATGCACCACCACTGCCCGGCTAATATAAGATCTTTATTGACAGATAATTCACATAGTATGCAATTTTCCTGTTTGTACAATTTGATAGATTTTAGTCCAGCATCCTCATAGGCCCATGACACCATCACCACTTCCTGTTTTAGAACATCGCTGGCTTCAATTTCTTTCTTTCCCTTTTTTTTTTTTTTTTTTTTTTTTTGGAGCTGGGGATCAAACCCAGGGCTTTGTGCTTGCTAGGCAAGTACTCTATCACTGAGCTAAATCCCCAACCCCGATTCTGATGTTTTACAATCTTGCATCCCAAGGCTGTTAATGGCCAGTATGCTGGATACACAGACAAGGAGCTTCCCTTAAGCATTCAGGAAGGTGGAATCTGGAAGGGAATTAGCATAAGGAGGATATTAAGGTCAAGGTCAGCAAGCAAGGCAACAGCTACCCAAAACGGGGGCCAGGGCCCTACAGGTCCCCCTTTTACTAAAAAAATGCGCTTCTGACTTAGGTTGCGTGGGATGTCAGCTTTACTTTTCACGGCTGAAGTGAGTAGGAGAAACATCAGAGTAAAACCAATCAGCTTCCAGGTGTTCCAGAGCCTGTGAAGGATGCTTTTAATATTTATTTTTGTGTATGTCTGTCTGGGCACACGAGTGTGCTTTAATGCATGCACAGTCATGTATATATGGGTGCCCATGGGGACCAGAAGAGGGCATTGAATCCTCTGTAGCTGGACTTATAGGCTGTTGTGAGCCACCTGATGTGGGTACTGGAAACTAAACTTGGGTCCTTCTGCAAGAGACTCTTAACCACTAAGCCATCTCTCCAGACCCTTTTTGCTTTTAAAATCTATTATTATTATCATTATTATTATTGAGACAGGATCTCATTTAGTATTTCAGGAAGGCCTGGAACTTACTATGTAACCCAGGCTTCACTGGAACTCAACAGCAAACTGCCTGCCTCAGACTTCCAGTCACTGGGAATGCGGGTATGGTGAATCAACACACCCAGCTTTCAGCATCTGATGTAAATATAGTCAACAGCTAGACATGGCAGGCTTCAGCACCCCAGTTATCTCTTTTTGCCTTTAGACTCACTAAAATAGAGAAGTAAAAATAATATAAATTTATAAGGGGAAAGATAGATGTTAGCATTCCAAAGAGCCTGACAATGTTTTGAAACCTGACAGAGGTTGGGAGCTTGTTTGTCTTAGGAGAAAATTAAAAATTAAAATTACTTGTTCCTAAAGAGAGGGGAGGATAAGCAAGGCAGAACTTCCCAAGCACAATGGAAGGTGAGGTGAGGCTTTGGGCTAATCTTGGCTGGGGTGTTGGCAGTTTATGTCAGGAGGTACTAACTGCTGTTCCCGAGACCTCATCCGTCCTGCAGCCACCCTTCTGGGATGTGGTCGTAGGGTGATGAGGACAAACTGGACCAGGGAAGCTCTGGAGCTCCGGGGCAACAGCAAAGGCAGGAGTGGGAGGCTGGATCAAAAATAGAGCTAAACACAGAAAATGTTGGGCGCCGTCTGCTGGTAGTCATATGCCGAGTCCTCAGGAACCTACCCTCCTGACCGGCTTTTCCTGGACTCCTAGAAGTCACTGTTTGTCCCTCCACATGTTCTGTTGCTGTAGAAAGACATTAGGAACACTTGGTGCTGTGTGTGGCCTGGGCAGATCTGGTGTCCTCCTCTGTGTTACCCCTTAGCCTGCAGACTACTGAATTTTCGTGAGTTTTTATTTGAGATGCGGAAGGCTCCTTGGAACCTTCACCACAGCTTGTCTGGGAAACAGCGTGAAGCCCTGCCGTGCTCCCCCTGTAGGAGATGAGTGGTTCACTCATCTTCGTCATCCCCTTGCCTTGCTGTCACATGTGCTTGTCACGATTCTGCATGCTCCGGCTGTGTTTATTCTGTGGCTGGCCTTTTCACTCAGTATGAGATGTGCTCGAATGACTGCGTGTCCTGGTTTGGTACTCTTCCACACAGAGCTCTGAATACACCACAACCAAACCTTTTCTTTTTCTTCACTGGTCATTTTTTCTACTCCCACTTAGTGGGAATCACCCACTACGAGTTCTTACTCTTCCATAACCATCTGAGGCCCAGTTCCTCAGAGTTGACCGATAAGATGAATTCTACACTGTAATTGCACTGAAGTAATTAGTGGAACCTAACAACTGGCAGAGCTTGGTGAAAACTGGCATCTGTGTGAAATTCAACTGTCCAGGTCATGAACATGGTTTATCTCCTCACTGAATATTTTCTTAGTTCTTGAGACAGGGTCTCTCTTTACAGCTCTGGCTGGCCTCGAACTTACTAAGTAGATCAAGCTGGCCTCAAACTCAGAGATCTACCTGCCTCTGCCTCCAAAGCACTCAGATTAAGGGTGTGTACCACCATGTCAGCTCTAAATATTTTCAATAAAGCTTTTTTTTTTTCTGATGAACATGTCTTTTGAGTGGATTCACTTTTGTATTTTATATCTTAATTATACATGACTTATGAAGAGACTGTTAAGCACATATAAAGATCACTAGATTGGGTTGGGGATTTAGCTCAGTGGTAGAGCGCTTGCCTAGCAAGTGCAAGGCCCTGGGTTCGGTCCTCAGCTCTGGTTAAAAAAAAAAAAAAAAAATCACTAGATCTGTTTTTATTTTTGTGTGCATGGGAAGAATAACTTATGTCATGCACTTGTGTGTGTGGAGGTCAGAGGGTAACTTGAGAAAGTTGGTTCTTTCCACATGGCAACTGGGGTTGAATTCAGGTCGACAGGTTTGGCAGCAGATGCCTTTACTGAGCCGTCTTAATGGCCCCTCATTGTAGACTATGTTCACTGTATTTGCGATCATATTTTCTTTGTTCTTCCTTTAAAAAATGACTTTGGGGGAGGGGTGTATTAAGGGGGCCGGGGGGGAGGGAGTAGAAAGAGAGGAGGGAGGGGAGGCTTCTGTCAGAAAGTAAAATAAATAAAACTATTTTGGTGGAGACAGCAGTCCCCAGACTGGCCTGAAACTATGTAGCCCAGGATGGCCTTGAACTTTCATCTTCCTGCCTCAGCTTTCTGAATTCTGGGATTAGAGGTGTGACCAACATCTGGCTTCCTTTTACATTTTTATGGTTCTTGCTTCTCTGCATGGATGAGACCACTATACAATATAGAATGCACCTTCAATTTTTTTTTTTTAATTTTTTGTTGTTTTTTTAGACAGGGTTTCTCTGTAGCAGCTCTGGCTGTCCTGGAACTCAATATATAGACTAGGCTGGCCCAGAACTCACAGATATCCACCTACCTCTCTGCCTCCCGAGTGTTGAGATTAAAGGTGTGCACCACCACCACCTGGCTTTTTTACTTTAAACTTTTTTGTGTGTATGAGTGCCTACATGTATGTATGTGCACCATGTGGGTGCTGAGTGCCAAAAGTGGTGGTCAGGTCTCCTGAAACTGGAGTTAGACAATTTTGAACCATACTATTGAAAGACCCCCGGAGAGGTCTCCCCTCAGGAGAGACCCCCGGCTCAAGGAGCACACAGCGACCAGGGATCAGATGCAACAGCACGAGGTTTATTTAAACACAGGTACCTGGGCAACCAAGTCTCTCGGAAAACTTGCGCCCCTCTGGGTTGGTAAGATGGGTTTTTATAGCAAGAAGCGCGGGAAAGCATTAGTCAAAGGGTTCTGATTGGATAATTTAAACAAGGCGCGAATGGTTACAAAGCTCTGATTGGACAATTCAAAGTGAGGCGCGAATAGTCAAAGGGTTCTAATTGGACAAAGCTCTGTCAAAGTGAGGCGCGAATAGTCAAAGGGTTCTAATTGGACAAACCTCTGATTGGACAATTCAAAGTGAGGCGCGAATAGTCTAAGGGTTCTAATTGGACAAAGCTCTGTCAAAGTGAGGCGCGAATATATGAGCATAAATCAAATGGGGCGTGAACTCAGGCTCAGGGCGGTTTGTGGGTTTTTCCCTTGGTAACCAGATATGTGTGTTGACTCAACCCCTATCTAGAATTCCAGCTGCTCTGGCCCTCCCGCACTGACGCCAGGCAGTCTGCCCCTGACATCCTGCTTATCTATCGGCTATCTGGGCTGCGGTGGGGCCATTCTATTTCCTGGAACTGTCTTTTGTTCCCTTATAAGCCTTGCAAACATAGCATTACTATAGGGGTGCCGGGGGGTCTTTCACTATATGGGTGCCAGGAACTGAGCCCAGGTCCTTTGCAAGATCAGGAAGTGCTCTTATTCACTGAGCCCCCCATCTAGCCCATTTCTGACTTTAGAGGGAATAGATTGTTTAATTAAATAAATTCAGTATGAGTTTTTAAAATTAGATGTTATTAGGCTATACACACACACATAAATGCAAAGATTAAATACATCTTTGAAAGGATACCATGAGGACTGAACAGAGGAGTTGAGATCTAAGATAAACAGTTTGAAATTTAAAAGCCCACAAAAAAAAAAAAAAAAAAAAAGAAGCAAACAATGACCATGAAAGAAGGGAGAAGAAAATCAGGATCAATCTAGTCCTCTGAGGGATGACCCCTTTATCAGAAGGTGGGCTTAGCTGGAGCTCCAGAGAGAACAGTACAGCCCTGGGATGGAATGCTCATCTGTCCCCACCTCACAAAGCAATGAGTAGAAACAGCGCAGAAGCCGGAGGATACGGGAGCTTTGTCTATAGGAAAAGCATTTCCAGCTTCCGTTTACCACCCAAACTATTACATGTGTGAGCTGAATACAGCAATGTCCAGACAAGCAACATTATAAAGACTAGAATGGGTCTTAAAAAGAAGTTCCCCATGCATATGCTTTACCAAATGAGGGCAGAGTAAGAAGGAAGATGGGGTCTTCCCTGGATAAGGGAAAAGGGAGTTCCTATAAGGGAACTCTCTTATAGGAGTCTACACAGAAGCAAGGTATGAGGGAGGTATCCTGAGGGTGGGGGGGAAGCAGGTACCAATTCCATGAAAACATCTAAAAGTTCAAAATGGTTAGTTAATTCTCAGCTTTGAAGAGCTATGGAGAGAGTGCACATCAAATATTTTTGTTCTGATTTCACAGCTTGACTGGGGTGAAAGGGACTGGAATGTTTTTTGACCAAATACACAATGTAGCCTTATCATAACATAATACCCGTGACAAGGGGCCTATCCCCTTCCTGAGCAGACCTGCTAATTCTGCAGGTTAGGCTGGGTTCTGACTGACAGCAACATCCCATCCCCTCTCATCTCTCCATCTCCATTAGACTTCCTGCTCGTTCCAGCTGGGTCCCCACTGGCTGATGCAGCTGGACACCCTCTGCCATCCATGCTCAGGCAGTCTGTCTGTGAGGGGATGGGCTGTTTCTTTGGTCTAGGCCCATTGTCTCTTAGCCTGGCCCCCAATGTACTCTTTGGAAGGGTCAAGGTGGGCAGTGTTACCCTAGTCCCCAAGTGGGCTCAGAAGCTGTTACTGGGCAGTGGTGGCCAGCTTGGAGCCATTGGTCTTGTGGGCAAAAGCTTGTG
This sequence comes from Onychomys torridus, assembly GCF_903995425.1. NCBI lineage: Eukaryota > Metazoa > Chordata > Mammalia > Rodentia > Cricetidae > Onychomys > Onychomys torridus. Next base: position 124,696,490 of record NC_050443.1, read on the forward strand.
AATATCACCTATTTGGGCCAATTCTTCCCTTCCTCCTGAGGAGCAGCCAAGCTCTGATGGTGTTGAGAGCTGAAAACAGTTTGGAATTAATCCAGTCAAATTCTTTTTTCTACTGGAGAGGAGGTGGAAGCAGGAGGCAGCCCTGAGCTGTGTGCCACACACCAGGCTGAACCTGGTCAGAAAGGAGAAAACGCTGGTTCCCATGGAGCAGGGTTCCTGGTTCTCAAGTGGTTCAGAATGGTCCTTGAGGAGGGCCAGGTTTGGCTGCCACTTGGGATCTAGACACATCTACATGTTGTCTTCAGCCTCACTCCGTACCACTCATGTGTACTTTTCAGTGGCCTCATGCATACTCTGGCCACTGCACAGAAAACATCCCAACTTCTGGACCATCTTGGGCCTGGGCCTAAGTGCATCCTGATAGGTACTTGTAGGCATCTGCCTCTTGGACCACTTCCTAGGTCCCAGAAATACTCCTCCTGGTGCCACCAGCCCCAGCTCTGCTATCTAGCTTGGTATTTGATTTCAGGAACAATGTCTCTGGACATGAGCATTCTGGTCAGCAGCAGGTGCTATGTAGAAGCTCTGGCTGGGGCTGGGACCTCGAGCTCCTCACATGGACCTCTCTATCCCCTGCACCACCTCCTCTGGCAATCTTTGTGGCTAGTCTGAGACTTGAGGACAGAGCCCTGTGTCTCCTGGGCTGCAAGGCAGAAGGTGGAGCCCCTCATTCATCTGAGGAATAGCACATGCGCCTGTAAGCTAAGCTGGCAGAAGCACCCCTAAAACCTTAAAGGGCCGCAGGGGTTCAGTCTCAGCTGAATTCCCAGGCCAAGCCCTTGAACAACTGTGGCCTTGATCTGAAACAGATGAGTGGGAGGGAGGAAGGTCTGGGCCTCTGCTCACTCGATCACCTCAGAGCTCTTCCTGGAACCCGGCAAGATTCTTTAAAGAGCTGGGGAGGGTGGTAGGCAGCAGGAATTGTGGGACAGTGCTCAGGAGGAGTCTGAGGGATGAGGAGCTGATTCTGAGCACTCCCTGTCTTGTGGCTCAGGCCCAGTGGCAAAGGTGGAGAGCAGGGACTGGTGTGTAGGGGTGTGGCCTGGGGACACTGGAAGTTGCTGGATCTGGCTGACTCCATTCTGTGGAGGCTTGAATGCTGGCCCAGGGCTCAGGCAGCTGCCAGCCCCTCACTCACAGGCATGTTGATGTGGGCACTCAACAGGGGCGCACTCTGGCCTTCCCGGAGCACCAGCACCTAGGGAGGAGAAGACATGGCGAAGGGAGCACACACCTTGACCTCTCCTCTTTGCTCAAATCTTCTGTCGGCGCTGGCTCAAATGATAGGCTGCCAGCCTATCTGTCAGAGGGACGGGAAGGCTGGGAGGCCTCTGCTGTGCTGACATATCTGGCCCAGGGCCCCAGAGTCCTGTCCACCCTCATCCTACTGTCTTCTCCAGAGTCTCACCTGGCTCTCTGAAATACCAAAGGGCAACCTACCTTGATCATGTCTGAGATGCCCTTGCTACTGAGACTCTCCACAAAGGTCTCCAGTGGGTAGCTGAGTCCTGGCACCAGCAAAGGGACCTATGTTTGGGGACAGAAATAAACTAGGTTTCGAAGCATTTGTGCCCGTCCTCTCTGCTGCATCTCAGGACGCTTCAGCCTGGGCAGGGGTGACAAGCCAGATCCGGGGACACGGTGACGGGAGGGTAAGTACATGCCTGGGGCCCATGGGTGTCTGGTTAGACCTAGACCTCTTGACAGCTACCAAGGCCAGGGTTGATTCTTCCCTATTCAAGAGTCTTGGTTTTTGCTTCTCCCAACTTGAGGACACCTTGAGCCCTGGGGGAAACCCAGCCCTTTGCTTCTGTAGTGACTGGGCCAGAGGGGGGTTCTTCTTCTCCAGCAGGAACATCTGGGCAGCATGAGTTCTGGAGCTCTCCACCCTCCCCAGCAGCATGGGGGTGTGCAGAGGAAGAAGTCACTCTGCTCTTTCCCAGCTCCTCTGTGTGGCTCCCTGGGGTCTCTCTGGCTGGGAAAAGGCAGTGGAGGCAGGAGCTGAGTCTGGTCTCTGGCTTGTGTTGGTCTGCTGGCCACTCCCTTACCTCAACCTAACAGTTAGGGGCACCTCATCAGCCCCAGCCCTGACTATCCAGTACCTTGAAGAAGGCCCGGGGCAGGGCATAGAGTGCCTCGTTGTACAGGAAGCAGATCTGCAGCCCCAGTACTGGCCGAGCTGTTGAGGTATTCTGTAGGTGAAGTGTGAGCTTAAAGGTGGGGCCCAGGCCTTGAACCTGTGGAAAGAGTAGATGGCGAGGCCCTTAGGACCCACTGGCCTTGAACACTGAATACCACCACCTTGCCTGCTGCTTCCTCATCAATGCCTTCAAGCCACCTTTTCCAGTTCTGTGCATCTGCTTCTTTTTCTTTTCTTTTCGGTTTTTGTTTGTTTGTTTTGCTGTTGTTTTTTTCCAAGACAGGGTTTCTCTGTGTAGTTTTGGTGCCTTTCCTGGATCTCGCTCTGTAGACCAGGCTGCCTGACCTCGAACTCAGAGATCTGCCTGCCTCTGCCTCCCGAGTGCTGGCATTAAAGGCGTGCGCCACCACAGCCTGGCTGTACATCTGCTTCTTAAAGGGCACAGCAGTTCAGAGGTGTACAGGATGGCAAAGGCACAGATCAGGGAAGGTCTTGATGGAGGCTACATAAGGAATTGTAGGTAAAGTTGGCTTGGGGCTGCAGCTGTACTCACCACTGACCCCAGGACCTGACGGTCTTCTCCTCTCATCCCAGTGAGATTTAATCATCAACAATTTAAACACCAGCCCACACCCTATTCTAAGTGGCTCTATAACCTTTTCTGTATCCAGCCTCTTTCTTCAGAAAAGAAACAAATGAAGGTGGGCATGGCGGCGCACGCCTTTATCCCAGCACTAAGGAGGAGAAACAGGCAGATCTCTGAGTTCAAGGCCAGCCTGGTCTACAGTGTGAGTTCCAGGATAGCCAGGACTAAACAGAGAAACCTTGTCTAGGGAGGAGGGGAAGAAAAGAAAAGGAGGGACTGGAACATGGAGGTTCTGATAACACGCTCAGGCTCACTGAGAACTGGGGCTGTGTGGGCCTTGAGGTTGCTCGTGTGTGTGTGTGTGTGTGTGTGTGTGTGTGTGTGTGTGTGTGTGTGTATCTGTATGTGTCTCTCTGTGTCTGTCTGTGTGTACCTGTGTATGTGTATGTAGTATATTTGTATGTGTGTGTCTCTCTGTGTCTGTGTGTGTGTGTGTATGTGTAGTATATTTGTATGTGTGTGTCTCTGTGTGTGTTGTATTTGTATGTGTGTGTATGTGTGTGTTGTATTTGTGTGTGTGTGTGTGTGTATCTGTATGTGTCTCTCTGTGTCTGTCTGTGTGTACCTGTGTATGTGTATGTAGTATATTTGTATGTGTGTGTCTCTCTGTGTCTGTGTGTGTGTGTGTATGTGTAGTATATTTGTATGTGTGTGTCTCTGTGTGTATGTGTGTGTTGTATTTGTATGTGTGTGTATGTGTGTGTTGTATTTGTGTGTGTGTGTGTGTGCGCGCGCACGCGCGCGCGGATGCTCAGGGCATATAGGGTCAGGTCAAGGTGACCCTACCCTGAACCACGCAGTCCTATTCCCAGGTTGCCATGCCAACAGAAATCACTCTCTTCTTTGAACTTTGGCCAGGAGAATCCTTTCAGATATCTGGGAAGAAATGTCCCACTGTAACTACTATGTGCTTATACCCTACTCCAGCCCAGGGGTTTGTCTGAGGTACAGCGTGGAACAGGGGAGTAAATCTCCCTCTGTAGCCAGCCACAGGCAGGACAGCAGGCAAGACTGAGCAGCCCTCCTGAGGAGCAGTAAAGGAGGAAAGAGCCACTCTCTCAGGAGGACAGGCCTCAGTCTCCAGAGCTGTGGGGAGGTGAGAAGGGAGCACAGGGCTAGGTGGCTTGGCACTGGCTCTGGGTGCTTACCTGTACAGCAGGAGGACCCACTCACCCCTGCCCCTAATGTCCCCACCCCTGGGTGCTTACCACAGCATGCAGCTTGAGTGGCTCCCGAGCTGTGGTTGACATGGGGCTCAGGCTGGACTCCAGGGCCTGTACATAGGCCCTGGCAGCCCGCAGGCGCAGTAGGTAGAGGTCTGTCTGGAAGGTTCGGTGCATGGCTGCAGAGGGAAACATGAAGGCTGAATGGAGCAGTGACCAGATCATGTGAGAAGAATGGAGAAGGAAGGCATGACAGGTAGGAACAAGGCCTGCAGAATCTGGGAATATAGGAGGAGTGCCATACTGGATGCTGTGGGCCATACCCTATTTCCTCCTTATCTTGGTCTCCATCCCTGGTACCTTCTGGCCAGCCCTCAAGGCTGGTGTTCCCTGTTTCAAGGCTGGTCTTGACCTTGGTCTTCTCACCCACCATCTTGTTCTCTGAATAATATAGGGCCTGCCCTGACTCTGGCCACCCCAAAGAACATCAGCTTCTGGCTCTTTAAGGATTTGAACTTGTTCCCATAGCCACATGCCAAGCTCCGTACGTGTAGACATTGTTGTGTGGTGTGTCCCTAGCAGCTTGTGGGTGCCCAGGCCTGCCTCAGCTTTGAACTGCCTCATGATCATCTTCATCTGAGGTCCCATCCACACCAAGTTCAACATAATGGAAACCAGCCTCACCCTGCACCTGTCCCACCCACTTACTGGTCCCCAAGTCCCCTTGGCCCATCCCTTACCCCTAACCATTTGCCCAGTGCAGATGACCCTCTTCAATCCACCTCTAGAGCCACAGCCCCCACTCTAATTACTTTGGTGCTGGGTTGGTTTTTGTTTTATTTTTCTGTCAGGGTCTCACTATGTAGCCCAGGCTGATCATGAACTGGATCTCCCACCTTCCACCTCCCGATTGCTGGGATTATAAGTGTGTGCCATCACATCCATCATGAAGATAGTTTTATAATTTCCTTTACTAGACTTTATATCTGGTCACCTTATGGAATTTAACTCTCTACTGATTTTTTGACACTTTATCCATTTACATATTTGGTTGGTTTTTTGTTTTGTTTTTGGTTTTTGGGGTTTTTTTTTTGTCCTGGAACTCACAGAGATCTGCCTGCTTCTGCCTCTCTCAAGTGCTGGGATTAAAGGCGTGTGCTATCATCATGCCCAGCAATATTTTTCATTCTGTTGTGCTCCAGGAGCCCTTGGAAGAAAGCATTTAGCACCCAACATGAAGTTAGCCGGACTGAGCTGCCTGGTATCATCATAGGTAACGAATGAATGGGTGAGCAGGAACACTTAACAACAAGAAGAATGCTGGTGAATTCTCCTTTTCTCTTGAGAATTCCTGCTCTGAATGCCAAGGGTCCCGACTCTCACTAACAGCATCCTCCGCCTGGAGGATCAGTTCGTTACCTGACGGCTATACCTCTGACCTTCCCTGTTGGCCGAGGTCTCTCTCATGCTCAAGGCCCCCAGTGGGAGTCTCTGTGTTCTTCCAGGAGTCTTACCCGTGCCAGCTTCCCGCTCCCGCAGGGTCTGGTCCACATAGAGCCGGGTCTTCCGGGGCACATTGAGTTTTGTGGTCTGTGCCAGTGGTGGCCCTATCTCACCTGTGCCTTCCCCAAACACCGCTGTACGCTTCAGGATCTTGATGACAAGGCCACCACCTGCAAAGTGGGCAAGAGAAACATATCCATTGCCCTGTCCTACCCCACATTCCCACTCTTTCCAAAACAATTACATTCATGTCCATACCCGTCCTGTCTTCCTTACAAGCTTCACTTTCTAGAAGGAATGAAATATCTCAAGTCTGTCTTTTTTCTCCTGAGGAAGGGACTCATGTAGCTTAGGAGAGCCTTGAACTTCCCTCTGTGTTAAAACATGACCTTGACCACCTGATCCAGCACACGTGGCTCCCAGCAACCCTCCTATCACCAATTCATTCATTCCTTTTTTTTTTTTTTTTGATTTTCAAGACAGGGTTTCTCTGTAGCTTTGGTGCCTGTCCTGGACTAGCTCTGTAGACCAGGCTGGCCTTGAACTCACAGAGATCCACCTGCCTCTGCCTCCCGAGTGCTGGGATTACAGGCATGCGCCACCACCGCCCAGCCATTCATTCCTTTACTAGCTGTTTATGAAGTACTGTGATTTTCTTGGCACTATGGTGGATGCTGAGGGTGCTAGGTAACCTGGAGAGGCACAGGCCTGACCAGGATTGGCTCCTAGGCAGAAAAATCCAACTGCTGATAAGCTGATCCAACCTTACACAGAACATGTGCACAGGCCTGGCTTTCCACCTGTTCTATCCACAGCTCTCCTCCTTCCCCCCAGAATCTCATCTCTCCACTCCAGGTCCACCCTGTCCTTCCCAGATCTGAGTTCTCACCTCGAGTAGTCATGATGAGGGTGTTGTCCTCTCGCCCGTACCGGCCAAAGCAAAGGCTGGTTACTGCATCCTATGTGGAGAAACCAGATGTTACCTGGGAAGACAGCTTGAGAAGGAAAGCAAGATGGCCAGAGGGAGAGGCCAGATGAAAGAAAAAAATGGGTGAGATGTGAAGAGAAGCTGAAGAATGCTCTGGAAATACTTCTTGGATTATTCATCTCCCTTCCAACCTCACCGGCCCTGCTAAGCTCCACCTGAAATACCCCTATCCCTCTTTTGGAGTGGCTTTTTTTTTTTTTTTTTTTTTTAAATCAATCTCTTGGGCCACCTAGTCTGTGTCTCCACTGTGTCCTTGATTGCCTCTACTGCCTTTCAAAACCACAACCCTCCAATGACTTTTGCTCTTCTTGGCAGGATATTTAAGATCTTTCACATCAGACTCCACTCTACCTTCCCCAGTTTTCTCCTAACCCTCTACCCCCCCAGTACATCAGGCCCAAGCACTGCCTTCAGATTTTACGTAGCACTCATAAAACCACTTAGTTTTGCATTAAGAAATGTTCACACAGGGCTGGTGAGATGGTTTGGAGGGTAAGAGCACTCACTGTGCAGATCTGACAACCTGCCTTCGATCCCCAGAACTCATGGAGGAAGGAGGGCTCATCCCTGAAACTTGACCTCTCATCCCCACATGCTCACCCTGGCACATGCACACATGGAGTATGTGTGTGTGTGTGTGTGTAAAAAGAGCCCTGGAACTCGAACTAGAAAGATGGCTCAGCAGTTAAAGGCACTGGCTGCTTTACCAGAGGACCCAGGTTTGATTCCCAGCACCCACATGGTGGCCTGTAACTCCAGATTCAAGGGATCCTATGTCCTTTTCTGGCCTCCATGGGACTATGCACTCATGGTGCACAGACATGCATGCAGGCAAACAAGCCACACACACAAAATTAATTTAATAAAAAAATAAATCCCAACTGGTTATCCAATACCAAGTAGTCAATCCTGAAATCATATACATACTAAAATGAACTGATCAGATTATAAGTGTGTATGTAAAATAATAACAACTGAAGAAAGAGAGGCCAAGCTGGGTGGCAGTGGTGCATGCCTTTAATCTCAGCACTCTGGAGGCAGAGCCAGGCAGATCTCTGTGAGTTCGAGGCCAGCCTGGTCTACAGAGCGAGATCCAAGACAAGCACCAAAACTACACAGAGAAGAAACCCTGTAGGCAACTCTACACATCATGATAGTTTCAGCCAGTATCTCTGAGACTGTCCCTATGGGGTCAGGAGAGGCGGTGAAGAAGCAGGGCTAGATGCATGGGGGAGAGGGGATGAGGCCCCACCCAAGGCTATTGGCAGTCCATGGCTGCTGGAGGTGGGGGTCATTTTTCTTTGGGGGTGCAGCCACCGGTAAGCTGGTCACGGTTCAGTGAATACACCCACCCCATACACATGCCAACAGCCCTGAGTAAACAAAGTAGGTTATTTAAAAACAAAGACATGACAGTGAGAGAGACCGATTGGGGGAAGGGTTTCAGGCAGAGGGGAGTTAAGGGGTGTGGGTGAACGACATCAATTACACACATAATAAAAACGTATGAAAGGGGAGGAAGGGCTTGGGAAGAGGGCCGGCAGCAATGCTGAAGGTGTGCTCACGGGGGCGTGGATGACATTAAGCAGGGCCTTGTCACGGTAAATGCGGACTTCCCCATTGGCCAGGGCAGCCATGACAGCCTGCAGGCCCCGGGACCGCTGCTCCAGGAGGTTCATGGTCAGGATGGCTGCAGGCATCTGCACTGTCCACAGCTTCTTACCCTAGCAAGAAACAGCCAGTGTGTCTGCAGGAAGCTCAGGGCTTCAGTGGAAAGTAAGGGCAGCAGGAGCAGGTTAAGGGAGAGCTCTGGGCAAACAGGGCAGATGGTGTGGAGGGGAGGGGGAGGGGGGGGGGCTTGCCAGAGACCACACCTTGTGGGTGAAGCCATGCAGACTCTCCTGGGTGCTGCCCACCACCAGGGTCTTGTGTACCCGGACCAGCCCCACAGGCTGGGCACTCAACTCGATGCAATACTTGGGGTGTTTGGAGTCTCTGTGGAATAAACACACAATCTCTGCCCAGAGCAGCCTTGCCTCTATCTCCCTGGCTGACCCAGCCTTCTAAGCACTCCCAGATTAACCTGAAAGCACCCCTGGTCCTGAGCAGATGATGGGATTATTTCTCCAACTACCACTTTGTAGATGTACGACCTTGGATAACACCAGCTGTGTTTTCCTACTCTGTGCCCTCCTGCCCTTCACAATGTGACAAGTCTAACAGCCTGGGATTTCAGAGTTGTGAATACATTTACTGTAGAGCAGTCTAGCCAACACTATTAGACCTGGGAAGTGTACTGGTTTATGAGAAAAGGATCTTTAGTTTTCCAGTCTCTCCTTCTTAGTTTTCCTTTTCCAGAAGAAACAGTTAACTCCTGATTAAAATCCTAATCCATTCATTCACTTCCTACTGGTCACAGCTCTAAGTCTACACCATTGGGCTGAACTCTGCCGCCTCCAGCAAAGTATCAGAATTATCTAAGTAACAGACATACAAAGTTCATCTACTTTGCTTGAACCTGGAAGACCACTGTAGCAGCATTAATAATAATGAAAAACATGTGACCACCAAATGGCAAAGTAAACACATCTATATAGTGTATTTACATATGTAAGTTCTTTTTCCAGAAATTACCCCAGGCTCGGACCCACTTTTCCTCAGGCCATCTAATGACTGTGGGTCTCCACTGGCTTCTGGGCTCTGTTCCAAGGCTGGTGCAGATTCCTGGGTTCTAGGAATTCTCCCTTCTTAGCCTTCCAAAAGTTGGGACTAAAGGTGCAAGAGCCTTCAGGTCACCCCAGCAGACGATGTTTCTCGTCCCACTGAGCCTCCACTGCTCCTCAGTAAGCACCCATCTAACTTGCAATGGCTGTAATGCCTGTCTTCCCCAGGAAGGCAGGAACTGTGTTTGCAGCATTCCATCACCTCCAACACTCTGGACAGTGCTAAATGCATGGTAGATGCTCACTAAATGTCTTAGATTAAGACTGTCTGGAGCTGGGCGGTGGTGGCGCACGCCTTTAATCCCAGTACTCGGGAGGCAGAGCCAGGTGGACCTCTGTGAGTCTGAGGCCAGCCTGGGCTCTACAGAGTGAGTTCCAGGAAAGGGTCCAAAACTACATGGAGAAACCCTGTCTTGAAAAACAAAAACAAAACAACACCAAACCAACAATATAGCAAATACAAGGGATTATATCTGTTTCCTCCACCTCTGATGGTACTGTTGTGTATTACAAAAACTGTGTCAGGCTCCTTCACTCTTTGCCAGCCTCCTCCTCCCCTCTACTCTCACCAGTTTAACCTCCTTTACAAATTCTTCCATCTTTTCCATCCCAAAGTCCAGCCCCCAAACCCCCTGATCATCTTGCAAGGCTCTGAAATCACCAGGTCTCTGAGGCCACAACTGTGTCTACCTTCTCAGGATATAGATGCTCCCATTTCGGCAGGCAGCAGTCAGCCGGAACTCCACATCAAACTGGCCAGAAACCTCCAGGAAGACTGGGACACTGGGCAGGCTCATCTGCAGAGAAAAGGCTCCAAACATACTGACCATAGTTGGAAGAAACTGTTAATTCCTGATTAAAATCCTAATCCATTCCTTCACTTCCTACTGGTCACAGCTCTAAGTCTACACACCATTGGGCTGAACTCTGCTGCCTCCAGCAAAGTATCAGAATTATCTAAGTAGACACAAAATATGTCTACTTTGTTTGAACGTGGAAGACTGCTGTAGCAGCATTAATAGTAAAAAACTTTTAAGTGGACCTTGACCTGACACTGACCTTGGTCAAAATTGGTGAGGCGCTTGCAGGGTTCAATGCACTAGGAGGCTCCTTGTTCTTTCAGTACGACAGGCAATCGCAGGAACAGGGACACTTGCAATCCTCATTTCTCAAAGGTCTGTCTTCAAGGGCCTGATCATGGTGGTGAAAATCTGTCATAGCAAGAAGTGGCGCTCCTACCGTAGTGAACCGCCAGACGGCCCAGCAGCAGGGTGATGGAAGGGAAGGAACGAGGGCAAAACGAGGTAGCATACGCATGAGGTGTCGCAATAATGAAACCAATGTTATATGGCAAAATTAGTTGTCTTTTGCCAACAAACATAACATTTCTCTTTTTCCTTTTGGTTTTTCGAGACAGGGTTTCTCTGTAGCTTTGGGAGCCTGTCCTGGATCTCATTCTGTAGACCAGATTAGCTTTGAACTCACAGAGATCCACCTGTCTCTTTGTGCTGGGATTAAAGGCGTGCATGTGTGTGCCGCCATCGCTGCCGCTCTCCCCCTCCCCCCCTACCCCACCCCCACCTCTTCATCTCCCCCCCTCCCCCTCCCCCCCCCTACCTAACAATGAGTACTGTCTAAATCACTTATGAGCTATTCATATAGTCAAAACAAACATGGCCACACATTTAAGAGTTTAGTATGTGGCTTATACCTGTAATCCCAGCATCGAAGCAGAGGCAGGAGGACTGCTGCATGTTCAAGGTGAAATTGGCTTATAAATCTAGTTCCCCAGTTCCAGGCCAGCCAGAACCACCTAGCAAGACTTCGTCTCAAAATCAAAGCAAAACAAAACAAAACTCTCTAAACAACAACAAAAACATTTTTTAAAAGAAAATCCAAAGCGGGGTGGTAGTGGCGCATGCCTTTAATGCCAGCACTCGGGAGGCAGAGCCAGGAGGATCTTTGTGAGTTCGAGGCCAGCCTGGTCTACAGAGTGAGATCCAGGAAAGGCGCAAAGCTACACAGAGAAACCCTGTCTCGAAAAACAAAACCAAAAAAAAACAACAAAACAAAAAGATAAAAAAAGAAAATCCAAGCTGCCAGTGGTGGCGCAAGTCTTGAATCCCAGCACTCAGGAGGCAGAGGTGGTCAGATCTCTTAAGTTTGAGGCCAGCCTGGTCTACAGAGTGAGTTCCAGGACACACAGAGAAACCCTGTAACCAAAAAAAAAAAAAGCAACCAAACCAAACAAATGAAAAAAATCACAAACAACCAAACAATTAGTGTTAAGAGTTCTCAAAGTCTCTTTAAGGCTCAAATATGGTGTTCTCAGAATGTTACTCAAGAGAAGCAGCATTAAAAAAAACAATCTGTGAAGGAAATGTACAGAAATGCTAAGAAGTGGGTGTCCCTACATAGTGGAATCATTTTTATATTTCTCTTTATTTTCTGAATATTCTGTAATAAGAATTATTATCTTTGCCCTTAAGAAAATAAGTTTGGGGCTGGAGAGATGGCTCAGAGGTTAAGAGCACTGACTGCTCTTCCAGAGGTCCTGAGTTCAATTCCCAGCACCCACATTGTGGCTCACAACCATCTGTAATGAGATCTGGTGCCCTCTTCTGGCCTGCAGGAATACATGCAGGCAGGACACTATACATAGCAAATACATAAATCTTAAAAAAAAAGAAAGAAAGAAAGAAAAAGAAAATAAGTTTGATAATTACTATCATGTCACAGCTGTTCATAGCCATCCCTGTTAACTGCAAAAAATAATGTATGCACCTTTATAGGGCAACAAAAAGAGAAGGCCATTACCTGCCGCTTGATAACCTTGGATTTGTGCTGGTTCACAAACGCCTCCATCTCACTCAGCTCCAGCTGTAGAAACCTGCACACACACAGAATTAGCACCTGCATGCCACGGCAGGGCTGCTCCTGGGGCTAGTCGGCAGATACCCGCTTTGCCCTGCCTCCACAGGACTCCTACCTGAGTGACTGGACAGACAAGGGCACCTCTGCCTTTTCCCTGCAATGAGAGCCCAAAATGGCGGCTTTAGCAAGGGCCACAGGGAAGTTTTGGGATGAGGCGTGGAAAGCAGGGAAGTGGACCCTCACCGGATGCCCTCCAGCATCTCCTTCAGGGTTAAGGGGTCGATCCGGTCCTGTGTCAGCAGGAAAGAAGGGAGAGCCTGTGAGCTCTAGCAGCCATGTCCTCAACCGACTCACTACGTCTACATCTGGAGACAAGGGGTAGGTCTTCTTCCTCTCTGCTTTTTTCCCAACTGCCTGACAGGAACCCCAAGTCCAAGACCTGGATTTGAATTCAGTCTCAGGACCATGTTCACGCCCGTCATCCTCTTTCCTGTTGCTCTCCCAGGGATCCCTACTCTGCAGGGTCATCCCCCACTCACTCTAGAGTGAGTCTCTCCCTTCTTTGGTTTCCCTTCACCCACAGGTAGGAATGGATGTGGCTAGAACATAGCGGCTCTCTGTGCTTGCTCTCCAAAGGACCTGGCTCAGTGCTTCCCTGGAAGCTATTTCTTGGGGCCGAGCACAGCATCTCACTGCTGATGCCCCAGCTGGGTTACGGCCTATCTCCCACTATCGGCCCATTTGTGAGCCCACTCTTCTGAGTCTGGTCCTCACTCAGCAGCTGCTATCTTTGTGATCTTGTTCCCTAGGTCACTTACCTCTTTGGCTTGGTTCCAAAGATCTTGTTCCAAAGGGTTTGGAGGTAACTGGGGCAGGCTGAACTTGAAGTAGGGTCTGAGATTCTTATACACATAGACACAAGGTCCTGAAGCCAGCGCTAGGGCCGGCGTCCTGGGTTCATGTTGTTCCATGAGGAAGGTGGCAGCAGAGGCCGGCAGGGCAGGCAGTGGGCTTTCTGTCAGCACGGCTGGTCCTTTGAGCACCTTCAGACGGGGCTGCTGCCCACCTGGGCCAAGGTCTCCCACCACCAGCTGCAGGGAAAAGAGGCCATTCAGCATAATGGTCATTTCTTCAGTGACCTTCTTTTTTGTTGTTGTTTTTTGTTTTTTCAAGACAGGGTTTCTCTGTAGCTTTGGAGCCTGTCCTGGACTAGCTCTGTAGACCAGGCTGGCCTTGAACTCACAGAGATCCACCTGCCTCTGCCTCCTGAGTGCTGGGATTATAGGCATGAGCCACCACCGCCCGGCTTCAGTGACCTTCTTAGGCTCAGCCTTTCTGTTGGTGTTTACTAATCCATCCTCACATGCACAAAGGTTTTGCTGTTGTGGGCTTGGAAGAAGTATCCCCTTAGGAAAGCTAATGAGCCATTCTGAACTCAGGTTCCTCTCTTGCAAAAGGGAATGCTACCCTATAACACCTGGAGGAGATCAAATGGAATCCTGAATTATAGAGGCTGGTGACTGCTCAGGGTGGCAGATGAAGGGTTTCTCCATCATTCATTCCTTTTCTTTTACTATAATAGTGGGGACTGAACCCAGGACTTTGAACACTGTTGTAATAGTCTCTGTTATGAGGCTAAATATACTTATGTTATATTTGTATTGAAATCAAGCTTTTTGTTTGTTTTGTTTTGTTTTTGAGATAGGGTTTCTCTGTGTAACAGCCATGGCTGTCCTGGAACTCACTCTGTAGACCAGGCTGGCCTCAAACTCAGAGATCTGCCTGCCTCTGCCTCCCAAGTGCTGGGATTAAAGGCATGTGACACCACAGCCTGGCTGAAATCAAGTTTTTGCCAAGGAAAATTTCTAATTATAAAGGAAAGTAGAGAGACAAATACTATGGATTCCTATATGGACCACTATCAGCTTCTACAATCACCAGCCTCTTGATAACCTATGCTCTCTTGAGAAAGAAAAACCTTACTTCCTTGAGTTTTCATATATATATATATATATATTTTTTTTTTTTTTGGTTTTTTGAGACAGGGTTTCCCTGTGTAGCTTTGTGCCTCTCCTGGAACTCGCTTGGTAGCCCAGGCTGGCCTCAAACTCACAGAGATCCGCCTGCCTCTGCCTCCCAAGTGCTGGCATTAAAGGCGTGCGCCATCACCACCCAGCTGAGTTTTCATATTCTAAATTACATATATTTATATGTGTGTGGGCACATCCATGCCACAGCATATATGTAGAGATCAGAGGATCAGAGTTGGTTCTCTCCTCCTACCCCATGCATCCAAGGACTGAACTCAGGTCATCAGGCTTAGCAGCAAGCACCTTTATCCAATGATACTTTAATGCCTGTTCCCAGTCAAGGTATTTTCCCTTGCACCAAAGAATCATGTCACAGTATCTGAACTCTGAGGCTATATGCTTACTTCAGCAGCACATATACTAAAACTTGGATGATATGGAGAAGATTATTAGCATAGTCTCTACTCAGAGATGACACACAGAAATTGGGCATGGTGGTGCACGTCTTTAATCCCAGCACTTGGGAGGTAGAGGATCTCCATGGGTTTGAGGCCAGTCTGGAACCTCCTCTACATAGAGAGTTCCAAGACAGCCAAGACTACTACACTGAGAGACTTTATCTTAAAACAAAACAAAACACCAAAACCAAACCAGTTTTGTGAATCATTTCTCATTTTTAAGCCCCTTTTTCTGTACGATAAACTAAAAAATTAAGTCATAACACTTAGACAAAAAGAATTGGGGCCTGTAGTGGGCAAAGGTGCTTGCCACCATACCTGATGACCTGAGTTCAACCACTGGAACTTACATGGGAGAGAACTGTCACCTGTCTGCCACACTTCATGTACCCTCCCACACACTAAATAAATAAATAAAAATATCAAAATTAACTTTGTTTCTAATGTTGTTTTGGGATGGGAATGGGTTTTTTTTTGTTTGTTTGTTTTTTTGAGGCAGGGTCTGTCTCATTATGTAATTCTGCTGGTCTCAAACTTGTCAGGCCAGCCCCAAACTCAGAGATCCACCTGTCTCTTTTGCACAAATGCTGTTATTAATGGCATGCATGCATCACCACTCCTGGCCCCCAAATTAATTCTTAGAGACTTAATGTCTTGGCATTATGAATCTACATTTTGCTTTCTGTTTTATTTCTACAGATCATGTTATAAAATTAATATTCACTTTCTAAATTAAAAAAGAAATACCAGGGTTGGAGAGATGTCTCAGTAGTTAAGAGGTCTGGCTGCCCTGGATCCCAGCACCCAACATGGTAGCTCACAACTGTCTGTAACTCCAGTTCTAAGGGATCTGACACCCTCACACAGACATACATACACGAAAAACACCAATGCACATAAAATAATAATAAATAATTACTTAAAAGAAAGAAAGAAGTTCCAACTAAATGTGTCTTTTCAGTACTAGTGGGCTCCTGGGTTTGCAGCGTCTCTTCGCGAATCTCACTTCTGAATTTTCCCCACTCAACTTTCTGATTGCTTACCTTGTACTCCCCATCGCCATGCAAATCTGCCAGAGCTGGAAAACACAAGACGGTCGTAAATGAGAATCCCAAAGGTTTCACCGTTACCTAACCTTGCCTTCCTCCTAGAATCCAGGCGTTCCTAGGTCTGGAGACTCACTCACCCAGGCAGGAGGAGAAAGTGTGGATGTTGGCCATGGGGTCGTAGTGAGCGTCCAGCCATTTCGAATTGGCTTCGTTGCTGCGAGGGAAAGGAGAGGAGCGTCGGAAAGTGAGTCCCACAGGAAAGGAAGAAAGTTCTGAGTAAAATGATGCCTAAGACTGAGAGCACGGAGAAAGGGGAACCTGGGATCAGTTGCCGCCCGGAGTGATCTGCCAATCACATACACACAGACACTCTTGGCCTTCGGCTTCAGTTACTGATTTATAAAGGGCCTTTCCACAACGTCCAGTGCTGCCCGAAAGCAAGAGTGCAGGACCGGCACCAAGGCACCGTCAACTCATCTGAGGGAAAGGCAGCCGTGAACACCCGGGACTTCACCTCTCAGCTCTCGCGCTGTCGGAATCCGACGAAGACGTAGCAGCCATGTTTCCTGGCGTCGCCTCGGCAACCACCTCCGCCGTAGCGCAACGCCCAATAGTACCCGGACACCGGAAAGTACAGAAACAAACGTTCCGGAATGAAATTGTCCCGGCTGGAACCAAACAAGAAAAGCGCCGGTCCCTTGCCCACGTTTTCCCTTGCACCATTATTTTGATTTATGGTTTCTGCATCAATAACAGGATCCTTGGCTTCGAGGCCTGGGGAGGAGCCCTTGTTGGGGTTAAGACCTCCAAAATGAACTGCCTCAATTTTTATGGTTAACCCAATTGAAAAGGGCCATGTCCTTTCTGATTGTCATACTGTAGAGGTCCAGGCTCCGAGGATTAAAGGGAGGGGTCTCAAGTTGAAGCGAGTTCTAGCGCTTAAATTCCAGGAATATTTTAAAGTACAAGAATGCTTGCTGCTCTTGCAGAGGAACCCAGTTCACTTCTCAGCAACCTTTGACAGCTCACAATTCTCTAAGTATAGTTCTAGGGGATCTGATGCCGTCGTCTAGCTTCCAGCTCCGACACACAGTGAGAAAATGTACACATACATATAAAAATAAATCTTAATATGTCACAAAGGAGAGCTGCAGCACCCACACTGTGTCTCTGTGCTCTCCTTTAGATGTGATATCAACATCCTATTGTGGACTGTGAGCCAAAAGTGGTGTACTGTGCCCTCCCCAGGCTCTGAACCCAGACAGGAAGAATCACACACATTGCAAAGATGGTTGGTTGTGGTATTTATTTTTTCTGGTTATAAAAGTAATACACAAAGAGCATTGGATTTGGTGAGACTGCTTTGAGCCCTGGCTCTGTCACATGCCACCTGCAGGATTTAGACCAGTCACTCCTCAGAACTGCCACTTCCCCACGTGGGAAACTGGACTAGGCAGCCTGTGGCGCTCCTTCCAAAGATGGCAGTGCAGATCAAGGAACTGAGGAAGTACTTGGTAAACCGGAAAGTGCTGACAAATGGAAGGGTTAGTATCACCACCCTCAGCTGAGGTAGCACCAGAGTCCGAGCTCCTGCCCCTCCTCTGACTCCTAATCTCACACACACAACGCTGGGCCACTGACAGGCCTGGTTTGAAGGAGTAGGGGAAGGGACCACACAATCTTCTCAAGCCTGGCCAGCTGGGGCCTCCTTGACCTGGTCCCTCCAGAACTGGGCATCTGCTGTTGCCAGCTGCGTAAGGATCTCCTCCAACTCAGGCCCATCTTCTGGAAAACGCTCACAGAAGGATCGGATGAGACCAGCCGCTGAGGCCTCATACTCTACAAGCTGTACTTCTGAGCCTGGGAGGAGACGGAGAGAAAACGCCGGCATGGTAAGACATGACGAGTGAAGAAGAGTCATAATAACAGGAACAGGGAGTGTTGCTGACTGAGCTCTGCGGCACAAACTCTTCAGCCTTTAGACTAGTTATCTAACTTAGTCATTAGGATAACCTGTGAGGGAGGCCGAATTACAGGAGCAGACTTAAATGAACTGCTACCAGCTTTCATCCTTCCCTTAAGTCAAGAGTTAAGTCTGGCTGGTAGTACACACCATAGCCCAGCACTCAAGGAGTTGAGGAAAGGAAGATCATTAATTTTAAGGCTAGTCTAGATAATTCTAGTCTCAACAAAACCAACCAAACCCCAGCAATCACTAACAAAAATGACTAATATGTTGTGCTGTCGGGGAGCTAGAGAGAGAGAGCTCAGGGATTGAGTACTTCTTGCTCTTGCAGAGGACCCAGGCTGCTCTCAGCTTGGCCTCCAGTACCCACAAGGTGACTCATAACTGCTTAGTCCTAGGGATCCAATGCCCTCTTGTGGCCCGCAAGGGTACTGCATGCACATGGTGCACATACATACATACATGCAGGCAAAACACTCGCTACAATCCCAGCATATCGTGAAAAGTTTTCACCCAGTACCTGGGACCTGCAAGTCCTCCACCACCAACATCACCACTGCTACCAACTACCAAAGTGCTGGGGTAGAACCCAGGGCCTATTACATATTGGGCAAATGCTCTACCATAGGTCATACTCCAACTCACCACTACCTTTGAAAAATCCAACCTGTTCCTCAGGCCTGGTTTAAGCATCACCACTTCCTCCCAAGAACTCTCCTGGATACTCTAAAGATATAGATGGGCTCTTTATCCAAGGGTTCAGAGCACTGTTAGTATCCTTAAAACATTCATTAACATTTCCCTGTGTGGGCTGGAGAGATGGCTCAGAGGTTAAGAGCACTGACTGCTCTTCCAGAGGTCCTGAGTTCAATTCCCAGCAACCACATGGTGGCTCACAACCATCTGTAATGAGATCTGGTGCCCCCTTCTGGCCTGCAGTCATACATGCTGTATACATAATAAATCTTAAAACAAAAACAAAAACAAAAAAAAAAACAAAAAAACAAAAAAAATTTCCCTGTGTGATTAACATCACCATGTATTCTCATTCCTAATACGCTCTGAACTGCTTCAGGGAATGGCTGGATCCCATCCACTGCTTCATCCCTCAGCGGCCTCCCCTGGACTGAATGTATCAAAGGGCAAAGGAAAATGAAGTGGAGAGATAAGAGACTGAAGGGGTTACTTTGTGTTGAGGGGCTGGAGACAGCAAGTCTCAGGAAGTGTCATTTAACAGAGACCTGATCAACAAGAAGAACCAGACAGGACAGAATGGAGGGACATCATGTCAAGCCAAAGGAACAGCATGTACAAAGGCTATCGAGTACAGTGGACTTGGTGCACTGGAGAGGTAGAAGGGCACACAGGGTACCAGCACCATGCAGGATCAGGGATTCTAGAAATGGAAATGTTACTTGAGAAGGGGGGGACGGCCGAGGACATCTCTATCCTGAATGCTGTTGATTCCAATTCTCAAAGGCCCTACTTGGCCTGTGCAGTCCCAGCTCATTGCCTGACCTTACCTCCTTGCTAGGACCTTCCAGATCCTCCAGGCCTTGACCTGGTCCCTACAAGCTCCTATTCTGTTGGCCTTCCTGAGACCTCTTGCTGCTGCCTGGCAACCAGTGTCCATGTGTGTGAAGTGGAAAATGCCAAGGTTCTGGGCCTGCGGTCCATTAGAAAGAACACAGCAGAGAGGAGGTCTCCCTGAACCAAGTGGTCATCTGATCTCTGGAAAGACCCCAGGTGGCTCCATCAAACGGTGCAATATCCATTACCTTCCAGGTGAGTGTTGGGCTGAACAATGAGCTTCCGGGATTCCTTGCGCAGCAGTACTGTGTCCCTGAGGGTGAGGAAGCACTCTGGAGGTGCATCAGTGACTGTTGCATAGCCCTCATACAGGGCCCGCCCAGCAACCACATCCCCTGTGGACTTCAGCACCTGTAAGAAGAATTAAGTACCTAGGGTGGGTACTCACCTTGCATCCACAAGACTCTGCCAGGGACCATGGCCAGCTGTGCCTAGCTCTGGATAGGATATGCTATGATTTGTCTTCTATAAAATTTCAGTGCTAAGACTTGATGAGCTAGCTGGGTATATGGCATACACCTACAATCCCAGAACTTAGAAGGTGGGGACAGGAAAATCAAGAGTTCAAGGTCATCCTGGGCAACACAGGGAGTACAGCCTGAGCTATGTAAGACTGTCTCTCTTTTTTTTTTTTTTTTGGAGGAGGGGAGTAGAGGACTGAACCCAGGGCCTTGAGTTTGCTAGGCAAGTGCTCTACTACTGAGCTAAATCCCCAACCCATAAGACTGTCTCAAAAACAAACAAATAGGCTGGGCATGGTGGCACATGTCTTTAATCCCAACACTTGGGAGGTGGAGCCAGGCGGATCTCTGTGAGGTTGAGGCCAGCCTGGGCTACGGAGTTCCAGGAAAGGCTCCAAAGCTGCACAGAGAAACCCTGTCTCGGAAAAAAACAAACAAAAACCAAAAAAAAAACCAAAAAAAAAAAACCAACAACAACAACAAAAAAAACAACAAGCAAATAAACACCCTAGAATAAACATCCTAGATGGCTATCCCCACCCTGCTTTTTAAAGATAGAGTCTCACTATGTAAACCAGGCTTCACAACAGAACTGCTTCTGCCTTCTTCAGGCCGAGATTAAAGGTATGTGGCAGAATGTCTGACAGCTAATTTTTTAGAGGGCTGGTGTATATTAAGAGGTTTGGCTTTGGGGTTGAAGAGATGGCTCAATGGGTAAGAACGAGAAGCATGAGTTCAAATCTCCAGCACCCATGTGAAAAAGCTGGGCAGTGACACATGAGCTGTCATCCCAGGGCTGGGGGGAGGGGAGACAGGAGTGTCCCTGGGTCTTGCAGGCTGCCAGCCTTGCTCCAGGTTCAGTGAGGCACCCTATTTCAAGGGGCCATGGCAAGTGTGATGGAGCAGGACACACACATGCACATGCCACATATACACCACACTCACACACACACACACACACACACACACACACACACCCCAAAATTAATTTAAATGAAAACTAAAAGAGGTGGGGCTTTAAAGAGCATCTGGGCTCCTCCTTTGTGAACCCACACTTGGCAGCTGTGGAAGCCCACCCTTCCCTTCCACCAACATGGGTTCTATTCCTACACTGTCTTCTCACTGTCTCTCCCGAAGCTCAAGTTTCTGTCATATTAGACTTTCTCACTCATGGACACTGCTCCACTTCCCTTTTAACCTTTCTCTTAGCTTCAGACAGAGCCCAGTGGCATAGTCCTTGCCTAGTAACACTGAAGTCCAAGATTTCATTCTTTTTTTTTTTGAGCAGAGGATCGAACCCAGGGCCTTGCACTTGCTAGGTAAGCGCTCTACCACTGAGCTAAATCCCCAACCCCTATTTAGTTCTTTATCAACATTTACTTTTATGTTTACTTGGTATGTATGCGCACGAATCTATGTATGTATAACTGGAGGGAGTCTGTTCTCTCCTTCCACCACGTGCGCGTGACTCAGATCACCTCTTACTTCTTGATAATATGTAATCTCTTCATATATGTTCATCAAACCAACAAGCCAGACCTGGAAAGCTCAAACTGGAGAGTTAGTAACATGGATGCCAAAGGAGCCAGTGGTATCAGGAGTGATTCAGGCAGGTACAGTCTACTGGGAATGGATCCTAGTACCATCGGTGGATAACAAAATCTGAATGCTCGAGTCCCTAATCCAAAATGGTGTGCTATATATGTATAACTTCCACACATCTTCTGGTACAGTACATTTTAAATCACATTTAGATTTCTTACAAATTTTAAAGATTTCTGTGCATGTGTTTGGTGTGTGCAGAGGAAGCCAGAGAAAGATGTTGAGCAACCTGCTCTGTCTCGCTCCACCTATTCCCTTGAAATGGGGTCTCTCTCTAAACTTGGAGCTGGGCTGGCAGCCAGCAAGCCCAGTGGTCCTTCTGTCTCTGCCCTCACAGTGCTGGGGTTACAGGTCTATGCAACCAGGCCTGGCTTTTTACACGGGTACTGGGGATCTGAACTCAGGTCCTTACACTTGTGCAGCAAGCCTATTTCTCCACTGAGCCATCTCTTCAGCCCTGCTTTTTTTTTGAGACAGAGCCTACATAGTCCAACCAGGTTGGCCTCAAACTCATCATGTAGTGAAGGATGGCCCTAAATTCCTGATCTTTCAGCCTCTACCCTGACTGCTGGGATCACTGGTCCGAGTCAACACTTTTATAGTTCTGAGGATGGGACCCAGGGCTTCATGTGCACTAGGCAAGTCCTCTACCAAAATGCCCAGCCTGTTAGAGTACTATCATACCCAAGAAAACAGAATGCTATGTAATTAGTTCTTATTCCATACTGTTGGGAATGACAAGAAAAATATTGTAGATGTCCAGTACATATGAGATGGTTCTCCTAAATATTTTTGCATGTGTGTATTTGGTTGAATTTATGGATGTTATGGATATGGAACTGGTGGATACAGAAATTGGACTACAGGAATAACAAGAAGCAGGCAGTTCCTGGGGAAAATGAACAGTCCATGCCATGTCTGAATGTGGGACTACTACTCAGTTCCAGCCAGCTGGTACATAGGAATTGAGCCCACTGTTGCCAGAGCTCCCAAGAAGTTGTAGATAAAGGCACATACCTAACCTTTGTTCACAGCAGTAGGAAAAAAACATGGCTGACATAATACACAGCTGAATCAAAGATGACTTCAAACTTTGTTTCTGGACACTGCTGAGGAAACTGAGCACCATGCTGCAAGAGTCCCCTGTAAAGGGCTCAACTGGGTCACTCATGGTGGCAACCTCTATCCCAGCATTAGGGAGAAAGAAGCAGGCCCGTCTCTGTGAGTTTGAGGGCAGCCTGGTCTACAGAGAATTGCAGGCCAGCCAGGGTGATACAGTGAGACCCTGCTTTAAAAAAAAAAAAAAAGAAAAGAAAAGAAAAAAAAAGGACTACTGTAGTGATATATTGTATACCCTACTAAACTTGCCTGGGTGATCAGAGGACAGAGCCAGCCAGTAGATTAAACACAGAGGCCAGGCAGTGGTGGCACACACCTTTAATCCTAGTACTGGGAAGCACACATGCCTTTAATCTCAGGAAGTGATGGCAGGGCGGAGAAAGGTATATAAGACATGAGGAAACAGGAACTAAAGCAGTTCAGCTGAGATCCTTTCGGGTGAGGACACAGAGGCTTTCAGTCTGAGGAAACAGGATCAGCTGAGGAGTTGGCAAGGTGAGGTTGGCTGTGGCTTGCTCTGCTTCTCTGATCTTTCAGCTTTCACCCCAATATCTGGCTCTGAGTTTTTTGTTTTCTGTTTTTTTTTAATTAAAAGACCATCGAAGATTCAAACAACCTATTGCCTCACCTCCTTGACTCCTACACCTAATCTCTGGGAACAGCTCCTCCTTTTTGCCATTTGCAGCAAAAATCTTCAATTTATTGAAAAGTTTAAAGACGGTACAGTGAGCTCCCAGAAGTAGTCAGCACGGCTTTCTATCCTCAACACCTTCATAACTGGCCCATTACTACTAACTAAATTCCAGCCCTCACTTAGGTCTCCTTAGCTTTGCCAACTATCCCCCTTTCTACCCCAGAACCCACCAAAGCCATATTTTTCATCTGGTGGCTTTTATCCTTATTTATTTTTTGGTGGTGAAGGAATAAAACCCAGGGTCTCACGTATGTTTTAAGTGTACACGCTACCTCCAGTCACTAATTTGACTTTACAAGCATGTGCTTTAGCTGGGTGTGTACACCTATAACCTCAGCACTTGAGAGGCAGAAGCAGAAGGATGACACAAGTTTGAGGCTAGCCTGGTCTACATAGGGAGTTCTAGGCCACCCAGGGATATACATGTATGACCCTGCCCCAAAAAAATTGAAAAATTAAAATGAAAAACAAAAATCAACAAGGCAGGTGGGATAGCCCAGCAGATAAACACCATCGTCACACAAGCCTATGACCTGAGTTTGAGTCCCAAAATCTACATAAATGTAAGAAAGAATCGACTTCACAAATTATCTTTGACCTCTATACACACACACACTGTAGCGCGCGCACACACACACACACACACACACACACACACACACACTGTAGCGCGCGCACACACACACACACACACACACACACACACACACACACAATTTTTTTTTTGGGGGGGGGTTTCGAGACAGGGTTTCTCTGTAGGTTTGGAGCCTGTCCTGGACTAGCTCTGTAGACCAGGCTGGCCTCAAACTCACAGAGATCCACCTGCCTCTGCCTCCCGAGTGCTGGGATTACAGGCATGTGCCATCACCATCCGGCGCGCACACACAAAATTTTAAAACAAAAATCACCCCAAACTCCCACATATTTTATGGAAAGACTCTTTAGATCCTTCCTGGAAACAGATAGGCATACAATCACAGAGATACTTTGGTCCTGAGTCAAAGAATCATAACTTTATGATTTATAATATATGTAGTGCTAAAAATACTCAATATGTCCCTGTTCTAGTGGAAAGTGCCACACCATGCCAGGCTGCGGTGGTCCACGCCTTTAATCCCAGCACTTGGGAGGCAGATGCAGGTGGGTCTTTTATGAGAAAAAGAAGTAAAAAAGAGAAAGTACCATACCATAAAGACAAGTTTTTCAGGGGCTGGAGAGATGGCTCAGTGGTTAAGAGTACTAGCTGTTCTTTTAGAGGACCTGGGTTTGATTCCCAGCACACACACATGCTGGCTCACAATTGTAGAATTTTTTTTGGGGGGGGGCAGGTATTTCAAGACTGGGTTTCTCTGTGTAGTTTTGGTCCTGGATCTCGCTCTGTAGACCAGGCTGGTCTCAGACTCACAGAGATCCACCTGGCTCTGCCTCCTGAGTGCTGGGATTAAAGGCGTGCGCCACCACCGCCAGGCTGTAGAATATTATTTTAACATGTGTTACATTCATTTATGCTGTGGAACATTTGTTTAATGCTGCACAGATGTGTTGCACTCTTTTATGTTGCATTTGTTTAACTTTGTGAAGCTGTGTTACTTTGCCTGTCTAAAACACCTGAGGGTCTAATAGAGCTAAATGGCCAATAACTAGGCAGGAGAAAGGATTGGTGGGGCTAGCAGGAGGAGAGAATAAACAGGAGAAGAAATTTTGGAGGGGGGAGATCTAGGAGTGAGAGGAGGAGGACTCAGGGGCCAGCCACCCAGCTACACAGTGAGCCACAGAGTAAGAAGGAAAGAAAGGTATACAGGATAAAGATAAAAGCCAGAGGCAAAAGATAGATGGGATAATTTAGGTTAAGAAAAGCTGGCTAAAAATAAGCCAAGCCAAGGCCAGGCACTTATAAGTAAGAATAAGCCTCCATGTATTTTATATTTAGTTGGGAGCTGGGTGGCGGGCCCCCAAATAGTCAAGGAGTAAAAAGCATTCAACTGCACACAACTGTCTGTAACTCCAGGTCCAGGGGAATCAATGTCCTCTTCGGGCCTCTGCAAGCATTGGCCGTTCCTTTCCAATCTTGCTCACCATCACACCCATACAGCTCTTTGCCACGGCATCTTTTGCATTCATGGATGAATGTCTGCATTCCTTCACGAGCATGTGAGAACCTGCTCATAGCTTATTCTCAGTCACTAGGGAGACGTGCTGGATGCAGTGACTGGCCAGGAGGTTAAGCTGTACTGACAGAATGAGGGAGGACCAGAGAAGAGGCTGGAAGGGGCCAAGGTGAGACTTCCACTTACCTGGAGTCTGCGTAGGAACCGCTCCAAGGCAGGTCTGCCCACTGACCGGATCTTGCTGCGGTCCAAGTGGACACGGGCATCTGGGCGCCCATCAGAGCCTGTGGTGGGAGTGACGGTAACAAGTCCTTCGCCAGCCTCCAGCAAAACCCTCAGGATCACAAACCGGGCCTGCATGTGGGCCTACCAAGGCCAAGAGAAAGAGGTCATGTGTAGCCTACTCAGTGCTTGAGGCAAAGCTTGTTGATGTGTTCACCATGCTGTCCGCTGTCACTGTCCATTAACTCCCTCCTGCTCCCCGCTCACCTCTCAGATTCTTCCTTTCTTCTCCCCAGCCTGTTCACTGGGGCAGACTGTGTGAGCAGAGCCTGGTGCACTACGCCCCCTCATCACGTGCTCTTGATTCTCCAGACAGCAGCTACTCCTGGGGTCCCTCACTATCAAGACCCTGAGGACTCTCCCAATCTCTTTTGTTTTTGTTGTTTGAGACAGTTTCTCTGTGTAGCCTGGGCTGTCCTTGGTCTGTAGCCCAGGCTGGTCTTGAACTCACAGAGATCGCCTGCCTCTGCCTCCCTAGTGCTGGGACTAAAGGTGAGCACCACCACGGGCTCGCTCTTTCCCAGTCTTCTTTGTGCAATGGAACCGAGTAGGCATCATTATCCCCTCTTTTACATATGACAAAACATTGAGGCCCAGACGTGAAGTGACCAGTCAAGGTCACACAGCGGCTGAAGGAACAGTCAGGTCAGACCTCAGTCCAGACTTTAAAATGTATTTCCTTTTATGTGTGTGTATGTATGCGCGCACACACGATTTTGTCTTTCTCTCTTTAGTTTTCTTTCTTTTCTTTTCTTTCTTTCTTTTTCTTTTTTTTTTCTTTTGTTTTTTTTTTTTTTTGTTTTGTTTTTTGTTTTTTGTTTTTCGAGACAGGGTTTCTTTGTGTAGCTTTGCGCCTTTCCTGGAACTCACTTTGTAGCCCAGGCTGGCCTTGAACTCAGAGATCTGCCTGCTTCTGTCTCCCAAGTGCTGGGATTAAAGTCGTGCACCGCCACCACCACCCAGCTTTTCTCTCTTTATTTTTTCAAAAACTTGTTTCATTTTTATTTTATATGCATGGGTGTTTTGCTTACATGTACGTGTACCACATGTATGCAGTGTCTGTGGAATCTAGGAAAAAGGTTGGATTCCTTGGAACTGGAGTTATAGGCAATTCTTAGCTGTCATGTGAGTGTGGGGAATTGAACCCGGGTCCTCTGGAAGAGCAGCCAGTGCCCTTAATCACTGGGCTATCTCTCCAGCTCTCTTTTCTCTTTTGTGATGGGGTCTTGCTATGTTGCCCAGGCTTCGCAGGAACTTGGGGTTCAGGAAAACTCCTGTCTCAGACCCCAGCAGCTGCAAAGTCTTACAGTGCAGACCCTCGACGGCGTGCACTGCTTCCCCACACTATATTCGCTTGATTTTGTTTAAAAAGCGGGGTGAGGGGGCAGCAAACTGCCTTGATGAGTGTGCACTTGCCATACAAGCCTGACAACTTGACTTTGACTCCCAGGACTCATAAACTGGAAGGAGAGAACTAACTCTACACACACAAATCATAAATTTAAAAAAATTAAATCACTGTTGATTACCATAGTTTCAAACTACATGTTGGTCAGGTATAGTGGCGCACGCCTTTAATCCCAGCACTCTGGAGGCAGAGGCAGGAGGATCTCTGAGTTCAAGGCCAGTCTGCCCTACAGAGAGAGTTCCAGGACAGCCAGGGCTACACAGAGAAACCCTGTCTTGAAAGACACAAAACAACCAAACAAAAACAAAACACAAAACACTCCTCCCCCCCCCAAAAAAAAAGGCTACAAAGGAAGTGCATGAATTTGGACCCTGACTCTTTTTCTAGCAGAAATGCAGTGGGTGGGGGTTGTCCCACCAACAGTAGAGTCTGGGGTTGGAGTTTATGCCTTAGGGAGTGCACTTGTCCCATCCCCGCACCCAGAATTCTCACAGTAGCCACATGTAAGCTCCCTCTCTATCCTGAAGGTGGCTCCTGGCCAGTCTTACCTGTCGCCAGTTGGCCGCCTCTGGAGTGTAGAACTCCAAAGCCAACAGCCCAGCCCGAACCATGTTGAGCCAGTTTACGTAGATTACATCTTCTGCATCAGCTCCCTCAAAGCCAAAGATCCTGGTGGAGGGGAGACAGGGTTGATCCGATTAGCCCTATGCTCCAACACCCTCAGAGCTGCCCAGTGTGGGGACTCGGCCACCACCCCTCCAGCCCACTGTTCCTACTCCAGCACTTGGGGGTTGAGGCAGAGGTAGAGGCCCACACTCTCGGCCCGGCACTCTTCGTAGCTGGAGGCAATGGTGCTGAATTTGCTATCCCATGTCTCTCCACTCCGGTACCAGCTCTGAATCTAGAAGGATGACCCAGGACCCAGGAATCAGGCCCCGCCTGTGTCCCCCATCCCGGCAGCCTGGCTCCAAAGATGCTCTCCTCACCTGCTCCCCGGTCTCTGGGTTGGTCACTGTGTCCTGGTCAAAGTTGAATGCACCTTTCTCATCCTGTAGAAGAAGGGTCAGGAATGTTGGGGTAGGCTAGGGGACAGTGTCCCTGGGCAGAATCTATGTGGCTCAGAAAGACAAGGAAAGGGATCAGGCAGGCAGGAACCATGAGTACACCTTTACACTAATGCCTGCAACCCTCAGAGCTCTGTAATGCCAACCACCTCCTCAGATCCCTCAGCAGTAGAGGAACCACGCATTCCCTTCACTGTACAGAGAGGGAAATGGGTCCAGACAAGGGAGGGACCCCCTGAAATTGTGAACCCAGACTACCCGGACTGTGTGGGAGAATGCCGATGGGTAGTAGGCCAAAGAGCCTGCCTCTCCCATGTGTCATGGCCCCAACACTCAGGCTGCCAGCATGACACCCACCCACCCACTCCCACACCGCACCCTGCCATATGCCACGGGTCTTTCATGTATCACACATTTAATCCTCACAGCCACCGCCTAGGAAAGGCTCCACCCTCGCCATATCACAGGTGGGAAAACTGAGGCTCAGAGACCAAGAGCCCCCAAATGGAATCAGGCTACATAACCTCCCTGTCTCCTAACACTCATACATGTTTGCTAAAACCCTACTGTGAAGGGCTTACGCCTCACCTCCTCTTTTATTGTTCACAATAGTTCATGTGATGGTGTCAGAAATTCCACTGTACAGATGGGTCCACTGAGGCCCGGCCAGAAGAACAGTTAAGACCATGGCCTGAGTAGAGACTGGCTGAGACACAATGCTGGGCTGCTATCTCTTCAGCTGCTTCCTAAATTCTCTTGACTTCCCAGGTCCAGCTCCAGCCCTCCCTCATCTAGAGAGGCAGTCCCAGCAATGGGAGCAGGCCTAACCCAGAACACCATTCTCGCTGGTTGTCCTTACCCTCCTCTGGTTAGTTCAGCTATGTGGCTCCACACTGCGAGCCCACGAGTTTCCTTAGCCTGCTGGAAAGACTGCCAGCCTTTTCCATGTTCCCCAAGTGCAAGCCAAGGGCTCCAGGCACTGTGACCAACGGGGGAAGAAAGTGTTCTGGGGAGATGGTCCCTTAGGTAGAAAACCCTTGGCTTGAGCCCCCCTGCCCCTAATTGCTCCAGGAGCCCCGATAACTGAATAGGTAAAGAGAGCTCTCGGGGACAGTTCAGCTGGTGACTGCTGACCAAGAGGGACTGCTGGGCCCAGGCCGGGGAAGCTCCCCTTGCAGGTATGACTCGGGTGGCCCCTAGACAGAGACCGGGAAGGGCCAGTCCTTGCCGCTGCCTTGCCAAGGCACTGTCTCTACACCTGGATCCTGTACTTTTCCAGATGTTGAAGGGAGCGATGCTGCCCTGCAAAGGACCAGCTTGGCTGTGTGTGCAGCAGGTCCCTGCTGGCCCTTCTTACCTGCACAAAGAGCTTGCCGCTGCCATGGCCCAACAGCTCATGTAACCCCACCTGCACGTCAAAGGACGGCCCTTTCCAGCGGATATACAGGTCCTGCCAAGACAAACGAAGAACCCACTGGTCACCATTTCACCCTGGCCATATAGTACACCAGGCCTCTCAGCAAGGCTGAGGCCCATGTGGGGTAAGTGCTTTCTGGAAGCCAAGCTCACTCCATTCCTCACACACGTGGAGAAGCCCAACTCAAACTCACAGTGACCCAGGAGGGCCTGCCTCCACAGCGCACCCTGTGAGGAGATGAAAGCCCCTCAGTGACACAGGGTCACACGGCAGGAGAGTGGCTAGGCCGGGACCAAAGCTGGACTCTGACCTCGCCAGTGTTGGACCAGGTAGTCTGGCCCCAAGCCTCAGGCAGCCAGTGCCTACCTTGTCCTCCTCCTCCAAGAACGTGAGTTTCTCCCGCTTTGTGGCATAGGCCACAGCCAACACATTGCCGAGAGACACATTCTTAAAGCCTTCAGTCTGTCTCAGGTCATCATCTAGAAGATAAGGAAGACAGCTGACCCAGGGAAGGGCGGAGGTGGGGGAGCGGATAGAGGGGTGAGCGGCAAAGGGCAGTTTTCGGTGAGAAATGTGTGTGGAGGGGAGGAATAGACGGGGACATCCTTGAATTGGGAGGATACGAAGGGAGCTCACAGTTGGGGATGTTGATGCCCGCAGGGATGCCAGAGCCAGCAAAGGTGAGGACATCCAGGGAGGTGAAGTCAGGGGTGAGGAACTTGTCCTTCTCAAAGGCTGGAGGCCAGGGCAGCTCCTTCAGCAGCTGCTCAGCACTTGCCACCAGCCGCTCGAACTTGGCACTCATGGCTTTGTTCACCATGGCCACAAAACCTGCCGAGAGGTGGGGCTATGGTTTGGCAGCATCCTGGGATCCCACTGCACCCTACCCAGTTCCTCCAGACATCGCCATGTACAATGAACACTGCTGTGTGCAGCAGCATGGTGCTGGCTGCTGGGGACTGCAAGGTTAAGGTCCCAGGCAGGAAAGCTGCAGGCATGTGAATTCCTTCATGTTCCTATGAACTCAGGTCTGAGCCTCCTATGTTCCACTGGTACCTTTCCTCTAGTGCCAGGCTAATCCCTGGCTTAGCAACTCAATATTCAGCCTCTCTATTCAGAATGAAGAGGAGAGCAGGCAGAGACCAGTCTGAATCCTCCGGCAATGACCTGCCTGTGGGATGACAGCTGCATCAGTCTCCAGGGAGAGGCACATCCTCTCCTGGCTATTGAGCACATCACTACACACAAGACTCCACGCTGCTCAGAGGTCTGACTGCTCAGCATCCCAGAACAGATGGGCAAATCCAGAGTAAGAAGTCAAGTTTGTCTGTCTATCTGTCTACCTAGAGCGTTGCCAAGTCAGGCGCAAAAGGCAAAACAGCCAAATGGCTCAGTCAGGGTACCTGGACTTGGCCACCACTATGGTAAAAGCCTTGGGGGATGGCTCAGTGAGACAATATAGGTTAACTTTGTACTACACAATGCCTGGGATGTCACAAGTCCACTGCCCCAGGGCTGCTGTTTATTTCTAGGAGGGAAGGACAGAACCCTCAAGGGAAAATGGGAGTGTGGACTTGAACCTGTACAAAAGGAAGTTCCACCCAACCTCCCCCTCCACGAGAAGTTACCTTCAAACTCTCCTCGGGAGCCAAATGGGTCACGGTAACTCTCAATGAAACCAATGTAACTAGAGGAGAGAAGGGGAGAGATGGAGGAGACCTGGCAGAAGCGTGGAGGGGGAGCAAAGGCTGGCACCTCACCTCTCTACAATGGGGCCTTTGTCCTGAATCCAGAAGCGGGAGCCCCTCTTATGGGCCTCAATGGAGCCCTGGGTGAAGCTCTCCATGTACTGGGCCAGCATCTGCTCCTGGTGACTGTTGGCTGCATACGCCTTGGGGTAAAAGAGCTTTGGTCAGCCTTGGACCATCCACCTTTGCGGCCCAGAAGGATTGTAAGCGGCCCCCTCAGGTCCCAGCCAGACCTACCTTGGCTTTCTCCAAGTGTTCTACCACCTTCTGGAGGATGGGGGCATAGTCCCCTCGGGTGACCTGGAAATGGCTCCCCTGGAATTCATAGCTCTTTAGCTTGGAAGTCAATTCAGAATCGAGAGCAGGGTCTAAGGAATGAGGAAATACTCAGGAAATAGGCCAGGCCAGGACACCCCAGCAGGCTTCTCACTCCGGCCCACTAAGAACTTCAAAGGCTCCCCACTGCTGACAGAAATTAGGATAACTTCTCTTCTTCAAACATGCATGCATATACTAGGGGCTGGGGATGTGGCTCAGTTGACAGAGTGCTTGCATAGGCATGCACAAGGCCCCAGGTTTGATGCCTAGCACTGCATAAACCAGGCAAGGTGCACATATGTAATCCTGCTGATTGGGAAGTGGAGACAGGAGGATCACACTGAGTTTGAGACCAGCCTGAGCTAGAGTGAGACCTTGTCTCAAAAAGCACAGGGGCTGCAGATACAGCTCAGAGGGTACAGGTTCCAACCATGAAGCCTGACGACCTGAGTTTAATCCCTAGTTTGTCCTCTGCATGGTGAGAGGACAGAATCGACCTTTGTGGATCATCCTCTGACTTCTATTCCAGGACACGTGTGCACACACTAAATGTTAAAAGGAAAAGAAACTGTAAAACAGCAGGGTGTGGTACTGCACACCTACAACACCATCAGCTGGAAGTAGACATGGGAAGATAAGGAGCTGAAGGGTACACTGTGAGTCTAGGGTATCCTTGAAGACTATAAAGACACTATCTCAAGAAAACAAAAATGACCCCCACAAAAAAACAATAATCCGTACATACACACACCAAGAGTTATGACGGGCACAGTAGTGTACACCTGTACTCCCACCAGACTAGCCTGTCCTAAAAAATAATAATGGAACTAGAGAGATGGCTCAGTGGTTAAGAGCACATATTCCAAGCCAGGCGGTAGTGGTGCATGCCTTTAATCTCAACATTTGGGAGTTCTTTGTGAGTTCGAGACCAGCCTGGGCTATAGAGTGAGTTCCAGGAAAGGTGCAAAGCTATACAGAGAAACCCTGTCTCAAAAAACAAAACAACAACAAAAGAGTACATATTGACATATAGCTCTTGCAAGACAGTGGTGGCACACATCTTTAATCCCATCACTCAGGAGATAGAGGCAGGCAGATCTCTTAGTTCAAGGCCAGCCTGGTCTACAGAGCAAGTTCTAGGACAGCCAAGGCTACACGGAGAAACCCTGTCTTGAAAAAACAAACAAAAAAATATATATTGCTCTTGCAGAAGATCCAGGTTCAGTTCCAACACCCATGTCAGGTGTATTATGGTCGTCTGTAACCCTCTCCTGGCCTCCTCGAGCACCTGCACATACATGGTGCACAGAAACTCACACAGGCGCACACACTATACGCATAAAGAAAAAACAGGAAGAAATAAATCTTTGAAAAAAATGAGTTAAAAGAGCCACATCTCAAAAACTATGAGGGATGAGTTGTAACTGGGGACAGGGGCTGATGATGGCAGGAAGGGACCACTAGCCAAGGAGCACAGACACCTACAGTCTTCTAGAAGCTGGAAAAGGCAAGTTTTCAGTACTTGGAATAGAGTCCAGGGCCTGGCGCGCGCTAGGCCAGTACTCTTCCCACAGTCCACATTCCCAGCCCCAAAGCTAGTCTTGGTGCTGTCCTACCCTGCAACCTGTGCCGTGGGTATGTTCCAGTTTCTACATCACTGTGGTCCCCTCTGTTTCCCAGACCTATGTCCCTTTGCTTTCTTTTTAAAAATTTGTTGTTATTTTGTGTATGCGATGGATGCTTACATAAATGTATGTGCACCACACTCACGCCTGGTACCTAGGAAAGCCAGAAGAGAGTGTTGGGTGCTCTGACACTGGAGTTACGGCTGGCCTGATGTGGGTGCTTGGAACCTAACACAGGTCCTCTAGAAGAGCAGGGAGAACTCTAAACCACTGAGCCGTTTCTCTAGCTGATATGTCCTTTTTTTTTTTTTTTTTAGTCAAAACATACTTTGTGCTGTCCCCTAAGCTTTTCCATCACCCTGCAGTGGCTCATACGTTATCTCTATCTGGAGTGCCTGTGGTATGTCCATTCACTGTTACCCCCACACTTCCACACTGAGTACCTGAGTACTATCAAGCTCTAGGCACTGGGAAAGACAATGACAGAAACACATGGTCCATTCTAGCAGAGGAATGTTGTCAAGACACAGAAGACCAACTAGGAAACTACTGGGAGTGCTGGAAAAGGTCCCTAAAAAGGTGCCATCCACATCCAGCCATGGGATGGAGAGGGGTTGGCTGGGTAAAGATGAACTAGGCCAGAAATTGTTCTGAGCAGGAAGTGGGCAGCAAATTGTATGAAGCCTTGGTGACGAGATGTACAAATCAGGAGCTGTAGCACGTGGCTGGAGGCTGGGGATGCGGACGGTAAAAACAGCTAACAAAGGGCAGCAGAGGGGCCTAAATATATTCACTCTCCTTGCTTTGTAACAGGTCCCACTGCCACCTCTCCCTGAGTGACTGAGCAGATGCCGACCTCGCCCTGGGGTGGGCTTGAGACCAGGGGGAGCCAATCAGAGCCCTGTCCAAAACGAGTTGAGGGCCACTCTTTTGCTGCGTGAAGAAACAACTGGGACCCAAGGACTCTTCCTGCTGGGCAGCCGGGCTGCTGCCCGGAGCACCTGTCATTAGGTGGCTGACATCAGACAGTAGGGCCTGAGCGCACCTGTATTCAGCACAGACGCCAGTCGCACCTCATAGTGGGACTTCCCCTCCTGGTCGACCACCTTGAAGAGCCGTGTGTTGTATGCACTGAGGTTCTGGAAAAGACCAGAGCAGGGTTTCAGGGATGGGGAGATCAGGGAGACTGGGGAGGGTGGGGGAGCCCCATGGACAGCAGTGAGGCAAATAGGCTGGGGCTTCCCTGAGGAACCTTCCCAAGCCTACCAGGAAAGGACAGGCAGGCCGGCCAGGGATGGCTGCCATGCACGGCTCCACACACTAAATGCTAACTTAAAAAAAAAAAATACTACTACTGAGCGGTGCACGCCTTTAATCCCAGGAGGCAGAAGCAGGCAGATCGCAGTGTGTTCAAGGCCAGTCTGGTCTACTGAGTGAGACCTTGCCTCAAAAAACTAAACTGAACTGATTCACTGGGGCTGAGAAGGCTCAGGAGTTACAAGTGCTTATTGTATTTATTGCTTTAGCAGAAGACCCAGGTTTGGTTCCCAGCACCCACATGGTGGCTTGGCTCACAACCATCTCTAAGTCTAGCCCTAGGATAGCCAAGGGCTCCTGAATAAAGGTGGCACACACTACATACATTTGGGCACACACACACACAGACAAAACATAATAAACAGATTTTGTAATTACAAAAATTACACACACAGGGTCCACACATGTGCCACAGTGCCTGTGTGAAGGTCTCAGAATAATTTAGGGAATATGTAGCTTCCAGAGATCAAACTCATGCCATTGGGCTTACTGGCAAGCACCTTCACCCACTGAGCCATTCACCATCCCTGTGAGCGATAACTTTTACTAAGCATCAACTTGACTGTGTGAGGCACAGAGCCACCTCGGCTAGCTCTTAGCTGTGTGAGATAGACTCGGGAAACAGCCGCACAGCTGGCAAGTGGCTGAAGAACACAGGCCCCCAAGAGCCTCATCTTGGAAGTGTGGGAATGGCAGGGGTGAGTACATCCTGGCACACATGTAACTTCTTTGTCTCTCCGATTGGCATAGGCTTACCTCACGCACGAAGATTCCTTAAGTCTTTTCTACCTCAAGGACCCAAGGTGCCCATATGTCTTTTGAGTTCAAGCTGGGACCCAAGAACAGGTGCCCTGAACGTACAGGGACAAGGAGCCCAATCAAACTAGTGTCCCAAATTCCCAATTCCCAAACCTGAGAGTCCAGAAAGTCCTGGGCCAGCTTAGCATCTTCCATGGTGCAATTTCCAGAGAAATAGGTGGTGACTCCCTGTTGGGGAAGAGTCAGTGAGAAAGGGGTGTGAGTGCAGAGTTACTGAGGACTCACGGGGACCCTATCCGGCAGCTGATGGCTTCCTTCCTAGGCTCTCTGCACCTCCACCCTGTCCATCCATTTCCAGGGGGGAAGAGTTGTAAAACAGATCATCATCTTGGACATTTTTATGTTTTTTCTCCTGTGAGCCAGGGTCTCATTATGCAGCCCACACTGGCCTCACACTCACAGCCATCCCGACTCAACCTCCTGAGGCCTGGGATTACAGGTCTGTGCCACCATGCCTAACTCAGTCTTTCCTCCAGCTTGGCCCCCAGCCCTCTTCCCATGCAGCCCAAGCAATCCCTAGAGGCAGGGACCCTTGAGCCCCCACATCCTTCCCTCCTAGACTCCCTTCTCCTCCTAGTTCCTTTTTTCTTCCTTCTTCGTGCACCCACATCCAGGCAGGGCAGACCTGGAAGAACATTCTGGAATCATTCCATCCAGTTCCCTTCCCATTTTACAGCTGACAAGCAGCCTCAAGGATGCCCACCAATCTATCAAGCTCTTGCATGGTGGGACTCACCTCATTCCCCAGCCCGAGGTGACGAAGCTTCGGCTCCAGGGAGAACATAAGCTCCCCACAGGTCTGCCAGAGGTCCCTGACTTCTGGCTGCTGTTGGGCAGCCTCACTCCCCAGGATCACACGTTCGAGCTTTTCCTGCAAGGAGAAAGGAAGTCACTGGCCTCCCCACATGCCCTTCAAACGTCCAGTGCCTCTCTCTACTTGAACCTAAGACCTCATAGTATAGCCCAGGGAACAGCAGCATCAACAGAAACTGAGAAGAGCTGGGTCTCAGGCTACCAACGACCTGCTCAGTCAGCCACTGCATGAACATCACCAGGCCACTTGTACAGCATGACCAGCAGGCATCTGACAGTTCACATCTACACAACTCGCCCTGGACCGACTCTCAGATCAGCAGTCTGAAAGGGTCTCACTCTTCCTTTATGTGTGTGTCTGCAGCATTTGGGGATGCTGAGTGGTGCCCACGGTCACAGTGTCCCACTGACAGGGGTAGGGCTTGAGTCTGTACCTTTGACTCCAATCAGGGTCCCTTCTACATTCTCCAACCACAGCCCACCTCCGACTCCTTGCCAGCCGCCCCAACTCACCTTGGGCAGGTTAGGAACAAACTTGGTGTCACCGAAGGACTTATAGTTGCCCATGTTGGCGTAGACCCCTGCAGCATAGACCAGGAATGCCTGGGGAATGGAGACCACATAGCATCAAACACCTGAGAAGCACCGCCCTTTCGCTTTCGGGAAAATGTCAGCCTGAGACCAGAACCCCAGGGCATACCAGTGTGGAAGAGGCTGGGAAATCTCAGGGCTCAACCCTGATCCTAGGAGGCCCCAGTCTGGCCCAATTTGTTGTCACAGATCAAATTCACCTTGACCCCACTATGTGGACAAACTGGTTTCAGCAGCTACCAAATACACCTAGGGTGGAGAGAGCAGGAACCTGCTTCCCACAGCTCCAAGGGTAGGCATGCAAGCTGGCTAGGCCAGTCAGAGAATCACCTTCTCTTGCTACAGGCTGAACTAAATAAACAGTCAAGCTGGCCAGCATCACTATGTTCTATTACCACAATGGTGAGAGAACATTGAGAAATGAAGATCCCATCTTGACAGCATTGACCAACTGAATCCAAGGGCACCTGAAGCCTCTTCTAGCCCTGGATCTCACACTTACGTGAGCTAATAATTCTCTTGCTTTTTTTTTAGGTAGCTCTGGCTGTTCTGGAACTCACTCTGTAGACCAGGCTGGCCTCAAACTCAGAGACATGCGCCACCTCCACCAGCTATAATGCTTTCTTTGAGCCACTTTGTTTTGTTTTTGTTTTTAAGATTGATTTATTTATTATGTATACAGCATGTGTCCCTGCAGGCCAGAAAAGGGTGCCAGATCTCATTACAGATGGTTGTGAGCCACCATGTGGGTGCTGGGAATTGAACTCAGGTCCTCTGGAAGAGCAGTCAGTGCTCTTAACCTCTGAGCCATCTCTCCAGCCTTTTGAGCCACTTTGTATTGAGCTTCTGCTACTTTCGAACAAAAGAATCCCACTAAAAATAGTTGACACTTGGGTAGTACTTCCCACTGACAGGCATTTCCGCAGAGATTTGCTCTTTTAAACAGTAGACCAAGGCCCAAAGACAGGCAGCATTAGCCACAGTTCAAAAGAGGTGAAGAAACAATAACCTTGGCTCAGTCTGATCCTTTCCTTTTCCTTACAGAAAGCCAGGTCCCAGTCCACACACTCCTGGTGGGAACATGACATGACATGTTGAAGCATTTTTCAAAACCATTTTATTTGGAGAAAGGGTCTCACTAGGTAGCCCTGGCTTGTCTAGAGTTCAATATGTAGATCAGGCTGGCCTTGAACTCACAGAGACCTGCCTAATTGCCTCCCCAGTGTTAAGACTAAAGGTGTCCAGCACACGTGGCCTGAGAAGATAATTTAACAGAACCAGATCATTATAACTGTACAGAGCCTTCAACCCAGCATTTTTATTTCCACAAATGGTGGAGGAGAATGTGGCACGGCTTGCAAGAAAAAGTAGAAACCATCTCAAACGTACAACAAAACAAAAACTAATCTGATTACAGTGTATATTGCTGTGGAGTGCTTCACAGCCAATAAAAGGAAATGGATTAATATATACTCTCTGGAAGTTCTCCAGGACACAGAGATCTGCAAAAGAGGCAGTATGCAGAACACTGAGAACATGATGAACCTGAGTTTGAATACCCAGCACTCACATAAAAAAGTCAGGCATGGCCATGCATGCATGTGACTTCAGTACTGGGAAGGAGGGTGTGCACACAGGCTATCCTGGGAGCTTTATAGTCAATAAGCTTTGGTTCCGTATGAGACCCTGTTGTGGGGCTAGAGCGATGACTCAGTAATTAAGAGCTCTCCTAGAGAACCCAAGATTGGTTCCTAGCATCCATGTGAGGTGGATCCAATGCCTCTTGCTTCTGAGGGCACTTAAAACTCACACACACACACACAATAAATATTTGTAAAAGAGAGAGATCCTGTTTCAAGGGAGTAACTTCTCACCTGGAATCTCTGTTCAACACTTGCACATGTGCACATAAGACTGGCATTTTACATTTTAAAAAAGTAAGTTAAATAAATATACTGTGCACATACAAGTATCAGTACCCAATGCACTGACAGAGAATGGAAAAGGACTAGCCACAGTGACTACCTCTGGAGAGACAATGAGCATGTGTGACTTTTTGTGTTTTGTATGTTTCTGAACTGCTGCAATACACTAAGAATTTGTGTAGTATCTGGCCAATACATCCACAGACAAGAACCAGGGGACAAGTAGAACATCCTACCCAGGCTCCTCACAATGCAGAAGAGTAACTCAAACTTCCTGATTTCTACCCAGGCCACCTTTCTGTCCTCTCAATACCAGCTGCTAAGTCCTTTGTATAATTACTGCAGACTTCGGAGAACAGTGGAAGCTAGGCTGGCCTCAAACTCACAACAACCTTCCCACCTCAGCCTCCAGAGTGGTGGAATTAAAGGTGTGCACCACTATGCCTGACTTGTCTCCCTGTATCTTGAAGCAGGCACTGTTCTAAGTAGGTCACCATAATACTAAGAGACCACATGTATATTCTACAGATCAGAAGTCTGAGGCTACAGGTAGGTAGGTGTGTGTGTGTGTGTGTGTGTGTGTGTGTGTGTGTGTGTATACATCACGTGTGCATTCATGCATGCATGCATTTGACCTAGCAACCTTTAGTCTAATCCTCTATCTAGCTGAAGAGAGAGCTCTGTGCCCTTTGATCCTGGTCCTTCACACCCTTCTAGAAGCCCCTCAGAGAACCAGGCTGGCCTGTGAGAACTGACCTGATACTCTTCTTCGGTAAGGCCCTCAGCCAGGGCATGTTGACGCAGTTGGTCAGGGTCCTGGGCACGGAAGAGACGGCTAAGCAGGGCATAGATGTAGGGGGCTTCAGGGGAGGTCTGGAGCAGCACAGCCAGGCCTCCATACCAAGCAGCCCTAGACAGGTGATGGGCATAGAGGCGCTCTGTAGGGGACAGCAGGCGGAAGGCCTCACGGCAGTCCAGGCTAGACACACCGATGTCATTGGGCAGGATGTACTGGGTATCTGCCATGGGCCCTGCAAGGACACATCACAGTCATTTCAGAGAACACACCATCTTCACGTCTCTGAACTCTCATGAGCTAACTTCTTCCACCCAAAACCCCGGGAGGGAGTCATCCAGTAGCGTCCATTCACCTGATATGCTGAAATCCAAAGATGCGAATACTTAGTGGGCCAGTTTGGGCCTGTGGCCTCTTGGACTTAAAGTCTGACTCCAACTACCTCATGTTATAGACGGGGAAACTGAGGCTCAAAGATGCCTTTTTTCTAAGCATACAAAGGAGGAATCAGCAGAATAAACCCTTACTGCTAGACTCCCAGGCCAGGCCACTCCCATCCATCACCTTCACCTTCTCAGACTTCCTAGCCTCTTGGTTCAGAAATCCT
Organism: Onychomys torridus; assembly: GCF_903995425.1. NCBI lineage: Eukaryota > Metazoa > Chordata > Mammalia > Rodentia > Cricetidae > Onychomys > Onychomys torridus. Next base: position 124,736,394 of record NC_050443.1, read on the forward strand.
CAACACCTCCAGCCCATCACTGCTGACAAAGGCAGGTGTCTGGCTTCCTATCCACCCCCTGCGCCAATCTGCTCCATCAGTGAGTTCTAAAAGCCAAGCCAACCACTTCACTTTCCTGTATCTTTCTTTCCTCCTCTGTAAAACTGAGTATGAAGATGACACCAAGCTCAACAGCTGGGTATGCAAATTAGAAGAGGCCACTCTCAGGGCAGGGATGTAACTCAGTAGAGTGTTTGCCCAGCACTAAACAGGCCCTGGGTTGGAGTCCAAGGCCAGTCTAGGGTACATGAAACCCTGTCAAAAACAAGCAAACCGAAAAAGTATTCATGTTCTTTTCCTTCCCAGCATCTGCCCCAGTCTCCTCATTTTCTTCAGCCCTCCATTATCCTTCTTTCTTCTGTTGCTACCCCTGGGAAGCCGTACAAGGTCACAACCCATTTTCCAGATAGAGACACTGTCATTTAGAAAACAAGCAACTTATCCAAAGCTTTGCAGCCCAGATGGGACCCAGGGAATTCCCAACACACTACATTCTCTACGCCCCGCCCCTGACTCTGTGCTCCCCCATCGCGCGCCCCGCCCCAACTACCCAGTCTCCGGGGCTCGGAAAGGGGTGTTAACTCTTTACTGCCCGCAAATCCTCCTTGGCCCGAAAGCAGGGAGCGATTTGGAAGAGGCACTGAAGGGTGGACAGAAAGAGGATGATCTTGCGCGCACAGCCCGGCCACGCTCTGATCCCCTGAAGATGACACGTCGTGACCCCGAAACCAGGGCCCGGCACCTCACCTGCTGCAGCTGCTCCGTTCGCAAACTCACTTCCTGCTTCCGGCCCCCCCCCCATTCATTGGGACTTCACAAGCCCCGCCCCCGCCGACCAATTGTCAGGCCCCTGGGATCAGATGGGCGGCGGTTCCAGCCAGTATTCGAGCTGAGGACAGCACCTCCCTCATCAACTCACCGCCCCCGGGCGCTGTGGGTGGTGCTTGCTTAGAAGGGCCTGAAGCCTTGGCCTTTTGTCCGCTGGCCACGTTCGAGCGGTGGAGTGGCGGGGGAGGAAGGGTGGGGGGAGTGGTTTGGGTACCGGTAACCCACGTAGCTGCTGCCCGGTGCAGACAGAGGGGACTGACAAGATCCCCAAACACCAGGATCCCTGTACAGCAGGAGCCCCCCCTCACATGTAGCTGGGACCCTGCCCTCTTCGGGGTTTAGTTTCCCTCCGATCTGGGTTTGGCGGTTAGCAACAAGCATGTAGAGAGAAGAGTGTAGCAATGTGGATCCCCTTCCTCTCTGAATTTGGGATTTGGAGACTTCAAAGCTCTTGCAAAGAGCGGAGGCTACATGTGAAGAAGCTCCGGGCAGAGCAGAAGTAGTTCCACCCACCCAGGGGTGCAGAAAAAATGGAACAGGCGCTTCGCTGGCCGGCCATGGACCCTTAAACATCTGAAACCCCAGTTTCCTCAACACACGCAAAGACGAGGGCAGCAAGGAGCTGCTGTTTTGTCTGTGCAGCCGTTTGCCGACCAGCATAGAAAAGCAGCCCCCCCCCGATTACTTCAGGGCAAGCATGCTGTCGCTTTTAGCAGTCTGGGTGGTGTCTGTCCGAGTGACCTCCAGTGCCTGCAAGTTCCTGCAATGACTGACAGGGCAAAGAGCTTGAGTTAGACTGGAGGCTGTTGCAGGTTGCCTAAGGTCAAACCAGACCTCTCGCCTGCAGGTTATGTGACTTTAGGTGGGTCATTTCTGACTCTGGAGCTCTGTCAGCTTTACTTCAGAATAAGTGAATCTGCTCCAAGGAATGGGCGACTGTCAAGGGATAGTGCTGCCCCCTAGGGTTGTGTAGGAGGTAGTGTCTTTGGGCTAAAATCCAACACTCTCCTTGCCACGTCTGTGTTTAGGGCCCAATGTAACCAATGCCCAACACAGGCACAAGTTTCTCATCCAAAAAGGTACCCAAGACTGGCTGGCTTGTCCCCACAGTGATAGTAGCTGTTGGCTCTGATTGGTGCTTGTCATTGTAAGAGGGAATTCTGTAAAAATGCTTATGTCCTCAGGAAAATCTGCTTTCCTTTTGCCTTCTTTCGTTGTTTTAGAGTAATAAAGTTGACTGACTCAGATGAAGTTGAAGTGTAGCTGTACCAGCTAGGAGAGGTAGAGCTGTCCATAGGCACCAAGGTAGCTCAGGCAAGTGAAGGATCCCAGTACCCAAGACCCCAGCCAAGCTGCATGATGTATAATCTCAATTAATAGGAGTACTTATTGAACGAAGTCCTTTACCAGCAGCTTGCCATATAGAATCTTATTTAATTCTTGCAAAACCCCTGAGATAGCATATCACTGTTGTATCAATTGCACAGATTGGAAAACTTAGACTTAGAGGATCTTTGATTTCCTAAGACCTTCCACTACACTGTTTTCTCTCTCTCTCTCTCTCTCTCTCTCTCTCTCTCTCTCTCTCTCTCTCTCTCTCTCTTTCTCTCTCTCTCTCTCTCTCTCTCTCTCCTCTTTGACCATAGCACATTCTGTTAATGGGTCATGGCTTTTCTGTATGTTTACATCCACCTGGTGAACAAAGTACTTTTTGTTTTTGTTTGTTTGAGACAAGTCTTGCCATATAGCCCAGGCTGCCATTGAACACATAATCCTCCTTCCTTGGCCTTCCAAATGCTGGAATTACAAGCACATGCCACCGTGCCTGGTCTTAGAGACTGTCATTCCGTTTAACAAGTGTGGCATCTGAAGCTCAAGGCTGACTCCCACCACCAGCCCAGGCAAGTACTTTTTGTCCATCCTCCCAAAGTCAACACCAGAAATGATATCAGAATTTGTTCCCGTCTGGTCCCCAACAGGGCCATTAGCAAGAATTGAGTAGAGTTTCATTTCTAGTGTTTTGAGGGGAGGGCTGAAATGTTCTTCATGCGTTCTGGCATCCCACTGTAGCTATGTGACACTCAGTCTTCTCTGTGATGGCCGCCTTCTGTCCTCCCAACAGCCCAAGTCTGGTCTTTCTGGCCTCAGCCAGCTGTGTGGCCTTGTACAGTTTCTTGTGAAATCTGCACCTCCCTAAACTCTGGCTTCTGTCTTGTACTGAGGACAAGGTCACACCTACACTCAGAGCCACCTCCTTTGATTTCTCTAGAGTCTATCTACCTGTTTTCCTGATTCACTTCCCTTTGAATGGGCAGGGGGAAACCCCAGCACAGCCCTTGGCTCACAGGAAGACCTGACTCACAAACGGAGGAACAGGGAGGGTTCAGCACTGACTTCCACAGTCACCAAGGCCCACCAGGTCCCAGCCCACAGCCCTGATCCAATCGCTCTTTTTCTGCTGACCTGCAGATACTGGTTGTTAGGCATGTTCCCTACCCTACTGTTGCCCTCACCCAGGCTGCCCTCAAAACTCCATCCTGCCTCTGCCCCCCAAAGTTCTCAGGATAACCCTAGCATGTACAGGTGGCCAGCAGGATGTGCTCATCAGCTTCTGGCCTTAGTTCCACAGGGCTTCCTCTGATTGGGAGCCCTTGCTTGGGGCTGGGGCCCTGCGTGGGGCTGGGCACTGAGCAGGCAGAGCTCCATCTCTCTCTTCTTCTCTCCACGAAACAGACACTAAACTGCCTTGCCTCAGTCCTGCACAGCCTTAGTATGATCTGAGGGGGGCAGTTATGGCTTCCAATAACTGCCTGCAACTAGATTATAACTTTGTCTCTCTACAAACACAGGTGCAAACATCTCTCTTCCTGGATCACTGTGAAGAGTAGATAACAAAATCCCTGTTCAAGAAGCAAAGCCCTGGTACCTAGTGAGTGCTCAATGCACACAGCTGTAACTACTGTTGGGATGGGGGGTGGGCACACAGTGACTATTCAGCAATGGTAGCCCTTGGGTCAGAACCAGTGCTGTGGCACTGACTCCTGATGGCCCACAAATGAGGATCTGAATTCTCCACCAAGCATGGCCACACCCTATGCTCCAGCATCCCCTTAATCTGTTTCTCCACCCCTGCTTCCTTACCCTGAGCCTGTGCCAAGAGGGAACAGAGCCCTTACCTTGTGGGCCTGGAAGATTCCATGTCAGCATGGAGGCCGGGCTCCCGTACCACCTCCTCCACAAAACCTCTTACTTTCCCAAATCCAGCAACTGCTGTTCTCTAGCCCTAGAATTCTCTGGTCCTAATACCCATGAAACCGTCTACCCTCCACTAGGCTGTGAACTCCTCCAGGTGGAGATCCCGACTGTCCATGTGTCCCCCACTTGGCATTATCTGCCTGCAAATGCTGACCTCAGACTGCCTACTCACTCATTACTCACTGAGGGCTGCAGGTATTGCATGCATGTGGATCTGCAGGTCTGTGAGGGCAGCTGAGCAACAAGGTTTATAGAGTAAGTAACCCAGGGCAGCGTTAGCAGCAGGAAGGAATCTGTTCCTGGATTGGCAGGTTCAGGGCACAACCAGACTAAGCTGGAAGTCAGGGGCCATGGCCCCTTCACTCCCCCAGGGGCACAGTGTAGGCGGCATGATGTAGGATACTCCAGGGAGGGCAGCGGCATGGGGGCCCTCCATCAGCCTGGGCAGAGCTGGTGCTGAAGTCCCCATCAGTATGACTGGGATGGAGATCTTAGGGATCCTCTTAGAGGCTAGAGTTGAGGTGAGGGCCGCAGGCCATCCAATGTGTCCAACTGGTGTGGCTATTGCCAGCAGGCACAGTCCCACATGCAGAGCTCCCTCTGAATAGCAGAAGATGGGGGACCTGGGTGGGCAGGCGGGCATGGCAGCAAGGACCCTGGAGAGCCTAGTCCAGTGGCCCCTGGAAAATTAGGCGGACACAGCCATGCTCACCAGTGAGCCAAGCCCCACAAAAGGGGCAGGCTGCATGGAAAGCGTGGGTGCCATGTGGCAGTGGTGTCTGGGCCCAATAGCGGGCAGTCTTCTCAGAACAGACATGGCCACAGGGTGCAAAAGCGTGGCTGGGTGGCCCGGGGTCCAGGCAGAGACCGGCCTCCTGGCCGAGCCACAGGGGCACATAGGGTCCCACAAGGCGGCAAAGAGGACACTCGCGCTCCTGAGGGCCGCGCTCCCTCCGGCAGCCCCAGCCATGGTAGCCATGGACATGACCGCAACGGACGTAGACCCAGGGCTGTTGCTTGTCAGGTGCTGTGCGGCCACGGGCTGGACTGGGGAAGGCCAAGGTGCTGAGGCCCACGGGACATTGGGGCCGTGCTGCGTTGGCCTCCTGTCGCTGGGCCTCCAGTTGTTTCAGCGTGGGTGCCCTCAGCAACCCTGCTGGAGTGCGCCACAGCAGCGTGGCCCCACACAGGTCGATGAGCGAACCATCTTGCAGGATGTTGGACTCGTTTTCCACCTGGCGGGGGCAGCAGAAGGCCTTAGCCCAAGAGCTCTCTGACCCTGCCGTCAGGCAGCCTCACCCCAGAGAAGCCACCCTCTGGCCAGTGACATTCCCTGGAGAGAACACCCTAGGCTAGCAGGCCAGCTGAGACAAGGAAGATAGATGGCCCCATTCCCAGCAGGACCTGCCCTTTGGTGTCTTCATAGATCACATCAGGAGGTCTGGCCCAAAGCAAGGGTTTCCAAAGCTCTCCCATAACAGCAGAAATTGGGTATAGTGGGGAGAGCAAATCCCTCCCATGGTGAATACTGGCTTCTTAGCCCAAAGTAGCTGTCCTAAGGGCCATGGATCACAGCAAGAATTCTGGAGATAGAGAGCCTGGGTTCCAATCCTGGTCTTGTCATTCACTTACTCAGTTCAGAGAATAACTTAACTTCTGTGTCTTGGTTTCCTGAACCTCAAAGTGGATTTGATATCTCAAGTGGGCCTAAATATGCCAACCAGACAAAAACATGGAACAATGCCTGGTATACAGTGGGCACATAGCAAGTGTACATCCACATAACATTCATGTGTGTGTTTTGCTTTTTGCTTTGTTTTGTTTAATTTTATGAGTGTTTTGTCTGCATGTATGTCTATATACCATATTCACGCCTGGTACCCATGGAGCCTATAAGAGGGTGTTGGAGCCCCTGGAACTAGAGTTATGGCTGGCTGGCTGTGAGCTGCCATGTGGGTGCTGGGAATCAAACCTGGGTCTTCTGGAAGAACAGCCAGTGCTCTTACTACTGGGCCATCTCTCTAGTCCCTGGTTTGATTTTGAGACAGGTTCTTACTATGTGCCCAGGCTGGGCTAGAATGCATAACCTTCCCATGTGCTGACACCTGGGGAGAATTCTGTGTGGTCCAGTCAAGGAATATAGCCACATGGCCCTATGTTTCCTATAACTTACTCCCATCTTCTGGATGGGATACTTCTGGACCAGCAGTATAAGAACTACTCCAAAGGCCATTTCCTGCTGGGAAAGAATAATAACACTAAACCTCCCTGAATGTGACAGACACAGTACAAGCTGCCAACACTCTGGGCTATAAACTGCTCCTACACAGACCAGGTGTCCCCCTTGGAAGAGGATGTGATTTTCCTAAGCTGCTGGCAGCCTCAAAGCCATTTGGTTCTATGCAGTGCATTTGTGTAGCTCTATTTCATATCACCTGCTGGATTCCCAGCAGTATAAAACTACGCCTAGGGACCTCGCTCTGGTCCCGTCTGCAGGGGTAAGTGACAAGTGTCAAGAACACTGAGCCTGGAGCTCACCAAATGGAACCTAGTGGGACTCTCTTGGAGATTTCCCCCCAACCCCCCGCTGGGAAAGGCAATGAACTGATTATGAGGGCCTGGGAAGGGTGGGGAGAAATGGAGGAGGCCACCTACCAGCTTCCCCCGCTGCTGGGCTGAGCGGCTATCCCGCAATGTGTACACATTCCCGCAGACAGAAATCTCCCTCCAGACACCTGGGGCAGAGTCCTCGGAGAAGCCACCTGCTGGATGCATCACCAGAACCCCATTGGTTGTCAAGCCATCCATCAGACCATCAGGAGTCCTCCATTTGGCTGCCCGCTCCTAGGACCACATGAAGGATAAGCTCACAAGCCCAGGAGCTCCCAAAAGGCTGCATGCCACAGGTGTTATTCCCCCCACCTTCAAAGTCTGGGGTTTCCCAGAGAGGTCCTGGGCACCCACCACCTGACCTCTTTGTATCTCACACTGCTTCTTCAAGAAGTGAGCTGCTAAGCTGTAGGGGAGTGATGCAGAGAGAGGATGGCTATGTACCGGCCCATCACTCTAGGCTGTAGCATCTCTGCAGCCTCCCTCCCTTCAGCTCACTTTGTTGAAGGGTTAGCCCTGCCCTGGGGGCTCACTCACTCCAAGAAAAATGTTGCTAGAGGCATCGAAGCCAGCAGCATAGATTCGGGCAGTATAGGGTGACTGGCGGTCGCAGAGGATGCGGCAGGCATAGCGGGAGATGGTACTTTGGGCAGAAGGGCCCTCTGTGGCTCCCCCGCCGGGAGATGTGTCTGTTACCACAAAGTCAATCATGCTTTCAGTAGAACGGCCAATCTGCAAGGAGAGGAAGGCAAGAACACATTCACAGGCAAATTTCACAAGTTCATCACCCAGTGTCTCAGCAGCCACCAAACAATGAAGAGGCTAGACACAAAGCAGGTAGCACACCACAGCTCTCTAGACCAGTGGTTCTCAACTTTCCTAACGCTTTGGCCCTTCAATACAGTTCGTGTTGTGGTGACCCCAAACACAAAGTTATTTCATTGCTCTTCCATAACTGTAATTTTGCTACTATTATAAATCATAATGTAAATAGCTGATATGCAGGATGTCTGATACACGACCCCAATGGGGTCATGACCCACAGGTTGAGAACTAGACCCTTTGGGCTCACATGCAGGTTCTCTACATCTGATCAGCTGTGGCATGAAGCCAACTTCTGCTCTGTGGCCCCAGAGCTCTGAGAAACACCCTACTCAGTGAGAACCAGCTCATCTGCTGATAGACAAATGAAAGGGCGACAGTCTGGAATAGTGACAGCAAATTAAATTTTAGCAAGAATGTATCTCTGAAGATTTTTGTTGTTGCTGCTGCGGTTAAGCAAGGTCTCACTATGTAGCCTTCACTGGCCTGGAACTTGCTATGTAGATCCCGCTGGCCTCAAATTCGCCTGTTTCTACCTCCCACATTAAAGATAGGGTTAAAGTGTAAGCTACCACACCCGCTTATTATTTTATATATTATGTGTGCCTGAATGACTTTATTGTACCACATGTATGCAAGGGCCTGTGGAGGCCAGAGGGCATCAATTCTCCTGGAACTGAGTTACAGGCCTCTATAAGCCAGCTGATAGGGTGCTGGGAACTGAACCTTCCTTTGCAAGAGCAATAAGTGCTCTTAACTTCTAACTCATCTCTCTAGGCCTAAGCTAAACATTTTCTGTATAAGACCTCAGTTACTCTGCCCATGGTGCGTGTGGGGGGAGCTACTATGGGCTTCATTTTACAGATGAGAAAAACAAGACTCAGATGTTAAATGACTCTTGCCCAAAGTCACCCAGTGGTAAGCGCACAGAGCTGATGAGGCATGATAAGGCTTAACCCTGTACTTTGAATTCCAAAGCTGTATAGCCTCCACCTCTAGTAGAGGGCTGCTGCAAAGTCAGCAACCCAGGCTAAGACATCCTACTTTCTCATCTGCAGGACAACCCACTACAATAAATGTTCAGAAGCACCCTTCCCAGGGCGTCTGGGCTCATGGCCTGACCCTGAACACCTGCAGAGCACAGAGGCTGGGAGACTGGACATACCTGGAACATGTCTGTGTCGCTGTCATGTATGTACTCCACTATGACTGAGTGGCTCCGGGACAGTGTGTATGAGATGCTATGCTGGCCTCGGTTACTCAGGGCCTGGTGGAGAGAAGGCAGTCACTTCCCAGGGTACAGGAGTAAACTTCTGAGCCACAGGCCAGCTCAGGACCCAATAGCCACTCCCAGAAAGAGCAGCTCCATCCTATGGAGAGGAGACTATATAGAAGGAACTCTTACCTGGCTCTTTTGTTTAATCCTCCAGCTATATAAAAAAAATGTGCTATTGTTCCATTTTACAGTTGGGAATTGCAGGTCAGAGACAAGAACTGGCCCTCAGCCACACAGCTGGAAACAGCAGAGACTTAACTTCCACGCCAACCCTCTAAAGCCAAAGTTTTCTCTTTGGTATAGCGTGTGATGGCTGTTCTTGGTAGTCAACTTGACTATATCTGGAATTAACTAAAACCCCCCAAAAAATGGGCACACCTGTGAGGGATTTTTGCTTAATTAAAACATTCAAGTGAGAAGACCCACTTCTAATCCAAATATTTGAGGTGGAAAGATAAATATTTAATCAAGTTTTTTTTCAGGTAGGAAGAGCCACCTTTAATCTGGGCCACATCTTCTGCTGGCAGATTATCTAAAGGACATAGAAGAAGAAAGTTCTCGATCTTTGCCTGCTCGCTCTCCTGGCAAGTCCATTCCTTCACTGGCATTAGAGCCTACTTCTTCTAGAGTTCTGGATTATACTGAAGAACAGCTGAGACATCCAGACTCGTAGACTGAACAACTACTGGATTCTTGACCCTTCCATTAGTAGACAGTCATTGTTGGACTATCTGGACCACAGCCTGTAAGCTATTTAAATAAATCTCCCATATATTTATTTATAGATAGATAGTCAAACAGATATACAGGTAGACAGGTAGGTAGGTGGGTAGGTAGGTAGGTGGGTGGGTGGGTAGGTAGGTAGGTAGATAGAGATTCAGTCTATGAGTTCAGTTTTTCTAGAGAACTCTGACTAGTACACTGTGTACTCATAGAGCCTTGGCCCCCTCTGAAATAATGGTGATAGGTGCTGGAGAGATGGCTCAGTGATCAACAGCACTTGCTGCTCTTGAAGTGGACCTAGGTTTGGTTCCTAGCACCCATCTAGCAGCTTACAAGGGTCTGTAACTTCATCCCAGAATATTCAATACCTCTGGCCTCCACGGGCACCGCGCTCACAGTGCATAGACATTCATGCAGGCAAAACATCTTTACACATAAAAATAAATTTTAAAAAATTTTAAATAAGTAAAATTTCCATCCAGTGAATGGGGTATGGCAGTCAAGGAAACATTTTGAAGTCAGTTAAGGACTGGGCACACTGCACTATTTTGGGGTGTGTTTGCGGTGTGCATATGTGTGCACAGGTGTGCCCACCAAAGCCACAGCGTCCTCTGTCACTCTGATTTATGTCTCTCACTGAACCTGGAGCTTGTGCAAGCCCCAGCAATCCTCCTGTCTTTGCCCTCAACAGTGCTGGGGTCACAGGCACACGTGCTCTTATTACGAGAGTGCTGGCGATGCACTCTCCAATCTTCATGCTTGCACGCAAGCCTCTGTTTCTACTGAGTCATCATCTCTCCAGCCCCATCATTACCATGTATTTGCTGAGCCAACAGGCAGCGAGTGAGTAATGACACAGAGGGATCCCCTGCTCCAGAAAGGCCACGGGCAAGTAGGTCTAGGAAGGCTGAAGACCTGGGCCTGGGCACACAGGACAGGATGGCATCCATTCCACTGGGGTAAGCTGCTTGCCTTGGAGACAAGTGGTGTGGAGATGTGGTGCATGACGTCTGGCTTCACTCCGTTGGCATGTGGCCGGCGGCTCAGTGCCAGGCGGCTTCGGCGGCGGCCCTTGTCCCCACTTGCCAGACACCCATTGTAGCTGTAAATGTTGGGGGTGGGGTAGTGGGAGGAGATAAAGAAGAGAATGAGCCCCTAGGAGACCTGGAGGAAAATGCCAACTCAAAGCAGACCCTACCTTGAGAAACAAATGCTAGAACCACCCAAAGCCGGAAGAGCCCAGCATAGCCAACGGCTGCATTGAGAAGCGGGGCATGGGGTCCCTCTTTCAATGAGCCGAGTGTTCCCTGGATGCCTCAGCTGTGACAGCAGGTGCTAGGGTCGTAGCGGTGAGGCGTCACAGTCATGTGCCCTCAGTGGAGGAGAGGACCCAGCTTCTCAAGGAACCCAGGCACAAATCAAGTACACTCAAGCCCCAGTGGCAGTGGGTGGGACAATAACCCCAGGGTTGGAATTCGGGAAGAGGAGACACCTACACTGGGCCTTGAAGACCTGGAAAGACTTCTTCTTTTCAAAGGATCATTCCTCACACAACTACCATAAATGACCACAAAGGAAGCAGCAGCTTCCAATCACACACCCTCCATCATCGCCACACACGTCTGACTCCCACCTTCCTCTCCAGCCTTCCTCAGAAGGCAGGACCATGAGAAGCAGAGGTGAGGTGAGTGATTGCCTGGACTGCTGCCATGGACTGCTGCCTCTGTTCCTGGCTTTTAATTACCTAATGGAATCTGTGAAATGTCCTGCCAGGGAAGTGCCTTTCTTCCTATTTTATAAATTAGACAAGTCAAAGCCTGGGGGCGGGGAGGGGGGGATGATTTGCCTCAAGCTAAGAAGCTAAAAAAGAAAAAAGAAAAAGAAAGAAAGTAAAAAGGCCACATTGTAGTCATACTCCACCTAGACTTGCCAAAGTCCTTCAATTTAGAGGATTCTGGTTGTTTTGTTTTGGTTTGGTTTTTGGTTTTTTGAGACAGGGTTTCTCTGTGTAGCTTGGCACCTTTCCTGGATCTCGCTCTGTAGACCAGGCTGGCCTCGAATTCACAGAGATCTGCCTGGCTCTGCCTCCCGAGTGCTGGGATTAAAGGCGTGTGCCGCCACCGTCGACGCCGCCACCACCACCACAGCCTGGCTAATTTAGAGGATTCTTAGCTAAGGCCCTAAGACTGGCAGTGTTTAGTGAGGCTCAGATTTAGTGACTCAGTGGTAGAGCATGGTCTGGAGATATGAATACCACGAAAAGATTGTTTTTCTGTAAGTAGTGGGGAGTCATAGAAAGCTCTGGAGAAGGACTAGGGATGTAGCTCAGCAGGTAGAGTGCTTGATCAGCATGTACTATGCTCTGGGCTCAGTTCCTAGCACCATGTAAATGCAGTCTGGTGGCACACGCCTGTAATCTCAGAACTTGGGAAGAATAAAGATCAGGAGCTCAAGGTCATCCATGGCTACGTAGGGAGATAGATGGGAGATGGGGGCCAGCCTGAGCTACATGAGACCCTATCTTAAAAAAAAAAAAAAAAAAAAGCCAAGGACCAATTAGAATTTATCGAGTCTGTTAAAATCTCTATTCTCTAAACCTGTCCAGAGATTCTGCCTCTCCAGGTGTAAGCTTCCTCCTGGTATCTCATATTTCTCTTCTCTCTTCTCCTCCCTCCCCCACTTCTTCCCCCTTTCTTCTTTTTGTTGATTTTGGGGACAAGTTCTCATGTAACCAAGGGTGGCCTCCCACCTCTACCTTCTGAATGGCGGCATTAGAGGTGTGTGCACTCTCCCTGACCCCATGTGTGACTTGCACGTGTTCTCCAGGGGCTCTGAACCACAGCTTGAGTGAGGCTTCCCTGCTCTGCTTAGGACAGAGGGCTGTCAACAAGGTCCCTCCTCTGTGTCTGCAGTCTCCTCCATCCCAAGCCTTGCACCCAGACAGAAGAACAGCCCTTCCTTCCATCAGGACACAAATTGGCAGCTGCTTTTCAGAGGTAAGCACCTCTGTGAGGAACACATCTTTTGCCTTTCTGAACACTTCTCCTGCATGGGCAGAGGCAGGTCTAGAGGGGGACAGGTCAGGATGCAGGCTGAGAACGCACAGGAACACATCCTGGCTCTCCCACTCATCACATGGCCTCTATAAAATGGAGCTCATTTGTCAGGCCCCTACTTGGAAGGTTGATTTTGAGAATGAAACCAGAGAAAGCTCTATAAAACGCTTGACAGAGTTTGGCTCCTGGGCTAGGGAGGCTCACCCCAGGACGATGAGTTCACCATACTTGATGGGTTCCTCGCCTGGCAGTGCTTCTTCACCCGGAGAAGAGAGGATGCAAGAGCCCTTGCTCCCTGGGTGCTGGAGGTCCGAGGTTCGAGGGGATCCCACGTCAGGGTTTCCTTCCAGCACCATATTCTGAGCAGAGTGGGAGAGGAGAAAAGAACTCTGCAACATCCCACGGCAGCTCCTTTCAAGCTCGGGCTAACTGCAGGGCCCCCTAGGCCAAGGCGAGAGGGACCCTTGACACTTGTTATTGTAACTACTCTGCCTCCCCTAAACGGTGAGGTTGCTGGGATACCAAGGAGAGAGACTGGTGAGAGACGGCCAAGAAAGAACTGGCAAAGTCAGAGGGTTGGGATATTTGAGGGGGCCAGTGGACTACACCAACTTTGGATGGAGTTCGCTTGGCTGAGGGGCAGCCAGGACTTAAGGGACCTTACCTCTCAGACTTAGTTCCTGGCTGAAGTTCTTAACCCCAAGACCTCAGTTATGCCCTCTGTCAGGTTCTTGGGTCTGTGTGTTCATGCTAATCTTTCTGCCCCTGTGCAGGGCGAGGCCTCTGTAGGTCAATCTGTTCTCAATGACTCTCTGTCCTCCCAGGACTGCCCTCTCCTGCCTTTTCTCCTGCCACACTTCTCTTACCAGCCCGCCTTCCTCTATTCGCTTGTCTTTCTCTTGTTATCCACCTTACTCAGTCTCCTCATCTTGGCCTGGCACTGCAGGCAGGCCTCCAGATCCCTCCCGGCTGCGCGCCCCCTTCCTCCCTCCCTCCCTCAGGTGTCTGTCTGCCGTCCTCAGGCCGCTCGGGTCTCAGGAGGCCTGTCGGGGCGGCGCTCCCTAACCAGGCTTCCCCCGCAGCAGAGCGGGTCCCCCGCAGGCTGACTATTTAACAACCCCAACGCTGGAGAGTCTGCGCTGCTGCAGGCCCGTACCCCGCGCTCGGGACGGGCACAATGACGGCCCAGCGCATACGCAGATACACAGCCCGGCGGCCCCTTGCAAACACGCGCGCGCAGACAGTCCCGCACACCCCTAGCACCACCGGCGGTGCCCAGACGGGCGCAGCACACCCAGACCTGCTACCGCAGGGACGCGCCCACGCGCTAACAGCCACAGGCGCTAGCCCTCAGACCCGATCCCCTAACCTCGCCACCACCAGAAACGCAAACACGCCCCCCACGCACTCTTGGCGCAGCCCCCCTTCCCCCGCCCCTCCACCTCTCCAGCCTCACCTGGCGGCGCTCGGGAGCTCTCTGTGCGCTGCTCGCCCCCACCCGCCTCACCCTTGCCGCACCCCGGGACTGCTGCGGCGGGATGGGCTCGGCCCGCGGCTGCTCGGTGCAGCGTCGTCACGGGGACACTCGGGGCCTGGAGGAGGGAGTGTGAGCACACAAAGCTCCACGCTCCACCCCCTGCTCCCACGCCCCGCCCCCTCCTGCCACGCCCCCTGGAGGGCCCCGCCCAACCCCGAAGCTCCTCCTCCTGCGGCTTAGCCTAACTGTAGTCAGCGACGCCAATAGCTTTTTGGGGAGCCCGCACCCCTTTCTGAGCCTCGCCCCTGGAACAAATGAAGTCCCTCCCGCCATTCCCTCTGAGGGACTCCCTATCCGCTCCCGGCTGGTTGAGGGACTCCACTTGGTCTACAAGACCCCTCCCCTATTCCAGGCTCCCAATACTTCACCCTCCTTCCAGGGTCTCCAGGATTCTCCCGGAGACAGGAGCCTCCTTCTCACAGTAAACTAGAGACTCCTTTCCCCAACCTTAGGCTAGGGACTCCCCACCTCCTGCTCCAGGACCCCGCCTTCCATTGGGGAATCCACGGAATTAGAGAGAAGCCAGGGGCGAGCTGAGAAAAGCAAACTGCTAGAGGAGGCGGAGGAAGGTGCGTCACCCGCAGAAGCTGAGGAAAGCCACTGCGGTTGTCTTGAGTGCAGATCTGTCTCCCAGTTCAGCTTTTTCTCTGTAACCTTCAGTGGGCTCTGGCCTCCTTGGTGTCCACAGGCACGTGCCCTCCCCTCCCACCAGCACGCACCTATCCTTTGTAAAACCTCAAGGAAAGCCGACTTTGGGTGCTCAGTTCCTCTGGACCACACGCTTACAGGAAAATCTCTTCTGTCTATGCCTGGCTCTCTGCGTTGAATTTGAGAAAATTAAGTCCTTTAATCCTTGAGAGGCAGGTACAATTATTGCCTCCCCTCTACACCCCCAAGAATGGAAGAGATTTACAGAAATGGCTTTCAGAAGAGGAACCAAGAGGGGATCTGGCCTAGGGCTTTATACAGCTTAGCAAGTATTTTCGCACTATCCAACACCCTGGCTCTTGAGCTCCTGACTTTATTTCTGTTGTCTGTTTTGTTTTAGAATTTTAAAATCTGTTTTATTTTTAATGTATAGGAGTGTTTTGGCTCCATGTATGTCTGTATACCACTTGTATGCCTGGTGCCAACAGAGGCCAGAAGCTTTGATCCCCTAGGTTTGGAGTTACAAATGGTTGTGAGCCACCCTGTCAGTACTGAGAATTGAACTCAGATCCTCTGAACCACTGAGGCATCTCTCTCTAGTCCCTTTGTTTTGATTTTTGAGACAGGGTCTCACTGTACAGCCCCAGCTGGCCTGGAGCTCACCATGTACATCAGGCTGGCCTCTAGTTCACAGAGATCTGCTTTCCTTTGCCTCCCAAGAGCTGGGATTAAGAGCAAGGGCCCCAAGACTAATGAACTCCTGACTTTGCAGGTTGCCACAACCTAGAAGGATAGTTTATGGAAGGGTAGAAGCTCAGATGAGGCCTCTACTGATTAGTATCTCTTGGTCTGGTACAATATCCCAGTGGCCAAGTAATCCCTGAGTTTGTGCATTTGTCTTGAGACAGGATTCTATGCAGTTCAGGCTAACCTTGAACTTGAAGCTTCTGATTGTCCTGTCTCCACTTTCCAAGTGCTGGGATTACAGGTCTGTGCCACCACACCTAGTGTATTCAGTGTTTGGCATCAAACACAGTGTTTCATAGGTGCTAGGCAAGTACCCTGCCAACTGAGCTACACCTCTGTCCCAACCCCTGAGTTTGAAGTGTTTTTATGAGGAAATCAAAGACCTATGCACAAAAGAGATGGCCTGTGTCTTCTGTCACAAAGAATGAGTGTGGGGGAGGGGGGCTGGAGAGGTGGCTCAGAGGTTAAGACTGCTTTTCAGAGGTCCTGAGTTCAATTCCCAGCACCCACATGGTGGCTCACAGCCATCTGTAATGAGATCTGGCGCTCTCTTCTGGCATTCGGGCAGAACACTGTATACATAATAAATCTTTTTTTAAAAAATGTATACATAATAAACAAATAAATCTTTTTAAAAAGGAGTGAGAGTTTGCCCACTCATTCCTAAAAGGGAACAAATGTGATCTCCCTTCTAATTTTCCACATCCTCTAAGCCCACTACATCCACTCCATTAATTCCATGCCTAAAAACAGGTGAAAATACCAACTGCTTTGCCAACTGCTCTGACGCCCAGCAGCCAAAGAAATACACTCATTGGCCATACAGGAACCTCCCAGAGGTCTCCCCACTCCAGAAGGCTACACAAATCCCTCACTGGAGGATGGTTTCAATTCTAAAGGCCTATAGTATGGAGGCACTCCGACTCTTTTATTCCAACACTGTCTGCCAGAGAGGCCCTCATGACCTCAGTTTACATGTGAGGAAATGGAGGCCCAGAGAGAAAGGGAAGCATGCTCCAGATTTCACAAGTTTGAGCCAACCCCTGGAACCCCCATTGTTACCACCCCACACCAGTCTGCAGTAGAGGACTTAGAGGTTGACAGGACTCAGAAGGGGCTGCTTTCTTCTGGGATACGGGTCTGGATTATGATACTAGCATAGTCCAGGTATGGGAGTGTAAGGACTTGGACATTGCCAACTTTATTCCAGCATTCAAGAGGTTTTCTGTAAGTTTGGGACCATCTGCAAGTGGATGTCTATAAGTTTGGGGTCATCCTGGTCTATATAGCCAAGGTTACAAGTAAGATGTTATCTCAAGGCAAAACAGGGGTCTGGAAAGACGGCTTAGCGGTACAGTTCCCAGCACTTACATCTGTCTGTATCTCCAGCTCCAGAAGAACTGACACCCTCTTCTGGCCTCTGCACTCACATCCACATGCATACACACAGCCATATAAATTAAAATAAGTCTTTTTAAAAGAAAATCACAACAAATAAAAGATAACCACAACAAACTCCTGGCTGGGCGTTTGGGAAACACCAGGCTCTGCTAAAGCCTACACTGGAGGCCAGAGGGTGGGCTTGAAAAAGACAGGCCCCTTGGATCTGGGGATACAGAGCAGAGGAGGCTGGCCCTTACGTCTCATATGATCAACCCATCAGGAATCCCTGGGGGCAGGGTGGCAGCAGTGTATGTACTTTGTGCTCTGGCCACTACAGCTAATCCATGGACTCTTCAAGGTATTAGTGACATGGGAAAGCCTTGGAATTTATATGCTTTAGAAGGACAAGACTGAGAGAGGCTAATGACTTATGACTGGATTTGACAATCAGAAGAACAAAATGCAAGTATCTCTGTAGACTCTAACATGGAAGGCAGTGGGGCTCCTGGGACCCTGGTCTCTGGGCCTCTGGCTCACCTCAGTGACTCTAGGGAAATGTCCTGAGGTTGGTGAGGTCATCACACATACCAGAGAAGTGAAGAGAGATGAGGAAGATGGACGACTCAAGACTGAGTTGATGGTCTGGAGAGATGGCTCACAATTAAGAACACTTGTTGTGCCGGGCGGCGGTGGCGCACGCCTTTAATCCCAGCATTCGGGAGGCAGAAGCAAGTGGATCTCTGTGAGTTCAAGGCCAGCCTGGTCTACAGAGTGAGATCCAGGACAGGCACCAAAACTACATGGAAAAACCCTTTCTCGAAAACCCCTGAGAAGAAGGAGGAGGAGGAGGAGGAGGAGGAGGAGGAGGAGGAGTAGAAGAAGAAGAAGAAGAAGAAGAAGAAGAAGAAGAAGAAGAAGAAGAAGAAGATTTGTTGCTCTTGCAGAGGACCCAGGTTCAGTTCTCAGCCTCCATATGGTGGTTCACAACCATCTGTAACTCCAGTGGTACAGTGCTCATGAATCACCCACACTCCTGTAAGTCACTCCAATAAACTCATTAGTTCTGAAGCTAGACTTGACAGAATCTTTCTTTGATGTGTTGACTCCTTCTCTATATGAGTAAATAGACATTTATTTTATGCCTTATTAGAAAAGTTGGCAGGTGTGGTGATGCACTCCTTTAATCCCAGCACTTGGGAGGCAGAGGCAGGCGGATCTCTGTGAGTTCCAGGCCAGCCTGGTCTATAGAGTGAGTTCCAGGACAGCCACGGAGGGCTACACAGAGAAACCTTGTCTTGAAAAACAATCAGTCAAACAAACAAACAACAACAAAAGAAGAAAAAGAAAGTCACTCAACATGGGCTCTACCTTCTTTCACAAAGGCTCCCCGGTGGGACAGACACTCCTCTTTGGAATCCTAGAGTACCAGTTGCTCTTGTCCCAGCTTGCAGAGTTTTGAAGGGGAGATGTGAGGGGAAGTCGAGGGGACCTGAAGCTGCTGGGCCCCTTTCCTACCAAGCACTCGGCCTCTGTGGTGGGGTGTCTCTCAGGGAGACACGCTGTTGTTCTTGCCAGCACCACTGTCAAGCTCGGGGATTTCACTGGGCACAGAAGATGGTGATAGAAAAAAGGCCTCTGGGTCCCTCCACAGAGGACCTGACTTTATTTCCAGCAGGTTGTGGAGAAGTTCAAGGCTAAGAGCAATTTCAAAACCAGTGTGTCTGTGGGGAGGTGTTGCTCAGCAATCAGTGTTTCCTGCACAAGGGTGAGGTCAGAGGTTAGACCTCAAGAAACTAGGTGAGTGCCAGTTGGGCATGGTGATCCACCTGTAATTCCAGCTCAACAGAGGAGCCCCAGAGCAAGCTGGTTAACGAGACAACTGGCAAGCTCTGGGTTTGAGTCAGAGCCCCTGCCTCAATGTTAGGGCTGACAAGAAATGGAAGAGGATCTTAACATAAACCTGAGCCCTCGATATGCATGTGCGCACATGTGCAAGTACACCTATACATGTGCACCCACACAAGTGCAAAAACAAGCCCATTACACACACAAGGAAATGGAAAAAGAAAACCAAACAGTGGAGGGTTGGGAAAGGCAGTTCAGAGCAAGCTGATAGAATCTGGAGATGGATGCTACATAACAGACTGCCTGTTTGGCTGGAGAGAAATTGTAAGAAGAAACTGGAGATGTCTCCTGGAATCGGAAGGATCTCAAACACTGACTTAGCGGATAGTTCCTTCCAAGTAGTCTCAGTCTGGTGATTGGGGATCAGCTTATGGAGGATTTTACATTCTGGACTATTGTGAAAAATAATGGAGAATTAAACCTGCAATTAGAGGAGCTTTACAACCAGGTGTGGTCAAGGATAGTCGGTCAGAGTCCTACCAAGGCCATTGCCATCCCAAAAACGCCTAGGTACACAAGGTTGCTCCAGGGCGTGATAACAAAAGCTTCAAACACCGGTGACTTCAAACGTCATTTACTAAAAAGCAAGGGATGACAAGGAGCCCTGGAGATTATGGGGCAGGATGCAGAGTGATGAAACACATAACAGAATCTTCTGCTTAAAATTAAAAAAATAAAAATTATATATATATATGAAGGACAGGGGAACAATGAAGTATGCCTAAATAAATTGGAGGGAAATCGGGTTTCCTTTTTACAAATAGCAGTAACTGCTTCCTCGGTTCAAGTCTTGTTCTAAGGCAATGTGTTTTTGAGCTGTCAACAATAATTCTGAAAGGCGCCTATAATACCCGTTGTACAGAGGATGAATGAGGCCATCCTAACCTAAATCCAACTCTCTAATATGGATCAAGTCCACAGCCAGAAAGAGCAGCGGTCTGTCGGTTTGTTTCCACTCTAGACTTGGAATCACATTGCCTTTCATGAAACTTCATGAGAAAAAAGACCAGAGGGGCTCCCGCTTGGACTAACCTGCTCCATTTCAAACGCTAAGATGACACCCTGTCCGGTAGATGGCAACCCAGAGCACAGCTAACACCAGGCGCAGGGTAAGGAGCCGAAACTACAGACCCACAATGCCGTGCGGAGAATCAAGGTCCCGCACTCCTGTTTGGCTGTCTAATGTGGTGCCTGTGCGCGCTCCGGAGGGAATGCGTGTACCGAAACCATATAGGTTCTCTTCCTGACTTCAGGGCGCAAAGTTGAGATGTTTTCATTCCGTAACCCGCCGTTAGTTGGAGAGCTGTATGACTGAAACGAGGCTGCTCTTCGCTGGCCTCACTTACTCTGGCCTAACGTGAGGACCCTTGACCTCTGACCCAAAATGGCTGCGCTCAGAGCGTAGTTCTTGCTGCCCCAAGGCGAGCTAAGACAAAGTCCCGCATCATGTCGAAGCTAAGCCGGGTCACTCGGTCCCTCAAGAAGCCCGAGGCCGGCGGCGTGATCCGGACTATCGTGCGAGCAGGCCAGGCTATTCCTGGGCCCCCACTAGGTCCCATCTTGGGGCAGGTGCGGTGTCTGGAACCCGGCCTGGGGGACACGGGAGCGGGAGCCGGTAGTGGGAAGGGGCTGTGGTGCCGGAAGTCTCGCTTAGGACGGCCCCGCCATCACACCTGCAGGCTTAGGTCTGTGTGTTCCTTCCGTAGCCTCTTTGGACCTCAGCTTCTCCGACCCTTCCCCGGTTGGCTAGTTGCTGACCTTGCGGACGAATCGTCCGGACCCGAAGCTGTGGTCGAATCTGGGTAGACGTGTAGGAACACAGGGAAATGGAGACGAAGGAGGGACAAGGGCTCCTGGTGGTAGAAAGCCTTCAGTTCGCACGCTGAACTTTCTTTATGCCTTCCTCATAGCGAGGTGTCTCTATCAACCAGTTCTGTAAAGAGTTCAACGAGAAGACAAAGGACATCAAAGAAGGCATCCCCCTGCCGACAAAGATCTTTGTGAAGGTGCAGAGTCTCATTCTTCTACGCTCTTCCTTGGCGTTTGAAACCAGTCACCTGGGGTTGCTTCTCTGTCCCTAACCCGGTTGCCACCCTCCTCTTCCCACAGTCTTGCCGTATCTTGGCTCTTGTCTTAAATCTCACTGGGGCTTCCAGAGTAGAGCTGGCCTAGGAATAAAGATGGTAGGGATGTGTGCTATGATTTGTTTTTCCTATCTTGTGATATTAAAGACACCTCAGGAAGGCATGGTGATGGGAGGAGGAAAGGGACATTATAAATTCCTTGGACCTGAATAGAAAAACCAAGAAACTCTCATATGTCTTTTTTTCTTTTAAGCCTGATAGGACATTTGAGCTCAAGATTGGGCAACCTACTATTTCTTACTTCTTGAAGGCAGCAGCCGGGATTGAGAAGGGGGCCCGGCAAACAGGTGAGGACTAGAACGGGCACCTGAGATTGTGATGTTTCCAGAGAAAAAGTCGTGACGCCTGACGCTTCACTTGTTCTTCTTCCCAGGGAAAGAGGTGGCGGGCCTGGTGAGTTTGAAGCACATATATGAGATTGCCTGTGTCAAAGCTAAGGATGATGCTTTCGCAATGCAAGATGTGCCCCTGTCTTCTGTTGTTCGTTCCATCATTGGTTCTGCCCGTTCCCTGGGCATTCGTGTGGTGAAGGAGTGAGTATCCCGAGAGAGGTGTTGTGGAGAGGAAGCCCAGAAAGCTCCTAATTTGGGAGTAAAGTTGAGAAGGCCTATTATAGTGAAATAGTCAGGTTTAAAAAAATTTATGGGGCTGGAGAGATGGCTCAGAGGTTAATAGCACTGGCTGCTCTTCCAGAGGTCCTGAGTTCAATTCCCAGCAACCACATGGTGGCTCACAACCATCTGTAATGAGATCTGGTGCCCGCTTCTGGCCCACAGTCAAATAAATTAAAAAAAATTTATAGCATATATTAGTTATACATAATAGGTTTCATTATGACAATTTTATACATGTAGAGTTTTTGTTTTTGTTTTTTGGTTTTTTGTTTGTTTGTTTGTTTCAAGACAGGGTTTCTCTGTGTGGCCCTGGCTGTCCAAGAACTCGATCTGTAGACCAGGCTGGCCTTGAACTCAGAGATCTACCTGCCCCTGCTTCCAAGTGCTTGGGTTAAAGGCGTGTGCCACCACAGCCTAGCTACATGTAGAGGTTTTTTTTTTTTTTTTTTTTTTTTTTGAGCTGAGGATGGAACCCAGGGCCTTGTGCTTGCTAGGTGAGTGCGCTACCACTGAGCTAAATCCCCAGCCCATTACATGTAGAGTTTTTAAGTAAAAGAACCTAAGACTCTATCAGAAGGATATGGCTGAAGCCTCATTTGTTCATTTGGAATATACTTCATAAGCACCTGTTATGTGCTAGGCATGGTTCTGGACATCGGATATAACCAGGAGAAATGTATAATCCTAACATAGAGACAGAGCCATACATAGAGACTTAGACGGACATGTGGTCAGTGTTGTTTAAAAAAATGAATGGGCTGGGCGGGGGTGGCGCATGCCTGTAATCCCAGCACTCAGAGGCAGAGCCAGGCGGATCTCTGAGTTCGAGGACAGCCTGGTCTACAGAGAGAGATCCAGGACAGGCACCAAAACTACACAGAGAAACCCTGTCTCGAAAAACAAACAAACAAACAAACAAAAAAAAAAAATTTTAAAAATTAAAAAAAAAGAATGGCTGTCATGAGCAGAGAAAAGAGTTCCTGCTTTTATCTGGTGTGTCATGAGGACTCTTTGAGAGCGGTGACTTCAAAACAGCCCGGAAATGGAGGGTAAGGAGACAAATATTCCCAAAAGTGGGGAAATTACAATGAACAGAGAGGTAAGGGGCTGAAGCCACATTCCCAGGGGTCCAGGAGTCTTGTCTAGAGGCAGAGTGGGCTATAACCTAGGCAGGGAGCAGTCAGGGAGGTTCTGCTGAGTCCTCCCACCTTCTGACTCAATCCTAAGGTCTGCTGGCTTTGGATGCTCTCAGGAATTGTGTGCTTGAAGTAACTTGTCAAGTGGGAGAGCATTTGGCCAGACCATATCAGACAGGGGCAGGGACAGTCATGGGCCTCTAGCTGCTGGTGTCACACTCTACAGCAAGGCTAGTTTCGGCTGTTCCTCACAGGGAGTCGAGGAGAACACAGATGGCCTCGATGTTTCTTCAAGTCCTTACTTTACGGGGCACAGAGGTCAGATTCCTGCTTCCCCAGAGGAGTGTCTGCATAAGCCTGTGACTCCCTCATGTGAAGTGTCTGTGTCTCAAGGGAAGGACCAGTAAATCCCAACGGCATAGGGGAGGCCACAGGTTAGGACTTGAAGATGGGAACAAAGGTTGGGAATGCAGAGGATGTGTTATCTCAGACATCTCACCTTCTGGTTCCAGGTAGAGGAAACAGATGAGCAGAGGTGTGAGGTTGGGAAGTCCAGGGAGGGGGAAGAGGCAGGGTAGCTGGGGTCTGTACCAGGACCCATCACTCACTAGCCATCTTTCTTCCCCTGTAGCCTCAGTGCAGAAGAACTGGCAGCTTTCCAGAAGGAACGAGCTGTGGTTTTGGCTGCTCAGAAAGAGGCAGATTTGGCAGCCCGGGCAGAAGCTGCCAAGAAGTGACCCCAGCCTTCCACACTCTGGGATTTTGAAAGAAGAGGCCGAGAAGGGGGCCCACTGAGAAAGCTGAACCAAAGGAGAAGAAGGGGACTTCATGGCAGCATGATTTATAGTTTCCTGACTTTATATATTTCTATATGGCTGTGCCAAGGGATCAAGCTTGAATAAACATCGTTTGTGATCAACTCTCAGCTCTCTTGAGACTTTGGAGATGGGGACTAATACTGACAGTTACCGACCTTCGAAGGTGTGAGCTGCCACACAAGTGAACAGGAATCTTCTCCCTGTGTGAACACAGGCTCAGCCAAGCAAATTGCCATGCCCAGTGCCTTTGCTGGTTTTGTGTTGTTATATCAAAATAACCAAAGCTTAGTACTTTATAAAGAAAAGCTATCTATTTGTGTTCTAATTCATGCAGCTGTCTGGCAAGGGCTCTCTTGGCTCTATTCCAGCATGGTAAATTGGAAACAGTCACATGCATTGGGCCATCTGTGAGAGGTAGCCTCATGTAACAGTCCCTTCCTTAAAGCCAACATTAATGAAGGTGAGATTCCTCAGCACCTTCCACTAGACCCCACTTAAAAAAATAGATTTATTCATTTTCTTTTATATATGAGTGTTTTGCTTGCATGTATGTATGTGCACCATGTGCATACTTAGTGCCTTAGGGTTTCTATTGCTGTGAAAAAACACCATGATCACCACAACTCTTATAAAGGAAACATTTAATTGGGATGGCTTGCTTACAGTTTCAGAGGTTTAGTCCATTTTCAGAATGGCAGTATGAGGGTACAGCATCACGCTGGAGCTGGGAGTCCTACATCTTGCAGGCAATAGGAAGTTGACTGAGACACTGGGAGGTGTCCTGAGCATAGGAAACCTCAAAGCCCAACCCCAGTGACACACTTCCTCCAACTAGGCCACACCTCCCAATAGTGCCATTCCCTATGAGCTTATGGGGGCCAATTAAATCCCAACTACAACACTTGGTGTTTTTCAGAAGAGAGTATTGGATCTCCTGGAACTGGCTTTATGGGTAGTTGTGAACCACTATGTGGGTGCCAGGATTGAATCAAATAAGTGCTCTTAACTGCTGAGCAATCTCTCCAGCCCTCTATTTTTTGGGGTTTTTTTTGTTTGTTTGCTTGCTTGTTTTGTTTTGTTTTTTGAGATAGGGTCTTACTATGCAGCCCTAGCTGGCCTCGAACTCACAGAGATCCGCCTGCCTCTGCCTCCGAGTGCTGGGATTAAGGCATGCACCACCACACTGGGCATAGGCCCCATGTCTTAAGGATTCCACCACCTACCATACTAGGAACCAAACCTCCAGCACATGAGCCTCTGCGGAACATGTCATAAGATCTAGGATCTAAGTTGGGCCAGGTAGTGGTGGCGCACACTGGAGAGGCAGAGGCAGGTGGATCTCTGAGTTCAAGGCCAGCCTGGGCTACAGAGCAAGCTCCAGGACAGCCAGGGCTACACAGAGAAACCTTGTCTTGAAAAATACAAAACAACCAAACAAGAACAAAAGAGAGAGAGTAGAGGCCGGGGAGAAACCCTGTTCAGAGTTGAGGATGTAGTTTCCTGGTGGAGCTGTTGCTTATTTGAAGCCCCAAGTTCCATTCTGTGCACTAAAAAACAAGGAGGTTAATGTGTTCTTTCCCTGAGGGATGAGAGAAGGCAGAGTCCATGAGGTCCACAGACATTAAAGCTTGGGCACGTTGCTTGTCTCCCCTTAGAAGTCTATCTGTTGGGAAGTTTCCTCTCAAGAAACAGGATCCTGTGGGAGAGATCAGGTTACAGGAAGGCTTACATCTGGATACAGGGACAACTTTAGGCCTCCCTACTGAGTGGGTGTGTTTTGTTTTTGAGATCCATTATGTAGCCTTAACTGGCCTAGAACTGGCTATGCACACCAGGCTGACCTCAGAATCAAAGGTCTGCCTACCTTTCCCTCCTCAGTGCTGAGGTTAAAAGTGTGTGCCACCACACCTGGCTCCTTATTAAGGATGGTTATTTGTTGGCTTTTTAAAAATTGCTGGTTTTTTTATGCTATATTTTGTTTGCCAGTGTACTGAACGACATTTAGCAAATTTATCACATAAATTTAATAATTAAACATTGCAGACTAATATTGCAGTCATTACTGTGTTTTATTACATATGTATAATTCATTGCTGTGGGATGTCTTTCTATATGCTGTGAATACGTGTTGCTCTGATTGATTGATAAATAAAGCTGCATTGGCCTATGGCAGGGTAAGGTGAGGTGGTACATTTGAACTGAAGATGAGCCGAAGAAAGGTGGAGTCGGGAAAGACACAGCCCGCTGCCCAAGGAGCAACAAGGTGCCAGCAGACCAAAAACCCCACAGCCACCATGGCAACATATACATTAATAGAAATGGGTTGAGTTAAGTTATAAGAGCTAGCCTGACCCATAGGCCATACAGTTTGTAAATAATATAAGCCTCTGTGTGTCTACTTGGGATCAAGCAGCTGCCGGACGTGGGTAGGAGAGATTCATCCCAACCACAGGCCAGGCAGGACCAGAGAAACTTCTGGCTACAATCTATTATATACATATAAATATATTTATACATTCTATTAGCTATTTTCTTTCATTGTTGAGATTATAATTACATTATTAATTACATTATTTCTCCCCTACCATCCCTCCCTCCAAACCCTTTCATATACCCCACCTTGCTCTGTTTCACATTCATGGTCTATTTTTCCATTAATTGTTACTCTATGCATCTATGTATGTGTGTGTGTGTGTGTATATATATATATATATATTCCTAAATATAACCTGTTCAGTCTGTGTAATGTTATTTGTATGTATGTTTTCAGGGATGACCATTGGTGTTGGATAGCCAATGTGCTCTTCCCACTCTTGGCCTTCCTTAGTTGCCTTTGATTCTTTGTGTAAGGCTGAGGCCTGATAGGCTTTCCCTCATCCACCTTGGGATGTCTACTGTGTCGTCCTTGTTCTGCTCATGTTTAGGCAGTCATATTGGCAAGACTTTATGGATATAATCCTGAGGTTACTAGAAGACACAATCTCACAGTAAACTTTCTGATCCTCTGGCTCTTACAATATTTTCAGCCCCTCTTCTGAAATGTTCCCTGAGCCTTTTGTTAGGGCATGTTTTGTAGATGCAGCCATTGGGACTGGGCTCCACAATGCTACATTTTGATTGGTTGTAGTTTTCTGTATTGGTTTTTATTTGTTGCAAAGGGAAGTTTTCTTGATGAGGGGTGAAGACAACACTTATCTGTGGGTGTAAGACAAATGCTTAGATTATTGTTAGGGATGATGCTTTTAGCAAAGTAGTTGTAAGTTCTCTTCCAACATTCATGACTTCACTAACCCTGAGTAGCTGGCTAAGTTCCCAGGACCAGGCATTGTTTCTCTCTAGTTGAATGAGCCTTAAGTCCAATTAAACAGCTATTGGTTACTACCAATAGTTGTACCACTATTACACCCTTAGGTCTTGCTGGTCATTGATGTTGTTCATAGGTGTCATAGCTGGGTAAGACTGGGGTTCTGATTCCAGCACCCACATGATTTGTGAATCAAACTGGGCATCTAGCACATGTCTGTAACCTAGCTCTGAGGGTGGGGTTAGTGACAAGAGGATTATTGAGGCTTGCTGAGTCCCAGCCTTGGTAAGAAGGGTTATGAGCCCCAGGTTTAGGAGAGCCCTGCCTCCAAAGAAGAGTGCAGAATGATAGAGAGGAAAACATGATGCTCTCGGCTGGACTTCATGTGTGTAGTCCTGGGTACTTGAACACATATGTGTACACACATACATTTAAAATTTATACATTTTTAAAAATAAGGGGACTGGAGAGATGGCTCAGTGGTTATGAGCACTGGCCGCTCTTCCAAAGATCCTGAGTTCAATTCCCAGCACCCACATGGCAGTTTACAACAATCTATACCTGTGGTGCCATGGGCTCCAATGCCCTCCTCTGCTGTACATGCAGACAAAACACTCATACACATAAAATACATAAATAAATAATTTTGTTTTGTTTTGTTTTTCGAGACAGGGTTTCTCTGTGTAACAGTCCTGGCTGTCCTGGATCTTGCTCTGTAGACCAGGCTGGCCTCAAACTCACAGAGATCCACCTGCCTCTGCCTCCTGAGTGTTGGGATTAAAGGCATGTGCCACCACCTTCCAGAAAGTAAATAAATTTTCAAAAATAAAACAGAGATTGACAAAGACACCCAATGTCGACCTCTAGTTTCCACATGCACTAGCACACACGTGCACTCATATACAAATAGGTATACACACACACACACACACACACACACACACACACACACACACACGAGAAAGAGAGAGAGAGAGAGAGAGAGAGAGAGAGAGAGAGAGAGAGAAGGAAAGGAAAAAAGGGAAAAGAAAATACTAGGATTAAAAGTGTAGTGACTTCTTTTTCTACTTTTAACTTAGCAATTATTTAGACTCTTTTTCACTACCACCTTTCTCTAATAATTTGTGTATATTTGTGTCTGTCTGTATGAAGGCCAGAGGACAACCTTGAGTGTTGTTCCTTTGTAGGTTTCCATCTTGTTTTTTTCAACATTTTTATATTTTTTACTTTTAATTTATGTGCATATATGGGAGTACCATATGTACATGTGAGTGCAGGTGCCTATGAGAACCAAAGAAGGGTGTGGGATGCCCTGGAGCTGGAGTTACAGGTGGTTGTGAGCCACCTAATGTGGGTACTGAAAACCAAATTCAGGTCCTCTGCAAAACAAAGAGATGGGGCTGTAGGCAAGCCTGTAGAATTTTTTTTTTTTTTTAAGATAGGGTATCTCTGTGTAGCTTTGGAGGCTGTCCTGGATCTCACTCTGTAGACCAGGCTGGCCTCGAACTCACAGAAATCCTCCTGCCTCTGCCTCCCGAGTGCTGAGATTAAAGGGGTGTGCCACCACCGCCTGGCAGAACATTTTCTTAATTAGTAATTGATGGGTGAGGGCCCGGCTTACTGTGGGTGGTGCTATTGCTGGGCTGGTGGTTCTGGTTTTTTTTGTTGTTTGTTTTTTTTTAAATATTTATTTATTTATTTATTTATTTATTTATTTATTTATTTATTTATTATGTGTGCAGTGCTCTGCATTTATCTATCTATCTATCTGTCTATCTATCTATCTATCTATCTATCTATCTATCTATCTATTTATTATGTATACAGTGCTCTGTCTACATGTATGCCTGCATGCCAGAAGTGGGCACCGGATCTCATTCTAGGTGGTTGTGAGTCACCATGTGGTTGGTGGGAATTGAACTCAGGACCTCTGGAAGAGCAGTTAGTGCTCTTAACCTCTGAGCCATCTCTCCAGCCCCTGGTTTTATAAGAAAGCAGGCTGTGCAAGCCAGTAAGCAACACCCCTCCATGGTCTCTGTATCAGCTCCTGCCTCCAGGTTCCAGCCTGTGGTGATACTTTGTTCCCCAAAATATTGTGCACCCTAATAAACTTATCTGGGGTCAGAGAACAAAACAGTCACTAGATACAGAGGCCAGAAAATGGTGGCACTCATACCTTTAATCCTAGCATTCCAGAGGCAGAGATTCATCCTGATCTCTGTGAGTTCAAAGCTACACTGGAAACAGGCAGGCATAGTGACTCACACCTTTAATCCCAGGAAGTGATGGCAGAAAGCAAAATGATATATAAGATGTGAAAACCAGGAACTAGCCTGTTTAAGCTTCTAGGCTTTTGAGCAGCACAGTTCAGCTGAGATTCATGCTGGATGAGGACTCAGAGGCTTCCAGTCTGAGGAAACAGGATCAGCTGAGGAACTGGCAAGGTGAGGTTAGCTGTGGCTGGTTCTGTTTCTCTGATCTTCCAGCATTCACCCCAATACCTGTCCAGGTTTGGTTTTTATTAATAAGACCTTTTAAGATTCCTGCTACACCAGCCCTGTTTTGAGTTCCTGTCTTGGCTTCCTTCAGTGATGAATTATGATGTGGAAATGTAAGTCAAATAAACTCTTTCCTCTTCAGCTTGCTTTTGGCCGTGGTATTTCATTATAGCAATAGTAACCCTAAGTGGGACATCAGCCCTCTGTTTTTTTGGTTTGGGAATTTTTGTTGTGTATGTTTTGGTTTGTGTTTTGAGACGGGGTCTTGCTGTGTGCCCCAGGCTGCCCAGAAACTCAGGATTCTCCACCCTCAGCCTTTTGAGTGCTGTGATTGCAGTTGCACACTAGAATAGAATCGAAATTCCTCACCACCGTCTAGATGTGCTGGCAGGCTTCTCTCCAGCCACTTTGCTCTTGCTTGCCCCACCCACAGAACTTCGTTTCTATTTCTTAAGCAAGTCAAACACTTTTTTATTTTAATGTCCTTACACGTGCTTCCTGTGGGCTGGGACTCTTCTTTGTTCTCATATTTGAGGTGTTAGCTCAGCGTCACTCCCACAGAAGGTGGCAGTGGGAATCAGTGCCCAGTTACTCTGCCACCGTATTCTGGTTCCTGCTGTTAGTGTTAGTCAGACCTCATCTCACTTTTGTTATGTCCCCAGTACAGCCGTCTGGCCCAGGGATCTTGTTTGTTCAGTTTTCCCAGGACTGAGGACAGCTCCTGGCTCAGGCAGGTGTCATAAATATCCATCACAGGACAAGAGTACAAGAGTAGAGCTTGTACCGAACTCAGTCTTCCTTTTTGATTGTGTGTGTGAGCATGAGTGTCGTGGTGTGCATGGAGGTCAGAGGATAACTTATTAGAATCAATTCTCTCTTTCCACTGGTGAGACCTAGGGGTCAAACTCAGATTCCCAGGCAGCTAGCACATTTACCCACTAAGCAATCCTCTTGTGCCCTTGAGTTCAATCTTTCTGGCCCCCAAACTTAAGCTCTCCATGGTGGTTTGGATGACAATGGTCCTCATGGGATCATATATTTGAATGCTTAGTCCCTAGTTGATGGACTATTTAGGAAGAATTAGGAAGTGTGGCCTTTTTGGAGGAGATGTGTCAGTGGATGTGGTAGTTTGAATGCAATTGGCCCCCATAAGCTCTTAGAGAGTGGCACTATTAGTGGATTTGTTGGAGGAAGTGTGTCCCTGGGGGAGAGGGCACTGAGGTCTCATTTATGCTCAAGCCACGCCCAATGTCTCAGACCACTTCCTGTTGCCTATGAGTCAAAATATAAGAACTCTCAGCTCCTTCTCTAGCACCCCATCTGCCTGCATGCCACCTTGCTTCCTGTCACTCCAATAGTTGACTAATCTCTGAACTGTGAGTGAACCACCACAATTAAATGTTTTCCTTATAAGAGTAAGAGTTGCCATGGTCATGGTGTCTCTTCACAGCAGTAGAAACCTTAACTAAGACAGAAGTTGGTACCAGGAACTGGGGTTTTGCTGTGATAGGCGAGACCATGTTTCTGTTTGGAATAACATTTTGTTTGGAAGTTTGGGTTAGGAAAGCAGTGGAATGTTTTAAGCACTGTTTAATGGGCCATATTAGTAGGAGCATGGAAGACAGTGGTGCTAAGATTATTTGAACTGTGGGGGCTGGCTTAAGAGATTTTAGAAGAGAAGAATATTAATATATGGCCTAGAGATCATTCTTGTGATATTTTGGTGAAGAAAGTGACTACCTTTTACCCTTGGCCAAATAGTCTGCCTGAGGCTAAAGTGAAGAGTTTTGGATTAATTATGTTGGCAGAGTAAATTTCAAAACAGCCTAGTATAGACTCTGTCATGTGGTTATTAGTGATAATGCTAATGAATGTTTATAATGAAAAGGAACAAGCTGAGCAAGATAAATTACAAAATGTAAAATTTGAGGAGAAGAGGAGCACCATAATGGAGCTAAATTCTGTGTTTAAGGAGATAAACAGATTAAGAAATGGAATATAGGGAGTGGTGACCCCAGGGAAAGATCTCAGCCAGGGCTGGAGAGATGCCTCAGAGGTCCTGAGTTCAATTCCCAGCAACTACATGGTGGCTCACAACCATCTGTAATGAGATCTGGTGCCCTCTTCTGGCCTGCAGCCATATATGCAGGCAGAACACTGCATACACAATTAGTTAATTAATTAAAAAAGCTAAATTTCCAACTTGTGAAAAGGAAGTAAAGAAAAGCTTAGAGCTGGGTGTGGTGGTGCATGTCTTTAATCCCAGCACTCCAGAGACTTGTGGATCTCTGAATTTGAGGCCATCCTGGTCTCCAGAGCAAGTTCCAGAGCAGGAAAGCTTAGGCAGTGAGGAAACTTAGGCAGTGAGTGAAAACACAAAGTTGGTGAAGATGTAATAGAATGAGGGACCATTTTCCAGCCCCAGTAAACAGCAGAATGTGGCAGCTTTGGCCATGTGGTTCTGGAGTTAAGAAGAAAGGGGCTATGGAATTTGCCTCCAAGACTAAGGAAAGCCATTGAGACCAGGCAAGTATCAGGGATGTTCCTGAATGGAGGCCATTGCATGAAGTAGTGAAAGTGAAGCCTGGATTGCCTTGGAGATCCCAAGATGCTGGAGATGCCAGAATTATGGAATATCTGCTGAGAAGAGCTGCTAATAGGGAATGGAACCAGCCCAAGAGAGAGAAAAGTATGTTGCAGTCAACAAAGCTGAGGGAGTTGGAGATCTGAAGACTGACATCTTCATGGAGAAGTTCTGACATCCAACATGGAGATGCTGAGTTTGGAGTTTGTCCAGCTGGTTTTTGTCTTGCTTTGGTCCAATATTTCCTTCCCTGAATTTTGGAATGGTAATGTATATTCTGTGCAATTATATGTAGGAAGTATGTGATTTTTAAAAATATTTTATAGGGAATTATAGTTAAGAGATCGCAGAAGAGACTTTGAACTTTGGACTTTTAAGCATTGTTGAGACTTGTGATAGACTATGGGGACTTTAGAAGTTGGACTAAATGTATTTTGCAGTAGATAGTGTTACAAGCTTACGGAGGCCAGGCAGTGAAATGTGATAGTTTGAATGTAATTGGCCTCCATAAGCTCATAGGAAGTGGCATTATTAAGAGATGTGGCTTTATTGGAGTAGGTGTGGCCTTGTTGAAGGAAGTGTCACTGTGGAGATGGACTTTGAGGTCTTATATATGCTCGAGCACACCCAATGTCTCAGACCACTTCCTATTGCCTGCAAGTCAAGATGTAGGACTCTCAGCTACAACTCCAGCACCATACCTGCCTGCATGCCACCATGTTTCCTGTTATGATGATAATGGACTAGACCTCTGAAACTGTAAACTAGCCCAATTAAATGTTTTCCTTTATAAAAGTTGCTGTGGTCATGGTGTCTCTTCATAGCAATAGAAACTCTAACTAAGATACTTGGTGTGGGCTTTGTTTTGGGGTCTCTCTCTGCCTCTATCTTGCAGATCAGATGTAGGCTCTCAGCTACTTCTCCAGCATCATGCCTGCCTGCCTGCCTGCTGCCCCTCTTTGAGCCATGATAGTCACGGACTCACCCTCTGTAACTCTGAACTAGTCCTCAACTAAATACTTTGAGTTTCCTTGGTCATGATGTCTCCTCACAGCAAAGAACAGTAACTAAGACACCCTCTCTCATGCACTGTGTCCCCAAAACATCAGTTACTCTCAGATTCTGAAGTTCCCCACCACCCAGGGGGGGTTCAGTTTGTCTGTCTGTTCTAAGGTGATGATGCTCAGTCACAGGGCCTCACCAGCCAGGAATGGAGCAGCTACTTCTCTTGCCAGCAGGTGGCAACATTGCCTTTTCTAGTTTTATATTCCTCACCTCAGGACCAGGTGGTCTGGCTGAATCTCAGGGTGGGTGGTGGCTCAAGTCTGTAATCCTAGCTCCTGGAGGCTGAGGCAGGGAGATCTGCAGAAGTGCAAGGCCAACTTGGGCTACTACATAGTGGACTCCAGGTTGGCCTGGGCTGAAGAATGAGGAGCTGTCTCAAAAAAAAATAAAGAAGAAGAAAGAAGAAGAAGAAGAAGAAGAAGAAGAAGAAGAAGAAGAAGAAGAAGAAGGAAGAAGGAAGAAGGAAGAAGGAAGAAGGAAGAAGGAAGAAGGAAGAAGAAGAAGAAGAAGAAGAAGAAGAAGAAGAAGAAGAAGAAGAAGAAGAAGAAGGAACAGCGGCAGCAGCAGCCGGTGGTGGTGGTGGTGTTGGTAGTGGTGCACACCTTTAATTCTAGCAGAGGCAGAGAGGCAGACAAATCTCTGAGTTTGAGGCCTGCCTGGTCTACAGAGCAAGTTCCAGAACAGCCAGGACTACACAGAGAAACCTTGTCTCAAAAAACAAACAATCAAACGAGGGACAAGGGGCACTGGGAAGTGGGGCAAGATGTAAATACAGTAAGTATCTGTAATTTTATTTTAAAACAACAACCAAAAACAAAACAAGACAAGACAATTCAATGCTCAGGAGGCAAAGGTAGGTAGAGCTTTATGAGTTCAAGGCCAGTCTGGTCTATATAGCAAGTTCCAAGCTAGCAGGGGCCTGTTACAACAAACAAAAAACTCAAAGGCAAAATAAACAAGAAATACACAACAAACAAAATATACACTATTGTCACCTGCTGCCAAATATCAGGGAAGTGTTTCTTTTTTTTTCTCACAGAAGTTTCATTTCCTAAATTCACCCCTATTTCTTAAACTTTTAGTTATTAGTTGTAGTAGTATACATAGTGTGTATGTGTGTGTAATGTGTATGTAGTATGTGTTCAGTGTGTGTGTAGTGTATATGTACAGTGTGTGTGTATGTATGTGTATGTGTGTTGTGTGTGTATGTGTGTTTTGTGTGTGTGTATGTGTGCGTGTGTGTATGTGTATGTGTGTTGTGTGTGTATGTGTGCATGTGTGTATGCACACAGCCCTGAGTGTGTCCTGGAGTGCATTAGAAATCTGAGGAGTTTTCAGAGGTCAGTTGTCTCCTTCCATCAAGGATTAAGTGCAGATCATCAGCCTGGCACAAACACCTTTATCCATCTCGCCACCTCGATGGTCCTGTGCTGAGGAGGGAATGGAGCTAAGTCAGGGTCCTCTTGGGGATGACAGTGCAGCTTTTGGCTCTACCATACACCCCTCAAAGGAGGGAAAGGGTGTCAGGTCCCTGTGAACACCTTCCTTTCTGTAAGGGAGGGGCCTTCTGAAGGGCCTGACTCTGCAGCTGGACTTTGGAATGAGAGGAGGCTAGGCCTGTTTTCAGGGCCATGCTTCTGTGTTTCTGTGGAAAGATTGACCTGGACTTGTCATCCTTTCCTTGAAGAAGAGGCTAAGTCTCCAGTCACCACTGCCTTGTAGGTCAAAACAACCTGAGTCTTTTCTTTACTTCTTGAGTTGGAAGAGTCTTCTGTCCAGTCCTAAAGTGTCTCTTGGCTGCTTCTGTCACTGGCCCCACTTTACCCTTGACAAAGTGGAAGCTTTAGGCCACTCCAAAAACAAGTGGTCAGAGTACAATATGAATCCGGGTCTTTCTACCTCCTGACTTTATTTGTCTGCCACTAACTGCACCCTGTGCTATTGCGCCTTTGAGTTTGGAGTCAGACACCATAGTTTGAAATTTTCTCCTCCACTGACTTGTGACAACTCTGTTCTATGTTGCAGACTTGGGGAGGGGTCAAAGGAGAGGATTACTTGGGCCCCTGCTCCAACCAACATTGCCCTTCTTGGGGAGTCTGTGATGAGATGGCTTTTAGAGCCAAGAGAACAGCCAAGACTGGGTGTGTGTGTGGATGTTACTCACCTGCACCTCTCACTAACTGGGGGAACACCCATCATCTAGTTGTTTGTCAGTGAAATGGAGCTATATAGCAGTGATGTAGATATTTGCTAACTGAAAAGCCCTATGTGAGGATAACAGGTTACAGCTTCCAATGTAAAGGTCTAAGGCTTCACAAGGAAATCAGTATCCTGAAAGATTGGGCAGGAAAAGACCAGAAACTTTAAACCCATATCCAGGACCAACGCCAAGCTGGGTCCTCTTGTCTATCCCCAGGCCCTCTGGTCCCATTATACTGTGAACACTGTAAACCCAGGACAGAGTGAAGACTCCAGTGTCTTCAATGTAGTGTCTGCTTCAGACAAATGCTCAGTCTTTAGCACAGTGTGGGCCACACACTCAAGGTTCAGAGCAAATGGAGAAATGGACAAGTTCATGAAGAGATGTCAGGGCTTAGAGGAGAGTCAGCCCACGCCTCCCACCCCAGGGCTCCTGTCTGAGCTCCTCATGCTCTCTCCTCCCCACCCTTCCCTTTTCACAGTAGAGCAGGACACCAAAGTACCAAAAAGGCAAACTGGACTTTATTATAAAGTTGGCTACAAAGTCACCGCAGCACCACGAGGTGGCCACCTGGGCAAGCCCAGGCAGTCTGGCGGCCGGGTGAGTCCCGCACCAGGTACACGCACTCGTGCAAACACACGTGTGACGGCAGATCTGCCTTCCTCCATCGGAAAGGAATGTAGCGTCTCTTCGCGCCCCCCACCCCAGGCGCGGGGCGCAAAAGTCACAGGAAGGGCCGCCAGGGCGGCAGAGTCCGTCGGAATTGAAATCCCGTTACTGCTTTGTAGAGAATTCTACGTGGGTGTCAAGAGCCCCTCGGGGCACAGGCTAGCCCCAGGTGGGCCATGCCTTTCCCCCACCAAAACCCAGAGGTGGCTCGGCCCCTAGGAGTGGAGAACTGGCCCAGGCCCATGGGGCAGCGCGGTGGGGAAGTGAGACTCCCCCATTCTCCGCTTGAAATCCATTCAAGGAAGCTCACTACGAGTGAATACAGATTGAAATGGAAACTGGGATCGCTCGAAGTCCCTTGATTTTAAAAAGTTGCTCCCCTCCCTTACCCTCCCCCCCCCCCCCTAAATCCTTCAGGGCCTGGAGAATCAGATATATCCCCCTCTGGCCCCCAGAATCCCCCCAACAGTCCCGGGGGGGGTGGAGAGCGGCTCCACGTCTTGATGACAATATGCCATACTTGACGACGTTAAGTCACAGACTTATTCAAAACGTTGGTTCCCCTCCACTTCCATCTGTAGGAGAAAGAGAAGCGGGGGGTATCAGTTAAGCCTATTAGGGAAAAGCGTCCTTGGGCTCAGGCTGTGGTACAATGCTGATACATAACATGGGCTTCAAATGTGCTGGCCCACTGAGGAAATGATCCTGAGAGTCTGCAGACAGGGGCAATGTGGACATATGGAAGGGAACTGTAAACAGACAGCACTGGGCCACTGGGATGGAGCTACCAACTTCTACCAACTGTTGCTCTGCCTCCCCTTTAGGGGAAGCATCAACTTCCATCCATTTTTGTATGACTTAAGAAAAGTTTCTTAACTCTGGGGCCTTGATTATTTTCATCTATAAAAGGGGGTGGTGGCTGGTCTAGGTCCCTCACAAACTTTCAAGCTTTTGCCGTTGTCCATCACTTTATCCCATATCACCTCCCCTGCCCACCAGCTCTACTAATCTTTCACACGAAGTTTTACATTGTTCTTACCCTCACTACCTCCTCAGTGATAGATTATATTGTCCACTTAATAAATCTGAGGTTCAGAGAGTGGAACTGATTTACCTAATCTACCCAACATCTGATTGAAAGGAGAGGGACTGGAGCTCTTGGACATGAGGCTGGACTCACCTTCATGGAAGCTGTCTTGAACTTGGCTCTGGAGTTGATACAACTCATCAGCAAACCCTTCGTAGGGGAACGTTGAGACACCTGTCTCAAAGGCGGTTTCATAGGTGGCCAAGTCCTCCAGGAAGCTGTGATCTTCTGGGGACAGGTTGTTGCAAGGTGACAGGGCCCCTCCTGGGACCTCTGCCTCAGGATCCCCTGAACCCCATTCCCCATTGGGGTCTGGAGTAGAGAGATCCATGAAGATGTCTTCCACTGGCGTCTCTTCCAGGAATAAATGATCAGGGTCAACCAGGAAGTCCAGCTCCTGGCATTTCCAGGGCTTCAGATCCAGGCTAAGCACAGGGGGTCCAGCCCCTGACAGGGACAAGTTGGGGTTCAGGGGCTCCAGTCCTCCAAGTGGCTCCAGCCCCCCAGTGCCAGCCTCAGCTGAAAAGGGCCGGTCCATGCCTTGAGCCAATTGACTGATCTGCTGGATGAGACGATCTATCTCATTTTGCTCTTTCTCAGAGTACTGGAAAAAACTTTGCTTGACTGGAGAGGCCTCAGGTGTGAGCAGGCCTTCAGGCACCAGGGGAACATCCACAGAGAGGGGCCCCCGGAGCTGAGCTAGGGCCAGGAGTGTGCAGTCCCCATTACCAGGGCTGCTAGGACTTGGGGGCAACTTCTCATAGAGAAAACTGCATCCCTCCTGGGCGAAGTAAGTCTTGGTAGGATTGGGGCTCAGTTGCTCTGGGAAGGTTTGGCTGGGACTGTTTAGATGTGCTTGGAAGGCTGTGCTGGGAGGAGTCAGCTGCTCATGGGCAGGGCTACCCAGAGGTTCTGGGAATGTGGCAGTGCTGGGAAGCAGCTGGTCTGGGAAGGTAGAGGTGCATGGAGTCAATTGGTCTTCATAGCTTCTGGCTGAGGTTTCGGTCAACTGTCCTTGCAGTGAACTGGTCAGTGGGTCTGGGAAAGTTGCACTGCTGGGTGTCAATTGATCAGAGAATGTCATGGTGCTTGGAGTCAGCTGCTCTTGGAGAGAGCTGGATGGAGTGGGCAAGTGAGTCTGGAATGGTTCATGGAGGCTGAAGAGGAAGGCACAGCCTCCTGGCTGGTGGGGTGTGTAAGGTGGAGTACACACCAAATCCTTGCTCAGGTCTGCTTGGAGAGAAGGCTCAGGCCTAGAAGGGAATGGCAGGTAACTGAAGTCCAGCTCTTTGGGGGGTTGGGGAAGCTCTTCTGATGTTGAGATCACACCTAGTTCAGGTGCCCTGGGGAA
Source organism: Onychomys torridus (assembly GCF_903995425.1). Taxonomy (NCBI): domain Eukaryota; kingdom Metazoa; phylum Chordata; class Mammalia; order Rodentia; family Cricetidae; genus Onychomys; species Onychomys torridus. The sequence continues at coordinate 124,774,693 of NC_050443.1, forward strand.
GGTGGTGCTTCTGGGACGCCCCAGGGCTGGCATAAAGACTGGGTTAGGACACTGCTCCCGGGAGAAGACGTTCTCGGGGAATGAGGGCAGCATGGTTGGTGTTCCTAGGACGTAGGCTGCCCGGGTGTCTTCAGAGCTGAGCTGCTGTCGGAGGCTCCAGGCTTCCGAGTCACTGCAGAGGAGAGAAGCAGTGGCTTGTGAGGCGTTGCTGTCCTGTTAGCAGAGTCATTGTCCCATTCTCTCCACGCTGACCTCAGCTCCTCCTCCCCTCTCCACCACCCTGCATCTTACAGCTTACCTGATAGGATAGTTATTGGCAGTAATAGGGCCTTCTGGACCTTCTGAGTACAGCATGCAGTAAATCCATGCCCAGCCTCCATGCTTGGCTTGAAGTCTCACTACCATTTCTGCCTGAATATCTCCACTTTCAGCCACTGGGGAGAAAGAGAGATACAGGGTTAGCAAGCCCATCAGGTAACACCACCTACACAGCCACCTTTCTCACCTCTACACTGGACTGAGGGAGCGGTGAATTTTCTCTTCTGACTACCCTAACCTGGACCTCTAGGCTCCCCACCTTGACCTTATCACTCAGTGTTTCTTAGCTCTCTCCTATATTGCCTTGACTTCTCTCACCCCAAAGTTGACTATAGCCTCCAAAACTGCTGGACTCAGTGTCTCCTCAACATCAGTGTGGAGCAAGCCCATTCCTGGTCTATCTCCCATGCCTCTGCCAGCTTCCTGTGTTATCCACGGCCTCTCAGGACACTCACACAGGCGGTAGTGTTGAGAAGAAGCGTGGGCCAGGTCCTCAGGGTGTAGCAGTCCATACCATGATTTACAGAGCAGTTCGCTGCGCTCAAAGCCCAGGTAGATTAGAACACTGGGAAGGTGGAAAGGGTGAGGTCAGCTTTCTGTTTTCCTTACTTCACACATGCACTTCACTCCCTCCCAGGTTCTCTGCCCACTCAAGCCCCATCCTCCCTGTCCTGGATCTAAGGTCAAGAGTCTAAGGTGCCCTTCTTTCTGGCCTGCCTTCTTACTGGAGTTTGAATACTCTGGGCTTACCTTTCAGAGATGTCCAGGAGGGCTAGGTCCTTAGCATGCCGACTCTGGAACATGGCCAGGAAGAGTGAAGCAGGACCAGGGCCAGGGCCAGGGCCAGGGCCAGGGCGGGGTCTTGGCTCCAGTGGGGCACAGAAAGCTGTGAACACGGGGTTTCCTGCCCAGTAGGCCCCAGGTGGGTGAGCATGGAATCGACCTCGAATAAGCACCAGTTTGTTGCCTGCACTCTGGCGCCGGAGGGACTTGGAAGTGTTGAATCGGCAACGGAAAAGGCGATCTAGGTGAACAAAAAGAAAAACTGACTAAGAGGCACCAGAGGAGCCGTAGACGGTTGGAGCAGGGAAACAGAGGAGCACTCTGCAGAATGGGGAAGCTCTTACCAGCCTCCAGAGCAGAGGGCATGGTGAGCTGCTGGCGAACAGTCAGATGGTCAGCAGGGTCAATGATATCGTAGATACTGTCACCCTGGGCAACCAGGTCCACCTAGAAGAATGAAGGGAGAGGTGGTCATTAGTGAAGGCAGCAAGAGCCAACCTGTGACCAATAGCTTTGCTCAGGGCAGACCCCCCCACCCCACACACCTCCAGTAACTCAGTGTCTCAGCAGTAGAAAGCTCATTTACCCTTCCTATGCCACAACCTAAGATGCAAAGACTTTCAGTACTCACCATTGAGTGGCCCAGATGCTCGCTCACACTCTCAGACAAGTACAGCAACTTCCCCTCAGCTGTGAACACAAGCAGAAATCCAGGGAGTGCTGCCACGATGTCTTCAAGCTCTTGAGCTGAGAGAAGCCCCGTGGGGCCAGCCAGAGGAGCGCCTGCAGGGTGAGAAGATACAGTGAGTCGGGATAAGACTCGGGTACAAAACAAATGAGGAGAGCGTCATCTGAGTCTCAGAGCAGACACAGGGAATTCTCACAGACCTAGCTCTGAAAACACCTGTTGACCCTAGGCTTGTGGATTTTGGCCAGAAAACCTGTTGCTAGACCCATCTAGCCAAGGAGCCCTCAGACTTCCAAACCCTGCGGGAACCTCAGCAGCCCTGGGCTGTCAGCACTATGGACAGAGCTCTCCCGGAGGGGATTGGGGTTCAGCACCGCGGACAGCACTCTTTGCAAAAAGACGGCTGTTTTAAGCACCGCGGACAGCAGCACGTACGCGAGCTGGTTTCAGCACCTCGGACAGCGCCCATTGAGCGAGGAAAGACCCTCTAAGAATTTCCTAGCACAGGCAGCTCTTGCCCAGACTTTGCCTTTGCAGGCTTTCCCTGCAGCTTGCCAGGCTTCCTTCTGTCCACTCCCCGGATTCCTGGAATGCCTCTGAGGCAATGGGAACCTGGACCGTTCTGTTTTAGCTCTCCATCTCCCACAAATCTAGTGCTAGGACCATCGTTCAGGCTAGTCTAGACCGAACTCGGGAGAAAAAGTAGGAAGTCCGGAGTCCCTCAAGTCCCTTCTCTCCACAGTCTTCCAGCACGCTGTCCTAGACAAGCGGCAGTTTCAGCGCGTTCCCTCAGCTCCTCCATCCCTGGTCCCTGTCAGCTCTGGTCTCCGAAAGCCCAAGCTTGCTCACCTCCAGCAAAGAAGACACCCTTGCGAGTGTAGATGCAGGCAAGACTCATAATATGCAGGTAGGACAGCCGGACCTTGTCCGCTTCAGCCAACGGCAGCAGTTCCTTGAGGTTCCGGATCTCGGCGTTGATCTGGTCGCGGCGCGCCTTGGAGGCGCCCTTGGTGGATCGGTACATGACTGCCGGCTGTGGAGCTCCAGCTCCGGCTCCCGAGCACCTGCGATCCTGTTCCGATGCACCGGAGGCTTCCTCTTGCTTGCTTCCCAGTCTTTCGCTCAGGCTCTCGTTCGCTCCCGCTCCACTCCTGGGCTCCGCTCGGCAGCGCTGCCCCCCTCGCCTGCCTCGATCCGCCTTATATAGCTCCTGGCAGGCGTGGGGGGCTCGTTTTAGAGACGGAGGGGGGAGCGGGAGGCGGGAGGCTGGGCTAAAGCAAGCTGCAGCGGGAGCCACTGGCTGGGGAGGGGGGGCGCTCCTCCTCCCTCCCTGGCTCCCTACGTCATCTTGTGACGTCGAACAGGAGAGGGAGGGGGCGGGGGAAGGGGGGAGAAGGAGGCTGCGGAGGGGGCCGGCTGGCGAGAGCTGTGCAGAGCCAGGCGTGGAGTGCAGGGACCCAGGTTTCCCATTGCATTCCATCGAGAGGGGGGACAGTGCACGGGTTAGGGTGGGCTGAAGCCCTCGACCGGGGAGTTTGCCAGAGGTCTAGGACCGGCGGATACCAACACTGATTTTTTTCTAAGGAGGCAAAGGACAGGAAGGGGAAGGGACCTCTGCGAATTTGCCTCTATCTGCCGCGCAAAGATCAAAGTCACATGAGGAACTTTCCTTAGGTTTGGGGAACGGGGTAGGTCACAACCGGAGGTCCTTGCTGGGGTCTATTCAATCTGAAAATCCCTTAGCCACTTTCAAATAAATAATTCCTTCCTCCCCTCCAAGCCCTGGCCTGATGGTCTAAATCTCTAGGATGCAATGGTATTCCTGTGAGGAAGAGACCAGATGAATTCGGCCTTGATCATATATCCAGGGCAGCATAGGGACACCTTATGTTAACTAACTAACCTTATTAGTCACCTGTAGGGGAAACTGAGGCAAGGACCCAGGGCCTGGTGAGGATCTGGATCTACATTTGGGCCTCCCCGCACCCTCTCCCGCTTGCCAGCCCCCGGAGAGAGCTGTTCCCCCGCCCTCTTGCGAGCCCAGTCTCTCGGGCGGGCTGGGGGCGGGGGCGGGGCTGGGGGAATCCCAGCTCCATATTAGGACAGGAATCCTCCGGCGGCGGCGGCGGCGGCGGCGGCGGGCGGGGCCAAGCGGCCTCCGCACTGCTCCCGAGAGCTCCCCCACCGCTCCGGCGAGGAAGAGGGGGAGGCAGCTAAGAAGCCAGGGTCTGCTGAGTCTCCGTGACTGCTGCACCTACCTAAGACCCTTTAATTCTGCCAGGCTCCCCTTCCCATCTCCCTCCAATTCTTGCTCCATTTTTAGCGCCAAGCTCCTCGTTCTGCCTTTCCACTCTCCAGTGTGTGTGTGTGTGTGTGTGTGTGTGTGTGTGTGTGTGTGCGCATTTCCTTTTTTTTTTCTTCCTCTACTGAATGTTGGGAATTTGTGGACCCCTAAACCCCTGAATGTTGGGAATTTGTGGACCCCTAGACCCCTGAAAACTGCACCTTTGGTCTAATTAGCTATTTCTGTCCGGCTTACCTCCCTCCATAGGGTGGCCTTTGCGTCACCCCGCCCCTCTCTCTAGTCACTATATGACTGCTCTCTACAGAGGGAATGGGTGCCCTTTATTTTTATCAGCCTCACAAAAGGAGAAAGCGATGGTCTATTGAAACTTTTTGCCTGAAATTTCATTTAGAGTAGGAATGTGTAAAAACACTTTTAGGGCTGGAAAAAAAAAGAACATTTAAAAAGCTGGGGATAGGGACAGAAGTCACAGAGGTAAAAATGAACTTTGACACCAAAGAGAAAAGTTTGTGGTCAAGAAAACCCTCATTCCTCCTGGAAAGGGGTGTTTGCAAGAGAAGCAATGTGGAGTGAGGAGAAGGGGGTGTTGGGAGAGGGTGCATTCAGGAATGGGACTATGACTTAGTAGTAGAGCACACTTTTAGCATGCTCAAGGCTTGAGTTCAATCCCTAGAGATGCCAAAGGTGAGAGGTGGGTGGGTGGGGAGATGGGGGGGGAGAGAAGAGGTGCATGGTTGTAGAGACCCTTTCCTGGTGTTTTGTTCCATTTTGGTAGAGATAGAAAGCATCTACTTAAATCATCACGTGGCAAGTGGATTTGTTTGTTTCTTACAGCTGAGGATGGAACCAGGGCTTTGTGCACGCTGGACAAGCATTCTATCACTGAGGCTCATCCCTAGCCTGTCTTCCTTACAGACAGATGCTTTAAGCCTCGGCTAGCGGACATTCTTGGTATCTCCTCCATAATAAGTTGTCTCTGCTGGGTCCTGCTGGTCTCCCAAGCAGTTGGAGCAGCCCTGGGAAAACGCCGCATGGTGGCTACTGTCCGTGGTGCTGAATATTGCCTTGCCAATCAGATAGGCCATGGCCTGCCTGTTACATCAAAGCAGAGGTGGGCCTCGTGATGGACAAGGGTGACAGGATGCAGCTGCCATCCTCTTCCCTGAGAATATATATGGGCTATTTACGGGGGTGGGGGTCAGAACTTCTGTAGGAAATAGTTGAGCTAGGGAAGAGAATTAGGCTTAAGGGAAGACTCCTTGGCTTTTTCCACAGGAATGGACTAGGGATAAGGAACTTCGGAAGGGGAGAAGGGTCTAGAAAGGGACATGGGAGGGGGTAGAGGAGGGATCATCCTAGTTTGACTACTCTGATTCAAGTTGAGAAGCTCTGTGTGCCCCCAATGTCTCCTCTCCCCAGGCCAGCTCCCACTCTTCTTGCCTCCCACCTCCACGAAACTATTTTTAACTGTGCAGAACCAAAAATAGCCTGGCAGCAGCTTCAGGCCGTGGGAGAAGAGCTATTTATATCACCAGTGACGGTTCTGAAATAGCAGGCAGGAGGAGGGGGCGGCTGGCACGCTAGAGAGCTCCTGGCCGCTGCTAAAAATACTGTCAGTATGAGTCATCCTGGCCTGGCTGAGTCACCCCACTCTCTCCCCCCAAGCGGCAGGCAGCGGCAGCAGCAGAACAGAATTGGAAGCCTGAGATGGGGGAGGCATCACAGCCTTTTGTTATGGGAAAGTGGGCAAGGAGTGAGTTGAGAAAGGGGCTTTGGGGGTCTGTGTGTGTGTGTGTGTGTGTGTGTGTGTGTGTGTGTGTGTGTAGATGTGGGTGTACAAGAGATTCCCAGCAGCTCTGCCCTCCTGCTATAGGATGCTTGAGCAACTGAAGGGGAGGTGTGTGAGTATGTGTGTGTGCATGTGTGTGAATGTGTATGTGTGTGTGTGTGTGTGCGCGCGCGCGCGCACACGCGTGTGCATGTGTGTATACTTGGTTGAAGCTGTGTTGCATGTTCTGTGTCTGCATTCAAGCCTGTCTGTCTGAACACACTTGTCTATCTGCATCCATGTATTTGTTTGCATGTGTTTTGTAGCTGGGCTCTGCATCCTTGTGTGTCTACACATTTGCCAGTACCTGCATCTGTGGTTTTGATCTGTCTGTGTTTTTCTAAGTCTCTACCTTCCTGTGTTGCATGTGGTTTTGTATTTGGTGCTTACATATGTTTATTTTATAGCTCTCTGTGTGTCTGCATCCATATCTGAGCCTGCCTTGGGCCTTTCACATAGCATTAGATGGTTTGTATGGATCAAATGCTTCCCGAGACTCGGTGCTCTGTCCCTTGTCCACTCTGATACCATTTGCTGGTTTTTGCACCATCTGTCCTTTGCTCACCTCTCTCCACCAAGCATCTTTCTTTCTAACTCTTAGCCTCTAATCATTTGCAAAGGCCTCTCTGCTGCATGCAGTCTCTGCAGTGGAGAAAAACAACCTGACAGGAACACTCCCCTTTCTCTGGAACCATCCCGGATCTTCTCTGGCCTGCAGGAGTGAGTGGTTTTCCATCACTCCATATTTGGGGAGCTGAGAGAAGGGCTTTCTTTAGTTCTAAAAAAGATTGCTGGTGTGGGCATAGGCATGTGTAGCACGCACATACACACAGAGACACACACACAACTGAGAGAATGAGAGAGAAAAAAATATCAAGGTCCTTCTTTACTGAGCAGAGCTCGCATCTGTTGCCATGGAAACCCACCCACTCCTTCCCCGAAAAATCACCAAGAAGAGGTGATGGCATCGAGAAGGGATTGGCTGATTCCTTTCTTTATTTTTTCCGAAAAAGGCCTTTTTATAGCAAGAACAGGCCATGAAGATCCCTTGCTCCTGTCTTGCATAGCTTTATTGGGGCTCTAGAGGGACATCACCCCTCAACCCATATTAAAGAAGTGATGTATCTTTTTCAGAGATTTTCCAGGAGGAAGACCTCCTGAGGAGTTGGAAGGTGGGTGGAGGATTTGATTCTTCAGAATATCATGGAGACTCCTGGCTGCTTTTTCTCAAAAATTGGAACAAGGATATTGACAGAGGACTGTCAGTGTACATTGGTGTTTGCACAAATATGTCTATGAGGAAGGGAAGGAGAGAGGAAAGGAAAGAGAGGGCGAGGAAGGGGGAAGAGAGAGGATGAACCGCTTGCTAGGGCTTTAGAGATGAAAAGGTGCTGAAGGATGTGGCACTCAGAGGTCATCTGAGCAGACAGGACAAGATGACAGCCTCAACCTTACAACGCAATGAATGGGGCTGCAAGTTCCCACCTGACCACAGCTGTGGAGGCTTCATGGAGGTCCAGGAAAGCTGGGACCAGAGCTGGCTAGGAGAACACAGATGCTTACTGTTCCTGACTCTAGTGCCAGCCTGACACTCCAAGGCCTCCTGCAAAGCCTGGCCACCAGCCACTGCAGCCATGTTGCTCCCTCAAGTGAACTCTAGCACCCTGCCAAATGGCTGGATGATGGAGAGGAGGAGAGATTCCTTGTTTCCTCCTGTGCTTGACTTGCTCCAGAAACGGGGTCACTGAGGACTGTAGGTTGGAAAGACAGACCAAGAATCTGACTCTATTGAAAGATACATCTCCATCCTAGAAGGCTACTATCACCCTTAGCGAGCAAGAATGTGGCCTGGGTGGTAGACTTAGCACCATTGAAAGTGATGGAATAAGGGGACGGAGGGGCTTGCTTGATCTCTTAGACACTTTTTTTTTTTCCATTTATTTATTTATCATGGTGGGGACACACATGTGTTATGGTGTGCATGTGAGGTCAGAGGATAACTTGCAGGAGTCAGTTCTTACACTCCATCACAGGGTCCTTGGGCAGGGATCAAATCCAAGTCATCAGGCTTGCCAGCAATGCCTTAACCTTCCTAGCCATTCTATGAGCCCCTCTTAGACATTTTCTCAGGACCAATATGATTGGTATTCTTATGTTCATTATGTAGTTGGTGAAGTTACGATCAGAAATGGTCAACAGCTTAGTCATTCAGCAAGGTGCAGGCGATGCTTTGCTTTAAGCCTGACTCCTCCCAGAAACTTGTTCTCTTACCACATCGAACAACAGTGGGACCCTATATGCTATGACCCCAAATAAAATCTGGTCCACTGCTTCTTTTTACAAATGAAGTTTTACTGGGACAGATTCAAACCCATTAGTTTCCTCATGGATGGTGACCGTCTTCACACAGCCATAGAGTTAGGTAAATGCAGAAGGGACCAGGGACCACCAAGCTAAAATGCCCTTACTAATGTCTAGCCCTCTTTGTAACCATGAATGTAGTCTCACCCAAGCAGAAGTGATTCTTCATACACTGTTCCCATGACAGCATGAACTCCAACTGGCAATGAAGAGTCAGGTTAGCCCATTCCACCTCTAGTCTCATTGGGACTGCATTTTGGAAAGATGAGTTGTCCCACATTGGAAGTAAAGTTATTACAAGAAGACAAATTTTTCTTATAGGGAAAAATGAGCACATTATGAGATACCAGGCCTCCTGATGTCTCTAATTTGACTGAATGGAAGAATATACACCTTCCCAGAGAGGGTGGACAACTTGCTCAGGGTCACACAGCCAGAACGAGATGAACTCAGAATTAAAATCCATGTTTCTTGGCTTCCACACTGTTTTCTTTTTCAAATCTAGATTTTCTTATTATGTCGTTCTTTTGATTGGTGGACTTGCAGCCCCAGTAGGGGGTTTTCCAGTAGGTTCTCTGGCAGTCCTCAACCCTGTGTTTATGGTGCAATACTTATGCAATGGAAAGCTAGGCCTCGGGTAGTGCCGGCTTGTGCAGCATCGAGCTGGTCTCAGCTGCTCCTCCATGGGCTGTTTTCCTTCTCCAACCTTCCCATTGTGAGATCACTCCCTCAATCCCACTTGCTCATGGAAGCACTCAGAACGTTTTATCTAGTTATGGTTATGAAATCAGCAAATCTCATGTGAAGAGGGTACACGCTGGCACCCACGTGTGGAAACGGTCAGAGCCAGGGCAGAGGGCTGGGCAGGGGTGAGGGACATGGAGGGACGGAGTGGGTAGGAGGAGAGACTAGAGCCTGGATGGGGAAAATGAAGATATCTGGGCAAGGCTTGAGGACAGGGCTGATAGAGGGGCTGCTCCAAGGAGGAGAGAAAAATTAATTCACAGGACACACTTTAAAAATTCAGACCAGGGACCCCATTGCCTGAGTGGCATGAAGATAGAAGTGGGGGCATGACCCCTGACCTCTAGATCTGCGGGCCTGGAGGAGGAGGCACCCTCACACATTCATGCCCGTGATCTTCCTGGGCAGGTGAACTCTTCCTTGCCCCAATGATCTTCTAGTGGGGACTAGCATACCCCTTCTGCCCTCACAGTCCCGCCTGGGCCTCTCCCTTATTGCACTTTTAAAAAATTTGAGACAGGATCTCAGGGATCCTAGCCTAACCTCAAATTCATTACATAGCAGAGCACAACCTTGAATTTCCTGTCCTCCTGCCTCTACCTCCCCAGTGCCGGAGTTACAGGCGTGCCCCTGTCTTGTGGCTGCATTTGCCAGTCATAATTATCATGCTTGTTCCTTGTCTATACCCCACCCCCTGCCACCATGTTGCCAGCATCCACCACAGGACTGGGCAGGAATCAGGGACTAAGTGGGTGGACGTGATGCTCACTACGTACACCTGAAGGATGAATCGGGGCCAGCCTCTGTGGTGGATGCTGGCAGTGGGGCAGACATAAGCCTGGCTTTAACATTGTGGAGCCTCCACACTGGGGAGAAGACAATGCCAGCAAGCAGTCTGAATGAGAGACTGTCATGAAAGAAGCATCCAGGGTACTGGGAGATGAAACGTAAGGGAAGACCAAGCCCAGGTTGCTGGCAGTGGGCTCCCTAGGGAAGTGTGTTTGAGCTGTGTTGCTGGGAGTCAAGTGGCCAACTGACTTGGCTGTGCTGAGTGGGTGGGGTAGGGTGGAATGAACTGGAGCATGGTCCTAAGGCTTTATAAGGTGTGGTGGGTCCTGGTGGTAGAATCTAACAGGTGCATTAATTAGGTGGACACAAGGCAGCACTGTGTCCCTTTAACAGATGCCCACCCCGCTTAACCAGCGGATTTGGCTGTAGGAGCTGTGCTGAGAAGGGCCTGAGATGAGGTCTCCAAAGCTCAGGCTTTAACCACCAGGGCTGTCAGGAAGTGTGAGGAGCAACCCCGACCTCCTCCCAGGCTGTGCTCTGGTGACCTTTCCCCTCCCCTGCCTGCATCCGGCCCCTCTTCTAGCCACAGGCAGCCTCTGCCATCCTCTTCCCTACAGCCCTGAGCACGCACAGCCCCTTGCCTCTCCCTGCACCTGGTTATCATTTTCCTCAATATCTTGGCTCAAATGTCACTCCAGAAAGTCTTCCGTATCAGGTCAAATCTCCAGCTACAGCTTCCCTGGTATCCTGGCTTCTCTCACCAGCTGTGACAGTGGCAGTTCTGGACTTGGTTCTGCTGAGGAGTTGGTCACTGTTTTCCCTGGCCCTGACTGGAGCCTCCTGGGTTGGAATGGTCTGCTTTGTCTACTGTCAGCTTGGAGCAAAGTACTCCCTGTATATTTTATATTTGATATATATGTGTGTGTGTGTGTGTGTGTGTGTGTGTGTGTGTGTGTGTGTAATTTATACATATAAAAGATGGAAAGAATGGAGATATTGTTCTTGGAGAAGAGAAGGCTGAAGGAGGTGGTTTGTCATATTCAGAATGAAAGGACCATCAAGAAGGGATTGAGGGGCCAGCACATTGGCTCATCAGGTAACGGCACTTGCTGCCAATCTTGACAACCTGCATTCGATCCCCAGGACTGACATGGTGGTAAGAAAAAACTGACTCCCACAAGTTGTCCTCTGACTCCACACAGACCATGGTGCATGCTTACCCACATACATGCACACAACGTAAACAAAAATGTGACTAAAACAATAAAAAGAGGAATTCGAATATACAGAATCTTCACATACAGCTGGAAGACAATCAGGGCAGGGGAGGCAAGAGGGTGGGGCCTGGAGGGAGGGTGGGACTGAGTCTTGCCTCCATTACAGACTGTGGCAATGGTCAGTTAAGGGTCTTACCATTTCATGCCTTAGTATTAAACTGAGATGTGAGGATAATAAAACTTGTGTTAAGGTCTTGATGCAAGACTTAGGTGAGACAGAGCCAGGAGGATCTCTGAGTTCAAGGCCAGCCTGGTCTACACAGTGAGTTCCAGGACAGTCAAAGCTACACAGAGAAACCCTGTCTCAAAACAAAACAAAACAAAACAAACAAAAAAGAGCTAGGTGAACTGATTTGTCAAGCACTCAGAACAAGGCCACAGGCATGGAAGGAACAGAGTAAGTGTTGGATATGGAATGGGAGTGGCCATTCATTATCTTAAGGAAAATATAATTTTGAATAAGACCATAGAGACGCAGCTTGGTTGGGTTCATGGCCCTGTGTGTTTCCTGCATCCTTGGTCTATGAGTACCAGGTGGAGGCAGCCACAGTCAAGGATGAAACATCTCCAAAGAGAGGGATAAAGATATCAGTGGAGTCCTGGGGAAACTGAGGGATACACACCAAGTGACCTTGAGAATTTGGATTCAGACCCCTTCCTATGTATCAGTGGGCATCCTCACATCCCTCAAGGGCAGAAAGGAGCATCCAGGACAGTACCAATGTATTCTCTTCAGGAGTCAACAATTGAAATCCTTGGCCATCTTTCTAGAGGCCAACCTGACCATGTTCTTACCCATCTTAAATCCCAGCTCCTGTTTCCCATACCTCAAAGCTCCCTGTGACTGCCCCCTCCTTGCTCTCTCTTCTACTCAGGTTTGCAGGCTACTGCAGACCCAGATTTATGCTTGTCTCTAATGTCACCTGAGTGTCCCCAGTGACATGGAGTTTGCAGGTGCAGCAAATACCCATGCCTTATGTATCTGGTGTGGGGATCGGCTCATTAGAACCCCCAGAGCAGACGCGATGTGTAGGCTGATCACTCCCAATGGCCCTGGGCACACAGAGGAGGCATTTTCAGAGAGCAGCCCAAGAGAGGCCAGGAAAGACAGAGGGATTTAAAACTCAGCGATGATCACTAGAACTGGGCCAGAGGCAGAAAGAAAACCCTAGAAGCAACCAAGAAGAGACTCCAAGAGCAGAGGGCTGGGGACATCCCCACCCCTGCAAATGTTGCAACCACGGTTGTCTGCACCATAGCAAGCAGCAGAGAAGCAGCCTGTAGTTCTGGCCTGTTGCTGGAGAAGCTTCTGGAACTAGGATGAGCTCTGTGTGGGTGAGGAGGGGACACCAGGAAGCTGCGGAGGAAAGGACCATCTGGCGAAGGGGAAAGCTCCTGAATGGCCCAGCCCTGGCTGAGGATGCCTCTGCCAAGGATTCAGAGATCTGAGATGAAGAGGAAGTGAGCTTAGCCTCGGTGCCAGCAGATTGTGTTTAAGGCAGAGGAAGAGTCCCAGGCAGGAGGATCAGGAGACATGGATTCTAGCCCTAACTGCCACCATCCCACTGGGGTACCATGCAAGCCTCTCTCCTCCCTGAGCCTCCCTGCCGGCTTCCTGAGTGTCTCTGTATCTAGGTCCCACCTGGCCCAGCACCTCTCAGGCTCTGGAATCTGAATATTGCAAAGCTGAAACCCAGTTTTGGGGGGGGGGGATGAGCTCATGTGCCCAATGCTAGGGTCTGAGAGAGCCTGAAGTCTTCAGGAGACCATGTGTTCTCAGCTCTGGGATCCCTGAACACCAAGCCTTTATTGGACTTGGGGAAATAAATACTTCCTAAGGCTGTAGCTCAGTGGAAAGCAAGTGTTTCACTGGCTTTTCCCTCAGTAGATCCAACCACAGGTCTGTACCTACTTCATCAGGGGACTCACCATTGGAGTAGTCTGATGGGATCCAAAATGCACAAAACAGACCCCTGCTTATCCTGAGAGTGGTCTGCACAGCCTGCACCGGAAGTAACTACCGTCTGCTGCTTCCTTAACTTCAGTCTTGTAGAAGGAAGAAAATCCTCTCAGCATGGTCCCTCGGGCAGCCATGGATGGACCCCACAGTCTAGCCCAAACACCCACCTTCAGAGAATCTCAGAGGCCCAGTTGAAGAGGGAACTCCTTGGAGGTCATCTCTCTGGGTGACTGCAGAATGAAATAATGCAAAGGACCACGGCCACAGTTGGAGATGGTAGATCCTGAAACATGTCTTTGGCTCACACAGTGCAGTGACCTTGTGTGTCATTCAAAGGCTGGCCTTTGGGGTGAGGAGGCAGTGTTCTGGGTCCTAATCTCAGCAACAAATATACTGTCTTGCCTCGTGACCTTGGCAAATGACGTCTTTCTGAAGACTGCCTCAGTTTCCCCCTTTGTGCACTGAAGGCTTGGCCCTGGCAATGGGTGCCCCTTGGAAGCACCATTCAAGGCTCCAGGGATAGGTGCTATACACAAAACCACGAATGCTGATCTAGATCAGATCCACTCTGGCTCCCCAACCCTGGTCCAGAATGGAGACCTGTCTGGAAATTGTACATCTCCTCAAGAATGGCCAAGTACATCAAGCTGTCCTCTATCAGGTGTCATCAGGACTGGGCAGAGGGTCCAAGGGGCTGGGTCCACATGGCTCTGGGGAGTCCTGCCAGTGTCCAGCAGGCCACATTTCCATCCAGAAGCCAAGTGGCACTTGCAGGCAGTCTAGGAGAGGGTTGACTCCAGAATATTCCAGAGAGCTGGTGGGCTGCAAGAAGCCTTCAATGGAAGCAGACATTTATAAGTAGCAACCTGGTCGTGGAGTCCATGGGATCCAGAAGTTTGTCCAGAAAGGCCATTGGTCCAGAAAACCCACCTAAGATCTGGATGTTGCTGGGAAGAAAAGACAGCTGGTTTGGAGGCGGAGCTGCCTAGCCCTTGGCTGGGTGCAGGGCAAGGGAGAAAGAGGAACACAATGTATCGGTAGCCTTCAGCGTTAAGCAACAGGGGGATCTCTCGGGGCCAGGAAGCCAGGCTCCCTGGTCTCGGGCCTATGTTCTCGAGAAACTAGCCATGTGACTCTAGCCAATCACTTCTCTGTGCCTCAGTTTCCCTTTCAGTTTAATGAGAGGGCTGAGTTTTTCTGGGATCCCAATCTACTTCAGACTGAGCCCCAGGAATAAATCAGGGGCTGAAAGGAGGCCCGAGGGCCGTGAGGTCCTCACCTGGCGTTGTCCCTCTTGTGGCCTTGTCCGTAGGATCTCCAAGCACGGATAGGCCTGGCATCTTGTTTCCTTCCAAGGTTTCTATAAGACAGTCTCCCCTCTTGGGGGCGGGGGACGAGGGGTTAAGGGCAAGACCTCCTCTCTCCAAGGTTGAAATGTCCCCACAAAGGTGGAGGGCGTTAGGATGGGGATGGGGTGGGGCGATGGCTCCGGGGGGCTTCCAAGGCCGGCCGGGACTCGGCCGCTCAGGGGCGGGGGCAGCTCCTGAGCTCTGGCGAAGCCGCCACTCTGCCAGTTGCCTTAAAAAGGCGCCAGCGCGCGCGCATCAGCAGAAGGGCTGCGGCTCTCTTCCAAAATAGGCAAGAACTGGGAGGCCGCGAGAGAGGAGCCGCGAGGAGTGCAGACGTCACGCAGGGCCTCCCTCCTCCCGGCCACCCCCCTCCGTCTGCATCACGTTGCCATGGCAACGGAGTGCCGCGGCAGCAGATGAATGAGCTTCAGCAAGCAGAGCCGCCCACAGAGGCGCACGCTCCCTCGGCGTCTCGGGTAACAGGGCTGCAGCTACCCGAAGGGCCGCAGACACCGCCAGAAGGAAAGCGTGCCAGGACCCACTCGTACCCCACTGATCTTACTGTGTCCCAGAGGCCCAGGGGCTATTGGGTCTAAGCACCTCTGACCCTGTGGCTCAGGGCTCCTCTGTTCCCAGGGCTCCTTGTCCCTCATTCAATTATTCTCAGATCCCCGAACTCTGCGGAAAGCCTGACAGCCTGTGCCTTAGCGCCACTGCGTGGCTGTTCATGACGCTGAGGCAATGGTTCGTGGCTGGCGTTCCCTCCGTCTATGTCGCCCTCTGGCGTTTGCGCGCGAGAAAACCTAGGCGTACTGAAGCTATGAGAGCAATCATAGGCAACATCAGAGAATAAGCTGGTAAACGCCTTTCCGTACTGCTTCATTTCATTCTCAAATCATCTCTCTCACGTAGATCACCACTGCTGTTACCATTTTAGAGGGCACCAAAATAGAGCCTGAGAGACCGGGCAACTTTGCCCAAGAATTTACAGCATCAAGGGACGGTGGTGTCTCCAGAACTCATTACAGCATAAAAAAGTGCCTGTGACCCTCGTACTTTGACATGTACGGTCTCTTGACCAGCCTCACATTATCCTGGGATAAGCAAGATGAGACTCTTTAAAATAATTTCCATTTCACAGATAAGATTGACTTGGGGGTGTGTGTGAAATGGCTAGCTGGAGAGGGCGGGGCTCCCGTCTCTAGACTAGATGTCAGAATTTGGGGGACAAGGAAGCTGGATGAAGTCCACCACTCCTGTGAGACCTTACCACTTAGGAGAGAGAGTGAGGCATTCTGTAAGACCCCTTCATTAATAAACACATGGCCCTGGTCAGAAGAGGGATGGAGAGCTCTGTCTCTTTGTTCCTTCCATGGCCATGTATAGTTCTGTGTATCACACGCCATATTTTCATGTTGTTTACCTACAGCACTACCTGCCTGCTTCTCCTGAACCCTCTACAGGGCTCCTCCCTCCACCTGATGTTTTGAAAAAACCTGACCAGTTACCAATGGGTAACTACTCCAGGATCCCCAGTTACCAGTGGGTAACTACTCCAGGGTCCCCAGTTACCAGTGGGTAACTACTCCAGGCCCCCAGTTACCAGTGGGTAACTACTCCAGTGCCCCCAGTTCCTTGCTATTTCTGCAGAGACACCGACTCTATGCAGGTCTTTGGATGTTGGCAGCTTCTTCTTACTGGCTTGTATTTGGGATGTTGTGGTATATATTCACTATCACAAGTTTTGTTGTAAACTTTAGCTATGTGGTTTGGGTTTTTATTATCTAGTTCTGTTTTAAAGTGAGATTTCATAGAGACTCAAAACTTGTGACTGCCTTGGTGCTTTTTTCTCCATTTTTTGTGTGTTTGTTTGTGACAGGATCTCTCTACATAGCTCTGGCTGTTTTGAAACTCTTTATGTAGACCAGGCTGGCCTTGAACTCACAGAGATTTACCTGTCTCTGCCTCCTGGGTGCTAGGATTAAAGATGTGTGCCACCGACAGAACCCACTAATACTGATTGGACTAAGCTGCTCCTGAAGAAACAGAGTCCAACAGCACCGATTTGACCAAGAAATCCTAGTGGATCAAGACTACCAATTAGAACAAGAGAGGCACCTTCAGACACAGACACAGACACCGCCTGCACCGAACAGAGGAAGAGATGAGTAGACGCCAGTGCAAAAATTCAGGCAACAACATCAAGACCTACATGACACCATCAGAACCTAGTGAGACCTGAACATACCAGGGCAGAAGAAACAGAAGAAATCAATCCTAAAAATGACTTTAAGATGATGATAGAGACCCTTAAAGAGGAAATGAAAAACTCCCTTAAAGAGGAAATGAAAGATTCCCTTAAAGAAATGGCAGAAAAAAGCAAGCAAAAAATTGGAATAAATCAAAGAAAGCCAAGAAAAAGTAATTAAACAGATGAAGGAAACAATTCAAGATTTGAAAATTGAAATTGAGATAATAAAGAAAACACAAACTGAGGAAATGCTGGAAATAGAAATCCTGACTAAATGAACAGGAACTACAGAAGCAAGCATAACCAACTGAATGCAAGAGATGGAACAGAGACTCTCCGACACGGAAGACACAATAGAGAAAATAGATTCATCAGTCAAAGAAAACACTAAAGACAAAAAAGTCATAACCCAAAACATTCAAGAAATTTGGGACACCATGAAAAGACCAAACCTAAGAATAATAGGAATAGAAGGAGAAGAATACCAACTCAAAGGCACAGAAAATATATTCAATAAAATCATAGAAGAAAACTTCCCTAACCTAAAGGAAGAAATACCTATGAAGATACAAGAAGCATACAGAACACCGAATAGGCTGGATCCAAAAAAAAAGTCCCCTTGCCACTTAATAATCAAAATACTAAACATACAGAACAAAGAAAAAATATTAAGAGCTGCAAAGGAAGAAGACCAAGTAACATATAAAGGCAGACCCATCAGAATAACACCAGACTTCTAAATAGAGACTATGAAAGCTAGGTCCTGTACAGAAGTTATGCAGACACTAAGAGACCATAGATGCCAACCCAGACTATTATACCCAGCAAACCTCTCAATCACCATAGACGGAGTAAACAAAATATTCCATGATAAAACCAGATTTAAACAATACTTATCCACAAATCCAGCCCTACAGAAAACACTAGAAGGAAAAATCCAACCTAAAGAAGCTAAACACACCCATGAAAACTCAGGCAATAGATAGTCCCACACCAACAAACAACAAAGAAGGACAACACAACACGACCACAAAAATAACAGGAACTAACAATCACTGGTCATTAATATCCATCAATATCAATGGTCTCTACTCAGCTATAAAAAGACACATACTAACAGAAGGGATAAGAAAACAGGATCCATCCTTCTGCTGCATATAAGAAACACACCTTAACTTCAAAGATAGACACTACCTCAGAGTAAAAGGCTGGGAAAAGGTTTTCCAAGCAAATGGACCCAGGAAGCAAGCTGGAGTAGCCATCCTAATATCAAATAAAATAGACTTCAAACTAAAATCAATTGAAAGAGATCAGGAAGGACATCACATATTCATCACAGGGAAAATCCACCAAGATGAAGTCTCAATTCTGAACATTTATGCCCCAAATACAAAGGCACCCACATTCATAAAAGAAACATTACTAAGGCTTAAAACTCACATCAAACCCCACACATTAGTAGTGGGAGATTTCAACACATCACTCTCACCAAAAGACAGATCTACCAGACTGAAACTCAACAAAGAAATAAAGGACCTAACAGATGTTATGACTCAAATGGACTTAATAGATATCTATAGAACATTCCATCCTAACACAAAAGAATATACCTTCTTCTCAGCACCCCATGGAACCTCCTCAAAAATTGACCACATACTTGGTCACAAAACAAATCTCAACAGATACAAAACATTGGAATAACCTCCTGTATCTTATCGGACCACCATGCCTTAAAGTTAGACTTCAACAACAACAAAAATTATAGAAAGATGTGTGCTACCATGCCCAGCTTTCCCATTGTTTTTTAAATATTTCATTTTTAAAAGATGTATTTATTTTTATTTTATATGTATGAATGTTTGCCTGTATGTATGGGCACTATGCATGAACAGTACACATGGAGACCAGAAGAGGGCATCAGACGGAATTATACTTACAGTTGAGAGCTGCCATGTGGGTGCTGGGAACAGAATCCAGGTCCTCTGCAAGAGCAGCAAGCACTGGTAACCACTGAGCCATCCTTCCAGGTCTTCCCCACTGTATTATTGTTAACTCATGCACTTAGGAGTGGCCAGGTTCTGATTCAGACCATTAAAGGGACTCCAAGGGGCAGGCTGTCATCGCTAATGGAACTTGCCAGGCAGACCCCCGACTTGCAAGTGCTGTGAGAAGTCATCTGACCTCATCTAAGGGAACACACCAATAAGGGAACACACCAATGGAGTGAACTTCCTTTTTTTTTTTTTTTTTTTTCAGCCTTGATGCCCCTGCTTTGTTTCCTTTTTCTTACTTAGTAGGACTTTCTACCAATTCTGAAAGGCTGTGAAAACCATTCAGAAGTGACTTGATCCAGATGTTTCCAGATGTGTGACCAGGTGGCCTCTCCTGGACTCTTTCCTACTGGTTCTCCCATCCTGAGGCATCTTCTGGCTCCGAATCTAGTTTCTCTTAGAAGAGTTGTGGTTACACTTGCCCTTCTAGTTCCTCTCTGCCTGCTGGAACTGGGGTCTTCTGGGACATTTCCAGCTTTGAGAAGGGTGCAAGGACACTACAGTTTGGTATCAGTTGGTAAGCATCACCCTTGAGTTGTAATAAGTGCAATTTTCCACTGACATCCCATTTCTGCTGGAGAGGCTCCCAGTGGGCTCCACATCCAGGTTTTTAGTGTGGCTCTGTGGTTTTTAGTGTGGCCTCTGTGGTTTTTAGTGTGGCCTCTGTGTTTTTTAGTGTGGCCTCTGTGGTTTTTAGTGTGGCCTCTGTGGTTTTTAGTGTGGCCTCTGTGGTTTTTAGTGTGGCCTCTGTGGTTTTTGGTGTCATTGCTCTGATGGAACACCAGATAGGAACTACTTCAAAGAAGAAGTATTCTCTGGTCCGAGACTCAGAGGTTACAGTCTGCCCTAGTTAACTTTGTCAAATTGACACAGCCAAGAGTCATTTGAGAGGAGAGGCTTGATTGAGGAATTGCCAACTGGCCTGTCAGGGGTATGTCTCTGGGGCATTGTCTAGATTGTTAATTGATGCAGGGGCCCACTGTGAGCAGCACCATCTTTAGGCAGGTGTTCTGGGTTGTATAAGAAAGCTAGCCCAACATGAGCCCTGGAGCAAGCCAGCAAACAATGTTCCCCCATGGCTTCTGCAATAAGTTCCTACTTTGAGTTCCTGCGCTGACTTTCTCAATGACGGACTGTGAGTGTGGAGGTGTAGGCTGAAATAAACCCATTCTTCCCCCAAATTGTCTGAGTGTTTTGTCACAACAGAAAGGAAATTAGAACACAGTCCATGGCAGGGAAGGGATGTTGGTGGGGGCAGCTCATGGCTGTGGTTACAGTGTGTTATCAGTCAGGAACCCTAGAGTTTGGGCTCGGACCAGAGTCACACTACAACCCAAAAGGACCATAGCACTGACTTCTTCCAGTGTGGTGATATTTTATCTGTGTACCCCAATAAAGTTTATCTGAGGACCAGAGGAAAAAGTCAGCCACTGTAGTAAACATTGAAGTCAGGCAGTGGTAGCACACACCTTTAATCCTATCACTCAGAAGGCAGAGATCTATCTGTCTGGATCTCTGTGAGTTCAAGGCCACACTGAGAATAGAGCCAGGCATGGTGGTACATACCTTTAATCCCAGCACTAACCTTAAAGGTCTGGAGGTCTGTGCAGACAGACAGGAAGTGACAGAGGTGGGCAGGAAGAGGAAGTAATGTAGCTGGGCAGAGAAAGGAAGTGAGATGCAGAACAGAAAGGCATATAGGAGTGGGTATACAGGAAGTAGGTCTCTTTGGCGGAAGATCTCCAAGTGGTAAGAATGTGGCTGGCTTCTTTCTGTTTTTCTGATCTCTCAACTTTTTACCCCAATATCTGGCTCTGGTTTTTTATTAGTAAGACTGTTTAGCAATTCATCTTACATTCCAGGTAGACCCCTCCTCTTAAAGGTTCCACAGTCTCCCATGAGCTGGAGATCCAGAGCTCGTATACTTGAGTCTGATGGGGAAGGCCATCATGGGGGAGGGCCATCTTACATCCAAACCATATCACAAGGTTATGTTCTATTTTCTACCAGAAGGGCCTGGACTAACATTGTCAATGTGAGCCATGTCTAGTAAATTCTTACAATCCAACCCTTAAGAGCCAACCTGTTGAGGCTACTGATTAGAGACAATGTTTCCACATTACACAACAGTCAGTTAGCCAATCTCTCTGGCACTGGGCCATTCAGATATGTTAGTAATTGAGGTTTTGTATCAGTTAGCTATGGCTTTGTAGCAGGTATTCCTCCACCAATACTGTATCTTGAAATTCTATACATTTTTTACTACACATAAGCCTGTGAATTAGCTAGGATTCTTCTAGTCTTAGATATATTCACTGTGGTTGGTTGTGAATTTCCTAGGGTCTCTCAGATGTTTGGGGTTCGCTGGCTGTATACAGGCTGTTCTTGCTGTCTTGGCTAAGACAGTTGACTTTTCCTCCACACTGTTTCTCTTCCTCCAGTGGCCTAGCCAGACCTCGTCCACATGGAGAAAGGGACAGCAGCATACAGTTCATAAGGCCAGCACAGTCCCACTTGTTTCAGTCTATTGACCTTACACATCATAAGTTCAGCCCAGAGTCTCACTAAGAAGAAAGTACACACATAAAGCAAATAGCGTGGGTTTCATTAATCCACCACAGACCTGGTTATGTTGACAGTGAAGTACCCTGCTCAAACTTCTATTTGCAGTGGGGTTATTATTCTGTTATTATTATAGCATTTGTGGTGCTATATGCCAATATAGCTTAGATACGTTTTGCACCTATTTATTCATTTGTCTATTTATTCAGTGTGTGAGTGCACACACTACAGTGCACTTGTGGATTCCAGGGATCAAACGCAGGTCATCATGCCTGTCGGTGAGCAGCTGAACCCAGTGAGCCCTTCTATGTAGCCCTGGCTATCCTAAAACACACTCTGTAAGACCAGACTGGCTTTAAACTCACAGAGATCCTCCTGCCTCTGCCTCCCAAATGCTGGGATTAAAGGCATGCGCCACCATGGCCTGCTTTTAACCTATACTAATACTTTGACTAGGTTCTGAATTCTAATTAGGCATTACAAGTGCCACCCACAGTAGAGGAAACTGAATCCACAGAACTTAATCATTAGCAGCTAGACCTCACTGCATGCACTTTGCCAATATCCATGCTTCATGCCCGTAGCTGCAAGTAACAGAAAACCACCCCAAAGTGACTTTGAAAGCATTAAATGAGGGGAGGATGGTTACTTGTTTTAGGCAGGTCTGTATACGTATGTTTGGGTGCAACCTCCTGTGCATATGGAAAAGCCAGAGCTTGGTATCTGTGTCTTCCTCTGTCACTCTGCTCTGTATGTTGTGTGGGGCAGGGGAAGTACAGGAGTTTGCCTGCATACAGGTCTCTGAACCATGTGCATGCCTGATGTCCAAAGAGGCCAGAAGAGGGTGTTATGTCCCCTGGAACTGGAGTTGTAGGCAGTTGTGAGCCACCATGTTGGTGCTAGGAACAGAATGTGGGTGGTCTGGGAAAGGAGGGAGTACTCTTAACTGCTGAGCCATCTCTCCAGCCCTCTGCCTTATTTTTTGACACAAGGTTTCTCATTGAACCTGAAGTTCATAGTTATGGCTGAAATGGCTGGCCAGAAACTCTCCAGGATCCTTGCATCTCTGGTTACCCAGTTCCAGAGTGATAGATGTGTGCTGCTGTGCCCAGCTTTTATGTGTGGGCTGGGGATTCAAACTCGGATCCTCATGCTTGCCCAGCAAATGCTTTGTTGAGCCACCTAGCCCAAACTCCTAGATCCCTTTCTTTAACTTAAAAAAAAAAATTAGGAATGATGAGCTGGAAAGATGGCTCAGTGGTTAAGAGCACCAACTGCTCTTCCACAGAACCTGGGTTCAATTCCCAGCACCCACATGGCAGCTCACAACTATGTGTAACTCCAGCTCCAGGGGATCCAACACCCTCACACAGACATTTCCTTATGTGGGGAAAAAAAACCACACCAATTCACATAAAAAAAAATAAACAAATCATTAAGAATGACTTTACTTTTATATGGATGGGTGTTTTGCGTGCATGTGTGTCTGAGCACTACCCGTGTACCTGATACACACAGAGGCCAGAAGAGGGAGTCTCAGCCGCCGGCAGTGGGGTTACAGATGGCTGTGAGCTGCTGTGTCTGTTCTGAGACTCAAACCTGGGTCGTCTAAAAGAGCGGCTGGTGATCTCTGACACTGGGCTACCTTGTCGTCCCTCTTTAATTTTTTAAAACACATATTTTGGGTGAGTGCCACAGTGTAATGTGGGGGTCAGGAAACAACTTGTGAGAGTCAGTTCTCTCCATCTACCATGTGAGTTCTGGGGGTCAAATTCAGGTTGTCAGGCTTGGCCGCAGGACCTTGACTTACTGAGCATTCCTCCTGGCCCTCTCAGATCTCCTTCTCACAACAGGGAACTTTCCAAGATGCTGCAAACTGGCCATTTGACATTGCCTCTCTAGACGTACTCTGTGCTCAGTGCCCCAGGAGGACAAGCTGTCCAGTAGCATCAAGGGACTGTTGTTGCCAGGCTCGCATCAGTAAGAGCCTGCATAGCAAAAGCAAAGTGGAGTGGAGCCCTTTCCACACTGGTCCCACCCCTGCTGGGCTGCTGTGTATCGATCGATGCTGTTCCTCTCTCACGGAGCTCCTGCCAGGCACCACGTTCCAGGGAACCCCCTTTCTAGGTCTGGGCCAGGGTGATGGCAATGGTGTCAGCCAGAGCTAGTTTGACCATTGTTTCTCTATATGGGTCTATTTGTTGACCATCTGTTTGCCTCATTTGACGTGTCACCTGCTTTCTACATTCCCCTGAATGACATCTTTCCCTGCAGATCCTTCCCAATGAGCCCTTGGCTAGAACTGAGAAAGATGCCTCTTCCTAAATCCAAACAAAACAGCAAGGAACAACAGTGGTCAAGGACTGCAGAGAAAATGGCAGTGATGAAGGATTCATAAACGAATGCAACATAGTCACTATTGCCAGGGAATGTCAAGGACCAAGATGTCAGGAACCAAGCATGAACCATGGAAAAGTACTAGCTAAGCCAGAGAACAAGTCATAAGCCCACCGCCCTTCCCCAGAGCAGTAACACCTGTTTACTAACTGGAGGCTCCCAAAGATAAGAACATTCCACAGTTAAGTGCCATGGCAACCGAATGTAAAGAGCATTCCATGGTCAGGTAGCCTAGCAACAGAACAAATGGCCCCTGACCAGTGACCTTAGCCGACATCTTGCAGTTGCATGATCTGCACGTCTCCCATGTTCTGCACCCCTTCCACATCCCTTCCCTTTCCCTCCTTCCTGCCCCTTCCCCTCCCATGCTATATAAGCCTTGCTGAGGAAAATAAAATCTGCAGCTTGATCAGAATCCTGTCTTGCTGTCGTCTCTCGTGCCCCCTGTTCCTTTCATTCGCTCCCACAGGGGGTCGCCCCCGTTGAAACTGCGCTGGCCGGGGCAAGAGAGGAGATGAGAACAAATGCCAAAGTTAAAACAGGAAAAGATACTAGCCGGGCGGTGGTGGCGCACACCTGTAATCCCAGCACTGGGAGGCAGAGGCAGGCGGATCTCTGAGTTTGAGGCCAGCCTGGTCTAGAGTGAGTTCCAGGACATCCAGGGCTACACTGGGAGATCCTATCTCTCAGAGACGGGGTGGTGGTGAACATCTTGTAACTTTGTGCTGATAAAAACATCATTACCTCTCATCTCAAATGCGTATCACAGCTGCAAGGGACCAGACCCAGAGGTTGCACACTGCTTCAGTCTGTCAAACAAATCCCAAACTCACAGGACAGCACAGACCTGCAGCTGGGAAGGTGGGGGGGGGGGTTGCTACAAAGTAACAGCAGGAGGACCCTCTAGGGTGACAGAGCTGTCCTTTGAGTTGTCATACTGCTTTTGTGATTTTATGTATTTGAAAACAATACTAAACTCCGTGGGCACTGGCAGCACTGGACCTACTGTTCAGGCAGCTGCTGTGCAGTGTACTCAATAAATGATGCTTCCTTTAAAAAATAATTAATAAAGGTAAATGCCAAAAATGTAAAACTTTTAAAACTCCAAACACACTGATGTCTAAATGGAGACAGACTTGAAATCTATTCGGCTAATTTGGTCACAATTGTTGGACCACATTCTGCTGTTTTGATTATAATAGATATTTGGGATTTTTGTTTGTTCTTTTCACAGAATCTCTACCCCAGACTGTCCTCAAATTTTGCTATGTAGGTGTTGTTAGAACTCTCTGAAGGAACTGAACTGATACAGTGGATACACACACACACACACACACACACACACACACACACACACACACACTCCAGTAGCTGTTCAGTCACTAAGACTGGATGTCTCAGCAGCCCCAGTCTAGTGCTGCAGTTCCAGAGGCTTCCTGGAAAGCAGTTATCTCCAGGCTGTGCTGAAATCCTGAAGATGCTGGTTCTGATACAGGCAAAAGAATGCCTGAGCAACAGGGTAGATGAACTTGCCAGCAAGAGTGAGGGCAAGCAGGCAAAAATCAAAAGCTTCCTTCTTGTCCTTTGATGTGGGCCACACCTTCTGGGACTCTCCACCTCTAAAAATCCAGTCCAGAAAACCCCTTCACACAAGTGCTCAGTTGCTTGGGTTTGAGTTGATTCTGGCTGTAGTCAAGTTGACAACCAAGATTAGCCACCACAGTAACCAAGGATTGTAAACAGACGTTTCCTGTCCCAACTGCCAGGTCCCAAATAACTCAGAGGCTGAATATGAATTATAAATGCTTGACCAATAGCTTAGGCTTGTTACTAGCTAACTCTTACACTTAAATTAACCCATATTTCTATTTATGCTTCGCTTTGTGGCTCATGGCTTGTTACTTCATTTTTTATATGTCCTGCTTGTTTGGTAGCTGGGTGGCAGCTCCTCTGACTCCACCCTCCTTCTTCCCAGAGTCCTCTGTGTCTGGCTGTCCAGCCTATACTTCCTCCCCAGCTACTGGGTGTCAGCTTTTTATTAACCAATGAGAGTAATATATATTCACAGTGTAGAAAATGATTATTCCACAGCATTTCCCCCTTTTTGTCTAATTAAAAAGGAAGGTTTTAGCCTTAATATAGTAAAAGTATATACAACAAAAACAGTTATTAAGTAAGAATTATAGTAACATTATAATTACTATAATTACTATCTAATTCATTTGTATTTGGCAAAATTAAAGAAAATATTTAATTATCTATCTTAGTGAATCTAAAGTTTTCTCTCTAGTTCACTTTCTATTATAACTAAGGAAAACTATAATTATAACTATTTAGTCTTCAACTCTATTAAAGACACCAGAATGGTGAAATGTTAACTAATGGCCAGGACATCAGGCTGCCTGGACAGTCACCCAAAGTTCCTCTGTAATGTTGGGGCATCCAACTCTGGCCTCCAGGCCTAGACTTTCCTAAGAAGCAGGGAATTTTGAAGGACTGTCCTACTTTGTCTTGGCAAAGTTCGCAGTCTCCTTTCTTGTGTCCTGCTGGCCCAGCTTGGACAGCAGCTGTCAGCAATTGACACCAAGGGCAGTTTCTTTGCCCACACAACTAGATTTTCCCATAAAGAAAGCAAACTCCATATGGAATTTTTTGATGCCAACATCTTCTCTGAAGTAGATTGGTGCTGCCAGAAGCAGACATGTCTCACTATCATTAAACAACAACAACAACAACAACAACAACAACAAAACAAAACCCTTATGTTGTTAAAACATCTTAAATGCCATATTCTATAGATCTTTGAAGTGTTTGAAGACCATCTATCTAAATATATCTGTTTATGACCTTGAAAATATACCTAACATGACTATAAATTTGACTACTATAGATGACTATTAATCTGTAATTTTTAATTACACATTACATTTTTAAATGAGCTATATAAGCACAATACCCCAAATAAGAGTAAAAACATATACAGTATAATAGAAATAACTTTAAATTTACATCAATAAATTAAAATCCATACCAATGTAAAATATTTTGAGATTAACAGTTGTTTTTTGGATTAAAGAATATTCAATAATCTACCCTTTATCCTATCATATCCTCCTTTTACTTTTTAGAGCAAGATCCCTGAATCTATTCTTCTTTGTTCAGCTTTTTTAGTGACCATTATCAATAACAACTTGCAACCAATCCTGTGGTGGTATTGTGTTCCCTAAAATATTGTGCACCCTAATAAACTTTTCTGGAGTCAGAGAACAGAACAGCCACTAGATACAGAGGCCAGAAAATGTTGGCACCCACACCTTTAATCCTAGCCTTCGGGAGGCATGGATTTCTGTGAGTTCAAGGCCACACTGGAAATAGCCAGGTGTGGTGACTCACGCCTTTAATCCCAGGAAGTAATGACAGAAAGCACAAAGGTGTATAAAACCAGGAACTAGAGCTGGTTAAGCTTTCTGGCTTTCAAGAAGCAGTTCAGCTGAGAGCCATTTGGATAAGGACTCAGAGGCTTCCAGTCTGAGGAAACAGGATCAGCTGAGGAATTGGCAAGGTGAAGTGGCTGTGGCTGGTTCTGCTTCTCTGATCTTCCAGCATTCACCCCAATACCAGGCCCTGGATTTGTTTTTATTAATAAGAACTTTTAAGATTCATGCTACACAACCCCCCTAAATGATAACAAATATCCATAACTCACTGAACGACCAAAAGCCACCTACCCCACCTCTTGGGAACGTGGGTGTCCTGTTCTTAAAATTACCTCCTGTATTTTCTATGAATTTGTCAAATGCAAATGGACCAGATATTGTTAATGTAATTCTTGCCTGTATATATTTGTATAGCTATTGTACTTATTATATATAGCTTTACTATGTTAATTAACCTTTGCTTTTTATTTAGACAAAAAAGGGGAAATGTGTGAGATTTTGATTGTGTTCTGACAAATAAAGCTTGCTTGAAGTCAGAGGGCAGAGCTAGCCACTCGCTGACCATAGAGGTTTGAAGGACTGAAGACAGATAGTGTACAAGAAGTGGTAAGGTGGGGCTGAGAGAGGATCTCAACCCTTTGGACCAAGGAACTGAAGAGGCAGGAAGCTACATGTGGCTGCTCCCGGCTCTCTGATCTTTCAGATCTTACCCCAATATTTGACTCCTGATTTTTTTATTGATAAAGATTAGATTAATGCTTCAAAGGATGACCATGAACTTCTCATCCTCCTGTATCTACCTCCCAAGTGCTGAGCTCAGAGGCATGCACCACCACATCTGGCCCTGAATACAATTGTTTTTAGCTTAGATTAATAAACCTATTGATGTGATCCATTCTAAATGTTTACATAAGCCAGGCATGGTGGCACATGTCTATCATCCTAACATTTGGGAAGCTGAGTCAGGAGGATTGCTGTGAGTCTGAAGCCACCCTGCTACACAAAATAAGACACAGTTTCAACCAGAAAGTAAGAAGGAAAGAGAGGAGAGAGCAGAGCCAGCTTCCTCTTAGGTCTGTACTTCCTTGAGGGCTGGTGAGACTTTAGCTGTTGTTAATCTCTATAGCTGCCAATCACCACAGCCCACCTTCTCCTTTACCTCCCTCAATGGACTGAGCACAGTAAACTTGACAGGGTAAAGTTCCTCCATCTTGTCTCAGTTGGAGCCATCTTTGAATTAACCTGGAACTGGCCTTGCCTCTTTTCTATGCCCCCTGCTGTGAATAGTCCTGTGGGAAAACACCCAAGACTGTTCTAGAAAATCAAGGACAAAATACTCAGCTAATGGCATGTTTTTTGATTTATGTTAAACTGCTTGCTTGCTTAACTTCCCTCTGCAACTGCCAACCAGGATGTAGTTTTTTCTGTGTTCTTTATCTTTAAAAGCTCACTACAAAATGCATCTGAGGCTGCTCTGTAAGAAGTGTTGCTCTCCAGGCAATCCCCAGCCTGCCTAATACAGACAGACTCTCAATTAGGACTTTGGTCGCACTGAGTGGTCTTTGGGTCTCTGCCCTGTGACAGTAATAAAGGAGATACATCATAGGATCTGTCTGCTGTGAAGTCCAGAGCAGAGCTGCTGGCATCTCCAGGTAAATCACCGTACTTGGCACCATCTGGAAGGCACTGTGTGGCTTGTGCTTTGCCTGGCATATTGGACCCCACCTGGTATCAGGTGTGGTCTGTCACCCACCATTTTCTAGCCCAAACTCTGGTGTTCGTGGCATCTTTTCTCTGTAGGTGAAACACATCAGTTTCATGTCAACCATCTTTAGCTATCAGATGCTGCATGGGTTTGCTTTAAAAGAACAGCCCTGGTGTGTTAGTCAGCTTTGAGTCAGTGTGACAAAGGCCTGAGGTAACCATGTTAGTCAGCCTTCCATCGCCACCGTGACAAAATAACCCAGCAATCAGCTGTAATTAGGAATAATTTATTCTTGGTTCACAGTAGGCTTCCTTGTTTCTGGTCCTGTGGTGAGGCAGTCTTGAGAGCAGGGAGAGTGAGGTGGCATGAAGGTGCTTAGCCCACAATAGACAGGAAGCAGGAAGGGAGAAAGAAGGGGCCAGGAAGGAAGCGCACCCTTCAAGGGCATGTTCCCCATGAACTGAATTGCTCCAACTGCCACCTTCTGAATCCCCTCCACTTCCCAGGAGCCCACTGAGCTAGGAATGCACAGGCACATCAATCCAGTCTGAAGTCAGAGCCCTCACGATCCCATCATCCCCTGGAGCCTTACCTCGACACAGCTGCTTCAGGGGGTAAGCCTTCATTTAATGTCTAAGCCGGAAGAGCCTCTGCAAGGACCAAAGGCCGATTGGCTCACATTTTATGAGGTTTCAGTCTATAGCCGCTTGGCCCTGCTGCTTCAGGCCTAGGATGGCTCCCGTGCTCCCTGGAGGGTGGAGGCCTCTTCACCTCACAGTGCCAGGGAGACAAGAAACACAGTAAGGTGCCAAGTCCCAGTATTCCCTTAAAGAGCACACTCTCAATGACATAACTTTTTAAAAGATATTAAAAAAAAATTTTTTTAATGATTTATTCTTATTTATGTCTGTAAAAGGGTGTCAGATTCCCTGGAATTGCAGATAGTTGTGAGCTGCCATGCGGGTGTTGGGAATTGAACCCAAGTTCTCTGGAAGAGCAGACGGTGCTCCTAATCACTAGGTCATCTCCCAGCCCCGTGGTGTAACTTCTTTTTACTAGACCCATGTCCTAAAGGTTATTACCTCCTAATCAGGTGAACTAGGCTGGTGACCATACCTTTAGCACCTGGGGCTTTGAAGGACTCCTATCCAACCATAGCAACTGGCACTTAAAATCTAACCTTATTTTTAAAATTATTTTTATTTTTGATTTATTTTTGTTTTATATGTGAGTGTTTGCCTGTGTATGTTCGTATGTGCACCATGTGTGTGCCTGGTGCCCAACAAAGACAAAAGAGTGTTGGATCCCCTGATTGTGAGCGGCCATGTGAATGCTGAGAACTGAACTCTGGTCCTCTGTGAGAGCAGAAACTGCTCTAAAGCACTGCACCGTCTCTCCAGGCCCTGAAACTGTAACTTTAAGGGGAGGTGTGGTAACATATACCTCTAACTCCAACACTTGGAAGGTAGAGGTAGAGACAGGAAAATCAGGAGTTCAAGGTCATCTTTGGCTACATAGAGAGTTCAGGCTAGCCTGGACTACAAAATGACCTCTCATTTTGAAAAAATAAAAGGAAAACACACACACACACACACACACACACACACACACACACACAACCACTTTATTTCTCCATCCTCTTTGAAGTTAGAATGTTAAGACCAGAGAAGGACTCCAGTGAGAGCCAGCTCACACCTACTAGGGACACTCCCCTCTTTGGCCTCAGGCTGTGATGCTTGCCTTTCTACTTTGATTAGAAAAAGTGGTCACTGAGCCCAGGAATAGGGGCTCATCCCTGTAATCCTAGTACTTGGGAGCTGAAATTCCAGGAGCCTCATGAGCTGGAAGCCAGCCTGAGGCTACAGAGTAAATTCCGGGTCAGCCTTGCCTAGGGAGAAATCCTGCCTCAATAAATGATAAGCAATTAAAAGCTTCTGGAAATTCTGTCCATGTCTTAGCCACAGAGGATGCTGAAGAAACACAGCTGGAGGAAGAGATTCCCCGAAAGCGCACCCCCCCCCAAAAAAAAGGTATGATTACAAGAGTCTGTCTTGGTCGCTTTTGTGCTGATATAGCAGAATCCAACACAGAATATGAGAGGTCATCCTCAGGAGCCACCTAGGCTGCCAGTCTCTGTAACATTCTCCCTCCAAAGCTGATAGCGTGAAATCATTGAAGAGATGGTTAAAGCTGGGCGTGGTGGTGCACACCTTAAATCTTAGTGAATCTCCTGTCAACGAGAGGAGATAAACTATATAGACCAACCATAAATGAGAGGAGACAGAACTAAGACAGCAGCTTAGGACACAAGGTCCAAAGAGGAATAGGCTCATTCTCATTATTGCTGCTGCTTATTATTATTAAATGTGCCGAGAAAGCATATTCCCAGTGTGCCAGTTCTGAATCCGAAGGAAGTTTATGTATTAATTTTCCTTGCAAAGTGATCGCAGGGCATTATAGTTGCTAGCTTTCTGCAAGATTCTGCTTTCCAACACATTTATCCCCTCTTAAAACTTGAGAGAGTTCTCTGGCCTTCCTGAATGAGGTTGACAACCACAGCGGCTTTGCAGTCTGCAGAGCAGTGTTAGACTGCCCCCCTGTGGCGATCACAGCAACACCTACATGACCTTTTCAGGAGACAGCAGGCTTGAGAAATCAAGCTGTCTCCACACACACACACAAATCAATCAATGAATGTATGTTAAAAAATTATAAAAAGATCCTCCTTTAAACAAACAAACAAAAATAAAACCAATTTGGGGCTTGGGAGATGCCTCAGCCCTTCAGAGCGCTGGCTGCTCTTCCAGAGGATCTGGGCTCGACAGGCAGCACCCAGTCCAGTTCCAGGTGATCTAATGCCCTCTCCTGGTCTCCATGGGCACTGCATGCACATGATGCAAAGACACGTTCAGACAAAACACCCATGCTTGTAAATAAAATAAAGCTAAAAGGAACTTACTGAAAGTTAACTTGTTTTCCATTTAATATTTTGGGGCCATGGCTAATCTCAAATAACTAAAACATATAAAGGAAAAGCTTGCATGAGGGAAAGACTGCTGCAGAATGGTTGACACCCCCACCCCAACATCTGTCTACGGTCTGAAGGGGCTTATGGGAAGACAAAAACCAACAACCCCACAACTTCTGTGCTCAGTGACAGGACGGCGACAGGCCTGGGGAGCCCCTAAGATGTGACACGTGGAGTCTCCCTTACCCAAAACTCTTGAGATCAGTTTTATTTGTTTCTTTCTTTCTTTCTTTCTTTCTTTTTTTTTTTTTTTTTTTTTTTTGCTTTTTTGAGACAGGGTTTCTCTGAATCTTTGGAGCCTGTCCTGGATCTCGCTCTGTAGACTAGGCTGGCCTCGGACTCACAGAGATCCACCTGGCTCTGTCTGCTGGGATTAAAGGTGTGTGCCACCACAGCCTGGCCAGAAGTTTTATTTGTATGTACCTAATGAGATATTTTGGGGATCAGAAATTCATTTCTGTATTATACACCGAAACACAGAGCCTGAAATTAATTTGATGAAATGTTTTTAAATAAATTTAATTTTTTATTTACTTATCATCTACTTGTGTGAGTGATTGTGGGTGTGAGTGTAAGTGTGTGCACCTGTGCTGTGGCACACACGTAGAGGTCAGAGGACAACTTATGGATGTTGGTTCTCTCCTTACACTTTGTGGGCCCCGAGGATTGAACTTGGGTCGTCAGTCTCGGTGGTAAGTGCATTTGCCTGCTGAGCCATCTTGCCAGCCTTTGATAGCATACACTTATTTTTATCTTAAATGATATGCGTGTGAGTATGTGTACATGAATTCAGTAGTCTGAGAAGGGCAGGGCATCAGATCCCATGAAGCTGGAGTTACAGGTGGTTGTGAGCTGCCTGATGTGGTTGCTGGGAGGTGAACTCAGGTCTTCTACAAGAACAGTACAGGCTCTTAGCCTCTGAGCCATCTCTCCAGCCCCCAACAGTGTCTGCTCTTTAGAAGGTGTTGTGCCCAGGTAGCAAGACCCCCAAGCAAGACCACCACAGATATCCAATGCAAGCACACAGAGGTTTTAATAAGAAAACAAGCAAGCCCAGGACTTGGTCAGCGTCCAACATCTGACACAGCGGGTGGAGGAGAATGCCCTGAGCACTCACTTGAAGGGATTTATGTAGGAAAGGTTTCCATGCAGCTTGGGATTGGACGAGGGAGCTAGGGGTGAGGTAGTTCTGTGAAGTTACTGGCTGAACTATAAGCATGAGGTTACTGATGGCTAACAGAATGCAGGGTACCTATAGAGACATAAATTTTTACTCCCTATGTCCTGCTTTTGCTGAACCCAAGATATATACATTCAGATTTATTGCTGCAGTCCTGCTCTCCTATAAATTCAATTTCTGGTCAGTTGAGCCCATTACTCCCCATATCTTGTTTTGCCAAGTCCAGGATACATTATATATCAATATATATATTCCCAGCCTTGTAAGTTCAACTTTCAACTTCTGGTCACTTCTAAAACTAAAACTGCTGGTCAGCAAATACCTTTGGAGGAAGGGAGGGGGAAGTGTCTCTTAAGATGGCTACTGATTTTTCCCTTTCAAAGGAAACAGCATAGAAAATAAAACAGAATTGAGCCTTCCTCCTCCTAGTTTAAGATCTCAACAGGAAAAGCTGTGAAGAGCTGGAAGAAGCTAAAAACAATGGTATTGTCTGGATGAGTCCATGTATTGGACACTTAATCCCAGAGGTACTTGAGCTGTTAATATTCTGATACGCCCCTTGAAATCCCGCCCCTTGGCACAACCCTGAGTCCTGATGGGAAAGCCTCATTTTAAGGAAAACCCCTCCCCTTCCTGTCTCTCTTCTGCTCTCTTTCTTCCCCACCCTGAGGTGCACCACCTCTGTTTTCCTCTTCTCTTCCTCTCTCCTTTCTCCCTTTCTGGCTCTTTATCTTATGTTCATCATACCATTGACCCTTTTTCTGGGTTCCAATGGGCATCTGCCTTAAGTTCTGAAAAGGCAGATTCTATAATTATACATTATTAGAAATAATGGCTGTAATGGGCATACTGGAACAAACTATGACTGATAATACCCTAGTTTACATTTCCAGTAAAATAAAGCAATTTTTTTGCATGCTACAACATAAAACATGTTACCAGAATGCCATACAATCCTACAGGACAAGCAATTGTTGAGAGATCTAACCTCACCCTAAAAGAGATGTTTGTTAAACAGAAAGAAGGATATGAGGACACCCAGAGATAGACTGTATAATCCCTACTAACTCAAAAAAATCTTTTTAAGTGCTAATGAAACAGGAACAAAGTTGAGTTATGGAAAAAATTGCTGAATCAAGTCAGTCTATGTATTATAAATATTTTAGCATCAAAGTAGTCCAGGGATGTTTCCACAGGAGATAATAAATTGTGGATTTCATTGAAATTGATAAAAATCTGCCATGAGCAAAAGACATCTCCAAGATGCTGCAGATGCAGGGATGTCTCTGCCAAAGTTGAGACACAGGAGACCTTTCCAAGGAACAACTAATCCTCCCACCTGGGGACAGCTTAAGAGTTTGTGTGACACAGGAGAGATTGTACTTTGCATGACTCACAAGCCTTTGAATGCTACAAACTTGTTTCTTGCCATGCTTTCCGTGGTAACGGTGCAGATAAAAGGGATGGATCATAATTATTGGGCTTATTCCCCAATCCTCCAATTAACATAGCAGTAAGTTAGGGAGATATGAATATTCCTGTAATAGTTAATGAGTCATCTTGGCTACCTGGTCCTTATGACAACTGAGGTCCCACTCAGCCAATGAAAGGGGGTAAAGTGACCGACAATTACAGTGTTGGAGTACAAGGGATTCCTGTTTTCATGGGAAATGGAATTCAGTGCCTAAAAATAACCTCTCAAGTATGGTTATCCATAGTCAATACTACCCAAGATTATCGTAATAGGTTTATTTATTTTTTTTAAAGTTTATTTATTATGTATACATTGTACTGCCTGCATGCCAGAAGAAGGCGCTAGATCTCATTACAGATGGTTGTGAGCCACCATGTGGTTGCTGGGAATTGAACTCAGGACCTCTGGGGTTTTTGGGGGGGTTTTTTGTTTTGTTTTTCGAGGCAGGGTTTCTCAGTGTAGCTTTGTGCCTTTCCTGGAACTCACTTGGTAGACCAGTTTGGCCTCGAACTCACAGAGATTCACCTGGCTCTGCCTCTCAAGTGCTGGGACTAAAGGCGTGCGCCACCACCACCACCCAGCAACTCAGGACCTCTGGAAGAACAGCCAGTGCTCTTAACCTCTGAGCTATCTCTCCAGAGCCGTCATAGGTTTTATATGCTTTATGCATCCGGTTTTAAAAGACAAGAGATTAATGCTACTGGTTCCATAAATCTACCATTCTGTGAGATAAGGGTAACCAATATGGAATCTGACTGGGTACACTGGCAACAGTGTGAGATTGAGAAACCTCGAGTGCTAACTAATACCTCCAAAGGAGACCTCATTGATTGGAACCCTTATGGCTCCCCTCAAGGGAAATATTCTCACTCGGAATTAAGATGGAAATAGTATAATATGAATGGATATGTGGAAATCAGTGCTTCTGTTAATGAACCTATTCAGTGGCATGGAGTTGGAATGGCAAGTCCTCTCCTGCAAATTTGGCGATTCAATTCAGACTAACTTGTGGAAATTGGCAAGTGCCTTCCACCCTCTTAAGGCGTGGGAAGGAAAATCAAACGTTAAGGATGATAAGTACACTCTGTCTTTTAGATTACATCAAAGCCATCCTTCTATGGCATGTGTACCATTGCCTTACTTGCTACTAAAGGGGCCTGTACAATGGCACCCAAATAATTACAGCATCACTTGTGAACGGTGTACCCTTCATACCTGTGTTAATTCTAGTATGTTTTTAAATTTGACCTTTGAAAGTTTATACATTTATAGAGCAAGGCCAGCAATCTGGATACCAGTGAAGTTGTTGAGGCCATGACAAGACTCTCCTGTGATGATCCTGGTACAGAAGCTCGTTGAAAGGATGTTAAAAAGAACACGTCACATGGCTGGACTGGTGGTTGCAGCTATTATGGGAATCATTGCATTGACAGCTACAGCAGTCACCACTGGAGTGGCACTTTATAAAGAAATCCAAACTGCTGAAATCATTAGAGGCTGGCATAGACATTCAGAAGAACTTTGGACTAACCAAAATAATATTGATAATGAGATAGTAAATGAATTAGCTGAAATAAGGCAAGCTGTTGTATTGTTAGGGGGTCAGTTAGAAATTTTGAAGGAGCAGATAAAATGAAAATGGGATTGGAATGTTTCTTGTTATTGTATCACACACTTAAGATTTATTGAAAGCAAATACGATTGGGAAAAGATTAAGATGCATTTGTTGGGTCACCCCAATTCTTCTCAAATGGTTTGTGGTTTACAGAAAGAAACTAAAGAAACATTTGCAAAAAAGTTCCCGGATACGACAGGAGTGGACATTATGGAGAATCTAGACGTCTCATCCTAGCAGGGGTTGCTCTTGTTCTAGCAATGGGAACTTCACTGGCTTTAAGATGTGTTTCGGTCTACTTGTGTAAGATTGTAAGTTAAATAGAAAGAAGGCTACATTTCCTGTAAGGCTGCATAACCTGCAAGATAATTGATTTATATATATAGAAAGGGTGATCTGTGGCTGCATTCCTGCTGAGCCACACCTGCCTGGCTCCAGAGCACAGCACCTAGCCCTAATCCATCCTTTGTTTAACCAATACCTTTGCTTTCTCTAGCCACCCTTTGTGATTCTTGTCTGAGAGTCTCTTAAGGTTACAAAGCTTATGCAAAACTTGGTTCAGGAAACCTGGAAAACTGTGGCACCTGAGAAATCGAGGAATTTGCACTTGGCTTTGTATCTTTGGCAGCTCTTCTCAGGTTGTTTTGAGCATATGGAAATCAACTGGCTAAACTGTAAATAGAGAGGAAATAAAAATGCCCAGGGTGAAGGGAAAGTGCTTCAGTCTTTCAAGGCTGGACCCCCCTGCAGCCACCAAAGGCTAAATTCATTCTTAAGGTGCCTCTGAGTCTTCTTTCCACGGATCTGCATCTGCGTGTACCCACACACCCCCGCAACACACAGTGACAAGGCGGAAAATCCGGGAAGGAGGTGAGAAAAAGAGGAGAGGAGGACTCCAGGGGCCAGCCACCCAGCCACCCAGCCAGCCACAGAGTAAAAAGCAAAGAGAGGTATATAAAAGAGGCAAAAGTAAAATTCTAGAGGCAAAAGATAGATGGGGTAATTTAAGAAAAGCTGGCTAGAAATAAGCCAAGCTAAGGCCGGCGGGCATTCATAAGAAAGAATACGTCTCCATGTGATTTATTTGGGAGCAGGTGGTGGCCCCCAAAGAGCCAAAGAGTAAAATGACCAACTACAGTGATTACATGTTTCTATAACTGCTTGCCCTGCAGGATTGTGTGGTATACCTGTATTATGCTTTATGTCGTAATGTGAGAAAAGCTGTTTCATTTTACTAGAGACTTATGCTGGAGCATTGTCGGATTTAATTTGCAC
Source organism: Onychomys torridus (assembly GCF_903995425.1). Taxonomy (NCBI): domain Eukaryota; kingdom Metazoa; phylum Chordata; class Mammalia; order Rodentia; family Cricetidae; genus Onychomys; species Onychomys torridus. The sequence continues at coordinate 124,812,070 of NC_050443.1, forward strand.
AGGTATTCCCATGATGGCCATGACTTCTAATCAATGTGTGATTACAGAATCAGCCGTTTCAGAACTCAAGGCAGTTGCTCATTGAAATCCTGAATATGTATCTATGGTATGGTGTACATGTTTTAATTTTCCAAACTCTGCAAAATAAGACACATCCATTTACCAAACTTCATTTCTTCGGACACTCCTAGGACTGCTTCCTGCAGGTAGCGGAGTTTGGTATACAAAGAACAAGTCGGACATTTCCTTATAATTTCACCAGCTTGTTACCAAGTGATAGAAGCATAATTCTAATTAAGCATATCAATAAAAATCAGGAGTCAGGCCAGGTGGTGGTGGCACATGTCTTTCATCCCAGCACTTGGGAGGCAGAGGCAGGCGGATCTCTGTGTGTTCGAGGCCAGTCTGGTCTACAGAGTGAGTTCCAGGAAAGGCACAAAGCTACACACAGAAACCCTGTCTGGAAAAAAATGAAAAAACAAACAAACAAACAAAAAATCAGGAGTCAGATACCAGAGTAAAAGCCAGAAAGAGCAAAGAAGCAGGGGAGCAGCCACCAGTGGCTTATAACCTCTTACATTCCTCTGACCAAAAAGGCCGAGAACCTTTTTCCACATTGCCTTACCACTTCCTGTCTCCTCTCTGTACAGACCTACAGATCTCTATGGTTAATTAGTAGCTAATTCTGCCCTCTGACTCCAAGCAAGCTTTATTTATCAGAACACAAACAAAAAAATCACACAACATTTCTTACATTTTGTCTAAATAAAAAGAGGTTTTAACTGACATAGAAAAACTGTATACAGCCAGGCAGTGGTGGCTCATGCCTTTAATCCCAGCACTCGGGAAGTAGAAGCAGGCTGATCTTTGTGAGTTCGAGGCCATCCTGGTCTACAGAGCAAGTTACAGGACAGGCTCCAAAGCTACACAGAGAAACCCTGTCTTGAAAAACCAAAAAGAAAAAAAAAAAGAAAGAAAGAAAGAAAAACAATATTAAATAAGTACAATAACTATATACAAATATATAAGGCAATAATTACATTAATAATGTCTAGTTCATAGCATTTGATGAATTCAGAGAAAAATACTCCATTGTCTATCCTATCTTGGTGAGTCCAAATTTGTACCTCATTCACTTTATATCCTAACTTGCATGTCCAACCCAAAGCTATCTTTTTATATCTCTCAACCTTATACACTTTACACCTGTTTTGTGAGTTTCTTTTCTGAATTTGTTAACAAGAAAATTATAACTATAACTGTCTAGTCTTAAACTCCAACAGAGACCTGAGAAGAATATAATATTACTTGAATAAACAGGAAGTACAGAGCAAACAACTTCCAAAACTAAGAAATGACAGAAACAGAATGCCCTCTGTATCATTATGGCATCTATATTCACCTGCAGGCTTATAATATCTGACAGACTTTTCTGTGAAGCAGGAATTTTGAAGGACTGTCCTACCTTGTCTTGGCAAGTTTCAGCATTCACTTTCTTTTTTTGTCCTGCTTGTCCAATTTGGATAGCATACTGTCAGCAGTTGAGGCAAGGGCACTTTCTTGCCTGGTGGCTAACTTTTGCTACCACAAAAAAAGTACACTCCATATGGAGTTCCTTTGATGGCCATCATCTTCTCTGAAGTAGATTGGTGCTGTAGGAGCAGATACGTCTCACAAAAACATGTCTCAGGTTGTCACTAAAAAAGAACCTTATGTTATTAAAACATCTTAAATGCCATATTCTGTAGGTCTCTGAAGTGTTTGAAGACCATCTGTCTATCTAAAATATATCTCTAATAGACCTTGAAACATATCTACCATGACTACAAGTTTGATTGTAATAGGTGACTGACTACTAACCTTCATTTTTTATTGTCCTGCATTTATTGTAACTATTATTACAAAATAGTTTGTGATAATAACTTTCAAGAACTAGAAATTTACATTACATTGTTAAATAAGCTGTATAGGTACAATACCTTGAACAAGAGCAGAAATGTAATGTACAGTATGTTATAACAAAAATAACCTTAATGGGGCTGGAGAGATGGCTCAGAGGTTAAGAGCACTGGCTGTTCTTCCAGAGGTCCTGAGTTCAATTCCCAGCAATCACATGGTGGCTCACAACCATCCGTAGTGAGATCTGGTACCCTCTTCTGGTCTGCAGGCATACATGCAGGCAGAACACTGTATACATAATAAATAAATAAATCTTTAAAAAAAAAAAAACCTTAAATTTGTATCAATATACAAAAATACCTTAAACAAGAGTAGAAACATATATACAGTACAACAAAAATACCTTAAATTTTTATCAATAAACAAAAATTCATATCAATGTAAAATATTTAAAACTACTAGTTGCTTTTTGGTTTAAAAGTAGATTCAGGGGTTGGGGATTTAGCTCAGTGGTAGAGTGCTTGCCTAACAAGTACAAGGCCCTGGGTTCGGTCCTCAGCTGGGGGGGGGGGGGGGGGGGGAAGGGATTATTGAAAACCAAATGATGCCAGGCAGTGGTGGCGCACACCTTTAATCCCAGCACTCGGGAGGCAGAGGCAGGCGGATCTTTCTGAGTTAGAGGCCAGCCTGGTCTACAGAGAGAGATGCAGGAAAGGCGCAAAGCTGCATAGAGAAACCCTGTCTCGGAAAACAAAACAACAAAAAAAAGAAGTAGATTCAATAATCTACCCTTTTATCCTATCATTTCTCTGTCCCAGTTTTTTTTTTTTTTTCAGAACAAAATCTCTGAATCTCATCTCCTTTGCTCAGCTTTTTTCTTGACCATTATCAATAACAACTTATAACCAACAGCCCCAAATGATAACAAATATCCATAATCCATTGAACTACCCACCCCGCCTCTTGGGAACATGGGCATCGTGTTCTTAAAAGTACTTCTTTTTGTCTGGTGGCGATGGCACCTTTAGAGGACCCTGAAAAAAACTGGGATAATTGTCAAGTTCTGGGAGAGGTAGCTGTATCATGTGTTGTCCAGTCTCTGTAATGGGAAAGTGCAGGGCTTGTCTCAAGTCCTGGCCAGAGTAGTCTGTGAGGCTGGACCATCTCAGCTAGCTACCCTGAAATTGTCCTGAGCAGTTTGTAGTACAAACCTATAATCTTCGGGTGGTGTTTGTTGTTAGGGACCAAGATGTCAGGAACCAAACATGAACCATGGAAAGTACTAGCTAGGCCAGAGAACAAGTCATAAGCCCACTGCTCTTTCCCAGAGCAGTAACACCCATTTACTAACCAGAGGCTCCCAAAGATAAGAAGACATTCCACAGTCAGGTGCTATGACAACCGAACGTAAAGAGCATTCCATGGTCAGGAAGCCTAGCAACAGAATAAATGACCCCTGACCAGTGACCTTAGCTGACATCTTGAAGTTGCACAATCTGCCTCCCACGTCTTGCACCCCTTCCATGTTCTGCACGCCCCTTTCCCCTTCCCTCCTTCCTGCCCCTTCCCCTCCTACGCTATATAAGCCTTGCGGAGAAAAATAAAATCTGCAGCTTGATCAGAATCTTGTCTTGCTGTCGTCTCTCGTGTCCCCTGTCTCTTTCATTCGCTCCCACAGGTGGGTCACCCCCAGTGAAACCCCGCTGGCCGGGGCAGTTTGTCAGCTTAGTAGCATTACCACAGTCCCAGTAGAATCATTGTTGTGGGGCCCCATTCTCCTTTTGGAGACTTCAAAGGTCACTGTTAGGCACGGTCATGGTTAGCTGCGGAAAACATAAACATTTTAAATGTCATATGCAGCAGATCTCAAAGAGGGTAAAGGATCATAATTTGTTATGTACCTCCAGAGTACAAAAAAATAATTCCTAGTTCCCTGATTGAGATTCAAACCCAAAATCATGTACAGGAAGTTAGATGAAGTCTTTTTCTGGAATTAGTCCTCTATATGACCATTAATATCATGACAAAAAGTTTAAAATTAATTTTATAAATTTTGAGATAATATTTATACCTTAAGAAAAGTTTTAAAGAATCAAAATGAAACTAAAGGATTATGAGGTTAGTGGCAATAGAATAGTCCCTTATTTTGGTTTTTCTTCTGTCCACATCAGGTGGCTCTTCTGACATGAGACAGAGATTTTGGATTTTCCTTTAACAAGCGTGCTTGAGTTTAGAGAAGGAGAGCCACACTCCAACTCCAAAGCCAGCTTTAATTTTTAATTGAACTGAGACTACAAAAAGAATATTTGCAGTATGTGTCTGTGGAGACCAGCAGAAACAAATGTTTAGGAAGATTTATGAAATCTTATCCTGTTGGAGATGTGATATACCAATATGCCAATTTACTCTTTTTCTTGAGACATTTTCTCTGGATGATTCATCCTTTCTCTTCAGATGTCTCATTTGTCCAGTGGTCTTCAGATTCCTTAGATGCCTTCATTCTCCTGGAAAGACAAAAACAAAACCATGCCCCAACCCTAACTTTGGGGAGTTTGGGGCTTGTGGACATTACTGTAGAGAGGCTGCAACAGGAAAATCCCAGACTTGCTCAGAAGGCTTAGAGAAGAGAGGGAAAACCTAGTTAGTTGGTGGTGAGGTGACTCCACCAGGTGCAGCTCCTGTATGCAGCTCCAGCAGGTGCTGGTGGCTGCAAAGCCACGGCAAGCGGCCATCTCATGAATTAGTGCCCCCCCAAATCCCAGCACTCTGGGAGGCAGAGCCAGGCCAGTCTCTGTGAGTTTGAGGCCAGCTTGGGCTACAGAGTGAGTTCCAGGAAAGGCGCCAAAGCTACAGAGAAACCCTGTCTCAAAAAACAAACAAACAAGTCAGTGAAGGCTTCTTTTGGGCCTTGTATAATTTTAGTAAATGGCTCAGTCTTCTTTCCTGATTCTTCAACCCTGTCCCAAGAATTCAAAGCTGCTATATGACATACATCCAATGTGTGGTCATCAAATGTAATCTGTCTTTTCAAATCAGCAAACTGGGCCTCATGGAGAAGCTGTTCTTGGAAAATTTCCATGCCTCTAGCCCTACTTCCTTGTTCTATGGCCCTAGCTTCTTCTCTCCACCAGGTTTTCCACTGTAACCAAGGACCAGCTTCCAATACTGCTATAACTAAATCTTTCCAGTCTTGTGGGATAATTCTGTTCTATGTGGCCCATGATTTTAACATCTGCTTCACAAAAGGTGAATGCAAACCACTTGAAACTACTACTTCCTTAAATCTCTTCAAATCTAACATTTCCATAGGATCCCAGTTAACTTCTGATAGCCTTGGGTGTACCTATCATCTGGTGGTTGTTCTTGGTAACTGGATAAATTAAGGTTGGTTTTCTAATAACCTTGGGTCACTCCTCTTCAATTTCATAATGCAATGGTGTGGTAACTTCTGCTCTAAACTCCTCTGTCTGTGTGTGAATATTTTTCTCAGTTTCATTAGTAGGTCTTTCTAAGGATTGGATCTTACCAGTCAATTTTTCGTATTTGGCACAGATAGCAAACAATTTTTTTAAGGATAAAATATGAATTACCAAACTGATAATGATTATAACTGACATATGTCAATCCCAACTCTGTTGATCATCCCCTCATTTAATTGTGCCATTTTCTTTTTCTTTTTTGTTTTTGTTTGTTTTTTGGTTTGGCTTTTTTTGTTTGTTTGTTTGTTTTTGGGGTTTTTTTTGTTTTCTGAGACAGGGTTTCTCTGTGTAGCTTTGGTGCCTGTCCTGGAGCTCGCTCTGTAGACCAGGCTGGCCTTGAACTCACAAAGATCCACCTGCCTCTGACTCCCAAATGCTGGAATTAAAGGCGTGTGCCACCACTGCCCAGTTAATTGTTCCATTTTCAAACCATCCATTGTGGAACTCTACAGAGACCTAACTCCCTGCATAATAATACTGTTTCTCATTTTTAATGTGGTGAAAGACTTAAGAAAAAACTAATACCCTGCCCCCTTAAGAATTCCCAGGTGTCTCACCAAGTCTGCTGATGATGGCAGTGAAGTGCGAGGCTGGTTGTCGCTGCATAGCATGGTCAGCCGGAGAACACAGGCAGTGTATGGCCAGGCTGATAGCAGCTGCAGATGCTTATGTGTAACTGGGGTCTGAGAGTGTGTGGCAGTAGCATCAGCAGTAAAAGCTGGACTGGGTGTTGAGGCAACTGGCCAGCTGTGGCAGCAGCCCCTCTATAGGAAGCCTGCAACCCAGGGAGTGAGGGAGCCAGCTGCCTGAAAAGCAGACACAGGGGAATGTTTGGGAAGTGAGGGCACAGGGCCACCTGAAGGACACAGCCAGCTGGCAGTGGGCAGCTAACCCAGAGGCGTTTGGAGCCCAGGGACCTGTGATGCTTGGGAGTTTGGAGCCAGAGATGGGTGACAGCTCGAGGCTGTTGTGGAGAGACTGTAACAGGAAAATCCCAGACTTGCTCAGAGGGCCAAGGATGAAAAGCCAGCCAGAGGCAGCTATGGTGGCTGCAAAATTTTGTACCCCAAGTTGGACTCTAGATGAAGTGTTTATCTCATTATTCTTTATCAATAAAAACTTGGGAGTCAGATATCAGGGTAAAAACCTGAATTATCAGAGAAGTGGTGAAGTGACCAGTGACAACCTTCTCCTCCTCCTCCTCCTCCTCCTCCTCCTCCTCCTCCTCCTCCTCCTCCCCCTTTCCCCCCCCCCCTCCTCCTCTCTCTCTCTGTCCCTTTCCTTGATTCAATGAATGCTGAGACCCTCTCTAAGCACCATCCTACTACTTCCTGTCTCTCTATCTGTCCACAGTCCTCCAAACCCTCTGTGGTTATTCATTTTGGTCATGTAGTAGCTAGCTCTGCCCTCTGATTCAAAGCAAATTTTATTGACAGTCTTGGGAGCATCAGAATGTGATCAAAATATCACACAACAGCCTGGGCCTCTCCGCAAGCTCACTGTCAGCTGCTGCTCACAGGGACTCTGGAAAGTGGACTCAACAACTTCCTAGAGCTGAGATAATAAATGTGGCTTCCGCTGGCACGAGGCTACACTCTCAGGGAAACGGGTGGGGCCAGCTGCCAGAGATGCAAGAGAGGGCCTAGCCTCTGCCCAACAGGTTAAGCCTTGGCTCCTGTGGTCAGAGAACGCTGCATATGAGGAGGTAGAGGGGGAGGGGGGTGGGAGGGGGTGGGGGATGGGAGGGGGGGGGGTGGGAGGGGTGGGGGTGGGGAGCCAGGTCCAAGCTGAGAAAACCTCTGAACAGATTACAATGTGCTTCAAAAAGAGATAGATAGATAGATAGATAGATAGATAGATAGATAGATAGATAAAAGATAATAAAGTCTTTAAAGAAAGAATAAAGTAATATAAGCCACGTAAGGATGGGAGAGACACTGGGCGCCTGTATTCTGGATGTTGCTTTGTTGACTTTGAATTTTTTAAGTGCTGCTGAGAGACATTACTTTGTGGAAGGAACTGCTGAATTAAAACAGCCTATATCTTTTAGGGATGTCTTGGTTCACAACGGGAGTCAGGAAATGTGTTGCCTTGGGGGAGGGGCTTGGCTTTTGTTTCCATCATAAATGAAAAGCTATGGATCCCTTCAAAGCTAATCAAGATCAGATTTGACCAGGGGAGACCTCCTGAGGATCTTGGCTGCAGGTGAGGGAGGAAGCCAGGAAAACTACAGCACAGGAGACATATATGCTGATCCCTCTACATGGGAACAGCTCTGGGACTGAAAGAGACGTGATAAATCCTGTTGGCTACAAGGTCCTCATAACAATTTGGTTATACAGTCTAAACGGACTTATAAAATTGACAGATGTCTTTTACCTGCTCAAACATAAAACAAATCATCTTTAGCTGACTTGTGCACATCACACATTCCATACTTGTATTAATACAAATATGAATATTACCTTTAAAAGTCTGGCTGGGCGGTGGTGGTGCATGCCTTTAATCCCAGCACTCGGGAGGCAGAGCCAGGCGGATCTCTGTGAGTTCGAGGCCAGCCTAGGCTACCAAGTGAGTTCCAGGAAAGGCACAAAGCTACACAGAGAAACCCTGTCTCGAAAAAACAAAACAAAACAAAAGTCAGTATGTTCAGAACAAAAGGACTGAACACAAATAAAGACAAGATGTAAGAGTTTTGTCCTTAATTACATCATCATCCTGGGATGAGGGCCAGCCTAAAAAGTGGGTGGACCCTCTGTCTCCCCCTTTCCCCTTCTCTCTTCCCTCTTCGAAGTCTCTCTGTCTCTCTGTCTCTCTCTCTCTCTCTCTCTCTCTCTCTCTCTCTCCCCCTCTCTCCCAATAAAGCTCTAGAAAGGTAACCATGGCTTGTGATTCTTCCCCCAGAACACTCCTCAGGCTGGCTGCTGTGGGCAGTGGCCAACCACCAGAAGCACCACTTTAACTAACATTTGGAGTTTAGCCAACACAAGTAGCACAGGTGATTCAGGCTCTCAGAGTGCCTCAGTTACAGTTTACTCAAAATTCTACATCCAGAACAGTTTCAAAGCTCCTAGCTGAGATGGTCCAGCCTCACAGACTACTCCAGCCAAGACTTCAAATAAGCTCTATACTTTCTTATCACACAGAGACTCTAATAATAATAATAATAATAATAATAATAATAATAATAATAATATAGCCAGCTCTCCCAGAACTTGACAATTATGCCAGTTTTCTAAGAGTCCCCTGGAGATGCTGTTGCCCCCAGACAGCAGGAAGCAACCTAAAGAATATAATACCCTCATTCCCACAAGGTGGGGCAGGTGGTTTCCAGTCATTCTGTGAATGTTTGTCATTGTTTTGGGGGGGTTGATTGAAGGTTTTTATTGGTCATGGTCAGGGAGGAAACTAAACAATGGAGGTTAGATTCAGGGATCTTCTTCCAAAAAGGGAGGGGGGATATAGCAAAGGATTATTGAATCTACTTTTAAACTAAAAAAAAAAAAAAACAACAACTACTAGTCTCATATTTAACTTGGTATGGATTCTTGTATTACTGATATAAATTTTTTGGGTTTTCTTTTTTTTGAGACAGGGTTTGTCTGTGTAGCTTTGGCACCTTTCCTGGACCTCACTCTGTAGCCCAGACTGGCCTCAAACTCACAGAGATCCACCTGCCTCTGCCTCCTCTGCCTCCTGAGTGCTGGGGCTAGTGCCACCACTGCCTGTCTTTACTGATACAAATTTAAGGTTTTTTTTTTAATTATACTGTATATATTTTTCTACTTTTGTTTAAGGTATTATACCAATGCAGCTCATTTAAAAATGTAAAGTATAATTAAGAAACACATGTTAGTAGTCATCTATAATAATCAAACTTGTATCCAGGTATGTTTTCCACGGTTAAGCCTAGGTCTGTTAGCACAGATACACTTAATAGATAATGATCCTCAAACTTGTCAGAGATCTGATGACTATGGCATTTAAAATGTTTAATGGAAAAAGCTTACTATAACAGACAGAGGCTCCCAGCTCCTAGCAGCGACTCTAAGGTCTCCAAAGAAGATGATGGGGCACCATGACAACTCCACCTAGATTGTGGTAATGCTAACCACTGGGCAAGACTGCTCCATTGCTGCACCTGCCCCCAGGCCCCTGCCCAAACTGTGGACAAGCTGGATACTGGAGAATTGATTGCCACACTTTGCCTAGACAAAGTGAGGTCAGTCTCCTCCTCCATCCAGAGGAAGCCTCTCACCTTTTGGGCCTGATGGCTGAAGACTGATGCTGTCCTATATCTCTGTCCCCAATGTCATGGAGACCACAGGAACCTGGGATGAACATCTAGGTAATGGACTTGTCTCTGTCATTTTAATTGATACATAGGTGTTGATGTAACCGTCTTGTTAAATAAGAAACACAGAGCCAATTGCAGAGTTAAAAGCCAAGAGGTCAGAGCAATAGTTAAGAGCTTAAAACCTTTTCTTACCCTTCACTGCTGCTGCTGTCCTTCCTCTCCGCAAAGAGATCTACTTCCTGTGTGTCTGTCTTTATAAAAAAGACTTTCTGTTCTGCCTTCTCATTGGTTGTAAACCCAACCACATGACCTCCTTGTCACTGCCTGTCTGTACAGACCTCCAGGTCTTCTATGGTTGGTATTGAGATTAAAGGTGTGTGTCTCCATGCTGGCTGTATCCTTGAACGTAGAGATCTGCCTGTCATGTGATCTGGATTAAAGGTGTATGCCACCACTGCCTGGCTTCTGCTATGGCTTGCTATTAGCTCTGACCCCCAGGCTACTTTATTTATTAACATACAACTAGAATCACATTTCAGTACAAATAAAATATCACCAGGGTTGGGGATTTAGTTCAGTGATAGAGCGTTTGCCTAGCAAGCACAAGGCCCTGGGTTTGGTCCTCAGCTCCAGAAAAAAAGAAAAAGAAAAAAAATCACCATATTTCCCCTTTTCTATTTTAATAAAAAGAAAAAGGAAAAAAATTATAACTAATATAAGAAAAACTATATACAAAAGTACAATAACTATAAGCAATAAATACCTAAACAATGTCTAGTCAATTTGTATTTGACAAATTCAGAGAAAATAATTCCATTATCTATCCTATTTTGGTAAGTCCAAAATATACCTGATTCACTTTCTATCCTAACTTATATTACTAACAGAACTATCTTATAACGTCTTTCAAATTTACACACTTACACCTCTTTAGTGAGTTTCTTTTTTGAAATTTTTGACGAGGAAAACTATAACTATAACTAACTAATCTTCAACTCCCTCAGAGACCCAAGAAGGAAATAATATCACCTAATAAAAAATAAAAACAGGAAGTGCATGCAAGCAGCTTCCAAAAAAAAAAAAATTGTGAGTTGACAGAAACAGCCAGCTGCCTGGACAGTCACCTGACGTTTCTCTGAAGTGTTGGGGCATCATCTTCAGCCTATAGGCTTAGCGTATCTGACAGACTCATTTGTTAACTAGGATGTACACAAGGTCAACAGTTCGACCTCACATTTGGTGAGAGCAGTCCATGTACCAGAAACACCTGAATTCCATTAGTGTCATGTCATGATTCAGGATTTTAAATTCTGGAAATTGTTGATGTTTTTTTAATTCAGCTGTCCATTCTTCTCGGCTGTGTGTGTGTGTGTGTGTGTGTGTGTGTGTGTGTGTGTGTGTGTGTGTTCATCTCGGCATCCTGTTCTTCTCTGCATCCCTCTATTAAATGCCAGTCTACCATTGAGAGGGGTGAGCTTAGTTACTCTTCAAGAATAACTGTTTCAGCTGCTGTTCCACTGCACATCAGAAGCCACTGGCCCACTCCCTGTTCAGCTGCCTTTTCTGGATTGCAAAGGCCACTTCAGGGATGGCGCCATTTTGTCCTGGCCTCAGAAGATGCCTTTTGTTAAAGCCACAACCACACTTGTTTTGGCAAGAATCAGTAGTCTTTTGTTTCATGTCCTGTCTGTCCTGTTTGTCAGCAGTTGATTTGAGGATACTTTGCTGTCCAGTGGCTAACTTTTGCCACAATGAAAGTTAACTCCATATGCAGTTTCTTTAATGCCCATATTTTCTCTGAAGTAGATTGGTACTGCCAGGAACCGACTGTCTCATAGTCATAACAAAAAAGAAAAATTTTCTAAGTTATTAAAACATTTTAAATGCCATATTCTTTAGATCTCTGAAGGGTTTGAAGATGATATGTCTATCTTAATTATATCTGCTTGATCTTGAAAACACACCTAATATGACTACAAGTTCAATTGTAGTGTTTCACTACTAATTTTCATTTCTTTATATCCTAATAGTTGGTAATAATAACATTCAAGGATCAGCAAATTGCATTACATTGTTAAATGTACCGTATAAGTACAATATCTTGAACAAGATTAGAGATATATGTATAGCATTTTCTAACAATATCAATCTCAATATATATAATTTGTATACAATATACAAAAATCCAATCCAATGTAAAGTATTTAAAACTAGTAATTGTCTCTTTAAAACAAACAAACAAACAAACAAAAAAACCAAGAACCTTAAATCTAATCTTCTTTGCTTAGCCCTTTTCCTAACCCTTAACAACAACTTGTAACCAACCCTCCTATACAATGAAAATTATCCCAGACCCAAAACCTATTAAAAGACTAATAAACCACCCGCCCCACACCACCTCTTTGGGAATGTGGGCGTTGTATTCTTAAAATTGCTTCCTGCTGGGTATGGGCAAAGGTATCTTTATTCTGAAAGAAAAATTTTGGGTTAATTGTCAAATTCTAGGAGAGGTACTATATCCTTTGTTGTCCTGTTTGAGCATAATGCCAAAGTTCAGGGCTTATTTCAAGTCCTTATTCAAGTAGTCTTTGAAACTGAATCATCTCAGCTAGCCCTCTTAAAATTACTCTGAGCACTTTGTAGTCCAAAGCTGATCTGTAGATGATGTTTGTCAGCTTAGTGAAATTATTATTGTCTACATGGAATTGTTGTTGTGGGGCCCCATCTTCTTCCTGGAGACTTCAGTTGATGTTAGGCCTGGCCATGATTTCCTGCAGAAAACTGATTAGAGACTCAAACATAAAGACATATATATGCAGCTAATTGAAGCCTTTTTTCTAGAATTAGTTAGTACTCTACATGACCACTAATATCTTAAATGTATATATACATATAGTAAATTTTTATATAAAATTCATACTTTAAGAAAAGTTTAAAGAATCAGAATAGAATCAAAGAATTGAGATTAGTAATAGAGTAGTCCCTTAATTAATTTGGTTTTTCTCCTGTCCCAAGTCAGAAGATGGATCTTTCTTCTAGCATGATACAGGGAGTTTGCATTTTCCTTTTAACAGCATGCTTGGGTTTAAAGAAGGAGAGAGTCATTCTCCAACTCCAAAGTCAGCTTTAAATTTTAATTGAACTGGGGCTACAAGAAGACCAATAGTGTTATTTTTTTTTTTTTTTTAGAGAAGAGCAGAAACAAACATTTAGGAAGATTTATGAAATTTTGTAGATGATATTCCAAGAGGCCATTTTACTGTTTCCTAGGATAGATGATTTGTCCCTTTTCTTCAGTTGTCTCATTTGTCCAGTGTTCTTCAGATTCCTTAGCCTTCATTCTCCTAAAAGACAAAAACAAAAACCCCTCCTCAAGACTAGTTTTGAGGAGGTTCCCTTTTGGCAAGTTATATCTGATTAAATGAAAAGGCCTGTATTAATGGTATAAGTTAGTTTAAATTGGATGGTCATGTCGGTTTATGAACTATCACCTCCTGTAATTAAGAGGTCTCTCTTGTTCAAATCGAACCGTTATCAATTTTGATGGTATCCACAGCTTATCTTCTCCTGCAGAAACAAAAGCAAAACCTCGTCCCCAACATAACACATATCCTGGTTTCCATTTTGAAGTCAGCACATCCTTGAAGTATATAGGCTGATTTAATTCTGTAGTTTTTTTCTATTATCCAATGTCTCTCTACAGCTGTTGTTCCTTTCTCATTAGCACTGAGAAAATTCAAAGTTAATAGAGCATTATGCAGTCTATTTCTGGGGAGTTTTGTTACCCCTTTCTGTTTATTTAGCATGTCCTTTAGAGTTCTGTTTGATCTTTCTATAACTGCTTGGCCTGTAGGATTACATGGTATACCTGTAATATGCTTTATATTGTAATAAGCAAAAAACTGTTTCATTTTAACACAGACATATGCTGGAACATTGTCAGTTTTAATTTGTGCAGGTATACCCATAATGACCATAACTTCTAGCAAATGCATGATTACAGAATCAGCCTTTTCAGAACTCAAAGCAGTTGCCCATTGAAATCCTGAATAAGCATCAATGGTATGGTGTATATATTTCAGTTTTCCAAATTCTGCATAGTGAAATGTAGTGCCCTGGTACTCCCAAATTGAGTAACTGCCACCCTGCTTGACCTTGACCTTGATGTCCTCACTATGCTGATTCCCTGCTGGTCTCCACCCTCCTGAACACTCACTGGAGGTTCTTTGTCTGTGTGTCCTGCATTTGGTGTAAACAGCTTAGACGCAAGAATGTAGAAGATCAGTAGCAAACTTCTGCCCTCTGGGGTTTTTCCACTGTGCTGTAAGCCTGTATTTAAGGTCTCCTCCCTCCTTCAATAAATGGCATTCAGCATCCTGCTAGCACGAATAACCCACTGTCTCTTGTCTCTGTTTTTTGATCCACAGCCCCTCGCTCGGACATGGTGAATGGGTGGTGGTAGAGCGGGCACTACCGCAACATTGGAACACGTCCATCTGCCAGATTCCATTCCTCTGAGTTCCCTTTGGGTTACATCCTGCTGGTAATGGCGTCTGATTGTAGAAGGAACAAGTAGGACATTTCTTTACTATTTCTTTGGCTTGTTGCCAGGTTATGGAAAAATCTTTTTTAAACATTTACTATTGACATGATGTTTCTTATGAAATTCTGAGGCCTCCAGCACATTTCCTATCAATAATTTATCAATCTCATCATTACCTTGTGCTTGAGGGCCTGACAGACCAGTATGGGATCGGATGTGAGTTATATATAAAGGATGACTCCTATTCCTGATTATATCTTGTATTTGAATAAATAGTGAAGTTAATTCTGAAGCATCAGGGATAAATTCTGCAGTCTCAATATGTAATACCACTCTTTCCAGCATCTGAGACTCAGTAACTATGTTGAGAGGTTCTGAAAAATCCATTAATACCAACAGAATAGCATACAATTCTGATTTTTGAACTGAATTATAAGGATTTTTAACCACTTTACTTAAATTTTCTGATTTTCAACCTGCCTTTCCATGTTTGTTGGCATCTGTATAAAATGTACAAACTCCAGATATGGGTTTTTCCTGTACAATTCGAGGCAAGATCCAATCAGCTCTCTCTCTCTCTCTCTTTTTTTTTGGGGGGGGTTGTTGTTGTTGTTGTTGTTTGGTTGTTTGGTTTTTTTCAAGACAGGGTTTCTCTGTAGCTTTGGAGGCTGTCCTGGAACTCACTTTGTAGACCAGGCTGGCCTCAAACTCACAGAGATCCACTTGCCTCTGCCTCCCAAGTGCTGGGATTACAGGCGTGCGCCACCACGACCACCTGGCCCAATCAGCTCTCTTTTTTTTTTCACTTTTTCACTTTTTTAAATTTTTTTATTTTTTTTGAGCTGAGGATCGAACCCAGGGCCTTGTGCTTGCTAGGCAAGCACTCTACCACTGAGCTAAATCCCCAACCCCCAATCAGCTCTCTTTATAAGATCAATTCTATCGCTTTTGGGATATTTGCTGTTAATTTCTCCCAAAAAAATTACTGCAAGCTCTTTGCCAAGGTTCACTTTCTGTCCATAATTTTTCAATGTCCTCTTTAGTTAAAGGTACAACAATTTCTGCTGGATTTATTTCTGGTAATTGACAAAGTCTCAATTTTCATTTCAAAATTAAGTCAGAGATTTTTTTCCACATAAGTTTTTAATTTTTTATTCAGTTTATTTGGTAAAAATATCCATTCCAATATAATATCTTCTCTCTGTATTAATATTCCTGTACGAGAATGCCTAGAAAGTAAAATAACCAAAATCCAATCCAGCTTTGGATCAATACAATCCACATGTTCTTCATGTACTTTCTTTTCTACCAAGGTCAATTCTTTCTCAGCCTCAGGTGATAATTCTATTGGACTATTTAAGTCCTTGTCACCTTCTAAGGTTTTGAACAAATTATTCAGTTCATCAATTTTTACCCCAACAATATTTTGTATATGAGAAATGTCTCCAAATAATCTCTGAAAGCCATTAAGAGTCTGTAGTCAATCTCTCCTAATTTGCACCTTTTGGGGTCTAATTTTTTGCAGCTCTATTTTATATCCTATATAATTAATAGAATCTCCTCTTTGTATCTTTTCAGGAGCAATTTGTAATCCCCAGCAAGGCAATATTTTCTTTACTTCTTCAAACATTCTTTCTAAAATATCTGCATTTGAGTCATCTAGTAAAATATCATCCATATAATGATAAATTATAGATTTAGGAAATTTTTTACATATCACTTCCAATGGCTGTTGTACAAAATATTGGCACAGGGTTGGGCTATTCAACATTCCCTGTGGGAGGACCCTCCATTGAAATCTTTCAAACTGGTTGAGAATTATTGAAAGTAGGCACCGTGAAAGCGAATCTTTCTCTGTCTTTCTCTTGTGGGGGTATTGAAAAGAAACAGTCTTTTAAATCAATAACTATGAGAGGCCATTCTTTAGGTAACAGAGCAGGCAAAGGAATCCCAGATTGTAGAGAGCCCATTGGCTGAATTACTTTGTTAATTGCTCTAAGGTCTGTTACCAGATTTCTTTTTAATAACAAATACAGGAGAATTCCAAAGTATATTCTTCAATATACTGAGCATTTAACTGTTCTTCTACCAGCTCTTCTAAAGCCTGGAGTTTCTCTGTTGCTAAAGGCCATTAATGACCCCATACAGGCTTGTCTGTTAACCATTTTAAAGGTAGAGCTGTTGGTGTCTTTGGAAGATCATCAGTTGTTGTGCCCTGTTCTTGTATAATATGGATGGCTGGTGACCACTCATTAGAATAATACCCTCTAATATTTCTCTCAGAAACATGTGCTAGTTTATGATTTGTTTCTGAGGTTGGAGGGATGTTAATCTGAGTAATTCCATTGTTGCAACAGGTCTCGACCCCACAGGTTCATAGCTATGTTAGCCACATATGGTTTTAATTTTCCTCTCTGTCCTTTTGGACCTATACAATCGAGCCATTTTGCACTCTGTTTCACTTGAGATAATGTTCCAATTCCTAACAGTTGAATGTTTACTTCCTGAAGAGGCCAAGTTGGTTGCCAAAATTCTGGTGCAATTGTGATCACATCAGCACCTGTGTCTACCAGACCAGACAACAAAACACCATTTATTTTTATTGTTAATTTTGGTCTTTGTTCATTTATAAAAGTTTGCCAAAAATTTTTCTTTATGTTTTCTCCTGAATTTTCTGTTCTCTCTGTCTCAGTTGTTTACTCCTCTATAGCTGCAGGAAAGGTCTGAACTGGATTCACTGTGGGGGCCTGCCTGAGGCCCCTCTGGGAGTTTCCCCAAAGACCAAGGCAAAGTATTACCTTGTCTGTCCCTTGTTGATCTACATTTGTTGGTCCAGTGTTTTCCCTTACCACACCTTCTACATACACCAGAAGGAAGGGGCATTCTGTTGTCATTGATCCTTGAAGAAACATTGTTTCTAGAAATGCCCTATTTACAGTCCCTATTCAAATGTCCTTGCTTTCCACATCCAAAACATCTGACAGTCCTCAAACCTCTTGAAATTGCTTCTCCTATCCACATATCATCATTGTGATAAGCCTCAGCATTAACTGTGTCTCTAATCCAGTCTTCCAAGGGTGCAGATCTTGCCTTTAATGGCCTGAATGCTGCATTTGCATTCTCAAAAGCCAAAGATTCGATTATTATCTGGCTAGCTTCTGAATTGGGACCATTCTATTTATTGCTGAAGTCAGTCTTTGTAAGAAATCTGTGAATGATTCTTTTGGGCCTTGTATAACCTTTGTAAATGACTCAGTTTTCTTGCCTGGTTCCTCAACTCTGTCCCATGCATTCAAGGCTGCCATTCGACATAGAATTGGGGTTTTGATATCATATAAATATTGTGTTTGTATTGAAGCATATTGGCCTTCTCCAACAAGCTGATCCTGGAAGATTTGTATACCTTTATCCCTCCATTATTTTTCTATGTTTTTAGCTTCTTCTTTGAACCATATTTGCCACTGCAGCTGTTGTCTGGGTTCTAGAACAGCCTGTGCCAGCTCTCACCAATCCTGTGGTATAATCCTATTATAAGTTGACTAGGAGTTTAACATTTGCTTTACATATGGGGTATGCATGCCATAAAATACTATTGCCTCCTTAAACCTTCATAAATCTAACATTTCAACTGGAGTCCAAATATTTTGTGTATTCACTTGTACGGTTACCAGATAAATTAAGGGTGATTGTGTGAAAACAGGCTTTCTTTCTGTAACCTTATAATCCAATCCTGAAACAACTTCACTGTTAATTTCTTCTGTCTGAATCTGAATTTCTCTATAATTAATTTTAACAGGTTTAACAGGTTTTTCTAAAACTTTTATCCTGGCACTTAAATTGACTATCTTTTTAAATAGTAAAATAAGGATAAGAAAAGTAATAATGTGTATAATTCCACCAACATCAATCTTCTCATATAGTTGTTCCATTTTCAGACTTCCTAAAATTTCAAACAAAGCCCAATTTTCTTCCAATGTACACTTAAAACCCGTTTTTTTTTAATGTGGAATTTTTTTTTTCTCTTTTAAATAGTTTCCTTTAAAATATCTGATATAATTGACTTACCAAGTCTGTGTAGAACAGTAGAAATCCAAGAGAATTTCCAAACAGCTACCAAGCATCCGAGGTGGGAATCCAGAGAGAGAGAGAAAGAATAGCCACGTTCTGGCTAAAAGTTTGAATCCAACCACGTGTTCCCATTTGAGCCAAGTTGAGCCTGGGCTCTGGCTTCCTTAAGTTCCAACCACATGCGCTGGTGTTTCAGCCAAAAGCAGCCTATCTGCAGTTGTGTGTAGCTACTGCAATTAGCGGTAGCTTTGACAGGCTTGAGCTGTTCGTAGCACTGGCTTTTTAAGCAAGTAGCTCCAGCTGTGGTAACTGCTTGTAGCTAAGGTCAGTTGGGCCTGAGTCCTAAGCTGATGTAGGCCCAAGCTAGGGAGCTGGGCCTGCCCAGGCAGAAAACCGGACCCACTGCCAAGCCAAGCGGTTGGTTTGTTTGTTTGTTTTGGTTTTGGTTTTGGTTTTGGTTTTTACGAGACAGGGTTTCTCTGTGCAGCTTTGTGCCTTTCCTGGATCTTGCTCTATAATCTAGGCTGGCCTTGAACTAACTCACAAAGACCTGTCTGGCTCTCCCTCCCGAGAGCTGGGATTAAAGTGCTAGGATTAAAGGCATGTGCCACCACTGCCTGGCTATCTAAAACTTTTATATCTTTTTGGTTTTTTGTTTGTTTGTTTGTTTTTCGAGACAGGGTTTCTCTGTGTAGCTTTGCGCCTTTCCTGGAACTCACTATGTAACCCAGGCTGGCCTTGAACTCACAGACATTCGCCTGCCTCTGCCTCCCAAGTGCTGGGATTAAAGGCGTGCGCCACCACCACCTGGCTTATGTCTTTTGTAAACTAAAAAATTCATGTAAGCTTCAGAGAATCGAAGGAGTCATAAGACTTGGATCCACTTCTCAGAGGTCAAAAGGACTCCAGATAAGTACAGCCTAAGTTTGTCCACCTGTCTATTCCTGAGGATGGTATTTTTCTTTTTCCTGGTCTTGGACCCCTTGCCTTCTTCAATTACTAGGATTAATGGGATTGAAATTTCCAAATGTAAGATTTTAAGTTCCTAAACTTTAACTTCTATCCCTAGTCTATATTGGTCTCAGCTGATTTCCACTTGACTGACAGACACATCCAAGCATCAGCTGCTGACTGCAACCTTCTCCAAACTTCAAGCCCTGGACTTGCTGAAAGCTAATGTGAACCAGTCCAGCCGATGTGAATGCTCCCTGTCTCTTCAGCTGGGTCAGCAACCCGGTATTTCTGATGAGTGCCCCATTGCCTGAATTCCCTCCTTGCCTTTGACTAGCATTCCTGACAACATCCTAGTCTCGGTAGGAAGTAGTTACAGAAGAAAGTGTGCCACCTCTTGTCCCCAACAGGCTGGATTGTTAGGTCAAAAGGAAACTCCCTGGCATAGGCCATAAAATGGCTACCTAGGGTGCCTGTTGGCATACCAGGAAAAGGCATCTGTCAAAACCAAGTAGGCCCAGATCTATCAACAGCAAGATTCATTAGCTGAAATAGTTCTATGGGTAATGATCGGTCACTTAACCTGCTCTATGTAAAACAGAGGTATTGTATAACTTCAAGAGAAAATTGTTGTTTCTATACAAACTACTCAGAAATCATTAGAAATAATCTGGCTGTACTAAAAAAATTGAAGAAAAAAAAAAGGAGACCTGAGATGAAGTAAATAACTGGTCCCCATTCTCATTTCCAGATCCTTCTGGATAGTAACTCTGACGTCAGCCATCACAGGGCCTTTGGCCTTCTGCTTATGCTGACTGCTGTTGGCTCTTGCATCACTGATGCCTTAACTCAATGACAATTCCTGTCCGGGTACCGTTAAGCTGATGGTTATTAGATCCCGACATAAACAGGTGTCCATCACAGAGTCAAAGATTTGAGTCAGGACACAACTCAATGGGGGAACGTGAGAGCCAAAGTTACAGTTAAAGTTTTAATTACTATGCCTAACAGATCCATGAAGCAAAAATGTCTCTGATCTGCAAGCCTCTTGCTCAAAGACAGATCCTGAAGTGCTAGAGGGTATTATTTATGGGCAATAACAAGCCACGTTTTTCACTCCCCCAAACAAGTTTGTTTGACCCATCCGCACTGATGTGCTTGATCACATGTGGGTGGGATGTTCACAGGCAGGAGGATGTGTGCTTGCCCCTGATAGGACCTGATGGGAAATGCAATGAATTATGAGTTTTCCTTCTTAAGCTGTTGCAAACCATGACTCAGGGCCATTTTCTAGGAACCTGGGTATGGACCTGGCCAGAGCCCATGCATCTGGCCAGTGTTTAATTAAAGCTTGCTTCAAATTTGGCTGTAAACTGTGGTAGTGGTCTTTTTCTCCATAGGTGGGATTCATGGTACAGAGCTCAGAACCCTGACTGGCACCAAGGAAGTGCCCAGTGGATGCTATTTTTAAGCCCCTAAAAGAAAAACAAAAGCAACAAAGTGACAAACTGTTGGTGTTTGT
The DNA here is from genome assembly GCF_903995425.1 of Onychomys torridus. Classification (NCBI taxonomy): domain Eukaryota; kingdom Metazoa; phylum Chordata; class Mammalia; order Rodentia; family Cricetidae; genus Onychomys; species Onychomys torridus. The sequence goes on from NC_050443.1 coordinate 124,832,829, forward strand.
TTCTGACTCTTTTGGGGGGTCTGCCATCAGCTCCCAAATAAATTACACACAAGGAGGCTTATTCTTACTTATGAGTGCCTGGCCTTGGCTTAGTTTCTAGCCAGCTTTCTTATTTAAATTACCCTGTCTACTTTTTGCCTCTGGGCTTTTCCTGTTCTCTTATTCTGTATCTTACTCTTACTCTGATTGGCTGTGTAGCTGGGTGACTGGTCCCTGGAGTCCTCCTCCTCTGGCTCCTTCTAATCTCTGCCTGCCAGCCCCTCCCATCCTTTCTCCTGCCTTGCTATTGGCCATTCAGCTCTTTATTAGACCCTCAGGTGTTTTAGACAGGCACAGTGACACAGCTTCACAGAGTTAAACAAATGCAACATAAGCAAGAGTAACACACCTTAAACTAATATTCTACAGCAACAAACTGCCAAGGTTCCACCCACAGCCCTGGGGCTGCCCACCTGCCAGCACACAGCTTTCAAAATACACCTTTAGACACTAGGAGGATAGATGTGTGTCAACCAGCACATCATACAAATCACAGATGGACAACACCAGGAGGGAACCCCAATATAAGCTGCAGACTTTGGGTAACACTGACTGACAGGGCAGTGCAAGTTCACTGAGCAAAACCAAGGCACCACTGTGCACAGGAAGCCTGCTGTGGGCAATGCTCACACTCAGGGTGAGAAGTGTGTGGGGGTTCTTTGTACGTTTCCATTCTGTTGTGAACCCCAAGTTCTTCTACAGAAAAGGAGCGCTTGGGCTGGGAAGAGGATGCAGCAGTTAAGGCATTTGCTGTGCAAACATGAAGCTGAAGTTGGGGTCCCCAGAATAAATACTGTGTGGGTGTGGCAGCCCGCATGTAACTCAAGCCCTCATATGGCAGAGAGAAGATCCCTGGTGCAAGCTGACTAGTGAGACTAGCTAAATTGGTGAGTTCTGGGTTTCACTGAGAGACAGTAACTCAAAGAATAAGGAGAGTTATTGAGAAAGAGTCCTGACTTCAACCTTGAACCTCCACATACATGGGCATATGCATGCAGGCATCCCCACACATACATGTACACCCACACACATGCATATGAGAAAAAACAAAAAAGGCAAAGCCTCCTAATTCTGAAAACAAGCTTAACTACTAGGAAAAGAGACCAGTTCTGAGAAAATGAAGGAATACACAGGCATGAGGCTTATATTTTATGTATATGAACGTTTTCTCGGCATCGGCCCCACTGGAACTGGAATCTATGGGAGACTGTGAGCTGTCTGCTGTGGATCCTCTGCAGGAGCAGCAAGTGCTTTTTCTTCTTTCATCTTTTCCAGACAGGGTTTCTCTGTGCAGCCCTGGTTTTCCTGGAACCCCTTCTGTAGACCAGGCTGGCCTTGAACTCAGAGCTCTGCCTGCCTCTGCCTCCTGAGTGCTGGGATGAAAGGCGTGTGCTACCACAACTTCTCTACCTCCATCATTCCAGCCCCACAGGCATGGGATTTTTGGAGGAACTGACCAGAATTCAGTCCTCAGTACTCACATCAGACAGTTCACAACCATTCATAACTCCAGTTCCATAAGATCTGTCAGTGTTCTGTTGCTGTGAAGAGACACCATGACCAAGGCAACTCTTATAAAAGGAAGCATTTAATTGGGGTTCACTTACAGTTTCAGAGGTTTAGTCCATTATCATCATTGTGAGAAGCATGCTAGCATGCAGGCAGACATGGTGCTGGAGAAGTAGCTGAAAGTTATATAATTTGATCCACAGGTAGCAGGAAGAGAAAGACACTGGGCCTGGTTTGGGCTTTTGAAATCTCAAAGCCCACCCCAAGTGATCCACTTCCTCCAACAAGGCCACACCTATTCCAACAAGGTCATACCTGCTGTGGGATGGTCTTCCTATATGCTGTGAATATGTGTTGCTACCATTGGTTAATAAAGAAGCTGCTCTGGCCTGTTGTAAAACAGGTTAGAGCCAGGCGGGGAAATCCAAGCAAAGATACAGGATGAAGAAGGGTGGAGTCAGAGCAGATGCCATCCAGCCTCCCAAGGAGCAAGATGCCAGCAGGCCTGTAATGCCATGGACACATGGCAATATATAGATTAATAGAAATGGGTTAATTTAAGATGTAATAGCTAGCAATCAACTTGAGCCATAGATGAAACAGTTTGTAATTAATATTAAGCCTCTGAATGTTTTATAAGCTGCTGCAGGCTGGGCGAGACACAGAAATGTAATAGGAATCTTAAAGAGTCTTATTAATAAAACTCAAACCTGAGGCCAGTTATTGGGGTGAATGCTGGAAGATCAGAGACACAGAACAAGCCACAGTTTCCTCACCTCACCAGTCCCTCAGCTGGTTTTGTTTCGTCAGACTGGAAGCTTCTGAGTCCTCCTTCCAATGGCTCTCAGCTAGACTGTGCTGCTCCAAAGCCCTAATACTTCTTCAGCCAAATGCTTAACTAACTAAATGCTTAACCCTTAGTTCCTGGCCCTCACGCCTTATATACCTTTCTCTTTCTGTCCCCACTCCCTGGGGTTAAAGGTTGGGTTTCTGGGATTAAAGGCATGGGTCACCAAGCTTAGCTGTTTCTAAAGTGGCCTTGAACACACAGAGATCCACCTGGCTCTGCCTCCCAAGTGTTGGGATTAAAGGCGTGTGCCACCACCACCCAACTTCTGTTATGGCTTACTCTTCCCATTTTCTAGCCACCATTTTTGGCTTTGTTCTAGTGGCTGTCTGTTCTCTGACCCCAGATATGTTTATTTCAGGGAACACACAATATTTCAGGGAACACAATACCCACCACATTTCCCCTGTTTTTGTCTAAAATTAAAAAAAGGTTATAACTAATACAAGAAAAATCATATCCAATAAGTATATATAATATACATAGTCAAGATTACATTAATGATGTCTAGTCCATTAACATTTGACAGATTCAGGGGAAAAACTCCATTATATATAACAATGTCCAGTCCAGTAACATTTGATAAACTCAGACAAAAATTTTTCATTACTTATCCTATCTTTTTTCTTTTCATAGTAGATTTAGTAGTCTACCTTTTGTCATTTTTTATATCTTCTCCTTTTTCCTTTTTAGAGTAGATTCAGTGATCTACCCATTTATCCTATTATTTCTTTATCTTTTTCTCAGGGTAGATTCAGTGATCTACCTCATATCTATATTCTTTTTTCTTTTTTCTTTTTAAACAAAACCTCTGAATCTAATCTCCATGTTCAGCTCTTTTCCTGACCATTAACAATTAACAACTTGTAACCAAGCATCATAAACAATGACAATATCCAAAACTCATTAAACAACCGAAAACCTCCCATCACACTTTTTGGGGATGTGGGCGTCATCTTCTTAAAATTACTCCCATCTTTAGAGGATCCTGAAAAGAAAATTTTTGGGTTAATTGTCAAGTCCCGTATCATTTGTCCCACCGCTGCATAATGAGAAAGTTCAGGGCTTGTTTCAAGTCCTTGTTCAAGTAGTCTGTTAGGCTGGATCATCTCGAAATTGTCCTGAGCAGTTTGTAGTCCAGAGTCGATCTTTCCATGGTGTTAATGGCTTTACCATAGTCCATGTGGCATCATAGTCCATTGTGGAGTCCCATCATCCTTTTGAAGATTTCAAAGTCACTGTTAGGCATGATCATGGTTCCCTTTAGATTTCTTCTTCTTCTTCTTTTTTTTTTTTTTTTTTTTTGGTGCTTCCTCTGTGGTTTGGAGCAATTACAATCTCATGTCTGTCTGTCTTTCGGAACCATGAACGTTCTTCCCTAGAAGAGAAAATCTTCACAGCAATTTCTCCCCAGCATTTCTCTTGCCAACCTTTTCCAAACTGACCTTTGCCGATACTTTCTTCTAATATGCTGGTCCTGGCAATTCTTCTCTGAACAAGCAGCAGTAAATTCTTTGTTCCAGGTAGCAGTATCACCAAAGTCACCAACACGATGAGAAACAGCCAGTAACTCGAAGCAGCAGCCACTGCCTCCCTGGTCCTACCGACACTGTTTCTGTCTCTGCCCCGGCTGAAGCTTCTCCGTAGCTTCTCCTAGGCTGGCCTCAACTTGGGATCCTCCTGCCTCTGCCTTCTTCAGTAAATCTTACCGGCATGTATTAGTTATAAGCTTTTTAAAATTTTAGATAAAAACAGGGGAAATGTGGTGGGTATTGTGTTCCCTGAAATATTGTGTGTTCCCTGAAATAAACATATCTGGGGTCAGAGAACAGACAGCCACTAGAACAAAGCCAAAAATGGTGGCTAGAAAATGGGAAGAGTAAGCCATGACAGAAGTTGGGTGGTGGTGGTACACGCCTTTAATCCCAACACTTGGGAGGCAGAGCCAGGTGGATCTCTGTGTGTTCAAGGCCACTTTAGAAACAGCTAAGCATGGTGACCCACGCCTTTAATCCCAGAAACCCAACCTTTAATCCCAGGGAGTGGGGGCAGAAAGAGAAAGGTATATAAGGCGTGAGGACCAGGAAGTGAGGAGTTAAGCATGTAGTTAGTTAAGCATTTGGCTGGAGAAGTATTCGGGCTTTGGAGCAGCACAGTTCAGCTGAGAGCCTTTGGGATGAAGACACAGAAGCTTCCAGTCTGAGGAAACAAGACCAGCTGAGGGACTGGCGAGGTGAGGAAACTGTGGCTTGTTCTGTGTCTCTGATCTTCCAGCAATCACCTCAATAACTGGCCTCGGGTTTGAGTTTCATTAACAAGTACCTTTAAGATTCATGCTACACAGAAAAGTCTTCAGTCTACACACATACCTCCTAATCCTTCTCAAGTAGTGCCACTCCCCAGTGACTAAGAATTCAAATATGCTGGTGGTGGTGGCACACCCCTTTAATCCCAGCACTCAGGAGGCAGAGCCAGGCGGATCTCTGAGTTCGAGGCCAGCCTGGTCTACAGAGCAAGATCCAGAACAGGCACCAAAGCTGCACAGAGAAAGCCTGTCTCAAAAGAACAACAACAAAAAAAAAATTCAAAAATATGAGCACATGGGGGGCGCATTCTTTTTCAAATCACCACATGATCTGACACCTTCTCTGGTCTCCATAGGCAGTGCAAACACATGTACACATACATACACAGGGGCAAAACATTCATATGCATAAAATAAAAATAAAATCTTTTAAAAAAGAGGGTATTACCAAGTGGAGCCTAGACCTAGTCTGACAATCCAAGAAGATCATGAGTTCAACCTGGACTACATTGTGAATTCTAGGCCAGCCTGGGCTAGAGTGACATCCTGTCTTTTTGGGGTTTTTGTTTGTTTGTTTGTTTGGGGGTGGTTTTCGAGACAGGGTTTGGGTATACTTGGCTGTCCTGGAATTAATTCACAGAGATCCTCCTCCTGCCTCTGTTCCCCAAGTGCTGGGATTAAAGGTGTGTGCCACCACCACCCAGTGAGATTCTGTCTTTAAAAAAAAAAAAATCCAAAAGAACAAGCAAGCGGAATGTACAACAATGAACTGCAAGGTAAATTAGCAACTTCAATTAACAATGTGTCACAGGGCTCATTCACTGTCATGGATGTACCTCATTAATGTAAGATTTAAATAAGGGAAGTTGCAGCTGATATGTAGAACTCTGTCCTATTTGCTCAAGAATTCTGTAAATATAAAACTGTACTAAATATAAAACCAACTATTTATTTATTTATTTATTATTATTATTTTGGGGTTTTATTTTTGTTTTTGTTTTGTTGGGTTTTTTTGTTTTTGTTTTTGTTTTTTGTTTGTTTGTTTTTGAGACAGGGCTTCTCTTTATGGTTTTGGTCCCTGTCCTGGATCTCGCTCTGTAGACTAGGCTGGCCTCGGACTCACAGAGATCTGCCTGGCTCTGCCTCCTGAGTGCTGGGATTAAAGGTGTATGCCACTACCACTCAGCTCAACTATTTATTTTTAAAAACCCGGGGCTGGAGAGATGGCTCAGCCATTAAAGGCTAGGCTCACAACCAAAAATTAAAAACGCTACTGATACTTTTCTGAGCCTGGGCTGTTGTGGGAGCCCATTTTCAGGTTCCTCGTGGCTTTACCCATCAGGTCCGCATAGAGAGGGTGATTAGGACCATGGGCCTAAGTGCAGGTGTCTGAGATGGTCTGCACTTGGCTGTGCTGGGGGGAGGGCTTTTGCTCTACTCCTTGGCGTTTCTATAAATGCCCTAGGGCAGAGACAGTCAGGGCCTGTTGGAATAGGTTCTAGGCTCTCTCAAGGCTGTCCTGTATTTCTATCTGTTTATCTCCACACTATAAATCCTTCTATCTAATATTTCCTGCTGCTCACACTCAAGAAAACTCTGGGGAGCTGTGGGGTTGGTGGTAAACGCCTCGCAGGCTGTAAGTCCACTTAACATGCAGACACAATGTGTTATTTGTAAGGTTTTGATATACACAGCATTTTCCAGTACCTCAGGCACTAAGTGTCTGCAGAGGGACAACTGTCATTTGGTGTTTTGCCAAGCCTTGGTCACCATTTCGGAATAGCACATTACCAAAACACACTAGTGGCCTTTAAGAGTCAGCTTTTGGGGGCCTCTGTTGAGTGTTTGTTTGTAACTATGATTTTATAGAGGGGCTGAGCATGTGACTCTCCTGTGTTTGAGCACTATCTATTCACATAGTTATTACTTATTAGAGTTTTTTCCTTTCTTGCCTTCTATAACACCCTTAGGATATCATGGTGCCATCAAAATGCTTTGTGTCTGGGTTTCTTCGCACATACAATTTCACCACAGAATAGAAACAAAATATTGGTTGTTAATTACAAGGATCCCCCAGTCTGAGCTGAGAACCTGAAGTGAAATCCAACCCCAGGGAGGCTCTGCCTTCTTCTCCTAGCCAAAGGGATCTATTTGTATGTTCCACAGTGTGCCAGCCTCCTGTCCCCAGTCCTGGAACAGGCTGTTCTTTCTCAGAAATCCCTCATCCTCTTCCATCCCAGCCCAAACAAGCAAAGTGCACTGCTCCCTAGACCTCATGCGCCACTTTTGCCTGTGCCAGGGCTATGTCCCCAACCCCTGTCCCACTTGGACTCGCTTTTTCTATTACTGTCAGTGGGAAACCGGCATCTGCAGCGAAACCTTAGCCAGTGGGTTAGGGACTCCGGCCCACGTAGGGTGGGCCTGTAAGGCCACAGGCAAGTGGCGTTTTTTGTGAATTCGTGCCCCACAGTTTGGATCTTAGATAGTCTTTTAATAAAAAACCCAGAGCCAGACAGATATCAGGGTGAAAGCTGAAAGATCAGAGAAGCAGAGCAGCCAGCCACTAGTTCTTACCTCTACAACATCCTCAGCCTAAAGAGCATGAGTTCCTGTTTTCTCATGCCTTATATACCTTTCTCTGCCCTGCCATATTACTTCCTGGGATTAAAGGCATGTGTGCTTCCCAAGCAAAGGCATGAGATCTTGTAGTTGTGTGGTTGATACACGAGTGTGTGGGTTCACTCAGGTCCAAGGAATGAAGACACAGAGGCATCTTAAGAATGAATCTAGCCTATCATGGCTGCAGGGGGGTTCAGCCTGGAAGGACTGAAGCACCAACCCTTTGCCTAAGGCATATTTTTTTACTCTTTTTTACAGTTTAGATAGTTAATCTCATACCTTCAAAGCAAACCAAAAGGAGCTCCCAGAGACCAAATGCCAGGTGCAAATTACTTGATTTATCAGGTACCTTGGTTTTCCAGGTTTTCTGGACCAAGTTTTGTATAGGCCTTTGATCCTTGGGGGACTCTCAGATCCTTGACTCTCAAACAAGATTCATAGGTGAAAAGAAAAACAAAAGGTGTGGTTAAACAAAGGAAGGATTAGGGCTAGGGGCTGCCCTCTGGAGCCAGGCCACCTCAGCAGGAATGCCACCATAAACTCTCAAGTGCTGGGATTAAAGGCGTGTGCCAGTACTGACTGGCTCTGTCTAATCTAGTGGCTGGCTCTGTCCTCTGATCCTCAGGCAAGTTTATTAGGGTACACAATATATCACCACAAGTTTCAACAATAATTATTAAAGTAAGTATTGTAAAAAGTACATATGTAACCAGGTGGTGATGGCGCACGCCTTTAATCCCAGCACTCAGGAGGCAGAGACAGATGGATCTCTGAGTTCAAGGCCAGCCAGGCCTACAGAGCTTGAGTTCCAGGACAGCCAGGACTGTTACATAGAGAAACTCTTTCTCTGTCCTCTTCCCCCTCCCCCAAAAAAAAGTAGATATATAAAATTGCCAGGAGATGCCCTGAGGCCAGTTCTGGGTGGAGAGAGGATTACGGGGCCTTGAAAACATGTTGGAACTGAATTCAGACTGCCTCTCCACACACTGGAAGGCTGAAGAGAAAGCTGAAGAGTGTGATTCCTGTGTGATTAAATGTTGTCTGTCTCTCTTCTGCCTAAAGTCTGGGGCTAGGGCTGTGGATGCAGCTCAGGGGTAAGAGTGTTTGCCTGGCCAGGAGGTGGTGGCATATGCCTCTGATCCCAGTACTCGGGAGACAGAGCCAGGCAGATCTCTGTGAGTTCAAGGCAAACCTGGGCTACAGAGCGAGTTCCAGGATAGGAGCAAAGCTATGTAGAAGAACCCTGTCTCGGGGGAAAAAAGTGTTTGCCTGACATGCACAGGTTCTGGGTTCAGTTCCTAGCATCACAGAGAGTCAACTGCAGACCACCATGATCTAATCCTTTATTAACCAACCACCTTCAATGAACCAAGCAGAGGGCAGAAACATGGTCTGCCTGTCGCATAGGAAAAACCACCTGAAAATAACTTCTTTTTCCTTTTGGTTTTTCTTTTCTTTCTTTCTTTCTTTTCTTTTCTTTTCTTTTTTTTTTTCTCATTTCTTTTTGAGACAGGGTTTCTCTGTGTAGTTTTGGTACCTGTCCTGGATCTTACTCTGTAGACCAGGCTGGCCTCAAACTCACAGATATCTGCTTGCCTCTGCCTCCCAAATGCTGGAATTAAAGATATGCACCACCACTGCTCAGCTAATAACCACATTCTTTTTTTTTTTTAAGATTTTATTTATTGGGTTGGGGATTTAGCTCAGTGGTAGAGCGCGTGCCTAGCAAGTGCAAGGCCCTGAGTTCGAGTCTCAGCTCAAAAAAAAAAAAAAGATTTTATTTATTATGTATACAGTACTCTGTCTGCATGTATGCCTGCACGCCAGAAGAGGGCGCCAGATCTCATTACAGATGGTTGTGAGCCACCATGTAGTTGCTGGGAATTGAACTCAGAACTATATTCTTTAAAACACATACATACACAGACACACATTACATTTATTCATGGGGTGGTACAAGTGTGCCACCGTGCTTGTGTGGAGGTCAGACGGCAATTTGCAGGAGTCACTTCAGTCCTTCCATTATAGGGGTCCTCAGGTTTGAACTCAGGTTATCGGGCTTGGCAGGGACACCCTCACCCTTCAGAGCTATCTTGACAGCCCAGATAAATATACTTTTTAAAAAATATATAGATATAATCTTTGGAAACAGTCTTACTTGCTCATCTAGAGAAACCACACCCATGCATAAATTATAAGACTAATTTGCAATCTCATCAAAGTTTTCACTGGGTGGGAGTAATCCGTGGAAGGAATTGAGGAAGGTTTATGCACCGGGTGAGGCGCCTGCTGGGGAGGGAGCTGAGCATCACTTCCTGGGCCTCAGTTCCCTCCAGAGCGCTAGTTCAAGCCCAGCTGGACCCAGGTCCTTCAGGAAAAGGGTCCATCTGTCTTTCATATCCGTCTGCAAAGACACCTGGCCAACTCCTCGACCTCTGGGGAAACTTCCTCGCAGCATCTCGCCGGGACCCTCTGCGACAGTAGGGTGACACCAGCTTCTCCCACCTGGCCGGCCAGGCACGCTTGCTAAGCTGCCGACTGTGCAGCAGCAAGCTCAGAGGGCTCCAAACTTTAAAGGGTGCGAGCGAGGCTCCTCCTCCGAGCGTGCCAAGAGGAAGAACCCTCAGCCAGTTCGGCTGTACCCAGCCACCGACGGACCCCTTCTATCCGTCATTGTCCTTGTCACCCTCCCCAGAGATCCTGGACAGATGCCCACAGAAAGGACCGGAGCCTGAGGGCAGGGGCGGCGGTAAGACCCAGCAGCACCGGTGCAAGCAGCGGGAAACCGGATCCCAGACCCAAAGGCACAAGCTGCCTGCGGGGCGGAGTCCGGAAAGCCAGCGCTAAGCGGGAGGGGTGCAGGCTCCTTTGTTCCCGCCCCGGGGGCGGAGCCGAGGTTCGAGCCTGCGAAGCGTGGTCCTCGCGGTAGCCCAGCCTGGACCCTTACACTCCCTACTGCGCTCCGACCTTGGGATTCCGGGAGACCGGCCCCCGTCGCTGTCCTTCGACCTCCCAGCCCTGCATAGGCTCAAGTGCAGCCGCCCCGCCCCGGGTCTGGCGCACTGGGCTGCGGCAGCCATGGCTCGAGAAGACTCCCCTCGGGACAGGTGAGGTGGGAACCCCATGTGGTGCGTACCGGGGCTCCCATAGCCATAGGCCTGTGAATTCCCGCTGGTCTGGATGCTTCTGGACGCCAAGACCAACGGGAACTACAATTCCCATCAGCCGGTTCCCTTGGCTGCTTGAATGGGAGTGATGGGGGTTGTAGTCCATTCTACGGAGGGGCGGCCTCGGAGTCGGCTCGGGCGGCCCAGGCGTGCGTCCTCGGGGTGACCTTCTGACTAATCCCCCCCACAGCTACCACCTGGTCGGGATCAGCTTCTTCATCCTGGGACTGGGCACCCTCCTCCCCTGGAACTTCTTCATTACCGCTATCCCGGTGAGACAAGCGGCCAGTGAGCAACCGCATGGCCACAAACGTCCATATACTTCCAGCCGCCTTGGGCTGCGGTTCCCGAGCCGCTTTTCCTCACCACGCCTTCTGTGTCTCCCCTGTCTGCGAAGCGCCAAGCCGCACAGAAGGAGCCGCCTTTCTCCTGGCTAGGCAAACTTTTAGGAATGTCCAGATCTCCGAGGGGCAGGGCCATGCTACACAGGGAGTCTAACCAGCAAAGGAGCTACCAGCCCATGTTCTTTGTCGTTATTTCTGGCCAATCGCTCCAAAAGCGGATTTTCCAATCCTTTAACTTTCTTTGCAATGACATGAATTGCATTTATTCAACTGCTATTTAGTGTGCAACTACTGTGGACCAGGCATTGCATGCATTCTTTTATAGGAAGGCAAAAATGTGTAGCTTGCATTTTCTCTGGGACATGGTTATTCAAACATATTCAATGGGACAACTTTCCAGGTGCCTATGGAGTGCCTGTGTCAGTGCTGGACCCTGGATACCCAAAGATGAATCAGCTACTGAACTTGAGAGCCATAGGGCCAGAGTTATTAATAATGTAACATGATACGTGGCATTCCATTCCAGCCTGAAGCAGAGTGCTAAAGGTTCGCAGGAGAAATAAACTTCTGCTTGTAGGCCGTGGGGAGCTAAGCAGAAGCGTGGGGATATATGTGTGCCAGCCAGAGAGGATGTAGTTGCTTAGCACGTAAGCTGGGGCCTGGCACACAGTAGGTGTTTAAATACCCGTGGGATGATTAAACATAGAGGCTGTGTGGGAGTGGGGCTGGAGCCAGGCCACTGAAGCAGAGATGTGACCCAGACATGTAGCAAGGCCTTGGACTCCGTCCCAGAATTCAGCCATTTAATTCAGTGCATACACATCCTGCTCCACTGGTGTACCAGGTGCTGGGGACAGTGCAAAGCCAGGCCCCAAGTCTTCAGCCCAAGTGTGGAAGGGGAAAGTTCCTGACTCTACACTGTCTCCCATCTGGCAGTACTTCCAGGGGCGGTTGGCAGGGGCCAACAGCACAGCTGAGACCCCAAACACCAACCACACCGGTCCCACAGACACTTACAACTTCAACAACTGGGTGACGCTGCTGTCCCAGCTGCCTCTCCTGCTCTTCACGCTCCTCAACTCCTTCCTGTATCAGTGGTAAGAGCCAGTTGTTGGACCCCAGCCTCCTGTGGAGACAGCCGGAGAGGCCTGGAACGCCTCCTGCTGCCTGTCTTCCCCTGTCCACTGCCCTGCCCCGTGCCAGCTTCCCCTGCCTGGCCATCTGATGTCCTCTGCCCTTCTGAGCAGCATCCCTGAGGCTGTGCGTATCCTGGGCAGCCTGCTGGCCATACTCCTGCTCTTTGTCCTGACGGCAGCATTGGTGAAGGTGGACTTGAGCCCCGGGCTATTCTTTTCCATCACCATGGCATCCGTCTGGTTCATCAACTGTAAGCACATCTGTCGTGCTTTCTGACCCCCCTTCTCCCACTTCTTCCTTGTGCTGGGAGCAGCCCAACAGATCCATGAAGGAAAACAATGCCATTATCACCCAAATCCCCCCAAAAAGAAACTGATCCCAGAGAGAGGGAAGTCACTTGTCTCAGTGACCTAGGAGCAGGCCATAGTCAGAAGTCCCACAGAGCAATGGTTATCTCAAAAGAGAAAAAGGCTGCTGTGTGGTGGCACATGCCTTTAATCCTAGCACTTGGGAGTCAGAGGCAGGTAGATCTCTGTGAGTTCGAGACCACTTTGGTCTACATAGTGAGACCCTGTCTCAAATAAATAAATAAGTGAATAAAAGAGAGAGGGAGAGATGGGGATGTTTTAGCAGACTGCCCTAAATCCCCAGGAAAACCCATGCCTGCCCAGCCTGGACCAGAGTTTCCCATGCCCCGATGGATGCTTCCTCTCAGATGCCTCCAAGGCTGCCTCAGAGCATCGGTCCCTTCCTTGTCTCTCCACAGCCTTCTGTGCGGTGCTTCAAGGCAGCCTCTTCGGGCAGCTGGGCACCATGCCTTCCACCTACAGCACGCTCTTCCTCAGTGGCCAGGGCCTGGCTGGGATCTTCGCTGCTCTTGCTATGCTCATGTCCATGGCCAGTGAGTCCACCTAGTGGCTGGGGGGCTGGCAAGCCTCAGTTTGGGGAAGAAGGGATGGGACACAGGAGGAAGATGCCAGGGTTATGGGGTGGAGACAGAGGAACAGGGCTCTTGGGCTTTTTACTAAGGGAGAATGACCAGTGACACTATGGGAAACCATGTGGGACTGTGGAATCTCCTCTGCAGCTGAAGTTTCTGTCACAGGTGGTGTGGATGCCCAGACCTCTGCTCTTGGCTACTTCATCACACCCTGTGTGGGCATCCTCCTCTCCATTGTGTGTTACCTTAGCCTGCCTCATCTGGTAAGCCTGCCATTTGGCTAGACACCCCCACCTTAGGGCATTTTGGACAAAGCCCTAGGAGAGTCCAAGGGAGAGAGATGAGACCTCAGTTGATGCTGATCTCCCCAAAGGAGGTATTGACTGGAGTAAAGTCTTAGGTAGGATTTCTGGTGCTGTGAAGAGACACCATGACCACTGCAACTCTTATAAAGGAAAACATTTAATTGGGGTGGCTTACAGTTTCAGAGGTTTAAATTCATCATCATCATGGTAGAACATGGTGGCACACAGGCAGACATGGTGCTGGAGAAGGAGCTGAGACTTCTACATCTTGATCCTCAGGCATAAAGAAAGTGAACTGTGACACTGGACTTAAGCATAGGAGACCTCAAAGCCCACACCCAGAGAGACACTTCCTCCAGCAAGTCCACACTTCCTAATAGTACCATTCCCTTTAGGGGCCATTTTCTTTCAGACCACCACAGGGACCTCAGCCTCCCAGCCAAGGGTGTGTGTGGTAGGGGCTACAGACAGGCCTTGGGCAGGCCTGACTTGCTGATTCTTCTGCAGGAGTTTGCTCGATATTACCTGGCCAAGAAGCTGTCCCAGGCCCCAGCTCAGGAGCTGGAGACCAAAGCTGAGCTCCTCCAAGCTGGTAAATCCCAGGACCTCGCAGGAGAGGTGGGAGAGAGAGCAAGTCCCAGTAGACTCCTGGGAACTATTCCCTTCTGTCCCCTTAACAGCCCCATCTCTTTGAGCCTTGTGTGAGCAGAGGCAGGTCGTGAAGGGAAGCCATCCCTGCTACCCTGTGGGTCTGTTTCCTCTTGAGCAAAAGGGAGGAGATGCAGAGAGCCTTCTGGGTCCACAGTCTCTGGGCTCTACAGCCTTGGGCAGATCAGTGAATTGCTCCCTTTCTTTCTTGTTACTGTTGTTCTTGGCAACAGGGTCTTTCTGTGTAGGCCATGCTGGCCACAGACTCAGACTGTCTGCCTCTGCTTCCTGGGTGCTGAGAAAAAAGGCATTTGCCGCCATGCCCAGCTTAGCCTCCATTTCTTCATTGCAAAGAACAATAAGAGGAATCCATCCAAAATGCTTAACTCATGGCCTAGCACATAGGCAGGATAGCAAGTCAGAGGTCTAGGTAATAGAGAGTTCTAGGCCAGCCTGGGCTAGAAAAAGATCCTATCTTCAAGAACAAACAAAACAAAAAACATGTAATTCAGTGACACGTCTAACAGCCCATGAAACCGTGGACCAATCCCCAACACTGCAGTAAATAAACAAATAAATTAGTAATCAGGCTAGTGACGCTATTAATCCCCTTCTCCTGCTCTTTGGCTGGAAAGAGACACTTTTTTCACCACTGGGATTTCCTTGTTTTTGGAAATTTGAGCCATGGGCCTGATCCTCGGCCTTCCCTCTCCCCTAGATGCAAAGAATGGGATCCCCATCAGCCCCCAGAAGGCAGACCCAGCTCTGGATCTTGACCTTGAGAAGGAGCCGGAGTTGGAGCTGGATTTGGACGAGCCACAGAAGCCAGAAAAACCTTCAGTCTTTGTTGTCTTCCGGAAGGTTCGTTGTCTTCCCGAAGGTTCAGCTAAGAGATGGCTCTTAACCGTTTTCCCAGGGACATTTTCCCCAGCCCCGGGCTTCAGTACTTACTCCCTAATGTCACTAGGTCACATGGCTTGGGGATGCAATGGGTAGGGCTGTGGCAGCAGGTTTGGGACTACCCTGCCCACTCACACCCTGCCTCCGGCTCCCAGATCTGGCTGACGGCGCTGTGCCTTGTGTTGGTCTTCACAGTCACCCTGTCCGTCTTTCCTGCCATCACCGCCATGGTGACCAGCTCCACCAGCCCCGGGAAGTGGAGTGAGTGTTGGGGTGAAGAGGGGCTTGGGGAGTGAAGGGAAAGGACAGATGGGGTCGGGGTGACTGGCTGTCTCTTCCCTAGGTCAGTTCTTCAACCCCATCTGCTGCTTTCTGCTCTTTAACATCATGGATTGGCTGGGCCGGAGCCTGACTTCCTACTTCCTATGGGTGAGCTTGTCAGCTGACCCAGCCAAAGGGTTAGGAAGTAACGGGACCAAAGGGTCCACAGGAACATAGAAAGGTGACCTTCAGTAGTCCCCCTGACCTGACATTGGAACAGCCCCTGGAATGGTCAGGCCAGGCTGGGATGAGTTCCTCCAAAGCAGAAGCCACCACATCTAGTGGAGTGCCGTGCCCCCAGCCCCAGCCCGGCACTCTGCAAGATTCTTGTAGCTGGTAAGAAATTGGACGTGATTCTTAGGGGATTGCTGTCAGTGGACATTGTGTCCTTGTGTGACAGCTCTCTGGGAATGTAACAGATACAGTAGCAGCAGCCTAAGTGGGGACACAGCCTAGAGACCAGCCTCCCCCTTGCTTGGAATCCCATCTGGGAGAATGGCCAGGAGGTTCTAGTTATAGTCAGGTTGGAGAAATGCATGCCAGTGCACCAATGCACAATGACTATAGACCTGCCTGGCCTGCCTCTGCCTCCTCAGTACTGGGATTAAAGGCGTGTGCCACCACTATCCCCTGGCCTAAATGCTCTTATTATTATAAAGAAATGATCAGGGGCTGGAGAGATGGCCCAGAGGTTAAGAGCAATGGCTGTTCTTCCAGAGGACCTGAGTTTAGTTCCCAGCACCATGTCACTTTCCTCATTGTTGCCTATAACGTTAGCTCTCGGGGGCACCTGTACCCGTGTGACATACCCACCTCCCGGCTGCACACTCACCTGAACCTCTGTCACAGCCAGATGAGGACAGCCGGCTGCTGCCCCTGCTGGTGTGCCTGCGCTTCCTGTTTGTACCGCTCTTCATGCTCTGCCACGTGCCCAAGCGTGCCCGGCTGCCCAACATCTTCTGGCAGGATGCCTACTTCATCACATTTATGCTGCTCTTCGCCATTTCCAACGGCTACTTGGTGTCTCTCACCATGTGCCTGGCACCCAGGTCTGGGAAGCAAAGGGTTGGGTGCCGGTGCTGGGGAGGGCCTAGCTCAGGACGAGTATCTGCAAAGGGAGACCATCAACCCTAGCTGTCCGCAGACCTCTGCCATCCTATGGGATGGGACTTCACTGTGGCGCCGACCCCAGGCTAGGAACTGGGGGGTTACCTGTCTAGGGAGCCCAGCCTTTTCTGACAGGGGCGTAGAGCTGGGACTCAGAAGAGTCGACATGGCAGGAAGAACCAGCCGGGACACTCTGTTGAGAAATAAGGTGATGGGGTCTAGAAGCCATAAAGTTGGACCCTAAGGGTCCAGAGAGATGTTCTTTTTCAGCCACTTTTACAGAGGAGGGAACTGAAGCCCAGAGAAAGACCAGGGTATAGTGACAGAGGGTGGGGTCAGACCCAGACTAGAACCCGAGTGCAGAGGGACAGCAGAGGGCCCAGAGGCTGTCTCTAAGGTCAGGCCTCGCCTTCTCTAGCTAAGCTTCTGTTTCTATGTGTTCTAGGCAGGTGCTGCCACATGAGAGGGAGGTGGCTGGAGCCCTCATGACCTTCTTCCTGGCGCTGGGACTGTCCTGCGGAGCCTCTCTGTCCTTCCTCTTTAAGGCTTTACTCTGAGGTCCACCAGTGCTCCCCACAGCCCTCTTCATCAGTGCTCCCACAGCCCTCCTCTCAGCACTGCGTCTGGAGCTGAGACTTTGCCACGGGAAGGACCTCTGCTATGCTGGGCCTCTTGGTCTGTGGGTGCCAGGAGGGGTCAGAAACCACAATGGCTCATAGCCACATTGCATATGGTGAGGAAGAATACACCAGTGGTCATTCTCCTCACCCAGGAGTGGAACGGGACACAGAAGGATGGACCTCACGGAGACGCACAAAAGAGCATATTGGAAGGCAGTAATCAGGAGGAAGGGTGCAGGGCCAGGGCCTTCCCTGCCACCAGGACTTAGCTGTTCCTCCAACTCCTAGGGAGCAAAGCCACCTGCAGGCCTTGCTGAGGACACCCTGATGGCCTCTACCTCAGCTCAGAGTGGGAACTGGGCCAGCTCCAGAACAACGCTTCCACCCACCCACCCCCAAGGCCCATGGGTAGGACGTGAGGTGCCATGGAAGTTGAGGGGAAGAGAAAGCTCAAGCAACCAACCCTGAACCTCCAACAGTGTTTTTTCATAGCCAGTACTCCCTAGAGTCCAGATGGGCCTGTCTTACAGAAAGGCAGCTAGCTTGCATGTGTTGTGCACTGCACTTTACAGTTTGAAAGTTGTTCGACAACCGCTCTCACAGAAACCTCAGTGAGAGCTTTAGAACAAGCTGGGTGGGGATTGTGCCTTCCTGAGGTGTGATGTGACTGGTCAATGGAGAGTGAGGCTACAGCCTCCTCCTTGTAGGTGCTGACCTCCAGCCCACCACTTGCTTCTTTCCTCAGAGGTCTCCAGGCAGGTGCCCTGGGCACTTGCTACCATCTTTTCACCCCATTTTTCCTCTGACCCTGTTCCTGAGACCAATAAAAACTGTTCTTTTTTTTATGATGGATTCCTGGAGCATTTACTTCTAAAGTCCCGTCGGCTCTGTTGGCTTCAGTAAACTAGGTGAGGTAGGGGTGGTTGTACCTGCTTGACAGATTGAGGGGGCAGATTCTGAGGTGGGCAGAGGTTTTTGCACTGCTCTT
This sequence comes from Onychomys torridus, assembly GCF_903995425.1. Lineage (NCBI taxonomy): Eukaryota > Metazoa > Chordata > Mammalia > Rodentia > Cricetidae > Onychomys > Onychomys torridus. Next base: position 124,850,625 of record NC_050443.1, read on the forward strand.
CTGGCTCTCTGGACCGCTTGACAGCTGAGCAGGCCAGATGGGTCTGCACGAAGCTCTGGAGAGGTGGCTCAGGGGTTTAGCTGCTCTATATCACCCAGCTTTGATTTCCAGCACTCATGGTGGCTGGGAATGCTGCAACTCCAGTTCCAAGGGATCCAACACCCTCTTGTGCTGTGGATATCGCTCTGTGTAAATAAAGTTCTGATTGGCCAGTGGCCAGGCAGGAAGTATAGGCAGGACAAGTGAGTAGAGAATTCTGGGAAGTAGAAGGTGGGAGGGAGACACCACCAGCCGCTGCCATGAGAAGCAACATGTAAAGACACCGGTAAGCCACAAGCCACGTGGCAAAGTATAGATTAACAAAAATGGGTTAATTTAAGATAAAAAAAGGTAGATAACAAGCAGCCTGCCACGGCCATACAGTTTGTAAGCAATATAAGTTTCTGTGTGCTTTCTTGGTTGGGTCTGAGCGACTGTGGGACTGGCGGGTAAGAGAGATTTGTCCTGACTCTGGGTCAGGCAGAAAAAACACTAACTACAGATGGCGCCCAACGTGGGGCAAGAGTTTCCACCTAAAACCTGACAAAAAAGATTCTAAAATGGAGCTAAAAACAGCTTCCTAGTTGTCTCAAGTTAGCGGCAGCCTGCCAGTTTGAGCTACTATGGCGGGTTCCTGGCATGTGCGTCTGACCTGCCGTGTGGCGGGAATGAGGAGTCTACAAACAGCACTTTACTCTGCTGCATGGTGAATTTAGCCTTTGCCAGTTAAGAAAAAAGATTTCTAGGCTATACGCTGCTTTGATAGAACTGCTTCTGATAGTTGATGGTGCGTGCACATGGCTCCAGACCCAGAGCTGGTGGTAAACTGTACCACCACCATGTTGGGAAGCTGATGTGGGCGGAGCCAGCAGCCACAGTGGTGTTTCAATCTTACAAAGATGGATATTACACAGAGAATCTGGTTTGTCTTGTCTTTGGGATTTTTAACTACAGGAAAAGATTTGATCGTAAAAGCTGTTGAGTTAAACAAGTATGTAAATTTTAAAGGTACCTTGACTTCAAAATTTGGATATAAGGATATGTTGCTTCGGAAAGGAGTCTCTGCTTTTGTTTCCACAGAAAGCCAGAGGCTATGGATTTGTTCCAGATTAAGATACATCAGGTTTGATCAGCCAAGACCACCTGAAAGGTCTCTGATGACACCATGGCCCAGATGATCCAACATCCAGAATGGTTTCAAGGCAACTGGCTCAGAGGTTCACCCTAATGGACTACTCCATAATCCTAAAATTATCTTTGTGTCCCCATAAGATACAGCGCCCCCCTCCAGCAGGAAGTAGTAAGAAGAACTACGCCCACATTCCCAAAATTATCAAGCTGGCTTTGGAGATGGAATTGGCTCACTCCTTCTCTAAACCCAGACGTATTGTTAAAAGAAAAGGTTAAGAGATTCTTATGTCCCAAATCAGAAGAGCCCTCTGGTGTGGGACAAGAAAAAACAATATTTTTCTTTAAAGCAGGTTGATTATAAATGCAATCTCTTTCTAAAGAAGAAAAGGGGATATGATATAGATATAATAGGATGAAAGGGTAGATTAAGGAAGGAACTTACTTCTAAAGAGCAACAACTTGTTTAAAATGTTTTACATTGGTATAGATTTTAGTCTATTGATACAAAGTTAAAGTTAATTTTGTTATACTATGTATATATTTCTACTGTGTTTAAGGTATTGTGTTTGTATAGCTCATTTAAAATTGTAATGGATAATTAAAAATAGATTAATAATTAATCATCTGTGATAATCATACTCATAGCCATGTTAGTTAAGTCTTCTAGGTATACAAAGAGATATTTCAGATAGATAGGTAATCTTCAAATACTTCAAAGACCTTCAGAATATGGCATTTAAAATATTTTTAAAATTTAGACTTTCTGGACAGTGAGACATGTCTGCTCCTGGCAGCACTGATTTACTTCAGAGAGGAGGATGGGCATTGAAGACACTTCATATGGAGTTTATCTTCACCTTGGCAAAAATAGCCATTTGGACAAGAAATTGTTCTTGCCTGGACTGCTTGATCAAATGGACATGCAGGACCCATAGAAAGGTGACCACTGAACTTTGCTTGACAAAATGGTCCTTCAGGTTCCTGCTTCGCAGAGGAAACTGCCAGACATTCTACAGGACACTGAGAGAAGTGACCGAGAGACTGAGAGACCCTGTGGGCTGAAGACAGATGCCCCAACTTTACAAAGGAACATTAGGTGACTGTCCAGGCTGCCAGCTGTCTCTATCTACCCTGCAAGACTCCTGAAAGTAGCTTACATCCTTCTCCCGGTTCTCAGGTAATATTATATCCTTCTGAGGTCTTTGATGTGGTTGAAGACTAGATAGTTAAAATTTCCTTAGTTATGATAAAAGATAAGTTAGATATAAAACCTTGGACTCACAAATATAAGATAGGATATCTTCTTTAATATTGTAACTATAATTCTTGTTTGATAATTGTTTTGTTATATGTAATTGTACTATCTAAAAGTTAAAACCTTCCTTAAAAAATAAAGAAAAGGGGAAGTGCTGTGGATATCGCTCTGTGTAAATAAAGTTCTGATTGGCCAGTGGCCAGGCAGGAAGTATAGGCAGGACAAGCGAGTAGAGAATTCTGGGAAGTAGAAGGTTGGAGAGGGACACCACCAGCCGCTGCCGCCATGAGAAGCAACATGTAAAGACACTGGTAAGCCACAAGCCATGTGGCAAAGTATAGACTAACAAAAATGGGTTAATTTAAGATAAAAAAAGGTAGATAACAAGCAGCCTGCCACGGCCATACAGTTTGTAAGCAATATAAGTCTCTGTGTGCTTTCTTGGTTGGGTCCGAGCGACTATGGGACTGGCAGGTTAAGAGAGATTTGTCCTGACTGGGCCAGGCAGGAAAACTCTAACTACACTCTTGTGGGCTCTGTGGGTACCAGGCATACATGTGTATATACATGTGTGCAGGCAAACACTCATGCAGATAAAATAAATCTAAAATGTAGGAAGCAGTGGCTCTGCTCCTGGGCAGAGCTCTTGGCTGAAGGGCTAACTGTCGCTATCCCCTCTCTTGAGCCCAGCTCTCCCTTGTATCTGCTGCTTTCCCTGTGTTGCTCATTCCCAGAAATCTTAACCTCAAAGAGGCAGTCAGCCTGAGCAGGACTTCAGCAACCTAGCCAGGGTTCCTGATGGATGCAGAAGAGGGCTACTTCATCTTTGTACACATGTACCACCTGCTCTGCCCAACAAGGTTTCCTCACTTCTACCTTCCATGAACATTCTCATCCTGCTGCATGCCACAGAAATATGAAGTAGGAATTCAGCTGACAATGGCAAAAGCTATTACCTGGAAGGGCAGAGCTCTTCCAGAGGATAAAGCCAAGACTCAAGGGGTATTGGTGGCATTGGCTTTTGAATATTAGCTGTCTCTTGCAATGAATTTCTTATGTGCGATTGTAGCTTTCCTATTTGATTCTTCCCAAGAACTTCTAACAGTGTGATTGATCATTCTTTAGGCACAATTTCCCCTATACATTTTGGAGTATTTGGATAACATCTCCCAACTGTGCCTTTCTGTAATTATCTACATTAGTATCTGGCCAGGGCCATCTCTAGACAAAGCATTTTATCTGAGATACTTCTCAAACATCCAAGGACAGACTGCAGATGTATAAGCATTCAGACCACCTACTAGTCTCCTGAAATAAGGTAAATATCCACACTGAGACAACCGCCAGGGATAGGTGGATATTAAGTACAAAGCTTTGTCCTTGTGCAAATTAAGCTTAAACCCTCCTTTCTCCCATAGCACAAGTCCCTTTTTAACAATTAACTTATAACTATTAATAGGGCTTTTACATACCAGGTACATCAAGCTGTGACACAGGTTACATAGTACACTCCCCCACCCTGCCAGAAAACAGCACAGCCAAGATAAACTGGGATAGATTCGGCTTTCAAAGGAAAAAAAGGCAATTTTATTTTACTCATGACTTATAGTGACATAAGTCCTAATATTTTACCTAACCACTTCTAAGAATATAGTTTGAGCACATAAATTCCCTTTTTTGATCTATTAACCAATTTTAGCCCTTAGTTGACCCGCCTTCTTTAATCACTCCCCTTTTGGGCTGTAAAGGAAGCTGACAATCCTGCTCTTTGTGTGGATCTTATCACCTCTCTTTATGACCCTGAATGCCTCACACTGCATTGTCCAAGTATTACTGCTTGTAAGTGTGTATTAGCCCAGTACCCCACAGCACTGGGAGATTTTGAACTTAGAGCAGAATGGAGATGGAAGGCATTTAGACAGGACAAGGAGAGGAAGGGACAGAGAGGAGCTGAGTATGAGAACAGAAATGAAGCTGTGTAGATGGATTTTTGACTTAGAAGAATACAGTGAATTGTCTAAAGAGCTCGGTGTACTTAGATTCATTCAAATCCCTCAGATTAATTCTTTCCGCTGGTAGCGTCTCTTCTGGGACTCTAGGAAAAGACTATAAAGGGCTGGACCCCTGTAGTCTTTGATAACATACTGGAGGCTGAGCCAGTACAGGACACTTGCTTAGAAGTCACAGGCTCTTGCTATCTTCGAGGATGGGAAGGCAAGCTATGACTTTGGAAGCAGAAATAAGCCACTAGGCAGACCTCAAATAAAGGTTTATTCCTTGGACTGTTGTTAGTAGATACCTGTCCTGGTTGGTCTGGAGACTGAAACAAAGAGCTTCATGACCCAAGGCCATGAGAGAGGGGAAGTAGCCATGACAGAGCTTGTGAAGGTCTGCAGAAGCATGCAGTACAAGACTCTAGAACAGGATGCCACTGACCCGACCTGGGAGGTCAGGGCTGGCCTTTCCCAAGCTGGACTTTGAGGAATGAGCATGAGTTTTCTGGGCAATAGGGAAGAAGAGTGTTCCATTTAGAGGTGCCAGAGAGTGGAAGACACAAACAATGGGACTTTCTGAAAGGAGCCTAGAGGAGAAGGGGAGAAAAGGGGGAGGATGAGGCGGGCACAGCAGAAGACGGGACAGGTGAAGACCTGGCTTTATGATCCTTTAGAACTTTGTCCTACAGTTAAAGGACAGCAGTCATGGGACTTTCTTAGTAGAGTGTCATAGTCAGAGCTGTATGTGGACAGTGACTTGGGACACAGGGACAAGAAGCAGAGAGACCACAGCCAAGTGTCCCTGTAGCTGGGGAACAGAGCAGAGTGTGGACGTGGACAGGAATATGGCCGCTTCATCCCATGGCTAAGTGCTGTAAGACTGGCCTCGCATCTGTGGCTCAGATGGAAACCTTTGAGTGCTGAGCTTGGAACTTAAGGATCATGGCATCTGATGCAGAGAGCAGAGGCAGAGCCTTGGACCCAACCTGGGAAGGTAGGTGAAGCCCCAAGGACTCTTGACAAAGACCTTCTTACTGAGACTGACAGTCCCAGATCCCAGTTCCCTCAGAGAACTCTCAGCCTGGCAGACTCTCCTGGGGCCAGGAAGGTACCCCTCCATCCACTTACAGGCCAGGCAGTCTCAGAAAACCCACAGGGGCCACTGTCACCTGGAGCAAGCCATGAGTTGGGCTGAGCAGTGGAGGATCAGTCCCAGAAAAGAACACTCACGGTGCAAATGACCTGTTATCACATGTTGAATTTCCATCTTCCCACCCAACTTTCCATCAGACCAGGAGAAGGCTGGCTTTAAAATATATTATCTTTAAAAAAATTATGTGTATGAGTGAATGATTTGCCTACATGTATGGCTCTGTATCATGTGTGTACCTGGTGCCCACAGAGGCCAAGAGAGTATCAGATCCCTTGAAATTGGAGTTACAGGTGGCTGTGAGCTGAGATGTGGGAGCTGGGAACTGAACCTGGGTCCTGTGCTCTTAACCATAGAACCATCTCTCTAGTCCCTATTCAACCCCTCTGTTTTTGGAGATAAGAGTCTCACTGTGTAACTCTGACTGGACTGGAACTCACAGAGATCTGCCTGCTTCTGACTCCCAAATGCTGGGGCTAGAGTGCACTACACCCAAAGGAAGCGGGCTTTCCATTGGAAACAAATGCTTGAGCGGATGGGTGGCACCTGTCTGTCCTTTTCCAGATTCTCAGTCTCCTGCTCCTACTACCTCCTTGGCCCTGATACAGGCCCGAGGCAACCAGACACCCTCATCTGAAACAGTCTGTTACTATCAGCAAGCCCTAGGAAGTAACCGTGTGGAGAAGACTGGGATGCCCAGATCGCGGGGACCCCTAAAAGACCACCATGGAGACCAAATCCCCCATGTAAAAGCAAAGAGCCTTTATTTCAAACTCCAGAGCTTGGTCCCTTTGTCTGTCCAACACAGCAGGTGAAAGCAGAGAGCCCTGAGCCCAGGTGGGGCAGAGTTTTTATCATAGCAGAGGTTGGGGTGAGGGATTTCCAGGGTCCAGGACCCTGATTGGCTGACAATTGTCTAATCTGTAAAACAAAAAACAGGTGTGTGCTAGACTCAGGGATATCTGGCCACCTTTATCTAATGGTTGGAATGCTTGGGATGTCAGGTACTTCCTCACCCCTGGATGGATCGCTGGGTGGTGTCAGCTTAAGGCTTTTCCTGGATCTGAATGTTGCCTGCCAATAAGCCTGCCACAGAAGCTGTGTCTAGGCCCCTAAGCCTGTCATGGCTGCTATGTGGTCAAGCTATTTTGGGGCCCCCTCCACAGGACTGAGCCACCTTAATGGGAGGGATACAGACATTTGAAGCTCAGTCTTCCCCTCAAAGTGCTGACTCTTTTTATGAGGAGGCTGGGTAGAACTGGTTAAAATTCTGCTAATGAGAAGCATTTAGCAGTGGGGGAAGGTACACGCCTATAATCCCAGCACTCAGAAGATGCAGGCAGGAGGATCAGGAGTTCAAGATTATCTTTGGCCACATAGGGAGTTTGTGGCCAGCATGGACTACATGAGGCCTTGTCTCAAAAAGAAACAAACAGGGCTGGAGAGAGACAGCTCATGGGTTAAGAGCACTGGCTGCTCTTCCAGAGGACTCAGGTTCAAGTCACAGCACCCACATTATGGCTTGTAACTGTCTGTTAACTTCAGTTCCAGGGGACCTGACACCCTCTTCTGACTTCTACATGTGATGCACAGACATACATGCAGGCACATACACACATAAAATAATAGGTAAACATGGTTAAAAGGTGGATTTTAAAAACAACAACAACAACAACAACAACAACAACAAATCAAGTCAGTGGTGGTGGCGCACGCCTTTAATCCCAGCACTCTGGAGGCAGAGGCAGGTGGATCTCTGTGAGTTCCAGGCCAGTTTGGTCTACAGAGTGAGTTCTAGGTCAGGCTTCAAAGCTACACAGAAAAAACCTGTCTCAAAAAACCAAATCAATCAATCAATCAATCAACATAAAAATAAAACCACAAATGATCAATAATAGCAAGAACAACACAGAAGTCTTTGACGCCTGCAAATTTGTGATTTCCTTCCCTGGCTACCCACCACAGCCTCACTTTCTGCTTTGGATGGCACCTAAGCCTTGGTCTAGCCAGAGTCACTAGGCCAAGGCTGTGTACGGGTGTTTTGCCTGCATCTATGTCTGTGTACCACATGTGTGCCTGGTACCCTCAGAAGTCAGAAAAGGGTGTCATGCCAGATCCCCTGGAACTGGAGCAATGGTTGTGACGATCACGTGGGTGCTGGAAGTCAAACCTGGGTCCTCTAGAAGAGCAGCCAGTGCTCTTAACTGCTGAGCCACCTCTCCAGCCCATGAGCTGAGTTTTGAGTAAGGAGCAGTCACCCATTAGCTAACCAGAGGCCCTATGCTATGGTCTAGTCCAGCTTCCTTGGTGAGAAGAACCAACCAGCTCTTGCCTCTTGGGACAATGCAGCCCCATCTGGAGTGTGATCCTAATTAGTCCTAACAGATGAAAACCCTGGGTCAGATATTAGGGTGAAAGCTGAAAGATCAGAGAGGCAGAGCAGCCGGCCACAGAAACTTCTTACTTCTGTCAGTGCTTAGGCTGAATGGGGAAGATCCTGTCTCTACAAATCCTCAGACTGAATGGGCAGGAGATCTTACCTCCATCCGCTTTACATTCCTGTCTCCATCTCCCTAGTGCTGGGATTAAAGGCTAGAGCCACCACACACTCTGGTTCTCTGCCCACCCACCCCTCAGACAGGGTTTCTCTGTAGCTTTGGAGGCTGTCCTGGAACTCGATTTGAACTCACAGAGATCCACCTGACTCTGCCTCCCGAGTGCTGGGATTACTGGCGTGCACCACCACGGCCCGGCTTGCTTTTTTTTCTTTCTGTTTCTCTTTTAGACTGGTTCAATCTCATGTAGCCCAGGGTGGCCTTGAACTCCTGATCTTCCTCCTTCCTCCTCCCAAGAGCTGGGATTTAAGGTGTGTGCCACCATTGCCTGGCCTCTATGGATTAACTAGTGGCTAGCTCCGCCCTCTGATCTCCAGGCAAACTTTGTCAGAACACAAACAAAACATCACACAACACCATTACACGGAGGCGACGCCTTGAGGTGATCAGCCTATTACAAGGAATAGGTGAGGGGTGTCAGTGCATGACAGAACAGGGCATTCTTCTGTAGTTGTAGCTGTTGCCATGATACTGTAGGATGGACCTGGATGGCATCCTGGTTCTTTCTCAGGGTTTCTCAACAAAATCACGGTTGACTGAGGTCACCTAACTGGACTTATATTTCCTTATGCTCTAAAAACTTAGTCAAGCTTCAACCCTTTCCAGCCCTGTTTTACAGAGTCATCTGGAGTTCTCCAGAGCAACGGAAGCCGTGACCATCAGTGCATTCCTCAGAGGGAAGAGGCTACAAGGAACCGGGACTGTGTTCAGAAGTGCAGCACAGGAGTGGACTGAGCAGTTGCTGCCGGGTGACTTTTCAGGGAAGCTCTGGAGGTGGCAGAAGGTGGGCCTGAGTTGTTGAAACTGTGAGACAGTTGACAGATGAATCTGCAGATACTAGCTACCTCTGAGCCCTCGTACCGCCACATTGTTTTGTTTTGTTCTTTTGAAACAAGGTAGCTCTATGTATGATGTATATCTGGCTGTCCTGAAAATTCACTCTGTAGCCCAGGCTGGCCTCAAACTCTCAGAGATCCCCCTGGCTCTGTCTCCCAAGTGCTGGGACTAAAGATGTGCCCAGTCAGACTGCCATGCTTTTTGAGAAGGCTTTGTGTGACTGAAACCCCAGGTTGGTCTGCCGTCGTGGACTTCTTGGACAGAGGAATGACAGCACTGAAAGACAAGAAGGTCAGAGGTCACCTTAAGAAAACTGTTCTAGGGTGGAGAAGATACCTCAGTGGGTAAAGCGCTTACTGGGTAAGCATGAGGTCCTGACTTTGGATCCCTGCACCCGTGATAAAGCCAGCCAGGCATGTCAGTGCTTGCCTGTAATCCCAGCACTGAGGGGCACAGATCCCAGGTCAGCCATCCAGTCCAGCCACGGTGGTGAGCTCCAAGTTCAATGAGAGATCCTGTCTTGAAAAATTATGTGGAGAGTGACAGGGAAAAACACCTGAAGTCAATCCCTGGCCTATATGTATATACACACTCATACACACACACACACACAAACACACACACACACACACACCTGCAGATACATATACATATACACACAAACACACACACACATACACACACCTGCAGATACATACACACACACACACACACACACACACACACACCTGCAGATACATACACACACACCTACACACATGCACATACAATACACATGTACATATACACACATGTACACACACATACCTGCACACATGCCTGCACACACACAGATGCACATATTTACACACACATACATAAAAGTAGAGACAGAAACATGTTTTAGCAAGGAGCAATGCTGACTTTTATGTTTATTTTTTTCAACTTTTTGTTCTGCTTATGGGTTTGAGTTTCTGCTTTCTATGTGGTTGTTGTGTTATGTGTGTGGGTGCATTCACACACATGTCTCAGAATGCCCATGGAAGTCAGAGGAAAACTTTTGGAAGCAGGTTCTCTCCTTCCACCACGTGGGTTCCAGGAATCAAACTCAGGTTGATTCCTGGTTGGTGGCAGGTGCCTGCACCATTTTGTGTTTGTTTGTTTTAAGTTTTAAGGACTTTTGTCAATAAATAATAAAAGAAACAAGTTATTTTTTTCTGTCAAAAATTTAAGGCAACTAAAAGTGAGACCTTTGTAGTACTTTACCTGTCCCTGTCCCATCCCCTCCTGCAGTTGGTGGGTGGTTGTTGTTTCAGTTTGGATCTTAAATATTTCCAAGATCATGTGTTGAGTCTTTGTTTTTTTGTTTTTTTTGTTTTTTTGTTGTTGTTGTTGTTGTTGTTTTTGTTTTTTGAGACAGGGTTTCTCTAGCTTTGTGCCTGTCCTGGACTAGCTCTGCAGACCAGGCTGGCCTCGAACTCACAGAGATCCACCTTCCTCTGCCTCCCAAGTGCTGGGATTACAGGCGTGTGCCACCCCCGCCCAGCTGTTTTTGTTTTTTGAGACAGGGTCTCACAGCGTAGCCCAGGCTACCCTGGCACTCGCCCTGCCTCAGCCTCTGGAGTGCTGGGTTTCAAGCCTGTGGTGCTGTCAGAGGTGGTGAAACTGTTGGGAGGTGGGGCCTGACGGGAGGAAGGTAAGTCACTGAGGCCATGTCTTCCAAAGGGATCTTGGGACTTCAGCCTGTCTTTTTGCTTCCTTCCCATCAAACAACAGTGTAGATGTATCCTGCTTGTTAAATAAGAAACACAGAGCCAGTTGCAGAGTTAAAAACCACGAGGTCAGAGCCAAAGCAGAAAACCTTACCCTTCACTGCTTCTGCGGTTCCTCCTCTCCGCAAGAGACCTACTTCTGTGCGTCCTGTCTATTTAAAGACTTTCTGTTCTCCTCCCTCATTGGTTGTAACCCAGCCACATGACCTCCTCGTCACTGCCTGTTTGTACAGACCTCCAGGTCTTCTATGGTTGGTATTGAAATTAAAGGCGTGTGTCTGCTATGCTGGCTGTGTCCTTGAACACACAGAGATCCGCCTAGCTCTGCCTCCCAAGTGCTGGGATTAAGGGCGTGCCCCACTACTGCTCGGCTTCTGCTCTGGCTTGCTCTGACCTCAAGGCAACTTTATTGACATACAAATAAAATCACATTTCAATACAAATAAAATATCACTATATTTCCCCTTTTCTATTTTAATAAAAAGAAAAAAAGGAAAAAGTTATAACTAATATAAGAAAAACTATATACAAAAGTACAATAACTATATATACCATATATACAAACAATAAATACCTAAACAATGTCTAGTCCATTTGTAATTGACAAATTCAGAGAAAATAATTCCATTATCTATCCTATTTTGGTAAGTCCAGAATGTACCTGATTCACTTTTTATCCTAACTTATATAGCTAACGGAACTGTCTTATAACGTCTTTCAAATTTATACACTTACAGCTCTTAGTGAGTTTTTCTGAAATCCTTAACAAAGATAATTATAACTATAACTAACTGATCTTCAACTCCCTCAGAGACCCAAGAAGGAAATAATACTACCTAATAAAAAATAAAAACAAGAAGTACATGCAAGCAGCTTCAAAAAAAAAAATGTGAGTTGACAGAAACAGCCAGCTACCTGGACAGTCACCTGAGGTTTCTCCACAGTGTTGGGGCATCATCTTCAGCCTACAGGCTTAGCGTTTCTGACAGACTCTTTTGTGAACTAAGATGTATACAAGGTCAACAGTTTGACCTCACATTTGGTGAGAGCAGTCCATGTACCAGAAACACCTGAATTCCATTAGTGTCATGTCATGATTCAGGATTTTAAATTCTGGAAATTATTGATGTCTTTTCAATTCAGCTGTCCATTTTTCTTGGCTGTGTATATGTGGCTTCATCTTGGCATCCTGTTCTTCTCCACATCTCTCTATTACACGCCATTCTACTATTGAGAGAGGTGAGCTTAGTTATTCCTCAAGAATAACTGTTTCATCTGCTGTTCCATTGCACATCAGAAGCCATTGGCCCACTCCCTGTTCAGCTGCCTTCAAAGAAAAGGACATGGTACCTTTTACAGATTGCAAAGGTCATTCACTTCAGGGATGGTGCCATATTGTCCTGGCTTCAGAAGATGCCTTTTGTTAAAGCCACAACCACACTTGTTTTGGCAAGAATTGGTAGTCCTTGGTTTCATGTCCTGTCTGTCCTGTTTGTCAGCAGTTGATTCAAGGATACTTTGTTGTCCAGTGGCTGACTTTTGCAACAATGAAAGTTAGTTCCATATGCAGTTTCTTCAATGCCCATATTTTCTCTGAAGTAGATTGGTACTGCCAGGAGCCGTCATGTCTCATAGTCATAGCAAAAAAGAAAAATTCTTAAGTTATTAAAACATTTTAAATGCCATATTCTGTAGATCTCTGAAGGGTTTGAAGATGACCTGTCTATCTAAAATATATCTGTTTGATCTTGACAACACACCTAATATGACTACAAGTTCAATTGTAATGTCTAACCACTAATTTTCATTTCTATATATCCTAATAGTTGGTAATACTAACATTCAAGGATTAGCAAATTACAATTACATTGTTAAATGAATGGTATAAATACAATATCTCGAACAAGATTAGAAATACGTATATGGTATATTCTAACAATCTCAATCTCTATAATAATAATTTGTATACAATGTAAAACAATCCAATTGAATGTAAAATATTTAAAACTAGTAATTGTCTTTTTTTTTTTTTTTTTTAACAAGCACCTTTTGCCTAGCCCTTTACCTAACCCTTAACAACAACTTGTAACCAACCCTCCTAAACAATGAAAACTATCCCAGACCCAATACCCATAAAAAGACCAAAAAACCACCCACCCCACACCACCCCTTTGGGAATGTGGGCGTTGAATTCTTAAAATTGCTTCCTGCTGGGTATGGGCGAAGTTATCTTTATTCTGAAAAGAAAAATTTTGGGTTAATTGACAAATTCTAGGAAAGATAACTATATTCTTTGTTATCCATAATGCCAAAGTTCAGGGTTTATCTCAGGTCCTTGTTCAAGCAGTCTTTGAAACTGGATCATCTCACCTAGCCATCTCAGAATTGCTCTAAGCACTTTGTAGTCCAAAGCTGATCTGTAGATGATGTTTGTCAGCTTAGTGATATTATTTTCCACGTGGAATTGTCGTTGTGGGGCCCCATCTTCTTCCTGGAGATTTCATTTGATGTTAGGCCTGGCCGTGATTTCCTGCAGAAAACTGAAAAGAGACTCGAACACAAAGACATGTATAGGCAGCTAATCGAAGCCTTTTCTCTAAATTAATTAGTACTCATATGACCATTATTATCTCAACAAAGTTTAAAATATATATATATATATATATATCTTGTGAATTCTGATATAAAATTCATACTTTAAGAAAAGTTTAAAGAATCAGAATAGAGTCAAAGAATTGAGATTAGTAATAGAATAGTCCCTTAATTAATTTGGTTTTTCTCCTGTCCCATGTCAGAAGATGGCTCTTTCTTCTGGTATGATACAGGGAGTTTTCATTTTCTTTTTAACAACATGCTTGAGTTTAAAGGAGGAGAGAGCCATTCTCCAACTCCAAAATCAGCTTGGAGCTTTAATTGAACTGGGACTACAAGAAGACTAAGAGTATTAATTTTTTAGAGAAGAGCAGAAACAAACATTTAGAAAGATTTATGAAATTTTGTAGATGATATACCAATAGGCCATTTTACTCTTTTTCCTGGGACAGATGATTTGTCCTTTTTTTCCAGTTGTCTCATTTGTCCAGTGTTCTTCAGATTCCTTAGCCTTCATTCTCCTAAAAGACAAAAACAAAAACCCTTCCCCAAGACTAATTTTGGGGAGGTCCCCTTTTGGCAAATTACATCTGATTAAATGAAAAGGCATGTATTAATGGTATAAGTGAGTTTAAACTGGATGGTCATGTTGGTTGATGAACTATCACCTCTTCTAATTAAGAGGTCTCTCTTGTTCAAATCGAAACTTTATCAGTTTTGATGGTACCCACAGCTTATCTTCTCCTGCAGAAACAAAAGCAAAACCTCGTCCCCAACGTAACACATGCCCTGGTTTCCATTCTGAGGTCAGCACATCCTTGAAGTATATAGGCTGATTTAATTCTGTTGTTTTTTCTATTAACCAATGTCTCTCTGCAGCTGTTGTTCCTTTCTCATTAGCATTGAGAAAATTCAAAGTTAGTAGAGCATTGTGCAGTCTATTTCTGGGGGTTTTTGTTACCCCTTTTTGTTTATTTATCATGTCCTTTAGAGTTCTGTTGGATCTTTCTATAACTGCTTGGCCTGTAGGATTATGTGGTATACCTGTAATATGCTTTATATTATAATAAGCAAAAAACTGTTTCATTTTAATAGAGACATATGCTGGAGCATTGTCAGTTTTAATTTGTGCAGGTATACCCATGATGGCCATAACTTCTAGCAAATGAGTGATTACAGAATCAGCTTTTTCAGAACTCAAAGCAGTTGCCCATTGAAATCCTGAATAAGTATCAATAGTATGGTGTACATATTTCAATTTTCCAAATTCTGCAAAGTGAAACACATCCATCTGCCAGATTTCATTCCTCTGAGTACCCTTTGGGTTACATCCTGCTGGTAATGGTGTCTGATTGTAGAAGGAACAAGTAGGACATTTCTTTACAATTTCCTTGGCTTGTTGCCAGGTTATGGAAAAATCCTTTTTTAAACCTTTACTATTGACATGATGTTTCTTATGAAATTCTGAGGCCTCCAGCACATTTCCTATCAATAATTTATCAATCTCATCATTACCTTGTGCTAGAGGGCCTGGCAGACCAGTATGGGATCGGATGTGAGTTATATATAAAGGATGACTCCTTTCCCTGATTGTATCTTGTAATTGAATAAATAGTGAAGTTAATTCTGAAGCATCAGGGATAAATTCTGCAGTCTCAATATGTAATACCACTCTTTCAGCATACTGAGAGTCAGTAACTATATTGAGAGGTTCTGAAAAATCCATTAATACCAAGAGAATAGCATACAATTCTGATTTTTGAACTGAATTATAAGGACTTTGAACCACTTTACTTAAATTTTCTGATTTGTAACCTGCCTTTCCTTGCTTGTTGGCATCTGTATAAAATGTCCGAACTCCAGATATGGGTTTTTCACGTACAATTCGAGGCAAGATCCAATCAGCTCTCTTTATAAGATCAATTCTATTGCTTTTAGGATATTTGCTGTTAATTTCTCCCAAAAAATTACTGCAAGCTCTTTGCCAAGGTTCACTTTCTGCCCATAATTTTTCAATGTCCTCTTTAGTTAAAGGTACAACAATTTCTGCTGGGTCTATTCCTGCTAATTGACGAAGTCTCAATTTTCCTTTCAAAATTAAGTCAGAGATTTTTTCCACATAAGTTTTTAATTTTTTATTTGGTTTATTTGGTAAAAATATCCATTCTAATATAATATCTTCTCTCTGCATTAATATTCCTGTAGGAGAATGCCTAGAAGGTAAAATAACCAAAATGCAATCCAGCTTTGGATCAATACGATCTACATGTCCTTCATGTACTTTTTTTTCTACCAAGGCCAATTCTTTCTCAGCTTCAGGTGATAATTCTCTTGGACTATTTAAGTCCTTGTCACCTTCTAAGGTTTTGAACAAATTATTCAGTTCATCATTTTTTACCCCAACAATAGTTCGTAGATGAGAAATGTCCCCAAATAATCTTTGAAAGTCATTAAGAGTCTGTAGGCGATCTCTCCTAATTTGTACCTTTTGAGGTCTAATTTTTTGTAGCTCTATTTTATATCCTAAATAATTAATAGAATCTCCTCTTTGTATCTTTTCAGGAGCAATTTGTAATCCCCAGCCAGGCAATATTTTCTTTACTTCTTCAAACATTCTTTCTAAAGTATCTGCACTTGAGTCAGCTAGTAAAATATCATCCATATAATGATAAATTATAGATTTAGGAAATTTTTTACGTATCACTTCTAAGGGCTGTTGTACAAAATATTGGCACAGGGTTGGACTATTCAACATTCCCTGTGGGAGGACTCTCCATTGAAATCTTCTAACCGGTTGAGAATTATTGTAAGTAGGCACCGTGAAAGCAAATCTTTCTCTGTCTTTTTCTTGTAGGGGTATTGAAAAGAAACAGTCTTTTAAATCAATAACTATGAGAGGCCATCCTTTAGGTAACAGAGTAGGCAAAGGAATTCCAGATTGTAGAGAGCCCATTGGCTGAATTACTTTGTTAATCGCTCTAAGGTCTGTTACCATTCTCCATTTACCAGATTTCTTTTTAATAACAAATACAGGAGAATTCCATGGGCTAGTAGATTCTTCAATATGCTGAGCATTTAACTGTTCTTCTACCAGCTCTTCTAAAGCCTGGAGTTTCTCTGTTGTTAAAGGCCATTGATGAACCCATACAGGCTTGTCTGTTAACCATTTTAAAGGTAGAGCTGTTGGTGCCTTTGGAAGATCATCAGTTTTTCTGCCCTGTTCTTGTATAATATGGATGGCTGGTGACCACTCATTAGAATAATACCTTCTAATATTTCTCTCAGAAACATGTGCTAGTTTATTATTTATTTCTGAGGTTGGAGGGATGTTAATCTGAGTATTCCATTGTTGTAACAGGTCTCGACCCCACAGGTTCATGGCTATGTTAGCCACATATGGTTTTAATCTGCCTCTCTGTCCTTCTGGGCCTATACATTCGAGCCATCTTGCACTCTGTTTAACTTGAGATAATGTTCCAATTCCTAACAGTTGAACATTTACCTCCTGAAGAGGCCAAGATGGATGCCAAAATTCTGGTGCAATTATGGTAACATCAGCACCTGTGTCTACCAGACCAGACAACAAAACACCATTTATTTTTATTGTTAATTGTGGTCTTTGTTCATTTATAGAAGTTTGCCAAAAAATTTTCTTTATGGTCTCTCCTGAATTTTCTGTTCTCTCTGTCTCAGTTGTTCTATTACTCTGAGTAGCCTCGTTTATTCTGATAGGCATTTGGTCATTTAACTGCTCTGAGTAGGGGTCTCCTCTACAATTGCAGGAAAAGTCTGAACTGAATTCACTGTAGGGGCCTGCCTGAGGCCCCTCTGGGAGTTTCCCAAAGACTGAGGCAAAGTATTACCTTGTCTGTCCCTTGTTGATCTACATTCATTGGTCCAATGTCTTCCCTTACCACACCTTCTACATACTCCTGAGGGAAGGGGCATTCTGTTGCCATTGTTCCTTGAAGAAACATTGTTTCTAGAAGTGCCCTGTTTACAGTCCCTTTTCAAATGTCCTTGCTTTCCACATCCAAAACATCTAACATTCCTCAAACCTCTTGAAATTGCTTCTCCTACCCACATATTATCATGATCATGAGCCTCAACATTAACCGTGTCTCTAATCCAATCTTCCAGGGGTGCAGATCTCGCCTTTAAAGGCCTGATTATTCTCTTGCATGCTTCATTTGCATTCTCAAAAGCCAAAGATTCAATTATTATCTGGCTAGCTTCTGAATTTGGGACCATTCTCTTTACTGCTGAAGTCAATCTTTGTAAGAAATCTGTGAAAGATTCTTTTGGGCCCTGTATAACCTTTGTAAATGACTCAGTTTTCTTCCCTGGTTCCTCAACTCTGTCCCATGCATTCATGGCTGCCATTCGACATAGAATTAGAGTTTGCATATCATATAAACATTGTGTTTGTACTGCAGCATATTGGCCTTCTCCAACAAGCTGATCCTGGAAGATTTGTATACCTCTATCACTACATTGTTTTGCTATGGTTTTAGCTTCCTGTTTGAACCACATTTGCCACTGGAGCTGCTGTCCCGGTTCTAGAACCGCCTGTGCCAGCTCCCGCCAGTCCTGTGGTATAATTCTATTATAAGTCGACCAGGAGTTTAACATTTGTTTTACATATGGAGAATGCATGCCATAAGATACTATTGCCTCCTTAAACCTTCGTAAGTCTAACATTTCAACTGGAGTCCAAATATTTTGTGTAGTCATTTGACCAGGCTGCTGTTGTATGGTTACCGGATAAATTAAGGGTGATTGTGTGAAAACAGGCTTTCTTTCTGTAACCTTATAATCCAATCCTGAAACAACTTCACTGTTAATTTCTTCTGTCTGAATCTGAATTTCTCTATAATTCATTTTAACAGGTTTAACAAGTTTTTCTAAAATTTTTATCCTGGCACTTAAATTGACTGTCTTTTTAAATTGTAAAATAAGGATAAGAAGAATAATAATGTACATAATTCGATCAACATTAATCTTCTCATATAGTTGTTCCATTACCATACTGCCTAAAATTTCAAACAAAGCCCAATTTTCTTCCAATGTACACATAAAACCCATTTTTTTTTTAATGTGGAAAAAAATCTCTTTTAAATAGTTTCCTTTAAAATATCTGATATAAATGACTTACCAATTCTGCGCAGAACAGTAGAAATCCGAGGGAATTTCCAAACAGCTACCTAGCGTCCGAGGTGGGAATCCAGAGAGAGAGAGAGAAAGAGAGAAAGAGAGAAAGCGTAGCCACGTTCTGGCTAAAATCTTGAATCCAGCCGCTTCAATGTTCCGGTCTGAGCGGAGTCGAGCCTGGGCTCTGGCTTCCTTAAGCTCCGACCGACCACGTGCGCTGGCGTTTCAGCCAAAAGCAGCCTATCTGCAGTTGCGTGTAGCTACTGCAATTAGCGGTAGCTCCCGCAGGCCTGAGTTGTTTGTAGCACCGGCTTTTTAAGCAAGTAACTCCAGCTGCAGCGCCTGAGTCCTAAGCTGAGCTAGGCCTGGGTTAGACCAGGGCTAAGCCGGAGCTAGGGAGGCAGGCCCGCCCAGGCGGGAAGCCGGACCCACTGCCAAGGCAAGCGGTTTTTTAATGAATTCTTGCCACGTTGGGCGCCAATTGTAGATGTATCCTGCTTGTTAAATAAGAAACACAGAGCCAGTTGCAGAGTTAAAAACCACGAGGTCAGAGCCAAAGCAGAAAACCTTACCCTTCACTGCTTCTGCGGTTCCTCCTCTCCGCAAGAGACCTACTTCTGTGCGTCCTGTCTATTTAAAGACTTTCTGTTCTCCTCCCTCATTGGTTGTAACCCAGCCACATGACCTCCTCGTCACTGCCTGTTTGTACAGACCTCCAGGTCTTCTATGGTTGGTATTGAAATTAAAGGCGTGTGTCTGCTATGCTGGCTGTGTCCTTGAACACACAGAGATCCGCCTAGCTCTGCCTCCCAAGTGCTGGGATTAAGGGCGTGCCCCACTACTGCTCGGCTTCTGCTCTGGCTTGCTCTGACCTCAAGGCAACTTTATTGACATACAAATAAAATCACATTTCAATACAAATAAAATATCACTATACAACAGCATATTTACCTCATCGCAAGCACCTCTGATGTTTTCCCTGCCACAGGCCCAAAGGGATGGGGCCAAATGACCAAGGAACTTCTGAGACCATGGGCCAAAATGAACCCTTTCCCGTATGAGATTTACCTCAGGGGTTTTGCCATAGGAAGTCAGCTCGCACAGTGGTGGCTGTGAGGATCCAGGTCACCGGCTCCTAGGAGGGGAGGCAGGCCTTGTTCTAAAAGAACTGTCTCTATGTTTTAATTGTCTAGGAACTGATGCCAAGCATGGGTCTGTGTTTTCCCTAACTCAGAAATCTCACCAGGGAAAGGCTCTAGTCAAGGGCACTCTCTGAGACACAAGGGGGCAAATTAGTGCCCCATCCCTGTCTGGTAAAGATTACAGTGAGACAAACAATAGCCCAAAGTCTGACAGGAAGAGCTGGAAGGGGCTTTGGTGGCAGACTGAAAAACTCCCTCAAATATCAAGGAATGTAGAAAGTCATGTGCATGTGCATGCGCAGCGAGGTGCCTGTTCAGAAGCTGACTGAGAAGACCCTAAGCTTTCGCCCCCTCAGGTCGCTGGAGTGGGGAGTGAAGGCTGAGGCAGAGCTGTAAGCAGCTTGGTTGCCGCTGAAGACAAGCTTCAACACAGAGTGAGAAAGCATGCTGCCTCTCTGGACAAAAGGTTACCAGTGGGAATGTGGACCATATCTTTCAAATTTTAAAACAGATTTTGAGCCAGACATGGTATGCATGCCTGTAATCCCAGCACTGGAGAACACAAGGCAAGAGAATCAATGTAAAGGCAGCCTTGGGTTCCATACTAAGACTATCTCAGGCCAGACTTGGCGCATACCTTGAATGCTAGCACCCAGGAGGCAGAGGCCAGGGGAATCTCTTCGAGTTGGAAGTCAGCCAGGTCTAGAGTGAGCTCCAGGATTGCCAGGACTACATAGAGAGACCATCTCAATACAAACCAACAAACAAACCACAAAAAGAAAACCTCTATCTCAAAAACACAAACAGAAGCCAGATGTGCTGGTGCAAACCTATGATCTCAGCACTCCAAAGGTGGTGGCAGGAGGTTCACAAGTTCAAGCCCATCCTGGACTACATAGTGAGCTACTCTTTAAAATAACAATAAAATATAACAGGGGTTACCCAGAGTGGAGCTGCAGCTAGTGCCCACTCCACCATATTCTCATCTCATTTCCCTTCACTGTAGCCCCTTCTCAGCACACAAAAGCTACCAGAGGTTTCCTTTGTATTCAATATTTATTGTGAAACTCTATTTTAATAGTATTTAGTTTGCAAAGTTTATTATTCTAAGAATTCTGTTTGTGAAAAAATGAAGTTAAAAACTGAGGCAGGCAAATCTCCGAGTTCGAGGCCAGCCTGGTCTACAGGGTGAGTCCCAGGACAGCCAAAGCTACACAGAGAAACCCTGTCTTGAAAAACAAAACAAACCCCTCACAGTGCACCAGGTCTGATTTCTGAGCTCTGTGTCTACAAAACCTGTGTTGAAAGTTCTGAACTTTCCCCTCCTTCCTCCTAAAGCCTATCTTCAGGGAAAAGGACAGAACCTGTATGTGCAGGGTCCCCTGCCCCAGTGCCCAGCACAGCCTTGGCAGAGAGCTGGCATTCCCGAGTACTATGGTACCAATCTGTGAAATATAGGTCTCCCGAATGTTTGAAACCCTGCAGTCTGCGGAAGCCCCTACCCACCCAGCCAATGCTCTCACTCAACGCTTTCCCCAGTCTGCCCGCTGCTCCTCACCAAGACTCAGTGTTCTGCCCTAAGGAAACAAACAATGTCAAGTATTTATTAAGGATGATTGATGAAGCAGTTGAAGTGCCTGCCCTTCCCCCACACTTCTGCCAAAGATTTCATGTTCCCTTCATCCACAAACACTAAGTGCCTTCTGTGTACAGTGGATGGTGGTGGATAAGCCTTCTGCTTCGATGTGTGTTTTGGGACAACTGTGTGTAGATAAGATGTTTCCATCCTGGGGTAAGTGAGAGGAAACAGTAGCGGGGGAAAAAGTAGTCATTTAAACAACCAGACACTACATCCCCCGCAGACAACATCAGGCGAGGTACTGCTGGTCAAAATCCGGGTACCAGTCTGGGATGGTAACCACCCCTGCGCTGTCGTCCTTAGGAGAAAGAAAAGGAGGGTCTTGACTAATTAGTTCCATGGCACTTCTGAAAGCTGGAATGCGAATTCACCAGAAACACGGTCGGTGGGCAAATTGGGTGGAGAACACCGAATCGGACCCTAGATTTCTTCACTGTTCAGGACAGGCAGGATGTGGAAAATTAAGAAGCCTTCTCCCTATAAAACAGGACCGACGAGGATGGGATTCGAACCCACGCGTGCAAAGCACAATGGATTAGCAGTCCATCGCCTTAACCACTCGGCCACCTCGTCCCACATGCAACACCCTCTTCCACATTCCCATATCTCTCATCTCATGCGCACCTCAAGCACGCTTCCACCCACGTCCCTGCTACTCACCTGGAAAAGTTCAGAGAAAGAAGAAACGGTGTGACAAAGAGGTTTTTTAAATTTCCTCTGCGAAGGCTTCAGCCGGGAACCGCGCCATCGGTGACTGAGCTGCAGCTGAGCTCTGCACGGGTTCCCCTCCCCGCGGTCCCGCCAGCGCACTGGGGTTTCAGGACGCGCTTGGTCATGGGGTCTGCGTCCTGATCCCAAGGGAGAAGAGCGCGTCCAGGGGTCCGCGCGGCCGCACGACGTGACCGCGGTTAAGTACCGCGTTTGCAAAGCGCGCGCCGAACAGCGCCCGCTGCAGTAGCTCCTCCTCAGGCACAGAGGGCGAGCTGGCACGCTCCAAGATCTCGGCAAGCGGACGGAGGGCGGGGCTGAGCGCGGGGCTCGGCTGGCCTCGGCTGGCCTCGGCTGCGCTCGGCAGGCTGCGGTAAATCTGGGCTTGCGGTGGCTGGCGGAGGCGACGGCCCGGTGGTCCCCGCTTCGCGCCGGGAGCCCCGAGAGCCATGCAAATGTCCTACGCCATCCGATGCGCCTTCTACCAGCTGCTGCTGGCCGCTCTCATGTTGGTGGCAATGCTGCAGCTGCTCTACCTGTCGCTGCTCTCGGGACTGCACGGGCAGGAGGAGCAGGAACAGTATTTCGAGTTCTTCCCGCCGTCCCCGCGATCCGTGGACCAGGTAAAGTCTCAACTCCGCACCGCGCTGGCCTCCGGAAGGCGTTCTGGATGCCAGCGGCGATTATCGCGTCTACAGGGGTCTACTGAAGACCACCATGGACCCCAACGATGTCATCTTAGCCACGCATGCCAGCGTGGACAACCTGCTGCACCTGTCCGGACTTCTGGAGCGCTGGGAGGGCCCACTGTCCGTATCAGTGTTCGCGGCCACCAGAGAGGAGGCGCAGCTGGCCACGGTGCTGGCCTACGCGCTGAGTAGCCACTGCCCTGAGATGCGTGCCAGGGTTGCCATGCACCTCGTGTGCCCCTCGCGTTATGAGGCCGCTGTGCCCGACCCCCGGGAGCCAGGGGAGTTTGCCCTGCTGCGGTCATGCCAGGAGGTCTTTGACAAGCTAGCCAGGGTGGCTCAGCCCGGGATTAATTATGCACTGGGCACCAACATCTCCTACCCCAATAACCTGTTACGGAATCTGGCTCGAGAAGAGGCCAACTATGCCCTGGTGATTGATGTGGACATGGTACCCAGCGAGGGGCTGTGGAGAGGCCTGAGGGAAATGTTGGATCAGAGTAACCACTGGGATGGCATGGCCCTGGTCGTGCCTGCGTTTGAAATCCGCCGAGCACGCCGGATGCCGATGAACAAGAACGAGCTGGTGCAGCTCTATCAGGTGGGCGAAGTCCGGCCCTTTTATTATGGGCTGTGCACGCCTTGCCATGCGCCCACCAACTACTCCCGCTGGATCAACCTTCCAGAAGAAAGCTTGCTGAGACCTGCCTACGTGGTGCCCTGGCGGGACCCCTGGGAACCATTTTATGTGGCCGGGGGAAAGGTGCCCACCTTTGATGAGCGCTTTCGGCAGTACGGCTTCAATCGAATCAGCCAGGTGCCTAAAAGGGAGAGGGCAGGTGGGACTGGGGCTGGGGGTGTGTCAGGGATGGAGTGGCCATTGATAGAAAGGAGGCCATGAAACAAGACGAAAGTGGTTGGATAGTGTAGAATTCCCGAAGGAGGGTGAAGTGAAGCTTTAGAGATTGACTATTTGAGCCCTGGGGATGCCATTAAATTATTGTAATCTCTCTCTCTCTCTCTCTCTCTCTCTCTCTCTCTCTCTCTCTCTCTCCAGGCCTGTGAGCTGCACGTGGCAGGATTTAATTTTGAGGTGCTGAACGAAGGTTTTTTGGTTCATAAGGGCTTCAAAGAAGCATTGAAGTTCCATCCCCAAAAGGAGGCTGAAAACCAGCGCAATAAGATCCTTTACCGCCAGTTCAAACAAGAGTTGAAGGCTAAGTACCCCAACTCTCCGCATCGATGCTGAGTTCTTTCTTCCCCTGGTCTGAGAATTTTTAGCATCTGGCTCCTCAGGCCTGACTGGGGTAAGAAACACCCCTCCACTTTACAGAGGTAGCTGTGGTTTTGGAACACTGGACTTGACTATGGGGTGCTGGGATCAAGTCTTAGCTTTACCACTAACTAGCTGTGTGGCCTTGAACAAATCCTGTTACCTCTCTGAGCCTCCATTACCCTGTCTGTAAAAAGGGAGGTGAAAATACCTACCTCACAGAACTGTTGGCTCAGATGAGAGGCTGTATACGAAAACATCCTGTAAGCTTCGTACAAATGTGAAGTATTATTAATATTATTACAGTGTTACTATTGTTATTATTATATTATTATTAACAATGTTGGGTGGATAGCAAAAAGTACGAATGGAATAAATCTGAGAATTCTGAGTACTTAATAAAAGGAGCCTTTTGGAAAGAAAGATGAGAACATAGAATGTAGTGCTCAGACTGGGTAGAACTTAAGCTTCCTGGTTCTCTCAAGCCTTCGCCCTCCGAGCTCCCTAAAGGAGGGAAGGGTCTGTGGGTCCCGAGGTTTAAAGTCTCAGCTCTGTGCCCTCCAGTAGGTTGGGCTGTGCATTTGCCTTCGTATGACAGTGTGTAAATAAACGAGTGTTCAGACCCACAGGTGGCTCTGTTACTCTCCTAAGTTGAAAGGTTGTGGGCAGGAGCATCGGGTTATCCGCGGTGGACCCAAGGGCACAGACCACAAACGCTAGGACAGGCTGGGGGCGGGGGAGACTGGGGGCCGGTTGCTATGGAGACCCGCCCGCGGTATCCCGGCATGCCTGGACACCAGTGGTTCAAGTGTAAGCTCCGCAACCGGCGCCTCCCGATGACGTACACGGAAGCGTCGGCACCTCCTGGAGAAAGAGGGACCTGCGCAGCTCTTTCCGGGAGGCCAACGTTTACAGCCCGGGTCCGACAGCTCTCGAGGAGTCTCCGACGTGAGGCCGGAGGCCCCAGCCCCTACGGTGCGTATGGTCACGCCTGACGCTGGGTTCTGCTTCCCGGGTCGGAGCCAAAGCAGAGACTTAACCGGTCCGGCTCGCGCGCTGCGCAGTTCCCTGGCCTGGGCCGGTGAATCAGAGGGTGGGTCGCGGCTGAATGCTCCCGGAGCGCCGCAGAGAAACTGAGTTTGTTCTCTGCGTCTGTAGGGAGGGGTCTGCCTTCCTTGGAGGCTTGCTCTGGAGGTGCTTATACGTCTGTAAAGATAAATTGCATGTGCACCGCGCTTTACAGTGTACCTTTTCCACTTCTTAACAACCTTCAGCAGAGGTATATCCCGTTTATACCTGGGCTAAGGAGAGACGGTTGTGACTTCATTTAATGAAGTCAGGATCAGAGTCAGCTGGAGGAAGGAGTGCTTGACGCTGCGTCTTAGAAAGTACATATAGTTAACAGTGAAGAGGAGAGCTGAGGCCCGAGAAGGGGAACAATCAGGCTGTTTGGGAGACCTGGGTTTTCAGAGCAGGAGGAAATACTGCTAAACTCTCCTACAGGTCCATGACTATAATTAGTTGAATGAGTGGCCACCACTGTAAGTAGGGTTACCAAGAAGAGAAGTAGAAGCCAATTCCTACACTGCAAAGGTTCATTTTGTTTAATTTGTGTTTAGAAAAATCAGTCATCAAGTGAGCTGGTATTGCACTGGGTGAATAAGACAGTTGTGCAGCCCCTGCCCTGGTGAGGCTCCCACATTCGCTGGGTGGATAGACATGAAAATGGGAGAATAGGAAATGGAAACCAAGAAAGCGTCCCGGGCAGAGGGGAGTGTGGTCTACCTCACTGGGAAGACTTACAGAGCAGATGTAGGAATAACATCAGCATGAAATAGAAGCCATTTGACAGAGAGAACATCTGCATCCAGGATGGCTTATTTTCTCAGGTGATCTGGCAGCGTCAATCTCTCGTGTCTCCTTCATTCTGAAACTCTCTTCCTCCCTGACATTGAGTTTTTTCACTCTATTTCTATAGAGGTTTCTCCCCTGCCTCTTTTGTTGACCTTGGGAGTTACATCAGACCCCTTCGCATATTTCTGCTTGAATGGTCACCACACAAAGCCTAAACAACTTGTCATATGTAGATAACTGAGTCCCTGAAACCTGGATTTAATGGGAGCTTACATGCCCATATCACTGGTCCCTTTTCTCATTTCTAGGTCTTTATATTTACTCTCCACCCTGCCAGGAATGATCCCTTTCTTGTCTGCCCAGCCCTCACCTAGTCTGTCTTCCCCTGGAAGCTGTCACTGCTCCATATCCGGTCTAGACACCTCTCCTGTAACACCCTAGTTGTCACTCTCTTTGCACCCTTAAAAAGGTCTGTTTCTTTGTCTTCTCTCCCAGGAACTTGTTGTTTCCTTGAGGCCAAAGACTATGTCTGTCACAGCTGCACTCTGGCATCTGCCACAGCGACTGTTGGTACCTGGCATATATTAGGTGCTTAGTAAAGATTAGATAAGTCGGGGAAAGGGGGAAGGCTTAGCAGTGTTTAATGTTTCTGCAAGGTCACCTAAGGCAAGTACCGAAAAATGCTGGCATTTGCTTCAAGGAAGCGTGTCATTCTGCCAGGGTAGTTTCAGTGTGAGTGCTTGATGTCTAAACAGTGAAAGTCAGAAGAGCAAGTGTGCACGAGGCCTGGAGAACTGGACAAGTTAAGTGAACTGGACCAAGTTTCAAGTGCATTCATTCATTTACCAATTTACTTATTTGGGTTTTTGGCATAGCCTCACCAGCTATTGCCAGCCTGAAACTCTGTGTACCAGGCTGAGCTTGAATTTGTAGTA
This sequence comes from Onychomys torridus, assembly GCF_903995425.1. NCBI lineage: Eukaryota > Metazoa > Chordata > Mammalia > Rodentia > Cricetidae > Onychomys > Onychomys torridus. The sequence goes on from NC_050443.1 coordinate 124,877,380, forward strand.
ATCTTCCTGACTCTACCTCCTGAGTACCATCACATCTGGCTTTGTTTATTTTTTGTATTTGTATTCGTTTTTTCCACAGGGCAGAGGATCTAATCCAGGTGTCGCTGTAAGCAGCAACTCTATTACTGAACTACACCCCCAGACATACTGCTTCTGTTTGTTTTTATTTTAAGACAGTGTCGCTATCTAACCCAGAATGGCCTAGAACTTGCAGACCTCCTGCACCAGCCTCTGGGGGCTAGGGTTACATGTGTATCATATCAGGCTCTCTCTTTTTTATTTTTTCCTTTCCAGTACTGGGAATTGAGCCTAAACCCTCATGCATGCTAGCAACATGCTCAGACTTCTCTGCTTTTTCGGTTTTTGATTTTCTTTTTTGTTGTTGTTGTTGTTGTTGTTTTGTGGGATTTTGTTTGTTTGTTTTTCCTGGAACGCACTCTATAGACCAGACTGGCCTTGAACTCAGAGATCTGCCTGCCTCTGTCTCCCAAGTGCTGGGATTAAAGGCGTGTGCCACCACCGCCCGGCCGCTTTTTCTTAATGGTAGGAAAAAACCTGAACACATCTAAACTTCCACATAGGAAGGTTCTTTTTGTCCAAGTCCTTACAGAATCCTAGGGGTTGGAATATTGCTCGGTGGTAGAGTTAAGGCTCAGCATTTATGAGAACCCAAGTTCAATCCCCAGTCTTTCACCAAAACAAAATAAAAACCTGAGACTGGGTCATTTATAAATGAGAACAGAGATTTTAACTGAATGTAGTGGTTCAAGCCTGTAATCCTATAATATCAGCCGTTTGGGAAGGTGAGGCTCAAGGAGTTACTGGTTTGAGGCCAGCTTGGGCAATTTAGTGAGACCTATTCTCAAAAAAGGTTGGGGACATAGCTTAGTAGTAAAATGCTGTCTTTCCCAGCATGCTTAAAAATCTGAGTTTAAGGCAGCAGTGGTGGCCCAAATAAGAGTATTGGCTGGTCCTCCAGTGGACCCAGGTTCTATCCCAGCTCCCGTACTGTGCTTAGTTACATGTCTAACTCCAGTTCCAAGGGAACTATACCTCCTTCATAGGCACTGCACACACGTGGCGCAAAGACAGTGCAAAACACTCATACATATAAAATAGCAATTTCTCAGAGTCCTGGGGTCTGGGAGGACCAAGGTTGAGGTGCCCGTGTCTGGAAAGAGCAGTTCATTTCAGAAGGTGGGGAGGAAAGACTCGTATCTTATCAGTACACGGAGGTGGACCCAATCACCTTACAGAGGTCCCACCTTGGGCTCACCAATGGCTCAGCAGGGAAAGCAGCTGCCCCCCGATGTCCAGTGTCGATGGTAGAAGAGAACTGGCTTCTACAAGCTGTCCTCCGACCTCCACACATGCTCTGTGCTGTGCACGCATGCGTGTGTGGGTGCGTGTGTATTAAATGAACAAAAGAAAACCCTGACGGTCTCATCTCTAAACACCGTTACATTGCAGAGTAAGCAATGTAATTTGGGCCAGAATGGAGGAGCTGAAGGTAGGCAGGGAGAAGGAGACGCTGAGGGCTGAAGAAGCAGGTGATAGGATTTGATCTGGAACACAGGAAAGACTAGAGAATTGTGGGACAGAACCGGGAAGAAAGCTGAGGATGTTGTAGGCAGAGCGGGTGCATGGGCAAAGAAATGGGGCAGGAGTGTGAGAACTGGCCGTTCAGTGAGGAGAAGGAGAAGGACTGGGAGTTGGAGTCCAGGCCGTGAAGGGTCTTGTAGGGCCCAGTCCCATCAGCAGTGGGAAACCTTTCCCACTGTGGCTTGTTCCCCTGTACCCCAGGATTCTGTCAGGAGCAAATTCCACCAAGTACACGTTCAGTGACAACAGTCACTTCCCCTTGGCTCACTTGAGGCTTCTGTTTGGTCACCTCCCTGTTGGGATGCTCTGATGTGGACGCGGTGAGTGATGGCCCGTCCCCCCCAGAGCCCAGATGCCCGTCCAGCCTCCAGGCAAAGAAACAGATGAGATGGAGGCGGAAGGCAACTCAGCAGCTGAGGTGAATGGGGAGGCGGATGAGAGTGAGGAGGAGCGGAGCGGCAGCCAGACTGAGTCGGAGGAGGAGAGCTCAGGTGAGCCCCTGCACGTGTGTCACATACATGTGCACGCACGCGCGCGCGCGAAGCTGCCTGCTCCTGTGGAGCCAGCACTCATTGGCCTCTCCCTCAGAGATGGATGACGAGGACTATGAACGGCGTCGCAGTGAGTGTGTCAGTGAGATGCTGGACCTGGAAAAGCAGTTCTCAGAGCTGAAAGAGAAGTGAGCTTGGGAGTCTTGGGGCAGGCCTTTGGGCAACTGGGGTACAGGTGCCCATGGTGATGTACAGCAAGAGGGCTTAAGGGGAGCAGGTATTTGGCAGGCATCACTGGAGAAGCTGGTGGTACGCAGCTGCCTTTGTGCCTTCAGGTTGTTCAGGGAACGGCTGAGCCAGCTGCGCTTACGGCTGGAGGAAGTGGGGGCCGAGAGAGCCCCCGAGTACACAGAGCCTCTTGGAGGGCTGCAGCAGAGCCTAAAGATCCGCATTCAGGTGGCAGGTGGGTAGCTGCCCTGTTCTCCTGGAACCAGCCTTCTGCCCTTTCACTTTTGTCCCTGCCCTGCCTCTCCCTGTTCCTGTGGATCTCCTTTTGGGGGACATTAGGGCCCCCAGCCAAGCAGATCTCTTCTCTTCCTTTGCAGGAATCTACAAGGGCTTCTGTCTGGATGTGATCAGGAATAAGTATGAGTGTGAACTCCAGGGAGCCAAACAGCACCTAGAGGTGAGCCGGCAAGTGGGCCTCTGGGATGGAGACTGAGGCACCGCAGCACCCTGGCTGAGTGCCTGTCCCTTCCTCCCAGAGTGAGAAGCTGCTGCTATATGACACGCTCCTTGGGGAGCTGCAGGAGCGGATCCAGAGGCTAGAGGAGGACCGCCAGAGCCTGGACATCAGCTCTGGTGAGGCCAGGGCCCAATCCTGCAATGCCCCTCTCCCCCATCTAGAGCTCAGCTTCCCAGGCTGCATAAGGGGAGTCAAACAGCCTTCTTCTTGGGGTTCCTGTGAGGACTGAATGAGACTTCAGGAAAGGGTCTAGCTCAGTATTCCACATATAGTGGGGACTCAAGCAGAGTGGGTCCCCTGCCTGCCCCCATTCAGAATGGGGCATATCCAGCTGACACATGGATGCATATAAAGAAAAAAACCATAGTCCTCTCCATGACAGTGACATCTGTGTTCACATGGGGTCCGGGAATCACCTTTAATCCCCCGTCTACTAAGCAAACAGAAAGACCGAGCCTTCACCAAGAAGGGCAGTGTCATCTTCCCAGGCTTGTAGTGTGCAGTCAGAACCTGAGTGATCGATCCCAAGAGGCTGCCAGCCTCAGGCCCAAGGTTGGGGCCACTGCCCTGGTGGTGATGGGGAAGGGAGAGGAGACCAGGCCTGTCCGTGGAGAAGGCACAGGGATGGTGGGAGTTAGCCGTAGCCACTGTCCTGACTCTGGTCTTGGGCACAGAGTGGTGGGATGACAAGCTGCACACCGGAGGCAGCTCAAAGACCTGGGGCTCACTGCCACCCAGCAAGAGGAAGAAGGCGCCCCTCGTCTCTGGTATCCTTCCACTCAAGGTCGCCTGACACTGGGCAGGACGAGCAGGCCCTGGACTCCAGGAAGTTAGAGGGATTGTGTGGGACAGAGTCAGACCAGAATCATTTATGGTCATTTGGTGTCACATGAAATGTCCAGCTGTCAGGATTTTCTTCTGCGTCCCAAGTCCTCCTGAGTTCAGTGGACCCCAAAGAAAGAGAAAACTCAGCTTGCTGACTCCTAGTAGTTTCCTGAGTAAGGATCAGCCTTTGAAGCCTTTTCCCTTTCCCTCAATCTCCTGGTGGAGGCCGCATGCTGTCCCAGGCCTTGCTCAACCCTCCTGGAGCTATTGCAGGTCTTCGAGGTGGTGTCATCTCAGATGCCGTCTCCTGTGAAGTCTCTCCTGATCTGCTCTGTGTGTCCCCCACCCCCATGCATGTGTTCTCTTCTGAATTGGGCATCCCAGGGGACGGTCTTTGACCCTCCTGTGCTGCAGAACAACACTGAGCTGAGGTCTTTTACATCCATGGTGTCAGTCCTGGGACCACCTCGGGGTGGAGGTGGGATGGAGACTTTATTGAACCACTGTGGGTAAAGGTAGATTTCAGGGGGCTGGAGAGATGGCTCAGAGGTTAAGAGCACCGAATGTCCTTCCAGAGGTCCTGAGTTCAATTCCCAGTAACCACATGGTGGCTCACAACCATCTGTAATGAAATCTGGCGCCCTCTTCTGGATACATAATAAATAAATCTTTAAATAACAAAAAAAAAAAAGGTAGATTTCAGATACAGAGCACAGTGCTATCAGCAGGGAAGAGGCCAGGACCCACCTTTAGGTGAGGAGGGGTCCAGTGAGCCAGTTCCTGACAGAGCCAGACAAAACAGGAGGAACAGGACCCCTCAGGATGGGCCTTGGCCAGCGGACCTGGAAAAAGGGTGAGAGTGAGGGAGATGGGTAAGGTCGTGTCCAACATAGCCCCCACACTCACCAGGAACTGGGGTTCTTAAGGCAGGAAGTGGATCACACCCAAGGTCTTGATGAGTTTAGTGGTGCACACTTGTAATCCCAGCACTCAGGAGGCAGAGGCAGGTGGGTCTCTTGAGTTCCAAGCAGCCAGGGCTACATAGAGAGACCATGTCTCCACACTGTCCGTGTGCCACCTTTCTTATGCAGTGGGTGGGTGGCAGTGCCTCCCGTGGCCCCTCGTTGGGTGTCTCCTGTTGTTGTCCTGCTTCCTTGACCCCTGCGCAGGCCCGTACATTGTCTACATGCTGCAGGAGATCGACATCCTGGAAGACTGGACGGCTATCAAAAAGGTAGGTCCAGTGCTGCCCATTTCCCATCCCGCTGACACACACACACACACACACACACCCGTGCCAGCTCTGGTATCTGAGGCAACCAGGCAGTTTTCTGCTTGCCCGTGAGCAACATCTGCCTTAGCCCTGGTACCCCGACTTTGTGTCAGCTTGTAGTCCTCCTGCCTAAAGACTGACTGCTGTCTTCTCCTTAGCCCTTGCTCCAGGCAGGTTTGAGGGAAGGAGAGGGAAGGCTGCTTGACTGGTCCCTGAGAAGAGATACTTGGAGCTTCATGCGACTTGACTCAGCAGCTTTACCCAGGGCTGGGGGGGGGGGGGTGGGCAATGTCAGCAAGTTAGAGCCGACTCTAAAGGTCCCTTTCTTCTCTCCACCCAGGCCAGGGCAGCAGTGTCCCCTCAGAAGAGAAAAGCAGATGGTAAGACCCAGAGAGGCGGCCCCTCACAATCTGTAGTTTGATCTCACTTGGAGGGTTTTGTGGGAGTTTGGGGGATAGGAACCAGGTTGGGGAGGCTCTTAGCTGATGGAGCAAGGGCGTGTCAAGGTGGAATGGAGGGCCGGTGGTAGTGTGCTTGTCTAGCATGGGCAAGACCCTGGTCCCAAGCTCACCACCACAAAAGATAAAGAAGAACTGGAGCCCTCCCACAGCAAGGTGGGTCAGAGAGGGCAGGAAGAAGCTGCCCTGTGGTGAGGGAGGACTGCACTCCCTCGGTGCTTTCAGGAAGTGGTTATCCTCTTGATCAACTTCCTTTCAGTGACTTTCCCATGTGCCCCTAGGACCCTGACCCTGTGTTCACACTCAGAGGGTCCTTGGAGCAGCTGGAATCACACACGGGACTAATGTTTTTCTGCAGAGGCAGGGGGTTGCCCAGTAGCTCTCCAGTGTTACCGCTGTCCCCTGAGCCTCTGCCAACACTGGCCTGGACTCTTCTGCTGTCCTTGGGATCGGCATAGCTGTGGCCCTGAAGCTGATCTGGCCAAGCAAGACTGTTATCTCTAATCCCTGACAAGCCCTCCCCCTCCCCCTCCCCAGTGTCCCCCAGCAAAGAAGATGGGCTTCATCCAAAGCAGCGGCCCTCCTGACTTTGAACCCTACCCCCAGCCACCAAGCCAGGAGCCGGGCCCCACTGCAGGAGGAACTCCTAAAAAACAAATTCTGTCGGAGTCTTGCCCATCCTAGCTGCCGCTGGAGATGCAGCCTCCCTGTCTTTCTCAGGGCCATTCATGGTGTCTGCCTCCAAGATTCCAAAGACTGGAATAAAACTCATCCTGATACCTTGACATGACCGATGTGTGTCTGCTGTTACCTTACAAGGGAATCAAGGCATTTATGGGGAACACCTGAGACAGGCTCCTCTGGGGTCCTTGTAGTTTGGGACATTGTGACTTAGAAAAGATCTGGGCTCAGAGCTGGAAGCTACACGTGGCACAGGCAAACAGGTGAGGCACATGGCCTTGGGTGGCAAGGAAGCTTTGCACGTGTGTAGAGGCCAGGTCATGTCTGCACCTGCCCCAGTCACTTGGCAGATTAGCAAGGCAGGCTAGCAGGGCCTGTGTGGGAGGCAGCTAGCAGCACCATGTGCTGGCGACCTCAGCCACACTCCCCCCTGGTTAGCAGTGAGTGTCAGAACCACCCCCAGAACCTCAGTTAAGCAAAAGGTTTAGTTTCCATGGAGACACAGCATCCTTTCTCCATAGCAACCTGAAATTACAAAACCCAAGTTAGGTTCAGGAATGAGTCATCTGTGACCAGTAGGGGGTGCTCTCCCACAAGGCTGACCCCCTCCAAAGGCAGGAGCAGATGAGCAAGTGACCGCAGACTTCTTAAGGTGACCCAGGGGTGAGGCTTGGGCCTATGGGAACTTGGTCTGCCCTGCTTAACTCCTCCCTACCCAGCTGCATAGTGTGAGGAGGCTGTAGGGAGCACTGTATGGAGGTGGTGGTCCTCCCACATCTGGGGCCCTGACAGTGACATTATCATGGAGGGGGGACCCTGCCATTCAAGGCTGGGCCCGGAATAGAAGAGGTGGACACTGGCCACATGGAATGGACATACAAGAGTTAACTGGCGGGGTGTGACAGGGTGAACCGCCTTCAGGAAGTGTTACTCACCGCCAGGAATGTGCACGCCTGTGCCTTGGGGGTTGGATTCTCTTCCTGAGTCCCAGGAGAAGCTGAAGGAGCTCCCAGCCATGGAAGACCCTGGGGAGACAGGAGCACACCCTCTGGGAGCTACCAACCTCAACTTTGTTCCTGGGCACCAACAGAAAGAAAAGTTAGTGAAGTTGGGAGGGCAGCTGGGCACGGGGTGTGTGTGTGGGGGGGTGAGGGCAGTGGCAGGATGGATTGGGGGGGGGAGCCCAGAACTGGGGAGCGGTGCTCACCTCAGACCCCAGCTCAGGTCCGGGTGTCTGCCCCCAGGCCATCTCCAGACCCACTGTATGACACACCTGATGCCAGCAGGGCACAGGCAAGTGGGTCCCAACAACCAGCTCGCATTGTGAGCTTGCGGGAGCGGCTGCTGATTACCCGGCCCGTGTGGTTACAGTTGCGGGCTAACGCTGCAGCCGCACTGCACGTGCTGAGGACAGAGCCTCCAGGGGTAAGTCCTTCCCCGTCCTCCAGGACTGGCCGGCCAAGGGTGGGAGAGAAAGGGCCTGGACATGGAAGCACTGAGCCTCCGAGTCTTGCTCTCTCGCAGACCTTCTTGGTACGGAAGTCTAACACTCGCCAGTGCCAGGCTCTGTGTGTGCGGCTGCCAGAAGCCAGTGGTCCTTCTTTTGTCTCCAGTCACTATATCCAAGAGAGCCCTGGCGGTGAGGGGGCTGGCCTGGCGGGAAGGGGCTGGAGACAGGCGGGGGAGGGAGGTCCCCAGAGAACAGCCTCACTCCCAGTGTCTCTCAGGCGTCTCTTTAGAGGGTTCAGAGCTCATGTTCCAGGACCTGGTCCAGCTCATCTGTGCATACTGCCACACCAGGTGGGTCTGCCTGCCAGGCACCTGGTGACCACAGGGCCTGCTCCCTGGTGCCGCCCACCCCTGCTCCTGAACACCACTTGCTCCTGACGGCTCCTTGTTCTGACCTTAGGGACATTCTTCTCTTCCCGCTCCGGCTCCCCAGGGCCATTCATCAGGCGGCCACCCACAAGGAGCTGGAGGCCATCTCTCATCTGGGCATGGGTAAGCGTTCCCTGCAGCCCATTGCACAGATGAACTCATAGAGGCCAAGGTGGGAAGAAAGGGCGACCAGGCACCCTCCTGAACCACTCTGAGGCCCCCATTGGTTTCTGATTGCTAGAGTTCTGGAGCTCCCCCCTCAACACCAAGGCTCAGCAGAGGCCTTCTGAAGCCCCACCGATGCCCAGGCTGAAGGCTCGCTCCCCTCAAGAACTGGATCAGGGCACCGGTGCAGCCCTCTGCTTCTTCAACCCCCTCTTCCCAGGGGATCTGGGCCCCACCAAACGGGAGAAATTCAAGAGGAGTTTTAAAGTGCGTGTGTCCACAGAGACCTCCAGTCCTCTGTCTCCACCTGCTGTGCCGCCTCCTCCAGTTCCTGTACTGCCAGGGACGTCTTCCAGCCAAACAGAAAGACAGCCTCCTCCACAGCTGCTACAGAGGGAGAGCTCAGTGGGGTATCGTGTGCCAGGCAGTGCTTCTGGCCCTAGCCTTCCTCCCCTACCTTCGCTTCAGGAGGTGGACTGCTGCTCCCCCAGTAGCTCAGAGGAGGAGGATTCTCCAGGAAGCCCTACAACCTCCCCATTCCTGGGCCGCCCAAGGCAGCGGCGGCCTCTGCTTCGGTCCATGAGTTCTGCTTTCTGCTCTCTGCTGGCACCGGAGAGGCAGGTTGGCCGGGCAGCCACAATGCTAGTGCAAAACCGATACACAGCTGTGGGTCAGCTAGTGCAGGACCTGCTGACCCAGGTTCGGGCTGGTCCTGAGCCCCGGGAGTTGCAGTGCATCCGCCAGGCCTTAAGCCGGGCGCGGGCCATGCTGAGTGCAGAGCTGGGCCCTGAGAAGCTGCTACCACCGGAGAGGCTGGGTAAGGCCCCAGCCCCGGCCTCCACAGGTTCAGTCTCTGGCTCTCCGTCCTCTCTCATCCACCTCTCTCCTTGCCTAATGATGCTTTCCCGGCACCCCACGTCAGTGAACTCCACCCCGCCCCCTCCCTACCTCCTGCCCTGACCGGGGCTTCTGCTCTTCCAGGCCCCTTCTCCTGACTGTGTCTGCTCTCCTCTGGCAGAACTGGTCCTGGAGAAGTCCCTGCACCGCTCTGTTCTCAAGCCTCTTCGACCTATCCTAGCTGCCCGCCTGCGGCGCCGGCTTTCCACCGACGGTTCCCTCGGCCGCCTGGCTGAGGGCTTCCACCTGGCCCGGACCCAGGGCCCTGGAGCCCTGGGGTCCCACCTGTGCCTCTCCTGCCCAGTGGAGACGGAGCAGGTGCGCCAGAGACTGCTTCAGCTGCTTGGTACCTACTCACCTGTCGCCCAGATCAAGGGGCTCCTGCAGGCCTGCAAGTTGCTCTACACAGCCCTGAAAACCCAGGCGGGTATGACCCTCACCACCTTCCCTGCTTCGGCTCTTTCTGAGTAGAGGCTGACTGAGACCCTCTGTCAGGGAGAAGGTTCCAGGACCCCAGAACTGCAAGCAGGGCAGAAGGATCCAACCCTCTGTCTCAGCAGCTCTAGAGAACAGAGTGTCTTTCTTCCCTGTAACCTGTGGTTCCTGTGACAGTCCCATCCTATCTAGGAGTCTAGCAGGTGTGGGGAGGGTCGCTGTCTGGGACTGGGATGGGACCCCAGCCCTTGGGCCTCTGAGGAGGCTGGAACGCCCTCCTTCCCGCGTCTCCACAGGAGAGAAAGCTGGCGCCGATGAGTTTCTGCCGCTGCTGAGCCTTGTCTTGGCCCAGTGCGACCTTCCTGACCTCCTGTTAGAAGCTGAGTACATGTCGGAGCTACTGGAGCCTACCCTGCTCACCGGAGAGGGTGAGGGTCCCCTTACTTCCTGTCTGGGTGGAACTGGGGCTCCTTAGCTGCGGAAGGGAGGGAGGGAGGGAGGGAGGAAGGAAGGAAGGAAGGAAGGAAGGAAGGAAGGAAGGAAGGAAGGAAGGAAGGAAGGAAAGACGGACGCCCTACCCCAGCCGGAGCTGCATTCTCTGTACCCTGTGTCCTAGGTGGCTACTACCTGACCAGCCTCTCCGCCAGCCTGGCCTTGCTGGGTGGCCTGAGCCAGGCCCACGCTCTCCCTCCCAGCCCGGCACAGGAGCTCCAACGCTCTCTGGCCCTCTGGGAACAGCGCCGCCTGCCGGCCGCCCACAGCTTCCAGGTAAAGGGCCCTTCCTGCGTGTCTGCCCCAAACTGGCCTTGGCTTGAGCAGGACTCTGACATCGCGCAGCACACACAGTTCCTCTGGCCCTGCATCACCCTACAATAGAAATAGAGGCCCATTACCCCTTGCAGGGAATGTGTTCCGTGGGACAGGCATCGGGCTGTGAGCTCCACGGCAGCCTCACCGAATCTTCAGGGAAACTCTGAAGCAGGGCCGTGGTTTTCCCCACGTTACAGACGAGGAGGTAGAAGCTGACAGGGAGACAGCAACTTCCTGGGCCCTGTGCCAACCGGGGCTCTACCTTGCTTGTCCTCCAGCTTCAATCTGTGCTCCCACTCGGGCCTGGCCAGGGTGCCCCGCCTCAATGTCAACCTTCTCAGTCTGGCTATGAATCCAGACTTTGTAGCCAGGCCCCAGATTTGTCCCAGCTCTATCACTTTTTTCCTGTGCCTTGGTTTTCTAGTCTCTAAAATGGGCACCTGGCTGCCAGGAAGATTAGGCACCCTGGAACATTCTAGGCAATTAGCCCAGGAACAGTTAGGGAGAGAGCCCTGCACACCGTGGACTCCTCTTGGGCATCTTTTCCGGGTTCTGGAGTTCCCTCTTGGCTGGCCTTGCACCTCTGCCACTAGCACAAACACGTTTCTCTCTGCCCCAGTGTCCCCTGGAGCCCGCAAGGCTTCTGCCGTCCATTCCAGCAGGGATGTGCACCACTCCACCCTGTCCTTGCGCGGCTTCAGCCTGTCCCTCCGGCTTTGGAGGTGACAACCACCCAGCATAGCTGAGGACTCATTCTTGTCTTCTGCACAGCACCTCCTCCGAGTAGCCTACCAGGACCCCAGCACGGGTTGTACCTCCAAGACCCTGGCTGTGCCCCCGGGGTCTTCGATTACCACTCTGAGCCAGCTCTGTGCCACCAAGTTCCGAGTGAGCCATCCTGATGCATTTGGCCTCTTCCTCTACAAGGACCAAGGCTACCACCGCCTGCCTCCTGAAGCCCTGGCCCACAGGCTTCCCGCAACTGGCTACCTTGTCTACCGCCGGGCAGAGAGGCCTGAGACCCAGAGGGCTGCACCAGAGAAGGCTGGCAGTGAGAGGCCAGGGGCAGGAGCATGGGAGGGGGAGGAAGGGAGCCTGAACAGTGAGGGGGAGTCTGAGAGAGCTGTTGACCAAGGAGGTGAGGATCAGGCCAGAGGAGGTCGTGGACAGCCAGCGGAGCAAAAGGTAGAGGGAAGCCAGGCTGCAGGAGAGTAGCCAGAAAGAGCCAAGAGGGTGTCTGGGCCTCCAGGAGCCTCTCAGTCCGCTCTTGCCAGCTGCCAGCTTCCTTCACCACCCACACCCAGTTCTCTGTTGTGTCTGCTACCACCTCTGACTGGTCTTCATGAGTCCGCCCGCTAGGGAACAGGGGGCTGGCCACATAGACTAGGACAAAGTTGAGAGTTGGGAGATTCCAAGGCCCTTTGTCCAAAGCCCGTGGCCTCTGTTCCTCCCTAGCCTAGAGGGATAACTATGTCTTAGTAAGGGACAACTTCATCTAATAGCCAACTCCAGCATAGGGGGAGGGTGTTCCTGGATTCTTTTGCCTCTCCTGCTGCCCATGGGCACAGACAGGGTTGCTGGAGCTTTGAGAACCTGAACAGCTCCAGTCTCTCCAGTTCCAGGAGGCAGGGAGGCAGCAGGGTGACAGCAAAGGTCCCCAAACACACGACTCTTCCCAGATGCAGCACCCTGGTCTGCAAAGATGGGATATGAGCACTGTTGTGCAGGGCTCCAGAGTGATCCAGGCCCCAACCGGGATGGCTGGTGGCTAAGACTGGGCAGGCAAAGGAAAGGAAGGGTGTGGGCAGCCACCAGGCAGGTGGAATCTGTGTCTTCTTCAGTCAGTCCAGAGATGGTTATTGCCCTGGAGGTCAGATCACAAGAGAAAAAGCACCTATGTTCCAGCTTTTTATCAAGATCAGAAAGCTACTGAGGCATCTGGGAACTGGACCCTGGGAAGTAATGTCTGCTAACAGGAAGTTTCCAGAACAGAGAGAGGGGCTCCATAAGCATTGTACTCCTCTTTTGGAGCCCTTACAAAAGCTTGACAATAAGGCACGGCATATAGCTTGTGGACCTCACTGCAGGTAATTCCCAAGAGGTCCTAGCAAACTAGCCCTCAAGACCAGAGCTGCTGGACCCAGAGGGAAGCCAGCTGCAAGTCTGAGCAGAGGAAAATGCCCACCAATAGCCACAAGAGGGCATACACAGTCTAAGAAACTGCAGAGGGTGAACCACCCCCCAGGGGTTGGGAGGGGTGAGGACAAAGAATTTAAGAGCCACAGAGTGTAGGCAGTCACTGGCCTTACAGTCTTACAGCTATTGACAGCCTGGGAAATGCAGGGCAGAGGCCACGTGCAGTCAGAGATTCTTAGGAAAGAATCATTGTTTCCAGACTACCACAGTCTGAGGTGCTCTCCAGGGCCTCTGAGCACAGGACATCAACTCATGCCATACACATAACAACAGTGAAGGTAGAAGTTGTGGACCCTGACTTTCAGATCCACATCTAGCCAATGTAGGGCTCCAAACTAGTCACTAGGCCACCGCTGTTTTTCCCACTTCCATGCCCCTCCCCAGTAGGGAAAGTGTTTATGATAAGGGACAAGTCCATCTGGTCTCTAACATCTGGCAGAGGGGGAAGGTGGCCCCAGTCCTTTTGCCTCTCTCCACCACCCAGAGGCACAGACAGGGTTGCTGGGGCTTCAGGTCCTGAACAACATGGCCCTTTATTCCATGATAAGTCCTCCCTTTCCCTAATGCTTTGTACAGGATGGAGCACTCCACGGTGCTCAATAAATGCTTTCCACTGACTGAAACTTGGTAACTAGCAGTGTGGGGTGGGGTGGGGTGGGGTGGGGTAGGAAAGCTGTTTCTGGGAATGAGACACAGGATGTGTGGTGCTCAGTCCCAGGGGAAGGACCTGGAATGTCTGCAGAGGATGCTCAGAGAACCCCAGGGGCAGGATACAGAGCTGGTCTCAGGGGAACCAGGTCTCTGGGACCTCCATAGGCCCTTTTTGTGTTCAGTTCTAATTCTGGGCTCCTAGAATTCAGTGTAGACCCAGCTATGGCTTATCCACTTCTGAGTCTGAACTTTTCTTTTTCTTTTGAAGATTTATTCATTTATTTGTCCTGCCTGCATGTATGCCTGCAGGCCAGAAGAGGGCACCAGATCACATTACAGATGGTTGTGAGCTGCCATGTGGATGCTGGGAATTGAACTCAGGACCTCTGCAAGAGCAGTCAGTGCTCTTAACCTCTGAGCCACCTCTCCAGCCCTGAACTTTTCTTTTTTAATCTGATTACCCACCAATCAAGGCCAAATCAATAGGAGCACAGGTTGGGATCAATGGAAGACACACCAGGCAGAGTTGGTGGTAGTTAGCCAGCCTGAGATTGGTGACTCCATTTCATAAACAAGGAATCTGGGGCCTTCTTCAGGAAAGTAGCTGTGACAGGACAGAAAACTCAGCATACACCTTCCAGAGAGAAAGAATCATTTAATCATACTCTCAACAAACCAAGCCAGGCATGAGCGCACACATCTGTAATCTCAGCCCTTGGGAGGCTGAGACAGGAGAATCAGGAGTTCAGGGTCATCCTTGGCTACATAGTTGGAAGCCAGCCTGGGTACACAGCAAAATCCCATCTCAAAAAAAAATTTAAAAAAAAAAGTATGTGTGGACTTTTGTGGTACCAAGTTTTGTGATCTAGGGGGTAACCATGGACCACTGCATTCCAGGGAACTCTACCATTCCTGCCGTCTTCCATGTCCTAGAAGTCAAGGCTCTGGTGTGCTGTGCCTCATCCTGTGTCTACTGCTGCAGTGCAGGATGGGGACACTCTTGGGTGTCCTGAAAGCAAGCATGTCATTTCCTTGCTTGGCGACATTGCATTTGTCATTTTAAAGTCACCCCAGTTGTATGTGTGAGTTTGTTTATTGTCTGTCTTCCCCACTACCATGCCAGAGCCAAACTGGCCTTCTTCCCAACAGGCCTTCAAGGACCTAGAACAATGCCTGGGCCGGAATTGGCACTTGTAAAAATACATGTGGAATGATGCAGAACGGTGGATCCGGGAAGACTTCATCAAAACCCGCCCTCTCTCTTTTCTGGGGGTGACACATTCTCTATGACTCCTACCGAGAGATGTGCACACCTCTTTTCAGCCCCACACCGAGTTGCTCTTCTCCCCAGGTGCTACCTCAAGGGACGAATCCCCTCCTGGTGGTAGATGAACGTCAGGTGTCACTTGAAAGGGGTAGATTGAGGAAAGGGCTGCCTAGTTCAGATTCTAGGGCCCGGCTGGGCCAGAGACCGGGCCTACAAGATGTCCGAGGGGTGGAGTGAACAGCAGTCACTGAGATTCACTCTGACCCACCCTCCTTAGCATCCTATGTGGCCTTGTGACCAGTGTTCACACTCACAGTTTAGAGCATAGTGACTCTCTGACCCACATTCCAGTGTGAAGAGATACTGCTATCCTGGTGGGTACTACAGTGCCAGGCACCCCCAAAGGTAACAGACACACCCGGATACCACTATGATATACATGGGGATTGTGGACACAGGCCTGTAGGGACAGAGTTCCTGACACAGGCCTACCTATGCAAAAGTGCCAACACCACTCACGTCACCACTCAGTACAGTCACAGCCATGCTCTGGAGACTACAGCTTCTACTTCCTGATCCATCTAAGCCCTGGAAATGAAACCCCACCACCACACACACACACACACACACACACACACACACACACACACGTTTTTATACTTTGGAGCATGAACAGGAGGTCCAACCCCAATCTCCCTAATATATGGCCTACCCCTGCTTCACTTCCCCACCCAGCCCCTTGTGGGCCCCCTGAGGAGACTGAATTGCTGAGAAGACCCTTGCAAGGGTGTGGTGACCTCACAGGCAAGGCAAGAGCTGAGGCAGGCAGGCTGGGCGGGGCAGCCTGAGCTCATCAGATTCCAGCCTGATTCACAGGAGAAGCTGAAGGATGGAGGATGGGACCGGAACTAGCCCAGGAGCAAGGGGCTCTGGGGGCTTGGATCCAAGTGTCATGGTGGTGGTCCTTCCTGAAGGATGCCCTCTGGGTGAGACTTAGGTCCCTCAGCTGAAGTATGGGATGAGACAATCAGCCCCGCCCTCCAGGCTGGGGCTCTCCCCCCCCCCCAACCTTCCCTGGCCTTAGCAGCTGGATGTCTTTAGCTGGGGAAGTGACCTTCACAATCGTCTTGGATCCTCCAGGCTCAGGCTGGCAGTCAGCTGGTAGACTCTAAAGGTCGGGAAAGACCAGACTTGTCTGGTCCCATTGCATGGGGCTGACAGAGTTACAGAGCCATGCTGCCCTGCCAGGCAAGGCTTCTGCCAGGAAGTGGGAAGGCATGGACTGCCTCAGTGCTTGGGATGTTTTCCTGCTTAGATTGAGCCCTTTGCCCCTACCATCCCCATAACTCCTTGTGTTCCCAGCTGAGGGATGCTTCCAGGAGGTGGGGGACCAAGCTGCCCAGACCCAGCTGCAGGGTGACAGGAAAAATGGATGGGGGCAGGGTGAGGGAACAGGAAGTGCCTCTCTTGGAACTCTACACCAAAATAGCCCATTGCATCCCTACTCTGGGTCTAGTGTCCCACGGGGGAGGTGTGTGTCACCAAGGAGACCCTCACTGGGGAGGAGCATGAACTGACCTCTGTCTGGCTTTTGCTTGCCAGCCCCATCCACCCCCACCGCAGCCTGGGCTCTACTTTGAAGTCCCAATGTAAATATCATGTCTGCTTGGGTTCTCCTTCCTGGCCTGGTCACAGACCCCAGACCTGGCTTCCACCCCAGGCAGTCCCCGGGATAGAGTGCAAGGAGAGAGGGGGAGGCTAGACCACCCAGGGATGGTGGCAAGATAGAGACACTGCCAAAGAGATGGGGAGAGATGGGAGATGTGGAGCAGAGACAGGGGGAAGCCGAAAGCAAAGAGGCAGACCCCAGATCAGCAGGGGACAGTTCTTAGGGCAGAAGACCCTTGAAGGCCAATAGGAGAAATGGAGACCCCAGACACGAAGGAAAAAGAGAGGAATTAGGTGGGAGAGAAAGGGACAGGGATCCTGGGGGTGGTGAGAGAGCCAGGAAGAAGAGGAGCTGGACAAAGAAGGGAAAGTAAGAGCCTCTGGAGCAAGTTCTAGAGGAGGGGTGTGGTGGAGATCAGAGAGACTAGTAGCTAGGGAGGATATAGCATAGACAGTGGGGCCAGTCACCTTGTTTACTCAGGCCTGGGTGGGGGGGAGATCCTAGGAGTTGGGACTGAAATTAGAAAAGTCCTCAACGAGAGGGGCAGCGGTGGTGCACACCTTTAATCCCAGCACTCAGGAGACAGAAGCAGGCGGATCTCTGTGAGTTCGAGGCCAGTCTAGTCTACAGAGTGAGTTCCAGGATAGGCTCCAAAGCTACAGAAAAATCCTGTTTCAAAGAACCAAAAAAGGAAGGAAGGAAGGGAAAAAGAAGAGAAGGAAGAGAGGGGGAAGGGAGGGAAGGAAGGGAGGGAGGGAGGAAGGAAGGAAAGGAGGGAGGAAGGGAGGGAGGAAGGAAGGAAGGAAGGAAGGAAGGGAGGGAGGGAGGGAGGAAGAGAAAGACAAGTCCTCAGCAAGCTGGGCTAAGCTGATTCTCCCTTTGAGCAGAAAGCCCACAGGTACCCCTTGCAGGGGCTTCAGAAGGGTTTGCCTGCACAACTCAGGCCAGGCAAGCCCTTCTAGCCAAGACACAGGTTCCAAGATTTCTTTTCTTGAGGGCAGATGTGGCCAGATGTTCAGGTCAAGCATCTGCTAGGAGAGAGACTGGGCTCCCAGCTGGACCCAGATTGCATATTCCAAGGAGCTGCTTGCTTCATCCTCAGCTGTGGGCCCAGGTGTGAACTTGCTGGGACACCCAGCTGTGCACATGTATAACCATGCCAAGGCTGTGCAAATTCGTGCGTGTGCACATGCCCATGCACAGAAACACATTGTCCTGTAGCCACATACACACAAGGTCTTCACTAACAAAGGCCCCATTGCCCTCAGCTACCCCCAGCTGTCAGAATTCTTTGGCTTCTGGGATGCTGAGGAGGGCCAACACCCCTTCTTCCCAGTTCGAGTTCTCCAAACCTCTGTCTCCCACCCATCCTGTCCTCAGCAGCATGACCCCCTCCCTGCAGGGCTCTCCTGCCAGAAGTACAAAGGGCGTGGCCCCAACAGTGGAGAGGGGAGTAGGTCACAAATGTGCCCTTCCCTCCTCCATGGCTGCCCAGGGTAATCCTCTCCCACCCACCCACCTTGGCTCCCACCCGAGACTGGGTGCCTCCCGCCCTCTTTCAGCCCTCCCCCTGACAGCCTGAGAGCTGGGGTGGTTTGAGAGGAGTTTAGACAGGGACTGAGGTGGGGGTGGGGACAGAAGAGAGAGGGGGAAGGAGGTGATTTGTACACAAAGCAATGTGCTGGCTCAGCAGGCCAGCATGCCAAGGCTCTTCAGGATGCCTGCCGGGGTGGGGGGCGCCCCCCCAATCTCGCCCAATCCCCCCACCCAGCTGTTCCATGGGGCCCCTCTCTGGGCCAGCCATCCCTTCCCCTCTGGGCCTACACATTGCATCCCAAACCCTTTTGCTTTTCCTGGACAAGTTTTCCTGAGACTATGAGCTTCTGTTTCCAGGCTCCTCTTAGGCAGAGTGTCTCCCTTACGACCGCTATCATGGCAGGAAGACCTGGCCTTCTGGCTACCACACTGAACAGAATCTGAGATGGTACACCCTGCCACTCACCCCAGTCCAGTAAGGAAGATACCCTGGCCTCAGGTCCCAGTGGAGAACACAGCTGTGTGGGGACCCATCCCATCTGTTCCTTGCAGTGGTAACCCAAGCTGCCCCTGTCTTGGACTGTCTTCCTGCAGAGATGTAGAGATCCATTCCCAGCATGCCACTCATGAGGGCGGCTGCCAGTGATAACTCAGGCAGCCTTTTTGTCCAAGATAGGGGGCATGTTTCGAGACAGGGTTTGTCTGTGTACCAATCCGGCTGTCCTGGAACTCGCTTTGTAGACCAGGCTGGCCTCAAACTCACAGAGATCCGCCTACCTCTGCCTCCCAAATGCTGGGATTAAAGGCCTGTAGCCTTTATTATACCCTGTATATATCCTTTGCTTATATCCCGTATCTACCCATGCATCTAAACATTTATAAACCAAGTAAGTGGTGAATGCCTGTAATTCCAGCACTTGGTGGTGAAGGCAGAGAGATACAAAATGCAAGGTCCTCCTTGGCTACATAATAAGTTTGAGGCTAGCCTGGGATACATGAGACGTTGTTAAAAAAAAAAAAAAAAAAAAAAAAAAGCCAGGTGATGGTGGCGCACACCTGTAATCCCAGCACTCAGGAGGCAGAAGCAGGTGGATCTCTGTGAATTTGAGGCCAGCCTGGGCTACAGAGTGAGTTCCAGGACAGGCTCCAAAGCTACACAAAGAAACCCTGTCTCAAAAAAACAAAAAACAAAAATCCACATATACATCTACCTGCCTATCTGTAGTGGATAGCCATCCCAGCATTGACCTGGAAGTTCCAACCCCCATTGAGGGTTGTGGGTTCGTGCCCCACGTTGGGCGCCAGATATTGGTGAAATTATTAAGGCCACTCCACGTAGTTAAAAGGGAGGTTTATTTTGTGGGGTAACTTACAAATGAAGGGGTAGGTTGCAGGGTCTGGCAAAGGTATAGGGTAGTCCGGCGGTGTTCTCTGGAGAACTCTGCTCGGTCCACCTCCAGCGTCCGGCGTCCCAGAACCAAGAGAGCGACCTCCTCTTGATCCTCGGTCTTCCGCTCCCTCCTCTGCCCCGCCTTCTGGGCGTGATCATTACTGAAGCCTCAATGGGGGTTGGAACTTCCAGGCCAATGCTGGGATGGCTATCCACTACACCTATCCACCTGTCCACTTAGAATACATACATACATACGTACATACATACATACATACATACATACATTTACAAACACTGGTCTATCCATCCATCCATTCACCCAACTCTCTTCATCCCTCCTAACCATCCTTGCTTCTGTGCATTCATTCATACACAGTGTGTGTGTCAACCCATGTACCTATCATCTGTCTGTGTGGCCATCATGTACATACCCTGTGAATGTCTATCCTGTGCATCCAGCCATCCTCCCAAGTATCTACCCATCATTTCAGCTATGCTTCCACTCACAAATGCACCCACATGAGCATTAATGATTTTGTGACATCAGTCAGCATCCCTTCTGCACAGTGGGTGAATCAATATGAATCACACTCAACCAGAACAGCAGAAGAAAGCTCAAGCCAGCCCCCGTGCTAGCTCCTGATCTCCAGACCCTTGGTGCTGTGTTCATGGTGTTCCCCATTCGAACTAGGAAAGAAAGATCTTAGGCAATCTCCACCCCATTTACCCCAACTTGGAGGAAGGCTGGACACCTAAGTATGTTTCCAACTCTTATTTTTAATCCATCAAACCTTTATGTTGCTGGAGCCAGAGGGGCCATCATCTGCCCCTAGCCCTTCTCCTGCTTTGGCTTTCCTCCACTTAGAAGTAGGCTAGGACATCTGGAAGTTGGCCTTTGACCTCCTTCTACTTCCTTCACCCCACTGAAACTGGGGTCCTGACCTCTGATCTGACCCACCCACTTGCCAGACATCCTAGAGCCTTTGCTCAGACGCCCAGGACTGGCCATTGCCCGAAGCATGACTGGGCTCACCACACCCTTGGACCAAGCTCAGAACCGCCCCCAAGGAACCTCCAGAGGCTGCCTCCCCCAGCCCGGCCCGCCCTGTAGTCCAGCTCTCCAGCCAGCTCCTTCCCTTTCCCAGATGATTGCAACAGTCTCCTAACTGGTCCCTGGCCTTGGGTCCCCTCCACCCATCGTCCACCAACCACGGAGTTCCCTCTCCGTGACTGTTCCCATGGCATCCATAGTGGAGCTCCAGCCTCTCAGGGGCAGCTTCAAGGCCTCCCAAGCCAGGCCTCCCCTCCTTGTCTGATAGTCTCTCTCTGCTCCTCACCATTCCCCTCTCCAGGCCAGGTAAGGAAGTCCTTTGCATCCTCCAAACCCGTCTGAGCTCTGGCCCCAGAGCTCAGGCTTCTGTCCAGGCCATCTTCCTGGTGTACTACCTCTCAACCTCTGCTCAGAAAATCACCCCAGGTGCTGCTGTGGGAAGACAAGCAGAAAAAAAAAATCAGGGTCCAGTCTGAGCCCTGCCACAACTCCCTCTAAGACCCTCAAAGCCTCAGTTTCCCCATCTACAAAAGACAAGCACACTACCAGCAATGTTCCACTTCAAAAAGGTAGCTAGCAAGTGTGGAGAGCAAGTAGGCTTTGGATCCAGGCAAATCCCAACTTCCCAATGGCATCTTCAGGAACCAGGTTCTTCACTTTTCTGTGTTCATTCAGTCATTCAGCAAGACCCCAACACCACAACCTGTTCATTTATTTATTTAGTTTTTTTTTGAGACAGGTTTCTTTTCTCTTTCTGTTTCCTTCTTCTTTCCTTCCCTCCTTCCTTCCCTCCCTCCCTCCTTTCTTTCTTTCTTTCTTTCTTTCTTTCTTTCTTTCTTTCTTTCTTTCTTCCTTCTTTTTCTGAGACAAGGTTTCTCTGTATAGCCCTGGCTGTTCTGTCCTGGAAGTCTCTCTGTAGACCAGGCTGCCCTTGAACTCAAGAGATCCACCTGCCTCTGCCACCCCAGTGCTGGGATTAAAGGCGTGTGGCCGCCGCCGCCGCCGCCGCTGCCGCCGCCGCCACCACCACCACCAGCAGCAGCAGCAGCAGCATCAGGCTTCACCTTGGAT
Organism: Onychomys torridus; assembly: GCF_903995425.1. Lineage (NCBI taxonomy): Eukaryota > Metazoa > Chordata > Mammalia > Rodentia > Cricetidae > Onychomys > Onychomys torridus. The sequence continues at coordinate 124,898,474 of NC_050443.1, forward strand.
TTCTAATCTGCTTCCACCTCTGAATCAATTTCAGGCATGTACTACCATCTCTAGTAACAAATTCTTAGTAAGTGAGTCTCTGGACTAGAGCTTTCCAGGCTCTGCGGCACAGTAGGGCACACTGAAAGTCTGCTGCCGTGGAGCTCACAGTCTCCCAGGACAGAGGCTCTCACTGGGCACATGATATTTGGCAATGTCTGGAGATCCATTTTTGTTGCCCCAACTGTAAGAATGCTATTCACATTGGGGTCAAAGCCAGGGCACAGAACAAACCACTCGTAACTACTATCTAGCCCGAGTATCACATCATGGGGTGGGGAGTGGGGGGCTGGGGGAGATTCTGACTGGGATTCAAGTCATAAGAGAGATAACAATGAACATATACCACAACAGAGAGTGATCAGTGAGGGGTGGAGGGAGGGGGAGTCAGAGAGAGGAGAGTGGTTCTGGGATTTAGGTCAGGGACTCTGCTGACTCAACTGAGCCCTGAAAAAGTGAAAGGTAGAGAGAGCATTTGGATGCTCCAGGAAGGGGAGAATGTAGAATTAAAGGTCCTGAGCTCACGATAGTGCCTGTAGGTCTCAGGCCAGCACAGACAACAGAGTGGCTAGAACAAACAGAGGGACCGAGGGGGTAAGAGGGACAGGGAGGACTGAGCAGTTTGGAGACAGATCACATGGCAGGGACTTTGGCTACCTCTGAGTGAGACATGGGCCCTGGAGGGTTGTGAGCAGAGGCTGCATCAAGCCAAGGTTTTTTATTTTTATTGTTTATTTGTTTGTGTATGTATGTGTGTAGGATTGTTTTATTTTATTTTACGCATATCAGTGTTTTTCCTGCATACATTGTATGTACTCCATGTGTGCCCGGTGTATGGAAGAGGTCAGAAGGGGCATCAGATTCCCTGGAACTGGAGTTCCCGATGGTTGTGAGCCTCCATGTGGGTGATGGGAACCAAACCCTGGCCCTTTGCAAAAGCAGCAAGTGCTCCTAACCACTGAACCAGCTCTCCAGCCCTCTTGTTTTTTAAAGGCTAGTCCCAGAAGGGTGGAAAGGAGGGGAGAACAGGGGGAAGGAGACAGAGAGAGAGACATTGAGACATAGAGAGAGAGACAGAAACAGAGACACAGAGAGAGACAGAGAGAGAAGGCTCTAGACAGGAGATGAAGAAAAATGACTGGGGTGGACGGGACGGAAAAGGTGGTGCTGTGAAGTGGTCACACTCTTGATCCGGTTCTGAAAATGATGCTAACAGGATTTGCTGAGATCCTGGACAAGGGGTGTGGGAGATAGAGAGCAGTGAAGGATGAGCTCAAGGTTTGGCTCCTGCACCAAGGGAAGGGTGAACTTTGCTCTCCTGAGAAGGGGAGTAACCCTGCATGCTTTGAGCATAAGACTTACACACAAGGCGAGCCCCGTATGAACAGTGGTTCTCACAGACTGGCTGCGTCTGCAGTATCAACTTGGGCACTATGAGGTAGTTAGTGAAAGCAGCTTTGGCCCCCACTGGCATCTAGATTTGCTCAGATGACTACTGAACATTTGTCTTGTGCTCTGCAGTTGACAAAACACATTTGCAAATAGGGAGCGTTGTGACACAATAGTCCTGCTGAGCTGAAAGACCTGGACACATTGATTTCCATACCATAGATGGGAAAAATGGAAGCCGGGCGTGGTGGCCCACACCCATAATCCTGATCCTGCTGTACAATGAGACCTGAGCCCAACAGAAGGGAAGAGAGGAAAGGAAAAGAAAGGCAGATAAGAGAAAGGGAGGGAGGAGAACGTGAAATAAACAGAGAGAGGAGAAAAGAGCCTGTGTGTGTCACACACGAAATCTCAGCAGAGGCAAGTGGATCTCTGTGAGTTCCAGGCAGCCAGAGCTACATAGTGAGAACCAGACTTTAAAACAAGAACCCAAACAAACAAAACAGCAACAAAGTGGGGGTGGGGTGGAGCAATGGGGACTCAGAGAGCCTCAAACTCTTACTGATCAGTCGTTGGCAGCAGTGATGGCATCGGGACCAGGGCAGGGTCCCAAAGAACCAATCTGCTCTCTCATCCATGGCTCAAGAGGTTTTTCAGTGCCAGGAATCCAACCAGGCATCACTAAGCCACACTAAAATGGCTCAAAAATCTGCTAAAAATATAAAGCATAACGTGTTAAAATCAGGCACGAGGAGGTAGGCAGAGCAGGAGTTCAAGGTCATCCTTGATTACATAGTGAGTTCCGGCTCAGTCTAGGCTATATGAGATCTTGCCTCAAAAATAAAAACACAAGGGGTGAGAAAGATGGTTCAGCAGCTGAGAGCATTGGCTGCTCTTGCAGAGGACCCATTTGGATCCTAGCACCCTCATGGTGGTTTACAACTACCTGTAACTCCAGTTCCAGGGAATCTGATGCCCTCTTCTGACTTCTGAGGGCACCAGGCTTCTACATGGTACACATGCATGCATGCAGCAAAACATTCATAAACAGAAAATAAAATTCAAAACTATCAAAATAAAAAAACAAGAGTATAAAAGGATTAGCTGGTGTTAGGTGACTGCAGTACCTGCTATTCAGAACCCAGGAGTTTGGGGCCAGCCTTGGCAACATAGCAAAAGCCAGGCAGTGGTGGTGCATGTCTTTAATCCCAGCACTTGGAAAGCAGAGGCAGATCTCTGAGTTTGAGGCCAGCCTGGTCTACAGAGCAAGTTCCAGGACAGCCAGGGCTACTCAGAGAAACCCTGTCTCAAAAATCAAAAACAAAACAAAAAATTAGTAATAATGAAAAATAACAATAGTAAATAAAAAGCAAATGGAAATACAGGGTTAATCCTTCAGACCGATTCCTAGGGCCATCCTGGGTGCCTGGCCCAGGGTACAAACCTCCGGAGGCTTCCCGGAAGAGGACCCTCCCTGCCCAGGCTATGCAGTAGGCCCTGGGAGTGGTGATGCCTGTCACACACACATGCCTATCCCATTGTGTACCCCATGCCCATACATGGCCTTACTCAGGTCCCCTCAGAAGCAGCCCTGCTCACCCTGTGGATAGCCCAACCTCCACTCAGCCCAGAATCCTGCACCCTGCCCTCCTGCAGCAGGAGCCCAGCGAGGCATTTCCTGTTTGGGGGCTGCCTCCTCCCCGCCTAAGTCCAGGTTCCCAGGGCCCCTGACTGAGCCAGGGTAAGGGGAGGGCAGCCCTTGGCCTCCTCCTCACTCCCTAACCCCTAATGCTGGGCTTGCTGGAGCCAGAAAACTTGCGAGTGGAATAAGCTGAGCAAAAGGGCTCATCAAATACACGTCTGGTTGAGGTTGTCCACATGGGGGTTCTCAAGTTGATTCTCACGTAGGGCCTGGCAGGAATGGGAGGAGCTTCATAGGTTAGATTGTTTAGCGCGCCACATCATCCTTGTCTGTCCCCCTAAGGGCATAGCATGTCAGTTGGACTGCGTGTGTGAGTGAGGCTAGGATTTGGCCGCCTGAGATAGATAGGGCTGTCAGAAAGGATGCTCTTGGCAGGAGTTGGAAGAAGAGTCTGCACACATACATGTGGTGGGAAAGGGCTGGCCTGAGCATGTCTTTGAGCTGAGAGTGCAGCCACATACGAATACTGGTGAATGCAGATTCGGGCCTCCATGAGTCTCTCAGGAAGACAACTTCACCCCAGCTGCCTTAGCTGCGGACTGCTGAAGTTTCAGAGGGTTGACCAGGGATGCCTCTCAGGCAGACAGTTCCCCTCTTCCCTGACTCTCAGCTCTGTAAGGCCTGAGGTAGCCCCATTAGTTAGCTGCACCTCCTCCCCTCCTCTGCCCTTCGCCTCTCACCCCAGAACCCCCCACCCCACTGCTTCCTGCTCCAACAGCCCCCGGGGAGCTAGCAGGGGAGCTGGCAGCAGCCCCAGCCCGCTCCTTACAAGGCGTGAGTCCGCAGGGCCCGCCCCCGGCCCTCCCGCCGGAGGCCTTGATCCCTCCCTCTGTCAAGAGCAGCGGCGGGCCCGAGCCGGGCCAGTCGGGGGGCGTCGCGATGCTGCTGCGCCTGCTGCTGGCCTGGGCGGCCGCTGTGCCCACACTGGGCCAGGCCCCCTGGACACCCGAGCCCCGAGCCATCTGCGGCCCGGGCAGTTGCTACGCACTCTTCCCCCGGCGCCGCACCTTCCTGGAAGCTTGGCGGGCGTGCCGGGAGTTGGGGGGTAACCTGGCCACGCCGCGGACCCCGGAGGAGGCCAGGCGTGTGGACAGCCTGGTGGGCGTCGGACCGGCCAGCGGGCTGCTGTGGATTGGGCTGCAGCGGCAAGCTCGACAATGCCAGCCTCAGCGCCCACTGCGGGGCTTCATATGGACCACGGGAGACCAGGACACCGCCTTCACCAACTGGGCCCAGCCGGCTACGGAAGGACCCTGCCCGGCCCAGCGCTGTGCCGCTCTGGAGGCCAGTGGAGAGCATCGCTGGCTCGAAGGCTCATGTACACTGGCTGTCGATGGCTACCTCTGCCAGTTTGGTTTTGAGGGTGCCTGCCCTGCCTTGCCGGTTGAGGTGGGCCAGGTCGGCCCAGCTGTCTACACCACGCCCTTCCACCTGGTTTCCAGCGAGTTCGAGTGGCTACCCTTTGGCTCCGTGGCAGCCGTGCAGTGCCAGGCTGGCAGGGGAGCCTCTCTGCTGTGCGTGAAACAACCTTCAGGTGACGTTGGCTGGTCCCAGGCTGGCCCGCTGTGCCCAGGGACTGGCTGTGGTCCTGACAATGGGGGCTGTGAACACGAGTGTGTGGAAGAGATGGACGGTGGTGTGTCCTGCCGCTGCAGCGAAGGCTTCCGCCTAGCTGCAGATGGGCACAGTTGTGAAGACCCCTGTGCCCAGGCCCCCTGTGAGCATCAGTGTGAACCTGGTGGGCCACAAGGCTACAGCTGCCACTGTCGCCTGGGCTTCCGGCCAGCTGAAGATGAGCCACACCGCTGCGTGGACACGGATGAGTGCCAGATTGCTGGAGTATGCCAGCAGATGTGTGTCAACTATGTTGGTGGCTTTGAATGCTATTGCAGTGAAGGTCATGAGCTTGAGGCAGATGGTATCAGTTGTAGCCCTGCAGGAGCCATGGGTGCCCAGGCTTCCCAGGACCTTAGAGATGAGTTGCTGGATGATGAAGAAGAAGGTGAGGATGAGGAGGAGGCCTGGGAGGTCTTTGATGGCACCTGGACAGAGGAGCAGAGGGTCCTGTGGATGGTACCTACACAACCGCCTGACTTTGGCCTGGCCTATAGGCCTAATTTCCCACAGGATGGAGAGCCTCAGAGATTACACCTGGAGCCTACCTGGCCACCCCCACTCAGTGCCCCCAGGGGCCCCTACCACTCCTCAGTGGTCTCTGCCACACGGCCCATGGTGATCTCTGCCATGAAACCCACACTACCTTCTGCCCACAAGACCTCTGTTATTTCGGCCACCCACCCACCCCTGAGACCTGTCCATCCACCTCCCACGGCCCAGCCTCCAGCTGTGCTCCCTGATCACCAAATCCCCAAAATCAAGGCCAATTATCCAGACCTGCCTTTTGGCTACAAGCCTGGGATTATCTCAGCCACTCACCCAGTACAGCCTCCTGCTTACCAGCCCCCCACTATCTCAACCAAGTATCCCCAAATATTCCCTCCCCACCAGTCCCCTATGTCTCCAGACACACACACTGTCACTTATTTGCCTCCAATTCCACCTAACCTTGACCCTGGGGATACCACTTCCAAAGCCCATCAACACCCCCGGGCCCCAGATGTTCCAGGCATCAGAACCCAGGCTCCCCAGCTTTCTGTCTCAGCTGCTGAACCCTCTCTACCCAGCCACTCAGGGTCCTCTGCCCACGAAGCCCCTGTGCCTGCTGCCACCCATCCTCCAGCCCTCCCTTCTCTCCTCCCCTCTCAGAGCCCCATTAACCAGACCTCAACTATCAGCCCTTCACGCCCTCATTCCAGAGCCCCTCTAGTCCCAAGGGAAGGAGTTCCCAGTCCCAAATTGGTGCCATGGCTGCCCTCAGTGCCCCCTACAGCAGCACCAACAGCCTTGGCAGAGGCAGGTCTTGCAGGCCAAAGCCAGAGAGATGACCGGTGGCTGCTGGTGGCGCTCCTGGTACCAACATGTGTCTTCTTGGTGGTCCTGCTTGCACTGGGCATCGTGTACTGCACCCGCTGCGGCCCCCATGCTCCCAGCAAGCGCATCACTGACTGCTATCGCTGGGTCACACAAGCTGGGAACAAGAGCCCAACAGAACCCATGCCCCCCAGAGGCAGCCTGACAGGGGTACAGACCTGCAGAACCAGTGTGTGATGGGGTCCAGATACCCCTTGTGGGGACTTGCTTTGGACACATGGATGAGACCGCACCAGGGACTTATGGGGGCTCTCCAGCTGGACAGAAGGGGTTCTGCTCCTTGGGCCCAGCATTCATGGCAAAGGACACACCAAGGCCTCCTCCAGGACCTCAAGGGGTGGGTGCTGGGATCATCGCCAATAAATGGGGTGCCAATCTCACCCAAAACTCCTGACCCCCACTGATGCCTGAGGGGAGGGTCTGGGAGGACTTGTGGGAGGGGAACGGAGCTCCCTTCCGTTTATCTAGGTAAGGTAAGAATTCTTTAAGAGGAGGTATGCTTCAGAATTTTCAGTGGAACGAGCTGAGAGAGGGCTGAGCCTCTCACCCACTGTCACACAGCAAGCCCAGAATTCTGGGGGTTTGGTGGGGAAGAAAGTCCACATTTATTCCTCTTTTTATTAAAATGCAAAGACAATCAGGGGAAGGTCTTGAGATAAGGGTCTCTGATGAACTGGAGTCCAACTGGGGTTTGGGAGTCACAGGTAGATGGGGTTGGAGATTCAGGGAAGAGAGGAGTGGTTGGCATTTCTGAACTTTCTTCTGAACATTCTTTTCATTGTCCTAGGCTGCCCGAAGTCTGGGTGGGGGGAATCAGGGTCACCCAAGGATGCTACCACTCTATGGTGGTAGGTACTCCTCCTTCATAGGAGGTAGTAGGGAAGACGTGGAAATAGGTGCCCGGGAGGCTGCGATGGAGAAAGCCCCCAGTTCTAGCTCCCGGGGCCCACTTAGAAACAAGACCTTCCCATTAGAGGCCACACTTTGCTCTCCACCCTGACCCTAGCTCGAGCGAAGGCCCAGGATATTTAGGGCTGGTGTCCTAAGAACCGAGGAGCTGGCTGGTCAAAGATCACCGAGTGTGGGATAACCTCCCCTCATCTTCGGTTGATTGTCCTTGGGGGGAAGGGATGGGACCTGGGAGAGGGAGGCGCCGGTCCCACCACCTCTATAATTTTTCAGCTCAGCCCTCTCGGGGCCTCTAATTAGGGCTGGGCAAAGCCGCACCCCCACCCAGGCAGGTGAGGAGGGGTGGCCCAGCGCCCTTTCTCTACCCTACACCCCTGTGCCACATTCTCGCCCAAGGATTGTACCTCAGGAGACCAGGAGAGCTAGCGAGTGCGGAGCTGAGGACCAACTGGGAGTGGGGGTTAGCAGAGGGGGCGGAGGGAACGCATCGCCCGGGTAGCCTCTCTCACGTTCCCCTAACTCAAACCAGACGCCCCTGCCAGATCCTTCCCAGCTTTAACCCCGGAGACGTAGTCGAGGGGGCGGGGAGTGGTAGAGGTGGATGGATGGAATTGAGGGAGGTCGCCTGGTTTTCCAGAAAGCCTGGGTCTGAGGGGATGCAGGCATCACTTATGGATGACACCGTCTGCTGGGACAGAGGCCTGAAGCTCCTTCCCGTGACCCCTGGCAGAGGGTCGACAGCACCCTGAGGGAAAGAAAGAGTTAAATGCGCTGCAGTCCGCGGGAGGATGGGAGTAGGGACGGGGGCCCAGAGCCGGCTCTTTGTCATCTAGTAATGAGCACCAGATGCGGAGCTGCGTGCGGGCCTAAACAGACGGCCTCCCAGGGCAGAGCCCCCGCCTGCGCCCAGACCCAGGCTCCGCCTAGGCCGAAAGCTGAGTCTCAGGCTCCGCCCATTAACTCCCAGGCTGCGCTTCACCTCACCCGGGTGGAGGATGCTTTGGTTATCAGCCCCGGCCCTCCGATCTACGAGCCACACCCCTTGGCAGGGAAGAAAACTCTCCAGAGGCCCCGCCCTCCAAGGCCATAGCCTCGCCCCTTGCCAGCTCAAAGATGCCTTCAGAACTGTTGCCGGCCCCTCTGCCCTATCTGCTGCGCCAGGGCCCCGCCCCAAAGCTGCAAGCCGTGTCCCCACATCAGGGCAGAAGCGGAAACAAGAGGAGTTTATAAATCCTGTCTTCCCCGAGGCATGAACTCCGCCCAGAATCTGTACATTCCCACGCAGTTATGTGCTTTCGTCCCTTCACAAAGGCAATGCCGCTGAAATACAAACTCTGTTCCTAAGAGACGAAAGCAAACTCCGTCCTCCAGGGGACAGAGTTGCCCGCGAACTCTTCCTCAGAGCTCACGCCAGCGGAAGAACTACCTCCAGGTAACAGAACCTCTTCTCTGCCCAGCCCTGAGAAGATGCACACAAGCCACGCCTCTTAATAATGCCTTTAAATCGGGTCCACCCAAGGACGCCTTTAAAGGCCGTAAGATCGGGCTCAACGAATAAAGACTCCTGCTGTCAGTCCTGACGGCCTGTGTTCCATCCCTGGGACCACATGGTGGAAAGAAAGAACAGACTCCCGCATCTTATCCTGTTGACCTCCACGGGCCCACTATTCCCAGTACAACACACGCAAAAATAAATAAATAAATAAATAAAAATTGAAAAAGCGTATGCCTTCTAGCTAACCAGGAGGTGGCGGCACACGCCTTTAACCTCAGCTCTCCGGACATAGACGCAGACGAATATCTGAGTTCGAGGCCAGCCTGATCTAAAAAGCGAGTTCCAGGACAGCCAGGGCTATTACACAGAGAAACCCTGCCTCAACAAATAAATAGAAATAATAATAATAATAATAATAATAATAATAATAATAATAATAATAATCCCCTTCTCCAGACTCCCCAGAAGTACTCCCACTCAGGGAAAGAAACCCTACCTGTCCCCTTATGCTCCGCCTCCCGCTTGTGGATAGACCTATCTAGGCCCCGCCTCTCTGGATACAAAATACACTCGACACACACGCAGGCACACACACAGGCATATACACAGACACACACACACACAGACACACACACACACAGACACACACACACACACACACACAGACACACACACACGCGCGCGCACGCGCGCTCCAGTCCTCTTATCTCTGTTCAGTGTCTCTGATCCCATCCCTTGGAGCCCTTTCTCTTCCTACCATCAGAATCAGGCAGGGTCAATGAGTGGCCATTTAGCGCCACCTGGCTTTGGCACCACGGACTTGCAAGCCCCTGGGAGGTTCTCCTAAAAAGCATACTAATTGTTCAATAATTACTCGATTTGTTTGTGCTACTTAAATATCCACCGATTCCCCGCCCCACAAAACAGTCTTCCTTGTGTTTGGGCTTCTGGGTACTTCGCCCAAGGTCAAGCCACCCTATCAAGTGGCCCTGAAAATCTTTAAATTTGGCTGGTGGGACTCTAATTGTCCCTCCACATAATCCTGTTATCAGAGCTGAAAGCACACCTTCCTTCTCACCTGGGAGCCCAGAATCCTTGAAACTGGGCTTCTGATCGCTCCAGCAAGTGCTCTGAAGTATGGGTATTTACTGTCTCTAGGGTGTGGTTTTGGCTCCGAAGCCCTGTTTGGAAGCCGGAGGAGGTAGTTTTTTAGGGAAGTGTTGACATCAGTCAGAATCTCAGGACAGACTTCTCTCGGCCTAAACAGGACCTAAAAATACTTTCCACCCACTCCTTCAGGAGAGCATGTTTTAGAGGGCAGAAGTCCACAGGGTTCCATACACTGGTTTCAAGTATCACGAGGGCTGGCTACAAGCAGGGGAGGAACCGTCATCACCTAGAAAGCTTCTGCAGGGCACCCTTTCCCAACATGCTCTAGTTAGTGGTGAAGTCTAGGGGGCCCCCTGGGACAACTTCATACCTGCAGACAGCAAGTCTTCCCAGGTAAGGCTCCAACTGCAGTGCCTTACCTGGAAGAGCAGGGGATTTTTTGCCCAGGCCTAGTCCAAGACACGCCTGGCTCAACTGAACACTAGAGAACATCCATAATTTAGATGCCACTCTTTTTTTCTTTTCTTTTTTGAGACAGGGTTTCTCTGTGTAGCCCTGGTTGTCATTCCTGGAACTCACTCTGTAGACCAGGCTGGCCTGAAACTCACAGAGATCTGCCCACCTCTGCCACTGAGCACTGGAATTAAAGGTGTGCACCACCACTGCCTGGCTTTAGATGCCTTTTTTGTTACCACCTGACAGATATGAAAGCTGAAGGCATTTCTTGAGTTAAGGACCAAAGTAGAAATAGAAAGCAGATCCAAGGTCCTGTGATCTTTAAAATAATTTGTTTACATTTATTTATCTATCCATCTATCTATCTATTTATTTGTTGTGTATGTGGGGTGTGATCATATTAAAAATTGCAGAGGTCAGAGGACAACTTTGGGAGTGAATTCAGGTCATCAGGTTTGGTGGCAAGTGCCTCTTTTGAGCCATCTTGCTGGCCCAGAGCCCCACAGCTGAGTCTGGGCAGATCAGACAGCCATGTCTCTAAATTAGAAAAATACCTACCTCCCAGAGACTAGCTTTAATAGTTTTTAGGTTTCTGAGAGGTGTTTGTGTTTGTGAGTGTCCAGGTGTGATGGTTTATCCTGACCATAAACTTGATGGGACTTAGAGCTGCCCTGTAGGTGATCCTTTGGGTGTACCTCAGAGGGATTTTCCAGATTAGGTTTCTGAGGTGGGAAGACTGACCCTGGATATGGTGGCACCATTCCATGGACTGGGGTCCCTTCTCCAAAGGGAGCTAAGGGCAGCAGTCCTCTCTTCCCTATTTCTCCCACTGGCTTGAGTCTTGTTACCATTCCTTCCCTTCCATGATGGGCCATTCCTTGAAACTGTAAGCCAGACTCAACCCTTCCTTTCTTCCGTGACTTGAAACTGTGAGCCAGACTCAACCCTTCCTTTCTTCCCTGACTTGAAACTGTGAGCCAGACTCAACCCTTCCTTTCTTCCGTGACTTGAAACTGTGAGCCAGGCTCAACTCTTCCTTTCTTCCGTGACTTTTGTTTGGATGCTCTGTCACAGCAACAAGGCCGATAACTAACAGAGGGAACACATGTGTGTGCAGGTGCATGTGTGGAGGGCAGAGGTCAATGTTGGGTGGGTGTTAGCAATGTAGGTGTCCTTTCTTGGGGATTGTCTACATGACCTTTAGAGACAGGGTCTCCCACTGGGTCCTGATGCTGGTCCAGGGAGCCCCAGGGATCTTCCAAGTCTCTTCTTCTCCAGCACCAGCATCACAAGCAGGCACCACCTGGCTTTTGACGTGGGTAGTAGGGATTGAACTCAGGTCCTCATGCTTTCCAGGTAAGCACTTTACTAAATATCTCCCCAGCTCTAGAAGCTTTAGGGATGAGATTGCATATGGAAGACTCTCAGGCCGATGATACTGGGATTGACTTTTTCTCTCAGTAAGAGTTAATCACCTGTGGCCTGGGTTGGGGGGATGCAGGGCAAAAAGCATTTTCTATGAAGACGGGACCCAGACAGTGTGTCCAAACATGCTGTGTTGTGAGGGTCCTGCAGTTCATGCTTAGTAGAGATTTCTGAGAAATCAGAGATTTTTTCACAAGATCATCAGTTAGCACTGGGAGCTGGCTCTCTGCATCTTACAGGTTGGAGTAGGTTCCAGCTTTGCTACTTAATGGCTGGGGGTCCTCAGGCAAGTTTCTTCATTGCTCTGAGTTTGCCTGCTTGTCTAAAAAAGGGGGCGTCTCTAATAGTTATTATACCCACAATCCATTACTCATCCATCTGAACACACTCAGCTCTTCAGTTTCTCTTGAAACTGTGCCATGCATCAGACTCCACTAGGGACCAGGACACAAACGTGGCCAGAGAAAAGAGCACCAAGAATCCATAAAGTAAGACCACTGGGCCACTGCTGGGGTGTCCTAGTCAAGGCTCCAATTGCTGTGATAAAAATGCCTTAACCAAACAGGGTGAGGAGAGAAGGGTTGATTTCAGCCTACAACTCTCAGGTCACGCTCTGTCACTAAAGGCAATGTGGGCAGGAACGCAAGCATGGCAGGAACCTAGAGGTGGGGACCAAAGTGGAGGCTGTGCAGGATGCTGCTGACTGGCTTGCTCCCCATGGCTTTCTCAGCCTGCTTTCCTATAGCACCCAGGACCATCAACCAGGGGTGACACTGCCCACAGTGAGATGGGCCCTTCCACAACAATCGTTAAGCAAGAAAATGCACTATAGACATCTGGTGGGGGCATTTTCTCAACTGAGATTTCCAAAATGACTCTAGCTTATGTTGACATAAAACTAGCCAGCACAGCAGACTCTGGAAAGTCTGGCATGACTAAGTAGTGGTGGAACTGGGGGATGGAAAGGGACAGATCTGAGAGACGTGGTCATGGAGATTTGAGCAGGACCCAGTGGTGGGCTGAATGGGAAGGAGAGGAAGAGGCTGATGAAGACTTCTGAGTTATCTATCTATCTATCTATCTATCTATCTATTTATTTATTTTAAGACAAGGTTTCTCTGTGTAGTACTGGAATTTGCTCTGTAGACCAGGCTGGCCTCGAACTCAGAGATCTGCCTGCCTCTGGATTAAAGGCAAGTGCTACCACCACCCAATATTTTTTAAAGATTTTTAAAAATTTTTAATTATGTGTATATTACATGTATGTCTCTGTGTAGGTTGGTTCACATGAATGTAGTATGACTGGAGGCCAAAAGAGGGGGTCATATCCCCAGAAATTGGAGTTATAGGTGGTTATGAGCCACTCACCTGCCAGGAGTGCTTAGAGTCAAACTTGCTAAGTGCTCTTGACCACTGAGCCAGCATTCCAGCCCTGACTTCTGAGTTTTCACTTACCCCCCTGGGTGGTGTCATTTATTGAGGTGGGGACACAGGGAGCCATTCTGGGGAGAGATGGCCAGTGCTGGGTTTCTCTATCACATGCCAAATTTTGATTTACAGTGTCGCAGTGCTGAGAGGTGATGAGGCCTAAGTGGGAGATACTCGAGTCATGTGGGCTGAGACAACCTGTTTGCCAATGTGGAGTTTCAAGAGTTTAGAGTTTATTCCAGATGCCTGGACACAGACATCTGCAACTCTAGAAGAGAACCAGGCTGAAAATGTGGGTTTGTATGTCCATCATACTGTGATGCTGAGAGAATCTCAGAAAGCTGCCAGGGCTTCCAGTGACCCTGACACACTGGGGGACTAGGACTAAGTTTGTTTGTTTGTTTTCGAGACAGTGTTTCTCTGTGAAGCCCTGGCTGTCCTGAAACTCATTCTGTAGACCAGGCTGGCCTCGAACTCAGAAATCCACCTGCCTCTGCCCCCAGTGCCGGGATTAAAAGCAAGTGCCACCATCACCCAGCTGGACTAACTTGTTTGATGTTGCTATACCTGAATGATTTATAGACTGTGATTTATAGCATCAGAAGTGTGCTTACATTGGACGGTGATGATAATGTGGTTTCCACTCATTGGGATGCTTGTTTGTGCAGCCAGCTACCAGGTCATGAGGAGGCCCAGGCCACAAAGGAGACCATGAGTGGCTGGTCTAACCAACAAGCCTAGTTAGTCCCTTGACTTGTGCCCGAAGGAGCCTAAGAGCAACCCAGCCTGTCTCCCATCTTCTGGAGGAGGCCTTCTATGTAGCAGGCAGAGGGAGTGGGTCTTCACTGTGCCTTGACTGAAATCCTGACCCACAGCAGCCAGAAGAGATGGCAAGGATCAGTTTCTTAAAGCCAGATAATTAATAAAGGCTGTAATAGAAATAAGGGGGAAATAGTGATCTAAATAAACGAACACTTTACTCCTTTTTCGTCCAAGTTTGGAAGCAGGCAACCAGGGGTGATTGGGACCTGTTTTGCCAGTAGAAACCCAGAATCTTTCACTTGACCTTACTATCCTCTGCACATGGCTGCAGTTTTCAAGGTTACTTCCAGATCCAAGATAGAGTTTCAGCTCTCACATACACATTCCAATGTGAATGCAGGATGACGCCAAAAAGACAACAATGGTTTTCTCCAATATCATTTCTGTTTCAAAGGGCATTATTGAAAACCTCTTCTCATTCCTGTTTATGTCTTAGAATTATGTTATACCACTTATGCAAAGGGGGTCGACATGTCTTTCGGCCGGGCTCATTGCCAACTGAAGTATAATTGGACTTACAGTATTGGGCAGTTGGTGGCTGTGGTATCAGAGGAGAATTATGGAGGACAGAGGCCTCACCTGAGAAACCTTCTTGATGATTTGGATTCTGTAAGGTTTTCTACTTCAGCTGCTTGTTTATTTATCATATGGAGTCTCAGGTATCCCAGGCTGATCTTGAACTCCATAAGTAGCCGAGGATGACCTTGAACATCCAATCCTCCTGCCTCTACCTTCTGACCACTGGGATGATAGGCCCACACCATCACACTTGCTATTCAGTTTTTGAGCTGGAACTCAGAGCCTCTTGCCTGCTAGGCAGGCACTCTCCCCACTGAGATAGACTCCCATTCCACGTAGCAGGGCCTTGGCTAAGCGTCTTCATGAAAAGCCCTGCCTTTCCCCAGTCATGGCTCCAGTTTGTCCTAGTTTAAACACAGACTCTAGTGTTTGGTCTAGAACCATGGGTCTTTGCTTCTCCTTCCCCATGCTAGGTTCTGGGGAATCGATTGCACTGTGCTTCTCCCCCAGCCCAGCACAACTACACAGTAGCTATCCAGGACAACTGTACATACACTGTACATACAATGTTGGTACTTTGCCCAAATGATTTCCTGTGCCCCCCCCAAGAGTGAGGCCCTTCCTTTGTTCTTTATTCTCTTTCTTTAGATCCCAATCTGGCTTGCCCTGGTTCCAGCTTTGTGACCCCCCCAACCTGCTCAGGATCCATTGACCCAGAATGATCAGCAGCCACAAAAGAAACTGTGTTTGGGTCATAGGCCACAGTTTTCTCCCCACAGTGGGAACTAGACACATCACTCCCTTAGTCCTCTGCATGCTCAGCCGATCTGCAATTGCCACCTGGTTGGAAGAGGAGTCTCTTGGGACAATTCACAATATGTAATCAGGTTCCAGTATTGGGATTGAGTGCAGCCAGCTATGCAGGGTACCCCAAAACTGAGTCTCAGAGGCCCTGGGTGAGGCAGGAAGGTTCCCACACTGTTTATCTGGATGTTAGAAGCTACCTCTGGATCTCCTCCCTGAACCCACCCTTGCACCTGCCTCAGTGTAGCCCAATGGGCTTGCAGTTGTGGCCTTGGACCCCTCACCCAGGAATGCACCTGTGAAACCTTTCCTGTTTCATAACTTTATTTAATTTTCTCTGTCTCTTCCCTCCCCCGCCAGCCCTTGGGAGGGGGTGGAAATCCCCACTTGGAAGGGAAGGTACTATTCTGTTCTCCCTAGGAAGGAATAGTGTCCCCTGGACAGGCTCCATGGATGGAAGAAGCAGGGGCCTTCAAGACAAGGCCAGGGCATCGTCCAAGGGGCTGTGACCAGGGCAGAGCCCCTCGGATGCCCTCTGGTCCTACATCCTGTGGATCACCCAGAAGGTGAAGAGCAGAGAAGCCTGGGGAAAGGTGGAGACAAGGCTGGGGTACTGTGTGGCTGACAGAGACAGATATGAATTTTAGGAGGCTGGGGCTGGCTGTGATGAAGCTTGGAGTTGAGAACCCTGGGTCACAAGGGAAACTGGATGTAGTGAGGGTGCAGCAAGAACCAGGAGACCAAGGTGGGGGCAAGAGGGCAAGTCTGTGCTCTGAGAATTGGGCTCTGTGGAGAAACTGCACCTTAGGGTCAGGGGACAAACAGGGCACTTGCCCTGAAAAGAGAGGCCAGAGGGCAGATGAGAGGATGGGGCAGAGGAAGAAGAGAACTCTGGTGGGCAGGGGACCAAGCTGCCGGGTGGCCACAGCCAGCTGTTCAGCTTCAGGACAGCCATCCCAGTTGGGCATGGCTCTAGTCCACCAGCTTGTGCTTCTATGTTGCTGGAGGGCTCCCCATGTAGCTCAGCCATGGCAGAGAGGCAGACAGCTTCGCCCAGGTTTCCTCCCCATCCCAGTCTTTCTGGATGCTTCTTTCCCTGCCCAGCATCATCTGCTATCACAGGGGAATGTGGTGATGGTTGGGGGAGCCAAGCCGGGGAACAGATCACACACTCAACTTAGGTGGCATTGACTTCCCCCTCAAAGGACCACAAGTCACTACATTAAGGATCCCACCCAACTCCCACCCCTTGTGCATGGCTGGTCTGTTTTCTTTCCTGTTTTTGACAATTATTCAGACATTCAAGCCCATGGTGAGATGCTGAGGAGAGAGGGGTGTTCTGGGGCTGTAGGGGGCAGGTATCTCAGAGTGCCCCCTGTCCATCTCCCCGGCAGCCGCTGTCCCCGTGGACAATAAGCACCGGGAAGTAAAGGGCATCCTCATAGCATGGGGGGCTTTCCAGAGGCTCAGTGTCCTCCCCTCTGCGTCCCAGGGGACCTCCACTCAAGCTGCGGAAGACCCCTGGGGTAGCCCGGCCCCCAGCACCCAGGGAGAGGCGACTGCGGCTGAAGGGCAGGCGAGGCCCACTGGGCCGGGCAGGAGGCAGGGAGTTGCTGCTAACTGAGCGGCGGCAACGCTGGCAGCCTCGCAGGTAGGCCCCAGAGCTGGCACCCATGACCACAGCCTCCGAGTAGCTGGGCACCAGCTGCCGATTGGAGCAGATGTGCCATTCAAGCTCTGTGAAGTCCACGGTGGCCACTCGAGAGAGTGGCGGCCCGCTGGGCACAGCCCCTGGGGGCGGTGAGCTCGCACCGAAAAGCTTCTCCACCTGGTAGTGTACGTGAGCTGTCCCATAGGCTGCCACCACGCGCAGTGGCCAGGACAGGGTAGCGGCAGACACCAGCCAGAAGACCCAGGCTCGGGCGTACCAGGGTGGGCTGCGGGGATCTGCAAAGACCATGAGGGACTCACGGAAGTCCACATCCTTCAGATGCATGCCCTCGCGGGCCTCCAGGTAGTCATCCAGGCCCTCATTGGCACTGAAGAAGCGGGCCCTCTGCGTGAGGTATGAGGCCTCGGCCTCGGCACTGCCGAAACTGAAGCACTTGGTGAACCGCAGCCGTGTGGCCGCGTGGTCTGCCAGGCCCACGAGCTCCTTCGAGACGTCACGGACACCATGTGCACTGTAGTCGAATTCACCCCGAGCTGTGCGACTGTCCGCCCTCTCATGGTAGACCTGCGTGGTGGTGTAGGCATCCCCATTGCGGTAGCGGGTGATCTGGCGTGTGCGGCGGACATAGTGGTAGCTGGTGGCCTTCCACCAGACACAGGGCGGAGCCTGCTGCAACCGGTGAATCAGGGCAAGCACGGTGTTGGCATCGGTGCGAGGCGCCTGGCATGACCGCACATGGCAGTGCCAGCACTCTGCCAGGTAGAGGAGGTAGAGGAGGGAGACGAAGGCCAATGGGATGTACAGGTAGCCATCAGAGCAGGGACTGGCTGGGTAGGTGGGCGGTGGACCGCCAGCCCCACGAGCCAAAGCTGCCTCAGGCCCCAGGACCAGGCGGGGCACAGTGGCCAGACGACACCAGGCCACCACAGCCCCACAGGCATGGATGAGCAGGGTGAGGAGCAGGCACTTCCAGTGAGACTCTCGACACAGAGAGCCTCCCAGGGACTGCTTCAGGGGCCGCTGCTGCAGGGCGGGCAGAGAAAGGAGAGGCGAGTGTCAGAGCAGGAACCACTGGTCTCAAGGAGGGGTGTCCTAGGACCCACTTGACAGAAGAAACTGAGGCTTCTAATGATTGAGCTATTCTGCAGCAAATCTCACGGCAGCAAACCTTGTCGGTCTGCTTTGAGCCTGCCTTCCCTTGCCTGTGCCTTGCTGTTTCTCAGTCAGAAACCCCACTACCCACCTAAGAGCACAACAGAGAAGGAAAGTCCTGTGTCCGTGACTACTGAGAAGTCTGACTTCTGATAGTTCCTATTCTGTCTCTGTCTAATTTGTGCATTTGGCCACATGTTTACCCTCTCTGGGTCTGGATTTTGGTCCTGGTGGTCTAGGAAACTAATGTGGCAGGGAGTGGGGCAGGGTGTGTGTGTGTGTGTGTGTGTGTGTGTGTGTGTGTGTGTGTGGAGAGAGAGAGAGAGAGAGAGAGAGAGAGAGAAAGAGGACTATGGAGCCAGCTATAGACAGCTTTGGGGTGCCAGCTCCTCTACTCACTGTGGCTTGGGCAGACCTCCCCTGTACTGTAGCACTGTTCCCTCATTCATACATCTGGTTGGTGAAGATTCACAGAGATCGCATGCGGGAATTTGTTAGCATAGGGTCTAGCACTGGGAATAAACACTTTTGCTGCTACCCTGGGACTCCCACTGGTTCCTTGTTCCACTAGGGATGGCAGGAGACTTGGGAGAGGCTGTTAAGTGAGGGAGAGAGAGAGAGAGAGAGGAGCTGGGAGCTGGGGAATGGCGGAGGTGTGAGTCTCAGGGCTAGGAGCAGATGGAGGGCCACCCTTCACTCCCAATCTGTGTGCTGAGGGAAGAGACAGGACACAAGCTGGGCACCACAGACTGCTTCTTGACCCAAGGGTTCAGCACATCTTCCATGGCTGGTAGAGTTACCAGCCTGGCCACTCCAGGTCTGATGTCAATAGACAGGGAAGGGAAAGAGGAAGGGGAACTGGGAGAGAAGAGGTGGAAAGTGTAGAGGTAGGATTCTGGGCAATGCCTTGAGAAGTCCTACAGGAGAGCGGACTGCCCTCAGTCCCATCTAGGGCAGCCTGCTCCCATTGTATCAAATGTATAGGTGCATTCTGCCACCCAGACCTGTACCAGCCAGGTGCACACACCCACTCATCCACACCCCCAACACATGCTCATCATAGGCCCACCCACTGCAAAGGAACACCAGCCCTCATCCAGAAACAACAGACCCTTGCCTATTTTCAGAGTTCAAGCCCCATGGCCATAGCAAGGAATACTCAGACACTAGACCACTTCACCACAGGACACATGTGCACATACATGTTACACACTGTCATCCAGACACTAAGATCTCACCTGACCACAGTGCACATCTACCCCACCCCATAGCAACCTGACACCCACAAATCCACACTTAGCCACACACTAAAAAGGCACAGCATGAAATCATACACACCCACACTCTTGGGTGAAGACCCAAGGCAAGGAATTCACCAGAGCCTCGGACCTACTGAAGATACAGGGAACACACGGTCGCAATTCCTTCACACACACACACACACACACACACACACACACACACAAGCACGTTATATCCACTCACACACACAGACCACTCACCACCCTGTTTTCCACACTACCATCTATCATCCTACACTTGGCACATCCTCCTGGCACAGAGCGAGGAGGGGCTCTGGGGATGTCAACCACTGGAGTGAGCCCTCAGTCCGTCCTCTCACCTGGGGGTGGGGGAGAGAAGGGTATGGCAGCCGCTCCCTTCTCTTCCCTTTTTCCCTCCCCCACCCCCAGTCCGTGCCATGGCTACTGCATTGCAGGCACCGCCCGACACCTCGTGAGCAACTGGGCTGGACTGGGGACCTGACCCCATGGCCCTGGCAGTCGGGGACAGCATCCCAGGCTGCACGATGGAACAGGGACGCGTGGGGGCCCACAAGCGCTGACGTCACAGGGCCGGAGAGAATGACTGAGGGGGCGCCGAGGGCCCAGGTCTCCCCTACATTCCTGCTCAAGCATTCTTGCCCTGACCTACGCGGACCCCGAAGCGGCGACCCCAGCCAGAACGCGGTCTCCCCAATGACGTCATTGCTGGAGGGTCTGCGGGACTTTCCTCCTCAATCCCTGTCTGGGGTTCGTCCCTCCACTTGTCCCCTTCGCCTCTCTCCAACCCTGGCTCGGTCCCCACCCCACGCCGCCGGTACCTCCTCCCGCAGCGGCTCGCTGTCCGGAATGAGTGCGGGTACCTCCCCGCGGTCGCCACCTTCGCCCTCCGGCATGGTGTCCTGGCTGCTCCGGCTGCCGGGCCCGGGCCCCGGGCATGATAAGCGGTGGGGCGCGGAGGGCTGCGGCGCTGCCCCGAGGGGCGTCCGCTTGGCTCGGCGGCCGCTGAAGAGTGCGCCGAGCCCAGCCCGAGCCCAGCCCGAGCGCGGCGGCGTTGGCGGCCGCGGTGCCCGGCGCCCCGCCCTCCGCTGACCCCGCCCCCGCGGCACCGGCGGCGCCGCTGGCTGCGCCTGGCACCGCGGGCGCCCCCCGCCTCCGGGAAGCCCAGTCTGGACGGCCGGACGCCTGGCTTCTCCGGCCGAGCTCGCGCTTGCGACCTTGGGCGAGTCCTTTGCTCTATGGCGCCTGTGGAATGAGGCGGGTGACTCTGCAGGTGGATGGACGCCCTCCGCACCCCTCTCTAAGGGATGGACCCAGCTCTAAGCCCACCCAGACTCTACCCCAGAAGGGAAAGACTAGTCTCATTGCTGGGCTCTGCTTAAGGCTGGCGGGCTGGAGCTCGTGTAGGGAAAGGGGGCTGGAAGGCGCCAGGAACTCTATAGGGTACACGACCTTTGACCAGCACGTTCCACCCCTAAACTCAGCTTTTCTATCTGAGAAACGGAGGTGGATAAGTGTTGGATTAATTTACTAGCCTTCTCAGGCCAGACAGGGGAGTAGGTTCTGCCCTGAACGGGACAGCCTTTTCCCAGATGCATAAGGCCCCAGGACTGCTCCTTAGCCCTCAGCGGGCTGGGTTCCTCACATCCAGGCTTGGGTCTGGACCTTGCCCCCAAACTAGGTAATTAGTGGGTAGGACAAAGAAAGTTGCAACGCTAGGTGGGCTGTTCATGGTATGTTTGAACAAATGGCAACTCCAAGATTATTTGTTTGAACATTAAAAGATGATGTAACAGATATAAAGGACTGTTTTTGTCCTTGTGTTTACTTTTTATTTTATTTGTTTATTTATTTTTTGAGACTTGGTTTCTCTGTATAGTTCTGGCTGTTCTGGAACTCGCTCTGTTGACCAGGCTGGCCTCGAACTCAGAGATTCACCTGCCTCTACCTCCTGAGTGCTGGGATTAAAGTGCTGGGAATAAATCATAGCCCGATTTATTATTTTATTCATTTATTTTGTGTTTACTTTTAAAATTATTTTAATTTGTCTGTATGGGTGTTCTGCCTGTATGTATGTTTGTACACCACATGAATGCAGTGCCCATGGAGGCCAAAAGAGGGTGTTGGATCTCCGGGAACTGGAGTTATAGATGACTGTGAGCTGCCATGGGATGATGGGAATCTGACCCAGGTCTTCCAGAAGAGCAAACAGTGCTCTTAACTGCTGAGCTATCTCCCCAACTGCCCCCATTCATTTCCTTATTTGTTGGGCACAGATGTTTGCTGGCGATCTCCTATGTGGGCACTAGCAGGACATAGATGTAGAGAATGGCATAGGCCCTGTCCTCATGGAAGCTATCCAGGGAAAAGTCTGGCTAAAGTGGGATTCAGAACCCAGACTCTGGCCTCCACTCTGGGCCAAGGTCAGGCCTCTATTCCCTTGTCCCTCTGTAAGAGCTAAAGTGACCCCTCCATTTAACATGTAACTACATTTTAAATGTATTTATTTAGTGCATCTCTCTGTGGGCGGGATGTATCTGAAGGGTGCACTTTAACCACAGTGCAAGTGTGCAAGTCAGAGCATGACCTTCGGGAGCTGGTTCTTCTTCCACTATGTGGGGCCTGGGAGTTGAATTTAGGTCCTCGGGATTGGCAGCCTGCTGAACCATCACAAGCTCTGAACGAATTGATTGCAAGGGAAGGGGCATCCCAGGTGGAGGAGCAAAAGCAGCAGCTGGACCTTCATGGGCTGAGTTTGGGGTGCAGGAAGGTCTCACCTTATGTAACTGAACACTAAGTAGCTAATCAACTGCAAGTATCAGAGGGTGTGTCACACTCTCTGGAGGACAGAGTCTGTGAGGAGAGACCCTTGAAGACTGTCTCCCTGGTGGGGTGGGGGTGGGCGTGGTTACAACCTGGGTGGGAAGAAAAGTGTCTGGGAGACTAGGAGTAAGGCCTAAGAGCCTCACTGAGATCACCGGACTGGTAATGACTAAGGAGTTTCGACTTCACCTTCAGGAGACAGATCAGCACTCTTCTGCCTCCCAAGTCCACCGGACCACTGGAGAAAGCAACGGGACAAGGCCCAGTGTCTATTCCTGCCCCATGTATACACCAGATTTCTGAAATTTCGGATCTTCTAGGGCTCAGTTTCTGTCCCCTGCCCGGTGCGTGCGTGCATGCGTGTGTGTGTGTGTGTGTGTGTGTGTGTGTGCCCCAAACCCTCCCAGCAAAGACCCTAGCTGATGAACAGGATAGCGGTGGACGCTAAAGGGCATTTTCAGCACCGGCTGACGGACAGCACCTGCTCGCAAAGGAGTGGGAGGCCGGAGGAGGAGGAGTCAGCGCTTTAGGGATCTGGGCTGCGCTGTCACTCGCCTGGTGTGGGCAACACCACATTCTAGCCGGCCGGGGCTCCGCTACAAGATTGAGCGAACTGGAGGAAAGAGAGCACAAGAGGGAGGGCAAGAATCGGTCAGAGCTTGACCGACCGCCACATTCCTCCCGGAATGCGTTGCGGCGGAGTCGGCTCTGTACCCTAACTAGCTGTGTCGGTCCGGAGCTGTCTCGCTACCGGCGTAGTCGTGGCAAGGAGCGTCAAGAGCCTCTCGGCGCAGACGCGGAACTAAGTTACAAATCCTTCCCACCTATTGGCTGGTCGTGCGGCGAATTAACCAGCCTCCTAATCAATCAGAGAGCGCCTTGAGTAGCTCCGCCCCCTACCTATCGGAAGTTGGCTATGTCCAAATCCGATTGGGCGAAGGCTCACCAGTAGCCAATTAGGAATGTCGAGGGGAAGAACCAGCTCCTCCGAAAAGCCTATGGTAGACAGCGGAGTGTGACGCCACGGACATGGCGCCGCGATCCGCCAGCCCTGGGACGTGTCGGGCTGTCGGGTAACTTGGGGCAGCGCTGGGCGAGAGAAGCAGCTGTTTCAGCAGTGTTGTCCCCCCGACTCAGCGCAGCCAGCCCTTGGGCAGAGCGCTCATCTTGGCCATGGCTTATCACTCGGGATACGGAGCCCACGGTGCGTGAAAACTGGGGAGGGCGGGGCGCGGCCTGGCAGCAGGGCGCCAAATCCTGCGGGACCCACTCAGGAGGGAGAGGGCCTGCGGTGACAGCTGCCCAGGGCGGGGAGTGTCTCTCGGGTTCCTGCCCTGCCACACTACAGCGTGTCCTGGACTTCGCCCTTGTTGGCCAGTCCTGAGATTAGGCGGCGATAGCACACCTGGGATCCCCAAGTCTGATCCTGCTTGAATCGACTTCGCCTCCAGAACTTCCTTTCTCTGTTATAACTCTGACAACCTTCCTGACTTCTGGGACTCCGAGTAGCCAGTGTTGCCTTTTCTACACGTGTTAAGGGATGTCTTACCGGTGATCGTACTCCAACAAACATCTGCTCACTTTCTAGTATTCAGGGATCACCTCCCTTGAGAGACTTCCCAGAAGTCACAAGTGGCAGCCACTTCTAGGCGCCCCCCCCCCCCCCAGCAGGTAGTAAAGGATTGCTCCAAAAGAATAGGCGATCTTTCTTAAAAACAAGTCCTGACTTTTCCTCAGCAGTTGTTTGGTGTCCCAGGACCTATGCACAGCTTCTCAGCCTGGGGAAGGGGCAATGATTTGGGTCCTTGCTCTGTATTTTGGTTACCTACTTTAGTATTCCCACACCTGCAGGTTCCAAGCACAGGACCCGGGCAGCTCCAGATCCCCCTCCACTCTTCGATGATACAAGTGATGGTTATTCCAGCCAGCCAGGCGGATACCCAGCCCCAGGAGCTGATGTAGCCTTCAGTGTCAACCACTTGCTTGGAGACCCAGTGGCCAATATGGCTATGGCCTATGGCAGCTCCATAGCATCCCAAGGGAAGGACATAGTGCACAAAGAGGTGTGGCCTGTGCTCAGAGGAAGGGTGACAGGGTTTCCGGCTAGGGCTGGGGTGTGACAGGATCCCACTTGACTCCCCAAGCACCTTTAGGAAGGGACATGTCCACAGTCTTCTTTCTCCACTTCCAGCTGCACCGTTTTGTCTCTGTGAACAAGCTCAAGTATTTTTTTGCTGTGGACACAGCCTATGTAGCCAAGAAGCTAGGACTGTTGGTCTTCCCCTACACACA
The DNA here is from genome assembly GCF_903995425.1 of Onychomys torridus. Taxonomy (NCBI): domain Eukaryota; kingdom Metazoa; phylum Chordata; class Mammalia; order Rodentia; family Cricetidae; genus Onychomys; species Onychomys torridus. The sequence continues at coordinate 124,922,782 of NC_050443.1, forward strand.
TCAGGTGAGCTTCCTACCAGGTGAGCTGGCACGCCTCTCCCTACTTTCAGATAACCTGATCCTCAGACCTCAACCCTTTTCTTCCTCTTTTTTCCCCTCTGCTCCTGCTTACCGGACTCCTGCCACTGCCAGAACTGGAAAATGCAATACAGTCATGATGTGCCTCTGCCCCCACGGAAAGACCTCAATGCTCCTGACCTCTATATCCCCAGTGAGTCTCTGATGTGGGCTTGGGAACGCAGGGCTACTTGTGCCCTGAAGCATCGTTAGGAAGAAGGAGACTCAACTAATGACCCATCATCCATTTCTGGTGCTTTTCATGTGTGACTGTTAACAGACACCAGGTTGACAGGGTGACCGGTAGGAAACTTCCTGAATGTGACCTTGATGTTTCTATAACCTTCCTGCCTTTTAATTTGGACCCTGTCTCTCTCCAGCCTGGAGCACTGGGTTTTTACTTGGCTCAGCTGCTTCCAGCTGTAGGACTTCAGGCTGGTTCTTTCCGCCTTTAGTAAGACCAAAAATGGCTTCTACCTCAAAGAATTGTCGTGGAGAGCCAGGGAGAGGGTGTGTGCTGAGCATTCCACCTGGCATGAAGGAGACACACCTCACACTAATGCTAGCTGCTGTTACTTACCATTACTGCCCTGTCCTCAGAGGCCTGCTCCAGCATCCCCCCTTCTAGGAAGCCTGACCGCTGGAGCAAATGCCTCCTCCCTTCTGGATCCTCATGGCTGCCTGTCTCTGTGGCACTTATCAAGCTAGCTACATAGCCTCTGCACCTCACTCTTCTCTGTCCTGTCTGCTAATCAGGGTCAGGCCCAGAGGACACACACAAGGAGAACAGATATGCTAGGGCAGGGGGCAGGGCTGCCCAGAGCAGCTGCCAGGAAGGGTAACTGCTGAGGTTGTTCTATCCCTGGTCCTCTCCTGACCCGTGTTACAAAGCCAGTCCTGTCACCCTGTGCCATATGTTGAAGCCACGGCTCGCAGGGACTTAACTATCCCAGAGTCTGCAGGTGGCGATGCTGTGCCCTCTGGTGGCCATGTCAATAAGAGGGTACGTGATAGCTTGTGGTCCTGGGGGGGTCCAGTGGTAGCCAGCTGGAGGGGGTGGGTAGTCCGAGAGGTGCATTGGGACAGGACATTGGAGAGCTGAATGTGAAGGGGAGCCATGTTGGGATATGCAGGGAGGGAAGTATGGGAAAAGCTAGAATATCAGTGGCTTGAATGCCTAATGAGGGGCTTGGGGTGAGGAAGCCAGACTGACTACGTCCTTTCCTCTCTTGGCAGCCATGGCCTTCATCACATATGTGCTGCTGGCTGGGATGGCACTGGGCATTCAGAAAAGGTTGGTGCTAACGCTTTATTCTTCCTTCTGGCTTATCTCCCTTCCTCTGTAGGGAGCGTGTGTCAGGTCCGGTGCCAGGTCCCAGCTCACTCTTAGCCTCTCACCTTACACCTGCTACAGGATGGCTCCTTCTGACCTACCTTCTCCCATGGCTTCAGGTTCTCCCCAGAGGTGCTGGGCCTGTGTGCAAGCACAGCTCTGGTATGGGTGTTAATGGAGGTCCTGGCCCTGCTCCTGGGCCTCTACCTGGCCACCGTGCACAGTGAGCTCAGTACCTTCCACCTCCTGGCCTACAGCGGTTACAAGTATGTTGGGTGAGTACCTGAGAAGAGCTTGGAGGGTCTGCAATCCCAGCCTTTGAGCCTGTGTAGCTGCAGCCTTCATTGTGACGCTGGAGGTGCTTCTACCCCACCTCAACCCCAAGCTCTACTCCAACAGTCTCTTGGAGCTTGTGACTTGAAAGAGGTTGAGGATTTGTGAGTTATCTTGGGGAGCCCAAGGAAGTGAAAGGGATTTCAGGTCCTGGGGCTGAGTCGTGAACCTTGCAGAACCATTCATTCTGGTTCCTTGTAGACACAGCCTGGTGTCATGGGTCATAGTCTTGGGTGGCTCTAGGCCCTGGTGGATAGGGCCAGTCTCAGCTTGGGCCTTGGGGATCACCAGTCCATTCCTGCACCCTCAGGATGATCCTCAGTGTGCTCACAGGGCTGCTCTTCGGCAGCGATGGCTACTACGTGGCCCTGGCCTGGACATCATCTGCACTTATGTACTTCATTGTGAGTGTGGGGTGATCCCTCTCCTCCCCTGGGTCAGCTCTGGAGCACATTCTCCTCCTGGCCCAGTCTCAGCACTCCTTTCTTCTAGGTGCGTTCTTTGCGGACTGCAGCCTTGGGCCCTGACAGCATGGGGGGACCAGCCCCTCGGCAGCGTCTCCAGCTCTACTTGACCCTGGGAGCAGCTGCCTTCCAGCCCCTCATCATATACTGGCTGACCTTCCACCTGGTCCGGTGATCCCTGGTCCCAGGTGGCCCTGATTTTTCCATACATTGAAGATTTGGTTTCCTTGACTTGGCTTGACCCTGGTTCCTGGGGCCCAAGGGGAAGCCACAGACACCTTTGGGCCTCTGTGTTGTCCAGGGGACTCAGCTTGGGGCTGTTTAGGAGAAGGGTAGGCAGGTCCAAGGAGAGCATCCTGGAGGTGACTTTTAGACTTCCTTGAAAAACAGCTGGAAGGATTGTATTAGACACATCAGGAAAGGGGAGTTGGAAGAGGAGACCTCCAAGGCCTCAGATACATCCGAGAGAAGCCTGAGGCTAGTAGGGTAAGACTCAGTGTGCTGGGGATGTAGCTCCAGCTCGCTCCTCAGAGTACCCCACCTGACCCCGTCTGTTCGAGCCTTTCAGGAGCAGAACTGGGCGTGTGTGTTCTCAGTTGTTTATTCATATTTTGTCACAAATGGCCGGGGAGGGGGTGCCGGACTCCTCCAGGCAACATAGAAAATGGGACCGAGGGGCAGGTGGGCTGGGTTTGGGAGAAGTAGAGATGGGGTTGGAAAGAGAGCCTGGGGAGGGGAGAGGGCAGACTAGGGATGGGGCTGCCCCCATAGTGAGCCTGCTCATTCCTGGTGCAGGTGCCCCCTCACCTGCAGGGGGAGCTTCAGGGTGAGGGCCAAGGGGGGCTGCCCAGAACTTCCAAGATCAAGGTCTGCCTGGTGGCAGGGCCCAAGTTCCCCTGAAACAGACAAGACTAGAAGTCCTGCCTCTTCCAGGACAACTGCCATGCCTAACTGCAGGCTAGCAGTGGAGTCCCCACCCCTAGTTAGAGCTTTGCCTGGCCCTAGTTGGAGGGGGAGAGCTCTGAAGGCGGGGGTCCCCGCAGCAGCAGTTTGGGGGTGAGGAGGCTGGAGGCACCAGTGCCCCCTGTCTCCCCAGGGCTGAGGCCTCTGTGGCCAGAAGGGCAGGGCTAGGGGTGCACAGGCGTCCGGTCCATTCTGGGCTTGCTCCCTGGCCGGCTTCACCCTTAGAAGCTCACCAACGTATAAACCATACTGTGGGGGAGACGAAGCTGTGAATGTGTGTCCCGAGAAAGCCTACCACCCTCCCAGTCATACCCTGGTTTGCCTGTAGTCCTCAAGGGCAAAAAGAGGGACAAGGAATTGAAAGCCTGAAGCCTGGGATACCCCTTGTCTAGCGTCCAAGTGCTGTGGCCAGAGCCTCACCTGTACAGGTAATAGAAGAAGGAGAGCAGGTAGAAGGCAAGTTTACACCAGGACTCCTTCTGGCAGTAATTGAGGATGTCAGCATTCATGATAGAGACCGCATCATACATGACCTCAGAGCCATCCGCAGGACGGTGGAAGTACCTGGGTGAGGGAGGTCTGAGTGCCCTCTCCAGCCACCCAGGCAGGCCTGACCCCAGCCTGCCCTGCTCCCATCCTCGCCTTCCCCAGGTAGCGGCTGCCCTCACCTCCAAAGGTGGTAGAAGAGGAGGGGGATGTTGAGGCCCAGGGTCACCCACTCTGCTGCACACAGAAACATCAGACAGAAGAGGCCGTGGATGGAATATTCCGGGACCACCAGCTGGGGGGTGAGGATGAGAGGTCAATGGCACAGAAAAGTAATAAGGTTTAGGAAGTGCCAACCCACCGTGGTCTCAGAACTAAAAGGTCTCTGGCTTGCCATTCCCGCCCTCCCAGGTGGCAAAGTGGATCCAAAAGGCTCAGAGAAGAGGAAGGCATCGCCGTGGGCTGGAGAGTGAGATCAGCACTAGCTAGGAGCTTCCTGACCCCTGCCCTGACACTGACCTTCCTCAGGAGGCAGCAGATGCGTTCGATGTTTTTCAAACGCTCGCGCTGTAGGGAAGGAAAGGGCCCAGATCAGGGAGGCCGCGTTGCAGAAACCAGAGCGCCTCCCACGGCCCCGCGTGCGGTCGCCAGAGGGCGCCAGAACACTCTGCGGTGTCGTCCTCTCAGGAAAGCAACCGCGTCCCCATGGCGACTGTCGCCATGGAGGGGCCTTCATCTGCATCTCCATGGCAACGGCCCAGAGCCTGGAAAAGGCTGCCCCACCAGGAGGAACCCGAGCCCAGAGCGCGCTCCAGGTGTTTGCGAGGGCGGGGACAGGGGGAAGGACAGGGTCACCTCATCCGCCCTCCACATCACACCCCCTTTTCCCGACCCCCATTCCCACCTTCCACCCGTGACAGAAAGACAAACGGACGGACACACCTCAGCACAGCACATGTATCACTTACTGCCCGCGCTGGGTTCCCCTGGTCGATGGGGTTCTTGAAGTCGGTCCGGAGCTCATCAAAGGCTATGATCTGGGGGTAGGGCATGTACCTGTCAGGGTTGGGGCAGGCCCACCACCACCCTGAACACCTCAGACCCCAGATGGCTCAGAGGAAAAGAACATGGGCTTCTCGAAGGGAGCTGGCTGGTACACACACACACACACACACACACACACACACACACACACACACACAGAGTCTTGGCCCAAGCTCACAGGCAGTCGACAATGGAATCCTAATGTCTATTACACTCCCCATATATTTCAAGTCATGGCCTCTCTTCTCCCAGGCTTCATGCTAAGCACAGGAACCCTAGAGGGTTAGAACACAGTCCTTGTCCAGGAGGCGCCCCAGGAAGTTGGGGAGAGAACTCTTGATCAGTGGCAAGGTATGAGTGAGACTCCACATGGGGTGGTGGGTTCAAGTTGACTGAGTAAGCATTTGGTGAACAAATGGAGAAATACAATCCAAGCCATGGTAACGACAGAAGGTTGAAAGAGCATTCAGCAGCTCTTGTGGCTGGGTTGTGTGAGAACGGGAAGGAAAGAGCAGAGCACTGGAGGCAGGTGGAAAGGTCAACAGAGCCAGCTCCTGCAAGACCAGCCAAGACCGGGCCTTAACATAGGAGTGGAGGGAGCCCTAGAGGGGTACAAAGGAACAAAGCGGGGTGACCAGATTTAGATCTAGGATTGGGGATACAAGCTGGCTGACGGCCACAGCCAAGATAACCACCCAGCAGGCTCTATCAGCTTGTACCCACTAATGACTTTGGTGCTAGCAGCAGAGGAGAAAACAGGTATCCTGTCCAAGGCCACACAGCTACTGAGTGGTACACTTGTAACCCAGTGAAAAGTATGACCCATTTTGTCTACTTGGAGGTCACTGAAGGGCCTGTTCAAATCCAGGGAGGGGTTCATGGTGGTCTGAGGAGGATGGTGGCCATGGAAATGGAGTGGTGGAGATGCATCCCGGTGCTCTCTAGTAACCAACTCGGAAGGGCCTGTGTGGTAAGGGGAGTGAAGGCTGCAGGTCCCAAGTGCCTTCTGTAGTGTCTGGGGTGGGGGGATGGCAGTGTACTACTCATCAGGGGGAAACTCCTGAGGTAACAGATACTTGAGGAAATGATGGTGTGGGCCTGGAAGGACCTCCCAGTGACCTGGGGGAGGCAGGCTGGCAAAGAAGCCTGACTGAGGGGGAAGGGGAGCCCCAGAATGAGGCAGCAGGGCCACCACCCCCAAACATCCTAGACCCCATACGGTTCAGAGGAAAAGAACACGGGCTTCCTGGAGGGAGCTGGGGCCATCTGGAGCCCCTCCCCCAAGTTCTCTGACTCTGGGCAGCTGCCTGCCTGATAGGCACAGCAACAGGGTCCAGCAGGGGCGGAAGGGTGCTGTCTGTCTGCCCCAAGGCTGGCACCACCAGCAGGCAGCCCGTGTGGAGCCTCCCCCCCCCCCCAGGCTGCTTGGCGCTGACTCAGCGTCCCCCCCACCCTCCCCCACCTAGGAACAAACAATTCCCCACTGTGACAGATGACACACGTCACTCACCAGGGTTGGTTGCCTAGTGATTAGTAGGGCCTGGGCTGAGGGTTGAGGTGGGACCTGGAGTCTTGGCTCAGAAGGTTCTACCTTAACAACTTTGAATTGAGGCCCACATCTCCTCTCCCAGACCTCATGTCTACAAGCCCATTTTGCTGAGAGGGAACAGTCCCAGCTAGCTAAGGTAACCCAGCTAAAAGGCTGAAGAAGCAGTGTCAGCACTCGGGGCTCCAGAAAGGTTTGTTAAGAGAGCAAAGGTGCTGCTCCAAACCTTAGCAGACTTCCTCTCAGCCTGGGCATTCTGCAAGGGCAAAGTCTGGCTCTTATGTAGCCTGACTCCCTTGCAGCTGTGCTGGGCAGGCTTCTCTGAGAATCTCCTGAGAGGTTCCCTATCAGAGAAAGGGCACGTGAGTGGGAAATGGGCTTCTTGAAGTTCAGGCGCTAGTTATTTCCTGTGTGTCCCGATTCTTTCTAATTCTTAGTACCTGAGCTCTCTTGCCCCAACAGGACTGTCGAAGGCCCTGAGCCTGGGGCCAGGAAGCTCAGAAAGATGATAATGGATCTCAGGTGACAGAAGAACAGCAGAGAGAAAAAAAAAAAAAAAAAGCAAAAAGCACCTGGGAGGCTTGGATCAAGACTAGAGCAAAGTGAGGCGGGCTGGAGCCGGGACACACTGGGAGGTGCTCTGGGGCTTAGTCTTCATACAGTGGTGGCATGGCACCATACGAAGGGGAGATTTCCCGGAGCGGAGACTACCGGTGAGAGGTAGCAAGTCCCAGGAAGAGAGGAAGTGGGGGAGCAGGAAAGAGGCAGATAAGGAAAGGAGGAAGGGAGCAGGCTGGTAGCAAATCAGAGAAGAGGACCCCTAAAAGAGGATGACAAGACCAGGGAAGTGTGTGCAGATGCGTAGAGTGCTAGTAGCCACAGCAGACAGAGGCCTGGATGGGACCCGTCTGGGGCGGAAACCCCTGAGGGGGGGTGGTGGGGTGAGGTGGGGCAAAGACCCGGACAGTCAGCCAGAGGCTCACAGTTCTGTAGTGAGAGAAAGGGACCAGGCAGAGGGCACCCTTGGGAAAGCCCAGGGTAGAAGTAGGCAGGTGAATCCTCCCCAGGGGAGAGCCATCAGGAGGAGATGAGACACAGACCTCCTGGAGTCAGGCCAGGCCAGAGTGAGGGTAAACCTGAAGTGGGGGCATGAAAGACAAAGGGCATGTATGTGGGGGTTAGGAAGGAATCTGGGAAGTGGGGAGGGAACTGGAGGGCTCCCCGAAGTGAGACAAGGTGGGGGTTAGGTTTCTGGGGCTACTTTGAACCTGTCCTTCTTGGGTCAGAGAAGGGTCCGAGAGGGGACAGGGTTAATGGGTTCCAAGATATGCGGGTATTGTAAACAGATGCAGTTGCCATAGCAACCTGCTCCATCACTCTGGTTGGAAAAACCCACAAAGGAGGGGTGTGTGTGGGGGGGAACAGACAAACTGCCCGATGGACAGACGGGGGTGGACGGATGAAGATGTAGAAGGATCAAGAATTCCACCCCCTGCCCAATGACTGGATCAGGCAAGGAGAGGGTCAGGACCTACTGACATAGCCACAGACAGGCGGGGGCGGTGAAGGAAGGGGGGCTGCCCCCGGGGAAGGAAGCCGACAGCAGGGGGTGTTAATGGGGGGGCGAAGAGGAACCAATGGATGGTGGATAATGGAAAAGACCCTTCAAGTTTCCCCGGGGCTCTGAGACCATCCGCCCCAGCCCCAGCCCGCTCCCTAAGCCCACTGCCCCCCACCCCGCCCCCAGTCCGAGCCCAGCCTTACGTGCCAGATGACAAAGAAGATGAGGGAGGCGCACAGCACCAGGGTGAGCATGTAGCAGAATGCTGCGAAGGTGAACGCCATGGCCCCCGCGCCGGGCGGCGGCCCGGGGGGCGCCAGCGCGGGGTCTGGGCGCAAGGGGACGCCCCCCGGCCTACACTTAGGGCCGGCCGGGCATGGCCCACGGGACTCGAGGGACACGGGCAGCGCGTCCGGGGCCGCGGGGCCGGGGGGGCCGCGGGGCGCGGGCCGTGGGGCTCGGGGGGCGCGTCCGCTGCCGGCTGCCCGGGCCCCGATCGCTCATCCTGCGATCCCTCGCCCGCGGCTCCCTCGCTCTCCAGCCCGCGAAGCCGGCGGGGCGGAGCCGGGGGCGGGGCCGCCGTGCAGCGGCCTCGGGCGGGGCCGAGGCTCTGAGCGCCCCTCCGCCAGCCTCTGCTAGCCCAGGAGGCCCAGCGCCTCCTGCACCCTCAGACCGCGGAAGACCTGGGCGCACGTTCCTGGTACAGTTCTCACACAACTGGCCCACCACAGCCACATTCAGTACACACAGTGCTGGCTGCGGACACGACTGAGGCCCTAATGTGAAGCACTTGTTCATAGTTCAGGGTATCTGGATTCTGGCTCGAAGCCACAGAGAAGGCAAAAGAGGGACTTAAGGACTGGAGGAAGGTGCAAACCAAGCAGGATGTAGTACATCTGTGGGGCTCAATGCCTGCTCCTGGGTCCAGCTCTTGCCCAACTTCATGCCTTTGCAAGCCCTCCCTGTGGGTATTGGTGGCTCACCCCATGACCTCCTGCCTGCCTCCCTCTGACAGATCCGTGCTGGGCCCTTAGGGACATCCCCCAGCAGCACAGCAGGTTTTCCCAGCCCCAGTATGTGGGTCAAGGGCTTTTAACAGCAAACTTAGGACACAGTCGGAGCCAGGACCCCTGTGCATCACACCAAACTCTGGATTGATTCCAGTTCCATGCAGCAACTCAAAGCCAGACTCAGACCACAGACCACACTCAGTCACTACTGCTTCCTTGCAAAAACCCTTGGCTTATCCAAGGGCCAGTGGAAATTTATTTTTTTCATCCTTTTCCATCTTTCCCCAAGTGGCTTTTCCTTGCAAAATGCCTGACATGACACCAGAGGGGAACGTGGGAGAAGAGGCTCCCTCCCAGAGGGGCAGCCCAGGGATTTAAATACACACTGGAAGGGAGGGGAGGGTGTAGGGCAAGAATGGCAAGAAGACAGCACAAAGGACATGGCTTCTTAGGTAAAGACCAAAGGTTTTCTGCAGGAAGCTGTGCCAGAGGATGGAGGCCTGGATTCTGAGTGGGGAGGGGCAAAGAGTCCCACAACCCCAAGTGGCCCCCACACTCCCCAGAGAAGTGGGTCTGGCCCCCTCAGGCTCTGAGGAATGGAGGGAGAACAAGCCAGATGTGCTGCCTCAAGGAGAAAAGTGGTGCTGGCAGAGAGAGGGTTAAGGCTGGTGCCCGGCCCTTGGCACGGTGGGCCTTCCGCCCCCGCCTTTCTCAGGGACAAAGGGGCTTGGTGGGCAGGAGGCACATGGGCCTGGCTCCGGCAGGGCAGGCAGGCGCTGGCTCCCTCTGGCAGGGCTGGAGACACAGGCCCAGCACAGCCGCCCACCCGCCCACCCTAGTTGTGCTCAAGACCCATCAGCAGCTGGACGGCTCAAGCGGAGTGTGGGAGCGGTGGAGGGAGGCAAGGGTAAGGAAAAGGTGGGCTGGTGGGCTCTGACAGCCCCCTCCCGTCCTGAGGTCCGATGCAGGACCCTGGATCTGAGGCCCTGGATCCCCTGGCCACTGCCTGCAGCCAGGGGCAGCAGAGGCAGGGAAGCCCTCAGCTACTGGGAAGGAAGAAAGGAAAAGAGAAACCCAGTGCAGCATACATGGGGGTGAGTGACAGACAGCGGAGCCCTCATTCCAAAGAAAGGTGCGTGGCGGGCATCTTTTCAAGGTACCTAGAGGCAGCAGCAGAGCAGTCCCTGTGGCCACCCCAGCCACAGGTCCTGCATGTCCTCCAGGGGGGCCCTGACAGGGCTGGGACTCAGAGCAGAAGGCAGATGGGCCAGAGGAAGATGGGGAGCCCAGGACACCCCAAAGCCACAGACTCAAATGCCCTAGGAGAGGGAGGCACTTCCTGCCCCCTCCAGGGGCATCATCTGGAGAAGGCGTCCTTCCCCAACCGCCCCCCCTAGCAACAGCCACCACTAGCTGGCTTCACAGGGGTGCTGTCGATCTTCAGGTTGGGCCGTTCACCCCCAGAAGCTGCCCCTGGCCCCATCCGCTTTTTGATCTCTGCAGCCATCGTCATGAAGGCCTGCTCAACATTGGTGGCGTTCTTGGCACTCGTCTCCAGGAAGGGGACCCCCAGAGAGTCTGCAAATTCCTGCCAAGGAGATATGAGAAGTAAGAGCGAGGCAGAGAAGAGGTGAAGGGAAATGAGCCCTAACCCCGACAGCCAAGGCCGGCCCTGCTCACCTTGGCTGTGGTATTGTCCACGACCTTCTTGGTGGTGAGATCACTCTTGTTGCCTACCAGGAGCTTATTGACGTTCTCACTGGCGTAGCGATCTATCTCCTGTAGCCACTGTTTCACGTTAGCGTAGGATTCCTAGACACAGGGTCCAAAGTTACTGAACTCCCAAACACAGTCTAGCTAGGCATAGAGAACAGGGCTCCTTTGAGGGAAAGGCAGAAGCCCTGAGCATGGGAATACAGATGAAGTCCTCCCCTCTGGGCTTAGTTTTCCCCTGGTTCTCTTCCATGTGGAAACCCAAAACCCAAAACCAGCACAGAGTAGCCACCAGCCAGCGGCCCCAACACCTCACCAGCTGCCTACAATTACTGGCCATTTATGTATTCTGCAGTTCCCTCTCCCTAAACCACTCCTAGATGTAACCACACACAGAAGCTAAGGGCATCAGAAGAAAGGCAGGGGACATCAGGCATGGTTGATGAAGGCAGATGGTCCTAGGTAGGAAGGAAGCTGAGGCATAGAGACTACAAGTTCAAGACCAGCCCAGGGAACTTAATGAGACCCTTTCAAAATAAAAATTATGAAAAAGGGGGCTGGAGAGAGGCTTCAGTGGTTAAGAGCACCAGCTGTTCTTCCAGAGGACCTGGGTTCAATTCCCAGCACCCACACGGCAGCTCACAATTGTCTGTAGCTCCATTTCCAGGGGATCAGAAATCCTTAACTAGCAGACAAAACACCAATGCACATGAAACAAAAATCATTAAAAATAATGAAAAGGAGCTGGGCGTGGTGGTATATTCCTTTAATCTCAGCACTCGGGAGACAGAGGCAGGGGAATCTCTTGAGTTCAAGGCCAGTCTGGTCTACAAAGGGACCAGGACAGCCAGGGCTACACAAAGAAACCCACACCCCCCCTACACACACACACACACACACACACACACACACACACACACACCACACACACACACACACACACACAACACACACACACACACACACACACACAAGGACTTCATGACTGAGCTACATATATCTCCAGTCCTCTCTTTAAATTCTGAAGCCTTGAAGCCCAGTGGGAGATGAAGGGTCTTCATAAGACCCTGGCCAGTGAAGGAGATAGATTCATCCCATTTCTGACACCAACTATCACTTCATTGAGTCTCAGACTCCCCTAGCAGCTTGGCATGGAATTTGTGCAAAGGATGGAATTTCTAGAAATACATTCAAGCTAGAGCTGTTTTCTCTTGTTTAAAAAGTTGCCTATCTGCATGCATGTGCACCCTGTATATGGCTGGTGCCCTTGGAGGCCAGAAGACAGCATTAGCTCCTCTGGAATTAGACAGTTGTACACTGCCATGTGAGTGCTGGGAACCAAAACTCAAGTCCTCTGTAAGAGCAGTAAATACTCTGCTGAACCATCTCTCCAGCTCCTGTTTTTCCTTCTTTAAGGTGTGCTGGACTCTACTATACACAATTTCATGTCCTAAGCTGGGCCCTGGAAGGAGGAAACAGAGGGTACCTGCCTACACACCCGACTTAGGGCACTTAGGGGACAGTGGAGGAATAGACCAGTACACACACATAGCAAGATGGGATCAAAAGCCAGAGCTGGGCAGCCTCAGGACCACCCCATCCTGCAGGCATGGACTCAACTCATGCAAAAGCTGCCAGCTAAGGAGGCAGCATCTGCTAGAACGGGAGGGTGTGGTGTCTTTGAGGAGTTGGAAGTGGGAAGACAGCAGGCTGCAGGTTGGGAAAAACTGGTGAGGGTGGTCAGGCAGGACAGAGCTGAAAAGGTCTTAGCCTGGATAAACTTGGCATACCCAACAGACACTGAGCGTTTTCTCAGTTGAATAGTAACTGGAGCATATCTGTGTTCTGGAAACAGAGTTTGGGCAGGATTAGAGCAGATTAACAAGATACAGAGCAACTGGGAAGTGGCTAGAATAATCTAGAGTAATGTCCTCAACCAGGAATGCAGCCAGAAAGAGCACAGGCTTAGAATTAGGCTACCTTGGCTGTCGCCTAAGCTTGGTCATCTACTGTGTGACCTTAGATATCCAGTCGCCTGACCTGGGTCTCAGTTTCCTCTTTTGTTCAGATAACACCTTCCAGCAGAGCTGTTGTTTGCATGAGAAATGAATGCAGGCCTGTCTCATGACAAGTGCTCAATTAGCAAGAGCTGCTATTATCCTCATCACTGCTATTATTATGAAGGGACAGAGCTGAAATGATGGGAAGAGAACAGAGGTGCCTTGAGACTAACTATGGAGAAAGGAAGTTTTCTGGTCAGACTTACAAGGATTATGTTACAAAATGAGGGTGCAGGAGGCGGGTGGGGGAGATGGTGAGGCTAGTGCTGGAATCTGAATCCTGCAGCTGGTGTGAAGCCCACAGAGGCAGTTGGAAGACAGAGAAAGGGCTTTCTCTTCTTTATACCAACATCACAGGCAAGTTACTTTCACCTCTGGAAAACACTTTCTTCATGTAGGAAACAAGGTGTACTAGTTAGCATTTTTCAACTTGACACAAACCTAAACATCTGGAAAGGGCATCTAAACTGAGGAATTTCCTCCATCAGACCATCCTGTGAGCATGTCTATGGGGCATTTTCTTGATTGATGGTTGATGTGGAAGGGCCAAGCTCACTGCACTGTGGGCAGTGTCGCCCTTTGGCAGGTGGCCTTGGGTGGTCTAAGAAAGCAAGCTGAGCAAACCATGGGAACAAGCCAGTAGGTACCTTTCCCCATGGTTCCTGCCTGAATTCATGCCTTGGCTTCCTGTAATGATGGACTACTACCTGACAGTTTTAAGAGGAGACAAGCCCTCCCCTCCCACCTGGTGTTTACTGTGGCAACAGAAAGCAAACTAGAGCATAGAGGCCTCACTATTTCCTTCACTGGGTAAGAGCAGATTATCGACATCACGGCCCAGCACAAGCACACACCCAGAGGTGGGAGCCCATGGAACATCTGTTTGGACACACACACACACACACACACACACACACACACACACACACAAAGGAGTCCCAGAACATATGACAAAAGCCAAACCACCGAAGTGGCTGGGATTAGTTAAGGTACAGAAAATATGGGGTTAATGCACAGTAAGGGTGAGCCAATAAAAAAAAGAGACTAAGGGGGTTGAAGGTGCAGCTCACTGCAGAACGTATGCTTAGTGAGAGACAAGAGCTACAGATAGTATTTTCAAGGAAAGAGAAGAAAACAGTAAAAAGTTACAGGAAGTCAATCTGGGCAAGAAGCTGATTGGATCTGATAGTTAATTAAAGCCTTGGTGACCTCTGAGTGGCACTAAGCTCACTCACCTTGTTAGAAGAGGTAAAGGCATAGGTATCAGGAGTCTCTGGTAAGTGGCCACTGCCCCTCAAAGCAGGGACTCTCCCAGCCCAGGACTGCCTGGTGGAAGAAGAGGCCTTTGGCCTCTGCCACTAACTGGCTGAAAGCTCTTAGCAAGTCACCACCCAAGCCTGAACCAAGTCTTCATCTTTAAGATGGGAATATGAGGGACTTCTCATGAGCATCAAAAGCCAGGCACAGTGGTGGGTACCCAGTAGCCCAGCTACTAGGGAGGCGAAGAGGAGGGTCACTTAAGCCCAGGAATTTGGAATAAGTTGGCAACAGAGCAAAGCTCCCATTCTGTGGGGTAAGCAACCAAGGAAAGCTAAAGAGGGAAGTTTCTATCAACTGTGAACCACCGTCAGTACAACTCCTGGCTGCTGAAGCCACCACAGCAGACATGGGATTCCAGAACTTCTGTTCATGCTGAGCTTCCTCACTTTCCTGTCTAAAGCCTTCCAATTGCTCCAACTGTCTGCAGACTTCAGGAACCAGGAACCAGCAGTAACCAACCAGTAGACTAATTGCCACCAAACATGGGGGGATAAGGCAGCAGGAGCCATGAAGCCTGGGTCTATCAAGACTTCACGACAGGATCTAAGCAGGGTCCACTTGTGTGGCCTGTTGCCCTTCATGAAGCAATTCAGCATAGTGTCTCCCCCAGAAAGCTTAAGGGAAATAAAAACAGGAAAAGGAGCAGAGTCAAAAGTCAAGCCTTAGGAGGCAGGCTGGGACATAAATCCAGGAGTACCTGGTCAGTGACGTCATACACCACGATGATGCCATGAGCCCCCCGGTAGTAGCTGGAAGTGATGGTCCGGAACCGTTCCTGACCAGCTGTGTCCCACTATGAGATGGGAGGAAAGAGTAGGTCAGCCACAAGAGAGCCCCCACCCCAAGGCAAACACTTCTGTCTCAGTGCTGGAGAAAAGCCATACTCACAATCTGAAGTTTGATGGTTTTGCCATCCAGCTCGATGGTTCGAATCTTGAAGTCCACCCCAATAGTACTGATGTAGCTCTCTGTGTACGTGTCATCCTGAAAGGTGACAATGAAACAGCCTGAACACACAGGCCCAAGAACTGTCCGCAAGTCCTCCCTCCAGCTCCCTGCCCCTGCTGTGCTCCTCATTGCCAAGCCTTAGTTCTAAGCACCCCAACTTGAGGCCTGGGCCCTTGTTCTGGCTGCTCTGGCAACTAATGTGTTCTGAGTTGCCTCTTTTTCCTCCCAGTGGCCAGCTAGGACCCCAACTGGATGACATGGGGTGCTTCTTACTCACAGCGAACCGCAGGAGCAGGCATGACTTGCCCACGCCAGAGTCACCAATCAAAAGCAGCTTGAACAGGTAGTCACTGGCAAGAGAAGATGGGAGGGTATGAAGGCAGGCAGAAAGCTCCCCCCACTCCCTGCCCCTGCAGCAGGCATGAAAACACTGTGAGGCATGCTTCTGCTTGGTATACCATGGTGCTCACCAGATCCTCCCACTGTCCTGAAAAGGGATGAAAAATAGAACCTCACTATCCCAAATAAGTAGCCCACAAAACCTTCAGCTTGCTCTGTCTGAATTCCCACTTGGTGGCAAAAGAGAGGAACACAATTTCCCAAGAAACACAACCAGCTGGGTGTTAGCACTGAGACTCTGGTACCCACACTAGGCCTTACAGTGTGCCAGCCTAGGACCCAAAAATGAAAGCCTGAACCCATGAAGCCAAAACAAAAGTGGAAGAGCCTGAGATGAAGTCACTAATGCGGGGAGTCAACAAGTGGCCATGGGAGCAGCAGTTAGTACTTCCTCCACTGTAACCGGCCCTGTGTGAAGTACTTTAAATGCATCCTCTCATTAAACCCTCAAAAGGCGCAACGGTGAGAGAGGGTGCTATTCCAACTACCGAGGAAACCGGAGGTCAGAGAAGGGAAATGACTTACCCTAAGCAGTGGCTAACTGTGAGCCTGGGAACTAGGCCTGTCAGGCTCTTTGACAGCCTGTGGCCTCCCTTCTCTGTTCCCCTAACCCTGCTGAGCTTCACCCTTTCTCAAGGAAATCTGAGGCCTAGAGCTGGAGAAGAAAAGGGAAGCGGAGAAGGGGAAGAAGATAATATGGGTGTAAAACTGGACGTGGGCCATCTACTCCAAAGGTGTGAGTCTGAGGAATAAAAATCCCACTCTGGGGGAGCAAGCCAATCCCATATTCACCTAAAGTTCTTTGGCAGTGACAGGTGAGGGAAGCCGGGAGAGTGCGGCTGGAGGCCTGCGCAAAGGTGAGAGGGCAAAAAAGGACGGGCCGGGGGCGACAGGGCGGCGCGCCCCAGGCCGGCGCGCCCCAGGCCGGGCACAGGCAGCCCCGGTGGGAGGGACCTGCAGGGGACGTGATCAAGCGGCTGGGGCTCCGCTCTAGTCTGGTCCGCTTCTGTCTGGGCCAGCCCTGGGAACCGGGCTCCAGAAAGCCAGAGGCAGAGCGGCTCACCGCCCCACTGAAAGTACTCGACTCTGGGGCCCAGAAACTATTGTGATGGACTCCAAACCGCCTGCCCGCGGTCAAGCAGCGGGTGGGGAAACTGAGGCTCAGGGAGACCGGATCTGCAGGGTCACATAACCGAAAAGGCCCAGGAGGGCCGGTGCTGCGGGCTCCATGAGCAATCGCCTCCGTGCCCTGGATAAGAGAACTCGGGGTGTTGAGCCGGGGTCCTGGGGTTCCCGGGGGGAGGGGCAGGACCCGGATGTAGGGGGGGGTCAGCGGAAGAGGGACCCGGATGTGGGGGCGCCGCGCAGTTCTGACCAGGGCCAGACAGCTTCGATAAGCATATAGCCCCATAGACATGATCGAGGCTGCGCCACACGGCGCGGGCGGGGCTCACTCACTATTCGGGGTTCATGGCGGCAGCGGTGGCCCGCTCGGTCGCTCCCAGTCGGCTCTGCTCCGCCTCCCGTTCCAAGATGGTGGCCGCTCCGCCCTAGAGGCCCCGCCCGCGCCGCGCAGGCGCAAACACTCCCGACTCTGGCTGCCCCGCGCTGCCTTGTGGAACCTGTAGTCTCCCAGAGACTCGATTCGCCACTACTGCGCAGGCGCAACCCAGGCAACCCACGCGCCGGTGCGCTCCAGTCGCCACTAGCGAACTGCCTTCTGGGGTCTGTAGTCTTCCCAATCCCGGAACGACCTGCCGCGGAATCTTGGTTGGACCACCATCTGCGTGTGGAAACTCTTGAATAACACCGGGGTTACGTATGGTTCGCCTCTGAGATGGGCAGCCACCCTCTTGGTTCGCAAATTGAAAACATTAAACAAGAAGGTACGAGGTATTTATGACCAGAAAAACTTGACTTATTCAGTGTTCTTCGTGGGATGGGCACTCTGCAGCACATCCCAGGACTGCCATCACGAAAAATGGTCTCGGGACACTCATCAAAGACGGAATTGTCTAGAACCCATAGGGGCATGCTTTAGGAGAAATCCCAAACCTGTAGCATCCCCTCAAACAGTTCAGCGCAAGGGCAGAGTATTAGTTCCAGGCTCAAGGGACAGGGCATGATGTGTGTGTGTGCGCTCTGGGCCTCCTCAAAACAAGCCCGGCTCAGATTCAAATTGTCTTTATTTCTACAGCAACATTTGAAAATAGAGAGCAACTGCCTCACCCAACAAGTGGGGTAGCCCCTCCTACTGCGGGGGTGTGTGTGGAGGGGACAACAGAAGCTGAGGCAAGGAAGGCGTGGCAGGATGGCTAAACAGGCCGTACCCAGGGCGGGGGGCAGGCCATGCCTGGGCGGGGCTGGGTGGGAAGGACGGTGGGTGCATAAATCCGGGAAGCAACAGGGCCGGAGGTGTGGGAGTCCGGGCATCTGCAAGGTTGGGTAGAGCACATCCCTCCAAGACCAGGATAGCGAGGAGGTCGGGGAACCTTTTCGGGAGGCTCTGTTCCTAGAACTTGGAGCTTGAGAGATACCACCACTCGGAACGGGGATGATTTAAGGCCTGGGCGGTACCACTGGAGAAGGGAGAGGCAGGTGGTGGCCCGGACTACCGTGGACTGAAGGGAGGGCGACTGGGAGGATGACACGGCCAATAACTTATTTCTCTATATACAGAAGCAGCGGCCGGAGTTGAGGGGCAAAGATGCTGAGGGACAGCAAGTATTTAGTGTTCTTGGCTTTGCGGGCTGGGTAGGCAGGCCACCACTCCCACAGGCCCTGAACATAGGGAAGAGAGCCCCCTGCTGGAAGGAATAAATAAGGAGTGGAATTGGAGCGGCAGACCCGGCCTCCAGGGCCTGCCCGGCCGAGATGACAAGGGAAGAGGTTACCCTGAGATTGAACAGAAAAGATAGGGTCCTTGGGAGGGCAGGCAGGACAAGCAGCAGGCCCATGCGCAGGGCTGGGGTAAAGGGTCATGTCAGATGAAGGCTCTGGCGACTGGCTGCCCCTTCAGCTTTAGCCTACAAGGGAGCTTCTTCTGGAGAGGTCCATGGAGCTGGAGCTCAAGGTACGGCTGTCGGAAAGACCGGTGCCTCCAGGCTGTGGGCAGAATACAGAGGGCATGGAGCTCAGACTTCAGCTACTGGGAGTGAAGGGAAGGGGGAGGGTGGGAGACCACACGAGAGTAGAGGATGATGAAAAGGGCCTGACCCAAACCAAGTCCCTAGTGCGATCACAGCGGGTCAAAGACTGGCCAGAGTTCAAGTTTAGCTCACACCTAGGGCCTGCTTCAAGAGCTTCAAGCGGACCCTGGCTGACTACTTATCTGCCCCAGTGCAAGGGCTATGCTCCCTTCCCCGGCCTGCCCTAGTTGTTTCTACGGATCTCCTCCCTGCCCAAAGCCTGCCCGGAACCAGACAGGGCTATTGCTGGATGAAGTCACCAGAAAGCTGGGTGGGGACAGACGCAGACCGAGGGCCTTGAACTGTGGGATAGAGACCTGGGTTTAGGCTGCCTCATGCCAGGTACTCTCCTCTCTTACCTGAACTGGCTCTTCCACACTCTTGTTAAGGAAGTTGAGAGAGCTAGCCCTCTTCATCCTGAGGGAAAAGGAGGAAGAGATGTGCTCTCAGTGAAACGGTAAAGGGAAATCAGGGTGGGTCTTGGCAGGGAGGCAGAATAAAGCAGACGTGGTAGTGTTTCCTGAGAGGGATGGGAAGTCACTTGGGAGCCCACAGGATACAATCAGGGACAGAAACTCACCTAGAATTAGGGGGCTCCTGTGGGCCACCCCCCTGCAGCTTCCTCACCAGCATCTCACTGCTACGTCTCAGGGCATCCCTGAGCTTCCCAAAGGAGCCGCTGCGCCGCAAAGAGCCACCGCCATCCTGTGGGGGAAGAACTGTCTCTAGGTCCTACTTTCTTTGTAGTCTGACAAACTATCTTCAGCCCCCACACTCACCCCACTCCACTCAGCTGCAGGCCCCGACTCCTCCAGGTCAGACTCAGACCGAGGCCCAGCACCCCCAGACACATCTCGGCTGCCACGGCGGTCTCCTCGTCCACCACTCCCATCTTTTAGCAGCTCCACCACCTTGGTCTGGCTGGCAGGATCCAGGCCCTGAAACGGGACAGGAAGCATCAGGCCCTGACACGTGGGGCCTCAAAGGTCCCTATTTGCCCTCCTCCACCGTGGAGCCCCACCTGCTTGCGGCTGCGGCTGGCACAATCTTCCAGTGTGTGTGCAGCTTCCAGCTTGCCCTGGCGCCGGTACAAGGCGCCCAAGCTTCGAAGAGTGGTATTGACTGTGGGGCTGTGGACAGAGAACAGGAAAGTCTAAAAATCTTTATCCAACAACCAGCCTACATGAGACTCTGGGAACCAAACATCCAGAATCTGGCCTTTCCTATCACCCGACCCTGTGGTATACCCACTGGTCTCTCCCATCCTGAGAGAACCACTCTAGGGCTAGAAACCTGGGTAGGCCCTAGAGATCTCCTAGGACACTGCCACCAGGACCAGAAGCTGGGAGATCCAGCAGTGAGTGAACCAAGCTGTCTCAGTGCAGAAAGTCTTCTTGGGTTTGGGTCTTGAGGGATGATGAGCTAACAGAAGAGAGGGGTCTCAGAGGTGAAAGGAGGGTGAGACACTGGTTCCTTGGTACTCACTTCACCCTAACCCAAACCTATCAGCCCTCACCTGTCAACTTTACAGGCTTTGTACCAGCTGCCGTATTCCCCATAGGGGGCGCTGTCCCGGCGCTTATCCTGAGGGAAAGACCAGTCAGTTGGGAATGGGAGCAAGCGCTCAGCTCCATAAGTCTGTCCATCCAGCCCCATGCCCTCCCCATGTGCAAGCTATCCCCAGAGTGTTCCTTACCTTGCTCTCCTCTCGTTCCTCTGCATGCATCCAGATGGGCTTGTTCTCTCCTAGGAGGAAATAGGGACTGTAACCTGCCTGCCATATATATAGGTCTTTCCAATTAGGCTGGACAAGGGACTAATGTCTGGGGAAGAGGACAGGGGTATGTAGGAAGGACCAGGACCAGGATTAGGCTTTGTTGAACAAGAAGCAAACCCAAAACATCACTGACCCTCCTCTGTACCCAGATGGCCAGGCCACAGGTCTGTGTCAGATGGCTATAAACGAGGTGGGGTTGGGAGTGAGGTGGCAGCCCTTACACACCTTAGACCAGAGACTAGTGACACACTTGAATGAGGCCAGGCTGAGGGATGGGGGATCAGGAAATGGCTAGCCATAGGGGCCAGAGGCTGTTTCTGAGAAGGAAAGACACTTGGGCCAGCCCTCAAAGCAAACAGGAATTGTCACATAGACAAAGAAGGAGACTGAGTGTGGTGGTGCTTGCCTTTAATCCCAGCACTCGGGAGGCAGAGGCAGGTGGATCTCTGTGAGTTCAAAGCCAGCCTGGTCTACAGTAGTGAGTTCCAGGACAGCCAGAGCTACATACTGAGACCCTGTCTCAAAAAGGGGGGGTGGGGGTGGGGGGTGAGACTCAGCATGGAGTTTGCCAATCTGTCTGGCCAGGGCAATGAATTAGATGAGTGGGCTCCTGTGGGAACCATCCAGAGGTAAGGCTGGGCTTTCTTTTTTGCCAGACTCTAGGCAGGATGGTCTGCAAGGTCATTACTGTCCTGGGTGCCTCTGTTGAATGAACTGGAGGCACATGGCAGCCATGGACTCACCATTGACAGAGCCAAATTCCTTCTCATGAGCACGGGTAAGGATCTCCTTGTACAGGGTCTCTGCATCCTGGTACTTGCCCTGTTTCAGGTAGCAGGAGGCCTGGAGAGGAAAGACAGTGGGGTAAGCAGCACGCAGGGATCTTAGTTTCCTTCTCCTTCCTCCTAGACATCAGCCCTCCCTCCCTGCCTCCTTCCTTTCCAGCCTCCAGCCCAGCCTCAGAGCACCAGGTTGTTCTTGGTCTTCGCCACATTGGGGTCATCAGGCCCAAGGCGTGTGGCATAGATCTCCAGGGCACGCCGGTAGTAGTACTCCACTTCCTCAGCCTTGCCCTGGTTCTGGCACAGCAAGGCCAGGTTGCTGAGCTGCTTGGCCACATCTGGGTGAAACTTGCCCAGGACCTGGGAAGAGTCAGTGGCTGGCGTCAGAGCTGCTCAGACTGTTCTGTCTGGCCAGCAATCTTAAGCCCTGTCTGCTCCCACCTTCTCCCGGATCTCCAGTGCTCGCTTGCACAGTGGCTCAGCCTCTCTGTACTTGCCCCGCTTGCCATACAGAACAGCCAGGTTGTTCAGGGTTGCGGCCACCTGGGGAGGAGAATGGAGGGGAGGTGCCTTCACTCAGAAAGCGGAAACTCGGGGACTTGTGAGGGATGAAGGGCAATGCTCAATCCAATTCTTACTTACAGCTGGGTGGTCCTTGCCCAGGGTCTTCTCTCGGATAGCCAGGGCATCATTGAGCAGGTGGGCAGCATCCTTGTACTTATTCTGGTCCCTGGGAGCAGGCAGGACATTCAGGGATGTCTTCCAGCCTGAAGCCTGACCCCGGGGCCCGCAGTCCCCATAGGCACTCCTCCTGAGGTCACTGACGAGTGGACACGGTAGGAGTGCAACTCGGAGCATCAGAGGGAGGCCTGGACAGCCCTACCCCCCAAGAGCTGGAGGCGTTAGGCAGTTTATCACCATCACTAAGGACCCACCTCATACCCGGGCCCCTGGGCAACACTCAAGTGACCCCCAGTGCCTTGGCTCACTGTCACTTTCTGCCACAGAAACCCTGTCACCCATTATGAGTTCTGGGCCAATCTATGTTCCCACCCACTTTTCTTCCCTCAACCTTCCCTGTCTTTTCTAGGGTCTCATGTACCCTAGGCTTGCCTTGAACTAGCTGCGTAACCAATTCCTGATTGTCTTGTTTCTGCCTCCTAAGTACAGTGTGTACTACCACACCTGGCTTCCAACTCACGTTTCAAAGCCATTCTCAAGCCTGGGTGCTGAGAGAAGCTGTGTTGACCCCCAGTGACCCTAATGTTTTCATGTGTCACCTTGCTGTTCTTCATAGACAACCTTTTCTTCAGACTCTAATAGACAGGTTTACTTCCAGTTGGAGGCCAGCTCGACATATGTGGGCCCTTCTTTCTCTCCTGCTTAACTGCCCCTTGAGACATCCATCTGGAAGGATGCAGGTGTGCCCACACAGCCAGAGGGCCCTTACCGATAAACCAATGCCAGGATGTTCAGCATAGTGGCCACGTCAGGGTGGTCATGGCCTGAGGTCTTCTCCAAATCCTCCAGTGCCTGCTTGCAGAGGGGCACGGCCACCTCATAGCGGCCTTGTGAAGCATACTGTATTACCAGATTGTGGAGGGTTCGGAGTCGTGCTGGTATTTCATAGCCCCCATGTTGTGCAGCTACATCCCCTCCTCCAGGGCTGGGAGCTACAGGGCCAAGGACAAGAAGTTAGACATACCTTCTCCTTTCTGAGCTAGGCTGGCATATGTCAGCCTAGCCTTTTGCCCATGTGTTCCTGGGCAAATCACCAGTCTGCCTCAGCTTCTGCACATACAGAGTAGGTTTAGTTATTGCACAGGAAACGAGTCCCAGCCCTTCATCTCGTCTGCACTGTGAGTGAGGCAGCAAGGTCCTGCATGAGCTTCTCTGACAGTCTCAGGATGCTCAGAAAGAGGCTAAGAGTGGAGCCAGTTCAGATCCTCCAGACCTGCTAAGCATGCCGCCACCTGCTCCCCTCAGAGCTCAGGTGTATCTAAGATGCAACAGGGAAGACTTGCCTTTTAAGCCCTAATATGCTGGGATAATGGGATTGGAAATGAGGCAAAAAAAGAACATGGATACCACTAATACTCCATTTCCTGTGTCCTTTAGGACTTACACAACTCTTCTTTCCCTTAACCCAGAGCTATCTGCCCTTCTGTACCTGGGCTCTGCTCATCCTCATTGGGAAACAGGTCATCCAGGGAGTCTTTGGGAACATCACCCTTCTCCTCCTGGAAAGGAAGGCAGGAAAGAGTGTCCGAGAAGGTGGCATAGGTGTCAGTGGGCCTGTGGGAACTGGATGTTGGCCAGCTGGGCTCACATTGGGGGAAGCATCTTCATCCAGCTTGCGGATCTGGCTCATGAACAGCAGGTGCTGTTTCTCTTCCTCCAGCTGAGCCACCGCCTGTTCACTGCGCTGAAGCTTCTGCTGCGTCCCCGCCAGCTCCTCACGCAACCACTGGTTCTCTTGTACCAGGCGCCGCACCTGAGCCCGCAGCTTCTGCTTCTCTGACTCCACAGCCCCCAGATGGCTTGACAGCGCCAGGATCACCTGTGCAGCCAGCCAGATGAGGGTCAGAGCCCTGGCCATCCCTTAGCCTGTAATCACAAAACGCCTGGCCCTGGCTGAGGGTAGCTGTTAGGCATTAGACCTGAGTTCTCCCCAACCCAGAGTCACAGACTTCAGTCTAGAGGTCCAACCCAAGAGGAGGTCTGGTAGTTTTGATACCAAGGTCCTTGTGGGGCTCTGAGCTCCCAGACCCTTCCCTTGTTTCCCTTCAGTTATCCACTCCACCCACTGCTTCCTGCCTGGGCCTAGTGCTTGCTCAAAGAACCCTGCTAGGTGGCTGAAAGGCCACAGGAAGACTTCATCCCGACTTCTGTTGAGCATCCCACAGCACTCTGCCTGCTGCAGTGGAGGGAAGCAGCACGTGTCCAAAGTCCCCAGAGTCTGGAGAACCAACCACAGGGACAGGTAAGGGGACCCACTGGTCCTCAGCCTCCACACCCAGCTCTTTCAGCATCCGACGCCCTTCTTGATTCTCCAGGCCCTGTCTACCATGGGGCCTTGGCAGAGGCTATATATTCTTCTCTATGCTCTGAGGGCCAGAATCATTGCCTCTTTTCAGGCATGCTTGGCCCTCCGCTCCGCCTCCATTGCTGGTACCTGGTATGCCATTCTGTCCCCAATCTGCATACTAGTGAGAGTGGAGCCCTGAGCCCTTCTGTAGCTGACAGCCGAGCGGCTGAAGAGATGACACCACCTTTCCAGAGGGGCAGTCCAGGACCCTGTATTTTTAATTTGTTTGCAAACACTTTAAAATTTAATTTTGTTTTTCTTTCAAGACAGGTTTTCTTTGTGCAGCTCTTGCTGTCCTGGAACTCTCTGTAGACCAGGCTGGCCTCAAACTCGGAAATCCACCTGTCTCTACCTTCTGAGTGGGATTAAAGGTGTGTGTCATTTTAGGTACAGGTGTTTTCATAACCATTAGCTTAAAAAAAGTCCCTATGGCACATGCTTTTTATTTTTATTTTTTCTTTTTGTTTTTTGTTTTTTTGGAGCTGAGGATCGAACCCAGGGCCTTGTGCTTGCTAGGCGAGCACTCTACTACTGAGCTAAATCCCCAATGGCACATGCTTTTTATCCCAGCACTCAGGAGGCAGAGGCAGGTGGATCCCTGTGCATTCAAGGCAGCCTGGTATACACAGTGAGTTCCAGGACAGCCAGAGCTATGTAGAGAGACCATGTCTCAAACAAAACAAAACAAAATAAACAAACAAAATAGTCCCTAACCAACCAGGAAGTATATACAACAGACAGCATGATCACTATTTTAAAGACAAGGAAACCAAGACAATACAAGCTACCCAAGATTTCTGAAGCCAGGCAGTGGCTTGGCCAAGAACCAATGAGAACAAAACCCTTTCCCGCAGACTGTAACCCCTTCCCTGTCCAACAGTCCACTTTATGGGGCCAAAGCAGAACTCTGAAATGATCCAGGTTCGGTCATCCCCGAACTTAAAGCCAAAACTTCCAGTTGTACCGCGTCTTTCCTCTCTTTATCCCAGGTCCTGCCGAGCCTCCTACCAGAGTATCTAGAACTGGTGTCCTCACAGCTACCCCTCTAATTCAAACTTCCATCTCTCATCTGAAACCCAGCAGTGGCTTCCTAATCATCACTTGTTCCAAGTCCATCCTTGACCTACTAATGTTAACTCTCCATAGTTCACAGAGTTTTCAAAACCTAAGGCACACTATGTACCCTCCAGAGGCTTCCTGATATCCCGTACATACGCTGGCTTCTGTTCCCTACAGGCCTCTCCTGTCCCTCTCTCTCACTCCAGAAGTTCTGGTCAGACAGTCTCCTCTCACTTCGAGCACTTCTCCCTTGAGCTCTTTACCCATGTGGTGTTCTCCCCACTTGCCTCTTCTGGTCCAGCTCCTCCTTCAGGTCTTGAGTTAATGTCATCTTTGAGAAGTCTTGCCTGACCAATAGACAAGACCCCCTACTATAAACTATCATATGATCTTGTCTTTGGATCACTGATCACAATTTGTTTCAAGCAATTGAGAGAGAGAGAGAGATGTGTGCGCGCGCACGCACACACACACACACACACACACACATACACACACACGGAGGACGTGCACTTCTCTTCTTCTATTGCACTGTGGGGGAAAATCTTAATTTTATTTGGAGGGGGTAATAAGATGAGACAGGGTCTCACTATGTGACCCAAACTGGCCTGGAACTTGAAATCCTCCTGCCTCTGCTGCTCAAGTGCTGGGATTACAGACACCACACCCAGTGAGGACAAGGATCTTGTCTGCCTTGTTGAATTCTGCATCCGTGGCATTGGCATTACCAGACTGCCTGGCACACACCAACCAAGTGATAAACTACAGAACTTAACGAATTAAGGCAAGACTGAACTGTGAAGGGAGGTTAGTGAAGCATTTCTGTTCTCCTCTGCCATCTAGTCTGTTAGGTAGAATGAGGCCTGGCTGGCATAGCTTTGTGTGGAGGTAGGGGTGCCCACCCGGGCAGGGCTGGCATCTCCAAAGTCTATTCATTTAACATTACTTATTGTCCTAACATAAGACTCCAAGAGACAAGTGTTTCCTCCCTGACAGCGTTCCTACATTACCAGGACCCTGCCAGTAATCTTCCACCTCAGCCTCAACACTGACCTACCTGAGCCTCCCCAAGCCCCAGCTCGATGGCCTCCAGGGAGCGGCGCAGGAGGAGGCACCGCTCCTGCGAGCCTGGCTCGGCCTCGGTTGCCTCATGAGAAGCCAGGGGAGCCAGCAGGGCACGATGCTCTCCGCGCAGGGTCTCTAAACCCTGGATTACAGCCTTGGTGCCCAGCACGATCTCGTCCTGGCTCAGCTTCTCCTCCCGCGGAAGCACCATCGTAGCCATGGTCCTGCCGTCTGTGGAGGCGAGGGGCGGGCAGGCGGGCGCCCGGCCAAGGGCCACACCACCGTCCACCCCAGGTTAGGTAAACACCGGGAGGTCCCCGGACGCCTAGGTCCTCAAAGGTGCCCAAGATCCCCCAGCCCGCAGCCCGCAGCGTGCCAGCACTCGGCCTACAGGGGGCGCGCCAGGCTCGCCTCGCCTAGGGAGACGCAATGCGGTGTGGCTAGTGAGGCTGGACTCCTAGTCTGCCCTAGACCCCCGGCTCAGGCAGGCGTACGCAGCCCGGCCGCCGGGCTTTCCCAACTCATCTAGTCCAGACACAGAGCCCTGGGGCCCTGTAACGGGGGTCGTAGGCGTCCCCTGGCCGGAGAGCACTGCCCCTCCCGGCGACGGGGTCTCAGCCCGGCCCGCAGCCCCCTCCCCAGGGCGAGCCGGATCGCGGAGCCCCTCCCCCGGGCAGGCTGGGCCCCGAGACTCCCCTTCCACCGCCCCTGGGAAGCGGCGGTCTTGGGTTTCGGGACGGGTCTCTGCAGGCCGCGCCCACAGCGCCCCCTCCCACAGGCCAAACGCCCGCAGACCTCCCTAGCCAAGGGCCAGCTCCCAACCCCGGCCCAGGACCGCGCCCCCTCCCCGCAGGCCGCTCGGGTCCTCCCCCGGGCCGCGCCCACGACGACTCCTCCTCTCGGCCGACCTGCAGCCGCTCCTCACGGTCGGGCCCGGCTCGCTCTCCCAGCCAAACCGGCCCGCGCCAACCTGCACCTTCCGCTGGGGTCTGGCTCCGGCTCCGGCTCCGGCCCGGCTTCACCCGGATCCGCGACCGTGAGCTTGTCCAGCTGCCTCCATCCCGCCGGCCTTCCCAGCAGTCCCCGCGCCGCCTTAAAGGTGAAGCCGCTACCTCGGCGGCGTCGGAGGGGGCGAAACTCGCTCCGGCGGGCCAGTTCTCTGCCTTAAAGGGGCCCCGCGGGCCAGGCCTGCTCGGGGTGGGGCCAACCCTGAAGGGACGCAGAAGGGGCGTGGCTGGGCTCGCCCCCTGGGGCCAGAGCTTCCTGGTCTGTGAAACACCCCGGGGCCCAGTGTCTGGACCAGGGATGGTTGAGGAGCAAGGAAAAGGCCCAAAACCTGGGAGTCTGGAGCGAGGCCGTCCACGCTTATTGAGGGCTCACTATTGTCAAGTGTTGTGGTTGATGTCTTAAGTGCATTAACTTAACGCTCTCAGAGGCCTGTCGGCTGGGTACTACCCGCATCTGACTCCCCTCCCTAGGCTTGTTTGTTTCTAGAGACGCCCTTCTCCTGGCTTCGGAGTTGTCTGTGTCTCTGCAGAGAATTCTCAGCATTCGAGGGTTAGTTGTGAGGGAACGGAAGGGGGCTTCTGGTTAAAAGGGAGAAAGAGTAGGCTGAGAGCCGTGGAGAGAAGACCCGTGCCCCTGAGGGGAACATCTGAGCACAATCTGCTGACCAGATAATGAAGTCAGAGGAGTTGTCTTTGGTTGTTGGTGGTGTCACTGGGGGCCTCAGATCAGATTCACCAACTCGGAAGGAAAGACCTCTGTGCCGGCTGGTTTTATGTCAACTTGACACAAGCTAGGGGCATCAGAGACGGGAGCCTCACTGAGAAAAGGCCTCGGGAAGATCAGGCCTCGGGCAACCCGCAGAGCACTTTCTTAGTGATGGCTGTGGAAGGGCCACGCCCATTGTAGGTGGGGCCGGAAAGCAGGCTGAGCAAGCCAGTGAGCAGCTCCCCTCCAGGGCCTCTGCATCAGCTCCTGCCTCCAGGTTCTGTCCAGTTTGAGTTCCTGTCCTGACTCCCTTCACTGATGAACAGTTAGCCAAACAAACACCCACCCCCCCCAAGTGCTTTTGGTCAGGTGCTTCATCACAGCGAGAGTGACCTGACTTAGGAAACCTCCTTGGTGCTTAGCGCACCAGATTCTACAGTAACTCCTTTGATCTCTCTGCAGCACACCCACTGGCATTGTCTGCAGCATCACGTTTGCTAACATTTTTCTTGTCGGTCTGCCTTCTAGAATGCAGGTCGTCACCTGCTGGTCAGGACCTGAAGTAGCTCAAGACAGAGAACACAGCAGCCCTTGGTGGATTCTAGTTTATAAAGAGTGGTGGTGTGTGGGGGGTTTGGGGGAATTGCTGGAAAGATGGCCTGGTGGTTAAGAGCACTTACTTCTTTGCTCAGGACCTAAATTCCATTCCCAGTACCCATGTGTTGGCTCACAACCATCTTTAATTCCATTAACATGGCATTTGGTGCAACCTTCTGATTTCTGCAAGGCACCAAGCACCCATGTGGCAGACATACATACTTAGGTGAAACACTCATTCACATATAAATAAATCTGGGAGGAAAGAAAAGGGGCCAGAGGAATCCACTCGCCCTTTGCCAGTCCTTACAAACTTAGCTTTGATTTGATTCTCTGTAACAATGAACCAACACCAAGACCCTCACTCAACTTCCTGGTTGATAACTCTAGGAGATGATGGCAAGTTGCCACACAGTGAGAACTGGAATAGGCATCCTAGGGACCTGGGGTTTATCTGATGAGTAGGAATGAACTCAGGGAAAAAGGTTCAGCACTTGGTGCCATCTTTTACATAGAGATTGCCCAGTACTTTTAGCTTGAGTACAAGGGAGGTCACTCTTTTCTCCCGAGACACTTGGAATATTAGAAAGGTCCCTCACTTCACCCTCAAGACAGGGTCTCATGTAGTTCAGGCTGGCCTCAAATTGGCTATGTAGCTAAGGGTAACCATCTGCCATCATCTCCTATGTGCTGAAATTACTACCATGCCCAGTTTTATGGCTTGCTGGAGATCAAACCCAAGGCTTCATTCATGCCAGGCAAGAACTCTACAGACCGAGCTACAGCTACAGCTTAAAGGCTTCTTTTTGCCAGGTTGATGGTGGTGGTGGTGGTGGTGGTGGTGGTGGTGGTGGTGGTGGTGACCTTTAATCCCAGCACACGGGAGGCAGAGGCAGGTGGATCACTGTGAGTTCAAGGCCAGCCTGATCTACAGAGCTAGTCCAGGACAGGCTCCAGAACTACAGAGAAACCCTGTCTCGAAAAACAAACAAACAAGGGTACTTTTTACTTAAATAACCCCAGGTGCCTTCTTTATGTACTCAAAGCTCCTGTCTCCAGCAAGAACTCTGCTTCCTTTGCCAATGGAGATCCTCAGAGACAAGGAATGTGCCCCACTGTCTTTGCTTTATCTGGCCTAGCCCCACATCTTTCAAAAGTGCTATTACAGTTTTCTGGCCCTTCTCTCCTCTGTCAACCCAGATGCTGCTGAGAACATGGTGGCAGCCCAGGGCCCAATGATTCAGAATGAGTGAACCGGATAGTCACCAAGTGATTGGGGCTAGTGATGTGTGCACCTGTACCGCGTCAGTGGTAGCACCTGCCTAGCATATATGAAGCCCTGGGTTCAATACCCAGTGTTGCAAATAAACAAAAATACAATCTTTCCACCTGTGAAGCCCAAGATCAGCCTAACTTTGGCAGCTACCAGTAGAGCTTATGGTCTGATAAGACACCTATCAGTGATTGTTACTGCATTTCAAAATGTATCTTGACAGTAGTGATAGTGCACACCTTTAATCCCAGCATGAGACTAGAATCTGTGAGTTCAAGGACAGCCTGGTCTATTGAGCAGAAATCTCTTTTTGTTTGTTTTTCACAACAGGGTTTCTCTGTGGAGCCCTGGCTACCAGAGTGGCCTTGAACTCAGAGCTCTGTCTGCCTCTGCCTCCTGAGTGTTGGGACTGAAGGCATGCACTGCCGCCACCACCGCCTGGCAAAGGGACCATCTTTGTACCCTATTCTCTGGTAGCTAAGGCTCCCAGTGTCCAGCCCTTCCCTCTTGCTTCTCTGGTCCAAATAGTTTGTCACTGAGACTGTGGGAGGAAACAGGGAAGCCAAGTGGAATGCCGTTGCAGTGCGGTGGCACAAGCATGCACACCCCCAATTCAGCTGAGGCAGAATCCCCAGAAGTAGAAACACCTGCTGTCTCCTCTCCACACTCTCTATGCCTCTGTAGGCCCCTGAACCGCACGAAACACCCCCAAGTGAAAGCAACCAACCAATACCTCTGTCCCTTCCCTTCTGCTCTCTACCTAACAAAGGGGCTCATTCCTTTTTATCACCACTGGAAACCAGGAGCAGTGCTCACTCTTGCTTTGTGGCTTTTGCCGGTTCTAGCAGAGACTGGTTTCTTCTGTAAGCAAGCTGGCTTTGTCCCCGTGCTGGGGAAAGAGGGCTGGATCTTTCTCTTGCTTTCAGTGCTTGGCCTTGTCTGTGTTCATGTGTTCAACCTTTCCAGCCACGTGTCTTTGTTATCTGGTCACTGCGGACTACAGTGTTCCCTGAGGGGAGGGACTTTTACTCTGTCCTGCTCTGCCCTGGGCTCCTCCACTTCCAGCTGCTGATTTCCTGCCAAAAAGGAATGAATTGGTGTGGAGAGGTGATCCATCTCCGGCTGTTTCTGTGACACTCAACAGCCCACCCACCCATCCCCAAGCCTTTGGAAGTTGTTCTTGCTACTTACAATTTTAAATTTTATTTTAGCTGGGCAGTGGTGGCTCACCCCTTTAATCCCAGCACTTGGGAGGCAGAGGCAGGTGGATCTCTGTGAGTTTGAGGCCAGCCTGGTCTAAATAATGAGTTCCAGGAAAGGCCCAAAGCTACACCGAGAAACCCTGTCTCAAAAAACAAAACAAAATTTAATTTTAATGTATGGGTGTTTTGCCTGTATGTATATCTGAGCACTATGCATGGAGCACCCAAGGAAGTCAGGAGAGGGTGTTGGGTCCTCTGGAACTGGAGTTACAGACAGTGGTGAGCTGCTGTGTTAGTACTGGGAATCGAACCTGGGTTCTTTGGAAGAGCAGCAAGTACACTCTAGCCCAACCTTTTTTTTTTTTTTTTTTTTTTTGAGACAGGTTTTTTTTTGTGGTAGTTGAATGTAATTGGCCTCCATAAGCTCATAGGGAGTAGCACTATTAGAAGGTGTGGCCTTGTTGGAGGCAATATGTCACTGTAGGGGAGGGCTTTGAGGTCTCCTATGCTCAAGATATCTCTCAGTGTTACAGTCCATTTTCTTTTGCCTGCAAGATATAGGACTCTGTTCTACTTCTCTAGCACTATGTGTGTCTGCACGCTGCCATGGTTCCTGCCATGATAATGGACTGAACCTCTGAAACTGTAAGCAAGCCACCCCAATTAAATGTTTTCCTTGTAAGAGTTGCCATGGTCCTGGTGTCTCTTCACAGCAGTAGAAACCCTAACTAAGACAGAAGTTGGCACCAGGGACTGGGGTATTGTTGTGATGGGCCAGACCATGCTTTTGTTTGGAAATATGGACTTTGGTACTTTGGTTAGGAAAGCAGTGGACTGGTATCAGCACTGCTTACTGGACCAGACTGGTAGGGGCATGGAAGACAGTGGTGCTAAGAGTTGTTTGAATTGCAGGGGCTCATTTGAGAGGTTTCAGAGGAGAAGAATTTTAGTATGTGGACTAGAGATTATTCTTGTGATATTTTGGTGAAGAAAATGGCTGCCTTTTGCCCTTGTCTGAAGAGTCTGCCTGATAGGAAGTCACAACATGCCCACACGGTTGGGCTTGCCCAACGGACCACCTAGTTACTTCCGGTTCAAAATAGCCATTTGCAGGTCAAAACATCTCGTGTGACTAGGACTCCGTGGCTTTGCACCGCTGTGTAAAGCGGGTGCAGGACATGTAATCTACGTGCATGCTTGGAGTAGCCACATGCGGTCCTGTACGCATGCGCAGCCCACTCTTTAAAAAGCCGGCGCCATTTTGCACAGGTCTCTTCTCTCCTCTTCTCCTCTCTTCCTTTTTTCTTGACCACATGGCCTGTCACGTCTCTTTCCTACCCTATATTAATAAACAGCTCTTCTGTGGTCTTGTCGTGTTCGGGATGTTTTCTTGCAGGGTAAGAGCACCAAAATAACTAACACTACCTGAGGCTAAAGTGAAGAGTTTTGAATTAATTCCATTGGCAGAGGAAATTTCAAAACAGCCTAGTATAGACTCTGATGTGTGGTTATTAGTGGTAACTCTAATGAAGATTTGTAATGAAAAGGAGCAAGCTGAGCAGGGTAAATTACAAACTATAAATTTTGAAGAGAAAAACAGCACCAGGAAGTGAAATGGAGCTAAATCCTGTGTTCAACGAGATAAACAGATTAAGAATGGAATAAGGGGAGTGGTGACTTCAGGGAAAGATCCCACGCAGCTAAGTTTCCAACTTTTGAAAAAGAACTAAAGAAAAGCTTAGAGCTGGTGTGGTGGCGCACACCTTTAATCCCAGCACTCAGAAGGCAGAGGCTGACGTACCTCTGAGTTTTGTTGTACCTGTGTCACAAGACCCCCCAAGCAAGACCACCACAGAGCCGATATCCGATGCAAAGCACAAAGGGATTTCTTGATAACAAGCAAACCCAGCTTGGTTCATGTCCAACACTGACACAGCAGGTAGAGGAGGACGGCCCTGAGCTCCCAGAATGAGGGGTTTTTAAAGGGAAAAACCACAAGCAGGGTGGTACAAGCCTTGGCGTCATATGATTGGGTGAGGGTGTGTAGCCTTTGAATTTACTGGTTGGGGGTTACAGTTATCATTTTTGGGGCAGACCTGGACAAGTCCCAGGCTTTGTCCTTGAGCTGCCATGGAGGCTGGCTGACCTAGCTTGTTCACATTGACCCATGCATGTAGCTCTAAGTTGGTGAGGGGTCCCAGACAGTAAACAACTGGCTGAACCTTGAGCGGTCAGAGTACGTTCAGAAAGGGAGCTACTGCAAGGACTATGTCTTTTGCTCATGGCCCTCCCACAAACTGCTTGCTCAAGTCTCATGAAACTGAAATTGAGGCCTGATCTCTGAGAGAAGACTGACAGACTGCTATGGTGTCTGCTTGGTCCTTTCAGTTTGAGGCTAGCCTGGTCTACAGAGCAAGTTTCAGGACAGCCAAGCTTAGGCCGTGAAGGACAGAAAGCTGGTGAAGATGTAATTGAATGAGGGACCATGTTCCAGCCCCAGCACACATCTGATCTTCTAGCTGTAGAGTTAAGGATAGAAGAAATTGGCTGTGGAATTTGCCCCCAAGACTAAGGAAAGCCGCTGAGGCCAGGCCCAGGCTTGTGTTGGGGGTGTCCCTGATGGAGGCCTAGCGGGGCCATTGTGTGAAGCTGTGAAGGAGAAACCTGGATTGCCTTGAAGACCCCAAGATGCCAGAGTTGTGAGGATACCTGCTGAGGAGAGCTGCTAACAGGGAGTGGAACCAGCCCAAGAGAGAGAAGTGTGTTGTAGTCAACAGAGCGGAAAGGAATTGGAGATCTGAGGAGCGATTTGACATCAGACGTGGAAATACAGAGTTCGGAGTTTGCCCGGCTGTTTTTCTTATCATGCTCTGGTCCAGTATTTCCTCGCTATGCCTGTGGAGCCTAGGATAGCTTGGTCACACTGCTGCCATGACAGGCTTAATAAAAAATAGCTAAAAATTGGGTTTGAGTTTAGGTTTTTCCCTTAGATGCTGGTGCGTCGCTGGGTGGTGTCAGCTTATGGCTTTTCCTGGATTTGGGTGCTGGAGAGTACCTGACATTCCAAACATTCCAACTGTTAGGTAAGATTAGATAAGATTGACAGATGTCTCTGAGCCCAGCACAAACCTATTCCCCTTTCACCAAGACATCCCTAGACAAATGTCAGCCAATCAGGGTTCTGAACCCTGGAAATCTCCTCACCCCTAACCTCTACTATGATTAAAAACAAAAACAAAAACAAAAACAAAAATGAAAAACCTACCCCACCCATGCTTGGCACTCTCCAATTGATCATACCGCTGCATCAGACACACGGAGGGTCCAAGCTGGAGCTTGAATAAAGGCTCTTTAATTTGGATACGGAGTTGGTCTCCTTGGCAGTCTTTGGGGGTCCCCACAAGCTGGGCATAACAATGTCTCCTTCCCTATGTTTTGGAATAGTAATGTATATCCTGTGTCATTATGTGTTGGATGTATGGGATCTGTTTATTTTGATTTTATAGGGGATTACAGGTAAGAGATGGCATGAATCTCAGGAGAGACTTTGAACTTTGGACTTTAAAACATTGTTGAGACTGTGGTAGACTATGAGGAGTTTTGAAGTTGGACTAAATGTATTTTGCATTAGATATTGTTACAAGCTTATGGGGGCCAGGGAGTGGAATGTGATAGTTTGGATGTAATTGGCCTCCTTAAACTCATAGGGAGTAGCACTATTAGGAAGTGCGGCTTTGTTGAGTAGGTATGGCTTTATTGGAGGAAGTGTGTCACTGTGGGGCGGGCTTTGAGTTCCCCTATACTCAAGATACTGCCCAGTGTCACCCATTTCCTGTTGTCTGCAAGATGTAGGATTCTCAGCTACTTCTCCAGCACCAGGTCTGTCTGTATGCCACCATGCTCCCCACCATGATGATAATAGACTGAATGAACCTCTGAAATTGTAAGTGAGCCACCCCAGTTACATGTTTTCCTTATAAGAGTTGCTGTGGCCATGGTGTCTCTTCACAGCAATAGAAATGTGACAGTTTCTATGTCCCAGGCTGTCCTGGAACTGGCTCTGTAGACTAGACTGGTCTCAAACTCACCAAGATTCACCTGTCTCTGTCTCCCAGGTGCTGGGATTAAAGGTGTGTGCCAGCACTGTCCAGTAGCCCCAGCTATTTTTAATATTATTTTTTCTCTCTGCAAATCACTCTACTGCTCATTTTCCATACCACTGAAGTGTGTTTTCTCATATTCTTCTTAGTTCTCTGGCAACTTTCTTCTTTTCCTGAAGTAGTTGGGTGTAGGAAGACTTTTCTTACCTGCCTGCAAGTTCCAAGATAACTGACACAGAGACTTAATATTAATTTTAAAAATTATAAAAGGTTGGTTGATAGCTTAGGCTTATTACTAGCTAGCTCTTACAACTTAAATTAACCCATTTATATTAATCTACATTCTGCCACGTGGCATTACCGTTCTCTCATCTTGCACCTCCTGATTCCTGGCTGGCTGGCGACTCCTCTGACTCTGCTCTTGCCAGTGTTCTCCTATTCTGGCTTTCCTGCCCAGTCAGCTCTTTATTAATCAATGAGATAATACACAATGTACAAAGACTGTCCACAGCAGTTGGGGCACTTTCTCTGAGGATCTAATACCACTTGAAACTTCTGTTGATTCACCCATGAGTGCTCAAGACTGGCAACCCTTTAAAGAAAGTGTCTCCTTTCTTATGGACATTTCTTTTTCTTTTCTTTTTGGTTTTTTTGAGACAGGGTTTCTCTGTGTAGCTTTGTGCCTTTCTTGGAACTCACTTGGTAGCCCAGGCTGGCCTCGAACTCACAAGATCCGCCTAGCTCTGCCTCTCGAGTGTTGGGATTAAAGGGGTGTGCCAGCACCGCCTGGCTCTTATGGACATCTCTAATTGTCAGCTTTTTCTACAACAGAGTCAGGTTCAAGTCCACCCAGAGCTCTCAGGAGAGGCCTCTGGTTCCTCTCCTGGCAGCCACATAGCTAAGGAGGCTGAAGAGATGGTTCGGCAGCGAAGAAAACTCGCAGCTCTTCCAGAGGACCCAGGTTTGGTTCCCAGCACCTACAAGGCAGGTCACAACTGTCTGTAATTTCAGTTCCAGAGAATCCAGCATCCTTTTCTGGCCTCTGAGCACACTGCACACACATGGTACACAGACATACATGCAGGCAGATTACCCATATACATGAATATCAGAGTAAGAACACAGGGTCAGACTTCACTAAAGTCAAAGTCATATTTCTGCTAGTTGTGTGACATTTTAGGATGCTCTGTTGTTTGCACCCAGTTCTTCATTTGAGGAATGACTCACCTAACACCTGCCTTGTTGGGTAGTTGAGAGCTCTGAGTGGAGCAGCAGTGAGCTTCATGGTAAGACTGTGACGGAACAGTCACCGGTCCTCATATTTATTGTCATCCACACAGACAAGTTTATGATTTGACAGACCTTGTGCTAGGAAGTGGGGGGCAGTGAGAAAAATGTAAAACAGGACAGTCCCTGTTTACAGTGTTGTTGGAGAGAAAGCACAGGGAATGGAGACTGGCAGGCAGCAATAGGAAGGTGAGCCCAGGCAGAAGCAAGTGCTGAGGTGTTTGGGTCCTCAGCTCTCCAACATGCCGAGGAAGAGATGCCCAGATGGCCGGAGTCCCGGCTCAAGTCAGAAGCCATGTCTGATCATCTCGTTCTCAGGCCTTCTGGAGAGATCCTACGTCTCCTCTCCTTCAGCCCTACTGACACTCCCTCCCTTCCCTCCTCTCCCTTCCCCTCCCTTCTTCCCTCACTACCTCCTGTTCTGACAGTCTCACTGTGAATTCTGGACTGACTTTGCACTTGTGATCTTTCCCACCTTGAGTAGGGACAATTCCAGGTGCGTACTACTTCCCTGGGCATCAGCCTGCTTTTCTAACTACCTACCCTGCTTATTCTGCCTCAAAGCTGTTCTCCACCCTCCCCTCAATCCATCCTCAGTACATCATTTCTTCTCTGTTCTCCACCCTCCCCTCAATCCATCCTCAGTACATCATTTCTTTTCTGTTCTCCACCCTCCCCTCAATCCATCCTCAGTACATCATTTCTTTTCTGTTCTCCACCCTCCCCTCAATCCATCCTCAGTACATCATTTCTTTTCTGTTCTCTCAGACAAGGTTTTTGTTTTTGTTTGTTTGTTTGTTTTCCAGTTTCTCTGTATAGTCCTGGCTGTCATGGAACTCACTGTATAGACCAGGCTGGCCTCAAATTTAAGAGATCTGCTTGCCTCTCCTTCCTGAGTGCTGGAATTAAAGGTGTGTGCCACCATACCTTGCTACAGACAGGGTCTTAACTATGTAGACCAGGCTATCCTCAAACTCACAGAGATTACCAATGTCTGTCCCCCTAGTGTATGGATTAAAGGCATGTACCACTATGCTTGGCTGTTGTTTCTTCTTCTCTTCCTCTTCTTCTTTTTGGTTTTTTGAGACAGGGTTTCTCTGTGTAGCCCTGGCTGTCCTAGAACTCATTCTGTAGACCAGGCCAGCCTCAAACTGACAGAGATCCAACTGCTTCTGCCTACCAAATGCTTGGATTAAAGATGTGAATCATCATGGTCCTGCCGCCCCACATCAGGCCACATATATCCACATAAGGCCCGAGAAAGCTTAAAAAAAAAGTTCAGAACATGAAGTCAAACACAGCTTCACGATGACCACGGTCTGAGGGGTAGGCTAGGCGGTGTATAGAGATGCCCTATCAGTTGCTGCCTGTGGGTTGGAGCCAGCTGCCAGTGCCATGTATCAGCACCATGTGCTAAGCTGAGCCATGTGGTGGCTGACACAGCAGTTTAAGATTTGTCTCACGTGGTCAGAGAACGCAACAGGTGCTCAGTAAAGCCAGGTCCAGACAGAGAAAAATCTAAAACCAATTATAGCATGTTTTTAAAGATGTGCGTAGGCTTAGAAAAGAAAATGGACAATCATGGAAAAAAATAGCTTATAAATAATAAGAGAGAAAAGAAAAGAAGGAAAAAAATAAGACAAAGTCTTTAAAGATAGAATAAAATAATATAAAATGGGTAAACCATGTAAAGATAGAAAATACAAAAAGAGTCTGGATCCTATGTAGTGTCTTGTTGACTTTAAAATTTTTGATTGATGATGAGCAAATGAAAGCTGCTAAGAAATGTGGGATTATAAGAGAAACTGCTGAATTAAACCAGCCTAGATACTTTAGGAATGCCTTAACTTTAAAACAGAATTCAAGAAATGTATTGTGTTAGGAAAGAGGCTGTGCTTTTGTTTCCACAGAAAATGAAAGGCTGTGGATTCATTCAAAGTTAAAGAGAATCAGGTATGATCAGGAGAAACCTCCTGAAATCTTGACTACAGATATAAAGAAATAAACCTAGGGAAGCTACAAGACAGAGCAAGGGGACCAGACACCAATGAAAACGGGTGGCCCAGGTGACCCAGCCTCTCAGAGAGCCTCTGTTGCAGTTTCCTCTGAGTTCTGCATCCAGAACAGCTTCAAGGCTGCTGGCTGAGAAGATCCAACCTCACAGACTACTCCAGCCAAGACGTCAGATAAGCCTTGTAGTTTTCTATCACACAGAGACTGGACAACACATGATACAGCAAGCTCTCCCAGGACTTGACCATTGTCCCAGTTTTCTCAGGGTCCCCTAAAGATGCCAGTGTCTGCAGACAACAGGACGCAGTCTAGAGAACACAAAGCCTACAGTCTCAGGAGATGGGGTGGGTGGTTTTTAATCATTTGGTGGGTTATGGATGTTTGTTTAGGGGGGCTAGTTATAAGTTGTTATTGGTCATAGTCAGGAAAAAAACTAATCAAAGGAGATTAGATTCAGGGATGTCATTCTGAAAAGAAAAAGCGGGGTATAGAAATGAAGATAAAAGGGTAGATTATTGAATCTACTTTTATTTATTTATTTATTTTAAATTAATTTATTTATTCATTTATTCGTTTTTGTTTGTTTGATTATTCATTTATTTATTTATTTATTTATTTATTTATTTATTTATTTATTTATTTATTTAATGTATACAGTGTTCTGTCCGCATGTATCCCTGCAGGCCAGAAGAGGGCACCAGATTTCATTACAGATGGTTGTGAGCCACCATGTGGTTGCTGGGAATTGAACTCAGGACCTTTGGAAGAGCAAGCAGTGCTTTTAACCTTTGAGCCATCTCTCCAGCCCTGAATCTACTTTTTTTTTTTTTTTTTGGTTTTTCGAGACAGGGTTTCTCTCTGTAGCTTTGGAGCCTGTCCTGGACTAGCTCTGTAGACCAGGCTGGCCTCGAACTCACAGAGATCCACCTGCCTCTGCCTCCCGAGTGCTGGGATTACAGGCATGCTCCACCACCACCTGGCTCTGAATCTACTTTTAAACTTAAAAAGCAACTACTAGACTTAAATATTTTAGATAGGTATGGAATTTTGTATATTGATACAAATTTAAGATTATTTTTGTTATACTATATGTTTCTATTCTTGTTTAAGGTATTGAAGCTATGCAACTCATTTAACAATGTAATGTAAATTTCTAGTCCTTGAAAGTTATTATTAAAAACTATTTAGGAGCTGGGCGGTGGTGGCGCCTGTAATCCCAGCACTCGGGAGGCAGAGACAGGTGGATCTCTGTGAGTTCAAGGCCAGCCTGGTCTACAGACCTAGTCCAGGACAGGCTCCAAAAAGCTACAGAGAAACCCTGTCTCAAAAAAAACCAAAACAAACAAAAAACCTATTTAGGATAATAAATAAATGCAGGTTAAGTAGTTAGTCACCTATAACAATTAAAGTTGTAGTCATGTTAAATATATTTTTAAGGTCATGCAGAGAGATATTTTAGGTAGAGAGATGATCTTCAAACACTTCTATGATCTACAGATTATGGCATGACGGGCTGGAGAGATGGCTCAGTGGTTAAGAGCACTGACTGCTCTTCCAGAGGTCCTGAGTTTGATTCCCAGCAACCACATGGTAGCTCACAACCACCTGTAATGAGATCTGGTGCCCTCTTCTGGCCTGCAAGGACAC
Organism: Onychomys torridus; assembly: GCF_903995425.1. Lineage (NCBI taxonomy): Eukaryota > Metazoa > Chordata > Mammalia > Rodentia > Cricetidae > Onychomys > Onychomys torridus. The sequence goes on from NC_050443.1 coordinate 124,962,810, forward strand.
ATGCAGACTGAACACTGTATGTATAATAAATACAATCTTTAACAACAACAACAACAACAGCAACAAAGCTGGGTGGTGGTGCATGCCTTTAATCCCAGCACTGGGGAGGCAGAGCCAGTCGGATCTCTGTGGCCAGCCTGGGCTACCGAGTGAGTTCCAGGAAAGGCACAAAGCTACACAAAGAAACCCTGTCTCAAAAAAAACCAAAAGAAAAAAGAAAAAAAGAAAAAAAGAAAGAAAGAAAGAAAGAAAGAATATGGCATGATAGTGAGACATATCTGCTCCTGGTAGTACCAATTTACTTCAAAAAAGGATGATGAGCATTGAAGAACCTCCATATGGAATTTGCTTGCTTGGTGACACCTGCCCAATGACTAGCTAAGAAACTGCCCTTGCCTTGACTGCTAACAGTATGCTGTCTAAATTAGACAAGCAGCACACAAAGGAAAGTGTCTGCTTAATTTGCTAAGATAATGTATGACAGTCCTTCAAATTCCCTGCTTCACAGCAGTCTGTCAGATATTCTAGACCTGCAGGCTGAAGATGGATGCCCCAACATCGCAGAGGAACCTTGGGTGACGGTCCAGGCAGCTGTTTCTGTTATGTATTTTTTTTTTTTTTTTTTTGAGACAGGATTTCTCTGTGTAGCTTTGGAGCCTGTCCTGGAACTTGCTCAGTAGACCAGGCTGGCCTCAAACTCACAGAGATCCACCTGCCTCTGCCTCCTGAGTGCTGGGATTAAAGGCATGCGCCACCACTGCCTGGCCTGTTTCTGTCATTTCTAGTTTTGGAAGTTGTTTGCTCTACACTTCCTGTTTATTCAGGTAATGTTATATTCTTCTCAGGTCTCTAATGGAGTTGAATACTAACTAGTTTTAGTTATAGTTTTCCCTGTTACTTAGTTCAGAAAAGAAACTCACAAAGGAGGTATAAAATGTATGGGGTTGAGAGACATAAAAACTTAAATTGATTATCTAGGAGAATGTTTTGAGGTCTAAAATAGTAGTTTTTGAGATGGTAATACAAGTTATGGTAGAAAGTGGTTTAGGTATAAAATTTTGGACTAAGATAGGATAGATAATGAAGTACTGTCTTCAAATTTGTCAAATACAGATGGACTGGACATTGTTGTTGTTGTTGTTATTATTATTATTATTATTATTATTATTATTATTATTTTAGTTTTTTGAGACAGGGTTTCTCTGTGTAGCCTTTCCTGGAACTCACTTTGTAGCCCAGGCTGGCCTCGAACTCACAGAGATCCGCCTGCCTCTGCCTCCTCAGTGCTGGGATTATAGGCGTGCGCCACCACCGCCTGGCCGTAAATATAATTCTTACCTGATAATTGTTCATTGCATATAATTTTATTTTTTTATTTAGACAAAAAGGGGGAAATGTTGTGGAATAATCCTTTACACTATGTGAAGATGTGTCACTGTGACTGGTTTAATAAAGAGCTAAATGACCAATAGTTAAGCAGGAGGTATAGCGGGGACTTCTGGACAGAGAGAGCCCTGGGAAGAGGAAAGGGGGAGTCTACAGCCAGTCAGAGAGGAAGCAGGATGGGAGGTATAGAGTAACCAAGCCACATAAAAGAACATAGATTAAAAGGTAGGGGTTAATTTAAGTTATAAGAACTAGTTAGAAATAAGCCTAAGCTATTGGCCAAGCTTTCATAATTAATAATAAGTCTCCATGTTATTATTGGGGAGCCAATGGTCCCAATGAAAAAGTTGTAGAATATTCCTTTACACTGTGTGAAGATGTGTCACTGTGATTGGTTTAATAAAAAGCTGAACAGCCAATAGCTAGGCAGCATTTCCAGGCACACACAGAGGATACTGGGGGGAAGAAAGGAAGAGTTGCCAGCTGAATGCAAGAGGAGAAGTAAAAGCCACGTGGCAACATGTAGATGAATAGAAATGGGTTAATTTAAGTTATAAGAGCTGGTGGGACAAGCCTAAACTATAGGCCAAGCTTTCATAATTAATATGTCTCCATGTCATTATCAGGGAGCAGACCGTTCCAATGAAAAAGTTCAACTACACTGACCAACCAGTGTTTTTTTTTTTTTTTTTTTAAGTACATTATTTATTGTGTGTGCAGTGGGTGCATTTGTATTTTGAAGCATGCATGGTGGTCAAGGGATAACTTTTGGTAATCTGTTCTCTCCTTCCACCCAGGGGCTGAATTCAAATCATCAGACATGTTTGCAGTTGCCTTTACCTACTCAGCCACATCACTGGCCCATCAAAATATTTCTAAAGTGCTTCAGTACCTTATGATTGTGTCTTGCTTTGTTTTGAGACATGGTCTCACTATGTAGCACTGGCTATCCTGGAACTACCTATATAGACCAGACTGACCTTGAACTCACCCTTTGAACCTGTGGCCTGCCCTGGAGACTGCAACCTGCATCTTCTGGTGTGCTATAGCTCTGTGTGTGTGTGTGTGTGTGTGCATGTCTGTCTGTCTGTCTTTCTCATCCTCTTGTCTCACAACTGTCTAGGGATCAAGGGTACAATCCTTGCTCTGGCAAAGACAGCAATGACAGTAGCCACAAGGTCATCACAGTCTGCCTCTACTTTTCTCTTCAGCTCCCCATTGTCTTTTACTGGCATGGAATCAATCACCAGTGGTTCTTGGAGTAGGTCGCCCTTCCTCTTACCAGTGGTTTTTATACATGCTGCTTCCTGTGTCTAGAATATCCATTTTGTTCAAGCATCTTTAAGATAGCACTCAGGCCGGGTGGTGGTGGCGCACGCCTTTAATCCCAGCACTCGGGAGGCAGAGCAAGGTGAATCTCTGTGAGTTCGAGGGCAGCCTGGTCTACCAAGTGAGTTTCAGGAAAGGCGCAAAGCTACACAGAGAAACCCTGTCTGGAAAAACCAAAAAAAAAAAAAAAAAAAAAAAAAAGATAGCACTCAGGTGCCATTTTTCTTTGGGACATCTTGGACCCTTCTCCCTCCAGGTTGGATTAGATACCTAAGGGTTTCCCACTTAGGCTGTATGCCAACTGTCAAATTATCTCTCTGCTAGCCTTGAGTCCCTAAGGATGAGAATCCAAACATGGCACATCCTTGTATCAGCAGAGTTGGGATGGGATTCACCCACAGAAGGAACTTCGTGACTGTCAGATGGCTGGGGTAAGAGCACCCAGGTGTGAATCTGGCTCCTTGCCAAGCACAGTATGCCATCTCTGTGGTACCAACTACCTGGGAAGATAAGGCTAGAGGATCATTTGAGACCAGAAGTTCTAGATCAGCCTGGGCAACATAGCAACACACCGTCTTAAAAGGGTCGAAGGAAGAGAAGGAGGGAGGGAGGGAGGAAAGAAATGTGATTCCAGAGCCAACCTATGTTCATCAGTGTTTCATTTGATTGGCTGTCCTTCGTCAAGGTTTGCTGAATGATAGATTGGGCAGTTTCTGGTAAGCTGGAATATAGGCTTTATGCTGGTGCTAGTTATCAAGACTGGGAAGATTAGTGGATTAGAGTCCTGCTTTGGCCACGTGAGGGTTGAGACTATTGTAGGATCCTGGTTGTCAACACAGTGGTTAATCTAGTGAGGGTCTAGTGCTGGGATCAAAGATTTGTGACCTCATGTGGAGGAGGCAGCAAACACAATGATGTCATAGATGACTTCTCTGAGGACTCAACAAACTGAGTTAAGTGTAAAGCACTTGACTGAGGCCTGGTTCAAAGTCAGTGTCCTGGGAGGTGTGTGTGTGTGTGTGTGTGTGTGTGTGTGTGTGTGTGTGTGTGTGTGAGACAGGATAGCCACTAATGCTCTAATGCTCGGTGCTTGGACACAGCAGTTAGGAGATTAAGTAAGTATTTTCTTTCTTTCTTTCTTTCTTTCTTCCTTCCTTCCTTCCTTCCTTCCTTCCTTCCTTCCTTCCTTCCTTCCTTCCTTCCTTCCTTCCTTCTTTCTTTTTGGTTTTTTGGGACAGGGTTTCTCTTTGTAGCTGTCCTGGAACTCACTCTGTAGCCCAGGCTGGCCTCGAACTCACAGAGATCTGCCTGGTTCTGCCTCCCAGTGCTGGGATTAAAAGCGTGCGCCACCACCACCCATCCTAAAGAAGTATTTTCAAATGGTCTTGCTTATTGTGGTGGCACAGGTCTATAATTCTAGCACTCCAGTGGCCGAGGCAGGAGGATCATGAATCCAAGGCCAAGCTTGGCTACATAGTTAGACCTTGTCTCAAAAAGCAAAAAATAGGGTTGGGGATTTAGCTCAGTGATAGAGCACTTGCCTAGCAAGCACAAGGCCCTGGGTTCAGTCCTCAGGGTAGAAAAAAAAAAGGCCAGGCGGTGATGGCACACGCCTTTAATCCCAGCACTTGGGAGGCAGAGGCAGGCGGATCTCTGTGAGTTTGAGGCCAGCCTGGGCTACAGAGCGAGTTCCAGGAAAGGCGCAAAGCTACACAGAGAAACCCTGTCTCAAAAAACAAAAACAATACACAAAAGATAAAAAATGGGGGTGGGGGTGGTGGATCGATGGCTCAGTAGAGGCCTGTGGCCTTTGCAGGCACCTGTACTCACATGTGCATACCCATATGCAAACACACCTACACATAATTAAAAATAAATCTTTTGAGGTATGGCTCAGCAGTTAAGAGCACTGACTGGTCTTACAGAGGACCAGGTTCAATTCCCAGTACCTACCTGGTAGCTTATACCTGTTTGTAACTCCAAGATCTGACCCCCTCACATAGACAGATGTGCAGGCGAAACACCAATTACATAGAATAAAAACAATTTAAAAGAAATCTTTGAAAATTTTAAATGGAGCTGGGTAGGTAGCACATACCTTTAATCCCAGCACTCAGGCGGCATAAGCAGGAGGATCTCAATGAGTTCAAGGCCAACCTGGTTTACAGGTAAGTTCCAGGACAGCCAAGGCTACACAGAGAAACCCTGTCTTGACAGCACCCACCAAATGTCATAAAAGCCAGTGTAGAGTTGGCACAGGCTAAATAGGGCTTCTTTACCTGCACCCTGTGCTTAGATGATGTCTCTGACAACCTGGGGACTGTGGTCCATCAGTGTCTTTTGGGATGGATGAGCGGCTATTGTAGAGATCTCGTCTCTTAGTGTAATAGCTGTCATTGTTGTCAGAGCAGTTGTGGCTATTTCTAAGACCCTCAGGCCTGAGCCTGTTGGTTTTCGATGTTGCCTTGTAGAAGGAGGGAAGAAAGGGTCACTGGACCCTAGAGAATGCACTCACAGTCCAGAGTGGGGAAGGGGAGGTATGGGCAAGAGCCCAAGTTCTTGTGTTTCGGGGCAGGCTGAGAGAGGGCCAGGGAGCAAGACAGGAAGAGAGTGATCCTTGCCTAAGTAGAGGGTCAAGCCTACACTTGAATCAGCAGCCCAGGTTACCAGGAATTTCTGCTTGGTCTATGAGGAAAACAGCCTGAACGGAGGATGTGAAGTGGCAGCAGCTGTTTTGATGGGTTCTGCTCACAGGCCTTACTCTGCTGTGGCCTTTCTAGTTCACAGGGCCCTGTGGGGGTCAAGGAACAACTTTGTGAAGTCAATTCCATCTCACATGGGCTCCAGGGGTCAAAGCCAATTTATGTTTGCATGGTAAAGTGCTGAAAACTTTCCCAGCCTTCCTTGGCTTCTGGTTCTCAGGAGTTAAGTACCATTACCAGCCTCGAAAGTCTGTCACTCAGCTGGGTGGGCTTGTAAGCACAGGATATAGGGAGTAGCTTACAGTCTGCATGGTGAGGCCAAGTTGTGAGCCTTCATCATGGGTACTTCTAGGGAGGCTCTGTGTCTAGGCCTGTCAGAGTACAGAAAAAAAGTTTACACCTAGGACACTGGTAGTGGTGGCAAGTTTTAAATGTCACCTTCACACAATCTAGAATCAGCCAGGAAGGGATTGTTTAGATTAGATTAGCTTTGGGAAATTGTATTAGTGGGAAGCCCTGTCAATGTGGGCATCATCGTTTGTGTGCTGGGTCTTGCACTGAATGAAAGGGACCCCACTACTTCATTACCTTCTGCTCTAGACTACAGGTGCGATGTGACCAGCTACTTCAGGTTCCTGTTGCTGCGGCTTTCCTGTAATGGGGTACTGTAACCTGGAATAGTGAGCCAAATAAACCTTTTCTTCCTTAAGTTTCTCTCCCTCTCTCTCTCTCTCTCTCTCAAGACAGGGTTTCTCTGTGTAGCCCTGGCTGTCCTGGAACTCACTCTGTAGACCAGACTGGCTTGAACTCACAGAGATCACCTGCCTTTGCCTCCTGAGTGCTGGGATTAAAGGCGTGCGCCACCACCGCCTGGCTTGTCAGGGCACTTTATCACAGCAATGAGAAAAAAGAGAAAAGCTGATCTAATCTAGGACACCGGCTACTGGCTCTCATCTCAGGTCAGGGACCAGTAGAGAATAAAACCCACAGGGGGACCCAGGCTCCAAACCACCCACCAGCCAAAGCAAAGACCACTTGACTCAGAAGGGAGAGACAGGTGTGTGCTCCACTGCCTTGGGAGATGGGTTCAGAGAAAAATAGGATCTGACATGGGAACAGCACCCACCCTTCTCTTGCTTCAAACTGGGCAGCCACCTTCAAGTCTGTTTCCACAATGGAGGGACACAGAAGTATACTCCTTTCCACCTGTGCATCTGGCTTATTCTGTCTGCTGAGGGTGGATGGTTGCAGTACAGATTGAGGGGCAGAAGCCCAAGGCAGTTGGTAAGAAATCACCAGTTTATTGAATGAAAAAAACCCAACATGGCCCCAATCTTCCCACCCCACTTATTCTCAGGCCCAGAAGACACCCTGGACAGTAGGGCTGGGCAGTGGAGAAGGACGTGAAGAGTCTGGCGTGTGAAGAATGAGAAAAGTATGTTCCAAGTGCAGTGTCTTGTGCCAGCCACACTGCTCAGAAGCAGTGAGAGAGCAGCAGAGAAGTCCAGGAGGTGCCAGAGGGCATGGAGGCTGGGCCAGATCTGTCCCTTCTCAGCCTCTCCTCAGGACATTGACAGAGGCTGAGGTAGGCCTGGGACCCATCCTTGGCTGAGAGGGAAGGGGACTGCTGAGGAAGACCTGGTAGAGATGGGTTTCTTTCTGCTGTCCCGCCATGGAGTGGGAAGACAGCAGTGAAGGGAGGCAAGCTGACACAGGAAAAGGAGACATATGGCTGGGTGAGAGTCACAGATAATGTGTATGGGGGGCGGGGTTCACCGCCTCCTGCCTCCTGCAGCCACAGAGCTATCTTAGGTGGGAGGATGGGAGGCGGTGGGAGGGAGGAGCCTCAAGGACAGGACCTGTGCACAGGACAAGTTACCCAACAACCAAAACCAAAACCAACAAAACAACATTTAGGACACAGGACATCCACAGGGACTTGAGGTGGCAGGAAATCATGCATGGGAAGAGACTGGGAAGGCCCCTCCACCCCAGAAACACCGGGATGCTCAGGTGTCCCTCCATCTCTACTGGGAAGCTGTGGGGCAGGTGAGGTCACAGGAATGGTAGGAGGCCCCAGCCCTGTAACAGTTCTCATCGCTATGTAGGGAAGGCAGGGTGTGTAGCAACCAACAGAAGCCTTGGAAATTGAAGGCCTGGTGGCCAGGCGACGGTAAAGTGCTGGGTTGACTCACTGTGTACCAGAACTCGGGTTTTTCATTTCTAGAAAGGGAACCAGTGCTGCAGAGAGTGAGTGAGGTGAAGGAAGGTCCGGATTATTCAATTATAGGGATTATGGGCACCAGAAGGCAGAACCACCCAGCTCTGGGCCTGGAGCAGGAGGGAGGAGGGTAGTCCAGAGATGGGCTGGGCAGTGAGAGGGGAGGGCTGCATCCCCAGTGGCAGTGTCCTTCAGGACTGGGCATGTAGAGGCAGGCCCCAGTGCTGGGAAAGGGAGGCTGGGCTGGGGCTTGCTAGCCTTTCCCTGCCTGCAGGTGGTGAGGCTGGGTGGCAGTGCCAGGAGGGAGTGGTTGGGAGGCAGGGTCTCAGGTAGTCTTGCTGCCACTGAAGAGTCCCACTGGAAAGTGCTTGACATGAGTGGGCCACTGGGCAGCCAGCTGGAAGAACTTGATGTCACTCCACTCAACTCCATCGATGGACACTAGGTGATAGAGAAGATATAGGTTATGGGTTAGCTAAAGCCATCTCCCTACCCCTCAGGGAGGATGTGGCTCCCTCCCTCACCCCGCTATCACCACCGCACCTCTCAGCATGGTCTGCTGCTGCTTTGCAGAGCAGATGAGGCGGCTGATGCCCTCGATGACCTGGCTCTTAGAATCCACCTCCTTTTCCCGGGGCTTCTTGCTCAGGAAGATAGTGGGCACTGGAAAGGCAGCAGGAACCACCTGTCACAGACTTGGGAAGCAGCCATTCCTTTCCCTCCCAGTCCTTCTTGCTGGAGCAGGGGAGGTAATTTGCTCCCCATGCTTCCTGACCTTGGCTGTTCATGAGGAACTTTAAACTCCTGTGCCACTTTGCTAAAGAGTCTGCATTTCTGTCTGGGCCTATCTTCACCTGTACAGTGAGGCTGTGGGGCCAAATGGTCTCCAAAATCTCTCCTAGTGGGAGTGTTCTGGGCACCTTGGGCCAGGGCCTGCCTCCCTGTCTGGGTCACCAAGGCTGTGGCTGAGGAGTGGTGAAGCAGCAGATGTTTACACTACCTCTACCCAAGATGTGGAAGTACTCCCAGCTGGCTCTACTCTGGGAAGGAGGGAAGGTGGGGCAGGCCCCTGCTGGGTTGCTGGAAGGACCCTATGCAAGTCTAGTAGTGGGCTTGGCTGCACGCCTGGCTCTGCCCCTCAGAGAAGTCTGAAGGGAGAAGGCACACACAGGAAGAGGCACATCTGCTCAGGAGCTCCTGTAGAGGCAGGTTTGGGGCCATGCAGGACATATGTTGCAGGTACACATCTGGAGCTACAGTGTTCCAACTGGTTACCCAAGCAGTGGTCTGGTGGTGGGGATTCCTGTCTCACTTTCCTGGAGAACAGGACCCACGACTGCGCCACAACTCTGCTTTGATGCTTTAATCTCCCCCTTTATCCGGAATGGGCTGTATGCTCTTCCCCACTCTCTTGGGTGTGTGTGTGTGCGTGTGATTATTTTGAGGTAGGGTCTCATTATGTAGACAGGCTGGCCTTGAACTTGTCATTTTCCTGTCTTAGCCTCCCAAATGCTGGGATTACAGATGTGTACCACCAGGCTCAGATCCTCATCACTTTTAAAAAACAATCATATCTTTTGCTCCTGAAGCATCCCTGGAATGGCTTCCATCCCTGGGTATGAGTGTTCTGCTCCAAAATCATGGTGGCCATGGAGGTGCCCCCTCCACCCCATATCCATCCTGAAGTCAGTGTGGCCTTGGCTTCTAGGTGATGCAGAGCTGATTTTTGGGTCCTAGGCTGACCTCAAGATCTACATACAAATACACATATCCTATCCGGAAGCAGATTCCTGCCCAGACCCTAGGACAGGGACTTGGAGGAGAGGCCACCAAAGTCTGCTGGCCTGGTGTCTTCCACGGCCTACCTTTCTTGTTCTTCTCTTTGGTGACAACAGTCATTGCCATGGTGCCAGAAAGCTGGGCTTCCCCTGCATGTGGCAGGCGAGAAACCTGCACCGAGCGGAAGACACTCTTAAGGGTGTTCTTCGAGCTGGCGTCCCTCTTGTCACCTTCTCTCCTTCGCTCTCCAGGGTGGCCCAGCCAGTAGTCCACCTGGAGGCCAATCACATCCCCATATGGGCTGTTTGGGCTCCTGGAGAAGTGATGAAGACAAGATGTTGGCTTTGACCTCAGTGCCTGGCCACATGGGACCAACAAGGGGTGGAAGAAACTGCTTTTGGGAGCAGGAAATGGGGAGGAAGGCCAGCCAGCTGGCTCTGTTTCTGCCAGCGACACAGAACCTTCTCGTGTGGGGGTGGAGAACTGGGGTGATCTGAGAACAAAGCCAGGAGAAGATAAAAGCCCAAATCATGGTGAGGAGATCAAAACCGTCACAAAATGAAGGAAGCAGAGCAGAAAGCTTTGTGAAAGTGCACACACACGCGCGCGCACACACACATACACACACACAAAGCCAAAGCCCAAAGCAGGCAGATGGCTGGAGAGAAGCAGCGGGCAGGGGCTGGAGCAGCACCATGGCTTCACAGCCGCCTTGGGAGCCAATGGATGCTGCCCTGCACTTCTGCTTATGTATGGCACTTTAGCTCAGTGATAATTTTAGCTCCTGGGGGAAATGGAGTGTTTTCTGAAAGAAGGCGTCAGACACAATAGGTATCCAGGCTATGAAAGTCATTTGACTTTTCCTTCTGCTGGTGGCTCCATTAAAAAACAAGTTGAAACTGGATGAAAAAAGAGGTCAAGGTAGGGGTTGGTCCCACAGTCCTCAAATCCAAGCTGGACAGAAGCCCATCATGCAGTGGATGAGACAGAAAACAGGCAGAGTGTGGCTGCGTTCTTAAATTGTCTCTTCCACGGACAGCAGAAGACCATGAAGGGAAATGTACAGAAGAGAAGGGCTGGACTCTGGCTTCAGGGCCCATTCCTTCCTCAGAAGCCATGACACTGTCATGGCACTTCTGAAAAGCCATTGAAAACACCTCCCCATTGGGAGCTATGAGGAAAGGAAACTGAAGACAGAAAAACAGAAAGGATGTTGTATTCTATGTCTGGCCACACCCAGCTTTCCTGCCTAAAAATCTTTGTTCTTTACCCTCCTTACACCTATGCTTGCCCTCCCTCAGATGTGGCAGGAAAATAGCTTGCTGGCTGTCTCCCTGAACTTTAAGTACCTGATAGTCTAAAGAAACCCTCTTCCTTCCTCCACCTCTGCAATCCCAGTTACAAGGTCTTCGCCAGTTCAATGCTGCAGACCCGACCTGGAACCTGAGCCACTGGCTGCTGCAGGTCCAGGGCCTCCCGTGGGACAGGTGCAAAGAAGGTGCCACTCTGAAGCAATTCCCACACTGACACTGCTGTTGCCACTCAGGCCTCACAACATCCCTGTGAAGTGGCCAGTTCACCTCTACACATAGCAGAAACTGAAGCTCAGTAACATGCTTAAGTCAACACAGTGTACATAGGATGGGGCACTGCCTAACCCAGGCATCTTTGACTCCCAATCCCATGCCATTCTTATAGTCCCAGCACAGTGGTTCTCAACCTTCCTAATGCTGTGACCCCTTAACAGTTCCTCATGTTGGGGTGACCCCCGACCGTAAAATTATTTTCACTGCTACTTCATACCTGTAATTTTGCTACTGCTATGTACTGTAATGTAAACATCTGTTTTCTGATGGTCTTGGGTGACCCCTGTACAAGGGATCACAGCCCATGGGTTGAGAACCACTGCCCTAGGTCCTGCAGGAAGCTACTTGAACCATACTTTAATGGCCTACTGGGGCCACTCTGTCCATACAGCCCCAGCTGACCCTACAACAATGCAGAGCAGACAAAGCAAGAAGCATCAAACTTCACTGAACTTTCTTTCAATGTCTCAATTACCTTGTGACTGGTCTCTGAATTCTAAATTCTAATCTAAGCCAGTGCTCTTGCCCAGATGGCTGTGTTGTGCCAGTGTGCCATGCCTGAGAAGGGAGTCGGGTTGCTAGGCCTGGTTAGAAGATCAGGGCAAGACAGACAGGATTGGGGAAGAGCCTTACCCCACAATGGCGAGGGCACTGCTCATGGATGGCGATGAGGGAGGGGTAGCTGTGGCATCTCGGCTCAGGCCTGAGCTTGAGGGTGGTGATGTGGAGGGCACAGTAAGGCTGACCACAGGTGAATCATCTCCATCACCTGTCAAAGGGACAAACACAGTTGGCCAGAGGCAGTCACCCTTGACATGCTGGTGGCAGGAAGTGTGCTTTCCTTTCCATGGACCCCAGGGTGTCCTGAAGAGTGGGACCCATATCTTCCTGTTCAACTGTTTCCTTTAGCACACTCGACCAATTACACCCAAGAAGACCTGAAAAGTATGACCCTCACTCAGAGAAGCAAAGGAGCTCTGGCTTACCTGCAGTGGAGGGTGAGTCTTCAACTAGGCCCACTTTCACAACCTGGAGGGAAGGGATATTTGTTAGGTTCTCTGTCAGGGTAGCAAGCCCCAATCCAACTGTTAACAGATGGCCAGCACCACAGCCATGACTACATGGTGTTTTGTCAAAAACTATAAAGAGGCTGTAGATTCCATCGTTGGCACCATAAAACTAACAGAAAGAAAAGAATCCAAGTTCTGTGAGGTGGGCCATAAGACTTGGCAGCCCTTCTCTGGGGGCTAGGGCAGGGCCTACTTTGAAGACAGTGTCCTGACCTCCTTTCTTCTGACATGAGACTGGCAGGAGCCTAGGAAACTGCTCCATCTTTGGAGCAGGCGATCTCAAGGCTGGCCTGGCTGTGTCAAGGCAAGTGGACTGCCGAAGGCACAGACACAGCTTTTCTACTTCTCAAGTTCCGAGGATGGAAGTCTCTGGAATTTGACATGGACAGAGTATTCTGGAAAGGATGGAGGGGCCCTCCAGTGGCCAGAAAAAGATACAGCTAGAGGCAACCTGCTTAATACATTCTGTGTTCTAAAGGACAGGTGGGGGTCTGGTGTCCTGCACCTGAGTCAGCCTATGTAGCCAAACAGTTGGGCTGGAGGCCAAGGGCTGGGCTGGGCTGCTACAGCAGAGACCGTGTGCCTTTTTCACGTGGCTCCTGGAGGATGGGTCTAAAACGGACACTCTGGGGCTTCCTGGATACAGCTATTCTCTTCCTAGCTCTCCTGGCAGTTTGTGAGGCTGTTAGTTCATGTGGTTAATTCATTTTTTTTTTTTTTTTTCTATTGAGATGCTGCAAATGGAACCTAGGATCTTTTTTTTTTTTCCTCCTGTATGTAACTCTGGCTGTTCTGGAACTCACTCTGCAGACTCAAGCTGTCCTCAAACTCAGAAATCTGCCTACCTCTGCCTCTCGAGTGCTGAGATTAAAGGTGTGTGACATCACCACCTGGTACAGAACCTAGGGTCTTATGCATGTGCTCTGTCACTGAGCTATGGCTGAAAACATTTTTTTAAAAATGTCTCACTTGGTTCTCAGAGTCTAGTGACTGACAATTCATGTCCCCAGTTTCATGAAGGCAACAGTTACACTGCCAGCCTTGGTGGTAGCCAGGATTCTGAACTGCCATGCAGCTTTCCAAGGGCTGACTAGGTATCTGGAAAGGCCAGAGTAAGCCTACTTATCTCCCCAGATGAGACCATTCAGGACATTCTTGGATGTCCTGCAATCAGGATGGAGACAGTTAAACCCAGGTCTGCTTAGCTCTTCTCCTGTAAAGGTTTTGAGATATCTTCAAGATTACAGGAGATAAAAGTCAACTCAGAAGGGAAGTCAGAATGTCTTCTGATGGAAACACAGTTTTTAGCCCTCTGTAGGGTACTCTGGCTCTTTGGAACTCCTAGGTTCCTGAGATCCAATCATTGCTAAATGAAAAAAACCAAAGGCATCCATGAGAATCTTCCTTTATTTCAAGATCAATTCACTTGACTTTCCCTAATTCACTAATATAGACATCTGCATCAGGGAGGCTTTTCCTTAACGTCATCCCTGTGAAGTAGCTGGTTCTGGACTTCTCAGAATGCCAATGTTTCACTATTCTGAGGTCACTTCCTCCTCTCTAAGCTGGGAGAATCCACACTGTAGATTGAGCTCCAGAGATACAAGACCCCAGGTTCAGGGCTTGGTATGATAAACAGGAGACACCAATAACTAATCTGGGGATAGTTCTTGATTAGGGAAAGGATGTACCTCTGTAATTCTAGCATTTAGGAGGCTGAGGCAGGAGGATCACGAATTCAAGGCCAGCCTTAAATTCAAGGCCAGCCTTAGCTACAGAGATTCTGCTGCCTCTGCTTCCAGAGTTTTGGATTTAACAGCGTGTACTACCACATACATACAGCCTTTTCTTGCATGAAAGGAAAGCAAGAAGGCTGGGAGGCTGGTTGGAGGAGGGGAGCAAGTACGTACACCAATGAAGGGAATAAACTTCTGATAGGAGTCTTCATCAGGGCTGTTGAGAAACAGGAAAGGTTTACAATTAGTGGGTTTGCAAGAGTGCTGGAGAAATAAGCTTCCCTCACTGTGTCCTGCTCAATAGGGTCCAGAACACAAGGCTACAGTTTCCTGTCACACTGCAGGGTGGCTACTCATTGAGGGCAGAGTGGAGAGCACAGAATAGAGGCAGAGAGCATGCTGCAAACAACACTGCTCATACTTGCCAGCTGATTTCAATACAAGGGAGGAAAATGACTGATGCCTATGCAGGTGCAGGCCCAGGCACGAAGCAAGCAAGCTGCATGGAGGCTGTAAAAGACATGCTTATCCCTAGTTCCTCTATGACAAGAAGTGCAATTGTGGAAAAGGAAAACATAAAAAATGAAAGGCCTCAAGGTAAATCTGTGTTTGTTTTTTTTTTTTGTTTTTTGTTTTTTCTTTGTTTTTGAGCTGAGGATCGAACCCAGAGCCTTGTGCTTGCTAGGCAAGTGCTCTACTACTAAGCTAAATCCCCAACCCTGTGTTTTGTTTTTTTGAGACAGGGTTTTTCTGTGTAGCCCTGGCTATCCAAAACTTGCTCTGTAGACCAGGCTGGCCTTGAACTCAGAGGTCCACCTGCCTCTGCTCCCAAGTGCTGGGATTAAATGTGTGCACCACCACTGCCCGGCTACCCAATCTGTTTTTAAGAAAACTCCTAATGTTAGACTTACAACTTATGCCTGCAGGTCAACATGGCTTCGGCCACAGGCAGCTGGTGCGTTGTGGCTGCTCCATTGACATACTGCATTACACGACCCACCACATCCAGTGGCTCTGCAGAAAAGCCAGGAGGGACATGTCCATTTCAGTGTCCAGCCCCACAGCCCCTCAGAGAGGCCCTCCTAAGTCCTAAGCCAGGACTCTCAGAGCTGAGATGAAGAAAGGATTCTAAGATCCTCTTGGCCATGAATCCAAGGACTCATAAACCAAAGCAGTCTTCCCTGACCTTAGCTGTACTCTGATGCTAGCATCACCAGTGGATGGTATGGGGCTACCTGCTGGTATGGTGTCACTCACTCCACAACAGATTGATCAGTGGCACTCCCTATTGCCTATTTCACATCTATAAGAAGAGCTGGCCCAGGTACCAGCCATATGACCTTCTTACTTTTAGATGCAGGCAGAAGCTATCCCGAGGAGAGGGCCATACAGGGTACACCTCCATTAATGAATACTGACTGGGAAAGGGGTGAGGCCAGGAGGTGAGAGCTATAGGAATGGGAAGAAGGTTGCTCCCCACCTTCTTCAGCAGCATTGGGGAACCAGAACCCTCACTCCTTGGGGTTTTCTTTTAGGGACTCTTACCTGACACTGGGGGCTCTGAGCGACTGAACAGGTCTCTCCAGGCAGAATCAAGGAAGGTGCTGCTATATCTACTATCTACTGAGCCCAAGTATTTGGCCACTGGATGAGAACCTGGCAGAGGGAAAAACCATAGAGTAAAAGATTAGTGGGTAGGATGGGGGTCAGCTATCCCCAGCCAAGGTCTAGCCTTTAGTTTCCCTGACCAACTCCCATCCTGCTGCAGGAACCAGGTCTGCTGAGAGAAATCTCCTGATTGCTGCCAGACTTTACCTAGGGGAATGATGAGGAAGCGCATGTAACCCAGCCAGTCCGGCGTTTTGCTGGCAAGGGACTTGACAAAGAACCGGAGAATGGAGCTCAGATAACTCTGGCTGCCGACAGCTGCCACCTTGACTGGCCTCGGCATGGATGAGTTGCAGTTGCAGCTGAGGAGAAAGAGGGTGTGCACACACCATACTTAGGTCTCAGAACCCTGCTTAGGGCAGGCCTCACACTCTGACGTCATGCATTTCTAAAAGCCACGGGGAGCCTGCCAAGAAACAAGGTGACACAGGGAGGCATCAAGCTACAGTGCTGCTCCAGAAGGCAGGCAGCTGTCTGTGGACAAGGCCGAAGCTGGCAGAACAAGCTGAAGTGCTGCCTGTGGGGCCTAGAGTTAGCCCAGGCCCAGACACCTGGAATCTCCTTGCTCGGTCACACGGGAGGGGACACTAGGCCTCCCTCAGGTGGCCCTGGTGAGGGAAACACAGGATCCCCATTAAAAAAACGGAATGTAGGGTCGGGGATTTAGCTCAGTGGTAGAGCACTTGCCTAGCAAGCGCAAGGCCCTGGGTTCGATCCTCAGCTCCAAAAAAAACAAAAACAAAAACAAACAGAATGTGGACTGGAGAGATGGCTCAGAGGTTAAGAGCACCGGCTTCTCTTCCAGAGTTCAATTCCCAGCAAGGACATGGTGGCTCACAACCATCATACTGAGATCTGGTGCCCTCTTCTGGCCTTCAGGAATACATGCAGGTAGAACACTGTATACATAATAAATAAAAAAAGATGATTAAAAAAAAAAAAAACAAACCAGAATGTTACCATAGAGGGAAGGAATGTTAAGATATTTTTAGAACCCTGGATTATCTTCTTTGTCTTGGGTTTAAGAGGAAGATGAGGTAAGTTAAAGTGAGCCATGAGTCCAGGTTGTGCAGATGGAGGGCAGAAGGCTCAGCAGCTGATAGTCTAGGGGCATGGAGCACTACCACTGGCTCTGTCTCTAAGTACAAGTTGGAGCTGCAGCTTCCTAGCACGAGAGTATTACCACTGCTAGAAGTCGGGGTGGGAAGATGAGGCAGAGGAACCACAAAACGTTGTAAGAAAAAGAAGCCAGAGCCCTTACTAGCGCTGAATCCTAGTGAGCAGGGCAGACAACACGGCCTGGACCTCCACTATCGAGCAGGTGCATACAACAGGCTTCCTCTGGTCTTGGAGCAGTTCAGCCACATACTGGAGGGGAGGAAAGCAGGGACATAGGTAAGTCACATCACTCCCCACAGACACCGAGAGGTCAGGCAAGGCCCAGACTGAACTGTAGAGCCCCAGTCCTGGCTATGTGTAAGAAAAGAGCATAGCAGACCCCATGGAAACATGCTGATTGTGAAATGGGGTGCAAAAAAGGTTCCAAGTACCACCCATGTCTAGGCATCTCCGGAACTAATGTTTCATAAGGCAGATAGATGGCAGATGAAGTCACTCTTCTGTTTCCCCGTGTGCTGTTTCAAGTCACAAACTGGGAGCATCTATAGACCCCATATCCCTTGACCCTCAATACTCTACCTGGCCCTGCCAGTCCGTAGTGTTCACCAGGATGACATTTTCTGGGAGGGCTGCATCGGATACCAGGATCTGATTCAGCTGGTCGTATACCACCTTTCTTGGAATCTGCAGAAACAAGTGTTGGTTGGGCATTGTCCAGGAGGTGGGAGTAGACAGAACTTTTGGTCCAAGAGTAACTAAGGATTTGTGGAGACAGTCTCCCATTGATCAGACTAAAATGGAGATGAGAAGGAGGAACATCAGTGTCCTTGGAGAATATACTAACATACTAGGGCACAGAGTCCTAGTGATGCTTGTTCTGGGGAGAGCCTGTGGGGCTGGGAAGGCATAGTTTCCCATGAAGGGCATGACTCCAGGATAGCAGGTGGAGGAGTGAGAGCAGTAGCTGGCGCTTGGAGAGGGCTGCCAGGTCAACAGGGAGAACAGTGATGAGTGGCAGCAGGCACTACGTGGGGCCCACTGTCCCAGGGAACAAAGGTATTTCAAGAATAGCGATTCAACAGAAGGACAATACCTCACCCTAGGTGTCAGGCTATTCTAGTCTCAGGTTCATTTGCAGCTTTGTGATAGCATCGAATTTAGGAAGCTATACTACCATACCTTTGTCCTTCCACAATATTTATCAGAGAAATTTGGCTGCATAACTCTAGGAGAAGAGTAACCAGCTTGGGTTACTTGCTGCCCTGGCTCTGATACCACTGTCGCAGTAAGGACTTACTCCCCAGGCCTGTTTATCCTCATATTTTCCCCAGCTACCCTCAGGTTCAAGAGTAGGCGAAGTAGAGCTGGGAATAACCATGGCAGTTCACTGGCAGGGGAACAATGCCAGCAGTTCTTGTTCCTGCCCCTGTTCACCACAACTCAACTGGAAACCAAATTCTACATTAGCTGAGGATAACAAATGTGGTAGACTTCTCTAACGTAAGTATCTCAGAAAAACCTTGGAGTCCTAACACTTCTAACATCCCTTCTTCCTCTCCACTCAGCTATCCAAGAAACAAAGTCTGAAATCCAAGAGAGGTTGTGATCGTTCCAGGAACCCAAGATCACCTGTGTGCTGTGGCCCAGGTCAGGAGAACGTTCACTGTCAGAGCTGTTGGTCCTCTCACTTAGGGGCTTGGAGAGCTGCCGCTCCTTCAGGGGAGTGCTCCTCTTCTGTCGGGGTGTGTGTGTCCCTTCCACCTTGCTGATGGCAGTAGGGAGGGGTTAACAACCTTCCAACACCAAAGTCCCGTCAGCCCAACCTTCTTCCCACAGGAAATTGGTACTGAGTGTGGCTGCAGGTCTTTGCTGCCTGCTTCCTTTCTCTCTGGAGTACCTGGGGGAGGCAGAGCCCTGCAGATCCGTTTTGCTGGACTTCATAGGAGTTTTGACTTTTTCTGGTACAACTAAACTTGTGCTCACATCTCCAAACATGTCTTGGTCAGTGATTTCCTGCCGCAAGAAAGGTGACAAAGAATGATACCTCTTACTTGATGACTGTGCAGAAGACTCTCCTTAGAGCCCTACTAGAATCAATTTCCACTTCGAGGATCACCTTTTTCTGGAAGCATGTGAGTGGGAGCACACGGTTCTAAAATTCTTACCACTTCCTAAGAAGAAATGTTTAACTATTGCTCCCATCGTTCTGGACACCGTGCTCCTATCTACCTTTGCCTCCAGGCCTATGAACGGTGTCAGCACAAGCAGGACTCACTGATGGCCGTGTATCTGTAGGTTGGTGGAGGGACTTGTATCCCTTTCGATTTTCATTAGGGCAGGGCCTGTGGTTCCAGGTTCTTGTATACATTTCTCACCCTAGATCAAAGAGCCTTAAATCGCCACTTCCTTCTCATCTGCAATGCTGCTCCTGTCCACCCCACCTTCCTTGGCTCTTTCAGATCCATCTCTTCCTCCCATCCTCTGGGTTCAGAACTTTGCCTTCCCTCCTTCAGCTGTCCTGCCTGGACATGACTGCACCAACAGCTCCGCCCTGCTTAGGTGAGCTTTTGAATCCTTCCCAGAGCCCTGGTAAGTCAACCCCCAGCCCCTTACCTCCAGAAGTACTGCTCTCCAAATATGTCAGAACCTGCTCATCATCTTGCATTTGCCTACCTACCCTTAATTTTTTTTTTCATTCTTTGTGGGTTTCACATCATGCATCCTGATCCCATGATCCCATCCACCTACCTCTCCCTTAATATCCATCTTCCCCACTTGTAACCTCTTCCCAAAACAAAACAAAATTCAAAAGCAACAAACATAAAACAAAGCCAGAAGCAACCAAACTAACACTCCTTTCTTTTTCTTTTTTCTTTTTTAAATTTTCAAGACAGGGTTTCTCTGTGTAGCTTTGGTGCCTGTCCTGGAACTCCCTCTGTAGACCAGGCTGGCCTCGAACTCACAGAGATTGGCTTGGCTCTGCCTCCTGAGTGCTTGGATCAACAGCGTGCACTGCCACCGCCCAGCGCCCTTCCATTTTTTAAGCATTCATTCCTTGAGGAATAACTTTATAAAGTACTCAATCTAAAATAAAACTTGATTTAAGAATAAAAAAATTATCCAAGCCGGGCAGTGGTGGCACATGCCTTTAATTCCAGCACTTGGGAGGCAGATCCACTCGGATCTCTGTGACTTCGAGGCCAGCCTGGGCTACCGAGTGAGTTCCAGGAAAGGCACAAAGCTACACAGAGAAACCCTGCCTCAAGGAAAAAAAAAAATTAAATAAATAAATAAAAAATTAGTCGGGTGGTGGTGATGCATGCCTTTAATCCCAGCACTTGGGAGGCAGAGGCAGGCAGTTCTCAGCAGTTTGAGGCCAGCCTGGTCTTCAAAGCAAGTTCCAGGACAGCCAGGAATGCTAACATGGAGAAACCCTGTCTCGATAATCCAAAAAAAAAAAAATAAATAAAAATAAATAAAAATAAAAATAAAAAATAAAAAAGGAATAAAAAATTGAGATAAAGTCATCTGTCTTCTAGTCTGGCTCTGAACTCTTTGATCCTCCTGCCTCTAACTCTTGCATGCTGGAATAACAGCCACGTACCACTACACCCAGTTTTATGTAGTTCCAGGGCTTTATGCATGCTAGGCATGCACTCTATCAAAATGAGTTATATTCCTAGCTACAAACTAGAATTTGTATGTGCTGGGGATGGAATTTAAGAGTTCAAACATACTAGAGAAGACATCCATTCCAAGCCTGAACTGAATTTTAATGTAAATAGAGCCTCAGGGACCATTAGTTATATCAAGACAGAACACTCTAGCACATCTGAGCACTTACCTCTTTTCAATCCCACAGTTATCAAATATCCTGACTTCCACATGGATAAGGAAATCCTATGGCATGCATGCTTTGGGTATCTGCCTACTTAACAATGAGTTAAGATTAAATTTGAGATTTGGTCAGTCACTGAAGAGTCTGAATCAGGAAATTACATGATTGAAATTTTATTTTGGAAAGATCACACAGTATTGGCTGTGTGTAGTATGGCAAGCAAGAGCAAGGAGGTAGGGGTTTATTTCAATTATTAGTGAATGAAGAAGTAATGGTACAACAGGTTTTTTTTGTTTTTTTTTTAATTTTTAATTTTTCGAGACAGAGTTTCTCTATGTAACAGTCTTAGCTTGTCCTGGAACCTCCATTTGTAGACCAGGCTAGCCTCGAACTCACAGAGATCCACCTGCCTCTGCCTCCCAAGTGCTGGGATTAAAGGTGTGCGCCACCACCGCCTGGCTTGCTTTATCATTTTTTAAAATTAATTAATTTATTTCTTTTTCTATTATCAGCTTGATACAGTATAAATTCTTATCTTAATAGTGAAATGTTTCATTGAGGCTTGCTCAGTAATTGAGTAAAACTAAAACTTATTATAAGCCACAGTCATCTTAGGGTCCCCCCTGCTATAAAGCCTCCCTGGTTCTGTGGGTTACAGTCTGATTGTTCTTTACTTTATATCTAGAATCCACTTATGAGTGAGTACGTACCATGTTTGTCCTTCTGGGCTTGGGTTACCTCATTCAGGATGATTTTTTCTAGTTCCATCCATTTGCCTGCAAATTTCATGCTGTCGTTGTTTTTCTCTCTATCATTTTATAAATTTATCGCTTTATCATTTTCAGCATGAGCAATGTAGTGGTTATTTACTAAAGGAAACATAAGCCTAAATACTTTTGGACTCAATTCAAGACACTAGAAGGTCTTTCCAAGTGGCTCATGTCTCAGATGTCATTTTGTAAAGCTCTCTCTCCTTGCCATCCAGTGTCTAGCTCCCTGTCTCATTGGGTACATTTCCAGGTACCCCATTAATGAAGCCAACTCAGAGGAGGAACCTTGATGGCATCTTTGTATTCTCTGTGTTCAGCATTAGCAGGTGCACAGTAAACAGTTAAAAGGCTTATGTGGCCAGGCGGTGGTGGTGCAGGCCTTTAATCCCAGCACTCAGGAGGCAGAGGCAGGCAGGCAGATCTCTGTGAGTTCGAGGCCAGCCTCATCTACAGAGCTAGTCCAGGACAGGCTCCAAAGCTACAGAGAAACCCTGTCTTGAAAAACAAACAAACAACAAAACAAAAGGCTTATGTGATGGTGTCCAACTGATTCAATTCTACTTCATGGGGCTTTGACCTGCACTCCTAGGCAATTCCAGTATCTCCTGGAAGGAGAAGCTGACCAATGACCCTCAGAGACTTAACATCATGAGCTTCCTGAACACTGAGAAGGCAACAGAGATGGAGAAAGGGACAGCTTCCCAGGACAAGAAATTGGATATTGTCTTTCAGAAGGAAATGAGGGTGACAGTGAGAAATATAAACTAGCATTTGATCAGTTCTACTTAGGGCGGAATGCACACATTTCTGGATTACTTATCTGGGGGAGGACCTGGTCTCAAGGGTAGGTTCCATTCCATGGGTAAAGATTTCAGGGGAAAGAAATAGAACATTCCCAAGCCTACAGATTAAGGCAAAATTTCCAAAATGGTCCTCAATATCTTTCTAAAATGAATTAATCTGTTCCCTGCCCCCTTCCTGTGTGTGTGTGTGTGTGTGTGTGTGTGTGTGTGTGTGTGTGTGTGTATCTACCTATTTTAAAACAGTACTTAATTATGCTGCCTTGGGCTGGCCTAGAACACACTATGTAGACCACAGTGTTTTGTGTTTAAACTCACAAAATCCAGCTGCCTCTGCCTGTGCCTCTTGATTAAAGGTGTGCACACTACGCCTGGCTCCCCTGTATTTTAGGGCGATGACCTGGTCAAAGCAGGAGACTGCAGCTTACTTACTAGAGTGTCTGCCTCAGTCAAGCTGTCATCTTGGTTTTTAATCCAAGTAGATTTGACTTTTTCTAGAGCAGCCAATTCCATCTGAAAAAAAAAAAGGTAATAATAATTAATTATCCCTAATCCAAGTGATTAGCACTCTAACTTATTTTACTAGGTTCCCCAAGAAGCTTAGCATACTTTCACTTCATCCTCAACCTCATCTAGCCTTTAGGGCTTTCATCTTTTGAGAAGGGATGGCATGTTTTTTTGTTTTTGTTTTTGCTTGTGAAAATTACACCTCAGAAGGGTCGGTTTCTTTCAGGGAACCATTAAGTATGGATTGGAGACGGCTCACTGAGTATTTGCTGCTCTTGCAGAGAACCTGAGTTTAACCTAGCAACCATATCAGGCAGTTCACAACTGCCTGTGACTGCCGTTTAAGGGAATCCAATTCCTCTTCCAGCCTTCTCGGCACTCACGCTCAAATGCATATTCTCACATGCACACATAGTTAAAAATAAGTATTTTAAAAATCATTAAGTAAATGATACACAGGGTATAGAACCAGAAACTCTATTCTTTTTATTCCCCCTCCCGAGACAGTTCCTCTGTGTAGCCCTGGCTGTTCTGGCTGTTGCTCTGTAGACTAAGCTGGCTTCAAAACTCAGAGATCTAACTGCCTCTGCCTCCTGAGGGCTGGGATAAAAGGTGTGTGCATGGCTCAGAGCCAGAAATTCTGACTCCCAGTTATGTAGGGCAAAGGGGCTTAATTTTAGGTGGTTTTCTGTTGAATCTGTAAAATTCTAACTTTTTTGGTGTTTTTTTTTTGAGACAGGGTTTCTCTGAGAAACAGTCCTGGCTGTCCTGGAACTCACTATGTAGACCAGGCTGGCCTTGAAATCAGAGAGATCCGCCTGCCTCTGCCTCCCGAGTGCTGGGGTTTAAAGTGTACGCTACCACTGCCTGGCAAATTCTAACGTTTTTTGCTTCGAAGGGACACATAGCACTGTCTGCTTGTCAGAGAAGGAGAATCTCACAGTTCTGGACTTTCATTTTGAGACTAAAGACCTCAATGGTAGTTAAATGCTTTGCTTGGTAGAAGCATCCAGAAAACCTTCTAACAGTATATTATGCAAAAGAGGTCCCATGTGAAGCTATCAGGTGTGAATTAATTCTCTACTGTCTTATTAGCATTTCTCATAAATGAGAAGTTTATTAAGCAGATGCAGGTACACAAGTAAGATTATTCATACTGCTAATAATCTGGCCACACAAGCATCAAAGCCACAGTTATAGGTAACAGGATACAGGTGTCAGCGAGATACTAGCCTCAGAATTTTTCTTCTAAGGAACCAAAGGAGGAAGAAAACATTCAGGATATCCCACTTAATTTCAACTACTCAAAGTCCTTTCTCTGTGTAAAATATATACAACCGGAAATGACAGGATAATTAAGTTCAGGATGATGCTGAGTAATCAACAAGGACTACAAAAGCAGCCTCGCTATGCTACACTTGAAGTCAGGGTTTCTTCACCAGGGCTGCATCATCTGTGTACTGTAGGGTGGTTAGCAGCATTCTTGGCCTTGACTCTCTGGATGCTAGTAGTAGCCCTTCTTGTTGGGTTAAAAGTTCTCCAATCAATGACAAATGTCTTCTGAGAGGCAACCTTCTCTAGTGGAGTACTGCTGCTCAAAACCATTTGCAAGACAAATCTGACATACATGAGCTAGGCAATGACCTCAGGGCCTAAAATGGAACCACAGCCTGTGTAATGATTCATAGAAACACAGAACAGGTTGCCTCCAGACTGCACAGATAGTCTATTTACACAGTGTTGTTGATGTCTAGAATCTCAGAGAAGTCTGGCTTGGTTGGACCTAAGGCAGAAGCTCACCCAGGGAGCGTAGCATACATTTCCAACGGGTGGTTTTAAGGTGACCCAAGTTGTCACACCCTGAAACAGCTACAGTGTTGTTTTCACGGCAGTGGGGCAGCATTGGGGAGATCTGTTTCCCCACCTCGAGAGAAGTTGTATTAAGGCATGTGAAAAGAAACACAAACAAAATTCCTGACTCTTGAATCTTCTGTTCCTGCTCAAAAAATATCTGAAGGACTGGGCTGGGGGAGTAGCTCAATGGCCTTAGCACGTGCATATATGTTAAGTGAAGTACTTGTCTCTAACTCCATTACTGACAGTGTGATGTCCACAGGAAGCAGTTTGGGCTGACTGTATCTTGGGCAGATGTCCTGAAGCACTCAGTATCAGGCGTTACTCTTACCAGCATAGAAAATCAAATGTTGCTACTGTGTGTTTGAGTCTTGAGAAAATCCAACAACTGCCATAATTTATGTCAGCAGCAATCCTTTCTGGTTCTAGTAACAAACCGAATTCTCTAAATATGTGGTGCTTACAAGTATAAGATTAAAAAAAATTCACAAGTCTGAAGAATTGGCTGGGGGGCTAGGGTACTTCCTGCTCTTGCAGAGGACCCAGGTTCAGTTCCTGATGCTCACAATGTGGCTCACAACAGTCACAACTCTAGTTCTAGGGGATCTTACACCCTCTTCTAACCTCTGTGGGCACCAAGCACACATGTGTTGCACATACATACACACAGACCAAACACTCATACACAAAATAAAATAAAATAAAGGAAAGAAAAATCCATTAATGAGGCTAATGAGATAGCTCACTGATAGCTTTCTTAGCATACACAAAGTCCTGGTTCTATCCCCTGTACCACAAAAAGAAAAATGAAAAATTTAAAAAGGTGGGCATGGTAGCACACACCTTTAATCCCAGCACTCAGGAGGCAAAGGCAGAAGATCTCTGTGAGTCCTAGGTCAGTCAGCCTGGTCTACAGAGTGGGTTCTAAGACACACAGAGCTACATAGTGAGACTCTGTCTTGGAAAACAAAAACAAAACAAAGCCCTCTAAAAACCCCTAACAGTGCTTTGCAATAGGGATAAGATGCTATCAAGGTAAGATAAGAGGCACAGAGAGACCCTAGATCCACCAATCACACCTTTTCCTAATCACCCAAAGTACCCCATCTTAAGAGCATGAGCACAGCCTTGTTCTACCATCTCAAAGTGCTTTCATACTAAAGGATTCCACAGCTCTACACCCACCACACCAAGACATATGGGCTCTTCAAAATAGAAACTCAGCAGGGGAACAAAGCAAGCCTGATCTATGGCCAAGAGAATCAGAATTTGAAGGACTTGTGTATAAGACATTCATAGTCTATCAATTTTGGGACTCCAAAAGTGAAATGTGCTAAGGAATTGTACTTCCTGTAGGTCAGCACACACCCCGCTGAAGACTGACCCACAGGATCTCACAGCATTCCCACACAACCTTTAGAGCATGTGCTTTCCATGAAGGCTTTGCAGATGAGGGAACAGCCTTGAGAAGAAGCAAGTCCGTGGGAAGATGGAGTCAAGATTCACCCTGGAAAACCCACCTTTCACAGTTGAGGACTTTTTTTCCTTGTTTGTTTGAGCTAGGGTCTTGCTATGTAGACCAGGCTGGCCTCGAACTCACAGAGATTAGCCTGCCTCTGTCTCCAGAGTGTTGGGATTAAAGGCGTGCACTACCATGCCAGGCTTGTTTGTTTTTGTCAAATCAAAGGCCCATTAAACTAATTACAAAGCCTACTTCTGTCAAAGCTGAAACACTTCTCTCCTTCATATGAAACAGATCCTCTTGCTGATTTAGTAGTCATGAGCATGTACTGAACATTTAGTGGATGTCATAATCTCCGCTTAGTGTTTCATGGCCATTGGCTTGGCTAACACTTTACTTATACTTTGTGACAGCAGCACATTGCTCATCATTCGCAGAACACTGTACAGTGGCCCGCCCTTATGCAGGCCCTGGGTGTCTTCCCACAGAGTTACTTTAAGTGACTCTAGTGGTCAAACACTTATCCACATGATGAACTACATCAGCATTTGGCAAGAGGCCTTCTGTAGGATCATCTGGTAGCTCCTTGGGGGCAAAGGCTGTTGAGTCATACCCCAATGCTGCAGCACACTAAATGCTGCCTCCTTGGCTCCAGATCACCATGAACAATTGTAAAAGGTGCTGGGATGTGGATTTGCAAGTAGCAGGCTGAAGCTTCTCCATAGGGTAATTTTTCCCCCTTTGGAGCTGAGGATCGAACCCTGGGCCTTGCGCTTGCTAGGCAAGTGCTCTACCACTGAGCTAAATCCCCAACCCCAGGTAATTTTTAATATGGGCCATGGTTTTCCTTCTTTTCCTTCCTTACTACAGTTCTTGGTGGGGTTGGTTGCCAGCTTCTCTTAATAATGGAGGTAAGTTGGGAGACAGCCCCACCTAGTGGCAGGAGGGAGAAGAGGGCACACAAAGGACAGGAGCCTGGCCAGCTAGAGACCGTTTTTCAGCAGATGGAGTGCCTGGCACCTTCAGCTCTTCTCCTCAAAGCTAAGAGTCACTGCAAGGTAAGATGTGTACTCTCCCCTGTGAACAAATGACCGTGCCTCATTTGATGCCAAGGCAGCAAGAACTGGAAAACGTCAGCTTCTCTCATCAGCAGAGAAACACGGCCTTAACAGACCGCCATAGCTCTGTTCCAAAACTGTGTGTGGTGACTGCTTGCCTTTAGTTGTGGACAAAGGTACGAACAGCTTCTCCAGGTCTGAGGAAGGCTTGGCATCCACAGACTCCTACCTATGACCAGCTGCTGGGAACCACAAAAGACAACTCTCCTGCTCAGCAGGCAAATAGAAACCTGCTCAGTCAACTGTGCATTCTTCCAAAGTACTGTTCTCCCCTGAGTTCTCCATCCAGCGCGAAGCCTCCTGACTGCTTCCTGGACAGATTACCTCTGTCCTTTTATATCTGTTCTATTTGTAGCCTGAAGGCAGAATCACTACCCCGTGGCCAAATGCTATGCATTCTTTCCTATACTCTCAGCTACCTCACAGAGGGGAGGGTTCTGAGGCAGGGAGAACAGCAGAGCAGAATGAAAGAAGACTTTACTCTCGGATTGCTAGGCTCCCAGCCAGGGCTCAGAGGAGCAAGGCTGGAGCCACACTCAGAGAAGCAGAGGGCCCAGAGTGAGAAGCCAATAGGGCAGGTCCCTCTCCCACCCCTTTTCACCATCGGTCTGCTCACAGGGCTGGTGGTGTCTTTTCCGAGGCTGCCCTTGCTGTTGAGGCTGCCAATCTCCGTCTGTGAGCTGGACTGCGACATCCCCTCAAAGAAGGGCCTGCAGCAAAGAAGCACAGCTGGAGTCAGGCGACTGCAGCTCAGAAAAGCAGTTCACAAGGCCTGACCGGAGCCAGTGCTCAAGGCAGATCAACAGCTTAGGCTCTGAGGACATTGGTTAGGTAGGATACTATGGAGTTGGTCAAGGGATTTCCAGAGACTCCTGTCAGGACTTTTGTCAAGTTAGAATCTCCACCAGGAGATTGAGAAGCTTGGAGACAATGAAAAGCCATGATTCCCTGAATGAAGTATGAGAGAGGATGCAAGGGACATCATGATGGAGGGAAAAGGGAGCCTCGGAGGCAGCCCAGGAGGAGCTCCGGGCCTCACTTGAGCTTGGGCTTTGGGGTGCTGAGGATGCTCTCTGTCTCCTCCATTTCCGGGCCACTGTCGCTGGGGTTGTACATCTCTAGACTGTCGTAGAGTTCATCCAGGTCCTCTTCCACTTCCCGAATCTGCTCCCGTGACACATGTTCTAGCCCAAAGCCTACCTGCAAGCAAAATAAAGATCTATGAATCTGGGGCTCTTTTTATTAACATCTGTGGTTAGATGAACAACTCCTGTCTCCTAGGCCCCCTGTCAACTGGCACTCTTAGTATTCCTTCTAGAGGGGACATGCCAGAGTCATGGTAGAGTAACCTTTGTTGTGTCCTTTCTTTCTTTCCTGTTTTTTCCCCCCTGGTTTTTTGAGACAGGGTTTCTCTGTGTAGCCCTGGCTGTCCTGGAACTCACTCTGTAGACCAGGCTGGCCTCAAATTCAGAGAAGTATCTGCCTCTGCCTCCCTTCCAAGTGCTAGGATTAAAGGCGTTGGTCACACTACCTACTGCCTGGCTCTTTGTGTCCTTTTTATGGTCTGACTCTTTTCCCTCTCAATTACTATCAATGTCCATACCAGGGCTAGCACCAGAAGGAAGAGATGTGCTGATGTGCCTATCAGGGAATCACACAAGAAAACCCAGGCTAGTCCATCTTCTGCTCTGCCCTTCAAATTCAGGTACAAGCTGCCTTTCTTTGCAGCCCACAGTGGGACAAAGACTCTTTCTCAACATTTTCTATCTTTATTAATTTTTAGTTTACCTAGAAGCCGGTGTGAATGAAGCCAGGACCTCCAGGGCCTAAGGGATTTCTATCAAGAGCTGATCAATGAGGACATATCACACTCAGGCTGTTGCTCACTGTAGTTCCTCTTGGGATACAAGAGAAAATTAAACAACAGCTAGATTTGTCATGACTGCCCTATGCCAGGGAACTGAGTATTAACTAATGATTGGCCATGACTGTGCTAAGTGTTTCTAAATACATAAGATTGCACTCTTCATGGGAAGCCTTTATTTTCTCTTCCATAAGTGGAATGCTCTTCTCCAGCTGCCTTCTCTTCTGGGGCTCTGGTACATAAGCAAGTGGGTAGGAATCATGACTCCATAACCCTGATGCCTAACCAGGACCTAGGTATGAAACTGGAAGTAAGGGGGGGGAGGGGTCGTACCTCATCAGAGACTTTGAATCGTTTCAGGAGGGCCACAAACTTCTGTTTGATGTTAGGTTGCTGTGGGGACAAAATATACAAATTATTCTAAGTAACATCAATTGTGGTCAATTAAAGAGTCTGTCAGAAGCTTATCCTCACAAGGAACAGGAGAAGAAAAACAGCTGACAGATACAGTAGCTGCGTTTGCACTGAAAACCTAGAAGGACAGGCAAATGCTGATGTAGTTCCCAGGGCCCTGGGCAGCTCAATTGGGATCTCATGTCCCCAAGGCTTCCACTGTACCCCAGTGATTTCTAGAGATGCAGTTCTGGCCCATCTTCTGCTCTGTCCAGCAGATTCAGGTACCAGCTGGCGAGAGTCCTGCACCCCCATGCTCCACGCTCAGCATTTCAGAATGGCATTTATATCCTCTTCTTGTACAACCATCTTAGGTAGCAGCATCACCAACCCACCTGATTACCAAGCCTAATCCTGGAGTCTTTCCACCTTTGTCCCTCAACCTGCAATGGACACTGCCAGACAAGGCCACTTTTTCCCTTTGTGTCACGACTGTCCCTATGCAAAACTCTGCCTTATGGCATCTACTCACCCTGCTGTGTCTATATTTCCAGACACTAGAATTCACTGATGGCCCAGCCTAGGCTCCCTATCCCTGTCTCTTGTTCTACTTTAGGCACCAGGCTTAGTTTGTGGTCACACATACTTCTGGCCTGAACAGCCAGACCCTCATGTGAGAATGGAAACAACTGACTTGCACTTAAGAATGAGAGCAGTGGGAAAGCATGACCAGCAAGAAAGAAACTCCAAGTTCATATCGGAAGAACAAGGTCATCACCGAGAACAAAGTACTCGTGGTGGGGAAAGAAGAGTGGACATGGACAGCAGGAAACACAAAATAAAGGACCGTCACCAATGTCCAGAAACACAACTGCAAAGTGCCTACAGCTTCCGATAATGCCTCTGGGAGACGGATATTACCACTGGTCTCTGGTTATACACTGGGCGATGCTATGGAAAGTCATGGGAAAGGGGACTTAGGAAGACCAGGAGGCATCCTCTGGGGAGAAAACAGGGCTTGATGATCGCAGAGCAGGAAAGATAAAGGTGCAGAAGAAGAAACAGGTACTGGGAGGGTCCTACAGCTCTTTTCCTTCTCAGAGTTTAAAGGAGGAAGGGTAGGATTCTGGGGACCTGTCCTCTCTACATTGCTGGAAAACCCGGGACAAGGGGAGGCGTAGTTCATGTGCCCCTGAGCCTCTGATGCAAAGGAGAAACCAGCCGCAGCCCTGAGGACTTTCTCTTGAGTCTCATGAACTCTGACTGCAGAGGGTGAGAGTGTTATTTCTTGGTAGGAGGCCAGGCTGGGGAAACACCTTAGAAATTAATTTGGCCTTAATTTCACCCCAAATGAGAAGAAAACCCCACTTTTGGGGTATGAGTCCCCAGACTGGCCCTGCACTTGAAAAAAACAGAATGAGATTTTTTTCTTCCTAGAAGCTCTTGGTACTTCTGACCCTTTTATTCCGTGGAGTACTGGGGCTCCCAGATCAGCCAGAGGTTGCTGAAGAGCTCAGGTTTTAGTTTCTCAGTCCAGGACTCCAATTTTAATATGGGCTTAAGAAATCTTAGTTATGAGGCATAATTCAAGCACTGTTGACTCCAAGGTATAGATCCAAGGTTAAGAACTGTATCTAATGTAATTAATTGAATCTTATCAAACCCAGAGTTTCTTCAGTTCTCAAGTACTAGTCCAAGACAGCAATATTCTTAGAGAGCTGGCTTCACTATGCAGTAGATAGTGCATCACTTGAAGCAATCATCTAGCGAGGGAAAGTCTAAGGCACTGTACTTCTTAAAGAAATATTTAGATTGTTTTAAGATCTAAAAAAAAAAAAAAAGGTTATAGCCTTCTTTCTATTCTGCACAATCTATAGCCTACAACATCCTGAGTACCACAGGGGTTCTTAACATGTTGATTCTTAGTGGGTGGTAGGAGGGGTTCTGGGGATGTATCAGAACATTGAAAGTGTGAGCCCAAGTAGACAGGTTCAAAAATCCCACAGGGTCCTAATGTACCACTCACTCCCCACCTACTTTAGACCAAGGACCTGAGCTGTGCCACGCCTGAGACCTGGGTGACTCACCCTAGTGATGGCTGAGGTGGCGGTCAGTTTCCTTCGGGTCTTCTTCACTTTCCGAAGATCCTCATCTTCATAGAACAGGTCCTGAGTGGGCAGGAAACAGAATGAGCTGGGAAATTCAAGGAACCTCTCACACACTGTATAGAACAGCCATAGGACGTTACCTGCCCATGCAATGGGTCATCACTGCCTTCCTGCTCTGAGGAGAAGCTTTCTTCCTCTTCTTCGGAGTAGTTGTCAATATCTGGGGAGCGATCTAGAACAAAATACCCTAATAAGAACCTTGACCTAGGTGACTTTCAAGGACAGGAATCAATTACACTGGGTTGAAGAGGGAAGGGCCACTTGGAGGGTCATGGTCACATATCACTTTCAAGGATCTCTAAGCTTCTCTTGCCTGGGCATATTTCATGTATGTTTTACTCAGCTTTCCCAGGATGGAGGTCAGTGCACTGGCTTCCTTGTCTTCTATAGTGTCTGCAGACACTGTATATATATTTTAAAAAATTATTTAAAAGTTAATTTATTTCATGCATATGAGTGTTTTGCATCACAAGCATATACATGCACCACATGTGTGCCTGATGCCCTTAGGTGTCAGAAAAGAGTGTCAGATCCCTGGAACTAGAATTATGGATGGTTGTGAGCCACCATGTGGATACTCAGAGTCAGACCCAGGTCCTCTGGAAAAGCAGCAAGTGCTCTAAACCACTGAGCTATCGCTCCAGGCCGACTGTTTACGTCTTACCAGACAGCTTAGATTTGATGCCTTCATGGTCAATGGGCTGGCTGGATAAAGAGTAGATTTTTATTTCTGCCACAGGCACAGAGACATCCTTCACGTTGCTGTGCAGGCCAAGCACCAAAGCACCCTCATTAGGGTGCTGCATCACCTGTGAGCAAAGCATATAGCACAAACACCTTATCCAGTGCCAGGGATGTCACCATCCTAAACCATGTGACATGCAAGCCAATGGCAATGGTATTCTGTTCATGTGTTTTCCTTCTCACTTCCAAATCTATGCCTACTGCCTTTCCTACTGTTTTCAAGGGCTTACTTTAAAAACTATCTCCAGAGGCTAGAGATGGTTCAGAGACTGAGTGTCTGTAGCTCTTATAGAGGACCCAAGTTCTGTTCCTAGCATTCATGTTGGGTAGCTTACAACTACCTGTAAATCTAGTTCCAGGTGATCAAACACTCTCCTCTGGCTTCCTTAGATACCTGCACTCAAGTGCACATACTGTAACCCCCCCCATATACATAATTTAAAAATAATGAATCTTAAAAAGAAAAAAAAAAATCTCCCAGTTGCTTCTATTTAAGCCATTAGTTCTACTGAAACTGGCAATTTAAAACAACAACAACAACAACAACAACCACACAGCTATCTACCTCAGGAAGTGCCAGCTGCTAATCAGGACCATATGTTTAAAGACAACAATTGAGGCCTGAAGTTGAAAATGATTGATAACCTATAGAGTTCCATGTTAAATTAAGTCCTTTGCATGGATACTAGCTTTTGAGTCTGGGTAAGGCCAGGCCTAAATGCATGACTGGCCAGCTGTCTGGCAAAGAGAATAAAAGAGTCAGAAAACAGGAAAATGGCCGGGCTTGACCCAGATGGAAGAGTGGGATGATGCTGTTAATTCCTCCCCACAGTCCCTTATCCTTATACAAAACCTCAAAAGGACAAGAAATTGGGTTGGGAGGGGGGATTTAGCTCAGTGGTAGAGTGCTTGCCTAGCAAGCACAAGGCCCTGGGTTCCCTGGGTTCAGTCCTCAGCTGGGGGGAGGGGATTGGGTTGGGACAAGACACATACACACCACCAGGACCATAACATTTTCCTATTTCACTTATTATTATTTTTTTGAGACAAGTTCTCTCTACCTATCCCCGGCTGTCCAGGAACTCATTATGTACAGACCAAGCTGCTCTCTGACTCACAGAGATCTGCCTGCCTCTGTCTCTTGAGTGCTGGGATTAAAGGTAAGCACCACCACACCCATTGTATTTCACTTATTAAGGTACAGAAATAATTTAAAAAGCTGTCTTATGGCCTCTTTTTTTCTTTCTCTTTGGCTGGCACACAGGAGTACTGTGCAAGTGAGCAGAAATATTGAGGAAAATGGGAGCCTCATTTCTTGCTGTTGGAGAAAAGAATTTGAAAGGATGAAAGGAGGAAATGCAAGATCAGGCCCTATGCTGTTGGGTTGGCACTGAAGTAACCACTGTGTGCTCTGGGCGGGATAGCTATGTAAAATGGTCATGGTGTCTGTGTGTAGTCGAGGGCATGTGTGCTCATGTACACACACTTCCTAGTTTCCTAGTCCTGCTGAAAGACAGTGGAAGTTATTCCTGTTAGGGACATGAGCTCATCTAGTACCCTCATCTGATTTTTTTTTTTAATCCCGAGACAGGGTCTCACTATGTAGTTCTGGCTGTCCTGGAACTCACTAGGTAGACCAGTCCTGCCTTGAACTCACAGAGATCCACTTGCCTCTCTTCTTTTGCCTCTTGAGTGCTGGATTAAAGGCATGTGTTACCACATCTCACCCAACACCTATCTGATTTTTAAAGTACTATCCTCCACTAGAACACCCCAGAAACCTCAGAAAATCAGCTCACTGGAGGACTGGGGCAGGGCAGGGACAAGATAAGCTTGAGCTATTTTGTACCAGAAAGTAAGAGGCCTATATAGAAGGAAGGGTCTTATCAAAAAGGACACAGAAGACAGCTTGGAAGGACTCTGACTGGCCAAACTGGAGCATAAAAAATTTAACCCCATCAAATAAAACAAGAATCCACAGTCCACAATAGATACAAATAAGAGGATCAGATGGTAAGTGGAGGAAGAAAGGAATGCTCTATTTATCAACTGACTAATACAGAAGGGATGGCTAGATTAGAAATTCATAGTTTGACAGGCACCAAAATAGTAACTAATTCAGCTCAAAATCATTAATAGGCAGGATAGGCAGGAATTAGGGAAATGTCTCAGTGGGTAAAATGTTTGCCATGTAAGTGTTAGAATATATGTTTGGATCCTTAGAACTCATGTAAAGACAGATGTAATAGTTTTTTGTTTGTTTTAATTTTTCGAGACAGGGTTTCTCTGTGTAGCTTTGTGCCTTTCCTGAAACTCACTCTGTAGCCCAGGCTGGCCTCGAACTCACAGAGATCCACCTGCCTCTGCCTCCCGAGTGCTGGGATTAAAGTTGTGTGCCACCACCACCCGGATGCAATAGTTTTACAGTAGCATGCTTCTGCAATCCTAGTGCCCCTAACAATGAGATAAAAGGTGGAGACAGGAACATCCCTGGAAGCCCATGGGCCAGTTAGCCTGGAATACATGGAGACAAATAACCAAAAGACCCTGTTTCAAACAAGCTAGAAAGCAAGGACCAACACCTAAGGTTGTCATCTGATCTCCACATGCATGCCATGGCATGTTTACACCCATACATACCCACTCTCTCACACACACATAAAAAAACCATTAATACATTAATCAGTGAAAGATATAATTATATGGTCTCAAATACTTCTACATAAAATATTTTTCACTAATAAGGACAAAATACTATTTTGTTGTTGTTGTCATTTTGTTTTTTTGAGACAAGTTTCTCTGTATAGCCCTGGCCATCCTGGAACTCACTCTGTAGACCAGGCTGGCCTCGAACTCATAGATCCTCTTGCTTCTGCCTCCCAAGTGTTGGGATCAAAGGTGTGCGACATCACCACCCAGTATGACAAAATACGTATTCATGAACTTGATAGTAGAAAATCCTGACAGAGATCATCCATTTTTATTTTTTCATTTGTTTTGTTTTGTTTTTTGAGATAGGGTTTCTCTGTGTAGCTCTGGCTGTCCTGGAACTCTCTCTGTAGACCAGGCTGGCCTCAAACTCAGAGATCCACTTGTCTCTGCCTCCCAAGTGCTGGGATTAAAAGCATGTGTGACACCACCCTTCACCACACAAATTAACATGTACAACTGGACAACCCACACTGTGTTGGGAAAGAAAGTGCTTCTTTGGTGGTTATTTTGCCAAAAATGTAGAAACTGAACCTAATTTAGAGACAAGGACAGATAAAAACCAGACTGAGGAGCACTTGATAAAATAACTGGCAGGTACTCTCAAGAACCCACATAAAAGCCTGGAGGTGGAGATGTACACCTTTTAATCCCAGCACTCAGGAGGACAGCCAGGGCTGCTACACAGAGAAACCCTGTCAAAACAAACAAACAAACAAACAACCCACATCACAGTCATAAAAGGCAAGGAAGATATGAAGACCACCACAGACTGATGGAGACCAGAGAGATATAATAAAGAAATGTAATCATCCAACTCCTAGATCTGGTCATGGGTCTTGGGAAGTTCACTGAGACATTCTGCACCATGAGGTTGGGGACTGTGGCTTTAGACAGAACCTTATATTAGTGTCAACACCTGACTGTGGTGGGGGCATGAGGCTTAGGTAGGACAGTATCCTCATACTTAGGAAATTAACATAGTATAGTATTAATGTGCAATGGTGTAATGGGGCTTCCTGCCTGCAACTGTCAAATTGATCAGGAGAAAATGAAAACAAAAACAAACCAAAAAACCCAGCTGGTTGTGATGGCATATGCCTTTAACCCCAGAACTCGGGAGGCAGAGGCAGGAAAATCTCTGTGAGTTCAAGGTCAGCCATAGGGGTTGGGGATTTAGCTCAGTGATAGAGCGCTTGCCTAGCTAGGTTCAGTCCTCAGCTCTGGAGAAAAAAAAAAAAAAAAGGCAAACTTTATCAAGGCCAGCCTGGTCTATAAAGTCAGTTCTAGGACAGCCAAAGCTACATAGAGAAACTCTGTCTCAAAAAAACAAAAACCACAAACAAAAACAAATAAACCCCACAAAACAATAGTACAATACAGAGAGACTATATAGCCATAGTAATATGTTATCAAGTTAAGTATTTTGGTGAATCTGGCATATGGGAATTTTTTCCATTATTTTTACTAAAACTAACTTTAAAATATATACATACATATATATTAAAGTTAGAGCTGGTCCTAGTGATGCACCTTCAGTACCAGTTATGTGGGATGCTGGAGTAAGAGGATCACTTCAGTCTAGGAGTTTGGGCCTAGCTTGGGCAACATAGCAAGACCTATCTTAAAAGAAAAAGGGGGGTTGGGGATTTAGCTCAGCAGTAGAGCGCTTGCCTAGCAAGGCCCTGGGTTTGGTCCTCAGCTCTGGGGAAAAAAAAAAAAAGAAAAAAGAAAGGAAAAGGGAGCTAGAGCAACAGCTTGGTGGTTAAGAGCACATGTTCTTAACCAGACTTGGGTTTGATTCCCAGAACCCACATGGTGGTTCATAACCATTCATAATTCTTGTTCCAAGAGGCACATGATTCAGACATATATTTGAGCAAAATACTAATACACATAAAATAAGAAAAATAAATCTTTTTTTGGTTTTTCAAGACAAGGTTTTTCTGTGTAGCCTGGTTGTCCTGGAACTCGCTCTATAGACCAGAATGGCCTTGAACTCAGAGATCTGCTTGCCTCTGCCTCCTGAGTGCTGGGAGTAAAGGCATGCACCATCACCACCCATCTAAGATAAATAAATCTTAAAAATAAAATGAAGATAAAAAAGTTAAAAGAGCCGGGGGTGTGGTGTGTGTGTGTGTGTGTGTGTGTGTGTGTGTGTGGCGGCAGCGGCGCATGCCTTTAATCCAGCACTCGGGAGACAGAGGCAGGCGATCTCTGTGAGTTTGAGGTCAGCCTGGTCTACAGAGCGAGATCCAGGAAAGGCACAAAGCTACACAGAGAAACCCTGTCTCAAAAAACAAAACAAAACAAAACAAAGTTAAAAGCAAAAAACTTTTGTGTAAGAGAAAGTAATTGATAAAGCCAGTTATAGACTGAATTTCCAACAAAATAATTAATGTATAAAGAAAAAAGAAATACCTGCCTGCAGGCTGGGGAAATCATTTGCTGGGTGACAATAGATTTAAAGGCCTGAAGTCTAAGACTGTATTCTGCTCACCTCTGCCATGTTGATGAGTCCCACAGCCAAGGTTTTATAGCCCAAGATAGTCCGGTTCTTGTACCGCTTCCTCCTCTGCAACATGATCTGCAGTTTGTTGGCATCTCGCTTAAGGAAATGAGGGTACTGAAGAGGAAAACAGTCCAGACGGTTAATCAGCAACCAGGACCTTGGTGGTTCAGGTCCTGCTAGAGGACTGCGCTGCAGTTTCTCTTGCTTGTAAAAGTGATTGGTCAGAATAAGAAAAACAAAACAAAACAGAGGGGCTGGTTCTGCTGGGTACTGGCAGGGTCTACCTAGGCTTACAAACACCTCTTTCTCTGCCATCTGGCCAGGTGTTCTCTCCACATGGTTCAACACAGGGTCACAAGGCTTATGATGAGAGAGGTGCTCTAAGAGGGATGGAGAGAAGGATGGGTACAACCATGTGATAGAAGTGAGCTCTACTCTTACTAATTCAGATCAGTAAGGAGAGGGAAAGGCTAAGTGTGAGAGTGGAGGCTCCATGGGTAGCTGCTAATCGTATACGACCAGGTAAGGGGAGAGGGGCCTTAGCACTCTGCTCAGCAACATATCCAGTACACTCTACTTGAGCTGGCTCAGGGACTGCTCAGGCCTTCTAAGTTAGCCTAAGGTGACTTTTGTTTTTTCCTACTGAAGCTCTGGCTGTTTTTGGAGGAAAAAATGCCCAAATTTCAAGACTATTTGAGGACTAGACTGTTGTAGTATGTTAGAAAACTTAAGCCAGGCGGTGGTGGCGCACACCTTTAATCCCAGCACTCGGGAGGCAGAGGCAGGCAGATCTCTGTGAGTTCGAGGCCAGCCTGGGCTACCAAGTGAGTTCCAGGAAAGGCACAAAGTTACACAGGGAAACCCTGTCTCGAAAAACCAAACAAAACAAAAAGAAAGAAAACTTAAAAACTTAGAAAGTTCTGACCTGAAGGGAGAAGGTTAACTGGAGTTCTGTCTCCACCAGGCCACTTGCTGGAAGGATGATTTCATTGGAGCGAAGAATCCTTTTTGAACCCTGAAACCAAGAAAAACTTCTGTCAAAATGGTGTCATTACAAGATGAGACCAAAAGAACGCCTACTGTGCTGTGAACCGTCCGTCAGCCTCTATGAGGGCTCCCCCAGACCTCCTACCACTCTGGTTCTGCTAGGCTTATTTGGCAAATTATAGTTATTTTGTTTTATTATTTTTTTTTTAAGAATTATTTATTTATTATGTATACAGAAGAGGGCACAAGATCCCATTACAGATGGTTGTGAGCCACCATGTGCTTTCTGGGAATTGAACTCAGTATCTCTGGAAGAGCAGTCGGTGCTCTTAACCTCTGAGCCACCTCTTCAGCCCTAGTTATTTTATTTTTATTTATTGTTACTTTTTGTGGTGCTAAGTACTGAAATAATGGCTTTGCATGTGCCAGGCAAGGACCCTACCACTGATCTATGCTCTTAGCCCTTAAGACTGTTTTAAATCTAACTGTACCAGATGAACATATATAGAAACATAATTCAGCTAGGTAAGCTGACTAAACTTATGGCCTCCATCTTAAGTGGGGTAAGTAACATTGCCTAGGAACCATGTCATAATGTCTCAAGTACATTCTCTGTCATCTCTGTTCTTAGAGGATGTACCATACCTTCCCAATTCCCCTAACATCTGAACCCTAACATTTCTCTAATGCTGCTAACCTTGATTCTCTTCACTGAGGAAGCTGGAGCAGCTCCTACCTCATAAACCTGCCCCCAGGCCCCTGTCCTCACACACCCTCCCTTCCCTTCTGTCACAACCACCCATGTTCCCAAAGTGGAGGGAGCACCACACTCAGGGACTAACCTTCTTTCTCACCTACTTGAAGGCACTGCCTGAAGCCATCCTTCTCACAGAATCCACTTTACTACTGTCCTAGATCATCCTCATAAACAATTATGCTATCATTTCCAACAGAGCAAACAAACCCCTCCTGCTTACAGGTGCATCTTTTCACAGTGGACTTCTTTCCTTGAGTCCTCCATTCTCACTTCTCTTAATGCATTTCAGTGGCCCTCTGTCACCTTTGCTCCATCAAACTACCACTGGCAAGACGGGTAACTCTCTC
Organism: Onychomys torridus; assembly: GCF_903995425.1. Classification (NCBI taxonomy): domain Eukaryota; kingdom Metazoa; phylum Chordata; class Mammalia; order Rodentia; family Cricetidae; genus Onychomys; species Onychomys torridus. The sequence goes on from NC_050443.1 coordinate 125,002,236, forward strand.
CTGATGAGTCTGAGGGCCCAGGTCCCTTCTTCAGCTTTTAACAGGGCACCATCTGCTGTTTCCCAAAACATCACAGTCTTGGGATTCCCTGATGCTGGAGGTACTCTTGTTCTGCGTCCTTCCAGACTTCCTGGCAATGGAGGGCCTGAGGCATCTGTCCACAGCTGGGCTCTATTTATTATTTACTCTCTTTATTCCAGTTGTTTCAGTCGGCCTGTAGTTATTTTTCCCCAGCCCTCTTTCCAGAGCCTGGCACTCATGTCTCCACTGGTTCCCCAGTATCTCTTTCTAGATGTTTCACTGGCACCTCAAACATAACAAAACAAATAAATAAACAAACTGAATTTCAGGTTTCCCTGGAATCTGCTCTACCCGTCTTCCCCTTCCAACCAAACAGGAGATTCACTCTATCAACTTACTTAAGTCTCTCACCCAATCATCACCATTAGAGGGAGTGCCTACTATCTAGCACTCCTGATTCCCCACTTTCAGTCATGGAACAGCTCTCACAAGGAATAAGAGCTGGGGCGCTCTGCCTTTCCACTGTACTCCTCCTGGTTTCACTGACCCCCCCTTTTCCTCTCAATTCTCCCAATAAAGCCAGAGAAGCCAGAGAACCTAGAGTTGGCCATGTTAGACAAAGACAGGCCATAGCTAGACATTTGAGAGTCAGACATCACCATGGCTGTGTAGGGCTTTTTAGTTGGCTTTTCTCTCTACCTAGAATACTCCTCCTGAGTCTGTGTGGCTCACTCTCTTGGTTTTGTACAAACGTCATCTTCTTAGTGAGGCCTACATCCATCACCACCTGTAATCCCTTCAATCCCTTTATCTTGTTCTGTTTTCTCCAAATCATATCACTTTTCAATAGTAGCAGCCCTCACTATTTGAACTTCCATCATCTAAATATATGCTATTAAGAACTGTAAAAACTTCTGCTTCCCTCACAGGTGTGAAAACCTGAGTTCTAACCCCAGAACATACATAAAAAAGAGCCTGGTGTAACTAGTGGAAACTCATGAACTTTAGACCAACAGCTATGGAGCCTCCATGGGATTAGACTAGGCCCTCTGCATAAATTTGTATAGCTTGATCTGCTTAAGGGGCCCCCTGGCAGCAGGATCAGGATCTATCCATGGTGCATGAACCTACTACCTATGGTGGGACACCTTGCAGAGCCTTGATGCAGGGGAAGGGGCTTAGTCCTGCCTCTGCTGAATATACCAGGCTCTTCTGACTCCCCATGGGAGGCCTTACTTTGTTGGAGGAGGGAATGAGGGGTAGGTTGGGGGGGGGGGAGGCTGGAGGAGTGGGAAGAGGGAAGAGGGGGACCTGTGGTTGGTATGTAAAATGAATAAAAAAATTCCTTAATTAAAAAAAAAAAAAAGAGCCTGGTATAGTGGTGTGCACTTGTAATCCTAGTGTTGGAGAGGCAGAAACAGAAGAATCCCTGGAGCTTATTGATAGCCAACCTAACCTATTTAGAGAGTGCTAGGCCATTGAACAGAGAAATTCTGTCTTTAAAAAATTAAGAGTAGACAACTTTGAGGAACAATATCCAGGGTTGTCCTCTGGCACAAACACATGTGTGCACACACCCTTTCCAATACACAAACACCTTCTATTCCAAATGCTCTCTGCGGCTGGGTATGTAGTTCTATCTCTGGCGCTGCAAAAAACAAACAAAAAACCCCAAATGCACCATCTGGGTGGTAAGCTGGCTAAAAGGCACCTGCACATGTAGGTAGACAGCACACAAGAGGGGTACAGTCAGGTCTGGCCCCTTTCAAGCATGCTACATGACTATTCTCCTCTTTCTACCCTTCCACAAAGATTTAGCTTCCACGAGTTCCAATACTGGCTTGCTGAAGGTACAGAGGACACTACCATCTTGGGTCCAATTTCAGGATCATTTTTAATACCCTTAATCTTATTTATGTAGCTGTACTCTCACAGGGCTACACCTGGCCTGGGTGCCAGAGACTAGCACCTAGTTCTAATCCATCTTCTGTTTTAGCAGAAACCTTTTGTTTCTCCTGTTGCCCTATGAGAATCTTGTCTGGGAGTCTCTCAAAGATACAAAGGCAAAACTCATCAGTTCCGGAAACCTGGAAAACTGTGGTACCTGATAACTGAGGAGTTTGCACTTGGCATTGTATTTCTGGAAGCTTCTTTCAGGTTGTTTTGAGGATATGGAAGTCAGCTGGCTAGACTGTAAACACAGAGAAGACTAAAGATGCCCTGGGTGAAGGAAGGGGTTTCAGTCTTTAGAGACTGGACTCTCCCGCAGCTGCTAACGGCTAAAGTCATTCTTAAGGTGCCTCTGAGTTCTCTTTCCTCGTGAACTCACACATCTGTGCTGCAACACTTAGCGACATATTTATCTATTTTTCTTTCTTTCTTTTTTTTTTTTTTTTTGGTGGAGCTGAGGATATTTATCTATTTTTCTTTTTCTTTTTTTGTAGAGCTGAGGATATTTATCTATTTTTAAGCTTTAATTGTATGTGTAAGGGTGCTTTCCTGCACGTGGTTCTGTGTTCTATGTTATGTGCAGTGACTGCAAAGGCCGGAAGAGGTGCCTGATCCCCTGGGACTTGGGAGCCACCAGGTGGGCATTGAGGATGGAACCCAGGTCCTCTGGAAGTGCTCTTAATTACTAAGCCATCTCTTAAGCCACTTACCTATTTTTTAAATTTAATTTTTAAAGGTTGTATATGCACGTGCTTGTGTGTTTAGTGTCCACGTGGTGCGTGCACAGGTGTGAGGAGGCCACAGGCGCCCTGCTCTATTCCTCTCTGCCTCATCCTCTTACGTGCACAGGTGTGAGGGGGCCACAGGCGCCCTGCTCTATTACTCTCTGCCTCATCCTCTTACGTGCACAGGTGTGAGGGGGCCACAGGTGCCCTGCTCTATTCCTCTCTGCCTCATCCTCTTACGTGCACAGGTGTGAGGGGGCCACAGGCGCCCTGCTCTATTACTCTCTGCCTCATCCTCTTCGGCAGAAGCTCTCACTGAACTTGGAGCTAGGCTGGCGGGTACAACATGGCCTCCCAGTTGTGCAGCAAGCACCCTTACCACTGAGCCTTCGCCTCTCCAGATGCCCACTCCCTACTCTACAGGACATTTTCAGCACAGAGGAAACAAGTGTTTAATGCCATAGGATCATTACAGAACATAAAAATACTTATTAATGAATATTAATGTCTTTCAAGCTGGGCTTCTGTTATTTTAAAATACTTGTTTTTGAGTTAGGTCCTTACTGTACAGCCCAGGCTAACATAAAACTCTCAATCTTCCTGCCTTGGTCTCTTGCTCTCCCCCATCCCCTCCCACTGTGGTGTGAATTACCAAATATGGTAGTTGCCCAGAGCAAGGGATGAAGGACAGACAGCTGGGGAAGAATAACAGTTAACAAAGTGAAGTCTCTTCTGTGGAGTGATGACAAAGTGCTGCTGACTGCACTGCTGACAACACTGTAGCAGTGCCTCAGGCTGGGTGTCCCAAGTGGCAAGCTGAATGGGATCTGAATTATAGTCCAGTAAATATGTTATTTAAAACAGTATGCTATATTTATGCTGCATGTGGTAGTGTATGTCTTTTACCTCATTACTTAGGAGGTGGAGGCAGGCAGACCTCTGAGAGTTTCAGGCCAGTCTGGGTTACATACTGAGACCCTGACTCAAGAAACAAAACAATCAAACAAGCAACAATAACAAAAATTCCACTGTGATAGGGGCTGGAGAGATGGTCCAGTGGTTAAGAACATTGGCTGCTCTTTCAGAAGACCCTAGTTTGATTCAAAGCACCCACATGGCAGCTAATAATTATCTGTCACTCCAGTTCCAAGGGATCCAATGCCTTCCTCTGGCCTTCGAGAGCACTGCACACACGGTGCACAGACATACATAAAATAAAAACAAGGAAAGGAAAAGAGCTCTTAACCCTGAGCTATCTCTTGCCCTACCAAAGTCTTTAATGTGGACTACAAAGCATTTAAAATCGTATGTGTCGAAGACAGAAGAGTCTGGCAGGAGGAAACCAGGTCACTGAGGGTGTGCCTGGAAGGAAGGGCCTGTGTCATCTTAGTCTCTTCCTTTCTCTCTCCCTGCTGGCTGCACTTTCTCCTTTCCTATGTCCACAGCCCACAAAGGATCGGATCTCTGAAGGGTGAGTCAAATGTATTTTCACTTCCTCTAATCTTATCTTAGTATTTTGTCACAGTGATGGAAAGCTGACGAACACAGGTGGTTATGTGGGCTGTAGCATGAAGTTTCACTCATGGTTGCACCGATATTTTCAGCGCAAGTATCAACTCACAGCAAGTGACAAATAATACCACAGCATTACATGGTATAATGACTGTGACTCATATCCTTGAACAGTGTCTGAGGGAGCTCATTTTTAATACTATTGTGCAATTAGAATGGAAAGCTCCTTAAAGGCAGGGATTTTTATTTATTTATTTATTTATTTTGGTTTTTCAAGACAGGGTTTCTTTGTATAACAGCCCTGGCTGTCCTGGAACTCATTCTGTAGCCCAGGCTGGCCTCGAACTCACAGGGATCCTCCTGCCTCTGCCTCCCGAGTGCTGGGATTAAAGGCATGTACGCCACCACTACCTCACTTGTGAATAAATTCATGCCCAATATGTAATAAAATATCAATCAATATTTACTAAATAAATCAACAAATAGGTGATCAAAAATGAATGCAGTAACACCTGTAATTATTTTCAGCTGCTTGGAAATAAAGTAACTTAAATATTCAGGATATTTATAGTTTTTGGTATAATCACAGATTTTACAGAATGTCAAATATTTAATAGGAAGATGAAATTATTTCCTTCGGCAAGAGCATTTAATGACAGGAAGAGCAAAAGCAGCAGAGAAAGTTCAAAACTATAGCATGTGTTTGCATGTGTCAGAGGAAGCAGCCCTGACCTGGAACAAGGAAGCACTGGACAGGACAACAAGCACTCAGAGCTGTACTTCACAGGCTTGCTTTCCCACCTACAGTGTTTAGCAGCAGTCCACGGGCTTTGGAGCACAAAGAAGAACAGGGAATGAGACTGTGTCTTAAGACGTAAGAGGAATTCCTCAGGAGTGATGGAAGTTTTGAAGTTAAAATTTTTTTAGAGAAGGTAGTGGTGGTGCATATCTTTAATCCCAGCACTTGGGAGGCAGAGACAGGTGGATCTCTGAGTTTGAGGCCAGCCTGGTCTACAGAGCTATTTCTAAGATAGCCAGGGCTACACAAAGAAACCCTGTTGCAAAAAACAAACCACCAAAAACCAAAAACCAACAACAACAACAACAACAAAAAACAAACCCCCCAAAAACAAAAAACCCACCACCACCACCACCACCACCACCACCACCACCACCACCACCACCACCACCACCACCAAAATTAGGCTTATTTTATGTGTATAAGCGTTTTGCTGGCATCTGTGTATGTGTACCATGTGCATGCCTGGTGCCCACGGAGATCATAGGAAGGCATCAGATTCTCTAGAACAGAAGTTAAAGATGGTTGTGAGCCACCATATGGGAACTGAACTCATCTCTTCTGGAAGAACAAGAAGTGCTCTTTATTAACTGCTGAGCCATCTCTTCAGCTGGAAAAGTTTTAAAATTATTTTTATTGTTGAGCATGGTGGCACACACCTTTAATCCTGGCACCCTGAAGGCAGAGGCAGGTGGATCTGTGAGTTTGAGGCAGCCTGCTCTACATAGTGAGACATCCAATGCTACATAGAGATACCTTGTCTCAAAAAAAAATTTTTTTTAAATTTCTTTTGGTTAAGCATATATGTGAGTCTGTATATATGTGCACATGGCTAAGGAAGCCGGAGGTGTTGGATTCCCTGAACCTACCTGGAGTTTATAGGCAGATGTGAGCTGCCTGACATGAATAATGGGAACAGAACTCAGGTTCTCTGAAAGAGCAGTACGTGTTCTTGTTGTTGTTTGAGGCAACATAGGTCTCTCTATGTAGACCAGGCTGGACTTGAATTCACAGTCCACAGAGATCTGCCTGTCTCTGACTTTCAAGTGCTGTGTTCAAAGGTGTGTCCACCACACTAGGTTAGTGCATGCTCTTAACTGACTCATCTTTCCAGTCAGTTGTGAGCCACTATGTGGGAATCAAACCCAAGTTCTCTGGAAGAGCAACCAGTGCTCACAATGACTGAGCCATCTCTTCAGCTGTAGGTTTTTTTTTTTTTTTTTCTTTTTCTTTTTCTCTTTGAGCTGAGGATTGAACCTTACCTTGTGCTTGCCAGGCAAGCGCTCTACCACTGAGCTAAATCCCCAACCCTAGCTGTAGGTTTTAATGAAGGTCATTTAGTACAATAAATACCACAAAGCAGGAAAGCTAGCTAATAAAGTATGCTGGTTTGTAGGGAATCACCATATAGTTCTTGGAGGTTTTTTTTTTTTTTTTGGAGCTGAGGATCGAACCCAGGGCCTTGTGCTTGCTAGGCAAGCACTCTACCACTGAGCTAAATCCCCAACCCAGTTCACTGAGTTTTTTGTTTTTGTTTATTTATTTGTTTTTTGTTTTTTTTTTGGAGACAGGGTTTCTCTGTAGCTTTGGAGCCTGTCCTGGACTAGCTCTGTAGCCCAGGCTGGCCTCAAACTCACAGAGATCCACCTGCCTCTGCCTCCCAAGTGCTGGGATTACAGGCGTGCGCCACCACCTCCCGGCTAGTTCACTGAGTTTTTAATGAATGAGACTCAGCAAATACACTATCCTCAAGTTGAAGGATTCAATCGTTATTTAACCACTAAAGAGGCACTTTGGAATCTCACTAAGCTCCAGGGAGTCGTCATTAGGAAGGATTGATCAGTTAAGGAAGATCTGGGAATAGAGTTTAATTAAATATAAATTACATACTCTTTGGTTTCCAATCTCAGCTCTGCCACTGCCACTTAATAATTAGGTGGAGACAGGTAAATTCCTAAATGCTTTTTAGTTAGTTTCTCTCTTTTTTTGAATTCAAGAATATTTAGGAGTCCAAATATTTGCAAAATACGTTGAATTCCTTGAGAACACAGAATTAAATGTAAGAAACGTTACGTGTGAGGGCTACCTAGATTACAAAATACTCCAGTAAATTTTAAATTGCTAAGACTAAAATAATAATCTATAAATAATCTGTAAACCTCCAAAAGTGCTTCCCTAATCCAGAAATCAGAGGACTAAGAATGGAACAGCCATCTTCCTTTACGATGCTGTCTGCGTCACTGATGCTAACTGATATGATTAAGCAGGCAGCAGAGAAGGATCATTTTGTTCTTCAAGACAAAATATAAAGAAACTGAGGACCTTAGTTAGAGGCGGAACTGGGACTCTGTATGTCTCATCAGCTCAGCTGCTCCTCCACAGAAAAGGGGTGGCTCAGGGAATGTCTATAGCTGGAACAGGGAAAATCACTGTCTAGCTTCCCCAGGCCCTGAGCACTCACCTGCAGCTTCACGGCAATGACAACTGAGTTAAGATCTTTGTCCATTTCTTTGAGCATAACAAGTTTCTTCAGGGTCAAGCTGAATAGCCTAGAAAAATACAGAGAAAGAAGGTCTGTTAAATATAAGAACTTTCGTGAAGGTAACGTCTACCATGAGAATCTGCTTTACTTAAAGTACTACTGTGAGAAGGCCACTCAAGGTAAAAGAGCCTTAGCCTGTATGTCTGCAAAGTGTTAAAGGTGTATCATTCTGTGGACTTTAGGGGATGTCTATATATCTCAAGTCCAAACCCGCAGTTTACCACTGTTAATGTGGAGCAGTTTCAGGAGAACCTAGGAGGCAGAGACATGGTTATTTAGTTCTTCCCTACCTGCCACCTAAGCATATCTGAAATATTTATACATGTAAATCTTAGCAACACAGAGAACAACCACACACACACACATAACACACACACACACACACACACACACACACACACACACACAAACACACAAAGTAAAAAGAGATACTTGCTAAAGTTTAAGTATTCAGGGTCTCGAGAAAGGATTTTAGAGCTAACTGCAAAATACTTCAGAATAATACAAAAGCAGATAAAACCAATATGATAAAATTTTAATAAATGTTCCATTGAGGAGAGGAACAATACAGAAGCACATTAACCCTTTCTGCCTTTTTGTAGGATTTTAAATTTTCATAGGAATAGTAACAAAAGCTAGGTAACTTTTTGGGGTAAAAGAGAATAAAGAAAGTTTTACTCCACAAATATTAACATGCACTCTACTAGGGTCAAAGTAATTAAAGCACCATGGTAACATGTAAAGAATAAACAGAGGCTGGGCAGTGGTGGCACACACCTTTAATCCCACCACTTGGGAGGCAGAGGCAGGCAGATCTTTGTGATCTACAGAGTGAGATCCAGGAAAGGCGCAAAGCTACACAGAGAAACCCTGTCTCAAAAACAAAACAAAACAAAACAAAGCCAAGCGGTGGTGGCACACATCTGTAATCCCAGCACTTGGGAGGCAGAGGCAGGTGGATCTCTGTGAGTTCGAGGCCAGCCTGGTCTACAGAGCTAGTCCAGGACAGGCTCCAAAGCTACAGAGAAACCCTGTCTCGAAAAACCAAAAAACAAAACCAAAAAACAAAAAAACCAAACAAACCCACAAACAAACAAGCAAACAAACAAACAAACAAACAAACAAAAAAAAAAAGAGGGGGTTGGGGATTTAGCTCAGTGGTAGAGCAATTGCCTAGCAAGTGCAAGGCCCTGGGTTCGGTCCTCAGCTCCAAAAAAAATAAATACATAAAAATAAACAGAAGGATCAATGGCAAGGAACAGACTCTGAAATTAGACCTATGCATATACAGAATTTACCGTAGGCAGATGAATTACTCAATTAATAGCATACTGGAAGACTGGGTATATGAACAAAAACAATGACATATCAAAGGCAGATCCATGAGTTAAGTAAAACAAAGAAAGCAATCAAGTCACAAAGTTCCGGAAGAAAATATTACTTAAACAAACAAACAAACAAACAAACAAACAAATAAAAAACAAAACAAAACAAAAAACCAACCCAAACCAGGTGTGGTTTTAATCCCAACACTTGGAAGGCAGAGGCAGGAGGATCTCTGTCACTTCAATGACAACCTGATCTACAGAGTGAATTCCAGGACAGCCAGGACTACATAGAGACCCTGTCTCAAGACAACAACAAAAATAAACCCAGAGTATAAAAAGCCCTTGAAAACATGCCACCTACATGCCTTTAATCTCAGTATTGAGAAAACAGAGGCAAGTCTACTTCTGTGAGTTTCAGGCCAGCCGGGAATATATAGCAAGACCCTGTCTTAAAAAAACCAAGGGACAAATTGAAAAGCATGTCACCCAAATCAGAACTCATATAGGAACTGACTGGCCAACCCATTTAAAATAAAAAAGATTCCATATAGAAAATTAAATGAAACAGAAATTAACAATCACAAGATTTCATTTTTTAAAAGCTAAACTAAAGCATGGTGGCGCACACCTACAATCCCAGCACTGGAAAGGCAGAAGCAGTCTGATCTCTGTGAGTTCAAGGCCAGCCTGGTCTACAAAGAGTTCTAGACAGCTAGAGCTGTTAAACAGTCTGTCTCAAAGAACCAAAACCAAACACAAAGACAAAGCCAACCCAAAAAAGTATTTGCAATAAAACACAAAACTTCCCAAATTAAAATTGACATAAAGCTGGGCGGTGGTGGCACACGACTTTAATCCCAGCACTTGGGAGGCGGAGGCAGAGCCAGGCAGATTTCTGTGAGTTCGAGGTCAGCCTGGGCTACCAAGTGAGTTCCAGGAAAAGGTGCAAAGCTACACAGAAAACCCTGTGCAAAAACTGGGGCTGGAGAGGTGGCTCAGAGGTAAAGAGCACTGGCTGTTTTTCCAGAGGTCCTGAGTTCAATTCCCAGCCTGGTGCCCTCTTCTGGCATGTAGACAGAACACTGTATGTGTAATAAATAAATAAATCTAAAAAAGAAATTAAAAAGGTGAAGTGCAAATGTGAATTTATTAAGAACTTGTAGATTTTCAACACTGTACACAAAACTCCTTTGTTACAAATAAATATTTATAAAATAAAAAAAGGCAAAAACTGACAAGCAATGGTGGTACACACTTTTTACTCTAGCACTTGGGAGGCAGAGGCAGTTGGATCTCTGAGTTCAAGGGCAGACTGTTCTACAAGATGAGTTCTAGGACAGCCAGGGCTACATAGAAAACCTGGTTTCAAAACCCTGTATCCCTACCTGACCCCCACACAAAACCTAGGGACAAAGGCAGGGTAGTAAGACAGAAACTGAGCACTTCTCTGTTGGGCTGCCAGAGACGGGACTTAAAGCAATCTCAGGGATATTTTTCTTAGATGAATTTGTATTGTGTGTGTGTGTGTGTGTGTGTGTGTGTGTGTGTGTGTGCGCGCGTGTGTGTATGCATGCATGCATGCATGCGTGCGCCTATTATGGCATGTGTTCAGGTACCTGCAGAGGCCATAAGACTCCCCTAGAGCTGGAGTTACAGCTGCCTGATGTTGGAGCTGGGATGCAGCTTGGGTCCTCTGGAGAGCAGCAAGTACTCTGAATCGCTGCACTGGCTCTCCAGCCCCAATCCTCAGTTTTTACATAGGTATAAGAATATTCATGTCCTTGACCTAGCAATAGACATTGACTAAGAATATAAACAGAACAGTCCACACAGAGAATTGGTTAATAAACCTTATATGTATATAAGAGATAACATGCATTATAGTGGAGGATGATTTCAGTCTATAAATATTAAAGAATACACTGTAATAGCTATGGTATGATCCCATTTTGTTAAATTTTACTCAATTTTTACACAAATGAAAATTATTCAAATAATTTAGATGGTGGCAACTACTGGTAGATTTATCTTATTTTTATTTTGAGATTTTTTTGGTATTACTTCCATTTTTTTAAATAACAATATCTATTTTTCTTTTACTTTATTTCCTTTTTTTCTTTGACTGACTGTTTTTGAGTCAAAGTCTTACCATGTAACCTTGGCTAGCTTGGAACTCACTACGTAGCATAGGCTGGCTTCAAACTCATAAGAGATCCTGCCTCTGCCTCCCAAATGCTAGTATCAAAGACAGGTTCTATACCAATCACATCTGGCGACAATATCTATTTTTCTCACCAGAAAGATCTATTTAACTTTAGGAGAGATTTTTTTTTTAATTAAGAAAAGTTTTTCATTCATTTTACATACCAATTAAAAATCCCCCTCTCCGCTCCTTCTGCCCCTCTCCCCCCCGCCCCAGCTTCCCCCTCCTACCCCATCCCACACTGCCCCACACAAGAAGGCAAGGCCTCCCATGGGGAGGCACATCCAGTAGAGGCAAGTCCAAGTGCCCTTTCCCCTGCCTCAAGGCTGCATGAGGTGTCTCATAGAGATTTTTGTTTGTTTGTTTTGAGACAAGGTTTCTCTGTAGCTTTGGAACCTGTCCTGGAACTCGCTTTGTACACCAGGCTGGCCTCGGACTCACAGAGATCCACCTGCTTCTGCCTCCTCAGTGCTGGGATTACAGGCGTGCGCCACCACTACCCGGCATCATAGAGATTTTTAAAAACAGTGATAATTGGGGCTGGAGAGATGGCTCAGTTATTAAGAGCACCGTTTTTTGTTTTTTTTTGTTTGTTTGTTTGTTTTTCTTTTTTCTTAATTTCTTTTTTTTTTTTTTTTTTTTTTTTTTTTTTACCCGAGACAGGGTTTCTCTGTGTAGCTTTGCGCCTTTCCTGGAACTCACAGAGATCCGCCTGGCTCTGCCTCCTCAGTGCTGGGATTAAAGGCGTGTGCCACCACTGCCCAGCCTTTTTTTTTGAGACAGGATTTCTCTGTGTAGCCCTGGCTGTCCTGTAACTCACAAAGATCCACATGCCTCTGACTCCCAAGACTGCCTGGCAGCACTGGTCCTTTTGTTTTGCAGAGGACCTGGGTTGTCCAGCACCCATGTGGTGGCACAACCTTCTATAACTCTAATTTCAGAGATCTGATGCCCTCTTCTGACTTCCATGGGTGCCAGGCACACACATGGTTCATACACATACACACAAACAAAACAATCATACACACAAAATACAATAAATAAACCTTTAAAAAAATTAAATAATGGCAACTACTGCAACTGAATGACAGGAGCATGGTGCATTACTATACTATCAGCCCTAGTCTCAAAATTCATTGTTCCTCTGGAGAGTGAAAAGAACAGGCTGGTTAAAAGTTAGAGGGCCAGAATTGATTAGAAGATACTTAAGCCGGGCGCTGGTGGCGCACCCCTGTAATCCCAGCACTCGGGAGGCAGAGCCAGGTGGATCTCTGTGAGTTCGAGGCCAGCCTGGTCTACAAGAGAGAGATCCAGGACAGGCTCCAAAACTACACAGAGAACCCTGTCTTGAACCCCCCCCCCCCAAAAAAAAAGATACTTAAAATTAATTCAAAGCCCATTCATGCAAACAAAGAAGGGTTGGAGAGATGCTCAGTGGTTAAAAGTGCTTCCAGAAGACCACACCAGGTCAGTTCCCAGGCCCTATGTTGGCAACCTCTGCATACTCAGGGACTCACCTCTGTTACACTTTTTATAAAACTACCAACAAGAGCTGCTGGGGCTATAGCTCGGTGGCAGAGCACTTGCTTAGAATGTGCAAGGCCCTGGGTTCAGCCTCTAATACACAACGGAATGGAGAAATGAGTCTGAGGAATCCTGTTTATCCATATCATCACCAACACTGGCTGTCTATTTTTCTTTATGACAGGTATTGAATGAAGTATCCTACTGTGCTTTAGTCTGCTTTACCTGATGATTAATGGTACTGAGTATCTTTTCATATGTGTCTTCTTTGGTAAAACATCTATTCAAATTTTTTTCCCATTTTAGAATTGTGTTGTTTCATTATTGGCTCTTAAGTTCTTCGTTTTTTTTAAAAAAAAAAACATTCTGAATACCAATCTTTTCTCTGAAAATGGCCCTTTTTGTTTTTTTGTTTTTGTTGTGTTTTGGTTTTTGAGACAGGGTTTCTCTGTGCAGCCCTAGCTGTCCTGGAACTCACTCTGCAGACCAGACAGTTCTCAAATTCACAGAGATCCACCTACATCTGCCTCCCGAGTGCTGGGATTACAGGCATATGCTCGACAATGGCATTTTAATATTAATAAATGGGTGGAGAAGAGAATGGAAAAAATATCCTCAATGTATTGAGAGAAAATAATTGTAGATATAATTGTATATATAGATAAATTATATTGTAGTGGATAGCTGGTCTGTCTATGACCTTGTAACACCCTAGAGATGTAGCAGGTAACTGTCCTACCTACCTATGACATTGAAGTTCCTGCCCCTGGGGCATGGCTCTGGGCTACCCTTAAGACCTGAGATGCACTTAGGTCTTTCTCTAGCTCGAGGGCTGGATAGTGCAGTCTGTCTTAGTGTCAGAACAGCATTGGACTGTACCTCAGTTTTCCAGGACCTATAATAAATCTCCTATGCTGTAATGAGTTTTTCCCCCAATAAATTCCTTCACCCTTGGGGTTGGGGATTTAGCTCAGTGGTAGAGTGCTTGCCTAGCAAGCGCAAGGCCCTGGGTTCAGTCCTCAGCTCTGGCAAAAAAATAAAATAAAATAAAATTCCTTCACCCTTTAAGCAGACTCTGGGTTTCTCGCACTAATATATTTCAGGAATGACAGCTAATTAAAAAAATTTTTTTTCAGGAGTTGGGGATTTAGCTCAGTGGTAGAATGCTTGCCTAGCAAGTGTAAGGCTCTGGGATCCATCCTCAGCTCAAAAAAAAAAAAAATTTTTTTTTCCAGATAACCATAATTGAGAGTTTACTACCAAATAACTCTCATTAATGTATTCTAATTATGTATACTATATAGCAATATCAATTACTTAAAATAATACGCAGTTACTGTTATTATCTCATTGTTTCTGTGTGTCATACATTCAGAAGCAGCTAAGCTGAATGGTCCTGCTCAAGGTCTCTGTGAGGCAGTGTTTTGTTACTTAGGGCTACAGCCTTCTAAGTTAAAAGTCGGCAGAGGGTTGCCAAAATGGGTGCGGGAGCTGAACTGTGTTAGTCTTCTGGAAGAGCTCCAAGTACTCCTAACTACTGCCCATCATGGGCTGGAGAGATGGCTCAGTGGTTAAGAGCACTGGCTGCTTTTCCAGAGGTCCCAGGTTCAATTTCCAGCACCCACACGACAGTTTACAATGGTCTGTAGCTCTAATTCCAGGGGATCTGGCACCTTCACAGACACACATGCATGTAAACTACCAATAAAAATAAGTAAATCTTAAATAAAAAGCAAAAATCATAACAGCATAAAAACAACACTATCTGTATACACAGCAAATGTGCAGTGGAGGAAAGTGACACTTGAATGGAAATTGACTAATGCCTTATTTTAAAGTTAATTTTACTTATGTATGTGTACCTGTGTGAGAGTATGTGTAGGATATATGTGCTTGAATGGAGGTGCCTGAGGAGGCTAGATGAGTCTGTGGAGCTGGAGATACAGGCAGTTGTGAGTCACTAGACATGGGTAGTGGGAACCAAACTCCAGCCTTCTAGAAGAGCAGCAAGTAAATGCCAATGAGCCATTCCTCCTGCCTTTAGATTAACTTTAAATTCTTTATTAATATTCAACTCATTTGACAGCAACCACTCAGAAAATAAAAATTCAAAGTCTATCTTTTAAACTTACAGATTAGAAAAATGAATGAGAGAAAATCAATTCAAAAGTAAACAAAAAGACAAACTGGAAGTATCATTAAGAGAGCAGCTCTATGTCCACTAAAGTATAAATACATTAAACTCTAGACATTAATGATCCAGATATAGTATTAAAAAAAAAAACAACCAACCCCACAGCTCGACAGGTGTGGTGGCGCACACCTTTAATCCCAGCACTTGGGAGGGAGGCAGAGGCAGACAGATCTCTCTGAGTTTAAGGCCAGCCTGGTCTACAGAGTGAGTTCCAGGACAGTCAGGGCTACACAAAGAAACTCTGTCTTGAAAAACCAAACCAAAACCAAACCACCAACAACAAAAAGCCAAACAACCAAAGCAAAACAAAATTCAATGACTGTGGTAGCACACTTCTGTAGTCCCAGCACTAGGAGGCAGAGGCAGGCAGGTCTTTGATTTCAAGGCCAGCCTGGTTTATATAGCAAGTTCCAGGCCAGCCAGAGCTATAAAGTAAGATACTGTTTCAAGAACAAAATACAACAACAAAACACCTGAAGCCCTTTTAAATGCTCTAAGGAATAGATTGACTAAAATTAAAAAAAAAAAAAAAAACATGAAAAACTCATGGATCAAGGAAGAAATCCTAGTAGAAATCAGAAAATAGAAACAAATATTGAAGTTTTTTGTTTGTTTGTTTGTTTGTTTGTTTGCTTGTTTGAGACAGGGTTTCTCTGTGTAACAGCTCTGGCTGTCCTGGAACTGGCTTTGTAGACTAGGCTGGTCTTGAACTCACAGAGATCTGCCTGCTTCTGTCTCCCAGAGTGCTGGGTTTAAAGATGTGTGCCACCACCACCCAGCTTGGTGGCACATATCTCAAGTTGGAGCCCAGCCTGGTCTACAGAGAGAGTTCCAGTGCAGCTACACAGAGAAACCCTGTCTCAAAAACCAAACCAAGCTGGGGCGGTGGTGGTGCATGCCTTTAATCCCAGCACTCGGGAAGCAGAGGCAGGAGGATCTCTGAGTTTGAGGCCAGCCTGGTCTACAGAGCGAGATCCAGGAAAGGTGCAAAGCTACACAGAGAAACCCTGTCTCGAGAAACCAAAAAAACCAACCAACCAAACAACAACAACAAAAAAACCAAACCAAACCAACCTCCCCTCAAAAAAACAAAACCAAAAACCAAAAACCCCAAAACCCAAGAAAAAGATTGGCTTCACTCACTGCCACAGCCAAAGAAGGCTCAGGAACATGGTAAGAACAGTGTCGCTGTCTTCTCTTACATCCAACTAACTATACTGGCTGGGAACAGACATGAGTTGTATCAACTGTATATATGAATGTGAGTGTGACAGTGACTTTGCTGCTGGAAGGGTACTGGATGGTAACACTGCTTTACTAGAGGTGGTAAAGATGCCCTCCACCCACAACTGCTTTGCACATAGAATTTATGTAGTAGCCAAAGCCTTACATCTTTGTGTGCTTGCATTCAATTGTGATGAGTCACTGTATGTCAAGTTGGTAAGGGCCCTTTGTGCTGAGCACTGTGACAAACTAAGGTTGATGACAAGAGACTATGGGAATGGGTAGGACTCTAAACCATTCATGAGGAGAACCATTATGGGGTTGGTTGCAGTTGTGTAGTGGTTAAGGACTACCCAAAGAATCTCAATCCAGGGATGTCATTCAAGAGTACTTTTTTTTTTTTTTTTTTGGAGCTGAGGATCGAACACCCCCCAGCCCCCACCCCCAACGTGCGCCTTACATTTGCTAGGCAAGCACTCTACCACTGAGCTAAATCCCCAACCCCTCAAGAGTACTTTAAGTGCAAGAAATAAACAAAAAATTTGGCTCACCTTCTTAAAAAAGTTACTTGTCAAAATTGTGCTGTACTACTAAAGCAGTTCTTAGAAAAAACTAAAGTTTGTTATTATTACTTCATTTTACTAAAACAAGAAACAAACAAACAAATAACCCTCACTATATCGATCAGGCTGGTCTTAATCTCATTGCAATATTTTTGTCTCCTGCTTCTCTTTCCTGAGTGGTGGGATTACAGGAGTGTGCTACCATACCAGGATATCATGTTAATTTACTTTGTGTATGTATGAATGTGTGTACAAAGTTATACATGCATATACTCACATGTGGAAGTCAGAGGAAAGCCTCAGGTGAAATTCCTTAAGTGCTGTCCACTTAAAATTGATTTATTTATTGAAATAAGTTGTTCGCTGGCCTGGGGCTTGCCATATAGGATAGGCTGGCTGGTAAGCCCCATAGAGTCCTCCCCAATACTAGAGTCTAAGAATGTGACACCTGCCCTGGCTTTTATTTTTTCTGAGACAGGGTTTCTCTGTGTAGCCCAGACTTGATCTGTAGATCAGGCTGTCTTCAAACCCAGAGAAAAATTACCCAGGTAGAGCTGCAAACTTAGATGAATAAAACAGATAGCTAAAAAAGAAAAATGTAGTAGGGCAGTGGTGGCACGCGTCTTTAATCCCAGCACTTGGGAGGCAGAGCCAGGCAGATCTCTGTGAGTTCGAGGCCAGCCTGGTCTACAGAGTGAAATCCAGGATAGGCACCAAAACTGCACAGAGAAACCCTGTCTTGAAACAAAACAAAACAAAAATTTGGGTTGGGGATTTAGCTTAGTGGTCGAGCTCTTGCCTATTAAGCACAAGGCCCTGGGTTTGATCCTCAGCTCAAAAAAAAAAAAAAAAAATGTAGTAGAAATTATTAAGAAAGCTGAAGATATTTGCATATAAACATCATCAGTAATGATTAAAGACACTGGTTAGTTGAAGCAACTCTGAAAAAGAAAACACCAAGTTTGGATGATATTGATATGAAAATTCTACTAAATACTCTAAGAAAATTTTAACCCTATACACATTCTTCTAGGTGATCTGAAGAAAGGAACACATTCCAATTCTAAAAACTCAAGAGAACCTTACTGTGCCAATTTCACATCAGTGTAATAACTGAACTGAAAGAAACAAATGTCATTGTTTTCAGGGTAATGTATGAATGTTTATTTGGAAAATTCAAAAGAATCTCATTATCAGCTTTAATTGAATTTAATCAAGATTGCTAGATTTCTCAAAATCAACTCCATTTCTTATATTTTTGGTTAAGCCTAGACTTTAATGGCTAAGCCATCTTGTGGTATTGTGTTCCCCCAAATATTGTGCAGGCTAATAAACTTATCTGGGGTCAGAGAACAGGATGGCCACAATATTAAACATGAGGATAGTCAGTGGTAGCACACGCCTTTAATCCTAGCATTCCAGAGACAGAAAGAAATACCTCTGGATCTCTGAGTTCAAGGCCAGGCATGGTGACTCATGCCTTTAATCCCAGAAATCCAGCCTTTAATCCCAGGGAGTGATGGCAGAAAGTAGGAAGATATATAAGGCGTGAAGACCAGAAACTAGAAGCATTGGCTGATTAAGCATAGGCTTTTGAGTTCAGCTGAGACCCATTCTGGATGAGGACTCAGAGGCTTCCAGCCTGAGGAAACAGGATCACCTGAGGAACTAGCAAGGTGAGGTAGCTGTGGCTTGTTCTGTCTCTCTGATCCCCAGCATTCACCCCAATACCTGACTCAGGCTTGATTTTATTAATAACAGCTTCTAACAATTCTGTTACACCATCTCTCCAGCCTTGCTTCATTTCTAAATACCAGCAACAAAGAATTATAAAATGTAATAGAAAAAGATATAATTTACAAAGCAACAAAAAATAAGGCTCTTGGGGGATAAAACAATGCAATAGCAATAGTGAACAAGCATCACCATGTGCCTTATTAACTCTGTGCTACAGAAAAGGAAAGGGAGATGCAGAGATGTAGATTACCCAAGATGACCTTAAGCTCAGGAAAGTTGGCTCCGAAGCTTTTCCTCTTGACTACTCCTCCAAGTTGCCTCACTCTGCAACATGTGTCAGCTCTATGTGGAGCTATAAAGCTGTACTGCACACACAGAAGTAACAAAGTAAAGAGAGGCCATTTCTCGCATAAGGAAACGCTAGCATCTCAACTGTCCTCCTCTAAGCTGACATGAAAAGTAACACAACACTGATACAATTCCAACAGGACTTTCCACAGACATTACATTTAACATGTACAATCAAAGGCCAGACAGACAAACAAAAACCACTTTCGAAGAAGAGATAGGATAATCAGATTTATTGTACAGCAGCAGTAGTTGAGGAAGTTCAGTACACTGAACAAACCAAAGATTGTGGAAAAGAACACAATGCAAGTCTTACAGTAGAGAGAAATCTGACAAAAAGAGGAAGGCAGGGCCAGGAGTGGAGAAACAGACCTGTTCATCCCAGCATTCAGGAGGCAGAGGCAGGAAGATGATGAGGAGGGAGAGGAGAAAATGAAAGAGAAGAAGCAGTATTCAGTAACCAGGAAAAGGATAAACTTTAGAATATAGGACAGTATTCTTTTTAAAAATCGTATTATATTTTACCTAATTAATTATGTGTGCATGTTTGTGGGTTTATGTGTGCCACAGCATGCATATGGAGGTCAGAGGACAGAATCGGTGTTCTGCTACTACGGTGGGTCCTATGGACTGAACTCAGGTCATCAGGCTTTGCAGAAGGCAACATTAACTACTGAGCAATCTCACCAGTCCCAGACTGTCTGTCTGTCTGTCTGTCTTTCTTTCTTTCTTCCTTCCTTTCTTTCCTTCTCTCTCTCTCTCTCTCCCTCTCTCTCTCTCTCATTCTCTCTCCCTCTCCCTCTCCCTCTCCCTCTCCTCCTCCTCCTCCTCCTCCTCTTCCTTCTCCTCCTTTTTCTGAGACAAGGTTCTCTGTATAGATCTGGCTGTGAAGGAACTTGCTCTATAGACCAGGCTGGCCTCGAACTCACAGAGATCTACTTGCCTCTGTCTCCCAAGTGCTGGGACTAAAGGCATGTGCCACCACTGCCTGGATCCAGGACAATATTCTTATGACTTTGAGATAGTCTAAAAATAAGACATTGGAGACAATAAATTCAACTCTATGAAAATTAGAATTTTCTGCTCATCAGGAAATACCATACAAAGAATTAAGACAGTCATGACTTTGAAGAAGATATTTGAAATTTATTATGCTGACAAAATACATAGAATAATGGAGACTGGCAAATCAATAGAAGAATAGGCAAAAGACACAAGCAGTTTGTGCTTCCAAAAGAGGAAATGTAAATACATGGCTGATAAACATACAAAAATCAGGAAAATGCAAATTGAAATCAAATAACATTTTGTACCCACAAATTTGGCAAAATAAAATATGGGTGAGGATGTAGTACAATGGGACTCATATGCTGCTTGTGGGAGTATCGTCTGGTACAATCACTTTAGAAAACTATTAACCATCATCTTAGGAAGTTGAACATATGTGAAACCCATTATCCAGCAATTACACTCAATGGCTAGAAGGCACCAGGCTTGCTACTTTATCTCCCCACTTTGCCTCTGTGTCCTCATAGGTAAAATGAGCGTGTAATAACACCACCTCATGGGGCGGCCAAGGGACTCATGCATATAAGTGAGAACACTGTCTCCCATAGTAAGCACTCTCTCTATTCGACACTGCTTGCATCGTGCACACCAGAACCCTCACTTTGAGTGCCACAGAAGCAGCCCAAAAAGCCAAAGTGCAGCCATATAACTCAATGCTGCTCATCAGAATAAAAAAAAAAAAAATCAATGAATCAAGATTTCACTTTAATCTACAAAGTGAGATCCAGGACAGCCAGAGCTACACAGAGAAACCCTATCTGGAAAAACCAACAAGATTTCACTTTAAGTTGGGCGATGGTGGTGCACACCTTTGATCCCAGCACTAGGAAGGCAGAGGCAGGCAGATCTCTATGAGTTCGAGGCCAGCCTGGTCTACAGAGTAAGTTTCAAGACAGCCAGGACTATGAAGAAAAATCCTTTCTCAAAAAAAAAGAAAGAAAGATTTCATTTCAGCATCAATTTCTCTCTACACATAATACTGAGTAGAAAAAACAAACAACAAAACAAAACCAAGTTGGAGAAGACCATAGATAGAGTAGTACATGAAATCCAAAACCACAAGTAATTGTGTATGGACTCAAGGAGGTAAAACTTGAAAGGACTGAATGATTGATACATGAACAAAATGAAGTTGGGATGTTAAAGGAAACAAAGCAAGCAAGAATGCCTAAAGCTTGGGGAATGTAAAAAGGAAAACTGAAAGCTAGACTCTGCAGTGGGAACTTTGATTTTGCTTATGATGGGAGACACTGATGAATTATAAACAAGAAAAGCATTATATATAACAATTCACACAAGAGTACTCAGCTTAGGTGAATACTAGACCTCAGAGAGGATGATGGGATTGGGAAAATACACTGGTCAGAAGGCTAAGGCTGTGGTCCAGCTAAGACAGGAGGAGTTTGGTCTCAGTACTGATATGAAGATAGAGTAGAATTTAGGAACATTCTGGTAGATTGTTTATGTCTTGCTAATAGACTGAATGCAGGGTCTTGGGAAAAATAAAACTCCATGATATTTCTGAGGTTTTGGTTTAAGCAATAGGGTGGATGATGGTAGTACCATTTAACAAGATGAAAGAGGAGACAGGGAAGTTCTGGAGTGGAGTGTGAAGACATTTTGACTATCTAGGTGGAGACTAGATGGCTGGTTGTGGACATCTCCAGCTCAAGGGAAAGATCAGGCTTGAGTTATGGATTTAGAAATCAAGGCAGAGGAGTGACAACGGATGCAATGAGACCAACTGGTATCTTACATAAGAGTTCACACAGGAAAGAGAAAAGATTGAGGATGGGCCTTGGGCAGATGAGAAAGACTGAGAAGCTGCCTGTGAGGCAGGAAACCAAAAGGATGCACTTTCTCAGACTTCATGAGAATACTTAGGGGAATGCATCAAATGCAGTCCACATGTAGAATGAGCTAAGGATAGAAAGCTGATCAGATCAGTGGATGTTACATAATGGTAAATACTAGTGACCCCAAGTCTAGACATCTCAGTATTGTACAAAAAACTAAATCTTAAATGAAGGGTGTCTACCCTTCAGATATATAAGTAGCTGCCAATAAAGTAAGGGCAGAAAACAAGATTTCAAGCTGGAAAAACAGTGTGGGAGGAATGGAAACTTCCCTTTGGATCTGTCTAACTATCCACACAGCTGCCTTTTTTAAGGTTCTGGAACCAAGTGGTCCCCAACTAGTTTTCCCTGTGGTCGCAAGGTGCCCCCCTGTTAAGAGAAATGTGGTTTTATCTAAAAATACAAGGAAGAGACAAGACTGAGGATCAGAATGTAATGAGTCAAGACATAAATTAAAAGGTTTTTTTTAAAAAAAATGTAGCTTTCATGTCTTTACTAAACACACACAAAAGGACACAGCATTAAGTACCCAGAAAGGTACAGTTACGCCCTACAGCACTACTCAGCAAGATCACAGGGCTGTTTCTAAAGTCACATAGGGGAGGTGATCAACATTTCCTTTGTGGTGAGTCTTAACTGATGAACTGCATCACATACATGGATGAACTGTTTTAATGCTGTGAAGCTCAAAACAAGTACAGCAATAGCTAACTATTTCAACTAATATCAACATCTTTGTCCTGTTCCTAGTTCTGGAAGCATCGTAGGCATCCAGACACTTCAGCTTCACAAAAACTGAAGAGCTAAGAAAGGAAACACTATTCTGTGCTTTCAGCTCACTCCCTTTCTTGCCAGTGTTCTCTTCTTTCTCCTTACTTACTCCCCCCTCTCCAAGAATCCAGCTGCTCAGATTCTGTTTGAACAAAAAAAGAAAACAAGAAAATGGAGTAATTTGGATTTAAGATGTTTTCTCCACCAAGACAATAAACATTTTCAAAAGTAGGTCAGGTTGGGGACCGGAAATAAATTGCCATTACCTTTAAAATACATTTAAAAGTATTTTAATCGCTAACTTGTTTTGTTTATGGAGAGACAATTCCATCTTTCTCTGATCTTCCTATCCATTCCAGACCAAGACAAAATCTGCACTTTTCCAGAAAAATAAAGAGCTGCTGGGATAGGGAAGGGAGTGAGAAAGACAGGATAATCCTTACACATCCCTGACAAAGGGCTTCACTCAGAGAAAGTCATTACTGTTTGAAACCACTGGGTTTTGAATATGTCAGGGAGGAGTTAAGGAGGTACCATCTCAAAATTGGTATAATGACACTTCAAGCTGAATTCACTCAAGGAACTGGCTTATCTTTGCCTACAAGCATGCAACCATTAAGGGCTATTCTGGGAGGGATGTCCTTCACATAGCAGGTGGGAAAACAGCCTCTTCACCAGAGACTGACAACCAAGGGCTTAAAGTAACTCACTTCACTCTAGCTTCACACCCTGACGGTGTGTACATGTTGTACTGACAAAGCTAGAGTTCCCTAGCCTAATCTCGTCTGTCCTGTTCTCACTCAGAGATGGACTGCTCTTTTGAAACGTAAAAAGCATCACACTTTGGTCATTTCTTTGTACTCTTGTACTTCACTCTCTTCTGAAGATTTCCATTTTATATATGAAATAGATAAAAACAAGTATGAAAGTATGATTTCCTCTTATTATCTAAGATTCTTAGCATCATCCAAAGAATGCACATAAGAACTAAGGAGTGGGGGGGCATCTTTCTCCCCTGTGACTTCACACCTCAGCTATCTATTTTAAGACCTTGAAAACAAGAATTCTGAGACATGTCATGCACATATGGGCAGCACTAATTGGAATCAGTGGGTTATAAAGACAAAGGAGAGGGAGGAGGAGATGAAGTATGTGTGTGGGGTGTGTTAGGGGGAGCCTAGGAGGAGTTGAACAGGAGAATAAGGGGTATATGATAAAAATACATTGTATACATGTATGAAATACTCAAAGAATAAATTATTATATACATTAAAAAATTCTGTGACTTGAATAAACACCTTCAAGTCTATTATGGGGCCTCAACACATGAAGTACAGGTTTGAGACCTAAGACCTACTTAATCATCCAGCTTTGTATAAGCAGACTTACAGACAACATGAAGATAAGCTATCAGGTCTCTGGGGTTGGCAGAGATACTGGGGGAAGAACAGCAGGTCAAACTAGGATAATCACTATCACTGCAGTCAACTTTCTCTGATAATATGGAATAACCCTTACTAATAGTATCATTTGTAGATATGTATTTATAACTATATAGTTATTATAAATAGTTATAGTCTTATTTAAAGACTTATTCTTTTTTTGTTTATTTTTATTTTTTTATTTTTTTGAATTTATTTATTTTGAGACAGGGTTTCTCTGTGTAGGACCTGGCTGACCTGGAACTCACCCTGTAGACCAGGCTGACCTCAAACTCACAGAGATCTGTCTGCCTCTGCCTCCTGAGTGCTGGAGTTAAAGGTGTGTGCCACCACTGCCTGGCTGAAGACTCATTCTTTAATTGACAATGTAAAGGACAGCTTTAAAAAAAAATTAGGGCCAAGGCATGGTGGCCTGCGCCTTTAATTCTAGCATTCAGGAGGGAAAGACAGGTGAGTTCAAGGCCAGTCTAGTCAATATAGGGAGTTCTAGGACTACAGCCAAGGTTACATAGAAATAACCTATCTCAAAACAAACAATAATAAAATTAGGGGGCTGGAGAGATGGTTCAGTGGTTAAGAGAACTTGCTGCTTCTTCAGAGGACCAGAGTCTGTTTCCCAGCACCCATGCTGGATAGCACACAACCCCCTGTAATTTTAGCTCCAGAGGCTCTGGCCTCCACTGGCACTTATACTAAAATACACATGCCCATTCATAGATACATACACATAATTAAAAAGAAAACAAATCTTAAAAACACCTTAAGAGCATTGATTGCTCTTGCAGGGAACTAAACCCAGTTTCCCAGCATGCACATGGTGAATCTCAACCTTCCATAACTCCAGTTCTAGGGGATCCAACCATTTTCAGACCTCTGCAGGTACCAGGCTTGGACATGAGGCACATAATATACATGTGCAGAGGGCACAAGGTCCTGTGGTCACAGATAAGCACTAGGGAAACCAGGAATGTTAAACACGTAGTCTTGTCTCTTCAACAGAAGAGATGAATTCCTGTTTTCCACACAAAATTCTGGGAGTAAATGTAGTTAACAGTCTGGTGACCTGTGCTATCTGTAGGGCTTGGCCACACCTGAATACCCAAGACTATATACTTATCCCAGACTTTCTCTCTAGACCTTTATCTTGAGCATAGCTTCTCAGTCAATAGAACCTATCCTTAGGGGAGATGTCACATGTAGTTTGTAGCTTTGTGACACCTATAAAATCTGTATGACTAAGACCATATCTGATCCTCCCCTAAGCCCTTAAACTATAGAATGCATCTTTATGGAAGAGGTTACATGTACTTTGCAAAATAGTTTCAATGTAGTCACAACTTAAAGCTTTATTGTGAACATGGGATTGAGATAACTGTTACCAGGAAGCTTTAAAAAAAAAAAAAAAACTGCACTGTACTTCAATGTCTAAAAAATATGGGCGGTGGTGGTGCAAGCCTTTAATCTCACCACTTGGGAGGCAGAGGCAGGTGGAGCTCAGTGAGTTTGAGGCCAGCTTGGTGTACAAAGCGAGTTCCAGGACAGTCAGGGCTGTTACACAGAGAAACCTTATCTTGAAAAACAAAAAAGCTTAAAAAACAAACTGCCTGGTGTCAGACTCTAGAAGTTTGAATCAACAGCAGCTACTAAGTTGTACTGAACTGGATTTCCTTCTTGCCTCACTCAGATCGTTACTCTACTGGCCTTGGCCTTACATACATACAGGTCAAATACACACATAAAATAAAAGAAAGCTAAACAAGTTAGATTAAAATGTATTTGTGTGAGTGTACAAGTGTACCACAGAGTATGCTGAGGAGGTCAGAAGATGTTCTGTGGTGGTATATTGTGCATCCCAATAAAGATTACTTGAGGATCAGAGGGCAGAGCCAGCTACTAGATTAGACATAGAGGTTAGGCAGTGCTGGTACACATCTTTAATCCTATCACTCGGGAGGCAGAGATCCATCTGGATCTCTGTGAGTTCAAGGCCCAAACCTTTAATCTCAGCACTTGAGACCTCATGCCTTTGCTTGGGAAGGACACACGCCTTTAATCCCAGGAAGTAACATGGCAGGACACAGAAAGGTACATAAGGCATGAGGAAACAGGTGTGTACTACCACACTCAGCTTCTAGTACTTTTATAAATGAACCTTGTGTATATGTATGTGTATTCCCTGCAGCACTTTGTGACTGTCCCCCTTGTTGCATCCTTAGATGTTAACTAGAATGAACCAAGGTCTAGAGAGTATGCTTTTCACAGCCTATGGGTCAAACTAGATAGAGACGGCTAAAAGCCCAATGTGACTAAATATAGTTGTAATCCCAGCCACTGGCAAAACTGAGGCAGGAGCATTTCAACTTCAAGGTCAGCCTTTTTATCTTGAGATAAAAAGGGCTGGGAATGTAGCTCAGTGAGAGAGCACTTGCCTAGCATGCATAATGCCCTAGGACCAATCCCCAATTTGTGAGACAGAAAGGAGGATGTGTTATTTACTGGGCATGGGTACAACGGAACCCACTATAAGAGTTTTATTAGGGAAGGGAAAGAGTTGAGGTGGGAGGGGGGAGAGGAAGGAGAGAGGGAGGGAGAGAGGGAGGGAGGGAGGGAGGGAGAGATGCTCACTACTTCTGGCGAGAGGAAGAGAGAGCAGGTAGAAGGTAGAGCTTGCTTTTACAGGTCACCTGGTGCATGTGTGTATGGACTTAGGTAACCACACAATGCATGTGCATAGATTAAGTGATCACTCTGTGTTCAGACAGTGCAGACTACGTGCCCCTGGAGTGACTAAGCATTTTGCCTGACTGCTGACAGCACATATGCAGTCACATGACTCCAGAAGTGGTAGGAATAACAACAGAATGGGTATCAAAAGCTCTCTATGCCAGCAAACATCAATACAGGCCACTCCACCGCTCCCCACCTTCTGATTCTCCACTATAGGTCAAGCTTTCTCTCTTTGAAGTCTGCAGTATTCCTATCTCCTCAAGCTCTCATTTAGTTCTACCTTGTGCTAATGGACAGAGACTATGTCTTCCTCTTACTTGGATCCTTCCAATTCCTAACACAGTTATGTAAAAGTAAATGGGCATAGTTTATTTAATTAAAACTATCCACTATAAAAATACTAAGGAAGAAAAAAATACGTTTCACCCCATTAAACATAAAACCCATGTTTTCATCCAACAGCTTCTTAACTGGACAACACTAGCTCAGATTAAAGGGCACTAAATTACTCCTTTCTAAATAGTATCACAAATGCAGAATATTTTTCCCTTTGTTGCTGGATGAGCTGGGCACACAGCCAAGTCTTTTTCTAATTAGGTCCTGTGGTTAATTCCTTAATCTGTTAGCTAGCATTTCCTTGCAAAAAGGGGGGGGGGGCACTGTCTAGTAATTTAGCCTAAACTGGATTGGAATTTGAAATCATCCGACCTTACTAGGTGTGGTAGTGCATGCCTTTAATCCCAGCACTCTGGAGGCAGAGGCAGGCAGAGCTTTGTGAATAGGCCAGCCTGGTCTACATAGGAAATTGCAGGCCAGAAGGGGCTGCAAAGTGAGACTTTGTTTAAAAAAAAAAAACTAGCTTTTTTTTTCTCCTCTCTCTCCCCGCCTCCCCTTCCTTCCCCTCTCTTCTTTCAGAGACCAGACTTTTCTGTGTAGTCCTGGCTGTCCTGAACTGGCTCTGTAGACCAAGCTGGCCTTGAACTCATACATCTGCCTACCTCTGCCTCCCAAATGCTAGGATTAAAGGTGTGTGCCACCAACACCCAGTCCCACTAGCTTTTTCTAGTCTAGATCTTCTTCTCATTTCCACATAAACTTTAGAACCAGCAAGCCTATTTATGTATGTATGTATATATGTTATGTATGTATGTATGTATGTATGTATGTAATTTATTTATTTATTTTGAGCTGAGGGAGAAATAGAGTCACGTGGAAGCCAGCTCAACCCCCGTTTCTAGGAGACCGTCCCTTTTCGCTTCGGCCCCGGATCAGTAGGAGCATTTGTCGTCCTTTATCTCTTGCAGCTGGGATGCTTCTTTCCACACCACTTGTCTTCGTGCAGACCAGGCGTGGGGCTTGGCCTGGTGTGCAGGCCAGCGCTCTACCACCGAGCTACATCCCAGCCCTAGGATGGTGACTGTTAGTGCTGGGGACAGCTCAGCGTACGAGCACTTGCTGTTCTTGCAGAAGACTGGAGTTTGGTTCCCAGGACCCATGTTGGGTGGCTCACAGCTGCATATAACTCTAGCTCCAGGAGATCCAACACTTGAACATGGTGTACATATGTGCTTATGCATACATGGACAGACACAGACACAGAGACAGACATAGACAGAGACATAACAAGATAGCTCTACATAACTGTGGGTTATGTATCCAAGGATTCAACCAAATGCAACAAAAAATACTCAAGATAAAAACTGCACCTGTACTGAACATGCACGGATATTTCCCTTGTTATTATTACCTAAATAGCATGACTATTTAATAAGCATTTACATTATATTCTTATAGGAATATGCCTTCTCAGTGAGAAATCACTCCAAACACTCAGAGATGGAGGAAAGCTCTCTACATTCCCAAATGAGAGGTGACCTTGAGGGTTGACGAGATGGCTCAGAGCTTAAGAGCACCAGCAGGCAGCTCTTCCAGAGGTCCTGAGTTCAATTCCTAGCAACCACGTGGTGGCTCATAATCATGTGTAATGAGATCTGGTGCCCTCTTCTGGCCTGCAGGAATATATGCAGACAGAACAATGTTTACAAAATAAATAAAAACAAACAAATAAATAAATCTTAACAGTGTATACAAGTAAATAAATAAATCTTTTTTAAAAAGGGCTGGCCTTGAACATATGATTTTACTAAAATAGTAGCCTTAATAAATCCCACAAACACTGTCATCTTTAAACCTCTCCTAGTTCTTGGCCCAAAGTTACACTCTGAACAATTTAAACGGAGACTGGAAACTTTAAGTCTGGGTGCTTAGGCAAATAGGAGATTTACAGAGATAATACCAGAATTATTTTGTAAATACACTACTGTTGTTCTTTTTACAATAGCTGTTACCCAGGGTCATCTTGTCTAGCTGGCAGAATTATGCTTTTTCCTGGTAAGAACTGTTGTAGAATAATTTTTTTTATACACTGTGAATATGTGTCACTCTGAAAAAAAGCTGAACGGCCATAGCTAGGCAGGATTTTTGGGGTGGAGAGGAGAGTCGCCATCCAGACACAGAGGAAGCAGGACAGCAGCATGGGCAATACAAAGCAAAGGTAATAAAGCCATAAGGCAAAAAGTAAATTAATAAAAATGTGTTCATTTAAAAGACCTAGTTAGAAGCAAGCCTGAGCTGTTGGCTGAACTTTCATAATAAATAAAAAGTCTCCATGTGGTTATTCAGGAGCTGACAGGAGGGACAGAAAAGCCCATCTAGAAATGGTCCCCAATGTGGGGCCAAGTATTTCCACATAAGACCTGAGAGAGACCTGGAAAAAGGGTTCCAAATACACAAAAACAGAGCCAAATGCAGCTTTCTAGTCCTGTAGTCTCTTATTTGGGGCCACATAGAAACACATTTCCCACTGCTGGGTGTGGCCTTAAGCCACCAGAGTGTCACAATAAGCTTCCTGTCAGTTTAAAGTTTTGCTCATGCAGACAGAAAAGGTTACAGATAGGCAGTAAAGCAAGGTTTCAGTGTGTTTAACAATGTGTGTAGGCTTAAGAACAAAAAGAAAAGGATATAGAGAATCATAAAAAATAATAGTTTAAAAATAATAAAGTCTTTAGAGAGAAATGAAGTAATAATAATTGAAAAAAAAAAACAAAACAAAAACAACAACAACAACAAAACAAGCCCGTAGATATGGGAAACACAGAATCCTGTATGTTATTGTGCTGTCTTTGAAGTTTTTGATTGCTGATAATAGCTGCTGGGAGATATGGGATTGTAAAAGGGACTGCAGAAATAAACCAGCCTAGAAACTTTAAGAATGCCTTAACTTTAAGCCGGGCAGTGGTGGCGCACGCCTTTAATCCCAGCACTTGGGAGGCAGAGGAAGGTGGATCTCTGTGAGTTCGAGGCCAGCCTGGTCTACAGAGTGAGTTCCAGGAAAGCTACACAGAGAAACAAACAAACAAACAAACAAACAACAGTGTAATTTAAATTTCTAGTCCTTTAAAGCTATTATTAAAAACTATTTAGGATAATAACAAATGCACATTAGTAGTTAGTCACCTATATCAATCAAAACTGTAGTCATGTTAGGTTATGTTTTCCAGGTCTACATTTTAGATAGATAGATAGATAGATAGATAGACAGACAGACAGACAGACGGTCTTCGACACTTCAAAGACCTAAAGAATATTGCATTTAAAATGTTAACATAGGGCTTTTCATGACAATGAGACATGTCTGTTCCTGGGAGCATCAATTTACCTCAGAGAAGATGGTGGGCATTGAAAAAACTCCATATGGAGTTTGCTTTCAATGTGTCAAAACTAGCCATTTGGGCAAGAAACTGTTCTTGTCTTGACTGCTGACGGTATGTTGTACCAAATGGACCAGCAGGACACAATGAAAAGCAAATGTCAAAGTTTGCCAAGACAGGGTAAGACAATCCTTCAAAAATTCCAGCTTCACAGAAAAGTCTGTCAGATATTCTAGACCTGTAGGCTGAAGATGGATGCCCCAACATTGCAGAGGAATCTTGGGTGACAGTCCAGGCCAGCCAGCCGTTTCTATTGTTTCTTTTAGTTTTGAAAGTTGCTTGCTCTGTACTTCCTGTTTACTAAGGCAATATTGTATCTTTCTGAAGTCTTTGATGGAGCTGAAGACTAGATAGGTATAGTTTTCCTTAGTTATGATAGCAGGTAAATTAGGTACAGAACTTTGGACTCACAAAGATAGGATAAATATTTTCTCCAAATATGCTAAATACAAGTGGACTGGACATTGTAAATGTAATTCTTTTTTGTTTGTTTGTTTTTCGAGACAGATTTGGAGCCTGTCCTGGAACTCACTCTGTAGCTCAGGCTGGCCTCGAACTCACAGAGATCCACCTGCCACTGCCTCCTGAATGCTGGGATTAAAGGCATGCACCACCACATTGTAAATGTAAATCTTTTTTTTTTTTTTTTCCTGGAGCTGAGGACCAAACCCAGGGCCTTGTGCTTGCTAGGCAAGTACTCTACCACTGAGCTAAATCCCCAGGTAATTCTTACCTGATAATTATTCTTACTGTTTATAGTTTTATTATGTTAGAGTTAAAACCTTTCCTTTTTATTTAGACAAAAAAGAGAAATATTGTGGAATAATCTTTTTGTACACTGTGAAGATTTGTCACTTGGATTTGGTGAAATAAATAGCCAAATGGCCAATAGCTAGGCAGGATTTTCAGAGCAGAGAGAACACTGGGAAGAGGAAGAGCAGAGTCACCAGGAGACACAGAGCAAGCAGGATAGGAAGTATGTAAGCACATAGACAACTAGAAATGGGTTAATTTAAGTTATAAGGGCTAGTTAATTTTTTTAGCCTAAGCTATTGGCTGAGCTTTCTTTTTGTTGTTGTTGTTTTCTAGACAGGGTTTCTCTGTGTAGTTTTGGAGCCTGTCCTGGAACTTGCTCTGTTGCCCAGGCTGGCCTTGAACTCACAGAGATCCGCCTGCTTCTGCTTCCTGAGTGCTGGGATTACAGGCATGCACCACCACCGCCCTGCTCAGCTAAGCTTTCTTAATTAACAGGAGCTCTCTGTGTGGATATTTGGGAGCTGGCAGGTGGGGCAGAAGAGTCCATCTACAGTGCCTGGCCCAAAAGTTGTTAGACAGAAGTGTCATCCAGCAACTGATGGAGGCAGATGCAGAGACCCACAGCCAAACATTAGGTGGAGTTCAGGAATCCTGCAGAGGAGGAGTAGAAAGGAGTGTAGGAGTCAGAGAGGTCAAGGATACCATGGGAAGACTCTTTAAAACTTTAATACTGGCATACTGTGTGTTCTCCAGAACCAACTCTTATTTCTTTAAAGGCTCCTTAGGGCTAAAGAGATGACTTCGTGGTTAACAGTACTGGCAGTTCTTTCCACAGGACCTGAGTTTGAATCCTAGAACTCACATGGTAGCTCACAAACATCTAACTCTAGTTCCAGGGGATCTGACACCCTCTTCTGGCCTCTTCAGGCACTGATACACATGGTGTACATACATATATGTAGGCAAACACTTATACACATAATTTTTTTTTTTTTTTTTTTTTTGAGGCAGTTTCTCTGTGTAGCCCTGGCTGTCCTGGAACTCACTCTATAGACCAAGCCATTGTATCTGGCCAGTCTTTTTGTCACTTTATGTCAAAGGCCTAGATAAGGACATTAATCTAACCTGTAGGTGGCACAAAAGAGGCAACTCTAACTGCAAGAAGCTACTCAGGTCACTTTGCTGTCTAGGTGGCAGGATGAACATTTAACAAGAAAACACATAAGAAGTTACACATTAAGACTAACTAGCTCAGTAGTGAAAGTGTCAGATGTGTGATAGTTTGCTTTGTCAGGAAAACATGAAAAGCTATGGGAATATATCTGTGGGATAGCACCAAGTATGTCATTAATATAAAACAGCACTTCCAATTGAGCAGAAAGAATAAACCATATTGGAAATACAGGAGGGTCTCGATATATAAGCCCTGCTGGCATAATACTCTTTAGGTAGACAAGAGTCACTTTGAATTCACAAAGTGCTTCTGTCAATTAAAAATTGGTAAATTTTACTAATTAAAAAAATTCTGTGTGGCAAACACTAAAGAAAGCCAAAGACAAACACAAGCTGGAAATTTGTACTTCAAATCCAAGACTTCAGGCTATTTTCAAAATTCCCCAAGTAAAGAAAAAGGCTACAGGCGAGAGAAAAGTTTGAAGCAACTACAGTTGGAGGACACCAAGAAGGCTGGAATGGTCTTCTGACAATGGCTGAAGAGCATCCTATGAGCAGAACACCCTAGCCATTTGCTGCTACAAATGGTTGAATTAGGATTGGTAGTGGAAATTTCCACAAATTAAAACTCCAGCTGTACACAAAATTTTCTAACAATGAGGGCAATCCCTAAGTGAAATGGATCTCCTTAAAAAACAGTTAGGAACCTGGGCATGGTGGTAAATGCCTGTAATCCCAGCACTTGGGAGACAGAGGCAGGCAGGTCTCTGTGAGTTCAAGACCAGGTTGATCTACATAGCAAGTTCCAGGACAGCCAGGGTTACATAGTGGGGCCCTGTCTCAGAGAGAAAAAGAGAGGGAGAGGGAGGAAGGGAAGGAGTAAAGGGTGGGAGAGGAAGAGGGGGAGAAATGGATTGGGCTGGAGAGAAGGCTTGGTGGTTAAGAGCTCTTTCAGAAGACCCAGGTTCAATGCTCAGCTACTACCTGGTAGTTCACAACCATCCTAACTCCAGTTCCAAGAGATCTGATGCTTTCTTCTGATCTCCACAGGCACCAATGCACATACACGGTATAAATGCATACATGCAGGCAAAATACTCATACACATAAAACAAATCCAAGGGAAAAAGGTTAAAAAAATAATGGATTTGTGTTCACTTGAAGCATTTTTGCTAAGGCTAGAAAGTCAACTTCTAGGGTAGTTCAGAAAGGGAAGGTTATATTAAATGGGAAAGTAACTATAAGATTGTTGAGGTTGCTTCAAACTCTAAAATAATGCAATTCTATCCCAAAGACTGCATCAACTTTGGTAAGGTTATAAGAATGAAATCAAATCATGATAGCTAACCACACTTCCAGAAAGACCAGAAACCAAGGTACTTATTATGATGAACTTTCTTTTTCAGACATCATCATGCTTTGTTGCGCATGCTGACCTTGTACTCAGTCTTCCTGGCCAGCCTCCAAAGAGATGGAATTACAGTGTGTGTCATCATGCCCCACTTATTTTTACCGTTTTATTCAAGATCAAAGTCATCTTTCCTTTCCTCTAAGGTACAGTTCTGACTTTATTATATCTATAGAGTTCTCTGGAGGGGAAAGAAAGAGGATACAGTGATTTAGTGAATCATGACTACTGTCTGTACTCAATGTGTGGCATTCTGTGTCATTCATTCATCCTAAGTCTTTTGGTTATAAAAAACTCTATTCACTGTTTTGCAAGACAGTGAATTAGGGCTGTAGGGTTAATTAATACTGGGTCTCAGGTGTAAAGCCCTGTAACTCATGAGAAAGGCTTATTTATGGATGCCTCTTTGGTTAGAGTTGAAAGCACAGACAAATAGTATAAGAACTCAACTTATAAGTGGATGTACTCTTCAAGATTAGTTTTTAAGTAAGTTGGGTGAAATTTGAACACAGAAAAAGAATGGCTAGTCTCCACTGACTTACCAACCCCCACATCACCCATAGTAGGTGGTTATCAACATTCTTCCAAAGTAGAAAATACTAATGGAATTTAGATCACATATTATGAAATAAACTTAAAAAGCTGTTTTGGGAATTCATTTATTGGAGACAAATCTCCTATAGCCCAGGCTGGCCTGGAACTTACTATATGCCTGAAGATGACTTTGAATTTACTTTTGATCTTTCCGCTCTCTACTTCCTAAGAGCTAGGGTTACAGGAATGTGCAACCAAGCCCAACCTGAAGTGTTGTTTTATTTAGTCTAAAGCTTGAGACAAAGCAAATTTATCTGATATGTTGGATAGTTTTATGTTAACTTGACACAAGCTAAAGTCACCTGAGAGGAGGAAACCTCGATTAAGAAAATGCTTCTGTAAGATCCCGCTGTAGGCAAGCCTGTAGAGCATTTTCATAAGTACTGACTTATGTGGGTAGAACCTAGTCTCCCATGGTCCTTCATCACAGCAACAGAAAACCTAACTAAGACAGCTGGGCAATGTTAAAGGCTAACAGCTGTGAAGATTCTGGGGGGAATACCTCACATATCCAAAAGCTCTAGGTTGGCAACACCAAATCTTAGTGTGTCATCTAAGTTCCCTCATTCCCTTTCTCCTGGATATGAACATGCCTCCAAAAATATAATGGGGAAAAAAAGGAGGATCTTGAGTTCAAGGCTAGCCAGTGCTACATTCCGAGACTTTATTCAAAATCATCAAAGGCTGAGACTGAAGCTCAGTGGCAGGGTGCTGGCCTAGCCTGCACAAGACCCTGACTGGATCTGCAGCACTGCACTGCTCCTCTCAAAATAAAGAAGGGGTGGGGGGTATTTTGAAGAAAAGGGTAAGAGGAAATGAGAAGCCAAAATAGGGGGTAAGAAGGGTAATTCATATACAAGTGGGTACTGTGTAAGAGACACTAAGAGAAAGTAAGAGGTGGGGAGAAGGCAAGCCCCGGGAAGGTAGTGACACCACAAGGAAGGTTACACACACACAGGCCATTGGAGGAAACGTGAGTCAGGATACCCAAGGCCTGGGAGATGTGATGTGCCCAAAAGAACTCATATGTAACTTATTTTACTTACAAGAAAGAAAATTCCACCTTAGATATATGATGCCAAACCACTATAAGCCATTAAAATGCTTCTCTAGCCCCAGTAGTGACAGAAAAACGTATCACCAACAAACATGCACAGCTAGTTATATCCATCTGTCCCTTCATTTCCTTATCCAATTCAGAAACGACAACGACAAAAAGTGGTCATTTGGTGTCCAGAATAAAGGAAGTACAGTGAAGGCTAAAGAAATCTCATTTTGGAGTTCCTGCCACTGAAACTCAACAGGTGGTCAGGATGGCCCTGGGCAGCAAGCAGTACACAGTGTAGTTGTGGCTCCCCACCTGCCACCCCATAGGGACTTCAGGTTAGAGCAAAGAGAAACTCAGAATTATGACAGTTTAAAAGCACCCCAGGAGTAAACATGATTATGGCTCTTAAAGTCAGCTGTTTATGTGTCTGAGAAATTAGAACAAAAATGGAGTATAAAACATAGGCAACTGAAAAACACTCATTACAAGTCTTATTGAATATCACATTTAAACAGGACCCAGGTTTGTTTGTCTTGAGATTTATTTATTTTGATCATATGGGTGTTTTGTCTGCATGGATGTCTGTGTACCACATGTGCATCTGGTGCCCACAGAGGCCAGGAGAGAGCATCAGGTCCCTGGAACTGGAGTTACAGATAGCTGTGAGCTGCCATGTGAATGCCAGAAAATGAACTTGGGTCCTCTGGAGAAGCAGCCAGAATTTAACCACTGAACCATCTGTCCAGCCACCCCACCTTAAAGTTCCACATAACAAAGAGCTCTGCTGAATCTCTCTTACACCACAGAGTTAATGCAGGGAAGCACAGCTGTTCCTGCACAAGTCACTCTATATGGCCCTCCAGTGCAGACCCTATGCCAGCAAAATCCCCCTATGACACCTCTTGACCTCTGCCGCTCTATAAACTATAAGCATTATGGTCTGTTACCAAGATCATAGCCAAATGTCAGCCAATAAATAGTAATGCCTCTAGCAGCCACTAGTCAAGTCAAGGAGAGGATAGAGAAGGTCTGGGGACTAGACTACAAACAACAAAAACTAGTCATGTCATGTCATGTCAAGACTCCACTGAGGACCGCCACTGTCACTGACACTGAAACTCTGTCTGCACCTAACAGAAGTAGAATTGTTATGATTTGTACAGTTTTATTAAGACTGGCCAGGAGGTTCCCAATACTCACATAGTGCTTCACAGCTACTTGTAACACCAGCTGCAGGGGACCTGATGCCCTCTTTTGACCTCTGAGGGCATTAGTCACAGACACTGTGGTGATTGGAATGAAAATGACCCCAAAATCTCATCTATGAACATTTGGTTCTCAGCGGTAGAACTGTTTAGGAATACGAGGAGGCGTGGCCTTGTTGGAGGAGGTGTGTCACCGGGGACAGGCTTGGAGGTTTCCAAAGCCCAGGCCATTCCCAGTTAGCCCTCTCTGCACTCCTCCCCCAACTCTGTTTCCTACTTACAGATCAGGATGTAAGTTTTCCACTTCTGAGCCATGCCTGCCTGCTGCCATGCTCCCTCCCATGAAGGCCATGGACTCCCGCTCCACCACTGTACGCCTCCAATGAACTCTTGCATAAGTTGTTTGGTTTTGTCGCAGTAGTAGAAAAGTAACTACACAGACAGACAGACAGACAGACAGACATGCAGCCAGAGCAACCATACACATAAATAATCATCTAAAAATGTTTTTAACAATACTGATTTTAAGAAGGGCGTGGTGGCACACGCCTTTAATCCCAGCACTGGGAAGGCAGAGAGGCAGGTGGATCTCTGTGAGTTCGAGGCCAGCCTGGGCTACCAAGTGAGTTCCAGGAAAAAGGCGCAAAGCTACACAGAGAAACCCTGTCTCGAAAAACAGAAAGAAAGAAAGAAAGAAAGAAAGAGAGAGAGAGAGAGAGAGAGAGAGAGAGAGAGAGAGAGAAAGAGAGAAAGAAAGAAAGAAAGAAAGAAAGAAAGAAAGAAAGAAAGAGAATCAGTTCTGAAGCTTGGTTGTAGCAGCACATCTCTGTGAGTTCATGGCCAGGCTGGTTTACAGAGTGAGTTCTGTGACAGCCAGTAGTACACACAGAAAAATCCTGTCTCAAGGAAAGATAAATAAGTCAGCCCTGACAAGCCAGATGTGGTGGTGCACACCTTTACTCACAGCACTCAGGAGGCAGAGGCAGGCAGATTTCCGAGGCCAGTCTGGTCTACAGAGCAAATTCCAGAACAGCCAGGGCTACACAGAAAAACCTTGCCACAAACAAACACTCCAAAAACCAAAACCAAACAAACAAAAACAAAAAAACCCCAAGTCAGCCCTGAGTAAGCAATGAGTTTGCAGAATGTACAAAAGCACATCCTCATGCTGCTGAAGTACCTGCTGTTTGAGAGTCCTTCCTATGTTATTCAGCTTTTCTTGATAGAACACCAATATGTATGTGTTATTTCTGTCCTAAAAAGGGGGTGTGGGCTACTCCTAGGAAAGTGTCTTGGGCTTTTATTGCTGGGATGAGGCACCATGACCACGGCAACTCTTATAAAGGAAAACACTTAACTGGGGCTGGCTTACAGTTCAGAGGTTTAGTCCATTATCATCATGGTGGGAAGCATGGTGGCATGCAGGCAGGTATGGAGAGGTAGCTGAGAGTTCTACATCCAGACTGAAAGGCAACATGGAGAGACACTGGACCTGGCTTGAGCATTTGAAACTTCAAAGCCTCCCCGCTTCACTCCCACCCCCCACCCCCCACTAGTAACATACTTCAACAAGGCTATACCTCCTAATAGTGCCACTCCCTTGTGACCAAGCATTCACATCTGTGGACCCATAGTGGGGCATTCTTTTTGTCTGTTGTTTATTTGGTTTTTTATAACAGGGTTTCTCTGTGTAGCCCTGGCTGTCCTGAACTCACTCTGTAGACCAGGCTGGCCTTGAACTCACAGATCCACCTGCCTCTGCTCCCTACCCTCGGTGCTGGTAGTTTAGGCACACACCACCACTGAATGGTTTTGGTGGGGTGGACATTCTTACTCAAACAACCACGGAAAGATAAGTGACCGTGTTAAAGCCTCAGAAATAAATGGAAGAGCCAGAATCAAACAAATACTCTGATATACAGCTACCATCCTCTCACTGAAAAACAATGAGATTCCTCCTTCTGGGAGTGTATGAGTCATCTAGGACTGCCCTTGCTACAAGATGTTATCTCTGAAGCCCATTCATCACTGGGAATGTAGTCATTAATTGCCACCTATTGCGGTTAGTGTGTGTCACAGACACTAACGCAATGGTGAATGTGACAGACTCAGTGCCCTGCTCTCACAGCTGGCAAGAGGTAATGATATATGTAGTAAACTATTACAACAAACAAACAAAAGTGTATGTGTGTGTGTGTGTGAGTGTGTGTCCTCACTCAGCTGTTAAATAATTTTAAGACCTACAAAGGAAATAACCATCCATGCAAATAGCTAGAAGCAGAATGTCCCAGGTCAGGAGTTGTACAAATGCCCTAAGAAAAGACAGACAAGGTTGGGCATTTAGCTCAGTGGTAGAGCGCTTGCCTAGCAAGCACAAGGCCCTGGGTTCAATCATCAGCTCCAAAAAAAGAAAAAAAAAAAGAAAAAGAAAAAGAAAAAAGAAAAGACAGACATGAACCAGAGAACAGACCTATTTGGCTACTACAGAATGAAGAACAGAATAGAGAGAAGGTGGGGGATGAGCAGCAACAGGTCACGGTGGTCTTAAGGGAAAGGCCAAGACTGCATTTTATTCTAACTGTAATAGGAAATGTCAGCGATACCTTCTTAGGCAGGGAAGTGATGATCTTTGATATTCATGAAAAGTTACTTTAGGTGTAAACTGGAGGAAGTCCAAAGTTAAGTACAGACCCAGAAGGAGCCCACTACCCAGTGCCTGAAAACAGACGGCAGCAAAATGGATTAGAATAGCATCAGATAGAAATAAGAGTCAAAGTCAAGTTTGAGATATGTGCTTGAGATAGAATGTACAGAACTTGCCAATGGCCTAGTCATGGATAGCATGAAAAGGAAAAGATGATTTCAGCTTCTGAGTAAGAGGTAGACAGCAAGAGCATTTATTCTGAAGAAAAAAGAAAGACTAGAAGAGAAGCAGTATTTTTGTTTGTTTTGAAATAGAGAAAGAATAAAATAAATTTGCTCCAGCAATACTGTTTTGAGACTAATTAGATATTTAGGTAGAGCAACAAAGTAGACAATAGGTATATAAACTTCAGGACCAGCAAACAGATCAAGCTGGAGATTTAAGTTGTTGTTGGTTTTGTTTTGTTTTTTGAGACAGGGTTTTTCTGTGTAACTCTGGCTCCCCTGGAACTTGTTCAAGGCTGGCCTTGAACTCACAGAGATCCGCCAGCCTCTGCCTCCTGAGTGCTGGTATTAAAACCATGCGCTGCCACCACCACCTGGCTCAAGTGTATTCTTAGCCACCACCTATTATGATGCAGGCAACAATTATCATTATCATTATAAATTGGGAGATGAAGCTGGGTATGATACTGCACAACTTTAATCCCAGCACTCAGGAGGCAGAGGCTGGTGGATTCCTATGGGTTAACAGTACATTTACACAGTCTACATAGTTCCAAACTATGGTCTACATAGTTCCAAAATAACATGGCTATACTTCTCTCAAAACAAACAAACAAAATTTGGTAAATGAATTTTTTATTCTTTCTTCTAGGATCAAATATCCTTTGGATGACAGACACATGAACAAACATACAATTCAAGCTGCAAGGAAACATCAGAGAAGCCACAGCACAAGTAGAGGCTAGAATGACAGAAGTTAATGATAGCTGAGAAAAGCAACAGAGAATGAAGGACAAATCAGTATCGATCCTCTAAATTATTGATTTAACACTATGTGTATAAGACATACCTTTGTGTGTGTGTATGTGTGTGGTTTTGTTTTTGTTTTTCCGAGACAGGGTTTCTCTGTGTAGCTTTGCGCCTTTCCTGGAACTCACTCTGTAGACCAGGCTGGCCTCGAACTCACAGAGATCTGCCTGCCTCTGCCTCCCAAGTGCTGGGACTAAAGGTGTGTGCCACCACCACCTGGCAACATACCTATTTTTTTTTTTTTTCTCGAGACAGAGTTTCTCTGTAGCTTTGGAGGCTGTCCTGGAACTTGCTTTGTAGCCCAGGCTGGCCTTGAACTCACAGAGATCCACCTGCCTCTGCCTCCTGAGTGCTGGAATTATAGGTGTGTGCCACACCGCCCAGGGATATAACTATTTTTATTTTTCATATTAAAGCAAAATTTTTGTGAGACATGATAACACACTGTAGCCTAGGCTGTCCTGGAATTTACTATGGAGCACAGGGTTGTCTTGACCTTGTGACAATCAATCCTCCTGTCTCAGCCTCCCAGGTGCTGGGATTATAGATACAAGATACCATGCTCAGGTTAAATTAATTTTCAAACTAACTTTATTATAATTTACAAACAATAAAACATACACAGGCTGGAAGTCTAGCTCAGTAGCTAACCTACACCAGTTCTTGAGATCAGTCCTTAGCACCAAAAATAATAAAAAGACAGAGAAGTAGAAAGGGAAAGAGATAAATGAGAGGACCAGTTAAGAAAACATGCCCCCCCCCTTTTTTTTGAGCTGAGGATCGAACCCAGGGCCTCGTGCTTGCCAGGCAAGCACTCTACCACTGAGCTAAATCTCCAGCCTGAAAACATGCCCATCTTATGTGGGTTGTTTTGGGGTTTTTTTGAGGGTGTTAAGATGAGGAAGAATCTTGCCCTGTAGCCTGGTCTGGCCTGGAACTGACTATATAGCCTAGACTGGTCTTATACTCCTCCTGCCTCCTGAGTGCTGGAATTACCACTGTATGGCACTATGTACAACTTTAAATGCACCCATTTAAACATGCAGTTC
This sequence comes from Onychomys torridus, assembly GCF_903995425.1. Classification (NCBI taxonomy): domain Eukaryota; kingdom Metazoa; phylum Chordata; class Mammalia; order Rodentia; family Cricetidae; genus Onychomys; species Onychomys torridus. The sequence goes on from NC_050443.1 coordinate 125,043,451, forward strand.
AGTAAGTTTCAATGTATATGCCACTACCACATCAAGATCTAGAATATCTCCCTTCTGCCCTGTACAGCAAGACCACCCTCTACCCCTGCTACAGGTAGCTGCTAACTCTACCTTCTGTCAAGATAGCTTATTTACTTTTAAATCAGGTGTGGTGAAATACACCTTTAGTCCCAGCACTAGGGAGACAGAGGCAGAAGGATCTCCATGGGCTGAAGACCTTTTACATTATTTATCTATTTATTTATAATTTATTAATTACTTAATTTATTTATTTGTGCGTGCATGTGTTTGCACACATACCTACAGCAAGTTTGTGGAGGTCAGAGGCAACCTGTAGGAGTCATCTTTTTCCTTCCACCATGTGAGTGTGGTGACATATTGTGTATCAAATAAAGCTTGCCTGAGGATCAGAGACAGAGCCAGCCACCAGAGGTCAGGTAGTGGTGGCACACATCTTTAATCCTAGTACTTAGGAGGCAGATATCCAATTGGACCTTTGTGAGTTCAAAGTTACCCTGGACTACATGAGATGGATTCAGTCTAGGAAGAAACAGTTAGGCAGTGGTGGCACACACCTTTAATCCCAGCACCTGAGAGCTCATGCCTTTGCTACCAGTACTTAGGAAGCATACACACCACTAATACCAACACTAGGAAGGAAGTGAAATATCTGGGCAGAGAAAGGCATATAAGGTGTAAGGAGACAGGAACTGGAGCCCTTCTTTTGGCTGAGGACTCAGAGGCTTTCAGTCAGAGGATTAGTAGAGACAGGATCTCGCCTTCCATTAGGCCTGAGGATTCAGTAATGGTGAGAAGTTTCTCCAGTGGCTTGTTCCTTTGTCTCTCTGACCTTTCAGCACTTACCCCAATATCTGGCTCCAGGTTTGTTTTTTTTGTTTTTGTTTTTGTTTTTTTTTTTTTTTTTTTTTTTTTGTGTGTGTGTGTGTGTGTGTGTGTGTGTTTTAATAAGACCATTTAGGATTTGTGCAACATGTGAGTTCCAAGGACTGAACTCAGTTATTCAAGACCTGGCTTCAACAATTAAAAAAAAAAAAAGGTAGTGACACATGCCTTTAACCCCAGTACTAGGGTAGTGACACATGCCTTTAACCCCAGTACTCGGGTCCAGGACAGCCAAAGCTACACAGAGAAACTCTATCTCGAAAAACAAACAAGCAAAAAAAGTTGTTTCAGTTCATTTTATTTTATGTTGAGTGTTCTGCATACATATATGTGCACAATGTGCATGCAGTACCCACAGAAATCAGAAGAGGGAGCCTTCTGTATTTTGCTGCTCTGGTCATCATATTATACCTGTCACTCATGTGAAGTTTTACACAGAATACATGTTGACACCTTCATCTTTGTGCTTGAAACAGCTCTTCAGTTACATTTTTCCTCACTGAGAAAGGAAGTCTTGTCTTATACTTCTGCTCAACCCCTCCTACAACAGCCCCACACACCACCAACACCAAGTGAACAAGAATAGTGGGTGCAATCCCCATTGGCCTTGCTCCATCCTTGAGTCAGCTGGTCCTCTTTTATTAGTTCCTTATCAGAGTCACCAAATGGAACATACAGGAACGAGAAGAAACATGAACAAGTCAGGCATGATGGCACATACCTTTATTCCCAGCACTCAGGAGGCAGAGGTGGTGATCTCTGTCTGAGTTTGAAGCCAGCCTGGTCTACAGAGCAAGTTCCAGGACAGCAGGCTATGAGAAACCCTGTCTTAGTAGAAAAAAAGTGAATAGGATATTGTGCTTAGAACCTGAAAATACTGGCTATCCAGTAAAGTGTATCTCTGCTTCAATGTCTTTGCCCTCCTTTCTGGGAAGTGGGTGGGAAGAAGGAAGAGAGGGGAGACAGGAGAATGAGGAGGGAGAAGTGGAGAAAGAAGAACCAGTCATCTTCACTTACAGACAGAACCCAGGACCAGAGAAGGTAGCCTCTTTACCAAGACAAATCTCTGCCTGACAAGAGCCAAGCAGTTACTAGGAAAACCAAAAACCAGTTAAGGAACACATTCAAGAAGCATAAGATGGGGAAGGAGAGAAAAGCAAGATCCCAGCTCACCACAGGCCAGCTCACAGGAGAGGCGGATACTAGCAGTGAGGTATGCAGAGAAGTCAAGTCACTAGCAGAACACATCAGGCCTCTCTCCCTCCCTATTTGCAGAAGCTCTGCACACCAACAGTTCTGGGCGGCACTAACAGCAAGGCCCTGAGCTGCCAGCTATGCCCCACTTATCTCTGTGCTTGGTTGGTTCTTTGCTGCCTCCAGAAATAAAAGTTGAGCCTGATACTTATGCCAATTACCACTATATGATAAACATAAATTCCAGAAGCAACGGGCTTTGCTTATTTACAAAGAAAGAACACAACTCTGAATGCAGAGGTTACAGCTCACTCATCCACGCCCCATCCTAGACAAGCACAGATTAAATTAAGAATTCTCAAAACTCCCAATGGTGTCCAAAGTATTTAAAATTGCTGGGTCAAAGATTCCTTTTTGCAGCAGTCAACCACAAAGGATTTCAATGTTACATACAGAGGAAGTGATGGCAAGAAATTCTAAATATGGACAAACCAGTAATTTAAATCTTTTTCTGAGTGGCTGATGCTTTCTTTTCAATTCAATATCAGATTCTAAGTCAGGCTCCGGTAAGTGAAAGCAAGACTTTCTTTCTTGTTGGTGGATAGCCTGTCCACCAGTTGTGAATCTCTTCTGACCAACATAGATGTTTTTGTTTGTTTGTTTGTTTGTTTGTTTTTTTCCGAGACAGGGTTTCTCTGTGTAGCTTTGCGCATTTTCCTGGAACTCACTTGGTAGCCCAAGCTGGCCTCGAACTCAGAGATCTGCCTGGCTCTGCCTCCCAAGTGCTGGGATTACAGGAGTGTGCCACCACCGCTGGACCACAGACATGTTTTTACAGAAATGAAACACTTGAACACTGGAAGTCAAGGGTGAAAGCTAAGCCCCAAACAAAGCAGTCTCTCTGGGAGTCTTGGGAGTATTCTCCAGCGATCCCTCTTTTGACTCTAGCCAGCAGGAACTGAATACAAATATGAGACCCTGTCTGATCTAGCTCAGAAAACAGGGCTGGAAACTAGCACATCCAGGGGAACCACTGCAGCAAACACTTGAGAACCAAGTACTAAGGATTCCTGGCTGGTTCCAGCAGGAAAATTTCTTCAGTGAGTTGGCTATCTAAACTACCCTAGTTTTTAATTTAATTTTGGCCTTGTAAGAACAGTCACACAGTGGTGGCTTTGGTTGTTTTTTGTTTATTTCCTTTTTCTTTTGTAGGTTTGTTTTTTTTTTTTTTGTCTTTAATCCAGCACAGGGAGACAGAGCCAGGTGGATCTCTGTGAGTTCGAGGCCAGTCTGGTCTACAGAGCAAAATCTAGGACAGGCACCAAAACTACACAGAGAAACTCTGTCTCAAAAACAAAACAAACAAACAACAACAACAAAAAGGACAAACTGGTCTTATAGTGAGCTCCCAAAAAGATACAAATTGGGCTAAAGAAAAGCTTAGTGATTAACAGCATGTACTTATCTTGCAGAGGACTTGAGTTTGATTCCTAGCATCCATACTGGATAGTTTACAAACTGCCTGTAAGTCCAGTTCCAGGCTATTCAATGCCTCTGGTATCCTCAGACACCTGCACACACAAACGCACACAAATACATAGAACTAAAATTTAAAAACTTTAAAGACACAAATAGTAATTCTATTTGAATTTGTGACTAATATGTGCTTTTATACACTTTCATTATTTAATGCAATCTAGCTCTCTGACTGTGAAGAATCACTGTTAGTCCAGAATGTCCTCAAAACAGCATAAAATTACTTCTAGGGTCCTTTTCATTTTTCACCCCTCATATGTGTGTGATTATGCTTAGGAGAGAAGTCTCATGAAGCCCAGGCTGGCCTTGAAGTCACTATAAAGCCAAAGATGAACCTGAGCCTCTGATCCTCCTGCCCCTGCCTCCTAACTTCTGTGATTACAGGTGTGCAGCACCTCACTGGAGCTTTCTTACTTATTTGGCTTATGTTTTCTTTGCAATGGGACTGAGTCTCTTAACCATACATTTAATGGATCTCTATATTTCGAATACTAGGCTTTTTTATATAGTAAATGATGCTAAAATAGAAATTTTGATTACAATACCATTTGGTGTAATAAAATGATGCTACACTTAAAAATTATTTGAAGTGTTGGAGGTATGGTTCAGTTTCAGAAGTACAGTATAAGCTTAGCCATGTGCAAAATCCTGGGTTCTACCCACAGCATAACAAAAACAAAATCTATTGCACATCAATGTTATTCACAAAAGCCAAAAGGAAATCATTCAAATATCTATCCATAGAAAGATAAGGAAGAAACTGTTCTTCCTCAGCTGTTATCTATCTACCTGTGGCACCTAGAATTGTAAGTGACCGACTAAGAACCCATGCTGAGAATGGCAGAGCAAGAACATGAAATGAATGTATGTCCTTGATGTCTCAGCTGAACCATTCAGCTAATCAGCACAGCTGTCACCCTAGCCCAGACTTAAAGCAGGAGATATGTACAGCTTGTCACTGAGTTGGCTTCTCTGTTTTGGAAGGCAAAAGCATTGTCACTGGTAACACCTGATGACCTAGGAATTTGGACACACTGTAAGATTCAGGTAGCAAAGAAAGGCTGAGCTTGATCTCTCTAGTTAAACAAGCAAATGAAGCCTGGCAGTGGTGGCAAACGCCTTTAATTCCAGCACTCTAGAGGCAGGTAGAACTCTTTGAGTTCTAGGCCAGCCTGGTCTACACAGCGAGTTCCAGGACAGCCAGGACTGTTACACAGAGAAACCCTGTCTCAGAAAACCAACCAACCAACCAATAACAACAAAAATAACCCACGCAAATGTAAGGGCATATAAAATGACCCAATCTATCACTCAAACAACACAGAGACTTTAGGTAAGGAACAAGGATGCAAGCCGGGAGGTGGTGGTGCACACCTTTAATCCCAGCACTTAGGAGGTAGAGCCAGGAGGATCTCTGTGAGTTCGAGGCCAGCCTGGGCTACCAAGTGAGTTCCAGGAAAGGCGCAAAGCTACACAGAGTAACCCTGTCTCAAAAAAAAAAAAACAAAACAAACAACAAAAAGAACAAGGATGCAGAAAAAGCTCCACAAGTAGATCTACTCACTCAGCAACTCAAGAGTAACTGGTACTGAGCCCAATGAATCAATTATGTTTCATTGCAGAAATGTAACTGAGAAGATGGTAACTTTAAATTCAGTTTTTATGTACAATGACAACCCTATGATGTGGTTATTTATCCCATTTTACAAATAAGAAAACTAGAACACAGAAGAGCTGAGCTCCTTAGCCTAAGCTGTCCCAGCTCCAGTTTTCTCCACCTAAACTCTTCCATTTCTGCATCTGGCTGACTTCTACAGTTCATCTAGGGTGTAACTGAACAGATATCACCTCTGTAGAAATGGCTTCTTTGAAGTATCCAGGCAAGAGCTAAAGCTCTAGCTAGCTCCTCTGTACTCTGCAGCCTGCAGGCTTGTCAATAGGTAAATATCTGTCTTCTCTACAAGAAGGCACATTACCTGCCCCGAGAATGTCCACCATTAGACAGTATTTCCAAAGCTGGGCGGAGGACCTGCCACCACCTAAGAGAGGGACAGCAAGTAAGTAATTCCTGACAATAAAGGTGAAAACCAGAAAAGGTATGCAGAGGAACCCCACAAAAGCATGTGGCTAGGTAAGGGGAGGCTTCCTGGAATTTTACCTTGAACTGGGCTCTGAAGATAAATTAGGAGGAAAGAAGGTCAAGAGAAAGGTGTTTTGGGCAGATAGAACACAAGCATGAAGAGGTCTTGCAATTGGGGAACAGCAGTTAGTTCATTATGACTAGAGTTTGAACAGCAAGAAAATAAGGGTTGAGAGATAGAAAACCAGGCTCTATATTCAAAGAGGGCAATGTGCTACACAGACCTAAAAATGCCCACTCACAAAAACATACACCAGATGCAACCTTCAGCACCTTACATGGATAGTTTCAGTGCATCTCCACAGTGATCCTCAGTATTATTCTCAGGAGGACCTGGAAGGCCAACATCATAAACAACCGGTAGGTAAACAAGAGGACCAAGTTGGAACCACAGCTGCATAATATGGCTCCTAAGTCTATGCTCTTAACCAAGAATTAAGACATGTCTAGCTTAGTCTGATTGCAGAACAAAGATAGCAACATATAATTCAAAGTTATATTCATTCCATGAGGAAAGCCAGATACTCAAAGGAACCCCATCTTTTTCATTAAGTAAGTCATAAATACAGAAAAGTATTTCATATATTTAATTTGTTGAAAATAAAACACATTATTAGGATTCAATACTCTTTTGAAAATAAAGATCAAATGAAAATTACTCAAAAACAAAAGGCCTTTTTCTTCATTCATCCACCAGCAGCTGAGCCACCCAAGGAAACTTCTCTAGGAGTCTCACTTTTGCTGAACCTGCTCAAATGGGAATGATCTGATCCAGAAATACCATCTCAATTTGTGTTACAGTCATTTTATATGGTAGACTTCACTGAGCTTTCGAAATGATCTTCCTAAATGGACTATCCAAGGCACCTAACTAATCAAAGAAATCATCCTAGCTCTTTATACATAAAAAATGTTGGTTGGTTATTTGTTGAGAGAGATTATCACTCTATAGCCCAGGCTGTCCTCAAACCCTCACCAATCCTCCTGTCTTGAGTACTGGGGTTATAGGAGTAAACTATTACATCTGGTAATAACATTATTTTTTCCCTCTTTTATAGTACAATGACTGAACTCTACTACTGAACTACAATAATACAATATGGTCCCTAGAACTATGTCTCCTCTAAATAGTCAAAAGTATGCTAAGCAAACATTAGAACCACTCTGTCTCATCAAAACTAACTTTCTGGGCCAGCCAGATGGCTCAGTGGGTCAAAGCACTGCTGCCAAGCCTGATGACATGAGTTCAAGCCCCAGTGGTAGAACAAGAAGTGATTCTCACAGGTTATCCTTTGACTTGTTTGTGTTCCTTGGCATGCACCTAAGCTGGTCAAAGTCATGATGATAGAAAGCCTCTTCCTACTAGGATGTTGCCTAGAGATATTTAGTGACCTCATCAATCTACCCTTTCATATACAGAAACCTGCAAAGAGGTAAATGGATGGTGTTGGTGTCCTTTGATTTTACAGCACACACCAATTGAGGACCCTGGATTTTCCCACTTTTCAGGTAGGCATATCTGGAATCACTGTGACCAACATCAGATATCTTTTTCCTGAGAAGCATTAAAATTTTTCCCAAAACTAAATTCAAAACAAAATAAAGAATGAAGTAATACTTGTTACTGAATAGAAAAGTGAGTAACTTTCAAACAGTTCCTGTGAATTGCTTGCAACCAGCTAACAGAACATCACAGGATATCCCTTTGCTTTTTTCGGTTTAGTTTGGGAAATGAGGTCTCTCCATTTTGTAGCCTAGGATGGTTTCAAAATTCCAATCACTGTGCTTTGCCTCCAAAGTACTAGGGGACTATAAGTGTACGCTATCATCCCTGATTCACAAGTTTTTTGATACTATCCTCTCAGCCTTTTGTAATTCAGTAGGACACTGGCAATTTGAAAGAAAATGGTCCCCAGAGACTTACAGGGAGTGACACTACTAGGAGGTGTGGCCTTGCTAGAGGAAATGTGCCACTGGGGACTGGCCAGGTCTGGAGACTCACTGTCTTTTCCTGCTGTTTGAGATCTAGATGTAGAACTCTTAACTACCTCTCTAGCACCACGTCTGCCGGCATGTCACGATGCTTCCCACTATGACAATAATGGACTAAACCCCAATTAAATGTTTTCCTTTATAAGAGTTGTCATGGTCATGGTGTCTCTTCACAGCAATAAAACCCTAAGACAGACACCAAAAAACATTAAAGCAGGAATCAACACAGCTTTCTGCAAAGGAACTGAATATAAGGTCTCATGGGCCATAAAAGCCTCTAATGCAGCTATTGGAAGAAAGCAGTCACAGGGCATTCACAAAAGATGAGCATGCTATGTTCTAATAAAGTCAGGGGCATAGAAATGTGGACTACACAACAGCAAGTGGTAGGTTAGAGTATCAATAAAGCAGCACCATGGGGCAGACAAAGCTAAAAAGAAAAGAGCCCAGGAAGTCGTCTTCTCCAGCCATCCCATTATGACTCAGCTCATGTAACCACTTCTACGGTCTCACTGATACCTGGTCTTCTCTGTCCTAGCACTTGCCATAATATATTGATATCTCCCCAATATCAAAGGCAAGCAATGTTTCCATTTTTTATTCTCTGTATTACAAAAAAGAAAAAAACAACCAACAAAACAAAACACTGAATAGAAATAAACAAGTAATTTCTGCAGAAAGTGTTTTTTACATGGCAATGGGCTGTTTCTGGAATCCTTCTTTATGTCTGTTTACATTGTCCACTTCTTATATCTGTCGTCAATCTGCCCATAAATACACCCCAACTCTATTTTCTTTATTTCTCAATAAGGTCAGGCATCTGACTTGTTTAGATAAACCTGGAAGAGAATGATACAAATGTAAATTTTAAATGATCAGCACTCCCAGAACAGCTCCAGGGTAGCATGCGGTTGTGCAGAACACAAATGGAAAACCTGACCTATAATATTAGTGTCAAAGTGAAAAATAATTTAGAGAAAACTCAAAAGCCTAAATCAGCTGATTAAAGATAGAAGTCTTGGTGGAAAAGTTTGGCACATCATTACCACATGAAGCACAAAGGATGAAATAAACAAGGGAAAAGCTAGAGGAATGTAAAACAGGCTATTTTCAGGGTCCAGCCCTCTCCCAGGGTCTGGGAGGAATCTCCAACCAGCCGATAATATAATTTTTTTTTTTTTTTTTTTTTTGGTTTTTTGAGACAGGGTTTCTCTGTAGCTTTGGAGCCTTTCCTGGATCTCGCTTTCTTTCTTTTTTCTTTTACTTTTTCTTTTTTTTTTTCTTTCTTTCTCTCTCTCTCTCTCTTTCTTTCTTTCTTTCTTTCGGTTTTTCGAGACAGGGTTTCTCTGTGTAGCTTTGCGCCTTTCCTGGAACTGGCTTTGGAGACCAGGCTGGCCTTGAACTCACAGAGATCTGCCAGCCTCTGCCTCCCGAGTGCTGGGATTACAGGCGTGCACCACCACCGCCTGGCATGATATAATTTTTGATGATATTAAATGAATCTATGTACCTGAAACTCTTCAGTCCATATGCTTTATTTTTCTGAGTCAATTCTAGTTCTCTCTCTACACAGCTTCAGTTCTGTTCTCACACTCACCTACTCTCTGTCCCTTCTCTTCCTAAGTTTTTTGGCTCTTGACTTCATCTTCATTTTCCATTCTTCCAGCCATGCTCATCTCTTCCTCTCCTGCTCTCCTGACCAGACCCAATCTACCTACCATCTCCAAAAACTACCCTTATTGCTTTCTCCTCCAGCTGAGCAACTCTCTCTGAATCTTGCCTCAAACTGAACCTGGTATGCAGAAACCCCTTTTGTTCTGAGTCAGTTGCTCTGGAATGCCACTTGGCCTGTGAGAGGAAGGAGGGTCTGAGCTTCATTTGCACAAGAAACAATGCTATGCACCTATTAGCATCAGGCAGTGTCTCCAGAAGGGTGTTTACCTTAATTCAGTAGACCATTTGCCTTATGGCCTAGGATGCTTGAGAAGTATTTAAGATAAATACATGTTTAGGTTTTGGAAGCATATACAGCATATGTGAAAATCATTGCAGGAACCGGCTAATATATATGCAAAAGCTAAAATATCACCAAGATTCCTTAAGCCATGGCTTGACCTCTGAAAAAGTCCTTGACCTTCCAGGTAGTAGCTTTTGTCATAGTAGTTGGATTCCATTACGTTTTCCTGCACCTTGAAGCAGGAATGACCCTCTTGTACAGTGGGGTCCTTACCCTTTTCTATGATGTAGTCCCTCTATAACTCTGGGCTCCTTGTTCAGAATGTTTTTAGATGAATAAAATAAAATGTATAAATTAAAATGAGAAATAAGCTACAATGTTAAACAAGCCACATGGCCACCCTGAACAATTTCCATCTTCTTTCCTGTTTTATTTACGTATTTGTTTTTGTCCACCATCTATCACTAGTGTTTTCTATGTTGTCTGTTAGTGTATATCTCTCCTGCTTGAGTCTAAGCTCCATGAGGCCAGAGACATTCAAATATTTTGTTTACTACTCTATTCCCTAAACCTAGAATCCGTCTGATATATACATGTTCAGTAAGTATTTGCTGCATCACTAAATGAACTGTCTTCTAAATGTTTTACTTTACTCATTGGCAGTCCCATGTTTTTTGCCTTCTTTGAGAAAGATTTTATATAATTCTTCATATTTACAAGTTACTTGGTAGAAAATAGAACTTTTGAAAACACTAATTCATTCAAAGAAAATTAGTCTCTACTGACCGAGGGCAAGGATACACTGTAAAATACCTCAATATTATTCAACAGACCAAATCAGTGACACCAGTATGTCCTGCTCCTTCATTTGACCCTTTGCCCCAATTCTTACTACACTGCCTGAAAGTGGTGTATCTTCATGAAGATACCCAGTTATACTAACAATGAGAGCATTAGTTATACTGAGTGTGTGTGTGTGTGGGGGGGTCACATGCCTTTAATTCCAGCACTCTCAGGAGACAGAGGCAGGCAAATCTCTGAGTTCAAAGCAAACCTGTCTACAGAGTGAGTTCCAGGACAGCCAGGGCTACATAAAGAAACCATGTCTCAAAAACAACAACCAAAAAAACCCAAAAACAAAAAAGCAAAAAAACCAAAGAGCAGTTGTTACTTGATCTGAGTAGACACATTCACAATAAGCAACCAAAAATTCCTCTGAAGTTTCTAGATTTTTTTTTTTTTTGCCAAGGCAATCTGCAAATAGAAGAAATTATTTTCTTTAAAATTTTATCTTTCATTTGTTTGGTTTTGTCTTTAGAGACAAGGTTTCTTTGTGTAGCCCTGGATGTCCTGGAACTCACTTGTAGACCAGGCTGGCCTCAAACCACAAAGATCTATCTGAAAACTTATCTTTATCACAGTAAATTAAAGGTTCATAAGAGCTAGCATTCTAACACACACCTTTAATCCCAGCACTTTTGAGGCAGAGGCAAGCAGATCACTGTTTCAGTACAGCCAGGGCTACACAGAAAAACTCTGTTTGAAAAACAAATAAAACAAAACAAAAAGGTTCATAAGAACATAAACCCTCATAAGCTATAGGCTGCCTATACTGTTTGTCCACAAGGAAGGAAGCTGAGTGCCAGGGCAACTAAAACCAGCAGACAGTATGATTATTCCGTCCTCAAATTGAGGTGGACTAATAAGTGTAAAGACAAGCAAGAAGCCAAAAGCAGAAAAAGGCCAAAAGCAGAAAAAGGCGGAAGGAAGGTGAGGTTAACACTAAGGTCAGCTAATGTGAAAACACACCAGGTCTCAGACAGTTGTTTCATAACCAAACAGGCTATCAACATCAAACAGGAAGGCCATTTGGCCTTCCCAGCTTTTTGCCTAAAAGCAACGCTGAGGAAATGGTTATATCACACAGGCATTTGATAGACTCCAACTCGCCTGCCTGAAATACAGCTTTCTAATTCTGCTTAAAACACAAGAATTTTCCAGATCATTTATTGATGATTCTGTTCATATAAAATATACCCCATATTTCAACATATAAATGCTTAGAAGAGACCTGAAAGAATATCAGCCAAACTCTTGAGATTTTGTCAAAGAGGACACAGAGGCCACAGGGGATCGATTTCCCACTATATCCTATATATTGCTTAAATACTATATTCATATATACTTGCTGAAAAATAAAGTCTTTCTTCTTTTGTTTTAGAGGTCAACTCATGTAGTCCAGGCTAATCCTGACCTCACTGTCTAGTCTGGGCTAACCCTGAACTCCAAATACTCCTGATTCCCACAAAGTTCTGGAATTACAGGTAGAAGCACCAAATGGTCCTGGAAAAATAAAACACAATTGCTTTCTTTTTTGTTTTTTTGAGAGAGTATTTCTTTGTGTAGCCCTGGCTGTCCGGGAACTTGCTCTGTAGACCAGGCTGGCCTCGAACTCAACAAACTCAACTGCTTCTGCCTCCCAAGTGATGGGATTAAAATAAAAGATTAAAAAATTTATTACATTTATTTATTAGGGAGTGTGTGTACCATGTACGAAGATCAGAGGACAATTTGCAGGAGTTGGTTCTTTCCTTCCACCATGTGGGTCCCAGGGAGCCAACTCACGCCATCAGGTTTGGTGGTAAGCATCTTTACCCACTAAGCCATTTCACTGGCCCCAAATAAAGTCTTTTTATGTGTTTGAATGTTTACCTGCATGTCTCTATGTGCACCATGTGTGTCTGGTGCCTGTGGAAACCAGTAGTCATCAGATACCCTAGAACTGGAGTTATAGACAGTTGTGAACTACTAAGTGGGTCTTGGGAACTGAATCTGGGTCCTCTGCAAGAACAGCAAGTATTCTTAATTACTAAGCCATCTCCCTGACCCTTTCTCATAGCAAAATAAAATGTAGAAAAAAATATTGGAAGTTTTTTTTTTTAACTAAAGGTATGAAAACTAGCCTTGATGTTCAATAAAGTACACTACCTACTATCAAACTCAGGGGTGTGACCATGAGACCACCCCTATCCCCACATCTCACACTACCCCCTATCAAACTCAGGGGTGTGACCATGAGACCACCCCCTATCCCCCACATCTCAGCGCAGCTTTTAGGTCATCGGAAACAGCTGTAGACAGCAACAAGACACACCGTGAACAAGATCTCAGCTATTACCGCAGCTGAGTTACCGCATCTCAAGACCTGAATGCTCAAACATCCTGTCGAGCTAAGTGTGCTGCAAACACTGTGAAGCTGTCATACTTGGGTTGGAAGTGCTGACTCTGGTACTGAGGCAAATCAGCTTCGATGACAAAGACCAACAGAGTACCTTGAGGTAGGCAACAGCACTACAACTGTAAAACGGTGTGACAAACAGAAACAGGAGACAAGATTCCCAAGGATAGAGCTGCCGGTTCAGGAAGAGGAACGGGAATGTACAAGGTGAGTCAGAAGGTGAGCAGGAAGTATGGAAATAAAAGTCACCTAGCCAGGAAGAGACAAAGCAAGCAAGCTGAAAGCAATCAAAGCATATTGATAAGTCAGTCACAGTCACCAGAAGATTTTTTCTTTGGTTTTGTTGAGATACTATATACTAATTTATATATATATATATATATATATATACACACACATATATATAAATAGAGAGAGAGAGAGAGAGAGAGGGAGAGAGAGAGAGAGAGAGAGAGCCTGTTGTAATTGTGTTTCAGTATTTTTGTTTGGATTGGGGGGGGGGATCATCTCACAATTATGTAGATCAGACTGGTTTCAAACGCAGAGATCTGTCTGCATCACCATACCTGGCGTCTACATGTTTTGATAAATGTATACCCTGTGTAATCGCCACAATTTCCAAGACACAGAAACATCCATAGCTTGAGTTTTCTTGTGTCCACCCTTGTGATTCCCTCTCTCATCCTAGGCTACAGTTATTTAGTGTATTTCTGCAAGAGAAACTGTGGGTTCCAGAATTAACTGATGAATCCTTTGAGAAACTGTCAATCTACTTTGCAAAGCTGCTACCCTACTTATTGTTCTCTTGCTTTTATTAATTTTATCTTATCAGATATGACAATTCTAATGACAGACTTGAGTGGTATCCTACTTTTATTTTGTTTGTTTTGTTTTTTAATTTAATTTAGTATACAGGGACTCACTATGTATCCCTAGCTGGCTTGAACTCAGAAATCTGCTTACCTCTGCCTCCCAGCATTGGAATTAAAGGATTTTTTAATTTGCACAGCTAATGATGTTCAACATACTTTCCTGTGCTTATTTCATGTATTTTTTTTAATTTCTTAAAAAAAATTTTTAAAGATTTGTTTATTTTGTATACAGTATTCTGTCTGCATGTATGCCTGCATGCCAGAGGAGGGCACCAGATATATATATGTATAGCTATGAGCCACCATGTGGTTGCTGGGAACTGAACTCAGGACCTCTGGAAGAGCAGCAGGTGCTCTTAACCTCTGAGCCTCTCTCTCTCTAGCCCCTCATGTTTTTTTGTTTTGTTTTGTTTTGAATGTCCTTTTAAATCTGTCAGTTCACTAACCTTAGTAAAATAGGAGCTTGTGCAGGGGTGGCAGTGGCACACACCTTTAATCCCAGCACTCGGGAGGCAGAGCCAGGCGGATCTCTGTGAGTTCAAGGCCAGCCTGGTCTACAGAGCAAGATCCAGGACAGTCACCAAAACTACAGAGAGAAACCCTGTCCTGAAAAACCAAAATAAATAAATAAATAAAACAGGAGCTCGCTGATTACTTCATGAGACCGTCATATACCACCCGCTTACTCATCTTGGTGCTGTGAAGTCAAACTATTATCTCTGTTTTACAGATACAGACACAGATATCAAAGCCCCTGATCATGAAGACACAGAAGGAGGGTTGCAAAGGAGCAATATGCCTGGCCTGGGCATCTTAGCTCTAAAGCCCATCCTCTTCACACTGGGTCCTGCTGAGCCTTGACTGCAGCAGAGAATGGTATGCCTGAAGGTCTACAGAACAAAACTTCTGGCGGCAGTACAGACATCCAAGTAAAAAACTGGTGTGACTTGAATCTTAAAGGCAAGCTGGAGGTCACAGTTCTTGAGATTCATTTTAATCAGGGTATCTATGTGGGAGTTTGTTGATATTATTGTTACAGGCTCTCATGTAGGCCTGGCTGGTCTTAAACTAATAATGTAGTAGAGAATGGTCTTGAACTCTGGATCTTCTTGCCATTATCTTCTAAGTGTAGGGATTACAGGAATGAGGTATAATATCTAGCTAGTTATATTAATAAAAAGTCTAGCTAAGGGGTTGGGGATTTAGCTCAGTGGTAGAGCGTTTGCCTAGCAAGCACAAGGCCCTAGGTTCAGTCCTCAGCTCCAAAAAAAAAAAAGTCTAGCTAAACCAATTTCCCACTTAAATTAATGGGAATTATTCTGATATGGTATAGTATGGTTGTAGCAAGCTTTCTTGTTGGACTATCTCTGGGTTGCCAGCCCCCAAATAACAACATGGAGACTTATTACTAATTATGAAAGCTTGGCTTTAGCTTAGGCTTGTTCTTAACTAGCTCTTATAACTTAATTAACCCATTTTTTTAAATCTACGTTCTGCCCACATGGCTCACTTATCTCCTCTCTTAGTATGGCACATCTGACTTTCTCCAAGTCTGCTGGAGAAACTGCACACCTGGTTTCCTCTTCCCAGTCTCTCTGCCTGAAGTCCCGCCTGTCCTCTCCTGCCTAGCTATTGGCCAGTTAGCTCTTTATTAAACCAGTCAGAAGGTGCCTTAGGCAGAGACACATCTTCACAGTGTAAGCAAATACTCTGCAACATATGGTAGTGATCTGAATACCCCAAACATAATCAGCATTTAGTTTTGACAGATCAGTAATCACAGCCACTGTTCACAGGGGCTAGTGAAATGTCTCTCAAAGAGGATAACTGTGCCAGAGCTGTTGGAAAGCCTCAGAATATAATTAGAATCCACCCACTTTAGATAAGGATCTTAATGTCCCAGGCAGTCCTGAGCACCCTCAGAGTTCTAACATCTCTGGACAATTAGGCTGCTACCACTTCTCACACCTTCTAATGGATTAAACAAAGTTAGAACCTAGCTTTATTAAATGGTCACAAAAGCTGTATTTTCAAAAAACATCACCATTGCCTAAAGTAGAATTATCTTGCAACAAGATTCCTTTGTTTTATTTTTGAGACAAGGTTCCTCTACCATAGTCCTCCCCTACTGTAGTCCTCCCCTACTGTAGTCCTCCCCTACTGTAGTCCTCCTCTATGTAGTCCTCCCCTACTGTAGTCCTCCTCCACTGTAGTCCTCCCCTACTGTAGTCCTCCCCTACTGTAGTCCTCCCCTACTATAGTCTTCATCTATGTAGTCCTCCCCTACTATAGTCTTCATCTATGTAGTCCTCCCCTACTGTAGTCCTCCTCTATGTAGTCCTCCCCTACTGTAGTCCTCCCCTACTGTAGTCCTCCCCTACTGTAGTCCTCCCCTACTGTAGTCCTCCTCCATGCAGTCCTCCTCTATTGTAGTCTTCCCCTACTGTAGTCCTCCTCTACTATAGTCTTCATCTATGTAGTCCTCCCCTACTGTAGTCCTCCTTCACTGTAGTCCTCCTCTATGTAGTCCTCCCCTACTGTAGTCTTCCCCTACTGTAGTCCTCCTCTACTATAGTCTTCATCTATGTAGTCCTCCCCAACTGTAGTCCTCCCCAACTGTAGTCCTCCCCTACTGTAGTCTTCCTCTATGCAATCCTCCTCTACTGTAGTCTTCCTCTATGCAGTCCTTCTCTACTGTAGTCTTCCTCTATGCAGTCCTCCTCTACTGTAGTCTTCCTCTATGCAGTCCTCCTCCATGTAGTCCTCCCCTACTGTAGTCCTCCTCTATGCAGTCCTCCTCTATGTAGTCCTGCATGTCTTGGATCTCACTATGCACACCAGGTTGACCTTCAACTCAGAGATCCTCCTGCCTCTGCTGGGATCAAAGGTGTGAGCCACCACTGCTAGTCCTATAACAGATTCTTGATCTAAAACTCCAACAGCATATCCACTGGCTATTTATGGCTACCAAGCAATAAAGATGTGGTATAACTGAATAACAACAATTTATCTGGCAGTGATGGCACAGGACTTTAATCACAGCACTGGGAGGCAGAGGCAGACGATCTCTGTTAGTTTAAGGCCAGCCTGGTCTACAGAGTGAGTTCCAGGACAGCCAAGGCTATTACACAGAAAAATCCTGTTATAAAAAACCAAAACAACAAACCCCCAACATCTTAACTATTTTTTTTTTTTTTTTTTGGTTTTTTTGAGACAGGGTTTCTCCATGTAGTTTTGGAGCCTTTCCTGGATCTCACTCTGTAGACCAGGCTGACCCCTAACTCACAGAGATCTGCCTGTCTCTGTCTGTTGAGTACTGGGATTAAAGGCATGTGCCACCGCTGCCTGGTTAACATTTAATGCTTTATTAATTTTTATTTTATGAGTTTGAGTGCTTATCTGCATGTATGTATATGTGTACCATCTGTGTGTCTGGTACCCTTAGAAGCCAGAAGAGAGAACTGGATCCACTAGACTGAAGTTAAAGACAGTTATAAGCCACCATGTGAGTGCCCTGAGTTAAATCCAGGTCCTCTGGAAGAATCAGCAAGTGTTTAACTGCTGAGCCATCTTTTCCAGCCCAACATTTAAATTTTTTTTACTTAATTTTAATGAATTTAAATTTAAAAACAAGCTCGGTGGTATATGTATCTATAATTCTGCCATTGTAATTATCACTCTTGCTGGGCAGAAGGAAAGTGATGTGAAACCAGCCTAAGACACACAGTGATAACCTATTTGAAAAACAAAACAAAGCAAACTAAAAAACAGAAGCTGAAGAAAATTCTTTAATATTTAGTACATTTTGAAATAATATTTTAGATTTATTGAATTCCATGAATTATTAAAATCAATTTCACATGACTCTCACTTTTAATAACTATTAGAAAATTTTAAAGTATACATTTCAATAAATAAATATTAAAAGCCAAAGAACTGCCTACTTTTAATGGGTAAACTGAATGGTCTATGTATCTCATCACAAACCTGCTTTAAACAATTAACTGTGGCTCACATTATATTTATACTTTGACAACACTGAGTTTCCTCATTTCTGCATGTCAGTCAGTGCTGTGGAATAATCCTTCTGTACATTATGAAAATGTGTTGCCTTCATTGTTAATAAAAAGCTGATTGGTCAATAGCTAGGGCAGAATGAGAGGAGTGGCCAGCAAGACAGAAAGGAAGCAGGACATGCAGGAGAGCCAAAAGCCTCAGGGTAGCACATAGATTAATAGAAATGGGTTAATTTAATTCGTAAGATCTAGTTAGTAATAAGACTGAGCTACTGGCTGAGTATTTATAATAAATCTGAGTTGTTATTTGGGAATGACTGTGGAGAAAAGAAAGTGTGCTTAGGTTCTGATAAAAGACAAGAAAATGAAAATGGGTAAAGGCAATCATAGGAAAAAATAGTTTGAAAATAATAAAGTGAAATCTTAAAAGAGAGAGTAAAGTAATATACCATAATACAAGGCAACTGGGTCCTATATAGTGCTGTATTAACTTTAAATTTTTTAAATATTAATGAACAAAAAAACAGCAGCTACTACGAAACACAGGACTGTGGAAAAAAAATTCTGAATTAAACCAGCCTATATATTTTAAGGATGTCTTAACCTCAGAAAAGTGTTGCATTTGGGGAGAGGTTATGCCTTTGTCTCCAGAGGAAACAAAAAGCTATGAATTTCTTCAAAATTAATCAAGATCATATTTGACTGGGGGAGACCTCCTGAAATCTTGGCTACAGACCTAAAGGAAGAAACCAAGAAAAACTACAAGACAGGTGATATATATGCTGATGCCGCTACATGGGAACAGCTCTGAGACAATGAGACATGGTAAATCTTGATGGCCAAAGAGTCCTCATGACTTATTATTACATGCCATCCTTTCTTATGGCATGGATAGAGATTTATATGCAGTCCAAACAGATTTTAAAGTTTGCATATGCCTTTTACCTGCTCAAACATAGAACTAATCATCTTGACTTGTGCACACTGCACATTCCACACTTGTGTTAATGCAGATATGTATGTTACCCTTAAAAATTTTTGTGTTTTCAGAAAAAAACTGAAAGACCACCACTGAAGACAAGTAGCCCTGGTGATCCACCCTCTCAGAATGCCTCCATTGCTCTTTCCTCAAAAAAACCTGCATCCAGAACAACTTCCAAGTGGCTAAGATGATCTAGCCTTACAGACTACTCCAGCCAGGATTCTGTTAAGCCCTGCACGTTCCCATCACACAGAGACTGGACAACACATGATACAGCCACCTCTCCAGAACTTGACCACTATCCCAATCTTGTCAAGGTCCCCTAAGGATGCTGTCATCCCCAGACAACAGAAAGTAATTTTAAGAACACGATGCCCACATTCCCAAGAGGTGGGTGGGTAGTTTTTGCTTATTCCATGGGTTACAGATGTTTGTCATCATTTAGAGGGGGTCAGTTGCAAGTTCTTATTTGTCATGGTCAGGGGAAGCTAAACAAAGGAGGTTAGATTAAAGAATTTGTTTCTTTTTCTTTCCTCTATCCTTTCTCTCCCATCCAGTGGGGAGAAAGTGTGTGGGGGGGTGACAAGGTAATGACAAGATAAAAGAGTAGATTGTTGAATCTACTTTTTTAAACTAAAAAGCAACTACTAGTCTCAAATATTTTACATTGGTATGGATTTCTGTATATTGATACAAAATTAAGGTTATTTTTGTTATGACATACTGTATATATGTTTCTACTCTTGTTTAAGGTATTGTACCTATGCAGCTCATTTAAAAATGTAAAGTTCTAGTACTTGAAAGCTATTATTTCAAACTGTGTAGGATAATTAAGAAATGCAGCCTTTTCTCTTTTTGCTCTCTCCTTCCGCCTGTCCCCCCTCTTTTTCTCCCTCCCTCCCTCTCTCCTTCTCTCTCCCAATAAAGCTCTAAAAAGGTTAAAAAAAAGAAATGCAGGTTAGTAGTCATCAATAAGATTCAAACTTGCAGTTATGTTAGGTATGTTTTCAAGGTCAAACATATATTTTAGATAGACAGGTGGTCTTCAAACACTTCAGAGATCTACAGAATATGACATTTAAGATGTTTTAATAACATAAGGTTCTCTTTTCTTATGACAATGAGACATGTCTGCTTCTGACAGCAACAGTCTACTTCAGAGAAGATGGTGAGCACTGAGGAACCTCCATATAGAGTTTGCTTTCAATGTGTCAAAACTAACCACTGAGCAAGAAACTTCCCTCGCCTCAACTGCTGACAATATGCTGTCCAAATTGGACGAGGACATAAAGGAAGTGACTGCCAAAGTTTGACAAGACAACGTAGGACAGTCCTTCAAAATTCCTACTTCACAGAAAAGTCTGATATTCTAGGCCTTTAGGCTGAAGTTGGATGCCTCAAACACTGCAGAGGAACCTTGGGTGACTGTCCAGGCAGCCAACTGTCAAGTCTTTATTGTAATTTTAGAAGTTGCTTGCTCTGCACTTGCTGTTACTCAGGTAATATTTAATCCTTCTTAGGTCTCTGATGGCGTTGAAGACTAGACAGTTATACTTACAAATCTCCTTATTAACAAATTTAGAAAAGGAACTTATACGAGATGTAAAGTTTATAAGGTTGAGAGACATAAAACCTTAAGTTGTGTGGTGGTTTAAAAGAAACTGGCCCCCAAAGGAAGTGGCACTATCAAGAAGTGTGGCCTCAGAGGAAGTGTGTCACTGTGTGGACAGGCTTTGAGGTCTCTTTTCTCAAGCTTTACTCAGTGTGACAGTCAACTTCCTGTTGCCTCTGAGTGTCAGATGTAGGACTCTCAGCTCCAGCACACCACCATGCTCCCCGTATGATGATAATGGACTGAACCTCTGAAACTGTAAGCTGCCATCTCCATTAATGTTTTCTCTATCAGAGTTTCCATGGTCATGGTGTCTCTTCACAGCAATAAAAACCTTGACAAGTTGTTTATCTAAGAAAATATTTTAAGGTCTAAAAAGATTATTTTTAGGTTGGTAATACAAGTTATGATAGAAAGTGATTTAGGCATAAAACATTGGACTCACCAAGATAGGATAAATAATACAGTACTTTCTCTGAATTTGCCAAATACAAAAGGACTGGACATTGTGAATGTAATTCTTTTGTTTTGTTTTGTTTTTCGAGACAGGGTTTCTCTGTAGCTTTGGAGGCTGTCCTAGATCTCGATCTGTAGACTAGGCTGGCCTTGAACTCACAGAGATCCACCTGGCTCTGCCTCCAAAGTGCATGCGCCACCACCGCCTGGTATGAATGTAATTCTTGCCTGATAATTATGCTTTAACTGTAATATAGCTTTAAACTATATTAGAGTTAAAACTTCCTTTTTACTTAGAGAAAAGGGGGGAAATGTTGCAGTATATATGATCACACTGTGTGAAGATGTGTCTCTGTACTTTCTTGCCTGCCTAACGCACCTTCTGATTGGTTTAATAAAGAGCTGAACAGCTGATAGCTAGGCAGGAGAAGATAGTGGGACTTCTGGGCAGAGAGAGGAGCTTTGGGAAGAATCTGAGGTGGGAGATTTGCCAATGAGACATGGAGGAAGCTGGACATATGGTACTGAGTAATGGTAATGAGCCACATGACAGAATGTAGATTAATATAAATGGGTTAATTTAAGTTTTTTTGTTTTGTTTTGTTTTGCTTTGTTTGTTTGTTTGTTTGTTTTCGAAACAGGGTTTTTCTGTCCTGGACTAGCTCTGTAGACCAGGCTGGCCTCAAACTCACAGAGATCCACCTGCCTCTGCCTCCTGAGTGCTGGGATTACAGGCGTGCGCCACCACCTCCCGGCAAGTTTTAAGACCTAGTTGAGATCAATTCTAGGCTAAGGCCAAGCTTTCATATTTAATAAAAAGTCTCCGTGTCATTATTCGGGAGCCGGCAATCCAAAGAAAGTCCAACTACATGTTAGCCTCCATGAGACAGAGCAGCTGGTAAAGGTTCTTCCCACCAAGCCCAATGACCTGAGTTCAAACTCTGGGACCCACACAGTGGAAGAAAATCATTCATTTATTGTTTGTGTCACATGCACACACTCACACACAAACAATAAATGAATACATAAATGTAATAAAGAACTTTTTAATCTGCGAAGGCCAGAGCTAAGGTTTAAAAAAAAAAAAAAGGTTATGCCAACTAACCCTATGAAAATATTCAACATATTCTGATGAATGGATGGATAAATGCATTTGGAACAGAAAGTTAAAAGAAAGGAAAGTTTCAATTTACATAGCATATCACCTAAAAAGATGGAATTTAACAACCCAAAGACAAGAAACATCATAAACAAATGCTTGGTGAAAGAAGATACAGAATGAGAAGTATCAAAGATTACCCATCAGACCGAGTTTTCTGTTGAGTGTGCTATGAAGTAAAGGCATGCTGCCAGGCATACAGGCCCATGCCTACAATCTCGGCATTTGGGAGGCTGAGGCAGGAGGAATGCCTATAGCCAACCTGACATACAGAGTGATACTGTCTCAACCTACTCCTCCAAAAAGAAAAAAACAAGCCATTAGACTTTTGATAAGTTATTAAAGGGGTCAAGAATCAAGAAAACATGTAAAGTCATTTTTCATTATTTCACAACCACATGTTATCAATAAGTTAAAGGTAGAAAAAGGCTAATTCTGCTGCAGAATAATCAACCCTTCTGTACACTGTAAATACGTATTGCTCTCATTGGTTAATAAAAAGCTGGCAGGCCAATAGCTGGGCAGGAAGTATAGGCAGAACAGCCAGACACAGAGGACTCTGGAAGGAGGAAAAGCAGAGTCAGAGGAGTTGCTAGGGAGCAGGAGATGAATGTGCCATGTTAATGAAGGTACTGCCATGTGACAGAGCACAAATAAGGAATGTGGGTTAACTTAAAATATAAGAACTAGTTAGTAATAAGCCCGAGCTATTGGCCAATCATTTATAATTTATATTAAGCCTCTGAGTGATTATTTGGGAGCTGGCAGTCAGGACAAGAAACAACCATTTACCTATGGTATATCAACATGAGGCCAAAATTCCCACATAAAACCTAACAAAGTGGGCTAGAGAGTTGGTTCAGAGGTTAAGATCCCTGGCTGTTCTTCCAGAGGTCCTGAGTTCAATTCCCAGCAACCACATGGTGGTTCACAACTATCTACAATGAAATCTGGTGCCCTCTTCTGGCCTGCAGGCTGAACACTCACTGTATACATAATAAATAAATCTTTAAAAAAAACAAATCTGAGGCTGGAGAGATGGCTCAGCGGTTAAGAGAACTGACTGCTCTTCCAAAGGTCCTGAGTTCAATTCTCAGCAACCACATGGTGGCTCAAAACCATCTGTAATGAGATCTGGTGCCCTCTTCTGGCCTGCAGCCATATAACGCAGGCAGAACACTGTATACATAATAAATAAATAAATCTTTAAAAAAAAAAAAAAAAAACTAACAAAGCTTGAAAAAGGATTCTAGACACACAAGAACAGAGTCAAGCATGGCTTCTTGGTAGCTGCCTTTTCTTTGGCAGGCTGTTTGGCTGGCAGTGACCAGAGGCACAGCTCTTTTAAATGACAGCTTTCTCACAAAAATGGGTGGCTCTTTAAAAAGATCCTACTACCAAACACTTATATGGTGTTTATTAGCAGCTGGCTGCATGTTACTTAGTGGTGGCATGGACCTAGAAACTTCCCAGAGTTAGGGTGGTAAACATGGCTCTCAGAACCAGTGGTAAACATACCTCTGCTACCATGAGACTAGCCTATCAGGGAATCAAGGGGGAAGAGCCAACTCTAGCACATCATGATCTAACTTACACAGCAGTTTTTTTTTTTATTCATGCAGAAATGACAGATTCATGCAAAAAGATCCTATAAACGGGTCACAGTATGTTAAAGAAATATACATAGGCTTGGGAGAGAGAAAAAAAATATGTATAGTCTTAGATTAAAAATATAGTTTTAAAATAAAGCCCTTAAAAAAGGAAGAGATGGCCCAGAGGTTAAGAGCACTGGCTGCTCTTCCAGAGGACCCGGGCTCAATTCCCAGCACCCACATGGCAGCTCACAACTATCTGTAATTCCAGTTCCAGGGGATCTGACACCTTCACACCAATGTACATAAAATAAAGTTTAAAAAAATATTCTTTAAAAAAAGGAATAGAGTAATAAAAAATTTAACAAGCCACATAAAGATGGAAAATACACAAAGTCTGGATGCTGTATGTTATTGTGTAGTCTTTAAATCTGTTGATTACTAATGAGCAAATGACAACCGCTAAGAGACATTGATTACGAAAGCTGCTACATTAAACCAACCTACATATTTTAAAATATCTTGACTTCAAAATGTAAGTCAAAAGATATGTTACTTTGGGAAAGAATTCTGCTTTTATTTCCACAGGAAATGAGAGGGTGTGGATTCATTCTGGTTAAGAAAAATCAGGTTTGATCTAGGAAGACCCCCTGAAAAATCTTTGAGAGCAACAGATGACCCAAATGATCCAACATTCCAGAGAGCCTCTGTTGCAGTTTCCTCTGAGTCCTGAATCCAGAACAGCTTCAAGGCTGCTGGCTGAGATGGTCCAGCTTCATAGAATACTCTAGTCAGGACTTGACCATAATCCCAAATTTTCTCAGGATCCCCCAAAGATTACCAGTGCCCACTAATTAACAGGAAGTAGTCTAGAGAACTATGCCCACATTCCCAAAAATAAATTATGAATGTTTGTCTTCATTTAGGAGTGTTGGTTACATGTTGTTATGGATAATGATCAGGAAAAAAGCTAAACCAGAGATTAGATTCAGGGATCTCCTTCTAAAAAGAAAAGGGGAGGATATAGAAATGATAAGATACTTCGAAACTTAAAACAAAACAAAAAACAAAAAAAAACCTCCTAGTCTTAAATACTTTACATTGGTATGGATTTTCGTTTTTTTATACAAATTAAAGTTAATTTTGTTATACTATATGTATATTTCTTCTCTTGTTTAAGGTATTGTGTTTATGCAGTTTATTGAAAAATGTAATATATAATTAAAAAATACATATTAATAGTCATCTATAATAGTCAAACTTATAGTCATGTTAGGTATGTTTTCAAGGTCATACACAGATATAGTTAGTAGATAGATGGTCTTCAAACACTCCCAAGACCGATAGAATATGACATTTAATATGTTTAATAATGTAGGGAAAAGGGGCTGGCTAAAGAAACCCACCCTGACCCTAGAGCCCAGAACTAGGGAAAAATAGCTCAGATCAGGGCAGAAAAAAAGAGTTTGGCTCAGTCAGATCAGAGCCATCTCTGCCCCTGGTAACTTGTGAAACCAACCAATCACAGAGCAGGAATGTAGCACCCTGTCCCTAGGGCCCAGGATCAAGGAAAGAAACAGCCTGGGTTTGGGACCTGAGCGAGAGAAATGAACACTTCATCCTCAAACCCAGAACCCAGGAAACATTCCCTGACTCTGAAACTGGTACCAAAGTAACACTCTTGGTCCCTAGAATCAGAGTCGGGGCCCAGACATCCTATATAAACCACCCTGCCTGGTCAGTTGTGGACTGTTCTCTCCACCCTGGTAGAGGCAGCTACTCTCCTGGACCCCTCCTTTCCAAAATAAATCCCTTTTTCAAAAGAGTTTTGGGTGTGAAGACCTTCATTGGCTGGCAAACAGAAGATCCTTACTGTGATGTCCCACAGTGGACAGTACAAAGAAGAGGTGAACAGAAGTTCCTTGCTGGGCTATCCCTCAGTGGATAGAGCAAGGGAGAGCTGAAAAAGTAACTTTGCTCCAAAGCCAGAGGAGATTGCTGCATTTCTGTAGGGGTTTCCCCTTTTGCAGAGCAAAGCAAAGGAAGCAACATCTTAGGCCGGAGAAGCAGACCTCTGCTAGGAAGTCAGGGCTGTACAAAGCTCAGCTGTAGTGGCTCTCCAGGAGGGGCAGGATTGCTATATCCTGTGGGGAGACCCTCCCCCATCACACCAGGCATAGTCTGACTCTCCCCAACAGTCAGGATACCCTTCCCTGCAGAGCTGTCCTGGCAGCTCCAGGCCTGACTCTCCCCAACAGTCAGGATACCTCTTCCTGCTGAAACAGTTCCAGGCCTGACTCTCTCCCAAGCAGTCAGAAAAACTTCCCCTCTGGGGCAGAACTGCCCTAAGCAGAGATCCAGGACACCGCACCCTCCAGCCCTCAGAGCTGGCCTGAGTGGCTCATGACATCTGGGATACCTCACCCTCCAGCTGTCAGCTGTTCTAAGCGGCTACCTCGCCCTCCAGGGCTGCTGTCTCATGGCAGCTCCAGCCTTCCGATTCCCAAGTTGTTAGGGAACCTCTTCCCAGAGTTGCAAAACTCATGTTTTAGTGCCAAAATCTGGGACCAAACCCACAGAGTTGCAACAAATTTACTTATAAATAACCTAAGGCTTTTCATGACAGTGAGACACATCTGTTCCTAGCAACATCAAACTGCTTCAGAGAAGATGTTGGGCATTGAAAAAACTCCGTATGAAGTTTGTTTTCTTTATGGAAAAAGCTGGCCATGTGGGCAAAGAAACTGCCCTTGCCTCAATTGCTGACAGCTGCTATCCAAACTGGACCAGCAGGACACAAGAAAGGCAACTGCTGAACTTTCCTAAGACAGGTAGGACAGTCCTTCAAAATTCCCTGCTTCACAGCAAAGTCTGTCAGATATGCTAGGCTTATAGTCCAGAATAGGATGCCCCAATGTTACAGAGGAACTTTGGGTGACTGTCTAGGCAGCCTGATGTCTCTATCATTAGGTAACATTTCACCCTTCTGGGTTCTTTGATGAAATTAAAGATTATATAGTTTTAATTATAGTTTTTTCTTAGTTTTATAATAGAAAGTAAATTAGGCACAAAATTTTGGACTCACAAAGATAATATAGATAATGAGTGTTTTCTCTAATTTTGTCAAATACAAATGGACTAGATAGTTTAACTGTAATTCTTAATAACTGTTCTGATGTATATATGGAATTTTACTATGTTAGAAAACCTTCCTTTTTAATTAGACAAAAGGGGGGAAATGCTGTGGAACAATCATTTTGTACACTGTGACTATGTATTGCTCTCATTGGTTAATAAAGAGCTGAAAGGTTGGTAGCTGGGCAGGAAGTATAGTCAGGACAGCCAGACACAGAGGACTCTGGAAGGAGGAAGGGCAGAGTCAGAAGAGTTGCCAGGGAGATGCAGAGGGAGCAGGAGATGAATGTGCCATGCCAATAAAGGTACTGCCATGTGACAGAGCGTAATAAAGAATATGGGTTAACTGAAAATGTAAGAGCTAGTTAGTAATATGCCTGAGCTATTTGGCCAAGCATTTATAATTTATATTAAGCCTCTGAGTGATTATTTGGGAGCAGGTGCTCAGGACACGAAAACTGTTTACATGATTCTTCAATCTCCATGATGTCAGAGAAATCCATTATCTTCTCATAAATACATCTGGGAATAGGCAGAGAGAAAAGAGGTTGGTTTAAAGTGAGTAGCAACCAAGACAAACTTAATTTAATGTTATTTGTATCCCTCCTGAGAAGGAAAGAGAAATGCTGGCTTACTATGCAAGGAATTCTCTGGAGCCATAATTTATCAAATCACTTGTGCCATTTACGTAGAAAGAACTTTCCCAAATGCTATATCAGTAATTGCAATTTCATAAACAGAGTATCACTGCTGGCTGACAACCTCACTTATCATTTATTAATGGAAAGCAGGAGGCTCTGACAAAAAACAGCTTTCACTTAACACCAAGGATTGCCTTTGCAGAAAGCGGGGAGATGAGGAGGAAGACTACAATACATGTCTATAATTCAAGCACTCCTAAGGTAAGATGGAAGGTGGAAGGAAATAAGACAATCCTCAGATACTCTCAGGCCAGCTAGCCTGGCATACCTGTCTTCGAAGCCAAAGACCTAAACTCAAGATTTTCCTCTGATCTCCACATACATGATGCAGCATATCTAGCCTGTACTTGTACAGACACACACATACTTCATGTACACACAAGCACACACAAAGATTAAGAAAGAAAAAGTGGGGGTGGGGATTTAGCTCAGCGGTAGAGCATTTGCCTAGCAAGCACAAGGACCTGAGTTCGAACCTCAGCTCAAAAAGAAAAGAAAAGAAAAAGGGAGGCTGGGCAGTGGTGGCTCACACTTTTAATCCCAGCACTCAGGAGGCGGAGGCAGGCGGATCTCTCTGAGTTCAAGGACAGCCTGGTCTACAGAGCGAGTTCTAGGACAGGTTCCAAAGCTACACAGAGAAACCCTGTCTCAAAAAAAGACAAGAAAAGAAAAGAAAGAATGAAAGAAAAATATAAGGAAAAAAAGGAAGAAAGAAAGAAAGAAAGAAAGAGAGAGATGAAAGACAGAGAGAAAGAAAGAAAGAAAGAAAGAAAGAAAAAAAGAGAAAGAAGGAAAAAGGGGCCGGAGAGATGGCTCAGCAGTTAAGAGCACTTGTTACTCTTGCAAAGACTCAAGGTTGATTCCTAGCACCCACATTCCTAACACCTACTTGAACACCAGGCATGTACATGGTGAACATGCACAGACACAGGCAAAACACTGACACACACAAAATAAATCACTGATAGCTGAAACTAGAAAGAATGTTTCGGAGGCTGATGTTGAAGAATTAAGGGGAATTGAAGATCAGATTTAGGCTCCAAACTGTCACGATGTCTGGATGATTACCACATGACAAGGGTCATAACATGACTTATCCACTACTGTGCTGGAGATCAAGAGACCTGAAAGAACATATGGGAAGCTATAAAAAAAAAAAAAAAAAAAAAACCCAAAAAACAAAACAACTTCCCCTGGCAGATACATACCTCCATAATGTTCAACTCTGTCTCCATCACTGTCTACCCATCTCTTCTGCTGCCTGTGACCTGCATGCCAGTTTTCAGTAAGTGCTATTGAAAGAGTGAATGAAGGCAAGCCAAATGTGATAGTCAACCAAACAGCCCATGTTGGGAACTGAACTGTATTCACACCAATATGACTGAGGATTTAAGACCTCGGGGAGGTAATTACAATTAAATGAGGTGCAAGGTAGAGCACTGATTTGACAAGACTTGTGTCTTAATAACAGACACCAAAGTATGCTGTATCTTTCTTTTCTCCTGCCTTTTTCTTCCTCTCCTTTTCCTCTTCTTCCCTTCCATCTCCTTTCCTCTCTCTTCTCCACTCCTTGCTTCTCTCCCTTCCTGGGTATGTATAGAAGAAAAGTCAAGGATAAATTAAGAAGAGAGGCTTCCTAAAAACCAATCCCACTGACACCTTGATTTGAAATTTCCAGTCTCCAGAACTGCAAAAATGAATTCTGTTATTTAATTAACCTGGTCTGTAGTCATGTGTTATGGTATCACAGACTAATATAATACTCAAACTAGTAGATGGATATTCTTATCTGAGAGCTGTCAAGATTTATGAGAATGAACTCTCCCATAGCAGATTTTAAGATAGATCCACAAAGCAAGGTCAGTAGATGCTAGAGGTAGATTTTTCATAAGGGGTAGGTTAGGATACAGCCTGTAAAATACAAGAGCAGATTCAACAATCATCCAGCATTAGTGAAGCTGTCTTTAGTAAATGCATTATCTGTGCAAGCTGCTCTATTAATCTTAGCACTTTCAACTGCAGCCATTTTCCATTACACCAAAGACCCAAAAGACGCTTTGCCCTTCTTCAGAGATAGAACAGGGCATTCTTTAGGTTAATGTGGCAATGCAGTAAAAACATGTAAGTAAACAAATTCAAGGTGGAAGGTGGAACACAGTTTCCTAGCCATTTCATTCATTCAAAAAAAATCTGCCAAAACTTTATTATGTGTTTGACCCCAACCTAACTACTGGAGGTACAACAGCGACAAAACCTGCCTAACTCCTGGCCCTCAGATGGCCCATTCTAGCTCAAAGTCAGGAGATGACCGGGTGGGGTATGTTAGAAGTCCAAGAGCTGTACAGGTGAAACAGCAATGATGTGGGGAAGAACTTAAAGACCTCACTAGGAAGGTGACATCATAAACACTCTAAGGAAAGATTCATGATTCTAGCCAGCAGAGGTAGTACAAGTGCCAAAACAGATCACGCCTGACATTTTTAAGAAAAAGCAGTCTGAAGAGGCCACAGGCTTAAAATGGAACAACTCCCAAAGAAAAACTAGGTGGTCAGATTTAGAACACAAGAAGAAGCTGGATGGTGGTAGTGCATGCCTTTAATTCCAACAATGGGAAGGCATAGGCAGGCTGATTTCAGAGTTCAAGGCCAGCCTGGTCTACAGTTCCAAGACAATCAAGGCTTACAGAGAAATTCTGCCTTGAAACACCAAAAAAAAAATAAAAATAATAAAATAAATAAAAATAAACTGCTAGGAGGACTCTGGTTTTTATTTTGAATTAAATGAAAATAGGTACTCAATGGATTTCCAGTTGCTAACCTTTGGAGGTAATACTCTCCCATAAAAGCAGGTTTCTGAAGCTGGAAGCAGTGGCTCATTTCTGTACTTCTGGCACTGGAGAAACAGAAGCTAGAGGATCTGCTGTAAACTCAAGGCCAAACTAGTCTAGATAACAAATTCCAGGACAGCCTAGGGCCTATGGTAAAACCCTGTCTCAAAATTAAACAAACAGGCCTCTGAAACTAGGCCTGATAGAGAAGGTCTGTACTTTCAGTACTTGGAAGACTGAGGGAGATCACAAATTCAGGCTTTCTTGGGTTACAGAGTTCCAAGGCCAGCATGGGCAACTTAGCAGAAGCCTGTATCAAAACAAAAACTTAAAAAGAAGAGGGCTGAAGAGATGGCTTGGCAGTAAAGAGCACTGGCTGCTCCTCCAGAGGACCAGGGTTCAATTCTCAACACCCACCTGGCAGCTCACAACTGTCTGTAAGTCCAATTCCAAGGGATTATCATTCTCTCTAGCTCCCAAGGGTACCAGGCATGCATGTGGTACACAGACATACATGTAGGCATACAGATATACAATACATGTAGGCAAAATACTCATAAACATTAAATAAAATAATAATAAAAGGGTTTCTATTTATTTATTTATCTATCTATTTATTCATTTTGAGGCAGGGTCTATCTATCTATCTATCTATCTATCTATTTATTTTGAGGCAGGGTCTCACTGAACAATCCTGGCTGGCCTGGAACATTCAACATTGACCAAACTAGCCATAAACTCAGAGATACACTTGCTTCTGACTTCCAAGTGCTGGGATTAAAGGCATATGCTAAAAAAAAAAGTTTCTGAAAGGGGAATATAGATCAGAGGTAAAGTGTGTGTCTAGTACTTAAAAATCTTAGATTCAATCATCATACTGGGGTGGGGAGCAGGAAGAAGTAGGTTTCTGAAATTAATCTTTCTGCTTTGCTTTGTGCTACAGAATTTTAGCTCTTGGCAAGAATGGTCACATAAAGAACCTCAAGATAATAGGGAAGGGGGTACACACACACAGACACAGACAAAGAAAGACACACACACACACACACACACACACACACACACACACACACAGAGTTTGGTAGAAAAAGCACTGAAAGATATAGGGAGGTAGGTCAATGGGTAAAGTACTTGTGCACAAGCCTGAGATTCTGAGTTCTGATCCCCATGACCCACATGAAAGACAGTTGTACTGGCACATCTGAAACCTTAACACTGGAGGACAGGGACAAGAGAATCCCTAGAGCTGGTGGCTGGCCAACCTAGCTGGAATGGTGAGTTCCAGCTGAAGTGAGCCATGTCTCAAAAAAAATTAGGCACAGCCACATGTGGTAGCACATGCCTTGAATCCCAGCACTAGCAATGCAGAGACAGGTGGGATCTCTGAGTTAGCCTGGCCTACATAGTGAGTCCTAAGACAGCCAGAGCAACATAATGAGACCCTGTCTCAAAAACAAAAAACAATTAGGCAGAGAGCTACTGAAGAAGTCAACAGACACTGACCCTTGGCCTACACACACACACACACACACACACACACACACACACACACACCCCTCTAGACACATCCACACAAAAGGAAAAAGCATAAAGACTTTTTAATATTTAAGAGTATGGCAAACAGCACACACTTAATTTTGGACATTAAGAAACTAAAGAACAATTAAGTTTTTAAAGACAGGCTGAACACTACAATGTGAGGGAAGGTAAGATTGCTCTAAAGACATCCATTGGAAAAAGCTGCCATCATGTGATGTGTACATTAGAGTAAGATGAAGACAGGAACGTTACTCTGAGTAAACCTAAATATAAGACATTATTGTCCAGACTACTTCCTAGCATACCTCTTTAGATCTGACCTCAAATCAAAAGGCTTAATCCCAATTGAAAGCCTATAAATCCAAATCAGGCTCCAGTTAAGGATGCTTTTAGGAATACTTCTGCTCATAAGCATATGGCAGCACTCACTGCAGGATGATCAAAAGGCTATCCATAATGCTTATCCACTTCCCCAAAGAACAGATTTAACACAGCATCTAACATATAATTTGTGTCATTCATGATCCATTCTGAAAGTATTTCAGGACACAGTGCAGCGGGATAGCAAGGGAAAAGAGGCATGGCACATTTATGTATTTTGAAACCATTATTGGCAGGATGAGTAAGCATTAGTATTAAAGAAAATTTTACTTGGGGAAAAAAAAAACACACCAAAACCTGACTTAAAACAATGATCTCATCTCTGTATTACCTTCCAGACTTGTTCACGCTTGCATAAAATTTAAAGGAAGAGTATGAACAAGACTGTAACACATCCCCACTGTTTCCCCACATTTCTATAGTCCTTACAATGACTGGTTGTTGTTGTTTTTTTTAAAAGATTTACTTATTATGTATACAGTGTTCTGTCTGCACATATCCCTGCAGGCCAGAAGAGGGCACCAGATCTCATTACAGATGGTTGTGAGACACCATATGGTTGCTAGGAATTGAACTCAGGACCTTTGGAAGAGCAGTTAGTGTTCTTAACCTCTGAGCCATCTCTCCAGCCCCTAGTTGGTTTTTGTTTGTTTGTTTGGTTGGTTGGTTTTGTCTTGGTTTGTTTTTTGAAACAAGGTTTCTCTAGAGTAGCCTTAGCCATCCTGGAACTTGCTCTGTGGGCAAGGATGGCCATTTAATGGCTACTTAATGCTTCATTGTATTGATAAAAATAATATCCTAAAATTTGAGGAGAAAGTAAGGTGGGACATGGTGTTGCACACTACACCTTTAATCCCAGCACTCAGAGACAGAGGCATACGGGTTTTTGTGAGTTTGAGGCCAGCCTGGTCTACAAAGCAAGTTCCAGGACAGCCAAGTTCTCTTAAACAGAGAAACCCTGTATCAAAAAACCAAAACAATACTAAAAAACAAAACAAGAACAAAAAACAAAAAACCCCAAACCACACGTACACATATACAAAATCAAAACAAAAAGCCGATGAGCCAAAAAACAAAACAGAACAAAAAACCTAGGTAGAGAGAGAATTAAAAAAAAAAAAAAAAACCAAAAAACCAGAGCCGGGCAGTGGTGGCGCATGCCTGTAATCCCAGCACTCAGGAGGCAGAGGCAGGTGGATCTCTGTGAGTTCAAGGCCAGCCTGGTCTACAGAGCTAGTCCAGGACAGGCTCTAAAGCTACAGAGAAACCCCGTCTCGAAAAACAAAAACAAAACACCAGAATTGTATGCATGTCTTACTCTTCACGCAACCATTATTGGGTTGTGTCTCAGGGTTTTATTGCTGTGAAGAGACACCATGACCACTGCAATTCTTTTTTTTGGGGGGTGGGGTGGGGTGGGGTGTGAGACAGGGTTTCTTTGTGTAGTTTTGGTGCCTGTCCTGGAACTTGCTCCATAGACTAAGCTGGCCTTGAACTCAGAGATCTGCCGAGCTCTGCCTCCTGAGTGCTGGAATTAAAGGCATGCGCCAACCACCACCAGCAATTCTTATAAAGGAAAACATTTAATAGGGGATGGCCTACAGTTTCAGAGGCTTAATCCATTATCATCACTGTAGGAAGCATGGCAGCATGCAGGCAGACACGGTGTTGGAGAAGGAGCTAAGAGTTTTACATCTGGATCCACAAGCAGCAGGAAGAGACAGTGACACACTGGCCAGCCCTGAGCATCTGAGACCTTAAAGCCCACCACCAGTGACACACTTTCTCAAACAAAGCCACACCCACTCCAACAAGGCAACATCTCCCAATAGTGCCACTCCCTGTGAGCCTATAGGGGCCAATTTCTTTCAAACCACCACAGGCTATAACATATCTTCTTTCTAAGATAAAAAGGAGAAGAAAAAAATAAAGCCTTCCTTAGTCATTCAACAATTCACCCATACAGAGAGGCAAATTACCAAGCCCAGCTTCAGTTGGCTTCACAGGGAGAAGAGAATAGGGAAGTTCCAATAAGTGGCTCTGGTTTTGCATTTTAAATGTCTTAAGTGCCTCAGCAAAACCAACAAACTCTCAATGCTATACTTAGCACAAAATCCCTTCAGCCTGCATTATATAAAATGGAAAACCAAATCTGTTTCTGAAAATGGATAGCTTTTTAAAGAACAGAACTTAAGGCCAGGCAGTGGTGGCGCACACCTTTAATCCTAGCACCCAGGAGACAGAGGCAGGCGGATCTCTGGAGTTCAATGTTGAGCAAACAAGACACAACTCTCCCTTGGGGGTCTTCTATGCATCAGCGTTACCTACAAGCTCCAACCCTATTCTTAACTTGTGCCCTGGTCCCACATCTTTATGACCTCCTGAACAATTTCAGTGTACGGAAAACTATCTTTGCCTATAGAGGCCAAACATGTCACTCCCCACCATTTTTCCAGCTATCAACAGTACACAGAATCTAGGATCTGTAAGCTAGGATTTCTAGAAAGAGGCTGTCTGCAATAGGCTGACCTACAGATAAAAACTAATGTTCCTGATACCCAATTACAATTTCTTTTGAATTACCTTTACCCACTAGAAAGCTACCCCTTGTCCACCTCAGCATCAGACCTAACCTCCATCCTGATAAACATCAAAATTTTTGGACTGTATTAACTTAATAAAACCCTATTCTCGAAGGGCGGTGGTGGCTCACGCCTGTAATCCCAGCACTTGGGAGGCAGAGGCAGGTGGATCTCTGTGAGTTCGAGGCCAGCCTGGTCTACAAAGCTAGTCCAGGGAAGGCTCTAAAGCTACAGAGAAACCCTGTCTTGAAAACCAAAACCAAAACCAAAACCAAAACAAACAAACAAAAAAAACCAACCTATTCTCCAACAATGGAAGGGCTAAGAATCCTAATAGATAGCATCTGAGAACTGTAGAGGAGACTCCTGACTACTATAATTACACAACATTTCCTCCAACGTATCTGTAAAATGCCTTCATTTATTACTTTTACTGTTTTGTTAATATAAAAATTCCATAAAACTGCTTCCATGTTAGAATACGTAATCTGCTGCAATCTAGCTCCATGTTCCTGAGATCATGGTCACTCAAATTTGGCTCCAGAATAAATTATCTCTTATTCCCTTTGAGGTGAGAACTACTTAATTGTGTGACAGACCTCAGGACTATGTAGTATTCTTGGCCATCTTTCTCTTGAAGGCTGTCAGAGTACATTCTAATTTCCCGAATCCAACCTCCCATCCCTTCGTGATCAAACAATAAAACTAGAAAATATGAGCAGCCACTAAAAAGAACATATCTGACCAAAATCTGACTTACAGAATTTTCTATTAGGGATTCAGTAAGAAAAAATAGAATAAATTAGTTTTGATGTGATTCCATTTTTAAATAGTCTCAATCTGTTGTGGAGCATGCCTTTTGCTGTGGAATAATCTTTGTACACTGGAAATATGTATTGCTCTCATGTTAATAAAAAGCTGATAGGCCGATGTCTAGGCAGGATTTTCGGGGCAGAGAGAATGCTGGGAAGAAGGAGGGTAGAGTTGGAGGAGTCTCAAGCCAGACACAGAGAAGAAACAGGAGGTACAAGATGAAAGAGAGGTAACGCCACATGACAGACCATAGATTAATATAAATGGGTTAATTCAAATTATAAGAGTTATAGCTAGCAACAATTCTGAGCTATTGGACAAGCATTTATAATTAATATTAAGTCTCCATGTTGGTTATTTGGGAACTGACAGGTGGGAAAGAAAAGTCTGCCTACAACCTTTAATCCCAGCACTCGGGAGGCAGAGGCAGGCGGATCTCTGTGAGTTCGAGGCCAGCCTGGTCTACAAAGTGAGTTTCAGGACAGCCAGAGCTACACAGAGAAACCCTGTCTTGTGGGGTGGGATGAAAACAATATAGAGGGATGCATGTAGGAGTCACTTCATAGAAAAGGTGATGCACAAAGAGAAAGGAGGATGAAGTAAAACAAAAGAGGAAAACAATATTCCTTACTAAAATAAATTTAAAAGATCTATTTTATGTCTTCATGTAAAAGCACATATAAATGTTTGAAAAATTTTAAGCAAGGCCAGCGAGCTAGCTGGCACACGTACCTCTCCTCACCAGACAAACTTAATAATAAAACAATTTAAAGTACTTTAAAGCAAATGAAAAGCATTGAACAAGTCCATGTGCAAATGAAAGAATGTTCTATTCATTCAGAAAAAAATATTTTCCCCTACTTTGCCAGTTCTAAAACATCTACAGGAGCTGGAGAGATGACTCAGCTGTTAAGAGTACTTCCTGCTTTCAGAGGATCCAGTACAGCTCACAGCATTCACATAAGGGTCAGCCGACAGCTAGCTCTAGGTATTAGGCAATGTGAGTGAGCAAGCCTGTAAAAGGTTCTAGCTACCCCAACTAAAACCGAGTGGAATAAAGACAACTTACTACCCTTGCAAAGTAACACCCAAAGTGCAATTTCCGTTCAAATAATACAGTCCTTATTTCAGATGTAAGCAGTCTGAAGTAGCTTTTGCTGTTGCTGAGTCAGAGTCTGGTGTATACAGCCATGCCAAGCTTTTTATTTATTTTTTTATTTTATTTTATTTTTTATTTTTTTTTGGTTTTTTGAGACAGGGTTTCTCTGTGTAGCTTTGCGCCTTCCCTGGAACTCGCTTTGGAGACCAGGCTTGGCCTCGAACTCACATAGATCCACCTGCCTCTGCCTCCCGAGTGCTGGGATTACAGGCGTGCGCCACCACCGCCCAGCCTATGCCAAGCTTTTGAATTGGCTTGTAGAACAGTATATAAATGTAAGTACCACTTAAGAGTAACTGGGTTGTTTCTCAGGTTTATCTCTGTTGTCTCAGGTGTCAGTATTAAGAGTTTACTATGTGTCTGCTTCCCTGAATTGGCAAGTGCATGCATGTATGTGCATAAGCATATGTTGCAGGACAGACAGGACAGACGGAGAAGACCAGGCTGGTCGGAAAGCCAGGTGCAACAGGTTGACAATGAGGATGGGAAGGTTAGACAGTTCTTCCTGTTAGAAAAGGTATTTACAAAGATGAAAAAGGATATGATTGGGAGGAGTCCCTGGGATGCTGCGCTAGAATTAAAGCTGACAATTTGAACTGATGAATTTAAAAACAACTATATCTATACACTGCACATATATAGTTGCATTTCCTGGCTCTGCCTGCACCAGAAGCAATGACACCCTATCACAACGAGCACAACAAACTCCTAGACTTTGGTTTCTAAATGTCACTCCTCCACTAAAAGCCTAGTACTCTTGGGGGTTTGAATGAGAAATGTCCCTCATATGCTCATGTATTTGAACACTTGGTCCTCAGTTGGTAGCTCTGTTTGGGAAGGTTATAGACTCTTAGGAGGTTTATCCTCACTGGAGGAAGTACGACACTGGGGTGGGGGGTGGGACTTACAGGTGTTTCACCTTACCTTGCTTCCTGCTCTCTCTTTGCTTCCTGTATGTGAATGAAAAATGTGATCAGTCAGCTTTCTGATCTTGCCAACATGACAGACCTTTTCCTGCCATTATGGACTCTCTCTGAATCATAAGCTAAAATAAATTTGTTTTTCCTTAAGTTGCTCTTGGTCATGGTATTTTATCACAGCAAGAGAAGAATAATACATACTCTCCTTAGAGAAAGAGCTGATCCTACAGCCAAGGGGAAGGATGACAGACAGTAAACTTGTACGTCTTGTTCTAGAAAATCATTACATATTCAAAGAAGGATAAGGACAGGTAAAAGGTAAACTATGTGAAGAACTCCCTTTGGCAGATTTACAGTATTGAGCATCAATAATACCAACAAACTACAATGCACTGAATAAATATAAAGCATTGAGTCCACACAGGAAGGAAGGAAAAGAGAAAGCTCATCATTACAATGCAAGACTAATATAAGTATAGAAGAAATAATGGAAACAAAAATATCATCACTTGACAACTACAGAGTGGTGACTGACTTAGGGAAGACACACTGGTAGCTTCAAGTTTGATGAGAAAAAGGACTTTGGCATAATCTCAAATATCTGCACACAAAATTCTTATCTGTTAGGAAGGAGAAAACAATGACATTCTGGTGTATATGTGGGGTGGGGAACATGAGACATTTGGCCAACACCAACATGACCAGGGTTAACACCTTCAGCAGCAGGGCTGGTTAATGTAGTGTGCTGGGAACACACAGTAGCATCTTTGTGATATTTTTTGCCAAGAAATCATGGTCTAAGTCTGGTCATGAGGCAATATTAAGGGGTTGGTTTACAAATTCTCCTCTTCAATATAGGACACGAACAACGAAAAGATTAAAGGACTATTCAGACTTTAGGACATGAAGAGCCATGACAACTAAGCATGGTTCATGTGTCTTAATAGATTTTTTTTTTCTTTTTTTTCTTTTTTTTAAAGACAGGCCTAAGCTGGCCTGGAACTAACTGTGTAGACTAGGCTGGCCTCAAACTTACAGAATTCTGCCTGCCTCTGCCTCCCAAGTCAGTTTGGGATTAAAGGTATGTGCCCAGAGGACTTTTAAAAATTTGTACTGGTTGTGGTCATGCATGTTGGTATGTTTTACTGAAGGAAACAGAGGCAGGAGGATCACAAGTTCAAGGACAGCCTGGGCTATACATTGGCTATCAGTTTGTCAATAATCTCTTTTTACCATGTGGTTCCTGGGGATTAAATTTAGTCACCAAGCTTGGAGCAGGCACCTTAACCCACTGAGCTATCTCTCTCACCAGCTGGCAAAGGTATCTTGGACTATTAATTACCTAACTAAGAGAGACATACAGTAGTTACTGGAAGCACTTTTTTTAAATATATAAAAGACTTATTTTTTAATTGTGTGTACATATGTGTATATGTGTGTACAAGTGTGAGTGCAGGTGATTACAGAGTCCTGAAGAGGGTACCAGATCCCCTGGCACTGGAGTTACAGGTTGTGAACTATCTGACGTGGATACTGAAAATTGAACTCAAATCTTCTGGAAGAGTAGCAGATGCTCTAAATGCTAAGTCATCTTTCCAGCCCTGGGGGAACATCTGAAGTACTTTAGAATGACAAAAGGCATCATTGTGTAAACTGGTCCCACGTGACTCTGAGGAACTTGGAGAACAGAACAGAGTAAACGCAGTAAAATGGGAATCTGAGGGACACGGCAGAATGAGGACGTTCCTCCTAGTCACAGCCTGGAAGAAAATAGTATACATTAGACATATTCACGAATGACAGAGGATTTTATCTGTAAAATGATCTATAAATAAATTACAAAAAGGCAAACACTAATTTTTGTTTTGTTTTGTTTTGTTTTTCGAGACAGTGTTTCTCTGTAGCTTTGGAGCCTGTCCTGGAACTCACTCGGTAGCCCAGGCTGGCCTTGAACTCACAGAGATCCACCTGCCTCTGCCTCCCAAGTGCTGGGATTACAGGTGTGAGCCACCACCGCCTGGTGGCAAACACCAATTTTAAACATCAGAAGAGGACTTAAACAAATACTGTACAAAAGCAGATAATCCAAATGGTAAATCAGCAGATATTCAAGGCCAATAGTTATGGAAAGGCAACTAAAATCATAAAGGCTGGTGAGACAGTTCAGTGGATAAATGAACTTGTTGCCAAGCAGAGACCTAAATTGAATTCCCAGAACCCACACTGTAAAATGAGAGACCCAAATCTTTCACGTTGTCCTCTGACCTCCTTATATGTGCTATAGCACATACCCATGTGCATCACATACATACACATACAGAACAAATAAATATTATATCAAATTTAAAGCCATAAGGGACCTGAACATTCAAATCCATTAAAAAAGAGCTAAAATTAAAGAGAATGACAAAACTATATATGGATAGAAATGTAAAGTAACAGAAACTTGGACATAAAACTACTATACTATTATATAGTAATAGTATTCTATAACCTATTATACTATTACTATCATCTATCTACTGTTATATAACAATATTACTACAAACTTATAAATACTCAAAAATAACATACATGGACTAGAACTGTGGGCAAGAAGCCCAGGCACAGTACAGCTGGGCCCTCCATGGTTACAATCAAGGTATCAGCCAAGACTGTGGTGGAGCAAGATCTATTCCAAGCTCACACAGACATTGACAGCATTCAATTCTTGTGGGCTGCTGAACTAAGAGAAGTTTCTTGAGCTGGGAGTTATGACACATGCCTTTAATCTCAGAAGAGACAGGCAGATCTCTGTGAGTTTGAGACCAACCTGGTCTACACAGCAAATTCAAGAACCAACAGGGCTATACAGAGACCCTGCTGTTAGTTATTTTGGCGCTCTTACCCTGCGAGGAACACGTTCCGAACACGACAAATCTACAGAAGAGCTGTTTATTAATATAGGATAGGAAGAGACAGACTTGACAGGCCACATGGTCAAGAGAAAAGAGAGGAGAAGAAGAGGAGAGAAGAGGGAAGAGAGAAGAGACCTGTGCAAAATGGCGCCAGCTTTTCAAAGAAAGGCTGCGCATGTGTACAGGACCGCATGTGGCTACTCCATGCATGCACGTACATTACATGGCCGTGCGAGTCACAGAGATGTTTTGACCCAGAAATGGCTATTTTGAACCAGAAATAAACTAGGCGGTCCGCCAGGCAAGCCCAAGCGTGTGGGCATGTTGTGATTTCCTATCACCTGTCTCAAAAATAACAGCAACAAACAAATGAAAAACAAGGTTTCAGTAGCTATGGCTTGAAGTTGCCCAGTCCTCCATACCACTCAGACTTCTCCATTGACAGCTCACAATATGGCAACATCTGCATATCCAACAAGATGGAATTACAATCTGATGGAATATTATTAGGCAAATCCCACTAAACTTTGCCATATTGGATGACTCTACTCATAGGTTCCATCTACAACCAAGAGTATGGGATTACATAAGAGCATAAATACCAGGAGGTAGATCATGGGGCCATCTTGAACCTGTCTGACACAGCTAGGGAGATTTTAAGCTGCTACAATTGCATTTGATAAACTAATGCTTCTCACAGTTAATTTAAGCACATGCTTACTGTAAGACTGACCACTCCACACTTACATATTTATCCCCTTATGCCCACAAAAAAAGACAAGTACAAGAATTTTCATAATAAGCTTGGCATAGTGGGACACGCCTTTAATCGGAGCATTTGGGAGGCAGAGGCAGGTGGATCTCTGTAAGTTCAAAGCTAGCCAGAGCTACACAGTGAGACCCTACCTTGATTTAAAAAAAAAAAAAAAGAAAGAAAGAAAGCAAAGATATGTGCACCAACAACCTCAGGTTCACTGAGGTCAGAAAACATCAGACCCCTGGTACTAGAGGAGCAAGATGGTTGTGAGCCACCATGTAGATTCTGGGAACCAAACCCAGGTCCTCTGGAAGAGCAGCAAATGCTCTTAACAACTAGGCTCTCTCTCCAGCTCCAAATTTATACATAAAAAAAAAAAAAAACCCACACATCAAAAGCTTAAGATCTATGACTTTCACTGCATTTAAATTTACCTCACTTAAAAAAAAATAGTCTGGGACCATAAAGATGGCTCGAGTTTAAGATTACTTGCTTTTGCAAAGGACCTGAGTTTTGCTGCTACCACCCACATTTGATGGCTCAAAACTGCCTGTAACCCCAGCTCCAGGGGATCCAATACCTCTGACCTCTGTGTACACACACACACACACACACACACACACACACACACACACACACCCCAAAACAAAAAAACTACAAAACATCTTTTAAGAAATGTAAGGAGCTGACCACAGTGGCACCCACCTTTAAGTCTAGCATTTCAGAGGCGGAGGTAGGTGAATCTCTGAGAGGCCACCCTAGTCTACATAACAAGTCCTACGCCAGCCAGAATTACATGGTGAGACCCTGTCTCAAAAAACAAAGTGAGGAGCAGGGAGAGGGGATAGAGAGATGGTTCAGTGATTAAGAGCACTTGTTACTCTTGCAGGAGACCTGGGTCGGTTCCCATATCCCACATGGTAGCTCACAACCATCCATATCTCCAGTTCTAGAGGATCTGATGGCCTCTTCTGACCTCCACAGGCACCAAGCAAGCATGTGGTGCACATACAAAAACATAGGAAAAACACTCATACACATAAAATAAAATAATAAAAAATAAACATTTAAGTATATATAGTAACTGAAGACAAAAAAGTGACATAGGTAAGGGTATACATTCAAGAGCCAAACTACCAGAGATTAAACACAGGCTATGATGCTTTCTTGGGCAAGTTTCCTAACCTCTCTGTGCTTCTGTCCCTATTTGAAAATCAAGTTAACGCACAGACAGCAATTAGAACAGCAATGAGAATATATTAGGTACTCAGCAAAAATGATTATTAACATTCAAGCTGGGTACCATGGTACATGTCTATAATCTCAGCAACAGAAGACTAAGGAAGGAAGATCAAGCAACCATGGTCTAATGGACAAGACATTATCTGGAAAAACAAACAGAAGCATCATCTAGGGCAGGATGGCTCTGGGTAAAAAAAGCTCTTGCTGTGTAAGTCTTCAATGCCTAGATCCCACAGTGGAAGGAGAGAACTGAGTGTGGAAAGTTGTCCTTTGACCTTCATAAGTATACTGTGCCATATGTACCTGGACTCATACACATATTACACACAATAAAAATAACTTTTTAAAAAAGTTGCTATGCCAGGTGGCAGTGGTGAACGCCTTTAATCCCAGCACCCTGAGGCAGAGGCAGGTGGATTTCTGTGAGTTCCAGGCCAGCCTGGTCTACAAAGCAGATGCCAGGACAGCCGGACTGTTACATAGTAAAATAAAATAAAATAAAGTTAAAATAAAAGTAAAATAAAATAAAGAAGCCAGTGTGTTAGGAAGAGAGAAAATATTTAAAGAAAAAAAAAAAAGCCTGGCACATGTCTTTAATCCCAGCACTTGGGAGGCAGAGGCAGGCAGATCACTGAGTTCGAGGCCAGCCTGGTCTACAGAGTGAGATCTAAGACAGACAGGCACCAAAACTACACAGAGAAACCCTGTCTCAAAAAATAATAAAATAAAAAGACAAAATAGTTGCTACATTCTACAGGTGTACCAATGTGGAGACTAAGGTTTACAGGAGGGATCATACTGAAATTCAATCTTGTTTTTTAAAAAAATCTTGTAATAAAAAATTAATGAGCGCTATATTAAATCCCTCCTCAGCAATTTACATTCCAAGGGCTAGCTTCTCTTTATCTACTAATAAACCATGGATTTCTCAATCCATTGTCTGGAAGGCCAGGGTTATAATGAATTCATATGAATGGGAATTTTTGCATTTTTTTTTAGGAACCCATGACTTCAATCATGCTACATTCATGCTCTATTACTGAGTTATATCCAAAGCGTAAGAATTTAATTCTCACAACTCATTATCTATGTCCACAGTGTACCTTTCACTGAGGAACACAGAAGTGCTCAGTGATTTTATCTTAACCCTCAAAACATTTTTAAGCAATAAGACAATGAAGGAAATGGAAAGTGAGTGGTTTATCTACTTTTCATTAGCAAAACCAAAATTAGCCATAGGAATCCCAATAGGCAAGTGCTCCTTTTGTCTTCCTATAAACACACACATTTCTGGAAAATGGACACCAATTTCCATAAAAAAAATTATGGCGAGTTGGGCGGTGGTGGCTGGCGCACGCCTTTAATCCTAGCACTAGGGAGGCAGAGACAGGTGGATCTCTGTGAGTTCGAGGCCAACCTGGGCTACCAAGTGAGTTCCAGGAAAGGTGCAAAGCTACACAGAGAAACCCTGTTTCGGGGGGAAAAAAAAAAATTATGGCTCTAGTTCCCATGCTCAAACTGGACAGATCCAAACTATTTAACAGGCTTGATAATTATGCCTTTAGTTTTGGCAAAGACCAGTTAGCAAATAAATGGGACACTAGAGGT
Organism: Onychomys torridus; assembly: GCF_903995425.1. Taxonomy (NCBI): domain Eukaryota; kingdom Metazoa; phylum Chordata; class Mammalia; order Rodentia; family Cricetidae; genus Onychomys; species Onychomys torridus. The sequence continues at coordinate 125,087,661 of NC_050443.1, forward strand.
TTTGTAACTAATAAATGACACTTACTGCACCTGCTCTTACTCCCAACAACCAGCCAGATGGTTGTCTGTCTGTCTTTCCACTGTAGTGAGATTAGGATCCAAAAGGTTAGTTGGTGCAGTGCTTCTTTAGCATGAACAAGGCCCTGGGTTTGATCCCTAGCACCACATAAAAGCAGGCAAAGTGGTGTATACCTGTAATCACCTATAGAGGTGGAGGCAAGAAGATGGGAAATGCAAGGTCATCCTTTACTACATAGATAATTTGAGGCCAGCTCTGGCTATGAGGTCCTGTCTCAGAAAAACCAAAGCAAGAGACTGGAGGTTAAGAGTTGAACTGTCTTTAACTCCAATTCCAGAGGATCCAACACCCTCTTTTGGCCTCTGAGGGAATGGGGCATATATGTGGTACACAGATATACATGCAGGCAAACATTCATTTACATAAATAAGAATATATAAATTTTTTCAAAAAAAAGCAAAACAAAAACAAAATACCTCTCTCTGGGTTTTAGGTTTCTTCCTATAAATAAGCTAACATGAAACAGTAAGAGGTATTGAAGGCTAAAGCTCAGAACAAAAGGAAAAAAATGGATATCAATTGGATATCAACAATTTAAAACAAACAAACAAACAAAAAACAGCTGGGCAGTGGTGGTGCATGTCTTTAATCCTAGCACTCAGGAGGCAGAGGCAGGTGGATCTCTGTGAGTTCCAGGCCAGCTAGGACTGCATATCTCAAACAACAACAAAACCCATTTGAGGGCATTCAGACACACAATAAATATAACATCATAATTATAGTAAAGGTAAAATGTTCTTTCTTTTTTTAAAAGATTTATCTATTTATTATGTATACAGTATTCTGCCTGCGTGTTTGCCTACAGGCCAGAAGAGGGCCCCAGAACTCATTATGCATGGTTGTGAGCCACCGTGTGGTTGCTAGGAATTGAACTCAGGACCTCTGGAAGAGCAACCAATGCCATTATCCGCTGAGCCATCTCTCCAGCCTGCAAAATGTCCTTAACAAGTGAGTCTCAAAGAAGTGGCATGGTGGTGGGAATACCTCTAAAGTACTTTCTGTCTAGACCATGACAATAACTGCAAACAGTACAGATATTTGGTGGCAGAAAAAACAAAAGAAAGCCAAACATTTTACAATCCCATACAACAAAGAAATGAGTAACTTCTCACGTCATTTCCATCATTCATGTAAGTGACTGTTTGGCTCTAAACGGGACAAACCATAACAACTATAAAACAGGAAAAGGAAGATGTAAATTAAAACCACAGGAGAAACCATCGTAGCCCCTGCCAGAATGACTAAAACAAAAAGGGCAAATACCAACTGTTAGTGCAGACATGAAGCAACAGAGGTTACCATTCAATATAAATGGGAAAACACATGTACAGTGTGACCCAGAACTTCACATTCAAGAGAAATGAGTGCATACATCTACCAACAACATTCAGAATGGTTCAAAACTAGAAATCTCCAACACAGCCAACATAAACAGAATAACTAAGAAACCACAGTAACCATACCATGAAATACTATGCAGCAACAGGAAGAGATGAACTACAACTAGTCTGTTAAAGACTCACAGAACGCACACACTAAAGCAAGCAACACTATCTCATACTGTCAGAAGTCAGACTACTGGTTTCCTTGGTGGCAGGTGGGAGAGGTTGTGATTAGATGAGGGCAAGGCGACATTCTAAAACTAGAAATGCTCAGCCTCTTGAGCTGGAGAGATGGCTCAGTGGTTAAGAGCACTGACTGCTCTTCCAGAGGACTTGGGTTCAATTCCCAGCACCCACATGGCAGCTTGTAACTGTCTGTAATTCCAAGATCTGACACCCTCACACAGGCAAAACACCAGTGCAATAAAAATAAATTTTAAAAAAAAGCTCAACTTCTTGATGTGGGTGCTAGATATGCATGTTCAGCTTATAAAAGTTCACTAAATTGTACTTACTAAATTATGTACTTTTCTGAGCACATATGACACTTTCAATAGTTTTTTAAAATAATTTATTTAACTTTATTTAATGTGCATTGGTGTGAAGATGTCAGATCCCAGGGAACTGGAGTTACAGACAGTTGTGAGCCACCATGTGGGTGCTGGGAATTGAACCTGGGTCCTCTGGAAGAGCAGTCAGTGCTCTTAACCTCTGAGCCATCTCTCCAGCCCCAAAGAGTGGGGTTTTTTGTTGTTGTTGTTGTTGTTGTTGTTTTGTTTTTAATTTTCAGAGCTGAGGACCGAACCCAGGGCCAAGCGCTCTACCACTGAGCTAAATCCCCAACCCCTCAATAAAATTGTTTGTTTTTTTTTTAATTAGATGTAGACCATGTATGTAAATCTTTGCATGTGAAAGGGTTCCAAAATTTACTTTCACCAGCTTTATAAAACCAGCCTTCAGTCCCACTCATATATATTTAAATAAAAAGCAGTTTGTAATTATCTAAGTCTTCATCAAAACAAGTTTGTTTCTTTAACCATATAGCATAGAGTAAATAGTCCATGAATGTAAACTCTGTGCACATAGAGGACAGACTTCACTCTATTTTGTGCAGAACTCATAAAGATTTATTCACGGGGCTGGAGAGATGGCTCAGTGGTTAAGAGCACCGACTGCTCTTCCAGAGGTCCTGTGTTCAATTCCCAGCAACCACATGGTGGCTCACAACAATCTGTAATGAGATCTGGTGCCTTCTTCTGGCCTGCAGGGATATGTGCAGACAGAACACTGAATACATAATAAATAAATAAACCTTTAAAAAAAGATTTATTCATTATTTTGGGAAATCATATTCCAATAGCATTGCCACATATCATCTGAGTCACCAATGCAACACACCTAAATCAAACTCTATTCATAAATGTCATATCCACAAAGATAAAGCTACATGTACCCTCAGGCACACAACAGCTATGGCTCCTAATACACTGAGTGCACTTATTTATGTTTGCCTCCTGACTATAACTAATACACCTTTTATTTATTCTGTATTGCAGTAAAGACAATGCAAACATGTCAGTAAGTTTTATTATATAAGCATTTCTTTCAAGATAGAAAAAGGGTCACAAAAAGTGACTGGGTTGAAAACCAGTTATAAACCACCAGTCTAAACTGGAAATGGTAGTTCATGCCTGTAATCCCAGAACTCCAGAGGCTGAGACCAGTCAGGACTAGAGTAAGACTGTCTCTCAACACATTAAAAAAAAATTAATAACGTTATCACAGGAACTATAAAGAGAACTCAAGAATTCTAAACCTAGAATTTAGTAACTGCTTTAATCCTAGCACTCTGAAGGGAGAGGCAGGTGAATCTCTGAGTTTGAGGCCAGCCTGGTCTACAGAGCAAGTTCCAGGTAAAGAAGAACCCAGCAGCCATCGCTTACATAAGGACACTATCATAAACCTAATCTAGACACAGTAAAGGAAACAGGAACTCAAAGTACAAGATCTGAGTCCCTTTCCTTTTAAGTCAATGAGATACAGTTTGGCATTCAGGAGCAAAGGGCCCTATTATTTTTCTGTTCTCTTTCAAAAATAGTTCCACCTTCAAGATTACACAAATTAGATCATTCTGCAGCAGGATTCCTCCTTGCTGAGCTCCTAGGTCAGACAGGAAGTATGCTACAGCAAACTAGTGATTTTACAAAAAACGTGTTTTTTAATCTTCAGTTTCACTAGGTTACTGACAAAGGATTGAAGCTACCATCGTTATCAATGGCTTCTGCAATACATCATCTCTTCAAAAAGCATCCAATAAGCATTCATCAGAGTAAATTAGCACAGTAAATATGCAGCAGAGTAATTACAGATGCTTAGATTCAGCTGCTCCAGTGGTTACATCATGGCCTAAAACACACGAACAATGTAACTAGACCTTTAACATATAAGGTGCCAACCTACCAATTATTCTATACCTATTGAGTAAATTCTCAAGGAAACGGATTTCCAGTTAACCACAAATGGCAAAAATTGGAAACAAATTCCAAAACTGCTCTGAAGTATCCTGTTACAGATACTGTTTTCATGATGCCACTAAGACAGTGAGATGATAATGACATGAAAAACAAACCAAAACAGAAAGCAAACACAAAGCAATTAAATGAAACACTGAACTTATTGAATCCTTGTGCTTTGTCATACCTCAAAACTGGTTGAAAATGTACTCATCTTCTGATTTCCCACCCTGCCCCCACCTCTAGCATCACAGCCTCCTACCATTGTGACCTCACCTGCCCCTGCCCTTTTCTCAGGGTGATTCTGCACAGCGGACTGTGGTTCTACTGAGGTTGAAGTAATCATAATGCCTCTTTCTTAGCCCTAAACCTTAAATGCCTTGCCTTCTTACTCAAGGTTAAATCAAGAGTTATACAATGACCAATAAACTCTATTGTGTCAGTGGCAGAGTACTTTTGCTGTGGCTCTCTGACACCTCAAAACAAAAGAACGTACACACGTATAAGTACACACACACACACACACACACACACACACACACACACACACACCCCTGTCCCCTAAACTCCTCTGATTTTACCTTCTATAATTTTCTCCAATATTTATGTGGCTCCAGCCACACTAATCTCCTGAATATTGCTGGAACCTACCAACACTTCCTGTCCCCTCTACCTAGAAGGCTCCTCCCATACTGTGCGTTTCACCCGGCTTGCTCAGTTCTCAGGCTCTTCTCACCTTATTTATGTGATCAGAGGGAAACTCTGGATTCTGTCCTTCAAGTGTCATCTTTAAGAACATATGTGTTTTGTTTTGTTTTGTTTTGTTTTGTTTTGTTTTGTTTTGTTTCGACACAGGATCTCTCACTGGGATATGGGGCATACCAAGTCAGCTAGGCAGCTGGCCAGTGAGCCAAGGGGATCCTCCTATCTCCACCTCCCCAGACCTGGGGTACCAAGTGTACACCACCACAGAGACCAGCTACCTCCTTTAAACTGCACCACTCTACTTCTTAGTCTCTGACCTTCTGCTCCTTCTGCTCCTTTCCTATTTCCCACCTGGCACGCTCAGTCATTTGTTCTCTCATTTGTTTACTGACTGGTGCACACCCTATCCCTACTGGTGAACAGAAAAGTGTAGTGTGACTCCTAACTGGTCTTATTAATAAAAACCTGGAGTCAGAGATATCAGGGTGAAAGCTGAAAGACCAGAAAAGTGGAGCAGCCAGCCACTAGTTCTTACCTCTACAAAATCCTCAGCCTAAAAGGGCTGACTCCTGTCTCCTCCCACCTTATATTCCTTTCTTGCCCAGCCATATCACTTCCTGTCTCAACCTCCCATGTGCTGGGATTAAAGGTGTGTGCCACCACTGCCCGCCCTCTATGACTACCTAGTGGCTGGCTCTGCCCTCTGATCTTCAGGCAAGCTTTATTTGTTAGAGCACACACAAAATATCACCACAGAAGAGCTAGAATTTTTCTATTTTATTCATTATTCTGTCACTGTATCTACAACAACTGATGGAGCATTTGCTTGACATGTGTATTTTCATTAAAAGACAGCAACAGGAAGGGTAGGTAAAGAGACATTAAAACCCATACAAGAACAGTCAAATGAGAAATCAAATTTTAAAGTAAAAGCACTTTCTAGAATGTGATTTAAATGAGACCTGCTACTGACCTTTTCTTTAGATTATATAACAGGAAGAAAATACCTGCATGAGAAGAGAGAGCCCGAGGGGCGTTGGGAGAGGGAGAGGGAGAACATACCTTAAAATTATTCTTAAATGCATTTCAAAAAGATGAGGCCTCATCATTCAGGGCCATCGTGTCCATTTCAGTGGCACCTAGAGCTAGGTCCTACTGGAACACTACGGAATTCTATCACTTTCTTTAAAAGCAAGTCCATTCCCATTCCAGTCCCATGAGATGGGCTTGCTTCTCCAATGAAATAATCCTTTCTTTATTCTCCATGGAAGGAAAAGTCAATCAAGGATTACTAGATAATGTTTCAAAATGTTATTACAATTCTTTGTTTTAATTTTTTTAAAGGAAAGCCTTAGGACTCTTTGGTAATAAAAATAAAGTGATTATGATATTACACACACTTAATGAACAATCCTCTCCATTAAAGAAAAGGACATAAACAACTTTACTGCACATCTTGGTGGCAGAGAAGAAATACAATTAGATCCATTAATAGCCACAAGAGTTATATTCCCAGTGGACCTTGGTTTCCAGAATTGCTTATTCATTTCCATCCACAGCAAAAGTGGTACAGAGCAGAGATGACAAAATGCTACAACAACTTGTTATGTATTTTAATTTCAAAAAGATTTATTTTATTAAACAGTGGATTTATGGATATTTCACTATTATATTCTAATGTCCATGATCTCTCCAAGGACTTAATGAAAAAATGCTTGTGAAGACAATGTCAAGGCTAGCTATTGTAAATCAGATCTACCAGAGGACATATTGCTTCTTCATGTTCATAGTTTCACTGGCATTGCCCAAAGATGTGAAGGTGATAACTTCTACGGACATAGAAGCCCAAACAGCTTACATACATTTTATACTTCTCCTCATAACAGAGCAATAGTGGACAGGGAGTATCCTCACCTTAAACTACCATGAAGAAAGGGGGTTGGTAGTAAACAAGGCTAATTTAACCAAGCAAATAGTGCTTACACACACACACACACACACACACACACACACACACACACACCTAATTCATAGTATGCATTTCTATCTCAAGATGGCTTTCAGTATTAGACGCTTTCTGTAATTCCTATTTCTCTAGAGCACAACTGGACCAGGAGGTAAACAAAGTATCCCCTGTTTTAAACAGCTAGCTCTGAATCTCATATTCTCAGGCTATGCTGCTATCTGCCCTTAGTCACGGCTTCAAAATCTGCTCTTCCTTCTTTCCTTTGGAGTGCTGGGGACTAGTCCCAGGCATTACACATGCCAGGCAATGCTCTACCTCTAAGCTGTCCCCTAGCCCTCACTATTGACATTTTTCAATTAACTGGTTCATGGTATATTAGAAGCAAAGGAGAAAGAGGTTATATTGATAATGACAAGAATCAAAACTACACTAAAAAAGTAAACACACAAACTTGAATAGCTATGCACCATGTACAGTTGATACTATTCATCAAGCTCCTTTGTCCTGAAAAATCCAGTTGGTCATGATGATCCAGACCAAGAAAGGGTTCATCTTTATATACCCTTAAAAATGAGCAACAAGTAAATAGGGTTGTGGATTTCCAACCATAATGGTAAAATAAAGTCTTGGTGCTGTTTAGAGGAAAACAATTAAGCCAGGTATAATGGCACACACCTATAACCTCAGCACTTGGTGAGGCAGGAGAGTCACAAGTTTAAGGCTGGCTTGAGATACATGACTAAACTCTGTCTCCAAAAAAATAAAGGACAGAAGGAAGGAAAGGAGGAATGTAATGAGAGAGAGAAGGAGAAGGGAGAGAACGAAGGAGGGAAGGGAAAAATGCACTCAAAAGATTCCAATGCTTCAGGAGAGACCATAAAGCTATCACATTTCTCCTGTAAAATGAGAATGTAACTTTTCTATAGTTTGAAACAAAAAGGAAAACTTAAGGAGACAAAAGAAAGGTATCAACTCCAACTTAAATCCTTACTCTCTTTAGAGTTGTTCAGCTTTCTCTGACTAAACTGTGAGCTGTAAACCGGTTTAGTTGCTTTTTCTGGCTGCCAAATAAAAGCTACAGAAGTCAGCAGGTAAAATAGAGAAGCTGTCAAGTCAAGCCGGATCAAAATAAAGTTGTGGTTTGCAGGCGGGGCCAAGCCATCTCTTCCGTTCATGTAAGTGAGCAGGATGTAGCAACAGGATCCCAACCCCGCCACTGCTTCAGACCAAAATATTTTGTTTTGGCTTCTTAGTCTAATATGCATGAGATTGGTCTGAAAGGATCTGTTCCTAAGGCAAACTCAACCAGGAATGACGGTGCTCATTTGTGATTCCAGTACTTGAGAGATTGAGGAAGGAAGATGGAAAGCTCTAGGCCAGACTGGGATATACAGCAAGACTTTTTGTGTAAAACAAACAAACAAATAAACATGCAAACAAATGAAGATGAACCCAAGATCTTAATAATAATCCCAATAAGAAATCATAAACTCAGGCTAGGCATGATGGCACACACCTTTAATTCTAGCACTTAGGAGGCAGAGGCAGGTGGATCTTCATGAGCTCAAGGCCAGCCTTGTCTACATGAGCTCCATGACAAAAAAAGAAAGCAGTGAGACCCTGTCTCAAAAAAAAAAAAAAAAGGAAGAAAGAAAAGGAGAAACTGAATTGGCAGACAAGAGTGAGCAATAAAAATAACTAATGCTGGGTGGTGGTGGCGCACACCTTTAATCCCAGCACTCGTGAGGCAGAGGCAGGCGGATCTCTGTGAGTTCCAGGCCAGCCTGGTCTCCAAAGCAAGTTCCAGGAAAGGCGCAAAGCTACACAGAGAAACACTGTCTCGAAAAAACAAACAAACGAAAACCTAATATTTATTTTCTATGTGCAACACATACAACTAACAATGTTTATTAACCCTACTTAATTCTCACAGTTGTATGAGATAGGTAATTTTTATGTCCATTTTATAGTTGATAAAATGGAAGCATTAGAGGTTAAATAATTTGCTCTAAGTTAATCAAATACTAAACAGTAGAGTCAAAACTCAAATCCAAGTCTGGAGAGATGGCTCAGCAGTTAAGAGCACTGACTGCTCTTCCAGAGGACCCGGGTTCAATTCCCAGCACCCACATGGCAGCTCACAACTGTCTAACTCCAATTCCAGGGGATCTGACACCTTCACACCAATGCACATAAATAAAGTTAAATAAATTATTTTAAAAAATACTCAAATCCAGGTTAAAGGATTCCAAAACCCACATTATAGCCACTATATTAAGCATCCCTGTGGCACCCATAATGGTGCTAGAACAGCATTCTGTAATTCCAACAAAGCATAAGGCAGTCCATATTACTATTAACTATGAGACTAGTCAGGGGTTAGAGAACCAAGCTTAAATGGAGATATCTCTCAGCTCTGTTCATCTAAACTGCGTGGCTAATAAAAATGTCTCCCCAAAGGAGGGGCTTGAGCCTGCCTCTGCTAAATGTACCTCCCCATGAGAGGCCTTACCTTCTTGTAAGAGGGAATGAGGGGGTAGGTTGGGACAGGGAGGCTGGAGGGAGAGGAGGAGGTAAGAGGGGGATCTTCGACTGGTATGTAAAATGAATAGTTTTGTCACATTAGTTAACAGGCCAAAATGAAAATCTTCATGAAGACCCTGACTCACAAGACCATTACCCTAGAGGTGGAGCCCAATGATACCACAGAGAATGTGAAGGCCAAGATCCAGGATAAAAAGGGCATACCCTCTGACCAGCAAAGGCTCATCTTTGCAGGCAAGCAGCTGGAAGATGGCCACACCCTTTCTGATTACAACATTCAGAACTCACAGAGATCCACCTGCGTCTTCCTCCCAAGTGCTAGGATTAAAGGTGTGCGCACCCATGCCTAGCCAGTTGTTGAAGGGACACCAGCCCACTCGGGCATGTGGCTCTGGCAGACCTTGCCCTTCTCCCTATTCCCTCTGCCTTGCTAAAAAACCGTTAGATTACACTCCTAAAGCTAGCCATCAAGGTCTATTCCCTTATTTGGCCACTTCTTCCTCCTGAAGCTGACTATCAAAGTCCAGCAATCAAAAGTCTCCTTTGGTTCACCTAATTAACATGCTCCATTAAAATTAAATACCTCCTCCTAACACAGGGTTTCTCATTTTACCTTTATAAACCACCATTTGCCTATGGGTCACATCTGCCTCCTCACTATCCAGAGGTGGTCCTTTGTCCCTCGGGGACAAATACTCCTGCCCCCTTTCCCTTGTCCTCTATCTCCTCTACCACTGCATCCTAACCCACCCATTCTAATACAGACCGCCCCTCTCTCTTTTCTTAAAATTACACCCACAAGGTCACTTGCTGCTGTTACTGCCTGAGTCAGAAAGCGGCCACTTGAACTTTTCTTCCTGCTTAATAAAGGCTCTCTCTGTGAAAACAGGTGTTTGTGTGTGGTTTGTGCCTAATCCGGGATCTGGGAGAAGGCCTCGGCTGTGCCGGAGTCCCCTTCAAGTTGTTTATTTTTAAAACATTATCCTGAGTATGTGTGAGACCCTGGATTCAATATAAATGAAAGAAAAAACTAAGCTAGAACAATAAAAACCCACTTTGAATTGCCACTAGATAAAACTTCTGCTACGTGTAGACTGGTGTGACAGAGGATGGGCATGGTTACAAACTACGTTATATGCAATGTATTTAAGAAGTGTCTTGAAAGAGACAGGAGGCAAAAGCTAATCCTGAAACCCTGAAGCCATTCAGTGCTTTTTAAAGAAGAAACAGAGGGCCAACAAGGTGGCTCAGCAGATAAAAGGTGCTTGTTGACAAACTTGGCAATCTAAATTCAGTCCCCAGGTAGAAGGAGTGAATTCCTTCAACCTGTCTTCTGACTTTCACAAGCACAATGTGGCACATGACAGACAGACAGACACACACACACACACACACACACACACACACACAACACACATAATGAATAAATATAAAAAAAAAAAAGAAAAAAACCAGAAGGAGGACAAAGTACTTCCTGTACAGGCACATGACCAGAGTTCAGATCCCTGGCACCTGTGTAAAAGTCAAGAGTAGCAGTGCATGTCTATAACCAACTCTGTGCTGGAGGACAGAGACAGTCAGTTCCCTGGGACTCACTGTCCAGCCAATCTATCTGAAATTCAAGCTCCAAGTTCAATAAGAGAACCTGTTTCAAAAAATAATATAGAAGGATTGGCTTAGTGGTTAAGGGCATTTGCTGTATAATAATGAGGTCCACCAGCACCCACATAAAAGCTGTTGTGGTCCCATGCACTGAAGGAGCCAAAGACAAGAGGATCACTGGGGCCTGCTGGCTATCAACCCAGCTCCTACCCCCACCCCTCAAAAAAAAAAAGTGAGCCATAGGTTCATTGAGAGAGCCTTCCCCAAAAAACAAGGCAGAGTGACAGAGAAGGATACACAAGGCCCTCTTCTGGCCTCAGCACAAACATACATGAATACATACCATACACATATGTGCACACACCCACACAAAAATAGAATAATAAAGGTGATACGGAGCAACAGCCATAGAGGAAGACATAGACCTCTGGCTTCTACATGTATATACATAGGTGTGAGCACATATGCATACACTAAATATACATGAAGAGAGGGGAGAAAGGTGGGTGGCATCAAATAAGCAAATAATGGCTAAAGTTCTAAGTCTTTTGTGTGTTCTAAACAATATTTAACAATACTACATTAAAGAAGCAGTATTAGACAGCTGTGGTGGTGTGGGAGGCAGAGGTAAGCGGATTTCTGTACGTTTGAAGAAAGCCTGGACTACATAGCAAGTTCCAAGCCAGTCAGAGCCACATAATAAGTCCCTGTCTTTAAATCAATTTTTAAAAATTAAAAAGAGTATCTCACCTATGAAAAGAGATACAAAAGGAAACTCAAGAAATGCACTGTTGTGGAGAATAACTAAAAAGAAAAGCATTCAGCTTCCTCAGGAAAATAACTTACGTAAGCTCGGAGATGCTTAACATGTCACTCTTATCTCAGATGTCACTTAAGAGATATCCTGAGGGAAAAGGGTCAGAGAGAGGAGCCACAGTCTATGAGGAGCAGGTGATAGAGAAGGAAACAAGTTTTAAAGATCATGGTTCCCATCTCCCAAATCTGTAGCAGGTTGCTAATAATCACACAAAGTAATTTCTGAAATATGCATGGCCTAAAAAAATGTTCTGGGCAAAATAACCTCTGGCCATTATCTGATACAGTTTTCTTTACAGAACTAAAAGTACTAAAGCACCAAAAAGATAAATTAAAGCCAAGTTTATTCACAAGATGAGGATCCTTGTAAGAAGAAACAGGAAGTATGATAGTCAAACCTCAGCAAACTCAAATATTCTAACATCTGGCATACCTCAACATTTAAAAGAATCTGCACAGGGCTAGAGAGATGGCTCAATTGGTTAAGTGGCTGTTCTTCCACAGAACCCAGGTTTGATTGCTAGCACATACATGGTGGCTCACAACTACCTGTAATTCCAACTCCAGGGAACCCAAAGCCTCTCTACTGGCCTCCGTGAGCAGCACACACACATATGGAACCCATACTGATATGCAAGCAAAACATTCATAAAATAAACCTTTAAGCCAGGCAGTGGTGGCGCACACCTGTAATCCCAGCACTCGGGAGGCAGAGGCAGGTGGATCTCTGTGAGTTCAAGGCCAGCCTGGGCTACCAAGTGAGTTCCAGGAAAGGTGCAAAGCTACACAGGGAAACCCTGTCTTGAAAAACAAAACAAAACAAAACAAAAAACCTTTAAAATCTTAAAAATATATACACAAACATTAATTAAATCAATATTCCATTATCAACCCAAACTTACCACCTATGACTCATCTATGTATTGCAAGGAAGGTAATGGTCTACTCTAGAATATTCTCCATTTGCCATTTGAGTAGGCAATATCTTCATGGTGGCTTAGCAGGTAAAGGTGCTTGCAGCCAAGCAGGTGGCCTAAATTTGATCCACAGAACTAATGTGATAGGAGAATATACTCCTACATGTTGTCCTCTTACCCACACCTAGGCTAAGGCATACATTTATTTGTAAGTATCCTGGCCAGAATTAATTAATTTTTTTGTCTCTTTTTTTTCTTATAACATCCATTCCAACAGAGGTGAAAGGATATCTCATTGTGGTTTTTTGTTTTGTTTTGTTTTGGGTTTTTTTGTTTGTTTGTTTGTTTGTTTTTTTTTTGGTTTTTCGAGACAGGGTTTCTCTGTGTAGCTTTGAGCCTTTCCTGGGACTCACTTGGTAGCCCAGGCTGGCCTCGAACTCACAGAGATCCACCTGGCTCTGCCTCCCGAGTGCTGGGATTAAAGGTGTGCGCCACCACCGCCCGGCTTGAGTTTTTGTTTTGTTTTGTTTTTTAAACAAATCTTTTTTTCTAACTTTTTATTTTTAGATTTATCTATTTTAAATGTATGCATATTTTGCCTGCATGTATGTATGTGCACTACCTGAGTGCCTGGTGACCATGGAGGTCAGAAGAGGGCAACAGATTCCCTGGGACAGGAATTAAAGACCATTATAAACAACCATGGCTCTTAACTGCTGAGCCAACTCCTCAGCCCTGATTATTTTTTGAAACATAGTTTCTGAAGCAGAGGCTGACTTTGAACTCACTATGTAGCAAAGACTGGCCTAGAACTCCTGATCCTCCTCCTCCCACCTCTGCCTACTAAGCACTGAGATTACAGGCATGTGTCACCATGCCAGGCTACTGGAATGTTTTAAGAAATTATATTTTCACTGGGTGTAGTGGCATATGCCTATAATTCTAGCATTGCCAGCAGTGATGGTGACTCCTGGGTCAAGGCCTAGAGAAGTTACAATCCTGTAAGGGCTTGTCAACTGGAACTACCTTGCTCAAGGCCCTCTCTGAAAGAAGCTCTGAAACCAGCTTCAATTCTGACTTTGCTCATGAACACTCCAAACCCTATACTGGCGAATCATTCCCAGTTACCTGAGATTCCCAAAGTACTTCTAGAATGTGATGTCAGAGGCAAGCTAGACAAGACAGGTCTTCTTCAGCAGTTTCAAGCCCAGGCCAAAGCAGGCCCAGTCAGTCCCCCTAGGTAAAAGGATACAGCCCCAACAGTCTCTGACATGTATTTCCCTCATACAAGAGCAGAAAGTAAGAGTAGCAACTCACTAGTTTGGTCACAAAACTGAGAAACCAGAAAACTAGCTTTAAAAGAAATCATGTAGCCTGGCAATGGTGTCACACACCTTTGATCTCAGCACTTGGGGGGCAGAGGCAGTCAGATCCTTGTATTCAGGGACACCTGTCCTACAGAGCAAGTTCCAGAACAGCTAGGGCTATACAGAGAAATCCTGTCTTGACGGTCCCCCCCCTCCACAAAAAAAAAAAAAAGAAAGAAAGAAAGAAAGAAAAGAAAGAAATCACATAACTACTAAAGTGTCCCAAAGATCTGTAAACCAATACATGTAAAACAGACCCAGTGAAAGTCATTCTCCTTCTGACTTAAGAAATCTGAGCTTCCAACAGGGATGATGGATGATATTACCCTGATAGGAAGGATATTCTATTACAACACTCACACTGTGAAATCCAAATCTCCGAGGGCACTAACAATGCTTTTAAGACTTTCAATGCTAAGGAGATAACAGACATTTCACAAACTCTCTTATTTGATCAATTGCATTTACATCTATCATTTAAGTACTTGTTCCTGTGGCTTTATAGGTCTTTTTGTTATTTGTTTGATATACATCTTAGGATGGATGGTAAGTAAATGTAACCAATGGCTGGAAAGTCTAAGGCATATAAGAATTTGTCCAGGCATACAGTAATCAGAGTGAGATCCCAGCTTGTACATGCTTTTGTGGTTACAGTAGCATCTCTCCCCAAGTGTTTTCATGCAAGTAACAATTCTGCTGTAAGACAGTCATGCCAATTCAACTTGGCCACATCCTTTGGCTATAATACTCTTGTCTAATAAGGGTCAACCTTAGAACTCCTTTTCTGCATCCTTAATGTAATTTAGGAAGAAATTGTGAGTGATAGTTCCTGAACTCCTTCCCTAAGTAAACACAAAGATAAGGACATGCAAGTGTGCTTTGAAATGAAGTCCCAATTCAATAGTTTTATGTTTTACAGCAGGGCACATGTCAACTCCTACTCACTTTTATATGACTAAGGAAATTTTGTATGGTTATGAAATTTAATAATTTTCTGCCTTTCCTAACTTTAGCAATTCAGAAGAGAAAACATGAGGGAAAATCTCACCATTCAAAGACTGAAGAGAAAGGATAGGTTAATGAGACTCTAAAACCTTTGCTTTAACTCGAGCAACATGACACACTCCCCACCACACCCCACACATCTATCTCCTTGCCCTACCGAGCCACAGCAGAGGACAATTCAGTGAGAGAGGAGAGCAACTCCAACTCTTAAAGTTCTGAATTTCATAAGGCAACAAAAGCAGAGCAGCCTATACACAGATTCATATATCAGTTTTGCTGGGTTTTTGTCCAAAGATAACCCTATTTTCATGGTGGTCTTTCATGGAGAGATGAGCAGAGATGGAATCAGGACCTTTCCCTTTATAGAGTCTGTCTTTCTATACTGCTTGAGTCATGGACATACGTTAATGCTATTTTTCCTTGTTGTTGCTATTGTTTTAAATGTTGACAAAAACAACAATGCAAAGAACAATTTAGCCTTTTTTTCTTCTGGTTTTTCCAGACAGGGTTTCTGTGTAACAGCCCTGGCTGTCCTGGAACTCGCTCTGCAGACCAACTGGCCTCATCTGCCTGCTTCTGCTGGGATCAAAGGTGTGCACCACCACTGTCTGGCCAAGTAAGCCTTTTTAAAGTCAACTGTAAGCATGTTTTAAAAAGTTTTAAAAATAATACTATCAATTCTGAGAATTTAGTAAACAATAAAAATGAGCATACATCAGGCAATGGTGGCGCACGCCTTTAATCTCAGCACTTGGGAGGCAGAGTCAGGCGGATCTCTGTGAGTTCGAGGCCAGCCTGGGCTACCGAGCAAGATCCGAGACAGGCACCAAAACTACACAGAGAAACCCTGCCTCAAAAAAAAAAAAAAGAGCAGGCATGTACCTAAAAACATCTACAATGCTCACTGTTATTTAAATGTCCAATAAAGGAAATTATATTTTTTCAAAAGCAAACCAAATTTTCAATAGTATCAAGGAAAGCAGCATGACCTTCTTACTGCTCTGTTACATTCTCTCTTTTCTGTGTGACACACACTCCTATACTACTGGTTGCTTTTCAGTTTTTTTCTTTGTTTTCAAGTAAGTCTTGTTATACTTCCTTGGCTAGCCTGAAACTATGACTGCCCTTGAGTCATTAATTGCCCATTCAAACTCCCAAGTGCTTTGGCATATGCCATTATAGCTCCCACAGTATTCTTATTCACACCTAACCTCAGATCCACCGTCAGATTTACATTTTGTTTGTTTGTTTTTTGCCAGAGCTGAGGATCGAACCCAGGGCCTTGCACTTGTCTAGGCAAGTGCTCTACCAATGAGCTAAATCCCCAACTCCGTTTGTTTGTTTTTTGAGACAGGGTTTCTCTGTGTAGCTTTGCACCTTTCTTGGAACTTACTCTGTAGACGAGGCTGGCCTCGAACTCACAGAGATCAGCCTGGCTCTGCCTCTCAAGTGCTGGGATTAGAGGTGTGCGCTACCACTGCTCGGCAGGTTTAAATTTCTTAATTGTCTATAGTTCATAGGTTTGTGTCTCATTGGAGTTACATGAGAGAAGAATGTTAGTTCCAGGTTCTATACAGAGTTTCATGTTGCTAGTATATTTTAAATAACGTGGACAAGTATCAGAAGACAACAAATTCACCAAATGACAATACGTGGAAAGGCCAATAACAAGCCTTTTTCTCCCTACAGGGTATTTTCTATCCTGAAAACAGGCATCAGGCTCCAAGAAGCACAAGTGTTTCACAAGGTGCTGGGAGGCACAAGGATAATGGCTAGAAAACAAAGGGCAGAGGACAGGTCAGGACTGGACAGTAAAAAGACTTAACTATACACATCCACATACAGAATGCCTACCCTGTTTCTTGGGCTAGTAATTTCTTATGCAGGCTTTGTAGTGATGAAGAGCTCTTAGGGTCAAACCCAAACTCAACATCAGTGATTCTTCTGTTTGTTGCCCTTTCTTTGTGACTGCTTCTGCCTATCATTCATGCTTTTTCAATTTAACAAGCTAGAAAATGTCATTATTCAAACACTTCCAGATACAAAGGAGAACATGTTTTACTAACTGCAGACTCATGCAGGATGGAGTAGCATACTTCAACAGTAAACAGGCCCGTGTAGAAAGGGTAAGAGAAAGCCTGCCCACCCACAATAAGCTCTCTCACTTGAGTTTGGTGTCATGCTAGGGCTCTAGCCAAAGTAAATTACTATGGCTCCTGATTTCCTTAAAAGAAGGACAGAGGAACAGGACAATATGAAGTAGAGCAGTGAGTGCTGAACACACAGGGATGAGTATTGGGTGGAAATGGCCAACAGTCTAGCATCATCTCTTGACACTTCAAATCCCCACTTTGCAAACAGCAATCCAGTCCTACATACAAATATATTCTAAAGAAACTTCTGTACAGGAGCATAAATCCTGGGCACATACACATACATACTAACACACACTCTACTGCCCATGTTAACAGGAAACAACGTAATTACTCATCAGAATCAAATAGTAATTCATATAACCAAATACTATCCATTAGGGAAAGTATTAAAAACTAGAATTACCAAAAAATATTGATAATTTGCACAAGCCTGAGTTAAAAGTAACAGAATACACATAGTATGAGACATTCTATAAGCTCCAAAAATGTTGAAGCCAGAAGTAAGGACACACTCCTTTAATCCCAGCACTAGGGAAGCAAGAGACAGGCAGATCTCTCTGAGTTCCAAGCCAACCAAGGTAAGTAGGATACTGTCTCAAAAAAACAAAAACAAGGCTGGGCAGCAGTGGCAAATGCCTTTAATCTCAGTACTCCAGAGGCAGAGCCATCACTGTGAGTTCGAGACCAGCCTGGTCTACAGAGTGAGATCCAGGACAGGCACCAAAACTACACAGAGAAACCATGGTTTGAAAAACCAAAAACAAGCCTGGTGGTGGTGGCGCACACCTCAAATCCCAGCACTCAGGAGGCAGAGGCAGGTGGATCTCTGAGTTTGAGGCCAGCCTGGTCTACAGAGTGAGTTCCAGGAAAAGGCACAAAGCTACACAGAGAAACCCTGTCTCAAAAAAAAAAAAAGGGAAAAAAAAAAAAACATACAAAACTAAAAAAATATCGTTTACAGACTCATATGTAATAAAACAATAATTGAGAGACTGACAGACAGGGATTGGGGAGGATAAACACAATTCAATTCAAAAGAGTGTTTACCTTTGCTTTTTTTTTTTTTTTTTTTTTTTAGTCCAGGCTGGCCTCGAACTCACAAAGATCCGCCTGCCTCTGAGTGTTTACCTTTGTAGGGGAAGCCAGAATGTGGTTCAGGAAGGGACAAACTGAGAGCTTTAGCAAGTGGGGTAATGCTCTATATTTTTCACTAAATGACATAGAAAGATGTGCTGTCATTTTTCATGCCTTATATATTGGTGTCATGTTGTTCAAAATAAAGAAAGAAAGAGAAATATCAACAGAGTTGAGAGGGTGGAACCCCACAAAGCTCCCAATCTCTGACTTACACATCCACCTGCCCTGTTCGGCTAACAGAGTACGGATAGAACCCGAGAATCAACTCCGTTTAGAAGCCAAAAAGGAACACCTCCAGGCATTTCTTTGTGCTTACTGGGCAAAACTAACCCTGCAGGTTGTCTTATCACAGGGCCAGCTCCAACACACTGTCCCCAAAGAGTTATAGAAGAGCTGCTTCGCCACAGAGAAACAGAAAATACCTCCAAGAGTATTGTTTGATGCAAGTTCTCAGATGGTTCCAACAGAAAAATGGACTGAATTTAGGGAAAAGGCAGAGCCTGAGCAACTGGGAGACCCTGTGACTAGTGTCTAGGGAAGGAGGAAACGAAAACTTGCATTTGAGAACACATTCGACTGATGCTCAAAACTAAGGGCACAGAGTACCCGTAGAACGTGTGTGATGAGAAGCACAGATGAACTTGGGTACTGAGCCCTTAACTGTTATTAAACCAGCTTTACCTGCAACAGGTAACAACTGAATTTGGCATATGCTGATTAGGAAATAGTTAATATCAAAGCCATCTCTACCACATCTGTGTAACATATGTACAGTACAGCCCACGAGTGGCAGTGAGGCAGGAAGGAGAGTGACTTGGTGAGGAAGGCCGCGTTATCTGGTCAGACCCAGCGGAGGACGGCAGGGTCCAGGAGGCCAAAAGGGTGGTCCCAGCCAAGGCAGAGGTGGGGCTGCCCGGAGAGGGCGGGCCCACACAACAATCTTGGAAGGCCTAGGCGAAGGCAGCACCCCCACCCCACCCCGACCCGAGCTGGGACGAGCTTAGGGTGGCGGACGTCCCCCAACACAACCCGAGAGATGGGGAGGTGGGGCCTGTCACGGAGCCAGCCGGGCGGTCCCCTAGGCCAACACCTAGTCCGCCCGCCCGTCGCTCACCTGGGCACGCAGCTGGACGAGCTCCGGTCCACCTCCCAGGTGGCATACAGATTCATCTGCACCGGGGCAGGGGTGCGGCCTGGTCCTGGACCGCCGGGAGGCGCCGAGCCCGAGGCCACCGCGACGGCCATGGAGGTGGAGGTGGAGGAAGACGAGGAGGAGGCGGCCGCAGCTGAGGTGGACGAAGAGGACGAGGTGGCCTGGGCCAGCTTGGGGGGGCGTTGGCTGCTGCGGCAGCGGCTGCTGCGGCGGCGGCTGCTGCTGCTGCTGCGGAGACTGGGCGACCCCGGAGCCCCGCTGGCCGCTGCCGCCGCCAGCGCCTCCGGGACCACTACCCGCCCCTCCGCGCTCCGCCATGGCCTGGCCAGGGGTCGAGGGGGCGCAGGGCTTACACAGACTGAGGCCACGCCGAGCGATTCACAGGCTTCCCCCCGGCGGCGGCGGCGGCGGGGGCTCAGCCGCGTCTCCTCGGACCGCCCGGCGGAGCGCGAGCCCCAGCGAATCTGCACGCACGCGCGGGCCTTCGCTGCGCGCGATCCTCGCGCTCGCCCGCCGCCGCCTGTTGCGGCCCGCGCGGCCCAGACACTGGGTGGGCGTGTCCGGAGGGGGCGGGGAGGCGCCGTCCCACCCCGCCGGGCGCGAGGGGCGGGGCCAGAACCGAGCGCGGCCCCGCGGCCTCCGGGAAGGGGCTACAGCCCGCGCGCTCTCGCGGAGCCGCCCCTAGGCCCTGGTGTGCTGGCTCCGCGCCCCTCCTCCCCGTTTCCCCTTGGGCGGCCGCTACCCCACCAGCGGAAACCCGGGCTTTCCGGGGCGCGGTCTCGGACCGGAGAGGGCTGCACGGGGGCGCGCTCAGCCCCTGGGATCTGCAGAGCACGTAAGGGAGGCCAACGCTCTGCGGGCCACGCGTTGCGTGGGAATTGGACAGCCAGCTGTGGCGACCTTCTGTGGGCTACAGGGTGCTTCTCCCACTCCTGCAAAAGGAGCTGTAAGTGGAGATCCAGCGCCTGACCACCACCTTGGGCACCTAAGCTAGCTAGTTTCCTCGTGAGGGTAGGCAGGAGCCCGTCCAGCTAAGGTCGGCCAAATCTAACAGCCTTTCTTCTTGGTACAGCGACCCCCACCCCCAGCCTTCATATCAAAGTCCCAGAGTGCCTCAGTGCTTTCTCAACTTCTAAAATGCTCTTTCTCTCAAGGCTTGATCAGCTACCATACCGCAACCCCCACCACTCTTGCACCTTCGACACCCACACCTCACTTCTCCCCAGTACTTGAGCAAATGTCATGGGATCCTATGCTCAGCCTCAGAACTCTGGGGCCCCGGAGAAAACACGCCCTTCAAACACACGCAACTAGTGAATCCAAGGGTTAGCAGTTACCCCGGAACAATTTAGATTTTGAGATGCAGCAGTTCTCCAATAAGTAAGAAGTAGGCCTTTCTGCCAGAAGGTCAACAAGGAAGGCCTGATCTGGCCTACTTCCCTAGCCTACAGTTACTTCCCAGCCTAGCCAGGGTGCTAAGCTGGCTATTTTTATTCCCCAGGGACAAAGCAGTAAGGTCAGACCAGACCTAAAGGTACTTCCCTCAGAGCCTTCAGACAAAGGAGGGGAGGGGACAGTAAATGATCTACAATTTCAGCACAGCCAACTACGACCCCATAGTCCTATGGGGTAGTTTGTGATTATGGGCCAGAAGTATGCTTTTGCAGAAGCTAAGGAGAGAGGTCCAAGAGTGTCGTGTACTCGTCCTTCCTTGGGAAACAGCTTTATTTACAAAACAAGTCTAAAATAAGAACATGAAACGACAGCCTAGGGAAGTACAGGGCTAGCTTTGGGGACCCACATATAAAGCCCAGACATATAGACAAAGGGCCTAAAGGAAAGCCAGCTATGTGAGAGGGACCTAAAATTTGAATTCCTTGTATTTCTTGCTGCCTCCACGACTGTCCTGGGGCTGAGCTTTCCGTTTCTTTTGCTGTAGGAGAAAGAGAGACAGGTTACAACAGGTTAAACAACCCCCAAACAGGAGGCAGCCTCATGTAGACATAAAAACTGAGGGAAAAAAGCACTGAAACCATATTCTCTTTTCACTCAGATTCAGATGACTCGCTTCTTCTCCTTGTGCCCCAGTGTCATGGTACTTAAGAGATGGCGATCAATGGAAGATCTCTGAGATTTTCAGGCTCCAGGAAGATAGGAAGCAGGCAGAGTCTACCTTCCCTCTCACTGCTGAAGCATCCAGCCCCACCAGGGCAGACCCACCCCACTCCTGGGCTGTCACTGCCAAGTTCCTAGGTTGCTCCCACCTTCTGTTTGGCAGCATGCTCGGCCACCATGTCACTGAAGTCTTCCTTCTCTACTTGTGCCTGCTGCTCCCGCACGTGTTCCTCATACTTCTGGGTCATGGCCATGGGGTCCAGCTCCAACTCCTCAGGTGCCAGTGCTACTTCCACACCCTGCAGTTCAGGGGCTGGACCCTTCCGACTCATAACCTGAAAAGATTAGAAACTTATTATCTCCAAAGACTCAGAGACACTGGCTCCATCTTCATCACAAAACAACGTCCTCCAAATGCTTACTGTTGACATGTCATAAATGTGGGTTGATCCCATCATGGCTCCCCCAACAGTGGCTGTTCTCTTCTCTGGCAATACAGTGAACAATTGAGGTGTCTCACTGCTGCAAAGGACAAAAAAGTAAAACCAGGTAAGGCACAAGAGTCTCTGGAGTCCAAAGAAGCACAGGTGGCTGCATTTAGAGTCTTGGAGAATTCCAAGGTAACTATAGCTAAAGCATCTGTATAGAAGCTGAGTTAGACGTGCGTTGTGGGGTCAGTGCTCATCCTGCAGGACAAACTGTAAGGGCCGCAGAAACTAAACTAAGGGGTCTTCTGATTCAATCAGGAGATCAGAGCCAGGACTCACACAAAGGAGAGGCTGATGGTCAAAGAGGCTAAAGTTTCATAGAGAATCTTAAAACAGAGAAACTGTCAAAAGAACAGGCTAGGGCCAGTGAAACAGCTCAGCCGTGCAAGCCGGACTGACCTGAGTCCCATTCCTGGAACCCATATAAAGGAGAAACGAGAAAACCAACTCCACCAAGTTGTCCAATGACCTACGAGCTTGCTGTGGCACAATGGCACATACACACACCTGCCCACACAAACACATCACACACACACACACAATAATTGTTTTTAAAAAGGATAGAAGTCAGGTCATGTCTGATGGTATACGCTTTTAATATCACCACTTCAAACACTGAGATGGGCCAATTTCTGAGTAAGAGGCCAGCCTGGGATACATACTGAGTTCCAGGACAGGCAAGACTATATAATGAAACAGTCTCAAAAAACCAAAGAGGGGCTGGACAGATGGCTTAGAGGTTAAGAGCACCGACTGCTCTTCCAGAGGTCCTGAGTTCAATTCCCAGCAACCACATGGTGGTTCACAACCATCTACAATGAGATCTGGTGCCCTCTTCTGTATACATAATAAATAAATAATAAAACTTAAAAAAAAAAAACAAAAAAAAAAACAATGAGTAAAAATGAATGAGTGAGGATTGGGGATTTAGCTCAGTGGTAGAGCGCTTGCCTAGCAAGCACAAGGCCCTGGGTTCGATCCTCGGCTAAAAATAAAAAAGAATGAGTGAAGAAAACAGAATAAAACAGATAGCAAGTGTTCCTCATAGGTGGTGTCTGAAGTTCTAACGTTCCAGCCCTCCCAAAGGTTTCATCCACTGATTTCAATCATGCTTTAGAACAGTAGTCAATGGCAAATGGTAAATCCATCACTATCACTCTAGATCATGTTCTTTCTAATTCTTTCCCAGAAGAGGTGACTCTTGATGCAGCAAATGACTTAGAACAAAATTCACTGTCACTCATCAAAAACACACTGAGGCGTCTGATGATCATTTGAATAAATCTGAACTTCTTAAAATAATTTATCATACTTATTTTATTTAGTGTACATGTGTACATGCACACACTGTATGCACTTGCCACAGCCTATATGTCAAGGTCAAAAGACAACTTGTAGGTATTAGTTCTCTCCTTCCACCATATTAAGTTCCAAGTATTAAACTCAGGTCATCAAATGCCAGGCAGTGGTGTAGCATGCCTTTGATCCGAAGTACTAGGGAGGCAGAGGCAGGTAGATCTCTAAGTTCAAGACTTGCCTAGTCTTCAGAGCAAGTTCCAAGATAGCTAAGACCATACAGAGAAACCCTGTCTCAATAAAATCAAAATAACAAGCCCAAAAAACCCTCAGATCATCAGGCTTGGTAGCAAGTGCCTTAAAAAATAAAAATAAAAAAGATTTACTTAGGGGCTGAGGACTGGAAAGATGGCTCAGTAGTTAGCACTAGCTGCTCTTCTAGAAAATTAAACTTTGATTCCCAGCACCAATGTGGCAGTTTATTTTTACAACTGACCATCTGTAACTCTAGGTCCAGAGGATCTGATGCCCTCTTCTGGACTCAACAGGCACCAGGCATGCATATGGTATACAGCACACATGCAAGGAAAATATTCATGCTCAAAAATAAAATTATATATATATATATATATATATATATATATGCACACACATGTATTTTAAATTTCATGTGTATGAATGTTTTATCTGCATGTTTGTATGTGTACCATGAGTGCCTGGTACCTGAGGAAGTCAGAAGAGAGCATCAGATCCCCTGGAATTGGAGTTACAGATGGTTATGTACTGCCGTATGGTGCTGGAAATAGAATTCAGGACCTCTACCTACAAAAGCATCAGGTGCTCTTAACTGCTGAGCCATCTCTCCAGCCTTTAAGGGCCATTCCTTACCCATGAAACCAACCATCTCATTGGCCAGAATCCAAACTCTTTATCATGCCCTAAAGGATTCATACTTTGTACACTATACCCTTATGTGTTTTCTTTCCTTTAATATGCAGAACTTTAGAATTCTGCTTCCTGACAAGAAGAAGGGAACAGATTTACCTATCTACATGAAATAACCAAAAACTGGACAAAATAAAGAAAACTCTGGTTTTCAAGGCATCAGACAGGAAAGATAAGGGACAATGACCACTGTAAGACAGAAAGCAAACGGGAAGTGGAGGCAGGAGGGTCAGCAGTTCAGGGCAAACATTAGAGACTGTCTTTAGAATCAAATGAACCTTAAGTGGTACTGAGTTTCCAGACCACAGAACCAGGGAAGACCCATACAGACCTGGGAAAATTCTGTGAGTTCAGAAAATAAGGTCAAAAGCAGCCAGAAACTGTAGAACACGAAGAGAATTCAAGTATTGGGGAGACGAGTATGAAGAAGATATGAATGTGAGGATACTACCAATGCCAAGACAGAACCACCTGGAAGGATGAGCAGTGAACACTGTCCACTGCTCAGTGGGGATGGAAAACACTGAAAATCCAAGTAACCAGATGGAAAAAACCCTCCAAATCCACAAGGTTTGAGGTCGAGAATACAGAATCTCCTGAGCTTTGCCTCCTATTTGGGAGGACTGAACACTATTTCAGTCCTACAAAAAAAAAAAAAAAAAAAACCCAAAACCTCAGAAGATGTTTCTAAATGACTCTATATTGATCAAAGCTGAAGATGTATAGGAATACAAAATCCCTGGGCCCAGTCAATAAATCAAATAAAACTCAGCAGCCAGTCAGAAACTATCAGGCATACTGCAAGGCATAGTGGTGCACACCTACATCTAATCCGAGGATTAGGAAAGCTGAGACAAGAGAATCATGAGTTGAAGGCCAGCTGTGATTACAGAGAGACCCCAGTCTTCCCATCCTCCAAAAAAGGCCACGTAGAGCGACACATGGCTTTCATCCCAGCACTTAAGGAAGCAGAGGCAGGAAGATCTGTGAGTTCAAAGACAGCCTGGGCAACATAGTACATAAGATCCCATCTTGGAAAAGAGGGAAAGGTTACAATCCACAGTAAAGAAAATATCAATGAAAATCAGTCCAGAAAGCTGGAAGCAGTAGCACACCTGCAACCCCAGCCCTCAGGAGGTGGACACTGGAGACCAGCAGTTCAAGATCAGCCTAGGCTACATGAAACGGTCTCAAAAAAGCAAAACAAAACCCTAGAACTGATAAAGTGGTAATTAGCAAGCAAATGGTGCTGGAGAGATGGCTCAGTGGTTAAGAGCACTGACTGTTCTTCCAGAGGACCCAAGTTCAATTCCCAGCACTCACATGGCGTCTCATAATTGTCTATAACTTCAGGATCCCCAACACCCTCAAACACAGAGGCAAAACACCAATAAAATAAAAATATTGAAAAAAATAATAATTAGCAAGCAAATGCATAAAATGTTATTACAAGGGTCTGGGTTAGTAAGTAATGTGTTTGCTATTGCAAGCCAGGGGACCTGAGTTTAGATCTGCAGACGAAATGTGTCTCAAAACTCAGTACAGGGGCAGTGGAGACAGCAGCAAGTCACAGGGTCTGTGAGAGATCCTGTCTCAAAAAGTAAAGTTGAGCCGGGTGGTGGTGGCGCATGCCAGGTGGATCTCTGTGAGTTCGAGGCCAGCCTGGTCTACAAAGCAGTTCCAGGAAAGGTGCAAAGCTACACAGAGAAACCCTGTCTCAAAAAACCAAAAAAAGGGGTTGGGGATTTAGCTCAGTGGTAGAGCACTTGCCTAGCAAGCACAAGGCCCTGGGTTCAATCCTCAGCTCAAAAAAAAAAAAAACCCAAATAACAAAAAAAAAAAAGTAAAGTTGAATCTGGGAGTGGTGGCACACACCTTTAATCCCAGCCCTTAGGAAGCAGAGACAGGTGGATTTCTGTGAGTTCAAAACAAGTCTGGTCTCCAAAGCAAGTTCCTCTGGCCCTTACACATGTGCACCTGCACACATATGCAAATATACAAATAATAAGGACAAAGAAGCTATCTCATGATAAAGGGGTATCAGGTTCGTTTTCTGTCAACTAGATACAAACTAGGGTTATCTGGGAAAGGGGGAACCTCAGTTGGGAAAACGCTCCCACCTGTGGCAGATTGGCCTGTGGGCACACCTATGAGACATTCCTTGACAGACTGATGTGGGAGGACCCAGCCCACTGTGGGCTGTGCCACCCCTAGGCAGGTAATTCTGGGGTGTATAATAAAGCAGACTGAACAAGCCACACAGCAAGCCAGTCAGCAGCGCTCCTCCTTGGCCTCTGCTTCAGTTCCTGCCTTGAGTTCCTTCCCTGACTTCCCTTCTTAATGGACTGTAACCTCTTCACCAGATAAATCCTTTTCTTCCCAGGTTTCTTTTGGTCATGGTGTTTATCACAGCAGTCAAGCCTATATGTCCACACACCAAAAGCAGAGCTGTAAAGCCCACAACAATGCACAGCCTCCCCGGGGCTTCCTGTTTGCTTGTGCCTCCATCTCTGCTGCCTAAGACCACCACTCGCTGATCCTTCCCTAACATTTAGTCCAAACCCACCTTTACAATGAGGCCGTCCAAAAAAGGGCCTTTCCATTATTGAGCATTCTTCTCAAACCCATGACCCAGCTTCACCTTACTAGCCAGACATGAAACTACTTTAGTCTGATCACTTATCTACGTCAACTATCTACCCTGCTGACTTCTCACTGGCATAAAGTTGGTGTTTAATAATTGTTAGGAGAGCCAGGTGGTGGTGGTGCACACCTTTAATCCCAGCACTCGGGAGACAGAGTCATGCAGATCTCTGTGAGTTTCAGGCCAGCCTGGTCTACAGAGTGAGCTCCAGGACAGGCACCAAAAACTACACAGAGTAACCCTGTCCCAAGGGGAAAAAAAAAAGATTAAGAAAGGAAATAAAGAAAAATGGAATTAAAAAGTCAGCTGACAGCCGGGCGGTGGTGGCACACGGCTTAAATCCCAGCACTTGGGAGGCAGAGGCAGGTGGATCTCTGTGAGTTCGAGGTCAGCCTGGCCTACACAGTGAGATCCAGGACAGTCTCCAAAAATTACACAAAGAAACCTTGTCTCAAAAAATCAAACAAATAAACAAAAAGGTCAGCTGACCAACCTAGAAGACAGCTAAAGTGAAATTCCTCCTCCATAACTACTGCCTGACTACTTCTCACCCATCCATTGCTTCCTCAATCTTCTTCTTCCTCAGCTCAATGAGTTCAGGGGTCTCCATTCCAGCTGGCACAGATGAGAATCCTCCAGGAGTGATGAGGCCACTATGAGGAGAGAAACAAAAGCTCCATTGTAAAGAAGCAGCCCCACAGACAGACAGACAGACTTCTGTGAGGAGACGGGCTCCATGTCCTACCTGTCCGCAGGTGTAATAAAGCCAGTCTCGTCTGGTTTATCTTCATCACTTTCTTCCTCTTCCTCTTCTTCTGAGGACTCTTCATCAGATGGTTCCAGTTCTCCCCAGGGGGTCCGATCAATCTCTTCTTCTTCAGTTTTGGTCTAAAAGAGATTCCTCATTCATTCAACAAGTACTTACTGCATGCCTATTGCCCCACTGTGCTGTTCACTGAAACATGGAAGAGCAGACACATAAATCCTCTAAAGGAAAGCTGTACTACACCTCAAGGAAACATACCCCCTTTCAGACCGAACACCACCAAGCCCAGCTCCCTGATAATGAAGTTACAGACCAACTATTTCTAAGCTTTTTAGCACTCAGTAAAATCAGACTCAGCAGCCTCCCCATACCTGAAACTCAGCAGCATTGGTTCCAAACACATCCCCATAAAGTGGCTTCCCAGTTTCATCTACTGGGGGTTTGCCCCATCCTCCAGCATGGTATCCAAAGGAACAGCTCTGCAAAAGGGGGACAGGAATGAGTTATCCTAAACTCTAGAAAAAACTGAAGCCCTAGAAAAAAGTTAACACTTCCAAGATAAGGAGCTCACTCGGGGAACTCTGGAAACTGACAGTAGAACAGTTAAACATTAAAAGACATTTAAAGTAAAACAACAAACAAAAAAGTCAGGCATGGTGGCACACACCTTTAGTTCCAGCACTTGAAGGCAGGCTGATCTCTGTGAGCTCCAGGCCAGCCTGGACTACAGAGCAAGTCTAGAATACCCAAGGCTGTTACACAGAAAAACCTTGTTTCAAAAAACAAATCAAATAAATAAATAAATAAAAATAAGAATAAAAACTATTGGGGCTGGAGAGGTGGCCCAGTGATTAAGCACACTTGCTCTTTTGTTTGTTTGTTTGGAGCTGAGGACCGAACCCAGGGCCTTGCGCTTGCTAGGCAAGTGCTCTACCACTGAGCTAAATCCCCAACCCGAGCACTTGCTCTTGCAGCAGACCTGGGTCCAGTTCTCAGCATCCACATGGCAGCTCACCACTCTCTATAATTCCAGTCACAGGGAGTCTGACACCCTTTCCTGACCCCTGAAGACACCAGGCATACACACAGACATAGGTAAAACACCAATAAACATTTTTTAAAAAGCAAATAAATAAATAAAAGCTCTTGCTTTTTAAAAAGAGTGGTGGCTCAGTGGTTAGGAAAGGGCATTTGCTCTGTAAGAGTTAAGAACCTGAATCGACTCTTCAGCTACACATAGCTGCTCACATCTATAAGCCCAGTATTAGAGGGTGAAGACAGGTAGATTCCCAAGAGCTCACTGGCCGGCCAGCCTAACTAAACCACAAGCTTCTGGTTCAGAGATAGAGCCTGTCTCAAGGCAGTAACAAAGAGAACCATAAAGAAAGACCATCCATCACTCTATGTTCTGCTCTGGCCTCCACACATGTCCAGACATCCCTGTGTAACACACAAACACACACACACCCCACAGATAAGAAAAAAATAGGCAGTCAAGAGGGAAAACAAGCTCCCTGCTCACCTCAGGAATAGGTGAATTCAGCCCAGGGATTTTCAGGTTCGGGTAGGATGGAGGTGGCCCATATCGCTGCATGGCAATCAGCCACGGGGGAGGGACTTTGTGGGCATTCTGTAGGAAAACCAGAACAGGATGTGACCTACCTTCCCCTACCCTATCTTTCTCTTCTGCTCCTATTCTCGGTCTCTCCAGCTTTCCCAGCCACTTAGCCAATACTTACAGGTCCCACTGGCATCCCTAAGGAAATCCTCAATTCATCAGATAGATCTCCAGGCTTCTTCTCCTTCAGCCGTGTCTCAAACTCCTTCCCCTGGGAAAAAAGCACAGCCTGCTCTGTTGGAGACTCCAGACACGAAAGAGCTCAGTGGCATGAGGACATGAAAGCAGACAAGAAGTCCCATCAGATATACAGTCCCATAAGGGCTGCCGGGCTCCCACTTGGATTTTGGGTAGAATAGGAAAAGGAAGAAGTCCAGACTCCCTGTTGCTACTAATGCAGTGAGAATAAGGCCAAATACAAAACTTGTTTTCTCACTTGTGAAACCAGGCCAATGGACAGGATGACTGTCAGCATCCTTCCATCCCAATTATCTTTTGATGCCATGGTGACTAACATTTCAAAGATTCAAGGGGAACAAAATAAAACTTTCATTTAAAACACACAATTTTTCTGCATAACACCTGCCACTTGGCCATGTTGTCCCTAAACCACCCACCAAACATCATCTCAAATACCTCATCTATAATTTTCTTCTGGAAAAAGAACTTGTTTGGGGGAGAAAAAACAAAAGCAAAAACAAACAACAACAACAAAAACCCACCGCATTCTTACCCAAGGGCAGTAATAGAAAATTTTTAGGCTAGGAACCACTGTACCAGCTTATGGACTCCAAAGTCAACACCAAGACTCAACCCTAGAGCTGGAGAGATGGCTCAGAGGTTAAGAGCACTGGCTGCTCTTCCAGAGGTCCTGAGTTCAATTCCTAACAACCACATGGTGACTCACAACCATGTGTAATGAGATCTGGCGCCCTCTTCCAATGTGCAAGCATACATGCAGGCAGATCCCTGTATTCATAAATAGAATCTTAAAAAAAAAAAATCTTCTTTGCAGGGCGGTGGTGGCGCACACCTTTAATCCCAGCACTCAGGAGGCAGAGGCAGGAGGATCTCTGTGAGTTTGAGGCCAGCCTAGTTAGGCTACCAAGTGAGTTCCAGGAAAAGCTACACAGAGAAACCTGTCTTGAAAAACCAAAAAAAAAAAAGACTCAACCCTGGATCTCCCGGCCCCCTTCCCAAACCTCGTAATATAGGTCTCCATGGATGGTCAGCTTTGGTTTGGTCTGCCACTTGAAGAAAGCATCATGCAGTTTCTGGTAGTCAATATCAATCTTCCCCATCTTGGGCCGAACCTTCTCTCTCATTTTTGACTTCATGGTCTTTTGTTCTTCCTGTAAAGTATCAGAAGAGATGATTATTGAGTATTAGTCAATTCTTTATTAGACCCTCAGGATCCAATTCAGTGGAACCTCATTTATCTCACTCGGAAAAATCAGCTTAGCTTCAAGAAGTTCCTGAGCTCAACAGCAGCACCCAGAAATCAAATGACACAATGCGCTACAAAATAGACTTACTGTATGAACTCAGTCACAGCTCTCTGTCATTAACTACTGTTTTAAATGTATGCTCAAGAGAGGACTGGATCAGGACAGGAGAGTTGGCTCACTGGCTTAAAAGCACTTGTTGCTTTCTCAGAGGCCATGATTTCAGTTCCCAGCACCTACATGGTGGCTTACAGTAATTCCTAACTCCAGTTCCAAAGGTGTCTAACACTCTCCTCTGACCTCCACAGGCACCAGGCATACACATAGCACACAGACACACATGCCAGCAAACACCATACTAAAACTGAAAGAAAGAGAGAGAGGACTGGAGGACTACAGACTAAACAGAAGGCAGTTTTCTCTTAAAGTTCTTTAATCACAGATAACTAGCACTCAACGTGTTTATCCAAAACATTTAAACTTAAAAATTTACAGAAGCATTGTGCTGGACGGTTTTATGTCAACTCGACACAAACTAGAGTCATCTGAGAGAAGGGAACCTCAATTAAGACAAAGCCTCCATAGGATCTGGCTGTATGGAAGCCTGTAGGGTAGTGGTTCTCAACCCTCCTAATGCTAGGACCCTTTAATATAGTTCCTCATGTTGTGGTGACCCCTACTTCATAACTGTAATTTTGCTACTGTTATAAATTGTAATGTAAATATTTGTGTTTTCTGATGGTCTTAGGTGACCCTTGTGAAAGAATTACTTAACACCTCCCAACCTCCACAAAGGGGCCAGGACCCACAGGTTGAGATCTGCTACTGTAGGGCATTTCCTTTTTTTTTTTGTATCTTTTTTTTTTTTCTTTCTTGGTTTTGGTTTTTCGAGACAGGGTTTCTCTGTAGCTTTGGAGGCTGTCCTGGAACTCGCTTTGTAGACCAGGCTGGACTCAAACTCACAGAGATCCACCTGCCTCTGCTCCCCCCCCCCCCCAGTGCTGGGATTACAGGCGTGCGCCACTACTGCCCGGCTGGGCATTTTCTTAATTAGTGATTGACAGGGGAGGGCCTAGCCCTTATGGGTGGTTCCATCCCTGGGCTGGTCCTGGGTGATATAAGAAAGCAAGCTGAGCCAGGCCAGCACTCGGGAAGCAGAGCCAGGCAGATCTCTGTGAGTTCAAGGCCAGCCTGATCTACAGAGTGAGTTCCAGGACAGACTTCAAAGCTACACAGAGAAACCCTGTCTTGAAAAAAAGGAAGCAAGCTGAAAGGCTGGGCGGTGGTGGAGCATGCCTTTAATCCCAGCATTCGGGAGGCAGAGGCAGGTGGATTTTTGTGAGTTCGAGGCCAGCCTGGTCTATAGAGCGAGATCCAGGAAAGGCACAAAGCTACACAGAGAAACCCTGTCTTGAAAAACAAAAAAACAAAAACAAAAAAAAACAAAAAAAAAAAAAAAAAAGAAAGAAAGAAAGAAAGAAGGCTGAGCAAGCTTTGTGGGGCAAGCCAGTAAGCAGCATCCTCCCATCGTTTCTGCATCAGCTCCTGCCTCCAGGTTCCTGCCCTGCTTGAGTTCCTGCCTCACTGCTTTTAATGATGAACTGTTCTATGGAACTGAGAATGAAATAAACCCTCTCCTCCCCATGCTAATTTTGGTCACGGTGTTACTTCACAGCAATAATAAACCAACTAAGACAAGCATCATTTGCACCTCTGGCTACAAATGTATCAGAAAACAGGAAGCTGACTGAGTGAAGGCAGGCAGGAAGGAGAGAGAGGAAGAAAGTTGTTATTTTGGACCAGGACCCTCAAGCCAGCAAAGGAGTGATGCTCTAAGCAGACTCAAGGTCTACTTACAGTGCTGACTTCTAATCTAGACTAGTAACCGGCGGTAAGTCCAATGCTAAGGCAGGCTGCTACAAAGAGTGGCTGAACTCTGGTTTGTGTCCCAGCCCAGCCTCACCTTCTCCTGCAGGGCCTCTCGCATCTCCTGAATGCCTGTGCGTTTGATGAAGTCTGGCAGCTCAAAGGGAGGCTTCTCAATGCCTCGTTTGCCTTGCAGGTACTTGCGCTTAAAACACCAGTGGCGTGGCACAGGGACGGAGTTCCGGGTGGCCTTGAGGTGAACCAAGAGCTTAGGGTCCTGTGCCGTCACATCATGCATCTCCACAACATCAGGCCGAGCCACCAGCTGAAAAGCATAGAGCATTAGTTAAATGGATTAAAGTCCTTCTCAAAAGACACCTATCCCAAGCATCCATAAAAGCAACTCCTTGTAAGCCCTCTAAAGCAAACTCTAGCCGGGTCGTCTCAACTCTAACCTGCTTGAGTTCCGCCACAGTAAAACGATTCATTCGGCGCAACTTCTTCTTGGACAGCTTAGGGGCTTCTGGCTTCTTTTCCTGGAATAGAGTGACCTCTTAGATGGGCCTCAGGTGGGAATCAAACTGCCCAGCCCACTTCAGAGCTTGAGCCATGAAAGCCCTTCATCATGGTCCCCAAGGGAAGCACTTCAACTAGCTGTGCCTGCAGCCCCTCCCCTGTGAAGAAGGGCCTGACCTGTTCATCATCACTGCTGTCATCGTCACTGTCCTTGTGCTCCTCCTCAAAGCCCTTCTTCTTAGGGACTGCAGAGTTCTCCATTTTGTCAAGTTTCTCTGGCTCCTTTTCTTTTTCCTTCTTCACATCATCAGTGAGCTGAGGAGACAGACCATTTGGAAACCCCATTCTTCTGACACACCTCCATTTCTGACCCCCGTATGCAAACAACAATCCCCAAAGTCTTTCTCACCCCATCCCATTCCCATAGAGTGTGGCCCACTCAGAGTATACCACTCCTTGTACCTTGAAAGCCTCAAAAATCCTCTTGAAAAAGATGAAGTTGGGCTCATAGATTTCAGGCTCTTCAGTCACATATTCAATCTCGACATCAGCAGCAGGAGAGTCAGAGCCTCGAGATCGAGCAGAGTCTTTCTCTCGGTCCCCAGAGCTCTCTGAAGATGCCACGCGTACCCGCTGGGGCTTTTTCTTCTTCTTTCGGTTCCGACGCTTCCGGTTTTTCTATCAAGACAAAAACAAAACAAAACAAAACAAAAAAACCACCTCATGCCTGCCTTCACTACTTCAGCAGAGTCTTCCCATAAATTCTTGCCTCTCATAAGGTAAGCTGCTGTACAACCTGTACAGCTTCTTCAGCTGTAAAATGCACCAGTACTGAGAACTTGTAGGCTTTGTGACAACTGAAGATCCGCAAGATGTTTAGTCAGACTGGGAACATGTACAAGTCCTATCTCTGCAGAATCCTCCAGACAAGTTCCATCACATACCTCTTTTTTGGATATGGACACGGTGTCCTCCTCAGTCTCTGATGCTGACTGTCCTAGAGATGAGCGAGTGTCTGTCTCCATTTCTTCTTCCTCTGTTAGAGAAAAAGGTGGCCATCAACTCTCCTAACAGTAACTTCAATCATCTTTTCTTTGCCTTTTTTTGAAACAGGGTCTTATTGTGGCCCAGGCTGGTCTCAAACTTACTATGTAGACAGGGTGACACTGAACTACTGATCCTCCTGTTTCTACCTCCTAAGTGCTAGGATCAGGCCTGTGCTACCACACCCAGTTTTCTCAATCACTACAGAGTACTTGCTCTCTAAACTGTTCTCTTCTCAGGGATGGAAAAGGAGTAAGGACGTGGTTCAGTCCTGGGCTGCAGCTCTAGGATACACCACTCACCCTGCTGAGAGTTCATCTCTTCCTGACGGCTCTCCTTCAGCTGCAGAATCTTTTCCAAAGCCTGGGGGATCTTGGGGCCCACAGAGGGATCATCCATCTACCAGAGACAACACAGTAGAAGAGCTGACTCCCAGCGCCTTCCCCTCTAATTCCCATCTCTTAACCTGGAAAGGCTACTGGGTAGTGTGACACATACAATAGGTTAGGTTCTACATCCCTCATAATTCTGCCAAATGTCTCCCAAGTCCCTAACCCTAAAAACTCATTTTAGCTAACTGGTGGCTCCTACTTGTGCCTAAGAATTTAACCCCGCACCCACTTCACAGACTCCCCTAGGATCCTAAAGCAGTCCCCTCCAAACCACAACTTTTCTGACCATAGGAAGAAGCCAGCAGTCTCACCTCTCTGTTCTCATCTCCAGGGGGTGGTGGGGGACCCCGAGGGCGAGGAACAGGGGCCCCCATAGGCAAAACAGTGGGAGTGGGAACCACAGGACCTACTGGAGCAGCTACTGTGTGAAGGAAATAAAAAAGTCCAAAGTCAGAATAGTCTCCTGGTGATGGGTGCCCTGCAGGGCACCAAGTGATGAAAGGGAACAGGAATACTTGTGGGGGGCTGGCAGTGTTTTGGTTCCTGGGTCATAGGCTGGCTGCACAAGTACACATGGTATGTGAAAATGTATGACCTATCATACACTTGTTATAGTTAACTTTTTCTTTCTCCTTTTGGATTATTACTATTTTTCTATTCTATTCTTGCACTTATTTCTCTTATTCCATGTGTTTGGATATACCCACAGAAACCATAACAGGAATTCAGATCCCCCAAAGTTGGAGTTGCCAGTGATCATGAGTCACCCAATGTGGGTGGTAGGGTACAACTCAGGTCTTCTGCAAGACTAGGAGGTGCTTTTAAGTAATAAAATATCTCTCTAACCTCTTCCTTTCCTTTTTCATTTGTTTTTTAATTTTTATTTATTCATGTGCATGAATATTTCTTCTGTACATACTTATATACACCATATGTGTGCCTGGAGAGGTCAAAAGAAAGGGTCAGATCCCCTAAAAATGTAGTTATGAATTATGAGTCAGCATATGGGTGTAGGGAACTGAACCTGGGTCCTCAGCAAGAGTAACAAGTGCTTGCTGGGGATTTAGCTCAGTGGTAGAGCACTTTCCTAGCAAGAACAAGGCCCTGGGTTTGGTCCTCAGCTCTGGAGGGAAAAAAAAAAAAAAAAAAAAAAAAGCGTAACAAGTGCTCTAAACAACTCTCTCCATCCTGCCAGCCCTTTTGTTTTTTGTGAAATAGGTTCTCTGTTGCTCAAACTCATGATCCTCTTTCTTCAACCTCTTGACTACTGGGATTACAGGTTACAGATATGCACCATCATGGCTGACTCTTAGTAATCATTTGTCTTTTGTTTTTGTTTTTGTTTTTGAGACAGGGCCTCACTATGTAGCTCAGGCTGGTTTAGAACTTGATTTGTAAACCAGATTGTTCTCAACCTCTCAGAGATGAGCCTGTCTCTGGGTCCTTAAGGTATGTACCACCAACAGCCACAAGTACTTTTTTGTTGATGTGTATGGTTCTTTTGTCTGCATATATGCACATGTACATGTGTCTGGTACCCAAGGAGGTCAGAAGAGTCATTGCATCCCCTGGAAGTAGAGTTACAGATGACTGTGACCCACCACATGGGTGTTAGGAACAGAACCTGGGACCTCTGCAAGAACAGCAAATGCTCTTAACCACTGAGCCATCTCTCCAGGCTCAGTAACCTTTTAAATCTGATAAATATATATTTGTCCCTTGGTATCTACAGGGACTTTGTTTCAGGACTCCACCCAAATTCTGGAATCAGAATGCTCAAGTCCTTCATAGAAAACATAGAATTTGCACAGAATCTATAAATACACATTGTGTATTTTAAGATCATCTCTAATACTCAAATAATGCAAATGCTGAAGTTTAAGGAATAACAAGAAAAAATCTGCATGTGTTTAAATACAGACACATTGTTTGTAAATATATTTTTTAATTATATAAGCTGGACGGTGGCGGCACACCCCTTTAATCACAGCATTTGGGAGGCAGAGGCAAGCAGATCTCTGTGTGTTCAAGGCTAGCCAGGGCTACACAGAGAAACACAGGGTTTCAAGTAGCCCAGACCATCTTTGAAATTGATATGTAATCTACTATGACCTTTACCCTCTTGCCATTACCTTTCAAACAGTTGGATTATAGGCATGTGCCACCATGCCCAGCTAAAAAGTATTTTAAGAATCACCTTTTTACTGGGCGGTGGTGGCACATGCCTTTAATCCCAGCACTCGGGAGGCAGAGGCAGGAGGATCTCTGTGAGTTCGAGGCCAGCCTGGTCTACAAAGTAAGTTCCAGGAAAGGCGCAAAGCTACACAGAGAAGCCTGTCTCGAAAAACTAAAAAAAGAAAAGAAAAAAAGAACTACCTTCTTTGCTCTTCTCTTCTATTCAAGGGTCTTACCTCGAGGTCCCAGGGGAGTACGAACACCCAGCTGACCCATATCTTGAGGAGGCCTAGGGACTGCAGTACCCATCTTGGCAATCTCCTGCTGACGTTCCTGCTCCATTAACACAGCTGCCTACAGAAGGGAAGTGAAGACTC
The DNA here is from genome assembly GCF_903995425.1 of Onychomys torridus. NCBI lineage: Eukaryota > Metazoa > Chordata > Mammalia > Rodentia > Cricetidae > Onychomys > Onychomys torridus. The sequence continues at coordinate 125,124,690 of NC_050443.1, forward strand.
AGCTTGTAAAAAATTTGCCACATAGTCCCTGACAAATGGGTTCTTTCAAAAGAGTACAATCAGGAACCACCAAGGTTCTGACAATTCTCCACTCATATTTGCATGTTACTAATAAAAGTAGAAACTTGATGTGGGATATCCTTCTGTATGCTGTGAATATGTATTGATCTCATTGGTTGATAAATAAAGCTACTTTGGCCTACAGCAAAGCAGGAGAGAGTCAGGACGGAAATCTAAGCAGAGATACAGAGAGAAGGGCAGAGCCTGAGACACGCCATCCAGCCGCCCACAGAACAACATACCAGCAGCTGGTAACACCACTACCCACATGGCAATACTTAAATTAATAGAAATGGGTTAATTTAAATGTAAGAGCTAGCTAGTAAGAAGCTTGAGCCATCAGCCAAACACTGATAATTAATATTAAGCTTTTGAGTGGTTATCCGGGAACTTGCAGGCACGAGAGAACTTCTGATTACAAATAGCATACCAATGTGAAGCTATCGAATTTCCACAGGGCCTGAGAAAGCTTTAGGGAAAAAAAAAACAAAAAACAAAGAACAAAAAATACTTTAAGAGTATCTACGGGCCACTGAGCCCGTGAGCAGCAAGTACGTTAAGTAGGGACCAAAAAAAAGTAAAAATGCCTGCCACAGTGCGAGCATCAGCATTCTAGAGCTCTGGGAAGGTTAATGCAGTTCTCAGTCACGAACCGCTGAGTGAGCTATGACTTTTAGGCTTGATTTTCAGGACCTGAGAAGCAGTAGAGCCAGCCACCAAAGCTGCAGATAGAGGTCTACCACACCACTTAGCAGTTTAAAGATTTGCTCACACAGTCAAAAAAAGCTAAAAGATACACAATAAAAGAGGTCAAGACAAAAACAGTTATAATGTGTTTGGTAAATGTATGTAGGCTTGGGAGAGAGGAAAAAGGGTATAGGCAGTTATAGAAAGAAAGAGTTTTAAAAATAAAGTCTCAGAGTTGGGGATTTGGCTCAGTGGTAGAGCGCTTGCCTTGCAAGTGCAAGGCCTTGGGTTCAGTCCTCAGCTCTGGCAAATAAATAAATAAATAAATAAAGTCTCTAAAGAGATGATAAAAATATAAAAGAAAAAGTAATGTAAGGATAGGAAATACACAGGGAGTCACAATCCTGTATAGTATTATGTCGATTTTGAATTTTTTGATTGCTAAAAAGCAAAGGACAGCTGCTAAGAATCCTAGAATTGAGAGACTGATAAAAAGTACCAACGTAAATATTTTTTAAATGTCTTAAAAGTAAAAAAATATTTTTATAAAATGGAACTGAGAAAATGCATTGTTTTGGAGAAGCGGTTTTGCTTTTGTTTCCACAGAAACAAGAGGCTATGGATTTATTCTAGATTAAGATGGACCAGATATAACCAAGGGAGCGCTCCTGAACCTTGACAGGTGATATCCATCAACAAAGGTTACAGCTGGTCTTTCCAGAACTTGGACATTATCTCAAATTTTCACAGGGACCCTAAAGATACTTTATCCACAGACAGTAGGAAGCAGTTTGAAGAAAACAATGTCCACATTCCCAAGAGTTGGGGGATATGGATGGTCTTTGGTTATTTGGTGGGTCATGAATGTTTGTTATAGTTAGAGGAATACAGAATAAAAAGACAACTATAAATCTCAGATATTCTGCACTGGCATGGGTTTTGGGATAATGATAGAAATTTAAAGTTAATTTTGTTACACTATACATGTTTCTATTCTTGTTTAAAGGATTTTTGTATATTGATACAATACATTGTATACATATATATGTTTCTACTCTTGTTTGAGGTATTGTACCTATGCAGTTCAATGAGACATATCTGCTCCTGGCTGCACTAATTTACTTCACAAAAGAATGATAGGCATTGAAGAAACTCCATAGAAGTTTGCTTTTATTGTGGCAAGATTATTAGCCATTTAGGCAAAAAACTGTTTTTTGCCTTGACTGCTTGACTGTATGCTATATAAACTGAACATACAGGACCCACAGGAAAATGACTAAACTTTACCAAAACATGATGGGACAGTCTTCTGCTTCACAGAAGAAACTGCTAGACATTCTACATGACACAGAGAGGAAAGCCACTGACAAGCTTTGCCAACATAGGCAGGATAGTCCTTCAAATTTCCTGCTTCCCTAAAAAGTCTGCCAGAGACTCTAGGCCTATAGGCTAAAAATGAATACCCCAACATTGCAGATGAACTTTGACGACTGGCCAGGCAGCCAGATTCTCTGTCATTTCTAGAGTTTTGGAAGTTGCTTCCAATGCACTTTTTTTTAAACTCAGGTTTCTGGGGTCTTTGATGGAGTTGAAGACTAAATAGTTATAATTATAGTTTTCCTTAGTCATGATAAATTAGATATGAAACTTTAAACTCACAAAGATAGGTGATATTTTCTTTAATTTTGCCAAATACAAATAGACTAAATATTGTAACTATAATATTCTTGCTTGAGAACTGTTTTGTTATATGTAATTTTACTATGCTGAAGTTAAAAACTTCCTTTTTGATTAGACAGTAAAGATGAAATGATGTGGGATGTCTTTCTGTACTCTGTGACTATGTATTGCTCTCACTAGTTGATAAATAAAGCTACTTTGGCCTACGGCAAAGCAGGAGAGAGTCAGGAGGGAAATCCAAGCAGAGATACAGACAGAAGAGCGGAGCTTGAGAGACGCCATCCAGCTGCCCACAGAACAACATGCCAGCAGCTGGTAACACCACTGCCCACATGGCAATACTTAAATAGAAATGGGTTAATTTAATATAAGAGCTAGCTAGTAAGAAGCCTGAGCCATCAGCCAAACACTGATAATTAATATTAAGCCTCTGAGTGGTTATTTGGGAACTTGTGGGTGGGCAGGAGAGAAATTTCTGAAACTTCTCACCACAACAGAAAATTCCTAGAAACTAATGAGAAAAGCTGTAGGAAATGTCTAGTTCCTAGAAGAGAATTCATTATTTAACTAAATACTACCATCTATTTTTCAATGAGTTTTCTTCCACCAAAGATCAAACTACTTAGAAAGAACCATTAAGTCATTTTCTTATAGCTACCACTTACAATCTGCCACAAACTAGACAAAACTAGTACTTCATACATGTTTCCATACTTGTTTTTAATGCTTACCTTCTAACACTCCTCAATTACCCACTGGGTAAAACTGATATGGGGTAGAATATCTTTTATATCATATCCAAATCTGTACTCATCATAGTCTAAATCCAATACAAATGACTAAATATGCCAGCATTCTCCACGAGGCACCTAAATGATGCCATGTAAGACTAGCAGTAGCTGGACAGTGGTGGCGCACGCCTTTAATCCCAGCACTCAGGAGGCAGAGCCAGGCGGATCTCTGTGAGTTCAAGGCCAGCTTGGTCTACAGAGCGAGATCCAGGACAGGCACCAAAAACTGACTAGTGGGCTGGAGAGAGCACTGTCTGTTCTTCCAGAGGTCCTGAGTTCTATTCCCAGCAACCACATGGTGGCTCACAACCATCTACAATGAGATCTGGCGCCCTCTTCTGGCATGCAGGCAGAACACTGTATATATATAATAAATAAATTTAAAAAAAAAAGACTAGCAGTAATCAGCTTGGCACTGGTGGCACATGCCTTTAAATCCCAGAACTCAGGAGGCAGAGGCAGGTGGATCTGAGTTTGAGGCCAGCTGATCTACAGAGCAAGTACCAAGACAACCAGACCTACACAGAGAAACCCTGTCTTGAAAAACCAAAAAAAAAACAAAAAAAACAAAAAAGACTAGCAATAATTGAAAGTATTTTCTATAATGATAAAGTAAATATTATGTGTTATTATCATAGGGATTCTGCTACATACTTGGTTTGATTTTTTTTTTTAATGACAACCCTCTAAAAATGAAAAAAATTTTAAAAATCACTTTTAGTTTATATACCATACAAAAGCAGGTTGCACAGTGTGGTAACCCCTGGTTTCCAGAAAAAAAATGGAAGTACTGGAACTCAGTTGGCTAGAAAGTAGTCTCCAAGGCAAACTTGAATGAAGGATCTTGATTTGGATGTTAAATGGGACCCCATGGATGGAGAAATATTACCTTCTTCTGCTGCTCTAAGAGCTCATGTTCTTTAAAAGAATGATTTCCTTTCTTAAAAATGAAAACAAACTCACACCATTAACAATATGGCCCAGGCCGATCTGCCAAAATTCTTGCTTCTAGGATTCCCTGACAGCTTGTACCTATGTTCTAGTCTTCGATCAAGACCTTCCTAAAAGACATGGCCTCAGGTCTAGCTTTTGGAGGCTGCATTTCCCCATCAGGAACCTAATGTATCCTAGGTACAGGTTCCCACCTGTCCTACCTGTTTGGCGCGTTCCTCTTGCTGCATCAGCAGAGCTGCCTGTTGCTGTGCCAGCTTCAGCCGCTCCTCTTCTGATAATGCCACAGGCTCACCAACTCGGAGAGGAGGCGGGGGTCCCAGATTTGGTGGGTGAGCCATAGGAAAGCCAAGGCCAAGGCCTGGTGGAGGTGGTGGAGGTGGTGGAGGAGGTTGCAGAGGTGGGAGTCCCATAGGTGGTGGTGGCATAGGAATACCAGACAGCTGTGAAAAAAATACAGCTATGAACTAGAAAGCAAGTATTCATTTTAGAAGCATTTGCTGGAGACCTAGCACAAGAGGCAGGCATTTAAAGTCTAATGATGCACAACTCAAGAAAATGTACCCCAGCAGAATCAAGAGAAGAAAAGACTAACTTTAGAACACTGATCAAACACAGCTATTGGCTCCTATGAAAAATATCAGGAACATACATTTTGCATTCAATTTAAGGAGATGCAAGGATATTTCTAAAATCCATACAGGAACTTTACAACACACACACACACACACACACACACACACACACACACACACACACCCAATAGACCCCAGGTCAAAGCCACTACTTTAGAGGAAGACATTCAAATACTGGATTTTGTAGGTACTTAAAGAAATGGGGGTTAGGGATTTAGCTCAGTGGTAGAGCACTTGCCTAGCAAGCGCAAGGCCCTGGGTTTGATCCTTGGCTCAAAAAAAGAAAAAAAAAGAAAAAGAAATGGGAACCAGGGCTGGAGAGACAGACCAGCAGTTAAGAATTGCTCTTCAGCCGGCGGTGGTGACACATGCCTTTAATCCCAGCACTCAGGAGGCAGAGGCAGGTGAATCTCTGTGAGTTCAAGGCCAGCCTGGGCTACAGAGCAAGATCCAGGAAAGGCACAAGAGACAACCAGAGCTACAGAGAAACCCTGTCTCGAAAAACAAAAACAAACAAAAAAAAAATGCACGTAGGCAAAACACTCATACACATATATAATATAGGAGTCAGAGAGACGCTGCCAGCCACCGCCATGACAAGCAAGATGTAAGGTACTGGTAAGCCACGAGCCACATGGCAACTTATAGACCAATAGAAATGCATTAATTTAAGATATAAGAACCAGATAACAAGAAGCCTGCTGTAGCCATACAGTTTGTAAGAAAAAAAAAAAAGAATAATAAGAAATAAAAATATTGGAAACTGGAAAAAAAAAATATATATATATATATAAAATATACATGTGCACGTGTGTGTATTTTTTTTTCCTTTCTGAGACAGGATTTCTCTGTGTAGCCCTGGCTGTCCTGGAACTCACTCTACAGACCAGGCTGGCCTCAAAGAGATCCACCAGCCTCTGCCTACGAGTGCTGGGATTAAAGTGTTCACCACCACCACTTGGCCATAAATAATTTTCTTTTTTTAAAGACAAAGAAACTGGCCAGGTGGTAGTGGTGTGCACGCGGGAGGCAGAGCCAGGCAGATCTCTGTGAATTCGAGGCCAGCATGGTCTACAGAGCGATTTGGGAGAGGATCCAAAGCTACACAGAAAAATTCTGTCTTTTGGGGCATGGGGGGGAGCGGGAATACAAAAACAATAAAGACATAAAAACCAATGTTCCAGGACACAGAATGCCAATGAGTTACTAAATGCAGGAGGTATATAATAAAATCAGAGCATTATCCCTTAATGTCTCAATGAGTAACTTTGGGAGCTATGCCTGATAAGAAAGCACATGACTAGAATTCTAGGTATTCAAGTTGAATCTTGAATGGTAGGTAAGTCAAAGAGCAGACATTGGGGAATGAAGCAGTACTGGCACTAAGTCAGAAATGAACAGACCCCAATTTTGTCTCATTAGGACCCACCCTTAATTCACTATAACATCTGCCGGCTGTATCTCCAGTACAACTCACGGTAGAAAGACGTCCTGAGCAGAGAGGGCCAATAAACAATCTCTCACCTGAGCTGACATAGGAGGAGCAGCTTTGTCTCCATCCTCTCCTCTTAAAACTGGTCGATTCAGCACGATGCCAGTCTACAGAAGAAAAGAGAACTCTATGTCAGACTAGGGGGAACTACTCCATTACACGACCTCCTCTCCCGTTTGTTTATTTATTTAACAGACTTTATGCAACACCCATTTGCCAGAGATCGGGGCTGGAACCTGAGCGAAGCAAAAGGGGTAGAAGCGATTACAACAAAGCAAAGGCGGCGCACGCCTGTAATCCCAGCACTCGGGAGGCAGAGGCAGGCGGATCTCTGTGAGTTCGAGGCCAGCCTGGTATGCAAAGCAAGTTCCAGGAAAGGCGCAAAGCTACACAGAGAAACCCTGTCTCGAAAAACCAAAAAAAAAAAAAAAGCAAAGGCAAAAGCTGATAAAACGGTCAAGACCAGGCTTGCTGCGGTGACGTACACAAAAATGAAGACTCGGCCGAGAGTGGAGGCGCACGCCTGTAATCCCAGCACTCCGGAGGCAGAGGCAGGTGGATCTCTGGGTTCGAGGCCAGCCTGGTTACAGAGTGAGTTCCAGGGCAGCCAGGCTACAAAAACAGAAACAAAACAAAACCTGTCTCGAAAAACTAAAAAAAAAAAAAAAGTAAAAAGAATCGAAGACCCATCCGTGTGGAGTCGTAAAGGCCCCTGGAAAAAGGCAGACCTATCCTGAACTGCCACAACACTCACCTGGCGGGTGTAGGTCTGCAACCGCTCCACCAGCTCCTCGCGACTCCCTGTGGGACGAGAACAGAACCAGGTCAGCACCAGCCCGGGAAGACCAGCTCGGCCAGTGCGGGCCCCAGCGGCCTGTCTCCGCCCCCTGCCCGTGGGTCTCCCGGGTAACCAGGCTCCACTTCTCCACAAGCCCACGCAGCCCCTCTTGACCCGCCATGAGCCTCACCTTGGATCGGAGCTCCTATTTCCGCCAATTTGGCCTGAAGCTCCTGGGCAGCCCAGGCGCCATAGTGGCCTGGAGGTGGCGGCGGTGGCAACTGCAACTCTCCTTTGGGAGGTTCTGGATGCTCCGCCGCCATCTTAGCCACAAGAAGGCGCGCGACCAACACGGAAGCTCGAATCAGCCTCAGGGGCCTACTTCCGGGAACTTCCGGCAACGCAGTCCGCCATATCCCGCAGTGATTGGAAAGCACTTGATGGAGACACACCCCCTCCTGCCCTTCCCTGGGAGATAGGATTCGCCACTAACAAAGGCTGCAAAGCCTTCTGGGAGTTGTAGTCTGCGGCTGCAACGCCTAGAGGCGCTTGTTGTAACATCCGGAACCCAGTGGTAGAACCGCTAAGGCCACGGAAAGAGCCTGCCCTCCACAAAGCCAGTGCTTTCTGCTTCTTACCTGCCCAAATGCATTTTAAGTCTTCTGGCCCGACACCCTCAGTGATGAGGTGTCTGGATGCTTATTTCCCCTAGGAGCTCCTAGAGAGTGCTCTCCGGCGCCCGCCAAGTGGGAGGTTGGAGTCGATGCCTTTGATAAAACAGTGTCCGATTGTTTGTCTGCTCACTCCCTTCCCAGGCGTGCTTGAATGGCCTGAAAGGGGATCGGAGCCCGTGGAAGAACGGACCCGCCGGGCTGAGTTCCAGCTGCTGACCTGGGGGAAGGGCGATACTAAAATTCCCTTTTCCACATTCGAGAAAGGCCTAAATAAATGCCTCCTCTGCCAAATGTTTCCTTCACTTTCTCGGAGCTTTCATACCACATTCAATTTTACACCTTTCGTTTTCAAAACGAAATGTGCACCACTTGCATGCTTGATGTCTGTGGAGGCCAGAAGAGTGTCAGATCTCCTGGAACTAGAGTTACAGACGGTTGTGAATCGAACCTCGGTGCTCTGCAAAAGCAACAAGTGCTCTTAACGCCATCTCTCCAGCCCCAGGGTTTTCGTTGTTGTTAAGAAAGTGTGTCACCATGTGGCCCAGGCTAGCCTCGAACTCCTGATCCTTTGAGAATTACGGATGTGCACTACCATGCCCTGCATCATGGAGTGGGAGGTCTAGTATTGGAGATCAAGACTCATTATTGTAGCTCCAACTGTCCTGGAGCAAACTCTAGCCCAAGCTAACCTCTAGCTTTTGGCAAGCCTCCTGCCTCAGCTTCTTTTTTTTTTTTTTCTTTTCAGAGCTGAGGATCGAACCCAGGGCCTTGCACTTGCTAGGCAAGTGCTCTACCACTGAGCTAAATCCCCAACCCTATTTGTTTGTTTTTCAAGACAGGGTTTCTCTGTGTTGCTTTGTGCCTTTCCTGGAACTCACTCTGTAGCCCAGGCTGGCCTCAAACTCACAGAGATCCTCCTGCCTCTGCCTCCGGAGTGCTGGGATTAAAGGCATGTGCCGCCGCCGCCGCCACCACCATCCAGCCATCTTTTTCTATCTATCATCCAGGAAGCGCCTAATAAATGATTATGGGGATGGAGTGGGGGGAATCTAACCATGGGATTTTATCTTCTTGTAGGAAAACAAAACAAAAAAAGCCCAAACCACTCAGGACCTTTCTTGGAGTGAGACACCATGACTCCTGCCTGCCCAACATCCACCAATTCATTTTGTCTCCACACTTCTCCCACCAGTTCTGCCCCTCTCAATAACAGCCTGTTTGTTGTGTGATGAATAAGAGAGAGGAACACAAATGGTCTCATTTCCCACCCACACACTTCAGATCTTTTCTCTTCCTAGCCACCTCCATTTCACCAGCTGTCCACAAAGGAGAATTGGAAAGGGAGGTAGAGTTGGGGGGACGGCACACAAGACACAGAAGAGGTGAGGTTTGAGAGAGACAAAAGAAAGTACAGGGTCAGCGGAAAAACTGGTTCTCTTTCTCTTCACCTACATCCAAGCTTTGACCCTTCCCCTTTTGATTTGCCATCAAGAACAGTGGTGGCCTTTCCTTATGCTTGTCAGCCCACTCAGGTAGACCATTTGCAGCCCAAAGGAAGTCTCTTCTGCTGACTGTAACTAGAGAGCCTGGAGTAGGTCATCTGAGGCTGGAGGCCCCAGTGTGCTCAGACAGAGAGAGAGGGAGGGCAGTGTCTTTAAGGTAAGATCGACAGAGCAGATGGATCAGTAATATAATTAGGGCCAGAAAAGGACACACTAAGCAGGATCTGATTTTTTTTCACAATGATCTTGGTATGCAGACAGGATACCAAACTGCAAAGGTAAAGACTGAGAGCAAACAACTCTGAAGTCCTTCCCTTCTCCTTCGCAAGGATCCTTACAAGATGCCCACTTACTGGCTCTACGAGACCAGAAGGGACCAGTGCAGTCCTTTCAGTACCAGCTTTGGGTGGCTACCCTATTTGAAGACCCTTTCCTTGCCCAGAATGAAGGGGCATGCCAGCCCATGCCGGCCCCAAACCAACTATGGGCTCATGGCATCTACTGTGGCTTTAGAAGGCACTGCCGCTAGGCATACACCAAGAGCCCTCTCTCAACTAGAGCTCTTACAGGGAAACAGCTGTCCACTTCAGTGCTGGAAGTAACAGGACTCAGGCAGTTGCCTCCTGACTCCAGGATGGAGTAACAGCAGAAACCACAAATAAACTGGAGTTTCTGGTTCCTGGTGCAAGGGGCCTGGGCAGAGAGACCCCAGACCTGGCAACAGCTCTGGTCAGAAGTGAGACCTCTGGGGTCCTAGCAAGGCATGGGTGAACTGCTGGGAGCTGCCTCAGGGGAGCTGGAGGACAAGCTGGAAGGGAAGAGGACCAGAGGTGGGAAGTAGAGGAAGAGAGAGGAAATATAGGAGAGGACAAGTGTACCTGAACCTCTAACCAACCCAACCTCAAAAAGTTCCAGAGACCAACGGGACTTAGTAATGCTGTAATGTTAAGTTTACTGACACCTTCCCAGCCTCGGTTTTCACTTCTGATGGAGAAAAGTGTGTTGAGCACAATGGTGTTGAGCTCTCTCTACAAGATTGCAAGGGGAAGATGCCTGCATCCAAAGATGTCAGTATCACCAGAAAGTGCTCAGCGGCAGCAGGCATGCTACAGGGTCCCCTCTCCTTGCTGCTTCTCCTTTTCCCCCTCCCCTGAGCCGCCAGGCCCCCGCCCCCGCCCCGCCCCCGGTGTGAGATGGGGGACGGGCGGGCAGAGCTGAGCTGAGCTGAGCGGACAGACACAGACGCTGCCACCTGATCCCATCCAGGCGCAGCAAGGCAAGCTACCCGCTGGAGCATTCAGGGCCCCGTTAGCTTCAGACCCGGCAGATTTCAGGACAAGGGGCCCAGGGGAAGCGGAAGGTAGCCCCTGACCCAAGTTGGAGACAGAGCCTGCCTGCGTAAGTACTGCAGTAGCCAGCCGGGAGCCGGAGGAAACAAGGGTACACTGCAAAAGGAATGGGAGCCTGGGCAGTTGCAATAGTGTATCTTGGGGGCCTAGTGCCAAGAGAGCTTGAGGGGGTGGCACGGTAACCTCAGGAAGCAAGGGAGTGGGTGAAGCTGGCCTATTCCCTATAGTGACCAGATCCTAGGAGAGATCGGGAGGGAATTAAGGGAATGTGGGGCGCGGTGGGGGTGGGAGTGGGTAGTGATGGAGAAAGGAGAATGAAGAGAATTCAGAGGCATGGATAAAAGCGGGGGTGGATGACAGAGAGAGAAGACTGGGGAAAGCTGGTGCAGGGGAAGAAGGGATGGAAAGATATTCACTATCTTAAGCCCTATTGTGCTTCCCTCTCAGCCTTTTTCTCGTGGGGACCTGTGTGACCTGTGCCATGCCCCAAGTCAGGTTAAGACTCCCCATCACTGGGAGGACAGTCCCCAGTGGTCCAGGCCTCAGAGCCACTCCTCCAAGGACATCAGCCCTGGGGCTCTGAGGGGAGATGAGAAAGAGATCATTTGGGAGAAGGGTGGACATCTGGGCTAGTTTTCAAAGCTCTGGATGGTGATACCATTTCTTCTTTGGTTCTCCAGAGAAAAGAAAGCAATTTACAAAACTGGGCAGCAGCCTGAGGTAGATTGTTCTGACTAAAATTAGCACTGCTATTCTGATAAGGCTGGCACCCTGACCTGCTGGGGATGGTGAGGGCCCTCTTTCTCTCCTTAGAAAAGACACGAGAGATAGAGTAGGTGAAGTCTCTCTGGGCAGCAGCCAGGGCCATCCTCCAAAGCCGTGCACCAGCAGCATGGCCACCAATTTGCTTCAGTCTCAAGACCAGAGGGAAACTCATCCCAGGGAACTCCTCCAGGCCCTCACTATTGAGTCCTTCTCAACAACAGAAATGACCTGACCCAGGGAAGGCAGGCTTGCCTGCCTAGTATCCAAGAACTACTATCTATCTGGACCTGCAATGGTTTCTCTAAGTGCCCACATACAGGATACAGGGTTCTTGCTTTCAAATACCTGAATGTCTGTCATGAAGAAAAAAATCTGCCTTGTCCTCTGAAGAGCGGTACTAGTTACAGCACAGAATAGGAGATGAAAGGACAAGGCAAGCCTAGGAGGATGTCTGTCACAAGGCAGGATTATTAGTCCTTACAGACCCAGAAAAGTCCTTGGGATTGTGGGCAAGAATGGACTAGGCTTGGGTTGGGGATTTAGCTCAGTGGTAGAGTGCTTGCCTAGCAATTGCAAGGCCCTGGGTTCAATCCTCAGCTCCAAGAAAAAAAAAAAATCGGAAAGTGATTATCATTGCCAGTGACCAAAATCCTGGAAACTGGTGTCTAGGGAATTCCTATATTGATGAAGGACTGTTCCCCTTGCAGCCTAGACAGCAATCTGACTGGCTCCCCAGATCCAAACCTTGTAGGCAGTAGATAAAGTCCTGTTAGAATGGGTAGTACCAGGCAGCACCCCCATTCTCTATGATAGGAAAAGATCCATTGTAGCTCACCTTATATTTGGCCTCCTTGGCTGGCTCAGATTCCTCTGAGAAATGGGGTAGTTTCAGTATGTTTAAGGGAGGTAGAAATAGACTTGCCCGCCAGGTGGTGGTGGCGCGCGCCTTTAATCCCAGCACTTGGGAGGCAGAGCCAGGTGGATCTCTGTGAGTTTGAGGCCAGCCTGGTCTACAGAGTGAGATCCAGGACAGTCACCAAAACTACATAGAGAAACCTGTCTCAAAAAACCAAAAAAAAAAAAAGTAGAAGAAGAAGAAGGAGGAGGAGGAGGAGGAGGAGGAGGAGGAGGAGGAGGAGGAGAAGAAGAAGAAAGAAGAAATAGACTTGCCCTCTAATTCTCTCTTGGGAAACCATTTGTTCACCAAGTTCTCCAAGCAGGACTTGTGACAGAGAGAAACTCTGAGTCCTGAAAGGGCCAAGATTTTGACTTCCTCCTACTAGAGACCAACCCTGCTCTGCCTCCCCAAAGTCAGGGAGGACCTAGGCTGCCTCTGCTGTGCCCTTGGTTGCCCTCTGTGGCCAGACCCTTGGCTCTCTTGGCTCCAAGAAGATTACTGTTTCACAGGCTGGTGGAGGATGTCAGAAGATGGGACCTGGAGATAAGGAGGACTGTAAACAGGACATCTTTCCACTAAATAGGTGTAAGGGTAATCTGGAATTAACAGGGAAGGGGTATAAAAAAGAGAAACTGTAAGCCGAGCCGGAACCAGAGTGACCTCACCCCTCCTGGGACCAGGTGTCCTAGTTCCGTATCCACGCACACTCTCCTAGGGTTGCAAACCTCCACCCTTCACACAGTAGTGTGAGGCTGGTGCTAAGTCTGAACCCACACATGCACCCCAGGAGTGGCAGGCCCGCCCTGCTTAGGGGCAGGCATGGCTGCAGAAGCTATTTTCCACCTGAACTGCCAACATTCTTGCAGAGAAAGAAAGCCTGGACAGAAATCACGTCCTTCTCTCTCCTTCTTCTTCCCAAGAAGGAAGGCTCATCTCCTTCTGGAAAGTCTCAGCAGAGCAATCCCACCCAGGCTGTTGTCCCATTGCCTTGGCTAAGCACCTGCACCCGTCAGCCAATGGAGCCACCGTTTTTGGGTGTCTGGGAACTGAATCCAGACAGGGCTCCACGGCTTCAAGTCCTCCTCCCCTGGTGGATTTAGTTCCAGACCCTCAAGACAGCAGCACTGACAGGAGGTCTCGGAGCTCAGAAGCAGAACTACCAGACCAGGCAGGGGCAAGGAAACAGGGTTTTCTTAAGTTATTTTTTATTTTGTGTTTGAGTGTTTTGCCTACATGTATATCCGTGTGTCAGATCTCCTGGAACTGGAGTTATAGAAAGTTGTAAGCCACCATGTGGGTACTGAGAACCAAACCTAGATTCTCTGGAAGAGCGCCTAATCACTAAGATATCCCTCTAGCTTGAAAAAAATCAGTTTTGAATGGGAACAACTCACATAAAGTCTAAGAACAAGGACGTTGGAGACAGAAGAGTAGATCTGGCTAGATTTGGGGCCACACACCTTTAATCTCCACATTCAGGCAGCAGAGGCAGGTGGATGGATCTCTGAGTTTGAGACCATCCTGAACTACATAGCAAGTTTCAGGCCAGCCAAGACTACTACAGTAAGACCTGTCTACCTGAAAAAAAAATTTTTTTAAATAAGCATAGATTTGAGTTCCCAGTCTGCTATAACTAACTGTGTGACTGTGAACAATTGACCACCACCACTTAGCACCCCATTTTCATCATCTGCTTAATGGGAAATACCTGTGGTATTAGGAGTTAGTAATAATACAGAAGGGTAAGCTGGGCGGTTTTTAATCCCAGCACTCTGTGAGTTCAAGGCCAGCCTGGGCTACAGAGTGAGTTCCAGGAAAGGCTCCAAAGCTACGCAGAGACACCCTGTCTCGAAAATAAATAAATAATATAATATAATAGGCCTGCAGTACCAATCCAACTGAAGAAGGCAAGGGCTTGGCTGCTTCTGACCACCCCTTGGCTTGAAGCGTCAGATAAGGAGTCCTAGAAGAGAGGAAACCTCGGACTGAGACTTGTCCTGAGCTACATGCTATTGCTGATGGCAGACTAATGCAGAGCTGGGTTCAAATGGCCATGAGACAAAGACGAGTTAGATGCAGAGAGCTAAACACACAGGACTCAAGCGACAGAATGGCTCTAGTCTTGAGTGCTGGACACATCCCAGACCTGTAATTCCACCCAACACTACTTTATCTGGACGGTGAGGAGATAGGGTCTTGGTGATAGGAGGTGGAATTCAATCTACCCTGGCATCTCTGTTCACTCCACTCATTTAAGCTCTCTTTTGCCAAAGTCCTGGAGTAGCTTCTCTGCCCACTGCAAACCTGTTTCCTTGTTCTGCCAGGATTTTTGGGAACACTGGCCCTGCTACCAGAACCCCAGGACCCCCCATGAGTGCTGGTGAAGGAAGTCCTGGATAGTGAAGCCCTGGCTGGTCCAGGAGTGAGTACTCCACCATGCCACCCATCCTCCAGCGCCTGCAGCAGTCCACCACGATGATGAGCCGCAGGAAAATCCTGCTATTGGTGCTAGGGTGCAGCACCATAAGCCTCCTCATCCACCAGGGATCGCAGCTCAGTTGGTAAGTGGGGAGACTTCAGTGTGGGGGTATGGCCCAGTAGGAGGAACTGTAGTCCAGAGCAACCAAAAAGGCTTCTCTGGGCTACCCTCCCATCCAATAATCTAAAAGTACTTTCTATGCATATCCTCTAGAGCAGTGGTTCTCAACCTTCCTAATGCTGTGACCCTTTAATACAGTCCCTCATGTTGTGGTGACCCCCAACTATAAAATTATTGTTGCTACTTTGTAACTGTAACTTTGCTAGTTATGAATCATACTGCAACTCTGTGTTTTCCAATGGTCTCAGGTGACATCTGTGAGAGTCATTCGACCCCAACTGAGAACCCCTGCTCTAGAGCCAGACAGGCAAAGCCTGGACTCTGCGTGAATTGCTCCATCAGAGTTAGTTAGCCAAGATTTGAAGCTAGCCTGTCTTTCCTACAGTATCACAGATGAATGCTTCCTCGAGGGGTTGCAGACATTTTGTGTTGCTTTGTTCTTTTCAGACAGGGTCTCACTTCATAGCCTTTTTTTGTTTTTCTTTTCTTTTTTTTTTTTTTTTTTTTTTTTTTTTTTTTTTTTTTTGGTTTTTCGAGACAGGGTTTCTCTGTGTAGCTTTGCGCCTTTCCTGGAACTCACTTGGTAGCCCAGGCTGGCCTCGAACTCATAGACATCCTCCTGCCTCTGCTTCCTGAGTGCTGGCATTAAAGGTGTGCACCGCCACCACGCAGTGGATTTTCTGGTTTTATAGATGATGTCTATATAGACATTATCCTGAGCCCAAACTAGCTACCGGTAAAAATTCCTCATGGTGTTCTCAAGCTCTTTAGAGCTGCCCTTGTCACTGGATGCTTAGGACAGTACAGAAGAATCAGAAGTGATTCAAAGCCTGTCCACATCTGATAGGTAACCAGTAATTCCAAACATCCTTGCTTCAGGATGTAGGAACAGATATGAAAATACCATAAGGGCTATACTTAAGTTTAGAATGATGCCTAGGACAAAGCAAAAGCTCAAGAAACACACACATAAATAAGTGGCTCTCCAAAGACCTTAAGAAAACATGTCAAGAACTACCAATGTATTGCTGCAAAGTTTGATGTTAACCTCCCCCACAGTAATGAACGAGTTAAAAAATGAGAAAGAAGACAGACAAGATTCGGTGACTTAGAGTTGGCTCCAGATTCTCTTCAGGTCCTCAATTTCTATACATTTAAAGTAAGATCCCTCAAAGATCTCCAAGGGCCAGGCGGTGGTGGTGGTGGTGGTGGTGGTGGTGGTGGTGGTGGTGCTGGTGCATGCCTTTAATCCCAGCACTCAGGAGGCAGAGGCAGGCAGATCTCTGTGAGTTCCAGGCCAGCCTGGTCTACAGAGCGAGTTCCAGGACAGGCACAAAGCTACACAGAGAAACCCCGCCTTGGGGGAAAAAAAAGATCTCCAAGGGCTGTTGGCCTTTACACTATTTCTACATTTAAAATTTATCTTAGACCGGGTGGTGGTAGGGGTGGTGCACAATTTTAATCTCAGCACTTGGGAGCTAGAGGCAGGCAGATCTCTGTGAGTTCAAGACCAGCCTGGTCTACAGAGCAAGTTCCAGGATGGCCAGGGCTACACAGATACACAGAGAAACCCTGTCTCAGAAAAAAAATTACTTTAGACAGAGCCAAGCATGCTAATGTACATCTTTGAACATTAGGGAGGCTGAGGCAAGCAGATCTCTTTAAATTCAAGGCCAGCCTGGTCTACACAGCAAGTTCCATGACAGCCAGGGCTACATAGTGAGATGAGACTCTGTCTCAAAACAATTTTTTTTTTAAACCTTAAAACTTGGCAGAGAGGACTAGAGAGATGGCTCAGAGGTTAAAAGCACTGACTGCTCTTCCAGAGGACCTGGGTTCAATCCCCAGCAACCACATGGTGGCTCACAACCATCTATAATGGGATCTGATACCCTCTTCTGTCATGCAGGCAAACTGAATAGACAATAAATAAATCTTAAAAAAAAAAAAAAAAAAAACAGCAGAGAAGCCAGGTGTTGGTGACTCAGGCCTGTAATTCCAGCACTCAAAAGGCCAAAACAGGAGGACCACAAATTCAAAAGCAGACTGAGCAACACAGCCACTGAAGGCTTGCCTGGGCTACATACTAACTCTTCTTTAAAAAAAAAAAATGGAGATGTCTCAGCAGGAAAAAGTGTTTTCCAAGCAAGCCTGATGACTAGAGTTCCAGCCACAGGTCCCAAGTGAAAGGCCATGTGTGATGACTCACATCTTTAACCCCAGAACTCTTTTTTTTTTTTTTCTTTATTTTAAAAACAAGGTATCTCTATGTAGCTGTCCTGGAACTCACTGTGTATACCAGGGTGGCCTCTAACTCCCCAAGATCTGCCAGTCTTTGCCTCCAGAGTGGGATTAAAGCATGCACCACCACTGCTTAGCTAATCCCAGGACTCTTTATTTAATATATAATTTTTATGTTCATGGTGTTTTGCCTACATGTATATCTGTATGAAGGTGTCAGAAGCCTTGGAACTGGAGTTACAGAGAGCTGTGAGCTGCCATGTGGGTGCTGGGAATTGAACCCAGGTCCTCTGGAAGAGCAGCCAGTGCTCCCAAGCTGTGCCATCTCTCCAGCTTTGAATCCTGGAACTCTAAAGGAGAAATGGGAGATGGAGACAGGAGAATCAGCCAGAAGGGCACAGTCCAGCTAGCCTGCTCTACTCAGCACAGAGATAGAAAAAAGAAAGTTTTAGCTTCAACAAGATAGAAAGAACAAATTCCAAAAAATTGTCCTCTGAGCTCCACATGCACACCATGGCACATGTGTACTTGCACATATACACACACTGAATAAATTAATAAAAATTAAACAATGAAATACTCAAAACAGCTACTGAAATAAAAAAAAACATTTATTCTCTTTCCATTTCAATGAGTCATGAATCCAAATGTGGCTAAGAACTCCTGATTCTGGGTCTTTTGTAGGTTTTCAGTCATGGTGTCTTCCAGACCTATAGTCTTTGCTGAAGACTAAAAGGGGTCTGAAAGAGTCCACTCAAGTAGTCTGGCAGACTTTAGTCTTCAAGCAGGCCGACGGGCTGGGTTCTCAGTTTCTTTGGGACTATCACCATGTGATTTCTAGCTAACTGCCCCAGTCTGCCTGCTTCCTTCTAATTTTAATTATCCTGGCCAGGCGATGGTGATGCTTTACTCCCAGCACATGGAAGCAGAGGCAGGCAGATCTCTGTGAGCTCAAAGTCAGCTTGGTCTACAGAGCAAGTTCAAGGACAGCCAGGGCTACACACAGAAAAACCCTGTCTTGAAAAACCAAAAAAATCAAAAATAACCTGGTGATGGTGATGGTGATGGTGGTAGCAGCACAGGCCTTTAATCCCAGCACTCGGGAGGCAGAGGCAGGCGGATCTCTGTGAGTTCCAGGCCAGCCTGGTCTACAGAGTTCCAGCACAGCCAGGTCGATATAGAGAAACCCTGTCTTGACAAACCAAAAATAAAATAATTTAGAGATGATACTTCATCATTTCTACCCTATTCTATTGCATACACTTCATCAGTTAAGTTTAGCCCCGCTCAATGGAAAGAATACCCATACGGGTGCCACTACCAGGAGGTCAGCATGGGTATTCAGGCTCATCTTTTTTTTTTTTTTCCCTTTTCCTTTTTATTTTTAGTTTTTATTTTGTTTGTTTGTTTGTTTTTGTTGTTTTTTTTTTTTACTTTTTGGTTTTTCGAGACAGGGTTGTTTCTCAGTGTACCAGACCTACCTGTCCTGGAACTCCCTTTGTAGACCAGGCTGGCCTTGAACTCACGAAGAGATCCGCCTGCCTCTGCCTCTTGAGTGCTGGGATTAAAGGTGTGCGCCACTGCTCCCCCCCACACACTTTTTTTTAACAGTTTCAGTGTGTAACTTTGGCTGCCCAAGACTCACTAAGTAGTCCACACTGGCTTTGAACTCCCCTTGATCCACCTAGCTTTGCCTCCTGAGTGAAGAGAATAAGGCCGGTGCTGCGTACCACCACATTCCCGGGATTACTACCTCCTCCCCACCACGTCACCCCCCCAAGTCCCTGTCTACGGGCAGTTTCGCATGCAGTGCCATCTAAGGCCAGAAGAGGGCCCGTGGGACCGGAGGTACAGACACGTGCGGCCAGGTCCACCCGAGCTCTCCCATCACAGAATGACGCCCAGGCCGGTCTACTCTCGCACACTGGCCCCACCTGCCCCCCAGACCCACCGCTCCCGTGCATTACCTCCTCTCACACACCCTCGGCTTTGCAGGTACCCCAAGTTGTTCCCTCTGAGCTGCCCGCCCCTGCGAGAGTCGCCACCCCGTGCCAAGCACACGGCCGTGGCCTTCCTGAAGACTCACAAGACCGCGGGGACCACGGTGCAGAACATCCTGTTCCGCTTCGCAGAACGCCACAATCTCACCGTGGCCCTGCCCCACCCGAGCTGCGAGCACCAGTTCTGCTATCCGCGGAACTTCTCGGCGCACTTCGTGCACCCGGCCACGCGGCCCCCGCACATGCTGGCCAGCCACCTGCGCTTCGACCGCGCCGAACTCCAACGCCTCATGCCGCCGGGCACGGTCTACGTCACCATCCTGCGCGAGCCGGCCGCCATGTTCGAGTCGCTCTTCAGCTACTACAACCAGTACTGCCCGGCCTTCCGGCGCGTGCCCAACGCGTCGCTCGAGGCCTTCCTGCGCGCACCCGAGGCCTACTACCGTCCCGGGGAGCACTTCGCCATGTTTGCGCACAACACGCTGGCCTACGACCTGGGAGGCGACAACGAGCGCAGCCCACGCGAGGACGCGGCCTACCTGGCGGGCCTCATCCGCCAGGTGGAGGAGGTTTTCTCGCTCGTCATGATCGCGGAGTACTTCGACGAGTCGCTCGTGCTGCTGCGGCGCCTCCTGGCCTGGGACCTGGACGACGTGCTCTACGCCAGGCTGAACGCGCGCGCCGCCACCTCGCGCCTGGCCACCATCCCCGAGGCGCTGGCGCGGGCCGCGCGCACCTGGAACGCGCTCGACGCCGGCCTCTACGACCACTTCAACGCCACCTTCTGGCGCCGCGTGGCGCGCGCGGGCCGCGCGTGCGTGGAGCGCGAGGCGCGCGAGTTGCGCGAGGCCCGCCAGCGCCTGCTGCGCCGTTGCTTCGGCGACGAGCCGGTGCTGCGACCCGCTGCGCAGATTCGCACCAAGCAGCTGCAGCCTTGGCAGCCTAGCCGCAAGGTGGACATCATGGGCTACGACCTGCCTGGAGGCGGTGCCGGCCCCTCCACCGAGGCCTGCCTCAAGCTTGCTATGCCCGAGGTGCAGTATTCAAACTATCTGTTGCGGAAGCAGAAGCGCCGAGGTGGTGTGCGGTCGAGGCCGGAACCGGTCCTGGATAATCCTCCCCCTCGGCCCATCCGAGCACTGCCCCGCATCCCCCAGGGTACCTGAGTTCTGTCTGCCTCCAGGAGCCCAGGTCTTGCTCCATCAGGGCCGTTTTATTCCCCACAGGCTTGAGCCCTGTGTCCAAATGGAGGTGCATCTGCATCTGAGCCTGCCACCCCAGTGTCGCCTGAACCCCACTTTCTGGGATAGCGTTGATGGGCCACCCACTCCTCCTTCCCAACTGGTTGGTGACTTTGACAAGAGAGCCAAGGGTGTTCCAATACTGCCTACCCTGCCTTTTTCTGGGGACTGAGAACCCCACCTGTCTTTTGAGGGGCTGAGCCCCCACCTGTGTGAAGTGGATGACCACAAGCCCGGGAAAGGGACTAAGTCCTGGGAAAACGCCGTGCTTCCTGTCAGCACCTGGGCTTTCGTTCTTCCCAGAGCTGCAGAGGTCTGCTACTGTCTTCCAGTCTACTTCCCTACACACCTAAGCTGCTCCCAGACACCCAGAACCAGAGTTCTTGGGTTGGACCTTTTGTTTGGTCCTTCCTCCTCCTCCTCCTCCTCCTCCTTCTCCTCGGGTTGGGCTTTTTGTTTGGTCCTTCCTTCCTCCTCTTCTCTTTTTTAATAAAAATAACTTTAAATGTGTATGTCAGTCACTGAAAGTCAGAATCTCCAAGTTTGCCGATGAGGCAGATCTTTGGGGCATGCAGTGGCTGGACCCAGACTTGATCAAGCTCTCTGCCCCTTCCAAAGTTCTTTGACCTGGCATACCCACAGTGGCCATAGCCATCTGGGCCCCACTCACTTGCCAAAGTGTCTCTCCTCTTTCAGTTCAACCACATTTCCCCAGCATCAAGTTTGAGAACTCAGATGAACGAGAAGATAGGCCCTCAAACCTCAAGGAGATCCTCGGGGACAGTGGACAGAAGCAAGCCTGAACTACCACAAGGCTTTGACAGGCTGGGAGCAGGATCACTTTCAGACTTACCTCCTCCTGTAAGGCCCTGACTTCACCACTGGGCATTTCCTTAACCACAAGAAGATATGACTTGGATAATGATCGATTCCTCTCCCCAATTTCCCTTAGCACAGCTAAATGCTCTACACTTTTAATAAAATCTCCCTTAAAGAATAGCAGAGGGGCAGGGCATGGTGGCAAATGCCTTTAATCCCAGCACTGGGGAGGTGTCCATTTGAAACCAACCTGGCCTACATAGTTCTAGGCTACTCAGAGCTATATAGTGAGACCCTGTCCCCCAAAACAAAAGTGAGAACTAGGAATTCTGTCGCTTTCTCTAGCTACCTTGAAGTAGCTAGGCAAGTAATGAAACAATAGCTAACATAGTCTGCTACATGCCTGCTACTCCTTCAGAGCTTTGTTTGAATTGATTTGTGTGATAAACACTATTTCTCTCATGTTGGAACTTAGGTTAAATGATCCAGTCCCACAGCTAGAAAGTACAATCAGGATTTGAACCCAGGCCCTGTAGCTTCAATACCTGCTCACATGTGCAGTTTCTAGTGTCTTTCAAATAAAGGTCACATGCCACAGGCTGACCCTTTGGACCTTCTCCCAAAAGAATGTAAAGTAAGACACTGCTATCAGTTTTTATTTTTCAGTGAGACAATGATTGGCTTGTTTGGGCAAGGAAGGTTGTGGAGGTTGGTTGGCAAGTTTTCTGAAACTTCATCTTATTATCTGTTTACTCTTAGTATAACAAAATACTTGAAACTCCATAGCTTATGAAGGGAGCAATCTCTTTTGGCTCCGAGTTCTGGAGGCTCAGAGCATGGCACCAGCCTCTGCTTAGCTTCTGGTGAGGGCTTCACGGCAGGACAAGCAGATGAAGACAGAAGAAGAAACAAAACAGTATGGCACACTCTCACACAAATTCATTCGGTCTCCAAGAACAAGTACGCCCAGCCAGTCACTTCCCACAGGCCCTGCCTACCCCTCTCAACACAGTCATAGGTCAAACTCAACACAGTTTGGAGGCAAACAAGCAATATGGAGGCCACAGCACTTTGAAGGGGGCTGGTTTTGCAGCACCCCACTTTTCGCCAGTAGAGCTATGGAAGGAGCAATAATCAGCGCCATGGGAAGTTGTGATTAGGTTTCTCCTGCTAAGCGGCAATGAGGAATTGTACTAGACTCAAGGCCATCGACTTAAGTCAGGTGTCCTCTGGCCCCCAGGCCTAGAGAGCACTCACTATTCTACTACGTTCCTGTAGCTCTAGGCTTCAGTCACCCCTCCGCAAGAACTGTCCTTCATCCCGCCCTTGGTTGCTCCAGAAAATTCAGACATGCCTTATATCTGCCTTGCTGGGCCTCTCTTGGGCATAGCCTTTTTTATATGGTCCAATTCAACAAAGGTACAACTCTGGATTCAAAAACGCCTGGGTCCAGGAACTAATGGAACCCTTCTCACTAGGAGAGGCTTCTTCTATCTGACTTGGGCCAGAGGCCCTAGGACTCCTTGATCCAAAGAGCTACAGTGTGAGCTATACCCAGGAGATAGGCTCGGGCTCTTGCGTCTCCAACGTCCTCTAACAAGGTTCCTTATATAACATGCATTTGGTTTACTGCCCAATCTGTGGCCTACTTCTTGTGACTCTGAAGTGTGGCATTGGCAAATGTGGCCTGCTGCAAGGCTGTCGCCCTAAGGCCTGGAGCAAGTGTAGAAATAGTCACCATAGGGCCGGGTTGGCAGTGGCACTCCCCTTTAAACCCAGCACTCGGGAGGCAGAGCCAGGCTGATCTCTGTGAGTTCGAGGCCAGCCTAGTCTACAGATTGAGATCCAGGATAGGCACCAAGATGACGTGTAGAAATCCTGTCTCGAAAGAAAAAAAAAGAAAGAAAGGAAGGAAGAGTCACATAGTGGGAGTAGTGCATCTGATTTGAATAGCAGTTGACCATCAGTGTTCTGGAGTTCAAAGCTGGCTTTGTCTCCTACTGGCTACATACTTTGAAACTTGCCTTGGAGCCCCATTTTCCTCACCTGTGAGGTCAAGTTTTCTAAATGGAGCTTTGGGAACAGTGAGTGAGATTATATACCTAGCACTGGGCTGGTTTGTGGAAGCTCCCTTAGGAGCCCCATCTGCTTTTGAAGACAAGATTTCTCTGTATAGCCCTGGCTGTCCTGGAACTCGCATTGTAGACCAGGCCTGTCTATGCCTCCTGAGTGCTGGGATTAAAGGCATGAGCCACCACCATCCAGCTGCCCCATCTGGATTTATCAGTTTCCCCAATATAAATACCCTGTGCATGGTATATGTCATAGGTTGGTATATCCTATAAGAATTGTTCACCCAGGCATGGTGGAACATTCGTCATGCCAGGGCCGGGCAGGAGTGAGAGGCACAAGTTGTGAGATAGCGCACTCCTGAGGATGGTGGAGCACCCGTGCACAGTGCAGCCTTTTTGCGCTCCGGTTTCTCTGACCCTCCCACGCAGCTGGCCTGAGCAGCGATGTGGGCGGTGAATGGGGAGTCAGGTGTCAGGGGAACCATGCTGGGAAGTGTGTCTGCCACCGCTGCTGCCACCGCTTGCGTTTCCAGGAGGATCCTGGGGGAGAAACCCAGGCTGCTAGCCGGCTGGCCTCAAACCAGTCTTGTGAGGGCTCAGCCCTCGGGAAGCGCCATGGATGGAGCCTGCACCTGATCCTGCACCGCAGAGGAGGAAAGGGACCTCAAGAGCAGCCCCCAGTGCTGAAGAAGTTACTTCTCAGGAAGCTTTGGCTAGATCAGTCTAAAAGAGATGTTACTAAAAATTATTGGAATGGGCCGGGAGGTGGTGGCACACGCCTTTAATCCCAGCACTCGGGAGGCAGAGGCAGGTGGATCTCTGTGAGTTCGAGGCCAACCAGCTCTACAGAGCGAGTTCCAGGATAGGCTCCAAAGCTACACAAAGAAACCCTGTCTCGAAAAAACAAAAAACAAACAAAAATTATTTGGAATGGGTTGTGCCTTTAATATAAGCACTTGAGAGACAGAAACAGAAAGATCTCTGAGTTCGAGACCAGCTGGTCTATATAGGGAGTTAGGGCTACATAATGAAACCCTGTCTCTAAATAAATAAATAAATTTAAAACTAATAATAATTAGAGCAGGCTGGAGATGACTCAGCAGCAAGGAGCACTGGCCGCTCTCCCAGAGGACCTGGGAGAGATGCTCAGCACCTGCATGGTGGCTCATAAAGGTCTGTAACTCCAGTTCCAGGGAACCCTATGCCCCATTTTTGGCTTCTACTGGCACCTGGCACACAAGTGGTGCACAAACCCATACAGGCTAAACACCCATGCACATTATATTAAAAATTGGAACTTAAGGGGCTGGAGAGATGGCTCAGAGGTTGAGAGCACTAACTGTTCTTCCAGAGGTTCTGAGTTCAATTCCCAGCAACCACATGGTGGCTCACAACCATCTGTAACAAGATCTGGTGCCCTCTTCTATGAATAAATCTTTTTTAAAAATCATAAAGAAGAAAGTGAAGGAGATTCAAATGACAGATGGGGTGAACGCAGTGTAGAAGATGAAGATTCTGAACATTCAAATTAAAAAGTTAAATTGGAGACCTGAAATTGTTGCTAGTTCTTCAAGACATCCGTAAATTGAAACAAGACTAACAGTTTCAAAACTTTGAAAGTCGGGTTTGGAGATTTAGCTCAGTGGTAGAGTGCTTGCCTAGCAAGTGCAAGGCCCTGGGTTCAATCCTCAGCACAAAAAAAAAAAAAAAAAAAAAAAAAAAAAAAAAACTTTGAAAGTCCACCAAATTGGATTTAACATGTTGAGCAAGAATAAAAGATGGAGCCAGGTGGTGGCGGTGGCAGTGACGGTGGCGGCGGTGGCGCGCACCTTTAATTCCAGCACTCAGGAGGCAGAGGCAGGCGGATCTCAGGGCTGTTACACAGACAAACGCTGTCTCGGGTGTGTTAGTTTTCTGGCAGCAGCAGACTGCCTCTGCTGCCAGAGCTACGTCATCACCTGTTGCCAGGTGTGACATGTACACCCCTTAAAAGTGCCGCTAGAGGGGTTGGGGATTTAGCTCAGTGGTAGAGTGCTTGCGTAGCAAGCGCAAGACCCTGGGTTCGATCCTCAGCTCTGGAAAAACAGCTCTCTCTCCGGTCTGGTCTCTCTTGCTGCTTCTGTCTTCTTTGCCTCTTGTTCCTCTTGTCTGTCTGTCTGCCTGCCTCTCTCATGTCCCCTCTACCATGGTCCATCACTCTTTCACTCCCCCTCCTCCCCCAGTAAACCTCTTGCACTAACTGCTGCCCATGGCGTCTTTGCTAAGTGGCATACCTTGGCAGGGCCTGCCGAATGGTACCCACTTTGCCTTTCTTTTTTATTTATCATTACAGCATGAAGATACACAAATTACACCATTATGCTGTGGAAGTGTAATTCATGATAGGTGTTTCTATCATGCTCATGAACACGAAACAGCAGTAAAGACAGCAGCTCAAAAGACACCCATCAAACCTTCCTGTGAAGTGGCTGAAGAATTTATCTTGATTCTTCCCTCTACATCTGAACTTGCTTCCTTTTGGTTAGTGTCCATATCACCTGCTTGCACTTCTACCAGCACAAAAAGGGGGGGGGGGGGGCGCAAACTTACTGTGTCACTGAGTAAGCAATCCATCCTCTCAAAACTGATCATACTTACAACATGGTTTATGTCCTGTATTCTAAGACACTGAGCATCTTCTAGTCTGCTGTGCCTACTTTCAATAGTATTTGCCTTGAGGCTGGAGAGACCACCCAGCAAGAGCGCACTCGCAGCTCACCCACAGGAGCCAGGTTTGACTCCCAGACCCAGCACAGAGACTTGGTCACCCTCTTCTGGCCTCCGTGGGTACTGCATCCACATGAAGCACAGAAATACATGGTGATGAAACACTCATCTAGGAGAGGGGGGGGACAGAGGGGAGCAGAGAGAGAGGGAGAGAGGGAGGGGGAGAGAGGGGGGGAGAGAGGGGGGAGAGAGAGAGAGAGAGAGAGAGAGAGGGTGTCCTCAGGGATTAAAGAGATGGCTCAGTGGTTTTAGAGTACCTGTCACTCTCGCTGAGGTCCTGAGTTCAATTCTCAGCACCCACATGGTGGCTCACAATCATCCTAACTCCAGTTTCAGGGTCTCCAACATTTTCTTCTGACTCTCACGGGCACCAGGCATGTCAATGGCACATATACATATATGCAGACAAAACATTCATATACATAAAATTAAATAAATCTTTTTTTCCCCCAGAGCTGAGGACCAAACCCAGGGCTAGGCAAGCACTCTACCACTGAGCTAAATCTCCAACCCCTAAATAAATCTTTTAAAAAAATATTTGTCGGCTGGGCAGTGGCGGCGCACGCCTTTAATCCCAGCACTCAGGAGGCAGAGGCAGGCGGATCTCTGTGAGTTCAAGGCCAGCCTGGTCTACCAAGTGAGTTCCAAAAGGCGCAAAGCTACGCAGAGAAACCCTGTCTCGAAAAACAAAACAAAACAAAAAAAATGTATATATTTGTCGGGCTGGAGAGATGGTTCAATGGTTAAGAGCACTGACTGCTCTTCCAGAGGTCCTGAGTAGGATTCTCAGAAACCACATGGTGGCTCACAACCACTTGCAATTAGATCTGGCGCCCTCTTCTGGCCTGCAAGGACACATGCAGGCAGAACACTGTATACATAATAAATAAAAAATTTAAAAAGAAATTTGTCTCCAATGATGGCCTTTCTCTTGGAAGGATGGCTTCCATCCTGAACTCAGGCACAACTTTGCAGACAGGCTTGTGTGTTCCAAATCTTTGAGAAGGATGTTAAGTGGAACGTACTGAAAAGAGTTTAATGGGACTCTCAACCCTGAAAATTTCAGCATCAAAAACAGTTTGGCCAATCTCCTCCCATATTTCTGCAGCTACTCCACCCATCCATCCTTCTGCTGGAACCTCTCTTTCATTGCATTTATGGCAGTGATACGATCTCTAGTGATCCTTCCACAATCACCAACGTTTGCTTTACTTGCCATTCCTGGGAACTTCTGCAAGAGATGTTTTTGTTTGGGTTATTGTTTTGCCCTCCAGATACTTCAAGTTTAATTAGATTATTGAAAGTTTTTAAAAATAATAGTGTGTGATTGTGAGTGTGTGCGTGACCCAGGAGGTCAGAAAAAGACACCAGATCCATAGAACTGGAGTTTCAGGCAGTGACCTACCATGTGGGTGCTGGGAACGGAACCCAGGTTCTCTGTAAGAGCTGTAAGTGTTCTTTTTTTTAGCTTGAACATAAAAACAGGTTATAATTCAAAGGTCCAGGGTTATTTGAAACAGGAAAATATTTGCTCTATAGAAAATAGTAAAAATGAAGCAGAGGTCCTGACCTCTGGCCTCTTAATCATTCATTCATTCATTCATTTTTTTTTTTATTATCAGCTTGATACAGTACAATTCTTTTTTGTTTTTGTTTTTGTTTTTTTGAGACTGGGTTTCTCTGTAGCTTTGGAGCCTGTCCTGGACTAACTCTGTAGACCAGGCTGGCCTGTAACTCACAGAGATCCACCTGCCTCTGCCTCCCGAGTGCTGGGATTACAGGCATGTGCCACCACCGTCCAGCTCAGTACAATTCTTTTTTTTTTTTTTTGCTGGAGCTGAGGATCAAACCCAGGGCCTTGTGCTTGCTAGGCAAGCGCTCTACCACTGAACTAAATCCCCAACCCCTCAGTACAATTCTTATCCTAATAGTGAAATGTTTCACTGAGGCTTGCCCAGTGATTGAGTAAAACCAAAACTTATTATAAGCCACAGTCATCCTAGGGTCCCCCCGGGTATATACTCTCCCTGGTTTTGTGGGTTGCAGTCTGATTGTTCTTTGCTTTATATCTGGAATCCACTTATGAGTGAGTATACCATGTTTGTCCTTCTGGGTTTGAGTTACCTCACTCAGGATGATATTTTCTAGATCCATCCATTTGCCTGCAAATTTCATGCTGTCATTGTTTTTCTCTGCTGAGTAGTACTCCATTGTGTGTATGTACCACATTCTTCAGTTGATGAGGTCTCTGCTTCAGTTCCTGCCCTCACTTCCCTGGATGATGTACCACAAGCTGTAAGACTAATAAAACCTCTCCTCCCCCCCCTAAAAAAAATGTCATTTTTACAAAAAGAAAAATAGAAGAATAATTTGTTAACATTATGATCCACTTCTTTTTTTTTTTTTTTCTGAGACAGGGTTTCTCTGTAGCTTTGGAGGCTGTCCTGGAACTCGCTTTATAGACCAGGCTGGCCTCAAACTCACAGAGATCCACGTGCATCTGCCTCCCAAGTGCTGAGATTACAAGAGTGCGCCACCACTGCCTAGTGTCATTAAGCCCTTTTAAGACAAATGATAGCTGAATTATACATATAAATATTGATTAGATTCTGGGATACAGAAGAGACCTATCTTCATCTGTTCAGAGAGCTATGTTTTACTTAAGTTGTATAAGTGAGATTCTTATTCATCTTCCCCTTCACTGTTTGATTTACGGCAGACATTTTTCTATAGGCTAATCCATAATCTAAAAATATTTTAGCCTTCCCTCCTGAAAGTACAGCCAGCATATCCTTTCATCAGCTTGATACAGTACAAATTCTTATCCCAATAGAGAAATGTTTCACTAAAGCTTGCCCAGTGACTGGGTAAAACCAAAACTTATTATAAGCCACAGTCATCCTAGGGTCCCCCCTGGTAGGTAGCTTCCCTGGTTCTGTGGGTTACAGTCTGATTGTTCTTTGCTTTATATCTAGAATCCACTTATGAGTGAGGACATACCATGTTTGTCCTTCTGAGTCTGGGTTACTTCACTCAGGATATATTCTAGTTCCATCCATTTGCCTGCAAATTTCATGCTGTCATTGTTTTTCTCTGCTGAGTAGTACTCCATTGTATATCTGTACCACATTTTCTTAATCCATTCTTCAGTTGACGGGCATCTAGGTTGTTTCCAGGTCCTGACTATTATGAATAGTGCTACTATGAACATAGTTGAGCATGTATCTTTGTGGTATGATTGAGCATTCCTTGGGTATATGCCCAAGAGTGGTATGGCTGGGTCTTGAGGTAGATTGATTCCCAATTTTCTGAGAAACCACCATACTGATTTCCATAGTGGTTGTACAATTTTGCACTCCCACCAATAGTGGAAGAGTGTTCCCCTTGCTCCACATTCTCTCCAACAAAGACTCATTAGTGTTTTTGGTCATAGCCATTCTGACAGGTGTAAGGTGGTATCTCAGAGTCGTTTTGATTTGCATTTCTCTGATGATTAAGGATGTTGAGCATTTCCTTAAATGTCTTTCAGCCATTTGAGATTCTTCTTTTGAGAATTCTCTGTTTAGCTCTGTAGCCCATTTTGTAATTGGATTGTTCAGTATTTTGATGTCTAGTTTCTTGAGTTCTTTATATACTTTGGAGATCAGTCCTCTGTCAGATGTGGGGTTGGTGAAGATCTTTTCTCATTCTGTAGGCTGTCTTTTTGTCTTATTTACCATGTATTTTGCCCTACAAAAGCTTCTCAGTTTCAAGAGGTCCCATTTATTAATTTTTGCTCTCAGTGTCTGTGCTACTGGTGTTATATTTAGGAAGTGCTCTCCTATGCCAATGAGTTCAAGAGTACTTCCTACTTTCTTTTCTATCAAGTTCAGTATAACTGGATTTATGTTGAGGTCTTTGATCCACTTGGACTTGAGGTTTGTGCACAGTGACAGATATGAATCTATTTGCAATCTTCTACATATTGACATCCATCCAGTTATGCCAGCACCATTTGTTGAAGATGCTTTCTTTTTTCCATTGTATAGTTTTGGCTTCTTTGTCAAAAATCAGGTGTTCATATGTGTGGATTAATGTCACAGTCTTCAATTTGATTCCATTGGTCCGTATGATGGTTTTTGGGTTTTTTTATGCCAGTACCAAGCTGTTTTTATTACTATAACTCTATAGAAGAGCTTGAGTTCAGGGATGATGATCCTCCAGAGGTTGCTTTATTATACAAGATTCTTTTAGCTATCCTGGGTCTTTCGTTTTTCCATATGAAGTTGAGTATTGTTCATTCCAAGTCTGTGAATAATTGTGTTGGGATTTTGATGGGAATTGCATTGAGATTGCTTTTGGTAATATTGCCATTTTTACTAAGTTAATCCTACCTATCCATGAGCATGGGATATCTTTCCATTTTTCTGATATCTTCTTCAATTTCTTTCTTCAGAGACTTAAAGTTCTTATCATATAGGTCCTTCACTTGTTAGTTAGTGTTACCCCAAGGTATTTTATATTATTTGTGGCTATTGTAAAGGGTGATGTTTCTCTGATTTCTTTCTCAGACCTTTTATCATTTGTATATAGGAGGTCTACTGATTTTTTTTTTTAGTTGATCTTGTATCCTGCCGCTTTACTGAAAGAATTTATCAGCTGTAGGAGTTCTCTGGTAGAATTTTTGGGGTCACTTATGTATACTATCATATTGTCTGCAAATGTGAAAGCTTGACTTCTTCCTTCCCAATTTCTATCCCTTTGATCTCTTTTTGTTGTCTAATTGCTCTAGCTAGAACTTCAAGTACTATATTGAATAAATATGGGGAGAATGGCCAGCCTGGCTTGTTCCTGATTTTAGTGGAATCGCTTTGGGTTTCTTTCTGTTTAATTTGATGGTGGCTGTTTGGTTGCCGTAAATTGCCTTTATTATGTTTAAGTATGTTCCTTGTATTCCTGATCTCTCTTAAGTCCTTTATCATGAAGGGGTGTTGGATTTTGTCAAAAGCTTTTTCAGCATCTAATGAGATGATCATGTTCTTTTAGTTTGTTTATATGGTATATTACATTGACAGATTTTCGTATGTTAAACCATCATTGCATCCCTGGGATGAAGTCTACTTGGTCCTGGTGGAT
Source organism: Onychomys torridus (assembly GCF_903995425.1). Lineage (NCBI taxonomy): Eukaryota > Metazoa > Chordata > Mammalia > Rodentia > Cricetidae > Onychomys > Onychomys torridus. The sequence goes on from NC_050443.1 coordinate 125,155,805, forward strand.
AATGTTTTTGATGTGTTCTTGGATTCAGTTTGCCAATATTTTGTTGAGTATTTTTGCATCAATGTTCATGAGGGAGATTTGTCTGTAATTCTCTTTATTAGCTGTATCTTTGTGTGGTTTGGGTATCATGGTAACTGTAACCTCATAAAAAGAGTTTGGTAATGTTCCTTCTGTTTCTGTTGTGTGGAACAATTTGAATAGTATTGGAATTAGCTCTTCTTTGAAAATCTGGTAGAATTCTGAGCTGAAACCACCTAGTCCTGGGCTTTTTTTGGTTGGGAGACTTTTAATGACTGTTTCTATTTCCTTAGGGGTTATCGGTCTACTTGAATAGTTTATCTGGTCTTGATTTAACTTTGGTATGTGGTCCCTATTCAGAAAATTGTCGATTTCTTTCAGATTTTCCAATTTTGTGGAGTACAGGTTTTTGAAGTATGACTTGATTGATTTTCTGGATTTCCTCCTTGTTTGTTGTTATCTCTCCCATTTTATTTCTGATTTTGTTAATTTGGATGCTTTCTCTCTGCCTTTTGGTTAATTTGGATAGGGGTTTGTCTATCTTGTTGATTTTTTCAAAAAACCAACTTTGTTTCATTGATTCTTTGTATTGTTCTCTTTGTTTCTATTTCATTGATTTCAGCCCTCAATTTGATTATTTCCTGGCATCTACTCCTCCTGAGTGAGTTTGTTTCTTTTCATTCTAGAGCTTTCAGTTGTGCTGTTAAGTCATTGATATGAGATTTCTCCATCTTCTTTATGTGTCATTTAGTGCTATGAATTTTCCTCTTAGCACTATTTTCATAGTGTCCCGTGGGTTTGAGTAATGTTTTCATTGAATTCTAGGAAGTCTTTAATTTCTTTCTTTATTTCTTCTTTGACCCATTGGTGTTTCAGGTGAGCATTATTCAGTTTCCATGAGATTGTAGGATTTCTATAGTTTTTGTTGTTGATGAAATCTAACTTTAAGGCATGATGGTCTGATAGAACACAGGAGGTTATTCCAATGTTTTTGTATCTGTTGAGATTTGCTTTGTGACCGAGCATGTGGTCAATTTTCAAGTTTATTTATTTATTTATTTATTTATTTATTTATTTATTTATTTATTTATTTAGATTTCTCAAGACAGGGTTTCTCTGTGTAGCTTTGCGTCTTTCCTGGAACTCACTTGGTAGACCAGGCTGGCCTCGAACTCACAGAGATCTGCCTGCCTCTGCCTCCCGAGTGCTGGGATTAAAGGCGTGCACCACCACCACCTGGCCAAGTTTTTTTTTTTTTTTTTTAAGTTTTTATTTTTTGAGACAGGATTTCACTGTGTAGATTTGTTCGTCTTGTAACTCACTGTAGAGCAAACTGGTCTTGAATTCCCAGAGATCTGCCTGCTTCTGCCTCCCGAGTGCTGGGATTGCAGGTCTGCACCACACTGGCTTGGTTTTCTTATTTTACAATAAATAGTTAGACACAATAATTCCTTTTCATTTGTTTGTTTTGGTTTTTGTTTTGTTTGTTGTTTTATTTTTTTAAGATTTATTTATTTATTATGTACACAGAAGAGGACGCCAGATCTCATTACAGATGGTTGTGAGCCACCATGTGGTTCCTGGGAATTGAACTCAGGACCTCTGGAAGAGCAGTCGGTGCTCTTAACCTCTGAGCCATCTCTCCAGCCCCTGTTGTTTTGTTTTGTTTAGACACGATAATTCTTGACTCTGAATGATAAGTTCACAGAAGTCCCCATTGTTAAAATGAGGCCCAAGCATGCTGGTGACATCATAAAGGACGGCTCCAAGACAACAGACAGGATCTTCCTAGAAACCTGGGCCATAGCTAGTATTGATATCAGTTTTAGGAGAGAAGGAGAGCCAGGAAAGATCCTTTGGGTTCTATGCTTAAACTCTCTTTGTTCCAGGGGTTCCAGTACAATCATGGATAAACCCTCGAAGATGGATAATGCTCATCCTGAGTCACACACTAGTAAATTGGTTCCAAGCCATTACTCATCATCCTCCCAAGCACACCATAGGCCAGGCCACAATGGAGTCCATCATCCTCGTGATGCCCATCACCAGCCATCTCACAATCGCGGTGGATCCCACCATCAAAATGAATCCCAGCATTTCCGTGAGTCCTCAGACCGTGAAGGTGCTTTCTCCCATCATTCCCATCACCATAACAGACCTTATCACTCCATATCGCCGGATACCGTCCCTCACCATTTTGGTGGGACCCATGATGAATCTCACCTCCATACTGAGTCCCAACACCATAGTGAGTTCCACCACCCAAGCAGACAACACCAAGATGGACGTCACTATCATGGAGGGCACCATGGAACTTCTGAGTCACACAGCCAAAGGGATGCTTCCCACCATGGGAAACCCCATCATACATCCCACCGTCCTGGTGAATCCCATCATCAAGGCCATCAAGGCCATCAAGGCCACCATTACGGCAGGCTTCACCATCTTGAATCCCAATACCACCGAAGACAGTCTTATTATGGAGGGAACTTTTCCTTCCACTCCTCTGAGGGGTCCTTCCACCAGGAAAGATCTCACCATCATGTAGGCCACCAAGCTCACCACAGCGAGCATCCCCACCACGGCGAGCATCCCCACCACGGCGAGCATTCCTACCACGGCGAGCATTCCCACCACAGACTGCACCATCACCACAGAGAACACCATCATGGAGAGCATCATCACCACAGAGAGCATTCCCATCATCACCGCCAGAGCATCTCCCAACTCTCTGCCACATTCAAGTCCCACAGCACGCTTGGCATCTCCCCTTCTCCTATGAGAACCAAAAGCTCACTCGGTAGTGTGCCTCTCTCCCATACTGCAACGAGATCTTATGCCTCTCATGTTTCCAGCAAAATTCATCCCAAGGACACCTCCAAAGAATCAGACTCCTGGAGTGAGGACGAACAAATTCAGAAGCGCAAAAGTGAGTCTTTCAAGGCCTGCAACCCAGACTCCCTTGCTCAGATTCCTGCAGGTCTAGCCTGACCTTGAACTGGCCTTCCACACATGGGGAAGCTCAGTTCCCACCTGCAGAGGCATTCCGTCAGCCATTTTCTCCCCTTGCTGCTCACTGTCCTGCCCTCTATTCCTTAAGTGGTATGATTCTGAAGGCCTTGCAGTGTTTCTGCATTTAGTTGCTGCTTTATTCGTGGAAGGTTCATGTCTTGACCATTGAGAGTCTCATCAAATGTGGGTACCTGGTCTTTCTGGGTCACTGGCAGTACAGGGAGGAATCTGGGACAGTTGCTGCAGTCACAGGGTCCAAAGCTAGGGGCAGGTACAATCACAAGCCAGCTAATGACAGAAGCCTACCATCTTGTATATCAGGACATTTGCCTCTGCGGGTTCTGTGTCCACATGTGCCTCACTATGTGAAACCGTTGCTGAGGGCATATGCTGGTAACCAATACTAAAAGAAGAAACCAACTTACTGCTAGAGACCTTGACTGTTAAAGGTCTGTCAGACTCTCTGCCTGCTAGTTTATCAAAAACAGCAACAGTCTCATGAATAATCAGAGAGGAACAAGTGACTTACTGAGTGGGAACAGGAAAAGTAGTCGGGGGAGGGATGATTTAGCAGGATCTTAAACTAGAAAAGAGACCATCGAGATGGCAGGATGCTAACAAGAATTAGGTTTTCTTTAAGTTTCCATGTGGGCAAAGATCTGGAGTTGTAGGGTCAGGATCTCTTAGGACCTCCCAAACCAAATCCCAAACAGCTTGGCCTGATGTGGAAGTTTTAAGGACTGTGGCCCCAAGACCAGCACAGGGCAAGCATAGTGTTACATTAGTGAATGGGTAAGTGTAGGGATAGTAATGATCTTTGCCCATCTGGAAGGGCGCCTGGGGTCACTGTACACCATCACCACCTGTCTGGGCATAACTTTCTGATCTCCTTACAGGGACCCAGCGGGCCCACAAGAAGTTGCACTCTGGGAATATCTTCCAATGGATTTGGGAAAAAATAAGCCGCCTCCTTTGGGGTCTCCGGAAAATGATGATGTCACTGACTCAGTCCCTGGGCTTTGAGACCTTCATCTTCGTTGTGGTCTGCCTCAACACAATTATCCTTGTGGCCCAGACCTTCACTGAGCTAGAGATCAAAGGTGGTAAGAGTCAGGTGTACTGTCCTTATACTGAAAACAGTTGATGTGACTCCAGGGCTTCCCATGAGCCTGATCCAGTGCCAGAAGGTCTTTAAAACTTGTTACTTTATCTTCACCCCCTGGCAACTTGGTGACATTCCCAGAGGTAGAAGAAATATTGCTGAGAACATTGTAGAAAACCCACTGAACTGTAGGCTGTGCTATTCATAATATAGCCACCAGGTGGCGCATATGCTCTAAATATATTGCTGGGGCGGGGTGGGATACTGGGATGCTGGGATGCTGGGATGCTGGGATGTTGGTCTAGGGGAAGAGCCTGGAAGCCTCTACCAGGAGGCCCTAGAAGGGTTAAAACAGAAAGCTTAAGAATGCTGGCCTCTGAAGCCCAGTAGATGAAGAAAATGAATCACCACATGCCCACAGTTTTAGGACATGTTAAATTCATTTATGCTTATAAACAACTCTATCAAGTAGATTATTATTGTTCCCATTTTACAGACAGGAATGCTCAGGAACTTAGTGCTTAAATCACACAGCCATTTAAAGGAGTTAGAGAGGCCTGAGCACATGCCTTTAATTCCAGCAAAATGAAGCAGAGGCAGGCAGATCTCCATGAGTTTAAGACCAGCATAGCCTACATAGCAATTACAGGCCATCCAGAGCTACATAATGAGGTTTTGTCTAAAAAAAGAAAAAAGAAAACAAAAGCAGGCAGGTACAGCCTGGGTGTTTGGCCTACATGAGGTCTTAGTGATGAAGAGATGAGTGGGGGTGGCCGGATGCTAGAGATTGTCACTAAGAACACCTCTGATGTCCCCACAGAATGGTACTTCATGGTCCTGGACTCCATCTTCCTTTCCATCTACATACTAGAAGCTGTGCTCAAGCTCATTGCCCTGGGCGTAGAGTACTTTTATGACCCATGGAACAATCTGGGTAGGTGGGTGTGTTGTAAGAGGGAAGAGGATGTTGAACTGTTTTGGGGAGCTTAGGACAGAAGAGGAACAGAGATGGGATGCTGGCTTAGAGAAGCTTGTGGGTCTGGGCTAAGAGTCTGTTGGGCCTCCTCAGCTCAAGCACCCGTCTGCCCTCAGACTTCTTCATCATGGTCATGGCGGTGCTGGACTTTGTGCTCCTCCAGATCAATTCCCTCTCCTATTCATTCTACAACCACAGCCTGTTCCGGATTCTCAAAGTTTTCAAGAGCATGAGGGCACTGAGGGCCATCCGGGTCCTTCGGAGGCTCAGGTCATTGCTGTCAAGGGTGCTTGCCCTGGTGTGGAGATTCTCAAGGAAAAGGGCACCGGGGCCTGGATTTCCAGGGAATCCACTGTGACCTATTTCAGGGATGGTGGTGGGTTGGCACTGTGGCCCCTTGCATGCTTGGGATAAACCTCCCTAGGGTTCTTGCAATAATCAACCTATTTTCCAGGGAAGGATGGGAACATGACTAAGTCACCAGTGAATTAGGGACCCTTTAATTTTAATGCCCAGTCTGGTTATTGGGTGCAGCTCTCTACTCCCATCCCCACTGATTCAGACTCCCTCTCCACCGCTACCCACAGCATCCTCACTAGCCTCCATGAAGTGACGGGGACTCTGAGTGGATCTTTGCCGTCCATCACAGCCATCCTCACCCTCATGTTTACCTGCCTCTGTATCCTGCACAGTGGGGGTTGGGTGGCTGCCGGCATAGGGAAATGGGGGTTGGGGGAAGCAGGTCTGGAAGGGGCTGAGTGAAACCTGGTGAGAGGTGGGCACAGGGGAAGGTTCTGGTTCTGGTTTGGCCCTGAACAGTACAGTCCTCTTCTCTGTGGTGCTCCGGGCACTCTTCCGGAAATCGGACCCCAAGCGCTTCCAGAACATCTTTACCACCCTCTTTACCTTATTCACCATGCTCACCTTGGATGACTGGTCCCTCATCTACATGGACAACAGGGCCCAGGGTGGGCAGAGGGCAGGGTCCAGGGCATGGTGGGTAGGTTCTAACGGCTCGGTAACATCTGCCATCTGCGGGCACCTGTAGAAATCAGGGAATGCCTTTTGATTGACACTTTCCCTCCACAGGGGCCTGGTACATCATCCCCATCCTCATGATTTACATCATCATCCAGTACTTCATCTTCCTCAAGTGAGGCACCTGCTTTACCGCCCAGCTTCACCGCGGGCTTTCTCCCTAACCCAGCCCGGCCCTCTCACCCTAGTCATATGCCACACTGGACTCAGAGGACAGTGTGTGGCCTCTTCTCTGGTGGCCTCTTTAAGAGCACCCCACTGTCCCCTCTCTACAGCCTGGTGATTGCTGTGCTGGTAGATAACTTCCAGATGGCGCTTCTCAAAGGTCTGGAGAAAGAGAAGCTGGAGGTACCACACACATGGGGGAAGGCCGGGGACAAAAGAACAAACACTCCAGGTGTGGGGGCCAGGGAAGAAACCCTGGTAGAACTGAGGTCTTTTATCTAGAAAGCTGCCCGGGTCCACGAGAAGTTGCTGGACGACTCTCTGACAGAACTAACCCAAGCAGGTACTGGCCAGTCCCTCCTTCTTCGCATCCCCTCCCCTCCTGAGTAGCCAGGCTACTTCAGGACTATAGAATCTGAGATAAGAAAGGACTATCCAGGTTTAGAACTTTGGTCCAAAGGACTCTAGACTGTCCTCTAAAAGCCTATTCAATTCAGCAATTTTTTTATTGCTTTTTTATTTTTACTTTATTTTTTTCTTTCTAGACAGGGTTTCTCTGTGTAGCTTTGGTGCCTGTCCTGGATCTCCCTCTGTAGACCAGGCTGGCCTCGAACTCACAGGGCTCCCCCTGCCTCTGCCTCTCAAGTGCCATGGTTTGGTCTTAAGAGTTACTTTTTCTTTGTGGTGGCAAAATGGTCAACTGCACTCCTCGTTGCAAGTCTTCACAGTGTAGCCATCCCTGCTCTCTCTGGCCAGTCTTACTGAGTCACACATGTGATCCTAGCACGTGGGAGACTGAGACAAGAAGAGCTGAGCTTCAAGTCTAGGGCTAGCCTGAGCTACAAAGTGAGACCCTGTCTCAAGCAACAACAGTAATAAAGAAAACATGATCCCCTTCTCCCAGCAGCCCCAGTGAACCCCCCGAGGTGTGCTCCTTTCTTCTGATTGTCTCCCATGCCTGGTTTGTTTGTTTGTTTTGTTGTTGGTTTTTTTGAGACAGGGTTTCTCTGTGGTGTTTTGGAGCCTGTCCTGGACCTCGCTCTGTAGACCAGGCTGGCCTTGAACTCACAGAGATCCGCCTGCCTCTGCCTCCCAAGTGCTGGGATTAAAGGCGTGGGCCACCACCGCCCAGCCCCATGCCTGGTTTTGAACCAGTCACTCTAGCCTTTGATTGACATGCTTGATGTCACATGTCAGTGGAGAGGCCGTAGTAGTAATCCCAGCTAGACTGCAAGGACTGCAACAGGATGAGGTAGGACACTTGTGCCAGATGAAGACACAAAGGCTGGGGGTGCAGTTCAGTGGTACCCTTCTCATGTGGGAGGCCCTGGGCACCACCCATCCCTGTCACCACAAATGATGATGATAATAATAGTGATGATGATAATTATGAAATTAATTTCTGTTGGGTGTGGTGTGCACGCCTTTAATCCCAGCACTCAGGAGGCAGAGCCAGGAGGATCTTTGTGAGTTCGAGGCCAGCCTGGTCTACAGAGTGAGTTCCAGGGAAAGCACAAAGCTACACAGAGAAACCCTGTCTCAAAAAACCAAAAAAAAAAAAAAAAAACAACCGCAACATGCTCTGCAACTAGAGAAGCAACCTTTTAGGGCTGTGCTGGTAAGAAATTCCTTAAAGCCTCTCTTATACGTCCTGATTTTTTTTTTCCAATACAGGGTTTCTCTGTGTAGCCCTGGCTGTCCTGGAATTCACTCTATAGCCCAGGCTGGCCTCAAACTCACAGAGATTGCCTGCCTCTGCCTCCCGAGTGCTGGGATCAAAGTTGTGTGCCTCTACTGCCTGGTTAAGACTTCCTTATCCTTTCCTGCCATGTGGAATTCCTCTGCCTTCTGAGTCCAGTCATTTGCCCGGACACCCTCCTCACCATGCCTCTCTTTCTCCATCCAGACGCTGAGGCCCAGATTAGCGAGGGTGCCTTGCAGATGCAGTTTATCGAGAGAATGTTCAGCACCATGTCAGAGAAGTATGGAGGTGGAAGGAAGGGGCGGTCTGGAGACCTAATGGCGGGCTGGAAGGAAAAAGAACATTGCCCATCTCTCGTGGGCTGCAGGAAATGGGTGGAAGACTCAGACTTGTTTCCTCTCCCACAGCTGGGACCTGGGAACCATAAGCACCCGACAGTGAGGGGCAGCACCCAGCTCCCAGAGAAAGAGTCATGTTGCCTGCTCTGCAAGGACCATGGCAGAGCTTTCTCTTTTCTCTTTACTAGAGAAGTCTCCTGACCCTTGTCAGATTCAGGCCCTCTGAGGGTGCCAGGGACCCAAGGAGAAGTCATACTCTATTACTGCCATCCAGGTCCACGCTGCCAGAATCTTTGCTGGTTCATTAGACTGACAGGTTTCAGCCACGTGGAAGGTTAAAGGCGGGCTGTGGGAAATTGTTGGGGCAAAGTCTGGAGACCACATGGTCAAACTTCATCCCTCTCCATCCTTGGCCAGGCCAGCTCAAGATTCCTGCTGAAGACTAGGATCCTTGGCAACAGGCTGCTGTTCCTTGGTTCTTAGGCCTCGTTCTCTTGAGTTTTTTTTTTTTGTTGTTGTTGTTGTTTGTTTGTTTGTTTGTTTGTTTTTTAAGATTTATTTTATTTATCATGTACACAGTGTTCTGTCTGCATGTATCCCTGCAGGCCAGAAGATGGCACCAGATCTCATTACAGATGGTTGTGAGCCACCATGTGGTTGCTGGGAATTGAACTCAGGACCTCTGGAAGAGCAGTCAGTGCTCTTAACTTCTGAGCCATCTCTTCAGCCCTCTCTTGAGGTTTTTTTTATGAAAGCCAAGCCCTGTGTCTCTGCCCCACAACCAGTCTGGCTCCAGATCACTATACAGGGCATACCTGAGAGCTGACATCCCCTGGTCTTTGCTTACCATGAGAGAATCCAAGATCAGCAACCTAGATCAGGATCCTGTATGATCAGGCTAGTGCCAGCCTCCCTCATGTCACAGATATTGCTCCCTATGGTACAGCCTTGTTTTGTCCACATTCTTTCCTAAGCTTGTTTACTGCCAGGCCTCTGCCTACACTGTTGCTTTTGGTTAGATATTGATGTTGGATGACCAGGCCTCTGCCTACACTGTTGCTTTTGGTTAGATATTGATGTTGGATGACCAGGCCTCTGCCTACACTGTTGCTTTTGGTTAGATACTGATGTTGGATGACCAGGTCTCTGCCTACACTATTGCTTTTGGTTAGATCTTGATGTCGGATGACCAGGTCTCTGCCTACACTGTTGCTTTGGTTAGATATTGATGTCGGATGACCAGGCCTCTGCCTACACTGTTGCTTTTGGTTAGATATTGATGTCGGATGACCAGGCCTCTGCCTACACTGTTGCTTTTGGTTAGATATTGATGTCGGATGACCAGGCCTCTGCCTACACTGTTGCTTTTGGTTAGATATTGATGTTGGATGACCAGGCCTCTGCCTACACTGTTGCTTTTGGTTAGATATTGATGTCGGATGACCAGGCCTCTGCCTACACTGTTGCTTTTGGTTAGATATTGATGTCGGATGACCAGGCCTCTGCCTACACTGTTGCTTTTGGTTAGATATTGATGTCGGATGACCAGGCCTCTGCCTACACTGTTGCTTTTGGTTAGATATTGATGTTGGATGACCAGGCCTCTGCCTACACTGTTGCTTTTGGTTAGATATTGATGTCGGATGACCAGGCCTCTGCCTACACTGTTGCTTTTGGTTAGATATTGATGTCAGATGACCAGGCCTCTGCCTACACTGTTGCTTTTGGTTAGATATTGATGTTGGATGACCAGGCCTCTGCCTACACTGTTGCTTTTGGTTAGATATTGATGTTGGATGACCAGGCCTCTGCCTACACTGTTGCTTTTGGTTAGATATTGACGCTAGGCTCGGATGACCAGGTCTCTGCCTACACTATTGCTTTTGGTTAGATCTTGATGTCGGATGACCAGGTCTCTGCCTACACTGTTGCTTTGGTTAGATCTTGATGCCAGACTTGATGAGCAGGATTTAAGGGAGCCAGTTTAAATCCTGATACTATCACCTGATGTGCCACTCTCCTGTTTATCTACATGTTCCAGGACCTCAGCCACCACTGTAGCCTCACTCTGCCATACTTCTTCAGGGGTAGAGTCCCTAGTGGTCCCCTCCACTGAGAGTATCTTTTAGTGTAATTTTGGCTTGTCACTCTCCATTGAACTTGAGCTCTGATCCAGCTCCTGCTTCCCCCTCCAGGCTACTTCTTCTAACAAGGGCTCTCAGCATTGTGCTGACACAATGTGTTGCAGTTGTCTGGGCCCAAGGGTGACACCTCTTTCTTGTTCGTCTAAACATCCTTGGAGCAACTTGCTTTTCCTCTTCCCAGTGTTTTTGGCAAATGGATTGATAAGACCCAATGGGTGGATGATTGTTAGACTGAGTGGGTGGATCCAGGGAAGAACAGGTAGGTGGAGGGTAGGTAAGTGTGGACGGGTGCAATCGTCAGACAGATGAGTGAGTGACTGGACACATGATGGAGAGGCAGGTGGCTGAGTGGGTCCATGTTTAGGCTTGTGTAGATAAATGAACAAGAATGAGTATAAAGGGTTGGAGATTTAGCTCAGTGGTAGAGTGCTTGCCTAGCAAGCACAAGGCCCTGGGTTCGATCCTCAGCTCAAAAAAAAGAAAAAAAAAAGAATGAGTATAAAAATAAGTATTGGGGCTGGAGAGATGGCTCAGAGGTTAAGAGCACTGGCTGCTCTTCCAAAGGTCCTGAGTTCAATTCCCAGCAACCACAAGGTGACTCACAGCCATCTGTAATGAGATCTGGTGACCTCTTCTGGCCTGCAGGCATACTTGCAGACAGAACACTGTATACATAATAAATAAATAGATCTTTAAAAAAAATAAGTATATGGCAAGATGGATGATTAAGAGATAAGCCATTGGGTATTGGACAACAGACAGACTTACCAGGTATAATGGTGTACACTGGTAACCTCAGCTCCTTAGGGGCTGAGGCAGAAGGATCACAAGTTCAAAGCCAGTCTGGACAAGTCAGTGGGAACTCGTCTCAAAATAAAAATGTTAGGGACTAGAAGAGATGGCTAAGTCTGTAAAGTGCTGTCCATGCAAGCATGAGGACCTGACACTCAAGTCAAAGACAGGTGTGGCAGTACATGCCTGTGCCTGCAATCCCAGTGCTGAGGAGCTAAAGTGAGGAGGACCCCTGTGGCTTGCTGGCCAGTCAGTCTAGTGAGCTCCAGATTCAATGGCAGACACTACCTTAAAAATAAAGTGGAAGTCCAGCAGTGGTGGCAGATGCCTTGAATCCCAGCACTCAGGAGGCAGAGACAGGAGGATCTCTGTGAGTTCAAGGCCAGCCTGGTCTACAGAGTGAGATCCAGGACAACCAGGGCTACACAGTGAAACCCTGTCTCTAAAAATAAAAATACAAAAACCGATAAACAAACAAAACCCAATCAACAACAACAAAGTGGAGAACACTAGAGGGAGACACCCAGTGTTGACTTCTGGCCTCCACACACATGCATACATTCACGAGTACCCACATGCACACATGTGTCCACAAACATATACACATACACAAAGTAACTAATAAGCAAGATCTATATAAAGAGACTTCCTGGAGATAGAGGTCCAGGTCATGGCAAGCAGAGCTGCGTTAGGGCCCTGGGAATCCAGTCCTTGTCTCTGCCCAACCCCAGGCAGCGGGACCTCCACTTCCAGTTCCTGCAGTTGGTGGCATCAGTGGAGCAGCATCAGCAGAAGTTTCGTTCCCAAGCATCTGTCATCGATGAGATTGTGGACATTGCATTTGAGGTGAACCAGGAAGGACCGGGGCAGGGGAAAGGTAGAGAGAGGCTTGGGAGTAGAAGCTCTTACCCAAAGGTGGTTCTGAGTAACAGGCATGGCATTGGCAAAGTCTGACCCAGGTTCACTCACACACACCCTATCTGACCCCACAGGCTGGAGAAGAGGATTTTGGGAAATGACCCTGAAGAGCACCACCATATCGCCTCAAGTCTTTGGGAAGTGGCCTGCCAGGGTGGGTTGGGACAAGTCCCTAACTCTGCTGGCATTGTTATCCAGAACCATGCTGGACTGAGGTCCCAAAAGAATTTTAAAACCCCCAGGTGGCTCTGTTGTTGGAGCCCACTAGGTTTCCTGCTGCCTGTACCCAGCAGGACTGCATAAGAGGTTGATTGGACCATGGACCTGGGTACCAGGTGACTGTAACTTAGCAAGGGGAAGTCTTTTGCTCCACCCCTTGGCATTGTTATACATAGACCTTTGGAATAAAGTTCTGGGCCCGTTTGGATAAGGATCCAGGCCCACCTGAGTCTATGCTGTGTTTTCTCTCTTTCCTCATTCCTCAAGAGTTCCTGGGATAAGTAAGTGTGGGGGCTGGTCTCCCACACTCTGTCCTCACTGGTAGCCTGACACAAAGGGCAAGGGGAGCTGGACAGTGAGCTGCAGGCATATGTCAAGAGTTGCATGTGAAAGAGGCTCTTCTTGGATCTCTTCTGGCCTCGCCAGGTCCCAGCCTCCCAGCTCAGTCCAACAGTGCATTAGAAGAGATCAGAAGGGTAGTACAGGAAGAGGAGCCTGATGCCAGACAGTGATGGTGCATGCCTTTAGTGCCAGGATAGCCAGGACTGGTACACAGAGAAAGTCTGTCTCAAAAGGCAGAAACAAAACAAAAAGGAACCTGGGTGCTGATGGAAGACTAAATGAGAGGTCCTCTGCTTATGGAGGAAAGCCTTTCTGGCCTGGGGTCAGGAGAAAAAGAGCAGGCTGGAACATCCCAGAATTGCCAGGATTGCATCAGACACCAGGCATGGGGCCCAGCACTCAGGCTTACCAGGAACCCCATCATCTAACATAAGGGCACCAACCCAGTGGGAATACGAAGTACCCAAAAGGTCGATAGTGGTGCACACCTTTAATACCAGCACTTAGGAGACAGAGGCAGGCAGATCTCTTAGTTCGAGGCCAGCCTGGTCTACAGAGTGAGCTCCAGGACAGGCACCAAAACTACACAGAGAAACCCTGTCTTGAAAATAAATAAATAAATAAATAGATAGATAGATAGATAGATAAATACATAAATACACAAATACATAAATAAATACACAAATACATAAAAATTAAAAAGAACCCAGAGGTTTAAAAAAAGGGGGTGTGGGTTGGGGATTTAGCTCAGTGGTAGAGCGCTTGCCTAGCTAGCGCAAGGCCCTAGGTTCGATCCTCAGCTAAAAAAAAAAGGAGGTGGGGAGGAGAGCTGGTGTGATGCCTGGGTGGTTAAGATCATCCAGAGGGCCCAAGTTCAGCTCCCAGTACCCGTAACAGACTACTTACAACCACCTGTAATTCAGCTCTAAAGGATCTGACAGTTTCCTTTAGCCTCCGTGGGCACTGCATTCACATGCTCAGCCCACACACAGACACACATGCATTCACATAAATAATACCCCCAACCCCCTAGAGGTTAAAGGTCATTGACATCCCCTTCCCCACCTGAACTAAGACTACAAAACCTATTGAAGGGACAGAGGAGGCCTCTGATCTTCCTGGCTTCAGAGCAGATGGGGACAGGGCCATGCAGAATAGGGCCATGTGACATGGACCGGCTACTGTTAGGAGAGGGACACAGAAAATGGCTTAGATGAGTCCCACATGTACTGCCTGAGCCCCGGAAGGATGCCCGGAGCCCCACGGGACTGCCAGTTGGGACGTGTGTCTGTGCTAGGCACTGAGTTGAAGTGAAGTTCACCTCTGGCCCAGGGCTCCCCATCAAGGGGTAGCTGTCTTCTATCATTGATAACCATCTTACTCTTAGTGGAGGCCAATCCAGGGGGTCACGTGGGCTGGAGGGACTCTAGAATGGGAGGTGGAGGATGGTTTGACCAGCACTCACACAGACCATCGGTCTTTGCTAGAAAGCAGTGCAATCTCCGGGACCTTAAGAAGAAACATCACTTAGTGGCGACCCCTCTCCCTAGTCTTGCTTAGTCATGCCCAGCCCCAGGAACACACCAAGCAGGGGAAATGTCGTCTGGGATTTGGGCCCAGATTCCAGGGGTGGAGAAACCACTTCCCAGGCTTCCTTGAGTCTAGCCTTCTCCCCAGGCCTCCCACATTCATTCAACAAGTATTTCCTGCCATTCGCCCTGTACTGACTCCATGCTGGTATCTCCTGCTTGATGAAACTTGGGAAACCTTCCAAGCAGTGACTGACACACAGCACAAACTGAACTGCCACGGGTTTATCAGGTTCCCACAGAAGCAGGGCTGCAAGTTGTCCCTGTGTCGACATCAAATCAGCCCCTCAGTGTGTCAGGCTTCCCAGGTGGCACTCAGTCTTCATTCCTTCCCTGATGTGGCCTTAGATGGCTGTAGACAGGACCCAACTGTAACTGCCGTTCAAGAGGTCACAGAATTGGGTGGGAGGAGGCGGGTCAGACAGAAACAAAGGTGTGAAGGCCTTCCTTAGAAAGGAGAAGGTGGTTGGGGATTTAGCTCAGTGGTAGAGCACTTGCCTAGTAAGCACAAGGCCCTGGGTTCGATCCCCAGCTTAAAAAAAAAAGGAGAAGGCAAGCGGGATGATGGTGGTACATGCCTTTAATCCCAGCACTCAGGAGACAGAGCCAAGTGGATCTCTGTGAGTTCAAGGCCAGCCTGGGATACAGAGCGAGTTCCAGGCCACGCACCAAAACTACACGGAGAAACCCTGTCTTGAAAAAAAACATTAAAAAATAGATTCAATAACCTAGGAATATTTGTGACCTTGGAACCCCAAGAATATTTGTGACCTGGGAACCCAGCTTCCTGGAGCCCACAGAGTTCATCATCTGGGCACATCTTACATGTCTTCTGAGTACTAAGAGTTTAGCAGGATATGGGCTTCCCTTCAAGTGCTCATGGATGTGGGACTAGACTGAATCGCAGCTGCCTGGAGGCTCCTCACGTAGCCAGGGTCATTTCCCTTAAGGCCAGCTGTGGACTTGTGCCAGGGCCTCCAACGGCTGTAGTTTGGGAACATATGTGGTCAAACATTTCAGACACTGAGACATGAATTGCTTTGTTTGCTGTCCCAGAATCTGCCTCACTAAAGGAAAACAAGATACCTTGAGCTCACTGCAATTCTGCTGTCTGATGCTCTGTACTGCTTTATCATTTGAGAGCAATAAAAAGATCTGTGCCACTAATAAACTCGCTGGCCTGGGTCATCTGCCTTTGCAGCCCTCCTGACCACAGCTTTGTTGTTTTTCGGATCAGGGTTTCTCTGTGTAGCCTTGGCTATCCTGGAACTCACTATGTAGACCAGGCTGGCCTTGAACTTGCAGAGATCTGCCTGCCTCTGCCTCCCAAGTGCTGGGATTAAAGGCGTGTGCCACCACCACTGGGCACAAAAGGCATTGGGTCTCCTGGGTTTGGAGTTACAGATGGTTGCCAGCAGTCATGTGGGTACTGGGAATCAAACCCAAGTCCTCTGCAAGAACAGCCAGTGCTCTTAACTATGAAGCCATCTCTCCAGCCTTCTGACCCCGGCTTTTAACTGTCTGTCTTTTCTCATCCCCATCCTCCCCTTAAAGTCCCAGCATGAACCCAGGAAGAGATGCTGGTCCTGCTCACACAGACATCCCTGCTGCGACTAGTCTCAGGGCATCACCCCTGCGTCCCTTCTATGACGTCATTTCCTTCTCCCTTACCTCTGAAACTACTGAAAGTGTCTGAAGACCGGCTCCCATCTGAGGAATGCACCCTCAGTAAGCCTCAGATGGGTCAGCAGGGGCTCTCTGGGGGTTAAGGGCATAGGGCCCTGTCAACTGCAGGGTTCTGAGAGTCACTGGGAGCAGAGTGAGGGTCAAGGTAAGGAGGCACACAAGAGAAACCAATGCAAGAAGCAGCGCTAAGAATTTATTGCAGCAGATGTGGTCCTTGGCCCAGAGGTGCCTCCACCACCATGCTTGTTCCCATGGGGTCTCATCATGGTCACCCTGGGACTGGTTACACCTGCTTACAGTCATGCTTTAGAAGCTGGGTGGTGTTCTTCCAGGGGACTTCAAGGAGCTCAAAGTTGCAACGCAGCCTCTGAGGAGGGAAGGCAGTGGACAAGGAGGGTAAGCTTGGTGCCAGCGGCCCCTCCCAGCAGTCAGCCTCCTGCCTGCCACATCTCTCTGGAGCCAGGGACAGACCACTGGTTTCACCATAACATGAAGTCGGATGGCCACTGGTGGCACCATAACATGAAGTCAGATGGCCGGAGATGATCTATCAGGCAACTCCCACCCAAGAAAAAATCCCAGTCTCTCCTCCCTGCACCCCACCCTGGCCTGAGTCACACAAAGACCAGACAGGACAGGTCCAGCCAGGCTTTTGCCTGGCCAGATAGACTGGTCAGGATGAACAAGCTAAAGGCCTCAGACTCTGCAGAGGGCTGGGCTGGGGTCGATGCTGTTACCTCCTGCTGCACCCCTGTGGCCAGGGGGCAAGTGGTGAGGTCCATGTGGTCTCCGGAGACTCTGGTCTTTCTGCACTCTGTGCTCTCTAAGTCCATGGTCAGGTAGAATTTGACGCCAGTCACCAGCTGGGAACAAGAGAAGGCAGGTCAGAGATGCCTGGGAGCCCAGCCTGTGTGCCTACTCTTTCCAAGTCTTCAACTCCGCCTGGCAAATGCAACACTCTGGCCTAATTCAAACCTGGAGTGGAGGTGGGGCCTTCTGGGTGTGACCTAGGGGTGGAGCCTAGGCCCTGCAGGAGGCTGAAGAGCCCCTGTAGTACAGCTGTCGGCAGCTAGGGCAGATATGGAGAATGACACGGGATACCTACTCTGTCTGGGTCCCTCCCTCTCTATCTGGCAGGCTTAGGGAAGTGCAGTTAGTTATACCAAAAGTGGTAGAATCCTGCATTTTTTTTTGATAGTTAGATAATGTTGGTTGCCATAGGTTTTGCCATTCATCTGTACTTAAGTATTTCATAAAATGGGCTCGCCGTCATGATTGGCTTAGCGCCCTCTTGCGTTTGGTAGCGGGCCAGCGGCTCTCTGGCCTGTCCCGTGTTCCTTGTCCCTGTCCCTCCCCACAGCCACTCTGCCCCACAACCACCATACCTGATAGGATGCAAGGACGATTTTGGTGTCTCGGAAGTAGTAGAGGCTGTTGCTGCCCATGTTGTAGCTGCTCACAGCTGCCTGCGCGGCCTTCTGCACCCGGGGGTCGTTGGGAGGCAGGCTCTGGCGCTCTCCGGTCATGCGGCTCCGGCTCCGCAGCTCTGCGCGGGCGTCCGGGCACAGAGTCAGGAGGCAGAATGCGAGCAGGGCCAGGCCCATCGCCAGCGGGAAGTGAGGACGCTCCATAGCCGCAGATGTCAGTGCCAGAGCTCCATCCCGCACGGCTTTTACAGGCTCCGGGGGCCCCGCCCCGCTCCGCCCACCGCCTGCCTGTTTCCTTAGCAGGCTTGGACCCGGTGCAGGTGCCTGGAGGCGGCTGCCTGTACCTCCCCCACCTAGGAGGACCAGGGGCGGCACACAGGTCCCAGAACCTCTACGCATAGGGATGCTGGCCTGTCATCCAGGAGGGAGAGGACAGAGACAGTTCACCAGCACCAAAGGCCACCACAGGGACAGGACAGTTCATACTATGAACCTGCAGTGTGACTTGCCGGAGCAGCTATGGTTGAGCTCTTACCATTGCTATAATTTTCTTGTCCTGGGGCCTTCATTTCTTCTGGAAAATAAACGTTGTAAGGATTTAATGAACTGACACAGGCAAAGAGCCTAGGAAGAGGCTGCGTGCTATGCAGTGGGTAGGGAGGGAGAGAAGCCGCACTGCTTAATCCTCCCAGCCTGGTGAAGTGGGGGTGGCGGACGCTTGCATTTGCAGATGTGGGAACAACACAGAAGTGAGAACTGATTTGCTCAAAGACATGAGCTGGCCCCTAGTAAGTGAGGATACCGAACAGCCTGTGTGTGTGTGTGTGTGTGTGTGTGTGTGTGTGTGTGTGAGTGTGAGAGAGAGAGAGAGAGAGAGAGAGAGAGAGAGAGCAAGATCTTATGTATCCTAAGCTGACCTTGAACTTGTTTAGTTCAGCATGACCTTGAACTTCTGAATTTTCTGGCCCCTACTTTCACGTGCTGGGATTAGCGTCATATTTTATGTGGCACTGAGAACCAAACCCAGGGCTTCATGCATTTTAGACAAGCACTCTGCCACTGGACATCTCGGCTCCATTTACTTTCGTTGGGCTTGAACTTAGGGTCTTTTGTATGCTGGGCAAACACTTTATCACTTAGCTATATCTTCAGCCCTCTTTTTACTCATTTTTAGACAGGGCCTTGTTCAGTCTCATAGGGATTATAAGCCTATGCCACCAGGCCTAGCTCAAATCTGTGTTCTTAACTCAGAATAAGTCTGAAAGGTAAGAATTGCCCCCAAAGGGGGGGAGTGTCATACCAGCTCCCTTCTTACTGACTGGGTGGCTTTGGATAAGTCATTTGGGACTTCAGTGTCCTATAGATACTAGCACAGGGTATTAGGAAACCCTGTGGTGTTTTGGAAGAACCCAGTGACTACATGGGGACTTGGCAGTGTCCCCTTCCCCAAGGGTCTTTTCATCGTGTTGTTTTTAACCAGTTCCACACCCTCTTGCCTCTTTTCTTTTTTGTTTTTCTTTTGGTGGGGGAAGGGATGCTCATGCCTCTGCACGAGAGTAGGGTAGGCACATGCCATAGCATGCACATGTACAAGGTCAAAGGTCAGCTTTCCAGAGCTGGTTCTCTCCTTCTACAATATGAGTTCCGAAGTTTGAACCCAGGGCTTCAGCCTTGGCAGCAAACATCTTTACCCACTGAGCCATCCTCCTGGCCCTCCTTGGGGGTTTTAAGCGGGACTTGGAGGAAGCAGCTGCTTTCGGGACGTTGCAGACAGTATTTGACAAGTGCAGCTTTGCTCTGGTGACTGTGACAGGTAAGTACCCAATGCACCCTTCTCCCAATTCTAGACCTTTTAGAATGCCGGGGTCATGAGGCAGAGATTTCTCAGCCCAGAGTGTGATCACCACCCCATTCAGCTACAAGCTTGCTCCACCTGGCAGCCCAGCTGTGAAAGGTAAACTTCAGTGACAGGCATGCTGTCTTCGCCCTGTGATCCCAGCACTGGGCAGTAGAAACAGGCAGGTCTCTGTGAGTTCCAGGCCAACCTGGTCTGCATAGTGAGTTCCAGGCCAGGGCTACATAGTAAACTTGGGAGGCTTTGTCAAAAAACAAACAAAAAAAAGAAAAGAAAAATAAAAGAAAAAACAAAAAACCTATACCACTTCCTTTTGAGTCCAATGAAAGAAGACCTCAGGTGTGATGCAGACCCAGATGTGTAGGGTCTGGAGACACCAACTTGGAAGAGAACTACCCAAAGCTCTAAGTTGTTTTTGTTTTGTTTTGTTATTGTTGGTTTTTCCAGGCAGGGTTTCTCTGTGTAGTTTTGGTGCCTATTCTAGGCTGGCCTCGAACTCACAGAGATCCACCTGGCTCTGCCTCCTGAGTACTGGGATTAAAGGCATGCATCACCACTACCCAGTGATTTCTAAGTCTTAACTAAGCAGGGCCCCTGAGTTGGGGGACCCTGGTGAGGAAGGAGAGCAAGAAACACAGGATAGCTCACTGCTCACCTGGCATGGAATCTAGTCACAGCTACATGCACCTCCTACAGCTCCCTCAAAAATTCCTCAGTTGGAGGGGCTGGGAATATGGCTTAGTTGGTAGAGTGCCCACCACCACACAAGCATGTGGATCTGAGTTCAGATCCCCAGCACCTACACAGAAGACAGGGAGATTCTTGGAGCTCATTGGCTAACCAGGCTAGCAGCATTGATGAGCTCCCGATTCAGTGAAAGATCCTGTCTCAAAAACTAAGGTGAAGAGCAACAGGAGACAAGACACTGACGCTCTGCATCCCCAAC
Source organism: Onychomys torridus (assembly GCF_903995425.1). NCBI lineage: Eukaryota > Metazoa > Chordata > Mammalia > Rodentia > Cricetidae > Onychomys > Onychomys torridus. The sequence goes on from NC_050443.1 coordinate 125,176,074, forward strand.
ACCTACCCTGCCTACCACTGCCTATGAAGCAGTGAGTCTCTGACACCACAATCTAGCAATTTCCAAGGACTTTTCAACACACTGGCCTCTTCTCACAAGGATGGTTGGACTTGTTTACAAATGCATTATTCAGAGTTTGTCTAAGGTCATTTGACTAAACTTGAGTCTTGGAGGGCCAGAAGGAGGGGGCACAGTAATCAATAGTTCCAGGCCCTTGTCATGTACCTGGCCTTGTGCCAGGGCTTGGCACCTCTCATGGTGGCTCTCCAAAGCAGTGACTTCTATCTCTTCCTACTAAGAAATGAGACCAAAGGGGAAGGGTCGACAGTGGGACCAGGGGTAGCACCCACATGCTAGCAATGTCCCAGTATATGAGCCCCAGGCTGTTCCACAGGGATCCACTGCATGGAGAAAGGCTTTTTACAAATGTGATTAACATAGCAGAAGTATTTATTCAGTTTTCAATTATTCACTAGCATATTGAAAAAAACGCACACTTGATCACACATAACAATTTATTTGTAATTGATAAGTTAAAATAAATGGATTCCTATAACTAAATATGTCCAATTTGTAGGAATGCTGTTTGTATCTCTATAGTAGTATTTTGATACACAAATCATATATTAATATTTCATATGGAGATGGCTGAAAATAAAAATGCTAAAATCAGGAAAACAAAACAAGTGTGCTGCCCCATCCTGTGGCCTCCTGCAAAGGTCTTAGGCCAAGTATGAGCTCATCCTCACTGGCCATAGTCTCAGTTTTACTGTGGCCCAGAGATCCCTACCTAAGTTATCTACAACACTCTTCTCAGGCTAGTTGCCCAGCATATATTAACAAACCACATAGACCGTTCTTCTGGCTGGGATCAGACCCTCCAGGGCCTTACTGATGTCCCCAGAATGCTCTTGCCTGAGTCTTCAAGTAGGTGGAGGACATTCCACCCGCAGGCTCTGCTCCTTCTCTCTGTCATACCACATCCTGGAAAGAAAACTTTATAACAAGGACACCTGTGGCTCAACAGTGACTAAGGGACACCTGTGATCCAGCAGTGACTCCATGAAAGAGTTCCCCTAAATGCCAGGGCCTTCCCTTCTGCAGCTGGATGAGGTTTCCCATCTATGCACTGCAGAATGGTGGAGACGAGGCTCGGGGCAGTGGAGCAAATTGCTTCCGATCCCTGGAGGAAAGAGGGGTTTGTTGAATACAAGGTCTAGCTGTCACTTCATCCAGAGACAGCAGTGACACACAGAGAGCCCTGATCTTTGTACGGAGGGACACCTAGATCAGGATGGACAGCTGTCAGCTCCCACTCCACACCTACTACTAGGCTGCCACCTGGCATGGTAAGGACGGTGCCTTGGGTGTGTTCAGCCAGGTCCTCCTGCTCCTTCACTCCCAGAGGTGGAAGAAATGCGTCCCAAAGGCCCTGGAAGGGTAGGCTGGTTCATCATAAGCTCTATGCCACATCTGACTGGAGGGGCTGAGAGGCCAAGCTCTGGCTGGGCACGAGGATGAAGGAAAGGCTCCCCCATGCCCTTGGCCAGTGGGTGGGTAAGCCCAGCCTGCTGGACACTGTATATAGATACTAGACCTACCCACTCCTAGCCTCCCTGACCAAGTCTACTTCCCCTGCCAGCACACCAGCCCTGATCTCTTTGGTAGGCCAACTGAGTTGATCTGGACCTGTGAGAGGCCACTTCATTATACTATTCACTCTAAAGACCCTTTGTCCCCTGCTGCCCTAGGACTGATCCAGGAACTTATGTGGATTGCAATATGGAGTCCTGATACAGGGTTCATGGCTTGCCAATCTGTCTCAGGCACAGCCCATGGCCCAAGGGAGAGACGGAGCAGGTTTCAGATCTTCAGAAACAAAGCCCGTGGGAGAGCCAGGGAGACAAATGACAAGGAAATAATACAGATAGCCTGTCATTCAGGGTCCCACCAGGGTCTAGGAACAGAACCAGGAGGACAGAGCCAGGTAACCAATATGAACTGGAGTCAGGGAAGCGGCTCCATTGCTTCATGGGGGTCTCCATTGCTTGGCTCTGGCTACAGTCTGGCAGAGTTAGGGCTGAAATGTGGCCAGCTGTGGATTAACCAAGCACCTGCCTAAGCATGCTGGGACTGTGTGACAGTATGCAGGTAAGGCTGAGCCAGAGAGAAAGACAGGGAGTTCTAGACATGTGAAGGCAAGGACTCCCTCACACCAGTCTGGTTGAAGTCTTTCACCAGCTGAGAATCGAGGATTCCAACACAACTAACATCTTGTTAGGGCCTTTCTCTCGTCCCGGCTGTAAACTTACAATTTTCTAGGGATCTCAGCAGAAATCCCATTTATTTTATAGTGACGTTCCATTAAGAAGACCATACCCTTTCCTGAGAGACAGCTCAGAGGTTAAGAGAACTTACTTCTCTTCCAGGGGCAGGGCTTGGCTCCCAGCATCCACATGACAACTCACAACTACCTGTAACTCCATGTCTAAAGGATGTAGCACTCTCTTCTGGCCTCTTCTGGCACTGCACATATGTGGTACACAGATGTACATGCAGGCAAACACTCAAATCCATAAAGTAAAATAGCTGGATATGGTGATGCAAGCCTTTAATCCCGACACTGTGGAGGCCTCAGAGGCAGGAGGATGTAGTTAGAGGCCAGCCTGGTCTATACAGTACAGTCTCAGAAGAGACCCTGTCTCAAAAATCAAACATGTAAAATAACAATTTGTGTGTGTGTGTGTCATTTATTTATTTATTTATTCATTCATTCATTCTCTCACTCATTTTTTATTTATTTGTTTGTTTGAGACAGGGTTTCTCTGTGTAGCCCTAACTATCCTGGAACTTGTTCTTAGACCAGGCTGGCCTCAAACTCACAAAGATCCTCCTGCCTCTGCTGCCCAAGTGCTGGGATTAAAGGTGAGCACCACCACTGCCCAGTTTGTTTTTAATTTGTTAAATGTATTTATTTATTTATTTATTTGTTTGTTTGTTTGTTTGTTTATTTATTTATTTATTTAACATCCTGACCAACATTTCCCCTCCCTTCTCTCCTCCCACTCCCCCTTTGTTTTTTATTTTTTGTTTTGTTTTGTTTTTTGTTTTTTTCAAGACAGGGCTTCTTTGTGTAACCCTGGCTGTCCTGGAACTCGCTCTGTAGACCAGGCTGGTCTCAAACTCACAGAGATCTGCCCCTGCCTCCCGAGTGCTGGGATTACAGGCGTGTTCCACCACCACCCGACTTGTTTTGATTTTTAAAAGAAGTCCACACTTGCCTCTCTGCTGTGGTGGTTATCTTTCCAATAACTTACCAAATGACACAGTAGAAAGAGGAGAGGTGCCTACTGTATGTCCTCGGCCTTTTAGGAAACATGGAGGTGTTCCTTTGGCCACATACATGATGGTGGTATTGCAGACATCAAGGGAATGGCACTGTTGAAGGAGTTCCCCATAAGGAAGTGGCACTGTCACTCAGCATGCTGTGGGCCTCGCTGTAAACAAGCAAGCTAAGGGCAAGAGTCTTGCCAAGAGGATTAATGTGTGGTGCCGGGGCAGCTTCCTGAAACTGCTGAAGGAAAAACCAGGAAAGAAAAGGAAGCAAAGGAAAGGCACACAGATTCAACCGCAGCTCCAGCCTGTGCCACCAAAGACGCACACGTGGTGAGGACCGCCAAAAGTAGCCTGAGCTGCTGGGGCCCATTCCCTATGAATGCGTGCCTTAACCTACAAAAAAGTAAAAAAGAAGACTGTACTCTAGCTGGAGAGATGCTCAGTGGCTAAGGGCACTTGTTCTCACAGAGGACCAAGTGCAGTTGGGGGATGGAAGCAGACAAAAGTGAAGGAAGGGACCGTGAGCTGTGAGGTGGGGTCAGACTCTCAAAATCGGAAATCACCGCTAGCTATTTAGCTGTGTCCTTGCCTCTTGTGGATCATTTCTGTGCTGGCTGTGCTGGTCACAGAGTCCCCTGAACTAGGGTGCTTTTCATGCTACTCTCTACTGCCAGCTTGGACCTGACTTTGCTGATACCTAGTGCTCACAAAGCACTCACTTACTCCCTGGGTCCTGTCCCCAGGCATTGATGTGCCTGTGCAACAGAGCACACCCTTGGTAGGGTGCAAGAGGCTCAGGCTTGAGTTTGGGAGCTATGCACCTACCTCTGGATTGTCTCTCTGGGGAATGCTCCTGAGTTGGATTTCTGTAGGTGTTGATTTTTCTGTTTGGTTTTTGTTTGTTTGTTTTTGTTTTGCTTTTAGTTTTGGTTTGGTTTTTCAAGACAGAGTTTCTCTATATAGCCTTGGCTGTTCTAGAGCTTGCTTTGTAGACTAGGATGGCCTCGAACTCACAGAGATTCTCTTGTCTCTGCCTCCTGAGTGCTGAGATTAAAGGCGTGTGCTACCACGCCTGGCTAGTGTTGATGTTTTCATGGCATGTCCATAGTGTCTTGGAGCATCTGAGCCCATCTTGCAACTCTCTCTTTTCTCCCTTTCCGTGTGTGTGTGTGTGTGTGTGTGTCTAAGTCTGTGTCTGTCTCTCTGTGTATCTGTCTGTCTGACACTTGTACTGAGGAGTTCCTTTGGGGAAAAAAATGAGAAAGGATTTCAGCTGCCAAGTAAGGTGCACACAGAATATTGCATCTGGAGATGAAACGGCCCAGCAGGTAAAGATGCTTTCAGTCAAACTTAACAAACTGAGTTTGATCCCTGGGACCTATACGGTGGAAGAAGAGAGTTAATTCCCACAACTTGTCCTCTGACCTCTACATACGATGCGTCATGTGCATGCCCACCTTCAAAAATGCAACTGTTTTTGGTGCCCCTGCATCTGGCATCTCTACAAGACCATTGCTGATAGCCTAACTGCACCCTGCTTTGTCCAATGGGAAGCAGTAGTGTAGTCACTGGCCGTGGCCTCTGAGGGTACCTGGTACCCATGCCAGGGTGGGTTATGTACTTTGCCTAGACCCAGCCATGGATGAACTCTCACCCATATCCATGTCAGAACAGTTTCTCACTCATCACCTGATTGTTAGCCTCAGATCATGTTTTTGTTTCATGGTCTGTTTGTCTTGTCTTAATGTTTTTTGAGACTGTTACTATGGAGCCCAAGCTAGTCTCAAACTCTCCATCCTCCTGTTCCCCTCCCAAATGTTCAGATTTTAGGCATGCACCGCCACACCTGGAACTCCTCAGGATGTCATCTTTGTTTGCTTTTATCTTATAGCTCTAAAATATCACCAATACACAGGACAGGGCACACAACACACATCCATTGCGTGTGTGAGATGATAGACATTGAACCCAGGATTTAACATACACTATGTAAGTAATTGTTCTACCATTTAGCTACATTTGAAGACCTATTCAATTCAATAGAGACAATTTACCACCTCAGGGATCAGAAAATGAAAATGTCACTCCTATTTGCAAGCCCCTCCATTATCACTGAACTACTTTCTTCTCCAAAGATGAGAACTGCTATTGGTTTGGTGATTCCTCCCTCTTACCTATTGGTTTTTCTTTTTAAACCCTTTGACCCAGGGTTTAAATCCGGGGCTTTGTGTATACTAAGCAAGCGTTATACAGTGCCTCACCCTTAAGGCCCTATCACTAATTTTTTGCAATAAGCAGTTCCTTGGGGGCTGGAGAGATGGCTCAGAGGTTAAGAGCACTGGCTGCTCTTCCAGAGGTCCTGAGTTCAATTCCCAGTCAACCACATGGTGGCTCAAAACCATCTGTAATGAGATCTGGTGCCCTCTTCTGTAAACATAATAAATAAATCAATCTTTAAAAAAAAAATAAGCAGTTGTTTGGTTTTCTTTCTAATCTTACTTTCTACACAGGGGTCCTTAAGCAAGAATTTACTTCTGAACTTGAATGGAAGAGGGTCATGGTGTAGGACTGCAATCCTGGCATTCAGGAGGTTAAGGCGGGAGAATTGCTGTGAGCTTGAGGCCATCTTAGGCTACACAGTGAGTACCAGGCTAGCCGGGACTACACAGCAAAACACAAACACAGAAATCTCAAGAATAGGACTACATAGTCTCTCTGGTGTTTTGTTATTTGTTTTTTCAAGATAGGGTTTCTCCGTGAGGTCCTGGAACTTGCTCTGTAGACCAGGCTGGCCTTGAACTCAGATATCTGCCTGCCTCTGTCTCTTGAGTGCTGGAATTAAAGGCATGCAGCACAAAAGCCCAGCAAATCACATGGTTTTGTGTCCATGGTCTCACGCTGAGATTATTCTGAACTACTACACTGGTTCCCTTTCCCTGCCATGCAGTTTCAAGAATTTACACTCGCACTGGGAACCACCAGCCTGAACACTGCAGGGTCTCACAGACTAGGCTGCTGTGAACATTTCTTTTTTTAATTTTTTTTTATTTTAAACAGTAAAATATTTTCTCTGTAGAAAATAGTATAAAATGATAACATTTCCCAATAGGCACTTTTAAGACAAATGATAGCTGAATTATACATATAAATAGTGATTAGATTCTGGGATACAGAAGAGACCTATCTTCATCTGTTCAGAGAGCTATGTTTTACTTAGGTTGTATAAGTGAGATTCCTATTCATCTTCCCCTTCACTGTTTGATTTACAGCAGACTTTTTCTATAGGCTAATCCATAATCTAAAAATATTTTAGCCTTCCCTCCTGAAAGTACAGCCAGCATATCCTTTCATCAGCTTGATACAGTACAAATTCTTATCCTAATGGTGAAATGTTTCACTAAAGCTTGCCCAGTGATTGTTGCAAAACCAATAATTATTATAAGCCACAGTCATCCTAGGGTCCCCCCGGGTATATACTCTCCCTGGTTCTGTGATTCTGATTGTTCTTTGCTTTATATCTAGAATCCACTTATGAGTGAGGACATACCATGTTTGTCCTTCTGAGTCTGGGTTACCTCACTCAGGGTGATATTTTCTAGTTCCATCCATTTGCCTGCAAATTTCATGCTGTCATTGTTTTTCTCTGCTGAGTAGTACTCCATTGTGTGTATGTAACACATTTTCTTAATCCATTCTTCAGTTGACGGGCATCTAGGTTGTCTCTAGGTTCTGGCTATTACGAATAATGCTACTATGAACATAGTTGAGCATGTATCTTTGTGGTGTGATTGAGCATTCCTTGGGTATATGCCCAAGAGTGGTATGGCTGGGTCTTGAGGTAGATCGATTCCCAATTTTCTGAGAAACCACCATACTGATTTCCACAGTGGTTGTACAAGTTTGCACTCCCACCAACAGTGGAGGAGTGTGAACATTTCTTAATGTCCTGCTGCAGGTACGCAGGAGTTTCTTACAGGCACAGTCCTAAGAATGGAATTGATGGCTCACCGGGTGTGTCAGGTTTGCAAAATAACACTCAGGTGTTTTCCAGAGTGCTCACAGCAATTTACTCCCACCCCCCGGGGCCAGTTCCTGTAGCTCCATTTGCTCAACATTTGGTATTGTCTGATTTAAGATTTTTGCCCATCAGCTAGGTGTTAATGGCACTTGTTTTTCTGATTTCTAACGAAAGTGGACCCTTTCCATGTGCTATTTTTAAATCCTCTCTGGCGGCTGCCTTTCAGATTTTCTACCAAGTTCCCCACTATGTGTCCTCTCTTCTTTTTGCAATACTAGGGATTGAACCCAGGGCCTCATGAATGCCAGGCATTCTACCACAGAACTCCACCCCAGCCTGCGTCCCCCTTGTGTGCGCGTGTGGTGGTGGGGTGATTCTTTTGCCTATGCGTATAGAGCCCAGAGAAGGGCAGCATCTTCTCTATCAGTCCCCACTTCACTTGGTGAGAGCGCCTCTCACTGGATCTGAAACTTCAGTCAGTCAGGCTGGCCGGTGAACCCCTGGGATCCGCTGCTCTACAGCAATGGGGCGATGGTGTTATGGGTACGAGCAGCCATGCCTGCGTTTATGTGGGTGCTGTGGATTTGAACTTGGGTCCTCTTGCTTTCACGGCAAGTGTACTCCCTGGCCATCTCCACCGACCACTTTCTTTTAGAGATAGAAATCTCATGAACCCTAGACTGACCTGGAACTTGCTTCATAGCCAAGGATGACCTTGAACTTCAGATCCTATCTTCCAGTCATGATTATACAGAGGTGTGTACCACTAACACTACCAACTGAGCCACATCCCAGACCTTTTCTGGACAGCAGCTCTGGTATGTATTCTGGGTGAGGATTTTAATAATAAAATACTCTCACCACTCTGTGCTCACCTCTTTACTCGGGTTTTAGATTAAGTTTCTAGTACTGATGGAGACCATCTTACTATAACATTCTCTCCACTGTGAGGTCATGAAAGTTTCCTCATGCTATGCCCAGTCTTGAACTGTTTTTATCTTTGCTTTCCTGGACAGTAAACATGCAAAGAAGCATTTCATTTGCACAATAAGCAAGTCACTGCTCAGTGATGCTCTTCTGTTGGAGAAACAAACACCAAGCAGGACTGAGTGTTAAACAGCATTTTACCTGTCCTCACAACCTTCATCCTTGAGGGAACTAAGGCTCAGAGAGCATGGGTTACATGACATAGAGACACTCTCCTGCTATAGTCTGAGTTCATGTGGTTGTTTTCTTTCAGCAAGTTCATGGGCAAATTAGCTTTTCTGAACCCCAAATCTCTTCACCTCTCCAAAACAAAAAGATTAAAAATGCTTACACACACGTTAGTTTCAGGCTGGTTCACAGTATGAGTTTGAGAACAATGGACTGGAATTTCTTTTTCAAGTCTAACTCTCTCGTTTCTCTGACAGCTGGGCAAACAGCAGAATCCCATCATCCATTCTTCCCAGAGGCTGAGAGGACACATTGGTGACTGGCAGGTGAACTCCTACCCACATCCTATTCACCCTCTTCCTGGTGCCTTTGACTCCTACTGACTTTTCCACCAGGTGCTGCCTAGACCAACTGTTGACATCTGGAAGCCTACAGCCTACCTGGCTCCCAGGAAGAAATCAACCCACAGTCTCTCCCACATTATTCAGGAATTGGGACACCTAGGGCACCTGCCCAAGGCCCACATGGCTAGGGTGGCTCCTTCTGGGAGGGGAAAGGGAAGCCACCAGTTTCGGTGAACTGATAAGGAGTGAGGTAGATGTGCTCAGCCCCTGGAGAAGATACAACTCCCAGCCTATCTGTTTTCCAACACAGAACACCAATCATGAAGGCCACTGACTTTATTAATCTAAAACTCTTTATAAGAACAGTTACTATTTTTGCCAAAAACAAAAAACAAAAACAAAAAGGAGCCAAAGGGCATCTAAAAGACTGTGAATGGAGGGAGAAAGGGTCCAGGAATCCATTCAGGAAAGCTGGTAACTGTTGCCATGGAAGTTTGGTGGGAGGAGGGGCAAGGCATGCAAGGGCAAGAACTCCAGAAAGATTGGAAATACTGAGGGGAGAGAACTCCCCAAAGACCATGGAGCACAAAGGAGGTGAGTGAGACAACAGCAATCTTCTCCTTCATGGAGGACGGGGAGAAGCCCCACCCGGCTGTGGATTCTGGAGACTCGGTTCTGTGGCTGGGGGGGGGGGGGGGGGGGCGCTGAGGAGTCCCCAGAGTACATTACAAGAAGGCGTCACACCATTCTCGAAGGCACCCAAAGCAGTCTCGGGACTGCTTGGCGTTGGCACCACACGTGTCTTTCAGCCACTCTCGGAAGAGGTCTTCATCTTTCTTTAGCACCAGAAACTGGCCGAGAACCACATAAGCCTGCAAACAGGAAAGGGTGCACAGCTAAGTGCCTCTCAGACTAAAGCCACAAGACTACATTATACCACCCCGAAGGGGCTGGATCTCCGAAGCCAGGCAGGGTCCGTTGTGAGTACTTCCGGGGCAAGCCCACTTTTGTTCTGGTCGTTCTGTTTAAGACAGGATCTTGCTTTGCTGCCTAGAGTGGCATTAAATTCAATGGGAATCCTCTTGCCTCAACCTCCCAAGTGCTGGGGTCATAGGGGACCCATAATGCCTAGTTTCACTTCTGTTAACACTGAAAACACACAAAAGGGTAAGGCACAGTGGGGCACACTTTAATCCCAGCACTTGGGAGGCAGAGAGGCCCTGTCTCAAACAAACAAAAACACACAAAAATGACCTTGCCTCCCGCGCTGCAGCCAAACCACCTCAGGTTATCTACCCCTGTCCATACCCTCCCCATACCCTACTTTTCCTCACTCCCATCTTTTTTTTTTTTTTTTTTGGCGTGGAAACATCGGTTGCCAGCTTCCACTCTATCCCTCCCTGGCATCTGTGACCACCCCACACCTTGTCAAAGCCCCTTTCCTCCAGCTTCTTGCCCAGGACTTCACCAATCCCGGCCAGGCTCCCCACTGGCTTTTCCCCCATGGGTTCTGCCACGAAGTCTCGGTGCTTTTGGGAGGTTGTCATCTTGATCAGGTTTAACCTGGGAATCCCAAAAAAAGGCAGGTTAGGGCTGAAGAGCACAACTCCCCAGGGCAATCTCCTCGGCTGCTTCCTCGATTTCCCTCATTGCTGAGAACAGCGAGGGCGGGCGAGGGCAGGCCCTTCCCCGCTATTCTGCAATCTCTGCTTTCTGTGGGCTCTGGGTTTGGGGACTGACCCGATGGAAATACCGGCTTGGACTAAAGGTGGCGCACGGAGGGCCACGGGAAGATTCCCAGACCCAGCCGGGGCCGCCCAGAAGCTGTCACTCTCGGTGACCTTGGCTAGGCCCACACTGACCCCGCTGGGAACAACCACGTGGTGAGAGCGGCAAGAGGGTCTCGTTAACCTCGCCGCCCTCCAGAGGCCAGCACGGGCGGCGCACCCACAGACGACGACGAAGCCCACGCCACGCCGGCCCCGAGGCCCCGCCTCCTCCCCGCCGGCCCCGCCCCACGCGCGCCGCGGGCCCGCCTCCTCCCCGCCGGCCCCGAGGCCCCGCCTCCTCCCCGCCGGCCCCGAGGCCCCGCCTCCTCCCCGCGCCGCGCCCCGCCTCCTCCACGCCGGCCCCGAGGCCCCGCCTCCTCCCCGCGCCGCGCCCCGCCTCCTCCCCGCCGGCCCCGAGGCCCCGCCTCCTCCCCGCCGGCCCCGAGGCCCCGCCTCCTCCACGCGCCGCGCCCCGCCTCCTCCCCGCCGGCCCCGAGGCCCCGCCTCCTCCCCGCCGGCCCCGAGGCCCCGCCTCCTCCACGCGCCGCGCCCCGCCTCCTCCACGCCGGCCCCGAGGCCCCGCCTCCTCCACGCGCCGCGCCTCCTCCACGCGCCGCGGGTCCCTCCTCCTCCACGCGCCGCCCCTCCCCGGGGCCAGGCCGCTCGGCTGCAGAGGCGCGCCTCCGCGATGAGTGCTCCTCTCCTTCCCGCCTCCGCGCGCCGCCTCCGCCCTCCAGCCGGAGCCCCGCTTCGCCGCTCACGCTCACCGGCAACTCTGGCTCTGGTAACGGCTCCTCGCGCCACTCAGCCGCTCCCGCCGATACCTCAAGCAACTAGAATGTTCTCCGACTTCCGCTTCCGGGTCGTCTTATGAGCCGCTTTAAAAAAAAAAAAAAAAACCCAAATTGGGCATGTCTAGCCACCCAGAGCCATAGAGTGGAGGCGCAACCGCTCCCCACGGCGCCCACAATAGTGGTTGTTTTCCGGTCCCTCACAGGAAGCCGCGCTGCTTTTTAGGGTCTTGTTTCTCCGGCCGCGCCTCCCATCTGCGAGACCGAGGCCTCCGAGGAGAATACGACCATCATTTTCCTGACCAGCACCCGGAACGCAAAGACGTAGGTCTGCCTGACCTGGTCGAGGGAAGAGTTCAAGGACCGGACAAGGAGGGGCGGGGCATCCGGAGGCTTCCGAGAGCCCCGCCCCGGAAGTGCAAATCCCGCGGGGTCCTCACACAGTCCGGTCTATAGCAAGCCCGCTGACGGGAGCTGGGGACACCGGAGGCCGAGGCCGAGCGTCCAGACGGGCGCTGCCGTGGTGGCCGCCTGCAGGTCGCGTTCCTTCGGTTGTGTACTCCGTCTTGAAGTCCGCCTGCAGACCGGGGCTTGCTGGTGTAACGCCGAGCGGGTGAGTGCTGGCAGCGTCGCGGTGGTGGTGGTGCTTAGGAGGTCGAGCATCTGTCGTATGGCTGTCCTAGACTTGGGGTGTTCGAGCGTGTGGAGGAAAGTCGTTAGCTCAAACTCCTCCCGAAGAGGTGGTCGGGATGGTCGGCCTGGCGGTGCGTGTGGTTTCATGGCCCCAGCAGCTCTTTGAACGGGAGTGGGTCTTGTTATCGAGAGGGCGTCTCACTGTGCAGACCAGAGTGGCCTCCATCTTCCAGAGAGATCCCACTGCCCCTGGGTTGGGATGTCTTGAGATTAAAGGCTCGAGCCCACCCCCCACCCCCCAACTGAGACTATAAAACTTGTTTCGTGGGTTTGTTTTGGTTTTTTCGTTTTTTGGGTTTTTCGAGACAGGGTTTCTCTGTGTAGTTTTGGAGCCTTTCCTGGATCTCGCTCTGTAGACCAGGCTGGCCTCCAACTCACAGAGATCTGCCTACCGCTGCCTCCCAAGTGCTGGGATTAAAGGCGTGCGCCACCACTGCCTGGCTCAGCAATTTTTCAAAGATCTTACTTGTAAAGCAAACTATGGTTTATCAAACTATCATTTCTGTAAATAATTTACAAATTTATTTTTGTTTACAGCAGTGGGTCTTCCTTAAGATGTTTAACTGCCATTATGAGTCTCATCAAGGTCACATCCAGAGTTACACACACTCCTCTAATCCCAGCACTTGGGAGGTAGAGACAGGAGAATCTCAGCATCCTAGACTATATGAGACTCTGTCTCAAGAAAAGGGGAGGGGGGTTCCCAAGGATCTGATGTTCTCTTCTGGCCTCCATGGATGGGCACCAGGCACACATGTTGTGTACATACATACATGCAGGCAAAATTTACACACAGAGAATAAAATAAATGTTTGAGACAGAGAAAGAGAGGAAGAGAAAGAGATGAACACAGGACTTGAGCTTTAGGGCCTTGCTATAAGACCAGCAAAGCAAATCCCCGCCTACACCTGATAGGCCACCTTAAGTGGAACAATTAATTAATTGACTCCAATGAACAAGTTGAGAGTGCAAAGGATTTGGGGAGTGGCTTGATCCAGCCTCCATTGCCGCCGCCGCCGCCGCCGCCGCCGCCGCCGCCGCCGCCGCCACCACCACCACCACCACCACCAGGTAGTTGCCTGGGCGTGGTGGTGGCGGCGGCACACACCTTTAATCCCAGCACTTGGGAGGCAGAGCCAGGAGGATCTCTGTGAGTTCAAGGCCAGCCTTGTCTACAGAGGGAGATCCAGGACAGGCACCAAAGCTACACAGAGAAACCCTGTCTGGGGAAAATAAAATAAAATAAATAAATAAATAAAAATTAAAGTAAAAAAAAAGATTTACTCTGTGTAGGTTTTGCAAGTGACCTTGGCGGCCAGAGAGAGCATTGGATTCCCCTAGAATTGGAGTTAGAGATAGTTGTGAACCAACTGATAGTGAGTGCTGGGTCCTGAGATATCTCTGTGGCAAATATCTGCCTGCCTCTGCCTACCCAGGGCTAGGAATAAAGGTGCACCCAGCATCTGGTTAAAGCTTGTGTTTTGTTTTTAATGATTTTAACAGGGTGAGGTGGCTGCTTCCCTGAAAGCAGTCCTGGCTTCTAAGACTGCCATCCAAATAACTCTGGAAGAAGAGCTGACAGCCTCCACGTCCTAACAACCCTGGACAGCGCCCAGTATGTCTCAGGCCACTAAGAGAAAGCATGTGGTGCAGGAGGTGCTGGGGGAGCACATGGTGCCCTCGGACCAGCAGCAGATAGTGAAGGTAATGGGATTGGTCTAAGCTTTTCTCTACTCCCATTGGACCCTGGGGTGTGGGAGGGACTCAGTATGTGTCTGATCGAACTGATGATGTCCCTAATTGTTGGTCATTCCTGGACCAGGTCCTCAGGACTCCTGGGAACAATCTACATGAGGTAGAGACAGCACAAGGGCAGCGCTTCCTGGTGAGCATGCCCTCCAAATACCGCAAGAACATCTGGATCAAGAGAGGTTAGAATCCCCCTACAATACAGAACCATGGCCTTGATTCCTGATTCTCCTTCACACACCGGAATGGCTTTATCTTTGTCACCTGCAGGGGACTTTCTCATTGTTGACCCAATTGAAGAGGGAGGAAAGGTGAAGGCGGAGATTTCTTTCGTGCTCTGCAAGAACCATGTACGCTCCCTGCAGAAGGAGGGCCACTGGTACGGTGATAATCCTGATCGTGGTCCTCTGGCTTCGGGGATAGTAGCATCCTTGCTAGTGAATGGGATGGGATTGGGATGGGGTTATGCTGTCCCAGAGGGACATTTGGAAACAGCTGTTTTGCTGAGAGGTTTCTCATTGCTCTCTGACCTGGCTCTTCTCTTGTCACAGGCCTGAGGCCTTCTCCGAGGTAGCTGAGAAACAAAATAACATAAACAGGTGAGGAGCAAGCCCCAGCCCAGGGAAGACAAAAATACAAGTGCACGCTGGGCAGTGGTGGCACATGCCTTTAATCCCAGCACTCGGGAGACAGAGCCAGGAGGATCCCTGTGAGTTCGAGGCCAGCCTGGGCTACCAAGTGAGTTCCAGGAAAGGCGCAAAGCTACACAGAGAAACTCTGTCTCAAAACAAAAACAAACAAACAAACAAACAAAACCCAACAAACAAGTTCACACCTTGGTTCCCCAAGGAGAAAGGTGATCCTGCTTTTCTCCTGTTGAGAACCCAACATCTCTAGTAGAGTGGATAGTTAGGAGTATGGCTTAAAGGTCAGTGCTCTAAATTACAACGCTGGCTTTGCTACTTAACAGGCAAACGACTCTAGGTGCATTATTTAATATCTTCAGACAGATTCCTAGCTAGATGTGGTAGTACATACCTGTAATTCTGGCAGTTATGAGGTGGAAGCAGGAGTTTGAACCAGCATGGGCTACAGGTAACAAGTTCAGAGCCAGCCTGAGTTAAAACACAAGTTCATCTAAGAGGCGAGATTGTGCTGAGTATGAAGGCTAATGCTTACGCAGTTGCTTAGTGCAGTTCTCACCTAGGAGACCCACCCCTTTGGGGTCACATATCAGATGACATTTATATTCTGATTCATAATAGAGGAAAACTTACAGTTATGAAGTAACAATAAAATAATTTTATGGTTGGGGGTCACCACAACATGAAGAACTGTGTAGAAGCCTGCCGGGCAGTGGTGGTGCACACCTTTAACCAGGTGGATCTCTGAGTTCGACACCAGCCTGGTCCACAGAGCGAGATTCAGGACAGGCTCCAAAACTACACAGAGAAACCCTGTCTCAAGAAACCAAAAGAGTGGAAGCCTTAGGAAGGTTGAGAACCACTGTTTTAGTGCATCAGCACTAAATTCAAGCTCACCTACATGTGTCAGTGATGCTGACCGAGTTATTGATTCCTTACTAAAACCAATGATGGGGTGGGTAATGTTTTTATTTGACTGGGTTTCCTTATTTGCTCTGTGCTTCCAGAAGCCCCTCTGGGATGGATGGATGGATATATTGATTGATTGATTGATTTCTTGAGTCAGGGGTCCAATTATGTAGCCCAGGCTGTCCTTAAACTCATCCTCTGCCTCAGCCTCCTAAATACCAGGCATGTGGTACCACATCAGGGTTTGGGGCTCTTGGATTTTCAGTATCCTATCGGTTCCTGACTGTTTAGTTGACGGTCCTGATTTTCTGAGACTGGACTATAGATGTGGTTTTACCAGAAGCTGTTACTAACTCCATCCTCTTGATCACACAGACAGAGTCAGCCTGAACTTCCCGCTGAACCACAGCTGTCAGAAGAATCTGGTTCTGAAGATGATTCTGACCTCTTTGTCAACACCAATCACAGACAGTATCATGAGAGTGAGGAGGAGAGTGAAGAAGAGGAGGAGGAAGCAGCCTGAACCAGAAGGGTCCACTTCTCTACTTGCTCAGGGACTATCCCTTGGCTTTTCTGGGCTTGGACATTCCCAGGGTGCCCTGCAGATCTTTTCTTTTGGATGGGGACGAGGCATGGCCCCTTTCTGAACTGACCTAGAAGAATTAAACCCCTGGTGGGTGCTGACTCAACCCTGGTGTCTGAGTGGCTCTCTGTGGAGGGAAGCTCCTGGTGAAGTGAAAGCCTTTTCTTGGTGGAGGCCTTGGTCACCTGTGGGTAGAATGGGAAGGAAACAGGGTTTGCCTGGGATCTGTGGCATGTGACTTGTTGATAGTACCTCTCTGGGCACTTGGTACCTCACCTTGTGCCTCTTTAACAGCAGTCATTACCTGCTTATGTTCAGTAGTGATTCCAATAGTTACAGTACCCATCTGCCTCTTAAGCACAGCTCAGGACAAATCCCATGGTGCCTTGTGAGCTGTTTCCCTTCCTTCCCAGTAACCCTGTACTGCGACAGTGCTTATACTACCTGCTGCCATAAAATAACACTCCAGCTCCCCTCTCTGCACCTTAGCCACCGTCATCTCCAGAATGTGTCTGTGGTCAGGACACCTCTATCCTTACCATCTTCTGATTGTCTTAGAACTTTGCTAGTCTGCACCTTAGCCACCGTCATCTCCAGAATGTGTCTGTGGTCAGGACACCTCTATCCATCTTCTGATTGTCTTAGAACTTTGCTAGTCTCAGGATATTTACTTTCTTACGATTTTCTTTCCCCAGAGCTGAGGATCGAACCCAGGGCCTTGCACTTGCTAGGCAAGCGCTCTACCACTGAGCTAAATCCCCAACCCCCTTACGTTCTTTTCTTAAGATGGTCTCTATAGGACAGGCTTGGAAGTCACTGTAGCCTAGGCTAAACAATTCAGTGGCTGTCCTGCCTCAACCCCCAAGAGCTGGGGTTACACTGTCCCTGGCCGGGCTACTGACCTTTCACTAAAGGCTGTTGTAATCCCACCCTGTTCCTCAGCATCAGGCTTACTGTGCTCATGACAACCTCCTTCCATTTACTTATTTTAAAATAGTTCTCCACGTTACTTTAGTTCAAAGACCTTCGGTGGCCTAGGCACTCACCAAACTATGTATGCAAGCTTCTGTAAACTACCCTCACTTTTTTTCCCCTTCTGTTTTTTTGGACAGGGTTTCTCTGTGTAGTTTTGGAGCCTGTCCTTGATCTCACTCTGTAGACCAGGCTGGCCTCGAACTCACAGAGATCCTCCTGCCTCTGCCTCCCGAGTGCTGGGATTAAAGGCGTGCGCCACCACCGCCCGGCCCTCCTCTCACTTGGGAGGATTTGCTTCAGCCTGTACACTGCTAGAACTGGCGAATCCTTGGGAAGACTGGCCTCCCAGCCTAGTCTTTCCTCTGCTGGCCATTTGCTCCACCCCACAGTATAGCTGTTTGGTCCTGTCACCGACTCCTAATGTGCTTGTGTGCTTATTTTCAGTGTGAGCTATGACTTCTACTTTGGAGCCTTCCTTTTGTTTTGTGAGGGATGTTTTCTGTTGTGGATTGGTGATTGTTTGGTGGGGGACATGGTCATTATGGGAGGTGTGTATTGACCTCAGATATGCTATCCAGAATCTCGTTTCTGAACAGGAAATCTTGTCATCATGCCCTCCCCAGCTCTCATTTATCCATTCTTGATGTTTTTTGTGATACTAAATGTATCCTTGGGTATACACATGTATAAAATACAGATGTATATACATGGAAAAATAAAACAGATGGGTTAAAGATAAATATCTTTAACTTTAAAATTTTTTTAATGAAGAGCTTTTTGTTTTTGTTTGGTACTAACGTTTGAACCTAGGGCCTTTAGCACTTGGCATAGTAGATTGGTGTTCTACTAAACTATATGACAACTGTTTGAAATCCATCATTTATAGGAAGGAGAGAGCTAACTTAACTAGAGAAAGCCACTTGTGCCTGTCTCATTCACTGAATGGCTCATTGTTTCCTCATTAGTAATGCCTTTTTAAAAATTAGCCGGCGGTGGTGGCGCACCCCTTTAATCCCAGCACTTGGGAGGCAGAGCCAGGTGGATCTCTGTGAGTTCAAGGCCAGCCTGGGCTACCAAGTGAGCTCCAGGAAAAGGCGCAAAGCTACACAGGGAAACCCTGTCTCGAGGGGGAAAAAAAATTCATATTCAGAAAGGTATTGTTGGTTCACAACTTTAATTCTAATCTCAGTACTTGGAAGGCAGATCTCTTGAGTTATAGGCCAACATGAGCTACATAGTGAGATCCTGTTCAAAAAAAGAAAAACGCATCACAGCACTTGTCTTTAATTGCAGCATTTGGGAGGGGAGGCAGAGGCCTTGTATGTTAGAGGCCAACTTAATTTACAAGTTCCAGGACAGCCAGGGCTACATAAAGAAATCCTGTCTCAGAAAAACAAAACAAAACAAAAACCTTCCTAACCATATCTCTAACCCTACTTGGGAAGGTGAGACCAGTGGATCGAAACATTACCACCACCACCAGTCTGGACTCATGAGACTGAGAAAACAAGTGCATGCATACAAGGGTCTGTTTTGTTTTTTGGTTTTTTGAGATAGGGTTTCTCTGTGTAGCTTTGCGCCTTTCCTGGAACTCACTCGGTAGACCAGGCTGGCCTCAAACTCACAGAGATCCACCTGCCTCTGCCTCCTGAGTGCTGGGATTAAAGGCGTGCGCCACCACCACCAGCAAGTACACTTGATACCTCACGGCTCCCCGACTCCACCATCCTGAGGCCATCTCATATTTCCTCATTACATAATTTTAGAATCAACTTAGTTGTTGTTTGTTTTAAAAATCCTCATGGCAGGGCCAGTGGAATAGCTCAGGTACACAGTTGCCAAACCTGAGGACCTTGTTCAAACTCCAGGATCCAGATGGCAGGAGAGAACCAACTCCTGAAAGCTGTCCTCTGACCCCCACAAATGTGCCTAGGCACTCCTGCCCCCACCTCCCTGCTCTAGTTTGGAGAGAATAAGCGTGCACCACCATGCCGTTTTGTGAGTGCAGGAGATCCAAACAGGCTTTGTGCTTTGGTAGGCAAGCAATCTGCCAAGTAGCCTAGGCTGTTAGTGTTTTTGAGACAGGGTCTCTACATAGCCCTGTCTATCCTGGAATTCTCTATGTAAACAAGGCTGGCCTCCAATTCACAGGTATCTTCTTACTTTTGCCTCCTGAGTGGTGGGATTAAAGGCATGTAGACCATATTATGTATTGTGGTGGTTTTTATAATGTTTTTTTGTTTGTTTGTTTTGGTTTTTTGTTTTTGTTTTTGGTTTTGTTTTTTGTTTTTTCGAGACAGGGTTTCTTTGTGTAGTTTTGGTGCCTGTCCTGGATCTTGCTCTGTAGACCAGGCTGGCCTCGAACTCACAGAGATCCACCTGCCTCTGTCTCCCGAGTGCTGGGATTAAAGGTGTGCGCCACTACCACCCGACCCTATAGTGGATTTTTATGCCAGAGCCTCATTCATTATAGAAAAGTGTCCTAACACTAATTACAACCCCAGCTTCTCCAATATTTTATTGGTTTTTTGTTGTTTTTGTTTTGTCCTGAGACAGGGTTTCTTTGTGTGGCTCTGAGATCTGCCTGCCTCTACCTCCAAAGTGCTTGGAGTAAAGGTATGTGCCACCACTGCCCAGCTTTTTTTTTTTTTTTTTTTTTTTTTTTTTTTTTTTTGAGGTCATCTTGCTATATAGCCTAGGCTAGCTTTGAACCCAAAATAAGTGCCCACCTGCTGAGGAACTTTCTATGTAGACCAGACTATCCTTGAACTCACAGATATCCATTTGCTTCTGTCTCCCGAGTGCTGAAATTAAAGGTATGTGGGGGGTTTTTTGTTTTGGTTTTTTGGTGTTTTGTTTTGAAACAAGCTTTCTACATAGCCCTGGCTGTCCTAGATTTCTCTATGTAGACCAGGCTGGCCTGGAACTCTCGGCTAGTTATTTATTATTTCCTTATTTTTTAAATTATTTTTATTTTTACCCACTGAGCCCTCTTGCCAGCCCTGTTGGGATTTTTATTTAGTTGCTGTTGTTTTGAAAAAAGGTCTGTAGCCCCGGCTGGCCTCTAGAGTACAGACTTGCCTTCTGTGTTACTATGCAGGAGTCTGTCACTGATAACACGTCTGTCTGAGATACACAAGAAGAATATGGGGACATGCCTATAACCCCAGTGTTGAGGGTGAGGTGGTGGCATCATGAGTTAGAAGTCAGCCAGGGCAATAGAGTGATGCTGTCTCAAGGAAGGGAAGGGAAGGGTTATCTTGACTCAGTCCCAGTTAGAGTCCCCGGCTGCTTGGCTATGGCCATGCTGCTTTGGACCTGTGGTAGTGTTGTATATCACACAGGGAGCATGTAGCAGAGACCTCTCACCTTGTGACAAGTAGAAAAGACAGGACAGGAGACAGGCAGGCAGCTCGAGTTCCAGACCTGTCTTAAAGAGGAAGAAATGGCCAGCATCCTAATACCCCTTTCAAAGTCATAGCCTCATCTCTTCATTAGGCTCTAATGTTTTCGTTTGTTTTTCAAGACAGGGTTTCATTTTTATTACTTTAAGATATTTTAGCTGGGTGTAGTGGTACATGCCTTTAGCCCCAATATTCGGGGTGGGGCAGAAGCAGGCAGATCTGAGTTCCAGGCCAGCCTAGTCTACAAAGTGAGTTCTAGTATAGCCAAGGCTGGAGACCCTGTATCAAAAAAATTTTTTATTGGGTTGGGGATTTAGCTCAGTGGTAGAGCACTTGCCTAGCAAGCGCAAGGCCCTGCGTTCAGTCCTCAGCTCTGGCAAAAAAAAAAAAAAAAAAAAAAAAAAATTTATTATGTTCAATTGTGTGTGGTGGTAGTGGTGGGGTTATGTGCATATTAGTGCAGGTGCCCACTGGGGCCAGAGGCATTGTAGCCCCTGGAGCTAGAATTATAGGCAGTTGTGAGCTGCCATGTGGGTGCTAGGAACCCATTGGGTACCAGTGTACTCTAGAAATCCTGTATGAGAAGTGTGTTCTCGTGTGTGCTGAATAGCTCCAACTGCAGGCCCCCGACTCCTGGGGTACAGCACAAGCAGTTTTTGGTGACTCTTCAGTGAACACTATGGCAGCTACAAGCAGGGGTCACAATAGCAAGGCAGCTCTCTGTGCTGCTTGCAGGACCCTAAGTCTTCCTGCTCATACAATAAAGAACAGCCCACCTCAGGACATTCAGATCTGCGTGGCCCAGTACCAAGTGAAACCCTGGTGGGCCACTGGTGTTTCATGATGCTGTGCTCAGATGGAGTCATTCCCAAACAGTGGCAGTTCCCACAAGGTATTGCTGCCAACCTTCCAGAGGTGGGGTCATTAGGAATGCAAAAAAAAAAAAAAAAAAAAAAAAAAGCACCACCTGCCTCGTTGAGTGGGCAGGAGGAGCATCTATGGGGAAACTTGCTTATAGGACATGGAGGGAAAAGGAAACTCCCAGTTCTCTCCAAAAGGGTGTTGTGGAACAGAGCAAACTTGGGGCTTCAAGGAGTTTGGCTCAGCTTCCTTTGGTGTATTGGACAGCAATCTAGACACCTTTATCAGTACCAGGTCCTAAGTCTAGGCACAGAAAGCAAGAAATGGTGCCCCTACAACTTTTGAGGAAGAGGAAATAAATGTGTTCACTGAGGCGACAGCAGCCCTCCCTCCATGTTTAAAAGCTAGAGATTCATCAGGGCACGTGGAATGGGGCAGGAGCCTGCGTGGTCTCTTTTGTTCAAATGTGCCCATACTGAGAAGCAAGGGACTTAAGGAAGCATCTGTGGCTATGCATGTCCCCTACTAACACCTTGTTCCACACAATCCTTTCAGTGACCCTCTGTAGAGTAGGTGAAGGCCATGAGAGCTCAGAACTACCTCTGAAGGGGTCCTGTTTTGCCCCAAAGGCCTCCTTATTGCACTTTTTCAAAGGATCTCCTGGCAACTGCCAAAGCTTTCAGACTGCCGTGTCTCCTCAACCTCTTCTCTGAAGCCTTCAAGAACCTTCCTCTTCATGTTCAGTTCTAGCCGATGTTGTCTGCCCTTAGCTGGCATAGTCAAATGAGGGTCTTTCATATCTCCAGCCACTCTTCTTGCTGAGGGGCCTTGGCAGGCAGTCTTGACCACCAACCTCCCATCTTTTGCTTCCTCTTTCACTGCGACCAGAACTGACAATCAGCCACTCCAGCTGACATCTCCAGAGGTAGACTATATATCAGCACAGGACCATTTTGCTTCCCTGCTTCCCCAGAAGAGGTAGAGGCCTATGGGTCTAAGCATGGGCAGGCAGTGTGTATGGGTGCTTGCCCAGGTGTTGTGGGGAGGAAATGAGAAGGCCTGGCAAAGCTCAAAGGTTTGCGTTAGGCTAAGGAACTTCAAAACCAAGCATGAGTTGTCAAAAGTGGTTACAAGCCCAGCCAGGCTAGAGTGGACACCCTAATGAGGCTGACTTCAGCCATGAGCCTGGATCACCACCCCATCCTGAAGACATCCAGGCCAACTTGGGAGGCAGAGGCAGGAGAATCTGTGAGTTCCAGACCACCCTGGTCTACAAAATGAGTTCCAAGAAAGTCAGGGTTCTTACACAGAGAAACCCTGTCTCAAAAAACAAATAAGAATTGCGTATGTGTGGAGGTCAGAGGACAACTTAGGCATCAGTCCTTTCCCTCCATGAGGCTTGGTAGTGAGGACCATCACCTGTAGTTCGTTTTCTGTTGGTTCATCTTACAGGCCCCAAAATTGAGTTTTTGTTTTAATTTTTGGAGGCAAGGTTTCTCTGTGTAGCACTGGCTGACTGGAGCTCACTCTGTAAACCAGGCTGGCCTCAAACTAGAGATTCACCTGCCTCTGCCTCCAGAGTGCTGGGATCACTGGCTTGTTCTGACTTCTAATAGAAATTAAATTTGCCCATTACACTATAGATTGGAAACAGGCACAATTCCACATCTGGCTACCTTCCATAACCATTCTTCATTCTGTCACAGGAATATCAACTATTTGTCCATTCCATTAATGGGTGTAGTTAGGTACAACATAGATAGAGTTCATAGATGGAGTTTAACAAAAGTGCACTTTCCAGCCGGGCAGTGGTGTTGCACGCCTTTAATCCCAGCACTCGGGAGGCAGAGCCAGGCGGATCTCTGAGTTTGAGGCCAGCCTGGTCCTCAGAGTGAGATCCAGGACAGGATCCAAAACTATACAGAGAAACCCTATCTCGAAAAAAAAACGATTTAAAAACAAAAACAAAGAAAGTGCACTTTCTGTTGCTAAGGCAACATCTTGTCTCATTAGTCAAGCCTCACGAATCTCTGCTCCTCCTGGTTTCCATTTATGCTGGGGTAACTCATAAGAGATCCCAGGCAACGTCACATCCATCTATTGGCATGTACTATAGTAATCTCTGCAACAGATGGGCCAAAGCTGAGAGCAAAGCACCAGGCTGGAAGATGACCTCTGGGCTTAAAGGATGTTTTGGGGACCTCAGCAGGATATAGGCATAGCCTGAAGGGACAGGGCTCCAGAGCCAGAAGCAAAGGCACAATTGACATTGGACTTCTGTCCTGTGGCCTGGGGTTCCCATCACCACACTCTGAGGGCTAAGATGTACCTATGAAGTATATCTGGATGGGGAACACCCTGCCTTCTCCATGAGATACCATGTTGGGAGAGGCCTAGAGGTAATAAATGATTTTTCAATGAAGTCTGAGTAGGAGTCATACATCATTCCTTCCTCTTGCAACTCAGAACCCAAGATTTAGTAACTTAAGCTAAGTCACACAGCACTAAACTATGAAACTCAGAAGCCAAAGCCAGTCCCTTGATGGTTAGTGACCACCCACCACGGTCAGGCCAGGGGCTCACTGGCCCTTAGAACAATGTTCCAAGTACCAGTTTAAGTTGCTAGCCTTACCTACCTGCTGCACAGCAAAGCTGGGATCTGTCTGCACTGGAGCTCAAGTCTCCAGTGTATTTGGTAGCCCCTAGGCCCTCCTATCCCTAAGATGTGACAGCAACAGCAACCTAATTCTCTGAAAATAAAAGTGTAGTAAGCTTTGCCCAATGGCCACAGACAGCCAACACTGAAATGCTACGAACACCTCAGACTAAGAAATGTTCCAGCTCCCCCCCCTCCCCCTCCCACCCCAGATCCACTGGCACCTTCCTGAGAAAACAGCCAAGAAAATACACGATGAGAACCAGATGTCAAAGTTGACTGACTTGACCTCTTTCTTGGGAAACTACCACCCAGTATCATTTATAAGCAACTGGGTTTCTTGTCTGTTCCTTACATGTTAAAATTCATTTTTTCTAGTGACCCGTGTGGGATGATCTGCAGTATGTGACAACAGGGCACCCATCTTCTGACTCAAAGTAGCCACTTGTGGCCATCCACAGAAGGGTTATCTCACAAGTCTATGGCAGGCCAGGGTTCCTCTACAGCTCCTTCCCAGGAAGCCAGTCTTTCCAGGGACAGCTGTAGGCATCTCCCAAGGCACTGGGCTCAGCCCTTGTGCATAAGTACACTCAAGCTAACTCCCAGCCTAGTCCTGAGGTGACTCTCGAGACTCCACAAAGGACATGGTAGCACAGGTGACAGGAGGTGGTGTCGTCTCTACCCTGCCAGGAAGGCTAAGCAGTGCTGGGCACTCTGAAAACTATGTAATCAGAGAAATTACAGGGTAGTGGGTTATCCAGTCCTAGCAACACCCATGTGACCAAGTCTCTACAAACAACCATGTGGGATGGTGAAGCCAGTGCAGCTAAGGTGGGACAGGAACCACACACCATTAGGTGGAGAGGAGGGGCTTCTGTTCCAGCTCGTCAGCTCCTACAGAGGAATGTCCTTTAAGGGCATGGGCTGGTTTCCCCACTCCCTCATCACCTCTGTTCACCCACCAGATTTCAAATCACACAGGCTCAAGGATCAGCCCCACCTTGCCCTATAGAATCAGTGAATGTGAACGGGTTCACTGAAGCCTCACAAATGAAACAGGTGTTCTGACTGCTCAAATGGCGATTCTGAGGCTGAAAGAGGGTCAGTAACTTGCCAGGTCACGGAACTGACCATGAACTGAATGAAGACCAGCCTGCCTTGCTTCCTAGGTCTGATCTTAGACTGAGCATGACTAGGAAGGAAAAAATAAGGAGGGACTTTATTTAACATATCTGGGAGGGCAGGGAGGAAGGTGGCTTCATTTGGTGATGGTGTTCCTGCAGGGAGAAGAGAGCAAAGAGGGGTGTGAGATGGAGGGGTGAGATGGGGAGTGTGAGGTGGGGAGGGTGAGGTGGGGTGCTCCTCCCTGGCCCCAGCCAGGCCTCCTACTCACGCATTCATGCTCTTGCCGCTGCCACTGAGCACGATGTAGGGCGTCTTCTGGGCCTTCTGCTTCTCCTGGAGCAGTGCCACAGTGCCCAGGGGCGTGTCACTGGAGCTCATCTTCTTCAGGAGCTGTGGGGCCAAGAGAGGTCAGCACAGGCCAGTATATCATCCTACAGCACCCAAAATACAGAGCCCCCCTCCGGAGACCCACCGCCTCCTCATCCAGCTTCTTCATCCGCCGCTCGGTCTTCATCTTGCCGGAACCCTTCCCGTGGAAACGGTGGGACAGCTGCCGGAAGGCCTGGGGACAGAGCAGGAGCACGGGCGTCAGAACTGCAGGCCAGGCCAGGCCACATGCATCCACGGGCTCACAACTGTGACTGCAGTGCTGATTCTCCCAACCCAGGATGAGACTCCACAGGGGTAGAAAGAGAAGAGGGGGCTGGAGAGACGGCTCAGAGGTTAAGAACACTGGTTGTTCTTCCAGAGGTCCTGAGTTCAATTCCCAGCACCCACATGGTGGCTCATGACCATCTATATAATAAGATGCCCTTTTCCAGCATACAGGTACACATGTGGAGCACCCACACATCAAATATAAATAAACAAAATTTAAAAGAAAAAAAAGGGGGGGGGGAGAAGAGGATAGGACATGGACCCAGACTTGGGCACCATATATGGGTTGTGTGCAACCTGAATGCTAGGAATCCGGGTGAGCCCTGCTTCTCCAAGCTGGGGCTGAACCCAGCAAATGTGGAGCTGCACATACGAGGGGGACAGTCAGAGGAGCTGGATACCCTCAGGCTCAGGGCTTCAGGCATGGCGGGTAGCATGGGTGTCAGAGCTTCCCGACAGACAGCCTGTGGAACCTGCTGTGCAGTGCCCACCAACACCAGCAAGAGGCGGGCCGTCACTCACAAGGCCCTGTGTGTAGGCAGTCAGGCCCGTGCTGTAGTGCCTCGCTGGGCGGGAGGGTGTCTGGCTGCACCCTGACCTAGTCACCCTTGACCCGGCCCACCGTCACAGCTCGCCGCTCACCCACCTCCTTGGGCGTCAGCTTCCTGCCCGTCTCGTCCACGTACTCGATCTTCACGTCGGGCTTGTAGCCGTCCTTCTCCTTGAAGTCCTGGGTGAAGCCCCGGTACTCCTCACGCCGGCTGTACTTGTCATCCACGGCCATCTTGTCCTCGATGCAGTACACAGCAGAGGGAAGAGACTTATTGGGAGCCTTCACCCGGGCCACCTTTTGCACTGTGGTCTCCAGCAGGCCTGAGGACAGAGAAGCTGTGCTACCCGGGGGCCTGCGCCTCAGGCAGACCGCCCCAAGACAGCCCGAGGAGAGAGGCCGGCCAGCCTCAGAGGAGCGCTAAGGGTCCTCAGCCCGGGTCAGGGCGTAAGCATGCATGTCTGGTTTACAGACCAAGACAACAGACGTGAGAGATGGGCACCTCCCCAAGGAGACAGCACGCTGGGACCTGGACCCCTGGGTTGTTGTTTAGCTCAGCACACCTCTTCCAGGACTCAGAGCCGAGGCAGCAATGTAGACCAAGGACACCATGCTGTGCCCAGTCACCCTCCCAGCCTTCCCTGCTACAGCACCAGACTGCCAAGGCTCCCAGCCTGGGCCCCACCTTTGTTCTGACACAGGAGCAGGGCAGCAGCCAGCCCTCTGTTCACGATGGGCTCCTCATCCAGGATGGTGGTAGAGGAGGCAGAGAACTAGAGTGAGGAAATGTGGGGTGGAGGAAGAAGGAAGCGTGAGCAGGTTAGCCCATCTCTTCTACCCCATGGCCATTGCCATCAGGTGCCAGGCTAGACCAGTGTGAATGGACTCTCCAGCTGGCTCCTGGAGGGTTAGTGCCCCTTCTACGTGGGTGGAGGCTCTGGGACGCTGGACAACTAGCCTGGGTCCCCACCCCCACAACCCATCAGTGCTCACGTCCTGTTGCTGCTTCTCCTCATCCAGGTTGACGGTGCTCCAGCCAATGTTCTCTTCCCCATCTGACTCTGAGCCACCATTGGCCGAGCGCTCTTCATCCCTTTCAAAGTCCTGGGACCAGAAGTCAGGGTCAGGATGGGCAGCCCCAGCCCTCCCCCCCGCCCCCAGACCCTCGAGCATTGGACCAGAAGGCACCACCCTAAAGACAGCAGGCCAGGGGAACAGCAGGACCCACCATGAGCTCCTCCTGCTCCTCCCGGTTGCCAGCCAACCCATAGGTGGGGATCTCCCCCAGCGTGCGGCAGAATTCGGAAGTGGCATTGAACACGATGGCCCCCTTCCGCTCAGGGTCCTCTTCCTCCTCCCAGCCACGCTGGCGAGACTCCAGCTTCTTTACAATCTCCACCACCTAGGGGAGGGAGTGGCTGTGGGCAGACCCCAAGTTTCTGGGGTGATACCACAAAGACTCAAGAACCCACAGATCCTCCCTGGTGGCAATAAACAAGCTATTCCTACAACCCACAATGGGTCTTCCAACTGTGTCCCCTCTAATCTCTGTAGGTTCACTCTGTCCAAACCCACCAATAGCTCCCTACTACCCATGGAATCAGTACCACACTGGAGTTACCAACGAAATCCAGAAATCTAGTCCTAACCAAATGTTAAACACAAGAGACCCCTAAGGGAATGTGGACGCTGCCTGTAGTGACAGGTTCACATGCTCACAGGGACAGGGCCCAAACCACACGTCAACTCCATGCCTAACCTTACCTTCTCACCGCTGTCTCGAAGCTGCTGGAGTTGCTGCAGCTGCCGCAGACGGCGCCCCTTCTCCAGTTGCTTTTGCAGCTCCAGCTCTGCTTCATCTTCTTCCAGCACCTCTGGGGACCCTGATGGAAGGGCTCCCCCATCCTCTGGTGAAAACATGGAGGACACCTGCTCATACAACATCCTTGGCCCACAGACCCACTCCGCTCCCTGCTAGCCAAGCCCGAACCTTCGTCACTGATATCCATGTTCTCTACTCGAGTATCATCTGATGGTGGGGGCTGAGCCACAGGGTCCTTCTCCTCATCCTCCAGGGCCTCCTCCTCCACCTCAGGAACTCGACGCCGACCCCGGCCCCGAAGCCTAGGAGAATGGCACACTCTCAGTGAATGGTGTTCCTTTAGGCTGGCCCAACCCTCACACCCACCACTGTGTTCAAACACACCTGGATCCAAAGTCCCCATCCTGAGTCTGGTCCCCAAGAGGTAGCAAGTCATCTGCCCGCATTACTACCTCCTTCTCCTTCTTTCGAATTTTCTTCACCCTCCGCTTGGTCTTTTTGAAGGTCACCTTCAGAGAAGAGCACAGAGGAGTGGGTGGAGCACACAGGCCCCCAGTGTCCCAGACAACAACTACCTCCATGTCCCTAGCACTCCTCACAGCAGCCTCCGAAGGTGGCTGCTGGCGTCATCATTCCACATGGGGGCCCAGGCTGTTAAGTGACTCACCCAAGGAACAAGCTGGTTTGGGGACAGAACTGGAACATAAACATAAGCCCAGCTGGTCCAATGGTCCCTGTGCATTAACACTAGCACTTCCTTGGGCTGCCATTACTGTCACCCAGGAACTGTGCTACTATGCCAACACCCAGCTCTCCTCCCAAGCTCATGTTGGCAGCCTGTGACCAGAGGCAGCACAATTGTCCTAGAACAAGACAAAGAGAGGCTCACCATCTCTTCAGGACTTAAGTACTCAGAGGCAAGCCGGGGCCCTACAGAGCTCAGAGACTGAGCCTGCAGCCGCAGCTTGGCCCGGATCTCTTCTAGCTCGCGCTCCCTCAGTCCATCAGCCATGCCACCTTGCTCCAAACGGAAGGAATCTGGTCGCTCGCCCTCCAGCTCCTCATCATATTTGGCCAGGATAGAGCGGGGTTTTTGCTGCAAGACAAGAGGGTGGCTGGGACCTAGGCCAACTCTTGGGAAGCCATGGAACCGTGGATTTCTTAGCACCACACACCATCTGCCCCAGCAGCTGCCCACAAGCAAACCTGTGCCAAATCATCAACACTCTCATCTTCCGCATAGGGCAGATAGTCAGGCTTCTTCTTCCGAAGCTCCACATTCTTGTCTGCCCGCTCCTTGTCCACCATGTTCACATTCACCAGCACATCCTCCCCCTCCTGTAGTACTCCTGCAACAGCAGAGATGGCGGCACAGCTCCCACCCACCCCCAACTTAACAGTGTCCACACCCCACGGTAGTAACCAGCTCAGCTCACCTTTATCCTTGAGGGTGAGAACCACAGTCTCCCCTTCTCGAAAGGAATCTATGGCATGTTCCACAGTGAGGCCTTGCAAGTCCCGGGCACTATATAGGTCCTACAGGCAAAGAACCAACCAAGTCAGAAGCCAGAATGCAGCCAACCCTGGGATGCCCACATAATGCCAGTGTCCTCCAGGTAGTCTCTGCAGCTTTACCTGTCGCCGCTGTTCAAACTCCTCCTCCACCAGAGTGCTGACACCAAACTCTTGGTCCATCTCCTCCAGTAGCTTGGCCTATGGGGAAAGGATGACCAGTGACCTTATCCTCAGACCAAACACCACCCAAGACTCTACCAAGTAGCTATGCAAAAGGATAGTGGAGAACCTAAAAGCCCCTGAGCACAGCGGCGACTGGCCCACACTGCCAGGTGTTCTCACCCGCCTCTCTGCCAGGTCCTTCTCTTTCTGTAGCTGCCGGCTCCTCTCAATCCAGGCTGCGGTGTCATCCAGCCAGGGGTCATCCTCTCCCAAAGTCTTGATTTTCCTGAGGAGGGAGGACACTTAGGAGGAGCCCAGACGTGCTCTCCCGGGCTGACCCAGGGCAAGGAAGCAACGAAGAGCGTCTCCCTGCTTGGCCAGAAAACCCTCACCCCAATTTTTGGTTCAGCAAACGCTTTTCCTTGGCAGCTGCCAGCTTCTCCCGTAGTTCTTCACGCTGTCGCAAGGCCATGGGGTTGATGACATCAGCTGCCACGGGCTCCTCCTTGGTGCCCGCCTCTGGAAGGGGGGCCCAGACGTAAGGCTATGCTTGCCCATGGCTGGTGGGGAGAGGAGGGAGCCACTCACCCTGCCCCTTCCAGCCCAGGGGCCAGAAGGGGCCGGAGAGGGGGAAGGACTTTCATCTCCCTATTCCCACCTCACCCCAACCCCCACTTTCGCCCCTCCACATGGTAGGGCAGGAACTCCCCCTCTATGCCTTCCAAAGCTTCTCAAGTCACGTGGCTTTTTCTGTCAGTTTGTTTTTTGGTGTGCATCTTTTTTTGTTTTTGTTTTTTTGTTTTTTCATGTTTGTTTTAAAAAAGAAAGCAACAAACTAACATGACTTAGACAGCCTAGAGCCCTGTGCATATCCCTCAGCCTATCTAAAGCCAGGGTGAAGGTGCCAAGGCCACACAGGAAAAGCACATCTTGGATCCCCACTAAGACAAAAGAAGAGTCTTGACCCTTTGACAAAACACATATAAGGCTATTAAATGGAGTTGTCTCTGCTCACTAAGCCCCACTTTCTTCCCACTTAAGATACCCCAGCCCAGCCTCACACTCACCTTTCTTGACAGCATTGACCTCCAAGGGTTTCAGCCCCAACTTTGCACGGAGTTTACTGAAGACAAGAGATAGAAGTATTAGGGTTTACCTAAGAGATGGGGCAACAAGGGCATTTATAGATAGGCAGTAGGTGGAAACAAGGTGAGAATGAGTGGTTCTAAGGGCCATAAGCACAGGCCCTAATCCGGGCAGCCTAGGGCATGAAGACAAGGGCTTCCAGCTCAGGGAATGCCTAACAAGGGAAGCCCATCCTTCCTCCTGGATCTCAGTTTCCTCCACTGTAGCTCCCTTGGCTGGCTGGCCATCTCTAACTGGCTCCTTTAGAGGGAAAGGTTTCTGTAGGTGACAGCCACAGATACAACCAGTCTCAGAGGAAAAATAGAACAACATAAGGGCTACTCACTTGGTCTCCTCAATGCTAAGTGATGAGGCATCTCCAGAGCTGGTTTTGGAGCTGGCAGCTAGAAGAATACGAGCATGACTTAAGGGACCCATGAACGTGGGACCAAGAATCAACACTGTGGGCTCTAGCTGCAAGGTGGACAACAAGGGC
This sequence comes from Onychomys torridus, assembly GCF_903995425.1. Classification (NCBI taxonomy): domain Eukaryota; kingdom Metazoa; phylum Chordata; class Mammalia; order Rodentia; family Cricetidae; genus Onychomys; species Onychomys torridus. Next base: position 125,207,413 of record NC_050443.1, read on the forward strand.
CTCACCAGCACCTGGGCAGATGACACCAGAAAACAGCGGCCTTCTTCTTCCCCCCTCCTGGAGCTCCCCAGGAGCTGCTACCCAGGCCCTTGGCTATCAACACTGCCTCTTCCAATACCCTTTCAGACCCAAGTGGTTCCTCTTCTGCATCCCGCATTGGGCCACTCCAAATCTCACACCCCACCTCCAGCTTCCACTGTCCCTTCTGCTCTGTCCTCATACAGTTCTATCAAAGATTGAAGCCCTGGTCAATTACTGACCAGAATTAAAACTAACAGCACAGCATGGTTTGTCATCTCTGGTACTTTCTGCCCTCAGCAGTGTATGCAATCAAGGAATCCTTACTAATAATGTGTGTTCCCTGCCAGATGTTGTGAACATAGATAGGTAAATAAGCACTCTGGACCTGCTCTACCCACCCCACAAACAGGACAGAACTTCAACAAACACCACACAGAGGAAGATGCCACCAGGACACTCAAGTTGCCCTGACATATATTACACAGCCCATCTCCTGTTCTTGAGACCCACCAGGCCCCTTCCTCCTCCACCCAGGCTCTGGACCCCATTTTCTAAAAGGACTCTGAAGCCCCAAGTCTTCCTTTTTCCAAGTAGCAAATTATTTTCAAAAAGTTTCAATTTGAGGGCTTGAGAGATGTCTCAGTGGATAAGAGCACTTGCTGTTCTTACAGAGGACCCAGGTTTGGTTCCCACAATGTATATGGCAGCTCATAACCATCTAACTCAGTTCCAGAGGACCCAATGGCCTCTTCCGACCTCCACAGGCACCAGGCATGCTCAAGGTGTATATTTACACATGAAGGTAAAACACTCAAATACATAAAATAAAAACAATCCTTTGTTTAAAAGTTCTGATTTTTTGCTTGATGCCCTGTGGTTATGTGACACTCCATCTTCTCAGCAATTATGTCTTTGCACAGATCCTATGACCCAACTGTGGTCTTCCCACCATTTGGCTACTCTATTTTTTGAGTGTGTTCCTCTGCCCACATCTGAGCTACTGGGATTTCTCAAGCTCTATTTCTGACCCTAGTTCTCACTCCACACATTCTAGGGCACTTCTTTGGTTTCCTGAATACACACTAGCCCCAACCACTCTATTCCACTTAAACTGTAGGTTTTCCCATACACACCAACCACAAAGCTCTCCCAAACTATGTGGTTCTCCCTTGCCTCCAATGTGCTCACCTTCTGAACGCAATTTCAACAGATGAACACCATCTCGCCAGGCCGATAAGGCCAAAACTCCAGGAGTCATTCCCTATTCCTCATCCCTCCCATCCTCAGGCCGGGCACTACATTTTGTTCATTCCGCTTCCTAAACACCCATTCAATCACTATCAGTGTCCTCCCCTGGCTGGGCTGACCTCTCTCCTGATCTCTGGGCCTCTAGTCCTATTTTTGACAAGCTCTCAACCCAGTGACCGTCTTAAAATATTAAGTCAATCAACGCACTTCCCTACGCAAATCCTCGGCTCCCTACCATCTCCATCATAAAGCCCAAATTCCTCCACAGAGCTTACAGCACAGGGTCCTTGGTGTTCAGACCCCAGCGTACGTTACTGCTTCATGACGCTACCATGAGCCCGACACGATTCGCCCACTGTCAGGTTTCTCTTGCCTCCGTGGGTGCAGCATGCCCGTGCCTCCCTTCATTCAACCACCCGGCGCATTTACGGTGACGTGCCGGACGGAGAGGGAAGCAGCTGCCCCCAGACTTCATGAAGCTTAACACGGGGAGTCCGTCTTTCATCCCCAACGCCAGAGGAAGTCTTTAGCACAAGGGGCAGCAGGCCCTCGAGGTCACTCTGCACCCTCGGTCCCGCGCACCCCGGGCCCCGCCCGCCCCGCCCCGCCCCGCTCTCACCGGCCTCGTAGCCGTCATCGCGCTTCTCCCTCTTCACTCGCCGCTCCGAGGGCTCCGCTTGACTTCGTTCGCGACCGTGCGCCCCGCCGCGGGCCTCGGCCTCGGCCCCGCGCCTCCCGCTCCCGCGCTCGGCCCCACGCTCGCGGCTCCGCTTCCGTCGTTCGCCGCCGCCGCTCCCGCCGCCGCCGCCGCCGCTCCGGTGCTTGTGTTTCTTGTGCTCCCGATGCCGCGGCGGCTGCTCGGTGGCGCCCCCGGTCCCGGCTGCCGCCGTCGTCCCGGCCGCCTCCTTCTCTCCGCGGTGCTTCTTTGACGACCCCATGACTGGTGCGTCCGTCTGGAGCCGGGCCGCCACCCGAGCCCAGACGACGCAAAATGGGAATACTTCCGGGTCGCGCGACCGCCGCGGTCCTGTTGCCGGAAACTGAGAGCGGCTGTTTCCGGGGCCTGCCTGGGAACCTCCGAAGGCTCACGGGAGAGACTGGCTGAGACTCGGCGTGCCTGGCGGCTGGGTAGGGGACTCTGCGCATGTGCGCCTGCAGAGGCTACGGGGTCGGCCTCTTCTCTCTCGGGTTAGACACTTGTTCTCGAGCTGTAAGAGCCGGAGGCCTTACTAAGCCGCCCTCTCCGGAGCTGGAGGCTCTTTCCCTGCCTCCTTTCCCTGCCACTCTGATGGCCTCGTGGTGCTCTGTGCCTCGAGGCTCTCCGTGGGCCGGCCCCTCTCCAGTGGTGTCCTTGTAGGCTCCCCGGGGCCGGGGTACCACCCTGTATTGGAAGATACCGCGTGCTTTGTTTGCTTGCTTTTATTATTTTTACTTTTTTTAATTTATGGTATAATTTAATTTTACGTATCAGCCACGGACCACGTGTTGTTTTTTTGTTTTTGTTTTGTTTTGTTTTTCCATGAAGAAACCAGCTCCAAAGGTTTGCAACCCCAATAAACCAGTATTGCCAGCGAACGCTGCCGTCGTCCACGTCCCCTGGATTGGTGGGTTGGGCCTTTTTAACCTGAGCTCTGGACTACTAAGGAACGCTCTCTGAATTATGCCTGTGAACCCCGTGAAATTGAGTGCTGTTTTTTGTTTGTTTCCAGTTTTCTTTTTCTTTTTTTTTTTTTTAAGATAGGGTCTATATAACTCTTGTTGGCTTGCTACTTGTTAGGTAGCCCAGGCTGGTCTCGAACCCAGCACAGTCCCTCTGTTTCAACCTCCCGTGTGCTGAGAGTCGCTGGGATTTCAGGCGTGCACGTCCGCGCCAGACTTGAGTGCAAATTTGTCATATCCGTTTTTCTTTCTTTTCTTTTTTTCCTTTTTTGTTTTTGTTTTTTGTTTTTCGAGACAGAGTTTCTCTGTGTAGCTTTGGCACCTTTTCTGGAACGCTCTGTAGCCCAGGCTGGCCTCAAACTCAACAGAGATCCTCCTGGCTCTGCCTCCGGAGTGCTGGGATTAAAGGCATGCGCCACCACGCCCTGCCCCCCCCTTTTTTTTAAAGGCTGTGCGGATAACTATGTGGTCCCAGTCTGCGATTACAGGCACAAGCCACCATGTCTTGCTTTCCCAGCCCTTTCTCTGGTTGATTGCCTGTTTGGTTTGGTTGCTTTGTTTTGGTCTTGAGGAGAGGTGCCTTTTTTTTTTTTTCTTTCCTTTCTTTTGGTTTTGGTTTCTCCGTGTAGTTTTGGTGCCTTTCCTGGAACTCGCTCTATAGACCAGGCTGGCCTCGAACTCACAGAGATCCTCCTGGCTCTGCCTCCTGAGTTCTGGGATTAAAGGCGTGGGCCACTGCTGCCCGGCGAGGAGAGGGGCTTTTAAGTTAAGGGTTCACACGCTCACTCCCTTCTGATAATAGTTGCTCCTCTGTGGGCTTCCTGTTTAGCACATCTCAACAAGTTTTGGTGTGGTTTGCATGCTCCTTTAAAGCTCCACTCCAAGACGGAGTCCTCAGAGGCAGGGTCCTATTCACCAGGATTTCTAGGTCCCCAGGTATATGTATGTTAGAGAAAGCATGGAAAAGCCTCAGCTGATTCCTTTCCAGGTGTCCTACTCCTCAGTAGCAGAGACAGCATGTGTTTGCTGAAGAAGGGGAGCAGCCGGGTTCCCAGCATAAGTGGGAAACAGCTAAGTCTAGGCCACCCACATGCCACTACCTCTCCCCCATCGCATAGCCAACTCCGCTCAGAAATCTCACACTGTACTTGCCATAAAGTGTTTAATTTTTATCTCAGGGACTGTGTGCTGGGTCCAGGGTGGGAGAGGGGAGTCTTCCAGGCTGGTTGCTGGTGTGTTCTATCTTTGGGGAGCTCTGAGAAGAGGGCTCCATATCTACTCCAAATGACCGGTGGCTCCTTAAAGACACAGATGGAGGCCAATGGGCTCCATAGCACACCACCCCATACCCAAATGCAGCCTTTTACCCTGTGGGTCCAAATCTAACTTACACTGGGCTGCTGTGAGTCCCTGGGAAGTGACCCCCTCCTGCAGTCTCAAGGTGTTTTGTACTTTACCGTGAAGTGAATCTTATAATCCTCGCTCTATACCAGATTATTTATTCTAAGGTGTCAGGGACAGTATGCGTAGGGTGACAGTACGGCACCTGCTGCTTGGCCTGTCCTTGCTCAGAGTCCCAGACTAGCTTTGCTGCATATTTGCCCCTGTGTCCTCGAGCAAGGTCCCCTTCCTCTGGTCACAGTGGAGGTGGGAACGGTAACTGGCCCACCTTCCTGGGTGACGCTGGTGTGGATGCCTTGTCCCGCCTCACCTGTGTTTCTGGGTGATTCCTTCTGCATTGCCTGCCTCAGCCAGCAGCTGTTCCTCATCTACTCCCAATGCTGACAGTACCTGGGAGAAGCGCCGGTTTACTGTGAGCCTAGCATTGGTCTGATGGGAGAAAAGAAAGGTTCCTGTTTTTCACCAGGGCTGCTGGGGGCACTGTGGGGCTCTGATTGTTAGGGGGTCTCCCTCACCTGCATGGCCTGCTGGAACAGGAAGGGCCGGGCTTGCACCCTGTGCTGGATACCCTGCAGCTCTGCCTGGTACTCAGCAAAACGCTGTCGCTCTTTGCGCCTGTGAGAAAGACAGGCCTCTGGTCAGCTGAACATGGACACTCCCCAGTCCAGAGGCTCCCAGTCTTCACTGAAGCTTATCAATATAAAGGTTCCCCTGGTTACAAAACCATTTCATTCCCATTATGGCCCCGTGTTTCTTGTGTGAGATTATTAGGGTGGCACTTACCTGTCCCATCTTACTGATGGCTCAGGAAGGTCACAGGGACCCGTCCAAAATTGTAAGATTGCGCACCTGTCCCAAGTTTAGGCTGTGCGTCCAGGTCTTACCCTATCTTCTGACCACTCCCAAAGGGGGGACCAGCCCTGGCTCCTGAGCCCCTGCTTGCACAGCCTCCCCTTCCTAGATCATCTCCCTCTTCTCCCCCTCTTGCAGCTTATTGCAAATAAAAGAACATCTCCCAAAGCTGGACCTGGTGGCTAACATTTGGGAAGCTGAGGCAGAGGAGAACTGCCTGGATTCAAAGCCAGTCTGGGCTACGGAGTAAGTTCCAGACCAGTGTGGATTGCAGACTGATACTCTATCAAAAACAAAAGAAAGATCTGGGCTGTACTGGAGAAAAACTATTTACAAAAATCAGTTTGAAGATGTTTAGATGGCTCAGCAGGTCAGTGTGCTTGCCACACTTAAGGCTGGCAGCTTTGGTCTAAGCTCCAGAGCCCACAGAGCTGTCCTTTAGCTTCCATGTGTGCACTTTGACATGCCTGTAATCCCAGCATCCATCAGGCAGAAGTGTTGAGATAATCTTTGTGTACACTGTGTAAAAAACGTGTCTCTAACATCACCTGCCTAAGGCACCTTCTGACTGGTTTAATAAAGAACTGAATGGCCAATAGCTAGGCAGGAGAGGATAGGTGGGAAAGAATCTCTTCCAGGCAGAGATAGGAACTCTGGGAAAGAATCTGAGGTGGGAGATTCACCAGCCAGACACAGAGATAAGTTGAACATACAATACTGAGAGAGGTAACAAGCCACAAGGCAGAACATAGATTAATATAAATGGGTTAATTAAGGTTACAAGAGCTAGGTGGGAACAAGCCTAAAAGCTAAGGCCAAGCTTTCATAATTAATAAAAAGTCTCTGTGTCATTGTTCAGGAGCTGGCAATCCAAAGAAAGAACCATTTTGCAAAAGTAAGGAGATCAGCCAGGTGGTGGTGGTGGTGGCGGCGGCGCACGCCTGTAATCCCAGCACTCGAGAGGCAGAGGCAAGTGGCTCTCTGTGAGTTCGAGGCCAGCCAGGACAGGCTCCAAAGCTACAGAGAAACCCTGTCTCGCAAAACCAAAAAAAAAAAAAGTAAGGAGATCCGAAGTTATCCTTTGCTCCACAGTTCTAGACCAACTTGGGTTACCCGAGACTGCAAGTCTGCTCACCCAGCCCAGTATTACACTGCCTTTTAACCTCACTCCTCACAGGACTAGGTATCTGTCCGTCAATGCACATAAGACATGCTCAGCATGGAATGGCAGATCCCACAGAAAGAGTGAAAGGGGTGAGCAGACAAGATCTGAAACTTTTTCTAGGCTCTCAGGCATGTACATTGGACACCTGTTGGAAAACCCTCCCATGTTAGGCCAGGTGCCAGGGAAGGAAGCTTCCTTCCTGGAGAAAAAAACCAAAGCAACATCCACTGGGAAAACTAGGCCAGGACCACAGCACCGTTAAGTCTTCACCAGCCGGGCGGTGGTGGCGCACGCCTTTAATGCCAGCACTCGGGAGGCAGAGGCAGGCGGATCTCTGAGTTTAAAGCTAGCCTGGGCTACAGAGTGAGTTTCAGGAAAGGCTCAAAGCTACACAGAGAAACCCTGTCTCAAACCCCCCCCCCCAAAAAAAGTCTTCACCAATCAGGAGAGACTTTCAGTGGTCCCAGGTGTGGGGGCAGTCACGAGCTTGCCTTAGGACTGCCTTTTGCATGATGTCCTGTGGTTCTCTGGCTGTATAGTTTTTGTTTGTTTTTTGAGACAGGGTCCCACTTTGTAAACCAGACTAGCCTGGAACTCCCTCCAAAGAACTGCGACTAAAGGCATGTGCCACTGTGCCAACCATCTGGTTTTTTTTTAGACAGGCTCTCTCACTGAACCTGGAACTCACCAATTTGGCTAGACGAGGTGGTCAGCAAGCATTGGGGTTGTAGGTGCACACAGCTGCACCTGGGTTCACTTTGTTGATGTTTTTATTTAAAAAAAAAAAAAAATGAACGCTAAGGACTCAGCCCAGGTCCTCATGCTGCAAGTACTCCCATGGCTAAGCTGTCTCCCAAGCATCTACTTGTTTAGGTTTTGGAGACTGGATTGTGCTTTGTAGTCTAGGCTGGACCAAAATGCACAATCCTATTGTCTCAGCCTCCTAAATGCTAGGATTACAGGCGTATACCATCATGCCAAGCTTGTTTTGTTTTTGAGACCATCTGGCTGTATTGCCCAGGCTGGACTCAAAATTCCAGACCTCAAGCTATCCTCCTGCTTCAGCTTTCTAAGTAGCTGGGGTGATATGTGTGCACCATTATGCCCAACTTCTTGCTGGATATCTACTGTCATTTCTGTCATAAAGGAAGTCCACACCAAAAAAAAGAGAGAGAGAGAGAGAGAGAGAGAGAGAGAGAGAACTGTTGCCAATAGATAACACCCCTGGCATTCCAAAGTACAGGACGACAGACCTCCCTGCCACAGTGTCCCTCTACTTTGCCTCTCCTCCTGGGAAGCATGGTTGTAAAACTGGACCATCTCATGGGGAAAAGAGTTCCTTTGTGGCACCTGTCCTGGGCAGGCTGGAAGACTGCCAGGGAAGGTCTACCTATGCCTTCACCCTGCAGGAAGCAACAAGACTCTAGCACCCTTCTCATGTGCCTGTCGGCTGGAGACTAGGCCTTCTTCTTACCGCTTACAGCTAGTGCATGCTGGCAAGTGTTGGTAAACTCATCACTCAGGAGACTAAGGCAGTCTGAGCTACAGAAAGCCCTATCTCAAAAGAAAAACAGGTGTGGGGGAGGTGCAAGATGGCTCAGTGAGTAAAGGTGTTTGCTGCCCTGCCTAGGGTCCTGAGTTTAATCTCCAGGACCCACTTGGTGAAAGGAGAGAACTGACTTCTGCAAATTGTCACCTGAAGTGCTTTCAAAGGAAGTCACCAGGCATGGTGGCGCACACCTTTAATCCCGGCACTTGGGAAGCAGAGGCAGGCGGATCTGTGTGAGTTCAAAACAGTTCCTTCCAAGGAGAAATGAGGAGGCAACACATGTCCCTAAAAGACACTCTGTTCTGTAAAGTTATCTGTGAAGTTGAGCTAGCAGGTGTGGTTGCGCACGCCTTTAATCCCAGTGCTAGGAAGGCAGGAGGATCTCTATGAGTTTGAGGTCAGCCTGCTCTACATAGTGAGTTCCAAGACAGCCAGGACTACATAGAAAGATCCTCTCTTAAAATATACATAATAATAATAATTTAAAAATAAAGTAGGCATAACAAGACTGGCTCAGCATAGGTGATCTGAGCCCTGCCAAGTCCTTGGTGCCCCTTCCCACATCTCCTGAGCCAAAGAAAACAATCATGGAGAGAGGACCCCATAGGTGTTCCAGTCAGCGGCTTAAAGGACTGCACTTAGTCACGTTGTCTGTGTCATGAGGTTGAGCCTTTGCAGGGACTCTCACGTGTCATGTCACTGAAGAGCAAGCACTAAAGCACTCCATGCAGCAAGGTAACTGGTGGTTTGAAAGAAAATGGCCCCCAAAGGAAGTGGTGCTATTAGAGGTGTGGCCTTGTTGGATAGATGCGGTCTTGGAGGAAGTGGGTCACTGTGGAGGCGGGCTTTGAGGTCTCTATATGCTCAAACCACACCCAATGAGACAGTTCACTTCCTGTTGCCTGCACAAGTTGTAGAACTCTCAACTACCTCTCCAGCACCAAGTCGGCTTGCTGCCTTGTCCCACTGGACTAAACCTCTAAACTGTAAGCCACCCTACTAAATGTTTTCCTTTATAAGAGTTTCTGTGGCCGGGGGGTGGGGGGGTGGGGGGTGGGGGGTGGGGGGTGGGGGGTGGTGCTAGCACACACCTTTAATCCCAGCACTCGGGAGGCAGAGCCAGGCGATCTCTGTGAGTTCAAGGCCAGTCTGGGCTACAGAGTGAGATCCAGGAGAGGCAAAAAAAAGAAAAAGAAAAAGAAAAAAAAAAAAGAGAGTTGCTATGACATGTAATGGGATACAGGTAAAGCCACGGAACATGTGGCAATACATAGATTAATAGTTATGGGCTAATTTAAGATATAAGAGCTAGCTAGCAAAAGGCTTGAGCCATGGCCCTGCATTTATTTATTTTTTTAATTAATTTATTTATTATGTATACAGAAGAGAGTGCCAGATCTCATTACAGATGGTTGTGAGCTACCATGTGGTTGCTGGGAATTGAACTCAGGACCTCTGGAAGAGCAGTCGGGGCTCTTAACCTCTGAGCCGTCTCTCCAGCCCCCCTGCATTTATAATTTAAAAATTAAATTAAATAAAAAAAAAGTTGATGTGGTCATGGTGTCTCCTCACAGTCTCTTCACAGCAATAAAAACCCTAAGACAGTAACCAAACATCTTCCAGGGCTTACTTCAGACCTGGGCAAATCATTTAAACTCTGCTCTCTGGGCCTCAGTTCCTCCTCTGTAGTACTGTGGGTATTGGTACTACCTAACTCATAGCCTGTTAGGAAGAACTGCTTGATTTGTGAAGTTGCTTCCTAGGAATATAGTCTGAGTTGGGTGTAGTGGTACAAACCTTAATCCTAGCACTTAGGTTTAGGAGGATTGCTATAAATTCAATGTCAGCTTGATCTACATATCGAGTTCCAAGACAGCCTGGGCCACCAAGATGAGTCCCTAGCGCAAAGGAGAAAAAGAGAGCTGGGCAGAATGGTGCCTTTAATCCCTGTACCAGAGATAGGCAGGGAGATCTCTGAAAGCCAGGTCTATATGTGTACCCTGGCTTCCAGGCCAGCCAGGGTACATGAAGAGACTCTGTCTCAAAAGGGGCAGTAGAAACATGGAAAGATAATAAAACTCATTACTCTGGCTGAATGTGCGTACTAATTGTCTCCACGAGTGGAGCCCCTGGAACTATTTATCACAGCAACTATTCCTACAATCTTCAACATTTAAATATATTTTATATTTATGAGAGTTTAGCCTGCATGTATGTAAGTGTACTACACATGTGCCTGGTGTTTGCAAAGGCCAGAAGAGGAGGGTTGGAGTCCCTGAAACTGGAGTTACAAAGGATCGTAAGTTACCATGTGGGTGCTGAGAACTGAACCTAGGTCATTTGTAAGGGCATCTGGCTCTTAACCACTGAGCCATCTCTCCAGCCACTCAGCATTTTTTTGAGACAGTGTCTCCCTGGCTGGTCTATAACTCACAAGACCGGACTGTGCCTCTGCCTCCAGAGTGCTGGGATTAAAGGTGTGTATCACAATGTTCAGCCATCCTTGATTTTATAACAAGCATGTCTGACACTAAGAAACCAAAAATAAGATTTAAAGCCAAGACTGTGTGCAGAATGCTCTGAACTTGAGGATAATATCTGAAGGGAATGCTATTAATAACACAATGATCTTGACCCAGCCCTTCTCCAGGGGCCTCAGCATCTTCATTTGTAAAATGCAGCTAAGGGGTCTGGCCTGCATGCTGTGGGGTCCTGCATCCTGACACCCAGCACACCCTCCCTGCCAGGCCGCAGCCAGGCCCTCCAAAGCCTCCTACCTCAGCTCTTCCAGTTTGCGCTGGGCAGCCAGGGCCCCTCTGCTCCCTCTGGGTGTGTAGGCTGCCAGACAGCGAGCCACCTGCTGCTGCACCTGATGCTCCCGAACCCTGCGCATCTCAGCCTGCTGCCGCTCCTCCAGCTGCTGCTGTTCCCAGGCCTGCAGCAGGTTCCTGGTAAGGAAATAGAGATGTCTATGGGGATCAGGAGATTCAAGGAAGGTCAGAGAAGCATAGAGGAACATGGGAGGAAGTATGTGTCTCAGAGAGCCAAGGGCCTGGGAAACAAATGGCATTTGTCATGGAAGCCATGATTCCTGGAACCTGCATATGGTGGCTTGCAACCAGCCCAAGGCCTTAAGGCCTGACCCTATTCTTCAGCAGTGAGATCCAGTTCTTTATTAGTTTGTTTTGAGGTTTTTTGTTTTGTTTTGTTTTTGAGACGGTTTCTCTCTGTGGCTCTGACTGTCCTCGATCTATAGACCAGGCTGGCAGGCTGGACTCAAACTCAGAGATTTGACTGCCTCTGCTCTTGAGTGCTGGGATTAGCGATATGTGCCACTACTGCCTGGCTTGAGATCCAGTTCTTAACACTTGGCTCAGGCCTCCTGAGTACTGTAGAGCTCAGTTGAGGCCTCCTGAGCCCCAAGGAGATCAGCACACAGCCTGGCACCTTTTCTGCGTTTCACACATTACCTTGCCAAGCATCCGTCTTTGAGAGAGGGCCAGATGTCTAACCACTTTACTTGACAGCATCTAGGTTAATACCTAACAGCTCGAGACACAGTTGGATAGATGGACAGTCAGATGGATAAATACGTGGGAAAGAATAAACATGTTGAAAACACATATGGGCAAAAGTGTGGATAGCTGAATAGCAACTCGACAACCCTTTATATCATGGCCAATGTTCTCTCATCAATCAGGTCTTCGGTGAAATGTCATTTCTCCCAGAAAGACTTTCCCTTGGCTACTCTATTTCCTTTCTAGGAATCTCTGTCTCTAGATACATATTTTGTTCATTTCATTTCTTACATATCCCTGGCTGGCCTCGAACTCTTTCTGTAGCTGAGAGTGACTTTAAACTTTTGAACTTCATGCCTCCACCTCCAGAGTACTGGGATTACAGGCTGCACCACCATATTGGGCTTTAAAGCGCTCTCTCTCTCTCTCTCTCTCTCTCTCTCTCTCTCTCTCTCTCTTTCTCTTTGTCCAAGACACGGTTTCTCTGTGTAGCTTTGCGCCTTTCCTGGAACTTACTTAGTAGCCCAGGCTGGCCTCGAACTTACAGAGATCTGCCTGGCTCTGCCTTCTGAGTGCAGGGATTAAAGGTGTGCACCACCAACGCCCTAAAGCTATCTTAACAGAAAAAAAGAACTGGAAATATCATATGCCCTGATGTCATAAGAAACCATTAAACTGTCAGGCAGTGCTGGCGCACGTCTTTAATCCCAGCACTCAGGAGGCAGAGGCAAAAGCAGGCAGATCTCTGTGAGTTTAAGGCCAGCCTGGTCTACACATTGAAATGAATCTATCCTACAATATGGTGACTATTATTTTTCACAATACACTTGCTGTGTATTTGAAAACCACTAAGAGATTAAATTTTAGGTGTTCATAAAAAAGTATGTGTGATAATATACATTTTAATTAGTTTGATGTAGCCATATATACAGATAATTTTAAACTAATGAGGAGTAAATTTGTAAGAAAGGGTTATAGAGGGTACTCTGAGAATCTGATGCAGCTTTGTAATATCAGCACCCAGACAGAGGCAGAAGGGTCTAGAAGGATCAGGAATTCAAGGTTGCTCTAGCTACAGGGTAAATTCAAGGCCAACCTGAGATACATGAGACCAAGCTTCAGTCACCTCCCTCCCTTTATCAGAAAAAATAATAATGCTGAATGATTTGAATTTACCCTTCCCTCATATTCCACTTCTAATCAGTCCCCAAGGCTCATTAAATCAGACTCTAAAAATCTCAGGGCTGGGGGTTGAAGAGATGGCTCAGAGATTAAGAGTACTGAATGCTCTTCCAAAGGACCTGGGTTCAATTCTCAGCACCCACATGGCAGCTCACAACTGTCTGTAACTCCAGTTCCATGGCAAAACACCAAATGCATACAAAAATTAAAAAAAAAAATCTCACTGGGTGGTGGTGGTAAATGCCTTTAATCCCAGCACTTGGGAGGCAGAGGTAGGAGGATCTCTGTGAGTTCAAGGCCAGCCTGGTCTACAAAGCGAGTTCCAGGAAAGCACAAAGCTACAAAGATAAACCCTGTCTCGGGGGAAAAAAATAATCTCAGGGCTGGGACAGCAGGATGGCTCAGTAGATGAAGGAATTTGCTGCCAGGCCTGACAATGTAAATTCAATCCCATGCCCAGGTGGTGGCAGGAGAGAACTAACTCCCTCAGGTTATCTTCTGACCTTCACACCTATGCTGTGGTACTCATATGTTTGCACACATAGACAATAAGTAATATAAAAATTTTTAGAGATCATGGCTGAGGATATAGCTCAATATTAGAGCCTAGCATTCTCAAGTCCCTGGATTTGATCTCCAATTACCCCCCGCCTCCCCCCAAACTAAAGTCCCTAAAGAACTCTGGAGTGGGTCCCCTTCTCTCCATCCACTGGCACCTGGTTCAGGCCCTCATCATCCCTTGGCCAACAGTTGCCTCCTTGCCTCCTGGCTTCTCTGAGCCCGTGGTTTCTTCTTTTAGCCCAAGGGTGGTAGCTGGAGCTAAACATCCATAAACCACCTATCTCCTTTTGTAGATCTTGAACTCTTGGGATTGACCTTCCTATCCTGAGGACCCACAGAAGACACTCAATACATGTTACATTAATCGGCTGAAGGATGGCTAGAGGAAAAGAAAGGACTGAGATGTGGCATGTGTTAATAAAGTAGGACAATAGACAATGGACATTATCAAGAGCGGGATGGATGGATAATCAGAAAGCCTGGTGAATGGGTCAAAGAATAAATGAACTCGAAAGAGACTGTCATTTGTAAGCTGGCCCCTTATCTACCCTCACCCTCAGCTCTTGCTCTCCTTCCTCTTCTTCCTCACCTGGTGGCCTCCTGTCGTTTATGGAAGGTGCGATTAGGGAAGTTGGCAGACAAGAAATTTTCGTCATCTCCAAAGGTAGGGGTCTTCCTATTCCTGGTAGAGGCCTGGACAGCTGCCCGCAAAGCCTTCCAGGTCTGCTTTTCGGGACCTGTGCACAGGAAAATCAAGTCAGGGCCACACTCTCTCCTGGGTCACTGGGCAATCCCAACCAGCACCCAGACAATCCGTGGCCCACCCCGGCCTCTACTACCTACCTATCCCACCACCGCCACCCCATCCCTCCATCTGAGTGCAGGTCTCCCACAGCTTCCAGACTCGCTCACCGCAATCCAATTCTTCCTGTAACTGCCTGTGTAGCCGCTCCAAGTCCCAGGGCCCCTTCAGATCCTTGGCCATTGACTTCCCCTTCTGCAGCCTTCGGAGGCCGTGGGAACCTGAGCTGCTTCCCTGGCTAGGACCCTGCAGCTCCCTTTCTTCTGACGCCTTCTCTCCAGAATTCCTCCCCTTATGTGGAGAGCCGCCCTTGCTCCTGTGGGGGGCGCCGTGTTCCTCCTCTGTCACCTCTGGGATCCATTCCTCCTCCAAGGTCAAGCCCTGCCCTGGGAGCTGGGGCAGTTCCCCAGGGCTCAGAACCCTCTCTGCCCCCTCAGCATTCTGGCCTTCCACCTCTGAGACATCCTCAGACTCTGACCCTGACCCTTTTCCTAGTGGCCAGAAGCCACCCTGGCTGCATGGCTCCAGCCCTTGGCTCTCTGAGTTGCCCGGAGGGAGGGCGATGCTGCCCTGGCCCCCCAGCTGATATCTCTTCTCCTGGTTTTGCACTTCTGTCTTCTGGCAGAAGCTGAGGTCTTCTGAGAGGCTGGCTACTGACTTGCGCCTGGACTTGAGCTGGGGGGCTGCTGGGGGCAAAAGCAGGGATCGTTGGCCCAGGACCACAGAGGAACTTGGCTGAAGCAGAGCCTGGCCATCTATGATGAAGCTCTCCCAGGCCCACTGGAAAGGGAAGGAAGGCTTCCGAGAAGCTGAACTGAAGAGACTGAAGGAGAGGACAGAAGTCAGAGCGAAGGTCCTCCTGGTCCCCAGTACACCCCGCAGGCCATCCTCAGATGCTTACTCCTCTGCCTCAGCTGAACCTGGTCCTTTCTTGTTCCGCCTCCGGGGCTTGCGTTTTTTCCTTGTCGTCTGCCCTGCGCTCTGAGACCTCTGCAGCCGACAGCTCTGACTCTGGAGGCTATCACCACTCCCAAGGCTCCCCTGGGCAGGATGGGAAGAGGGCAGCTCCTGTACCACTCACGTCACTCCAGGGGCTTCCTCTCTTTGCATTCTGTCCCAGCTGTGGCTGTCTCTAAAACCCCTGATTGCTCACTACCTCTTCTGTTCAAATAGCAAGAGTTGCAGACCCAGTTTGGGGATGTGACTCACTAAGTGAAGGCAATGTCACTACACCTGACTGACAACCTGAGTGTGATCCCTGGGACCCACATGACAGAGGAGAGAACCAACTCCCACCTCTTGTTCTATGACCTCAACTTGCACACCACACACACACACACACACACACACACACACACACACACACAATCAAAAGCTGCAGACACATGGGCACCAGACCTTTAGGCAGTTACATATTTGACCTTCCCAAAGAAATATCCAGGGAAGTGGAGGCTTGCTATTACCCATTTTCAGGCAAAGAGTTAGGTAGGCTCTTGAACTTCCAAGAGCAGAGACCATGTGGCTGGTGAGTAGTGGGGGCTGGGACCCACACATGTCACTGTTTCCAAATCGCAAATTTGTCGCCATTGAACTCTGCTGTGAGAGAAGTGTCCAAATGTTCCCAACACAGAGATGGGAATTGCCCTGATTTGTTTATTGTGTACATAGGATTATCATACTGTTCCCCATCAATTTACATTACATTACGTTACGTTATGTTACGTTATGTTACATTATATTGTATTGTATTATTGTTGTCAGTTTTGTTGTTGTTGTTGGTTTGGTTTGGTTTGGTTTTGTTTTTTCGAGACAGGGTTTCTCCATTTAGTTTTGATGCCTGTCCTGGATCTTGCGCTGTAGACCAGGCTAGCCTCGAACTCACAGAGATCCACTTGCCTCTGCCTCCCGAGTGTGGGAATTAAAAGGCATGTGCCACCACCTCGTGGCTGAGGATAGCTCTGAACTACTGATCCTCTTGCCTCCACTGCCCAAGTGCTGGAATGACAGACTGCACCAGCATGCCTGGTTTGGACTTCTTTAAATTTAGGAAAATGTCTCGGTATGAAGACACATACCTGTAGCCCCAGATGTTCAGGAAACTGAGACAGGAGCATTTTGAATTCTAGCACAGCCCAGATAATTTGGTAGGAGCCCTGAAACAAACCAACCCTCCACCACCACCTCCCAAAACAAAACCACAACAAAAGCTCACATTCCTTTGGAGGTTGCAGAAGGCTCTAGACTTCGCTCAACAGAAGTGAAGGAGTGACTGTTTTCTAAAAGCTCTTTCCTCCCTCCAGTGTTCCCAGACTGCTCCATCTGTCCTCTATGGTGCCTGTTCCAGGCCTTCCTAACTGTTACCGGGACCTGGGCTCCAGGCTTCTGGTTCCTCAAGAGCCTCAGCCAGCCCCAGCTTCTCTTGGCCTAAGATGCCGCTGGGCAGTTGGAAGTTCCCCAGCAGGGCCTGCCTCTCACCTCCTCTGGAGAGATACTTGATAGAAGTCTGAACAGCCTTGTGGCTGTCCCTGGAACCAAGGGCTCTGTGCTCTGCCTTGGTCTCTCCGTTGTGGCCCTGGCCAACAGTTGGTCAGTGTTTAGCATATTGGTACCCTGCCCTTTCCCACCCCCACCTGCCAGCTCTGGAACTGCCCCTCTGCCATCTCCATGACAACCAGGCTGTGACCAGTCTGACTGACTCTAGCAAGAAGTACTAGGGGTCAGCCAGGTGCTACCTGGCCTGGTGTAACTCCCTGCCTCTTTAGGCTTATGTTTGCCTATCTGTTGTGAAAGGGACATCAGAACTTGCCATCTCGAAGGGTCCTCAGCTCCTGTGAAGATGCCCACGCAGTTGATGCCTGAGGCAGGCCATGTCCCTCAGCCCGCCTTCAGCATGATTGAGCCTCCTGAGATCTTATACCATTACTCTGCTCTCCAGGCCCCTGACAGGGCCAGACCACTGGATATCATGCTCCTCAAAGAGGCAGCAAATAGGTCAGAGCTGAGAACAGCTGTGCTTCAATCTTACATTTTCTGTGCGTGCCTGTGTGTATGTGTACTTTGTTTTTGTTTTGATTTTTTATGGATTTTGTTTATTTTGGACAGTATCTCACATGTAGCCCTAGCTGGTCTAAAAGTCACTATGTAGACCAGTTGTCCTTGAACACACAGAGCTCTGCTTGCCTCTGCTTCAAGAGCACTGGGAATAAAGGTGTGCACCACCATGACAAGTTCTCAGCTTTTCCTGTGTGGATGCCGGGAGTCCAACATGGATCCTTATGACTGTAGCAATGGAGACTCCATCATAGCTTCATCCCCTTTTATGTGGTTCTGGGATTGGAACACAAAGCCTCATGAATGCTAAGTGTGGACTCACCACTGAGCCGCAGACCTTCCCCTGAGTCTCTGTCTGTTTCTTACTGTTTCAAGGAGATTCATTTGTTCCTTTAAGCAGCGTCTTGTGTAGCCCATGCTAGCCTCAAGTTCTGTATGTAGCTGAGGATAATAACTCTGAACTTGACCTTCCTGCTTCCCCACCCCAAATGCTGGGGTTGTTAGCCCTACCACCATGTCCAAGTGGACTCTTAGATCATTAGAACTTCACTGGTTTTGGACCTATCCAAGTTTGTGTTGTTTTGTGCCAATTTGAGCATTCCATATTTTTCTAGAAATGTTTCCACCTCACTTAAATGTTTAGCCAGGCGGTGGTGGCGCACATCTGTAATCCCAGCACTCGGGAGGCAGAGGCAGGTGGATCTCTGTGAGTTCGAGGCCAGCCTGGTCTACAAAGCGAGTTCCAGGACAGCCTCCAAAGCTACAGAGAAACCCTGTCTCAAAAAAACCAAACCAAACCAAAGCAAAACAAAAATTTATGTTTATTATGTTATTCTTTAGTATTTGAATATTTTAAACCTTTCTAGGCTCAAGGGATTAGCTATGTAGGGCCTATTGGCTCTGGGAATTCTGGGTTCATCTCTTAGTTGGGGGAGCACATGATGAGTGGTTGGAAGATGCCATGAGGTTTAAAGGGAAGAAGAGAATAGAATTACCAAATGAGTAGCTGCTGGCCAAAATCCAAACTTTTAATAAAAAAAAATAAAAATAAAAATAAGCCTGTTGTCTTATTTGGGGTTTCACAGAAAAACTCAATCTTAAAAAGCAAAATAACAGGGGAAGAAAGATTCACTTATTTTTATTTGAAGTGTAGGGGAGTTTTGCCTGAAGTATGTCTATGTATCACATGAATTCAGTGTCTGCAAGAGGCCAAGAGGCCAGAATGAAGCATTGGGCTCCCGGAAGGAGCTACAGTTGTTAGCTGCATGTGGGTGCTGGGATCCAAACCCTAGTACTCCAGAAGAGTATCCAGTGCTCTTATCCTTTGAGCCATCTCTCCAGCCCCAATGTGATCCACATTTTGCCCCTTTTGAAATCCTCATCCTTGTCAGAAATATAAGTGGATTAAAATTGGATTTTACTTTCCTTCCTTCCTTCTTTCTTTGAGAAAGGGTCTCATGTAGCCCTGGCTAGCTTTGAACTTGTTATACAATGATAAACTTGAACTTCTGTTCATCCTGCCTCTACCTGTCTAGCTCCGGATTACAGCTGTGCACCACAAAGCTCCATTTGTTTGGTTGCTGAGCATTGAACCCAGGGCTTCATACATTCTAGGCAAACACTCCCTACTGAAATACGCCCCCAGCTCCGAGGGTAGATTTATTTATTTTTTGTGTATGCAGGGTGGGGTGTGCCCTGGGATGCATTTTAACATCAGTGGACAACTTATAGCGGTCAGTTCTCCCCTTCCACGGTGTAGGTCCTGGCAGTCAAACTTGGGTCATCAGGTTTGGTGGCAAGCACCTTTACCTGGTGAGTCATTCCGCCCATCTCCAGGGGTGGATTTTGACGGAGTCAGTTGGTAATGACATAGATTTGGAAAAGCACTGGTATCCTGCTGAGATCCCAGGCCTGCCATGCACTAGCGAATGGTCATCATCTTCTTCTCTTCCTCCTCCCCCGCCTCACCCCCTTTTTTTTTTTAAATAAACTGATTTTTCAAAATCCTGGCTGGCCTGGAACTTATTCTGTAGACCAGGCTGGTCTTGAACTCAGAGATCCACCTGCCTCTGCTGGGTGCTGGGACTCATGATATGTGCCACTCTGCCGTGCTGGTGAATTGCCTCCTAATACCAAATTGGGACTGAATGCTTCAAGGAGGCTCAAGATGCTTACTGTGGTGGTGGTGGTGGCCCAGGGGGGTCAGCAGTGCGGCTGGTCTCCAGCGAGGATATGGACTAGCAGTGGGAACTAGACCCACTCTAGGGTGAAAATGGACCCTGCCATGGGAGCCCAGTAGGATGGGTCTGTGTGTGCCAGAAGGAAGAAAGCCAGAGTAGTCAAAACAGAGGGGCTGCCATTTGCTGGAGCTGAAGGTGGGGTTGAGCTGTAAAGATGGCCCATAAAGCCCAGGCAGCACCCACAGACAGGAGCAACTTCTTAATTTTTATTTTAACTTTGTAAATGTGTATGGGCATTTTGTCTGAATGTATGTTTGTGCACCATGTGCCCAGAGAGGCCAGAGAGGGCGCTGAGTCACTGAAACTGAAATTATGGATGGTTCTGAGCCACCTTGTGGGCACCAACACTGAACCAGGTCCTCGGCAAGAACACTGCATTCTCCTCTCTGTTCAGCCGTCCCTGAAGCCCCTGCTGGGTAGCTTTTCTCCACCAGCACCAATCATGCCAATGCCTTACCACTTTCCTCCTTCCATCCATGTGCCCCACAGCAATAGGATAGCAGGGTAAGACCTGGGAAAACTGGCTTCCCCTGCTCCTTGGCAGTGGAGGCTCCAATGGTCAGGAGAGCAGCAACTATGTCATCTAAATCAAAATCAGAGAGGCAAAGCCAAAATAAAAGTCACGTCAGAGATCTGACTACGTCGTCAAACCAGGCGCTCTTTTAAATCACTCACTCATTTATTCTGTTTATTTTTATTTATTATTATTGTCTGTACATGATGGGGGTGGGTACTGCCAAAGCATGTGTGTGGAGGCCATAAAACAGCTTGGTGGATTCAGTTCTCTCTTGATACCTTTATATGGGTTCTGGGAATCCAACTCAGATCAGCAGGCTTTCCTCAGAAAGCACTTTATTCTTTGAGCCGTCTCCCTAGCCCTTATTTTGTGTTTTAGCTGGTCCCCTCTACCATCTCACCCTGGAGCCCAGGCTAGCCTCAAATTTTCTTAAAGGTGTGTACCTTCAGCCCAGGCTAGTGGAGATTTCTTTTTTTTTTTTTTTTTCTTTTTGAGCTGAGGATCGAACCCAGGGCCTTGCGCTTGCTAGGCAAACGCTCTATCACTGAGCTAAATCCCCAACCCAGTGGTGGAGATTTCTTTAGTGACTTCAATGACCACAAGACTGACTGCTAAGGGAAATTATATGGTAGGGTCCAGGAAGACACTTGCCAGGGAGACAATTAGACACTTGAAAGAGAGGTGTAGAGAGAAGAGAAGAAGTCAGGATGCTTAGGGGTCAGGAGAAGTCAGGGAGACGTGGCCATGGAGACCAACAGGTTAAAGTGGCCACCAAGAACAAAGATTGTGGCTGGGTAAGGTGCCAAACACTTTAATCCCAGCACTTGGGGACAGAGGTGGGCAGCTCTCCTTTGTGAGTTCAAGGCCAGCCTGATCTATATAGGAAGTTCTAGAACACTTAAGGTTATGTAGAGAGACCCTATCTAAAAAACAAACAAACAAACAAACAAAAATAAGAGCAACAAAAAAGTTCCCGCCAAAGGAGGTGGTGGCTGGCAAGAAACACTGAGAGGTCAAGGCGAGGCCAAGGATTAAAAGGAACTTGGCAACCTTATTTGTTCCCTAGGCCCATACTCTAAGAAGTCATGCAGAAGACCCGTTACAGATGTTAGCAAGGTAGAGGGGAATGTGACGGGGGCTGACTCCATGGCTCAGTTGGTAAGGGTGCTTGCTGCTAAGCCTGATGGCCTGATTTTGATCCCCCCAGGGAAGACAAAGGACCCACATGGTAAGAGAACAGATACATGTTGTCTTCTGATTTCCAAGTGCACCGACATGGATCCCTTCCTGCCAGGCGCAGGGCTGTTGTAGGACATTATTCCTAGGGAGATATGAAGAAATGTCTTCTTACCCCAGGTAGAGAACCAATAATAAGCCAAAGTACAGATAGTAATATAGGAGAGGGGCTACGTACTGGAGCGGAAATGAGTGAAATCAGCTAATTAACAAAGCCTGCCAGAAACCTGGAGCTCACTGCACAGCCTGCCAGCAGCTCCTCAGGTTAGAAACTGCTCCTTTCAGGTAACTCAGGTGCTTCCAGACAAGGTCTCACTATGTAGCCCTGTCTGTCGTGGAACTTGTTATATAGATCAAGCTGGCCTCCAACTCATAGATCCATGTGCCTCTGCCTCTGGAGTGCTGGTTAAAGGCATGTACCACCACACCAGGCAAAAGTGTAATTTTTGTTTGTTTTTGTTTTTCGAGACAGACTTCTGTAAGCTGGGGACAGTGGGGACACTTTCCCTGGAGGATGGCTCTGAAGGGCACGCAGCCGACAATGGATTTGGGTCTGACAAGCCCTGGTACTTGAATGGCTGTAACACCTTCCCACTAGAGGTGAAGATGATACCGAGGGAAGAGAGGGAAACATCATCCAGGCTTGGAAGAGATGTTCAAGGAAGGTCACTCGGACTCCCAACATCCCTTCCCCTGCCCCGGCCCTGGCCTCTGGGGCCCATGGCAAGCAGTACCTTAGGCAAATGTGCTGTAAGTGCCCACTACTAAGATTTCCCTTCTCTACAAGGCTTCTGGGCCAGTTGCCATAGGGATACCCATCAGCAGAGATGAGACCAAGTCAGACTCTGGGCTGTGGCTAAGGAAGTGGAAGCTGGGAGAGAAAAAGGGAACCGAGCTACACCTACCCTCCTAGACTTTCTCCATAGTTATCTGCTCACTCCCTGCTTGCCAGGATTTCTACTCAAATCTTACCTTATTCAAGTTGTCCCCATGCCTGGTGCAGAATGCTAGGTCACCCTCTTCCTGCCCTGGGCACCCCCACTCCTATGTCCCCACAATGCAAGTCACCATCTGCCTCTCCTCTTCAAGCTCCAAGAACAGTTTGTTTGCAGAATTGCCACCATTTAGAACACTTACTGAGGCATAGATAGATTCTTAGGTTCTTTTATTTTTTAGAAATTTCTTTGTTGTTTTGTATTGAGACAGGGACTGTGTGTTTCTGGCTGACCTGGAACTCACTATGTAGACAGGATGGTCTCAAAATTAGAAATCTGCCGGCCTCTGCCTCCAGAATGCTAGGATTATTACAGGTGTGCACCACACTGGACACAGATTTATGGGTCAGTATGCATATACACCTATGTACCCACAGAGGCCAGATAAGGGCAAACTCTGTATTTGAGTGTTTGGTGCTCTGTTGTATTGTTTCCCCATGTACAGGTGTAACTAGTGTAGTACACACGTCTAACACAGATAATAGTGAGTCCCACGTTACGGTGAAAAGCCAAGGCGGAGAAGCCGCAGAGCTTGCCCAAGACTAGTAAGTGCAGGTGTGAGCCCGGGCCTGGCTGTGCAGGCTCCGGCCATGGACCCAAGGGTGAGCGGGCAGTCCCAGAACAAAGGCCCTGTCTCACAGGCACCTGTGTCTCCCCAGGCCTTTTGCCTAGCAGCAGCAAGGCTTTTCCCCAGAACCCCGGTTTCTCTGTCTTCCCATCATCCGATGAATCCTGAGTTCACAACTGATCTTTTTGTTCTTGCGAGACAGAACTGCAATATGCTGCCCAGGCCAGCCTCAAACTTGAGACCCTCCTACCTCTACTGAGATTATAGGTGCCACCACACTTGGCTCCAGAACCCACTTATATTTTAACACTTTTATTTTATGTGTACGTTTGCCTGCATGTATGTATGAACATGTGTGTGTATTGCAAGAGGACACTGGGTCTCCTGGAACTGAAGTTACAGACGGTTGTGAGCTGCCAGGTGGGTTCTGGGAACTGAACCTGGGTCATCTACAAGAGCATCAGTGCTCTTAACTGCTGAACCATCTCTCCAGCCCAGAATCCACTACTTAGATGGATTCTACTCCAGCTCAGCCTCTTCCGCTAGGCATGGCCTTTGCTATGGTGCCCCACATGTTTGCCTTTCCTGGGTTTGTCCCCAGTCTGCAGCTAAAAAACAATGTTCCTATGAACCACACCCTATCCATGCTACCCAGAGTTCTTTCAGGTATTGGTGGTATGCAGCGGGAAGAAGCCTCCCGGCTCATGGGACTAGGAAATGCAGGCATACCAGGCACCTAATGGGACTCACTGAGGTGACCCAATGTCCTCAGGCTCCTGTGCCTGCACCGTTCTCATTCTCAACCCCAGGAGTGGGCAAAGTTCCCAGCAGCTCCCAGTTCCCCTTCTACCAGCTTGGGTGTGCTGAAGGCAGTCACCATAGCCAGAATATGGCACCGACTGACCAGGCTGCACCATGCCCGTTCATGCCCATTCCATCCCAGAAGTGGGGTCAGTTGCCCACACCTCAGGCTGGGGTAGAGGAGTCACAGCACTATATCCAAAGTGGGAGTGGAGGAAAGAAGACAGCACCCTTGAAGGTCTGTCTCCAGCACCCAGCCATTTTCCTCCCACGGTCCTAAACCCCATCCTAGCCTGTCTTCCCTCACAGGGCACAGGTAACTTTGCATCCTGCTTTTGAAAGTCTTTCTTTGCAGTGCCGGAGATCTACCCAGGGTTTGTGAGTGTTAGGCAAGCGCCGCTCATCCTACTCTATACCTTTAGCCATCTTAAAAAGCAGGGGCTGGAGACATGGCTCAGCATTCCCTTCCAAATGACCAGGGTTCAGACTTCCAGGAGGCTGGCAACCATCTGCAACTAGTTCCAGGGGATTCAGTGCCCTCTTCTGGCCTCTGTTCACACCAGGCACACATGTGGTGCACAATGCTGGCATTATACTAGATGCACCATACACATACATTTTACAGGGAGAAAGTAAACAGCCCCAGCATGGCCTCAGCTCTCCTCTCCTCTTGGGGACACTTCCTTGTCAAAGCATTTGACAACTGTCTTCTCTCTTGCGCCAGACTATTTGTATAGATAGCTCAGGGTGCGGCTGCTCTTGTCTGGTGGCCTTCCCTTCCAAGTTCATACACCTGTCTCTAGGTGTCCATGTCAACATGACCAATCCACATTCTTCAGTGACCTCAAGAACACTCCAAATTCATCAGAGCCAAACTTGAGATCTTCAAACCAAATCTTGTCTTTTTCTCTCATATCCCTCATCTGGGAAAGAGTCCCACACTTGCCAAAGGGCCAAAGAAAACTAGAAAAGGAGCTTGCCGATACTCTCCTTTAGCACTCGGCAGTGTCTGCAAGCCTAAGGTCAAACTGGAGCCACCATCATCCTCACCCACCCCCAGCATGTCCCCCAGGTCCCCTGATTCCTCCATTTGGAAGGAGCCAGCGAGCCTGTCAACAGATGGACCTTCAGGAACCCCATGTGGCCACCGGCTCCTGCTTCACTCCCCACTTGGGCTCCCTGAAGATGCACTCTGCCTTTGGCACTGAAGCTGCCCAGCCTTCTCAGAACAGGTGTTCGGACTGCTCAGCTCACAAGCTGCCCTCTGCGAGTCACCTTACCTCCCTGTCCCTTCTTCACTGCACTGATGAAGAGCTCCAGAGTTGTCCAGGCCCAGTCTCAGCACAGATCCCATCTGTCCCTTCTCAGCAGGCTGCCCAAGGTCCCACAGCACATGGGGATGGCCTGCAGCACTTCTAGCACATGGCAGCTCCGTTCCTAGACCATCTTCCTTTCTTCAGTGCTCCTGATAGTGCCCCAGACTCCCCTTTTTACTCAGTCATTGGCTGGTCCACCACTGCCCTTCCCCACCTCCATGTGGGGAGGTAAGTAGGTGGTCAATAAGAATGCAGCTACAGCTGGGCAGTGAGGACACGTGTTTTTAATCCCAACACTTGGGAGGCAGAGGCAAGTGGATAGCCTGGTCTACAGAGTGAGTTCCAAGACAGCCAGGACCATTACACACAGAAACCTTGTCTTGAAAAAAAAAACAAAAAAATAAAGAACGCAAGGTTGGGGATTTAGCTCAGTGGTAGAGCACTTGCCTAGCAAGTGCAAGGCCCTGGGTTCAATCCTCAGCTCAAAAAATAAAATAAAATAAAATAAAGAAAGAAAGAATGCAGCCACAAATCTCAGGACACAGACTGGAAAGAAACCAAAATCCTTTTTCTTTCTTTCTTTCTTTTTTTTTTTTTTTAATAAATTTAAGAACAATTCCATCTTTGTTTTCTCCCCAGAGCAGCTAATACTAACTAAAGGGGTATATGGCCTGGGGTAAGGGGCTAGGAGTCATAGTCTTCTTCATCCTCTGCATCAGGTGCCGAGGGGCCAGGGGGCGCTGGGGGCAGAGGCAGAGGAGAGGTGAAGGGCATGAAGGGTGTTGGAGGGCTGCAGGACAGAAAATGGAGAAAATCAGGGCATGCTACTGTGCTCTGTCCAACCCACAGCCCTGCTGCCATCCTCCAGAGGCAGATGTGGTACAAGCCCCCTAGGAGAGAGGGGCCCAGAGAGAGTACTACCCAGGTTCAACTACGCTGGGAACAGACCTTCTCAGGACAGTCTCTTGTGGTTAAGGTCCCCCCCACTCCCTAAGTCAGTCACCACCACTCACCACACCACCAAGCAGCTAGGGAAGTAAAACTGGCTCTGAGGAGTTTGGCCAGCCCCTCCTGGTGTCCCCGGGCACTTACCTCTGAAAGTGGGTAGGGGGGTGACTGGTTTGGGGTGGAGGCTGTGGTATCTCTTCTTCCCCTTCAGTATCTGTGTCCTCAGACTCATCCTAGGAGCACACCAAGGGTCAGGGCTAATGCGAGGAGGCCTGGGCCCACCACTGGGGAGCCCAGACCCCTTGGACAGCAGAGACAGAGACCGCAGATATAAGGGTAAGCGCAGGCCTCTAGCCAGCGTTGCCCAGTGCAGGCCACCTCTCCCATCAGGGAGCTGGCCTCACTCACCTCCTGTTCTGAGTCTGTCCCAGACAGCTTCTTGTCTTTGCCTTTGCTTCCGGTGCCTCCATTCTTCCTGCCACTGCTGCCTGGTTTCCGGCCCCTTCGGGAAGGTACAGTCCATCTGCCCAGAGGACTCTCTCCTCCTGTTCACCCCCCAGCCACCCCCAACCCTGTGGCCTTGGCCTTTCCCACCTATATACCTGGTCTTGGCTACCCACCTTCGAGGACCCTTGTCCCCATCCACGTGGTTATCCTCCCCATCCCCCTGCATGTCAGGCACGGATGCCACCAAGTCTTTCAAGAAGTCAAATTGCTGCTCCAGCTCGATGCACTGCTTCCTGGAAGAGGTGGGAGAGGAAGGCGTTCAAAGGGAACGCTCACGGAAGGCTCCGAAACAGCTTCTTTTTTCGTGTCACGATACTGGAAGATGAGGGACACCCCTCCCCACTTCCACCCGGCCTCGCGGGCTTGGCTCTAGTTCTTCCCTCCACCTGGAACACCTAATCCCTCCTCCATCAGTCCAAACCCACCAACCTGGCTCAAACTCCCTCAGACTCCCACCACTCCCCAGACAGCGCGCTGCTGCCTCATCACAAGCCCGTGCCAGTTTGCAGCCACTCACAGGTGGGACGTGGTCATGGTTTTGGCATTTCGAGACTGGGTCACCTGGCAAGCCTTCTTCAACAGAGACTCCAGGAAGAGTTCAAGCGCCCGGGCTGAGGGCCGTCAAGGAGAATCGGCAGAGGGGAGTGCCGAAGTCCCGCCCCACGCCCCTCAGCCCAGCCAGCCCCTCGTAGGATACAGATGATGACAGGCACAGCTGCCGCCACCTTCCCAATCTCTTCGTCCGTCTGCATGATCTTCTTGATCCGCGCCTGCCGGAGGAAGGAGGCAGAGCTCGGACGCCGCGGCCCGCGTCCCCGCGTCCCCGCAGGAGGGCTGGGGGCAGCAAGGGGGTATCCCGAGAGAAGGGGGCGGGAGGCTGCAAGCCACCGGGGCATGGAAGGGGGCGGGGCGTCGGGCCGCGGACACCTAGAGGCACCCGCCCCCCCACCGGCAGGACCTGGGCCCGGGCCTCCCGGGAGTCCAGCCCGCTGGGGCCCAGCGCCGCCACGTGCTCACCGGCGGAAACCGCGCGTTGTATTTCTTCTTCTTGCTTGGCATCTCGGGGCCTCTGCCGCCGCGCCGGGCCCAGCGCCGCCGCCCGCAGCCTCCCGGCTCGGGGCCTGTTCGCCGCCGGCCCGCCGCGGTTCCCCCCGGGTCCTGCCGCCGCCTGCTCCGCCCCCGCCGCTGCCCGCAGGGCCCTAGCGCCGCCCGTCGCCCAGCAGCTCCCCCTAACCCAAGCGCTCTGCTTGGGGAGCCTGGGGGGCGCTGCGCGTCCTTCTCCCGGATCGCCCGCCACTCCCACCCGCCCCCAAGCTTGAAGTACGAACGTTAGCTCCGCCCGCTGCAGGCCGGCTCCGCCCAGGAATCTCGCGCTGGCCCCGCCCCTTCCCCTGCAGCCCCCGCCTCCAAGCGGCTGGTTCCGCCTCTGGCCCCGCCCCGTGGTTGCGTTTGTCTATAAAGTTGTTGTTGAGGTGGCGGGACCCTAAGATGGCGGCGGCGGCGGCGGCGGCCGTGGCCGGGGCGGGACGCGGCGGGGGTGGCGGCGCGGACCCCGGGCAGGAACGGAGCCGGGCCCGAAGTTGGGTTGGCGCGGAACGGAGCGAAGGCCGCAGGTGACTGCCGGGCGGCGAGAGGAGCAGCCCCGGGGCGGGGGCAACCCTCAGGCTGTGGGCGCTAATGGCGGCGGGTGTGGTTGGACGCGGGCCTGGCCCTCCTGCAGGCTCTGTCCAGATCAGGTTCGAGTCTGGGCGCCGCCCATTGACTCCGGATGGGCCTCTGCCCGCTTAGGCCTCAGTGTCTCGGTCTTTGAGAGTGTCCCGAACAGATGATCGGGGAGGCCTGGCCTTCCGCAGCCACCCCTTGGGGTTGGCAAACGTGCGTTTTGCCCACCGTCTCTTAAATGGCAGAGGGTGCTACCTGCTGGTCTCTAGTCACGAGGTGTAGCGGAGCCCCGTGCCAATTCACACTTCAACCACGTTTACTACAGCAGTGACCTTGGGCAAGTCCCTTTTCTCAGTTTCCGTTTCCTTGTTTGTAAGCAGTGAAAGTAATTTACTAACAATAGCGATTTGACCTCAGGCATTTTATTCTAAAGACAAATCTAGACCGGATCAGTTGTTATCCCATTGTAAAGATGAAGCAACTGAGGCACAGACGTGAAATCTTGCCCAAGGCCACACAGTTTAAGTGCAGTGCCTGGCACACTCTAGGACCCAGCACTTTATATTTGCTTTCTCAAACCTCCTCTGACTCAGTTCCCTCACAACAGGATGGAACCAAACGAGGAGCTGGAAGAGGAGGACTCTCCAGGTGGCCGTGAAGATGGCTTCACTGCGGAGCACCTGGCTGCAGAGGCCATGGCAGCCGACATGGACCCCTGGCTGGTATTTGATGCCCGTACTACACCTGCCTCAGAGCTGGATGCCTGGTTGGCCAAGTACCCACCATCTCAAGTTACTCGCTATGGGGACCCAGGTTCACCCAACTCTGAACCTGTGGGTTGGATTGCAGCCTATGGGCAGGGTTACACCCCCAACTCAGGGGATGTTCAAGGGCTGCAGGCAGCCTGGGAGGCTCTGCAGACCAGTGGGCGGCCCATCACACCAGGTACCCTGCGCCAGCTGGCCATCACCCACCATGTGCTCTCTGGCAAGTGGCTGATTCACCTGGCACCTGGCTTTAAGCTGGACCATGCCTGGGCTGGCATTGCCAGGGCTGTAGTTGAAGGCCGTCTTCAGGTGGCCAAGGTGAGCCCACGGGCCAAGGAGGGGGGGCGCCAGGTCATCTGTGTTTACACGGACGACTTCACGGACCGCTTGGGTGTGCTGGAGGCAGATTCTGCCATCCGTGCTGCAGGCATTAAGTGCTTGCTCACTTACAAACCTGATGTCTACACCTACCTGGGCATCTACCGAGCCAACCGCTGGCACCTTTGCCCCACTCTGTATGAGAGCCGTTTCCAGCTTGGAGGCAATGCCCGTGGCTCTCGAGTGCTGGACCGTGCCAACAATGTAGAGCTGACCTAGTGGGCCAAGTGGAAGAGACCGCCTTTTGCTCCCCTGCTGGGGATGGATCCTTCTTTCTTCTCTTCCTTGTCCCAAGAAAGCCAAGCTCCCTAGCTCTGAGGACTAATTGACTTGGGAACTGCCTGTACTCAGTCCCTTTTAACTTCTCTCTGTGCTGGGTTGACTCCAGCCCCCACAGGCTGGGGGCTTCGGCTCCCTGAGGGCCGGGCCCTCAGCTGCCCTCTTTGATGCTGCTCCCTGTCACTGCCCAGGACCACAGCTTGGGTACAGATACTCAAGAAAGCCTGCCCTGGCCACCTCTGTCCCCACTACACTCGCCCTGGATCTCCCTTCCCTCTCCTCCCTCATAAGGGAGGACATTTAGGGCTTCCAGTCTCTGCCCTTGGAGCCGCCCTAGCCCAGGTGGCAGGGACCTACAAGGACTGAGCATGCTGTTGGGGCCTATATATTTGGGCCAAGAGAGGATGCAGGGTCATGGACGTAGGGCCTGTTCCTCCTTGCAGACTCATAGCCTGCATCACCAACATCCCTTCCCTGACTACCTTGACATGTGCCTGCTCCTGGCATTTCAATAAAACCCAGCTTGGGTCTGTGTCTTGAGTGTTTTTAAAAATATTGTCCTGGAGCCGGGCGGCGGTGGTAGTGCACGCCTTTAATCCCAGCACTAGGGAGGCAGAGACAGGAGGATCTCTATGAGTTCGAGACCAGAGCAAGTTCCAAGACAGGCACCAAATCTACACAGAGAAACCCTGTCACGAGAAAACAACAACAAAAAAAAGGGTCCTGATGGTTATCTGCTTTGCCTCCTAAGGACAGGCAGGGCCAGAAAAGGGAGCTCTGACCTGACCAGGCCTTCTTTTCTTCCTCCCTCAGCAATGAAGATGGTGTGTTTCACTTCTGAGAACCTCAGCAAAGCTGCTTTCCCTCGGTACACATAGATCAGAATCAGTTTCTTAGGTCTTTCCGGGAAGGCCCAAGGGGCTACTCTTTGACCTCAAGATGTATTTGTTTTTAGACTTAAATTTTATCAAGACAGGGTGTCATTGTGTAGCCCTGGGTCTCCTGGAACTCACTATGTAGACCAGGCTGGACTTGAACTCACAGAGATCCACCAGCTGCTTATACTTCCCAAAGTGCTAGGTTTAAAGGCCTGTACCATCACCTCAGGTTTTAGGTTTTTAAAAAATTGTGTTCATGGTGGCACATGCCTTTAATCCTAACACTTGGGAAGCATAGGCAGGTGGATCTCTGTGATTTCCGGGGTGGGGGTAGGGTGGGGGAGTGTTGAAGAGCCTGGGGACTTGGCTCAGCACTTAAGCCAACTGATTATTTTTCCAGAGGAAGGTGGGTTTAATTCCCAGCATGCACAGGTGGCTAGTAATAGCCTCTAACTATAGTTTCAGGGATAGGATGACCTCTTATGGCCTCTGCAGGTACTGCACACATGGCGCAGAGACATACATGAAAAAACATCCATACGCAGAAAAATGAATCTTTACAAAATATTAAAACTAATATAAAATATAAAATTACTTTTTAGGATGGTTCAGAGGCTAGTTTGTCTCATGTACACATTTGGAGGTCAGAACAATTTGGAGAAGTCAGTTTTCCCTCCACAGTGTGGGTCCCAACGATCCAACTCTGGTCAGGCAAGCAAGCACCTTTATCTACTAAGCCATTTTAGTTGCTCAGGCTTTGTTTTTAAAAAACGGTTTCATTTATGTGGCTCTAGCTGGTCTGGAATTGGCTGTGTAAACCAAGTTGGACTTGGAATCAAGGCTTAATGTTGCCTCCCACGTGCCGGGATTAAAACATGCTCATCTTGAATTTATGATCCCCTGCCGACACTTGAGTGTTGGGATTACAGGTGTGCACCATCACACCTGCAGTTTAGTGCTGCCCAGTTATGCAGTAGCTGAGATTAAACCTAGGGTTTAATGCCTGCTGGGCATTCTGCCAGCTGAGCTACATCCATAGGCCCTCTGCCCCCACAATTTTGGCCTTTTTGAAACTGTAATGTAGCACAATTTGGTCTCATAGTTCTGATCTTCCTGCCTTAGCTTCTTAGTGCTCAAATTACATGTCTGAACCACCATGTGCATGCTTCAGGACTTAGATAAAGGCACACTCTCTGTCCCTGCAGTTCCAGGCTGGTCACATAGTTTTGTAAACAGAGATAGGCTGGATTTCAACACCCTGGGCTGGAACAGCCTAGCCAGTGAACAGCTGAATATCCACGGATTAGGTGTCTCCAGAAGCCCTGGTGTTGACATCCACTTCTGCCACCCTATCTAGAAGCCACTGAATAGTTTACAAAGCACTTCCATATGTGCCACTCAACACTCATGACCTTATTAAGGAGATACTGGCCCCATCCTGCTGTCAAGGAATTACCATCAGGTGTGGCGCATGCTGTTAATCCTAGTACCCGTGAGGTAGAGGCAGAGGCAGGCGGATCTCTGGGAGTTAGAGGACAGCCTGGTGTTACATAGCAAGTTCCAGGACAACCAGAGAGGAATTGAGGCCAACAGGAGAAAGGATAATGGGGGTGACTCAGTGAGTGAGCAGAGCTGGGACTTGCCTCTGATCCCTCCCTTCTCCTCAGGCAGAGTGTGCTTCTTGACCCAGAGAGACACCTTCACAGCGCACAGAGCATGGGCACTCACATGATCTTGTGGCCATCCTCTTTTGCGTGGCTGCTGTAGCTTCAGGGTTCTGGCTTCGGCACCATCCCATCTCCCCAAACCAGTGCCTGGCCTGGCCTTGGTTGGGGGCTAAGTGTTGGCAGACAGCCTCTTGAGATGTTACTCTCGTGCCGTGCCAGCGCTGACTCAGCCTACAGCAGCCTCACCAAGTTGGAATTTGGAGCAAAGGAGCGGAGATGCCACTGGGCTGACTGGGTGGAAGTGGCTGAGTCATGAGATGCTGGCTTAACCCCCTCCCCAACTTCCTCCCGACCCTGAGTTTCCCCAGGACTGAGTCCACCTCAGCCCAAACCTGGGAAGTCCCCAGAGCTCAGAGTCAGAGCCAGGTGCCCTGCCTGCCTGCCTGTCAATGCTTTGCACTTGACAGAAGTGTGCCAACTTCCCTGGGCAGGGGAGTGGCATCCTGGCAAAGTCTTGTGTTCCCACAAAGGTGTCCACGTGGTACAGACAGCCCAGGTTCTCTTCCCGAACAAAGCCTGACACATCCCTCCTCTCCATCTCTGTGGCCCTGCCTGGCCCTTGCCCTTCCTCGTTGTCTCCAAACCTATGACAACAGCCACAAGGCTCCTCCATGCCACATCTCTCCTTCCCTGCCCCCTCCCCTCCAGCCAGGTCCACAGATCACTCTGTAGAGATGCTCAACCTCCTCTCCTACTGAAAGACCTTCTGTGGTTCTCTACAGCAATGTGGTTCTCTACAAGGTCTGCTCTCCTGGACTGGAATTGACCAGGTCCCCAACAGCTGTCTCAGCAGTCCTTAGGCACATCTGTCTCTGCACCACACTGAAGCCAACTGACACATCCTTTACCACCCTGGCATGGAGCATGGGGCCTCAGGCCTGCCTTCTGCTTGAACACCTGTTGTGTGGTACTGATCACAGAATCAGCAGCTACTTAGCAATCACCTGGTTGATAGCTGTCTCCTGCTGGTCCCCAAACCACAGACCCAGACTAAGGCAGGGGCAGTGTCTACATTTCAGCTTCCAGCCCAGAATAACCCTCTCCAGGGGTTATTAAATGAAAGAAGTAATTGCCTGTGAGTCCCTCCTGTTTCTTCTCTCTACTCTCTGTTCATATGGCTTTCTTTTTATATTAAAAAAAACAAACCACATTCTGGCTTTTTTCCACTTTGGTGTCTTTGTTGATGGGTAGCCTCTATTTGCGTGCCCGACACCAACTCTCCCGGCTAATGGCCCACAAGCTCCCAGCCATGTTCCTCCACTTGTGGCTCTCATCTATATGTCTGGGGACTCTGGAGGAGAGTGATTGGTTTATTCTCAGGGTATCTGCAGCACCCAGTTCAATGTCAAGCCGGTGCAAGCACCAAATAATGTTCTTTTTTGGGGGGTGGGGGGAGATTCAAGACAGGATTTCTCTGTGTAGCCCTGGCTGTCCTGGAACTCACTTTGTAGACCAAGCTGGCCTTGATCTCACAGAGATCCGCCTACCTCTGCCTCCCGAGTGCTGGGACTAAAGGCATGTGCCACCACATCTGGCTCAAATAACATTCTTGAATACTGGGTGATTGCATGAAAGCCAGCCTTGGTCTCCAGGCCTCAGTCTCCTTGTCTTATTAATAAGAGCCTGACACTGTGCTCAACATTTACCTACATTATCTCATCTAAGCTGTTTAGTTCTTTTAAAAATATGTTATGTGTATGGATGTTGTATCTGTGTGTATGTCTGTGTGCCACATGTGTTCATGGTACCCAGGGAGGCCAGACGAGGATGTTGGATCCCCTGGCACTGGAGTTACAGATGGTTGTGATCTACCATGTGGGCACTTGGAATCAAACCTGGGTCATAGCTGGATGGTGGTGGCACACACCTTTAATCCCAGCACTCAGGAGGCAGAGCCAGTCGGATCTCTGTGAGTTCGAAGCCAGCCTGGGCTACAGAGTGAGTTCCAGGAAAGGCACAAAGCTACACAGAGAACCCTGTCTCGAAAAACCAAAAATAAATAAATTAATTAAATAAAATAAAAAATAAAAAGCCTGGGTCTTCTGGAAGAGTCGCCAGTGCTTAACTCCCGTGTGCCATCTCTCCGGCCTCTAGCTCTGTTGTTCTTACATTTTGTAGAAGGGGAAACTGAAACCAGAGAATTTCGTTAATTGTCTCAAGGTTGCAGATCGATCAGAGGGCAGAGCCAAGATTTCAACCCAGATAATTCAACTCCAGGGCATCTGATGCATGATTAAATCTTGATAATGAAAGTGCTGTTGAGGGCAGGGGTGCTGCAGAGAGAAATACTGCTCTGAAGGGACATAGGATTGACCTGTGAGGTACACAAGGTAAGGTCTCAGAGTCTCTTGGGAGACTGGCTGGGCCCAAACAGAGGTTCCTTCAATACTGCAAGAAGCTGAGGACCAGGGGGAGCAGCCTATCTGCAAAGGAAGGGTCACTCCAGCCTACATGGAGGATGGCACCCTGACAAGCTAAGGGCTCCCAAACCTGGGCTAGCAGGGCTTCTCTTAGCAGCTCCTGCATTCACGGCAGTAGCAAAGCTCCCTGTGTGGAGAGGCTTGCCAAACTGCATAAGCCCCTGTGTCTGCTCCCTTAATAAAATGGAGAGAAGTGGGACAGAGGCCGGAGAGACAAGATCTTCTGGGAGGGGGAGGATCTCCCTACCCCCCGACTCCCGAATGGACCTGGGGGCAGAATCTAGGAGTTCTGGAGACAGCCGAATAGGAAGGTGCCTCAGCGAAAGCTTTGGCAGGATTTGGGGGATTTTCCTAGTAGGCCAGCTGCGCCCCACTCCTGCTGACTGGGAGGGGCCTTGGCAGGGAGGAAGATTGGGTCACACAGCTGATTCACTGAGGAGGGAAACTCCCCACTTCTGTGACGTGCATCCCCCAGGCATTGAGGGGTAAAGCTAAGGGCACTAGTCTGAGAAATGTTCTACCCAGGTTTTCTTTGGCCACTGGCCTCTAGGAGAGCACA
The DNA here is from genome assembly GCF_903995425.1 of Onychomys torridus. Classification (NCBI taxonomy): domain Eukaryota; kingdom Metazoa; phylum Chordata; class Mammalia; order Rodentia; family Cricetidae; genus Onychomys; species Onychomys torridus. The sequence continues at coordinate 125,242,220 of NC_050443.1, forward strand.
GTAAACCTGAGGTTAGGCAGAAGGCTGTGCGGGCAGGTGGCAGGCTTGTGGAGACAGCTTCCCAGAAAAGGAAACAAGAGGTTGCAACCAGAATAAAGGCTGGACAGGATATCTCAGTGTCTTCTATCTATTTTGTAAGTGAAGCAGCCAAGCCTTATCATAAGAGCAAACAGGTCTGCTCTTTCCGGGCACATGCAGGGCACCTTACCTGCATTAGCTCACCCCACCCTCACAGCACTCCTTTTATTGATGAGAAACGCAAGGCCAAAAGATGCTAAGTAAGCCAGTTGAGCCAGGCATGGCGGTACAGGTTTATCATCTTTGCACCTGAGAGGTAGAGGCAGAAAGGTTAGGAGTTCAAGTCCAACCTCAGCTACACAGCAAGTTTGAGGCTAGCCTGGCCTACATGAGACCCTGTCTCAAAACAACACAAAATAAGAACTTGGCCAAAGTCAAGGCTTCAGAAGTTCTGGCAGCCTGCCCAGCTCCTCTGTCTTCTACATTAGGGTGTTGGGGCATTCTGTCCCGGTCTCTTGAGCAGTTCCAGCTCCTAGGGTCAGAGGCCTCCTTGAGATGAAGTTGGATTGGTTTTTGTGGGTCTTCTACCATATGCCCCAAGTCTGCCTGCTAGGAATCCTGGAAGACATCCATGCCCCATTCTAGGCCCTGGCTCCTCTTCGGGGGGGGGGGTGGGGTGGGCTGGAGGGAGAGAAAACTGCCCCAGAAAATCGCCAGATCGTCAGAGGCCAGGAGAGGGCGGCGAAGTGTTCTGCCAGCATCTCTCCAGAGCTTTTGACTTTTTTGGGGGGTGTGGTTGTGGTGGTTTTTTTGAGACAGGGTTTCTCTATGTAGTTCTGGTGCCTGTCCTGGATCTCGCTCTGTTGCCCAGGCTGGCCTCCAACTCACAGAGATCTGCCTGGTTCTGCCTCCCCAGTGCTGGGATTAAAGGCGCCACCGCCGCCACCACCACCCAGCGAGCTTTTGACCAAACCCCAATCTCCCAATCTTGTGCCCAGAGCTTCCCTTTCTCGTCTTGATGCTCATCTCCTGCATCATGTGTGTGCGCGCGCGCGCGCGCACACACACACACACACACACACACACGCACGCACGCACGTGTACAGACACAGAGATACACAGGTGTACACATTCACACCCTCACCCACAGACACATACACACACACACACACACACACACACACACACACACACACACACGCACGTGTACAGACACAGAGATACACAGGTGTACACATTCACACCCTCACCCACAGACACACACACACACACACACACACACACACACACACACACACACGCACGTGTACAGACACAGAGATACACAGGTGTACACATTCACACCCTCACCCACAGACACACACACACACACACACAGGCATGCACACACAGACATGAAGTGAAAGTCTGGCATTCATCGCCCACTGCCATAGAGGGTCCTGTTCCCCTCTGCCCGAGGCCAGGGGACTGCAGGTACTCCAGGGGGCCTAAGATCTGGGGCTTGATGAGGCGTGGCCAGTGGCCCCACGCAGGCTCTTTGCCCCACTTGGCTCTCTCTCACAGGCTACATGACTCACTCCCTTGCCCCCCATGACTCAGTTTACACCAGTGCCTGGAGGTCCTCACAGCTCGGGTGGGGCGGTTTATGGGTCCAGCCCAGGCCCGCCAGCCTTTCATCCCAGGATGAACGTTTCATCCCACTCCTGGCCTAAAGCTGGAGTTGGCACCCCTGGGATCAACAGGCCAGGCTCTTGGGAGCCTGGGGACAGGAAGTGTGTGTTGGAGGAGGGGGAGCCTAGGTCTGGGCATTAGAAGGAGCTGAAAAACAGGGTGACAAGCACCAACCTTCCTTAGCAGGGGCCACTCTGTGGGTCAAGCCAATTGGGCAGAGCCATTCTGGACACACAGAAGAGGGAATGGCCCTCATGGCACCAATCTTATCAGTAAGAGAGCTCCCTAACGTGTTTCCTGCCTTTCTAGGATTCTCCCTTTAAGCATTAGCCATGCTTTACCCTGTCCACCCCACAAATAACCCAGGAAAGCATATACACATGAAGAAATGGAGCCGTAGCAGTTGAAGGAATTGCTGAGGTTACGCAGCCAGGAAGTCTCCACAGTAACAAAAGGAATGAGTTACTGCGCACAAAGTGCTTGAAGAACAATCGCAAAGAGTATTTGTGGGTGTGTTCGCTCTCACCACGAGCTGCTCATCTATACAATGGGCGAGAAAGGACAGCTGACTTATCCTGTCCGCCTTCACTCCAGTTAGTCTGTTGTTCTTCTCACAGAGCTGTCCCCACAGCCCTGGTACCCCAGGCCATTCCATGCAGTTTCCGTCTCCTGCCTCCCGAGCTGCATGAGTGGAAGTGGAAAGAGAGACCGAGAGACCCAGAGTTCACCTCCAGCCTGTAGGTCTCCATTGGAACGCCCGGTTTTAGGGAGCACAGTATATGATGTACGAAAACGAGAAACAGGCTAGAGAAATGATGGCTTGCTGGTTAAGAGAGCTTGCTGCTCTTCCAGAGGATCCAAGTTCAATTCCTAGCACACATGTGGGGCTGCTCACAACCGCCAAAACCCTAGCTTTAGGGAACTGAACACTCTCTTCCGGCCTCTGCAGATGCAGACACTCAGATACTCAGATACACACACACACACACACACACACACACACAGAGAGAGAGAGAGAGAGAGAGAGAGAGAGAGAGAGAGACAGAGAGAGAGAGAGACAGAGAGAGAGAGACAGAGAGAGAGAGACAGAGAGAGAGAGAGACAGAGAGAGAGAGAGACAGAGAGAGAGAGAGAGAGAGAGAGAGACAGAGAGAGAGAGAGACAGAGAGAGAGAGAGAGAGAGAGAGAGAGAGAGAGAGAGAAAGGAAGGAAGGAAGAAAGAAAGAAAAAAGAAGGAGCCTGACGGTATGGCACATGCCTTTAATCATAGCACTTGGGATGGCAAAGCAGGCAGACCTCTAAGAGTTCAAGGCCTACTCTATAGAGTTCCAAATCAACCGAGGCTACTAGTGAGATCCCATCTTTTTAAAATAATACTTATTTTTATTTTATGTGCATTGGAGTTTTGCCTGCAGCTCTATCTGTGTACAGGTGACCTGGAGTTACAGACAGTTGCAAGCTGCCATGTGGGTGCTGGGAATTAAACATGGGTCCTCGATGTCTCTCCAGCCCTGAGATCCTGTTTCAAAAAGCTAATAGGTAGGCGGGCAGGCCTTTAATCCCAACAGTGAGGAGGCAGAGACAGGCATATATCTCTGTGAGTGTGAGGCCAGCCTGTTCTACAAAGTGAGTTCCAGGACAGCCAGAGCTACACAGAGAAACACTGTCTCAGAAAACCAAAACTAAAACAAAAAATCACTTACTGCTGTTCGAGAGAACAGGGGTTCAGTTCTCAGCACTCACATCTGGCAGCCTCTCTGGCCTCCTTGGGTACCTGTACTCATGTACTCACACCCACAGGCACAGATACAGACATTTTAAAAACTAAATCAAAAATTGTAAAAACGTTAAAAAGAAGACGAGGGTCCCAGAGGGAACAGAGCGACACCAAGTCTTATACCACTTAGAAGCCCAGCTGGGCTGGACTTGTTTCTTGGATTCTGGAAAGTGGCTGGTGTGGTGACAGGAACCCTATAGGAAGTCTGAGGAGACCAGAGCTGCCCCTGACACCCTGTGGCATTTATCCCAATCCCTTCCCCTCTCTGGGCAGGGAGGTCCTCCTCTGCCTCACAGCAGTGAAGCATGGAGCACACTTGAGTCAGGTGTTCTGGAAGAAGGCTGCCATGCACCCACCATGAGCCTCTAACCTTGACTACTGCTTTCTCCACTAGTGGCTCCTCCCTCTTCCACAGTCTGAGCCCATCAAATGGCTTGCTTTGACCCCCAGAGTCAGAATAACCAGGTCACAAAGCCCTGGGTCCAGCAAGGGGCTCAATCCCTTCCCCAGACTTCAGCCACATCCCTGTTCAAATATCTACCTCAGCCATTGTGTCCCCAAGCCTGGGGCAAGCTCTTCAGCCTGCTGTTCCAGGGCCTTGGCTGAGGCCTTGCCAGCCCACCTTCCAGCTCATTCCCTCAACACACATTCCACTGGGTACCCTGAACCTTGGCCACCGAGGCCTTCCCTTCTGTCCACCCACAGGCCTCTGTGCTCACTGCCTCCAACCCTAGGAATGCATCCCTTGACCTTCAGCACTCTTCTGCTGGGAAGCCTTCTCCCACTGGCCCCCACCCCAGCTGAAAAGAATGCTTTCTTCCTTCCTGGGGGCTCTGGGAATGTCCCAGATGCTCTCAGGCTCCGGCCCCCACACTGTGTCTCTCTTATGCTCTGATCAGTTCTCCAGGATGTCAGTGTCTTGGGGCCAAGGCCAAGACTTTATCAGTCCTTAGTCCCTGAAAATTAACTCCATTCCACTTCCTCTCATGTAGCCCAGGCTGGCCTTGAACTTGCCATGTAGTATAGGATAACCTGGAGCCACTGATCTTTGCCTCTCTCGCCCAAGTGCTTGAATTATAGCTATAAACACCCTGCCTGATATTTGTTGTGACAAGATCTGACTATGTAGCCCACACTGGCCTGGAACTCACTGTGTAGACCAGGCGGGTTTTGAGCTTCCAGAGATTCCCTTGCCCTGAGTTCTGGGGTTACAGGGTTGCAGTACTATACCCAAGTCCATTCAACCTTTAGTGCAGTTCATTTGGGTCAATGAAATGAGTACAGCTATGGGATATTATACGATCATAAAAAAGAGTCAGGAATAGCCACACACCAATGAAGGAACTGCACGGACAAGATCATGAGAGCCAGAGCCAGATTGAAAGCATATGCAGTGTGACTCCATTGCTATGGAATTCCAGGGGAAAAACTAATCTATGGCCATGGAAGTGAGTCAAGTGATTTCCTGGGATGGGGACATTGGCTGCAGAGGGGTAGGAAGGTTTTCTCGGCTGGAGTGGTGAGTGCAGATGTGTTCTATCTTGACTGGAAGATGGCTATGTAAGTTAAAACACTGAAAAGTTCAAGCTGTGTAACACACCTCAACCAAATGGATTTCTTTTTAAACAAGGTCTTGCTTTGTGGCTTGTAGTCAGATTTTTCTTTGGGCTGTAAGCTCACAAATGACACAAGGTCTTCTTATTAATTATGAAAGCTTGGCCTCAGCTTAGGCTGGTCCCATTAGCTCTTATAACTTTAACTTGCTTTTACTGATCTATGTTTTATCACGTGGCTTTTTATCTTTCTTTCTCCTTGAACCTCTTGTTTCCTCTCTGTGTCCCCTGGCGTCCACCCCACACCTAGATTCCTCCTCTTCCTTTCTCTTCCTCTACCCGCCTGTACCTTCTACCTAGCTGTTGGCCATTCAGCTTTGTTTCTTTGGTTGGTTGGTTGGTTGGGGTTTTTGTTTTTTATTTTTATTTTTTAGTTTTTTCGAGACAGGGTTTCTCTGTGTAGTTTTGGTGGCTGTCCTGGATCTTGCTCTGTAGACCAGTCTGGCCTCGAACTCACAGAGATCAGCCTGGCTTTGCCCCCTGAGTGCTGGGATTAAAGGCATGCACTGCCACCGCCTGGCTGGCCATTCAGCTTTGGTTGGTTTTTTGTTTTTGTTTTTTTAGTTTTTTTTGAGACAGGATTTCTCTGTGTAGCTTTGGAGCCTGTCCTGGAACTTGATCTATTGACCAGGCTTGGCCTCAAATTTAGAGATCCACCTGTCTCTGCTTCCTGAGTGCTGGGATTAAAGGTGCGCACCACCACCGCCCAGTGACTGTTCGGCTTTTTATTACACCAGTCACAGCAATACGGCTTCGTACGGTGTACAACTATCCCACAACAGTCGCTCAGGTTGGCCTCCAACTGTTGGTTAAAGCAATCCTCTAGACTCAGGTTCCTGAGTAACTGGGACTACAGGTGTATTCCCAACCCCAACCCTCATTAAAAATATAAGACTGTTATAAACATACTTAGAGGAAGCCTTTCAAAAATACAAGAAAGTAGCCAGGCATAGTGGTGCATGCCTTTAGTCCCAGCACTTGGGAAGTAGAGACAAGTGGATCTCCGTGAGTTCAAGGCCAGCCTGGGCTACATAGTGAGACCCTGTCTCAAAAATAAGCCAACAAACAGTAACAAAAAGGTGGAGCCGGAGAGATGGCTAATCTGGTAAGAGGACTGGCTGCTCTTGCAGAGGACCTGGGTTCAGTTGCTGTCACACACATGGGGCTCCGTGTGCCTTGGTCCCGTCACTTTCCTCTGGCCTCCACATTCACTGCACACACATGATGCACATACATCATGCAGGCGGAACACTCATAGATGAAAGGAAAATTAATAGCATTTTAAAAATATAAAACAGCACACAAATATTGGGCACAGTGGTTCACACCTGTAATCCTAGCACTTGGGAAGCTGAGACTGGAGGACTGCCATGAATCTGAGAACATCTTGACCCTGACCTACAAGGTGAGACCCTATCTCAACAAAACAAACTAATAAACAAATAAAACACACAAAAATAAAATAACTAAAATAATCTCTTCCTTGCAAGGCAACGGTGGTGCATGTCTTTAATCCCAGCACTTGGGAGGCAGAGGCAGAGGCAGGCAGATCTCTGGGTATTCAAGGCCAGCCTGGTCTACAGAGTGAGTTCCAGATCAGCCAGGGCTGCACAGAAAAACCTTGTCTCAGAAAAACAAATCACCACCTCCACCACCACCACCACCACCACCATCATCATCATCTCTTTCTGTGGCCCTTTTTTTTTGGGGGGGGGGTTGAGACAGGGTCTCTCTCTATAGTTTTGGTGCCTGCCCAGGATCTTGCTCTGGAGACCAGCCTGGCCTCGAACTCACAGAGATCCACCTGCCTCTGGCTCCCCAGTGCTGGGATTAAAGGTGTGTGCCACCACCACCCAGCCTGTGGCCCTTTTTATGCCTCCTCACTTGGGAGATATAGGTAGACACAGACAAAGACACATACATAAATCCCTCCAGATTACCACATTTTTCGAAGGCATTCTAGAAAGTTTTTTGGTTTTTCGAGACAGGGTTTCTCTGTGAGGCTTTGCGCCTTTTCTGGAACTCACTCTGTAGAGCAGGCTGGCCTGGAACTCGCCTGCTTCTGCCTCCCGAGTGCTGGGATTAAAGGCGTGCACCACCACTGCCCAGTGAAAGATTTTTTTTTAAGTAAAGTTATTCATAGAATCAAAGAATCAAGCTGTATTTCATGAGAGATTTGACCCAGAACATGGCTGGGGAAATGGGGAAACTTTGTGCAGAGATGGGAGTGGAAATGGGAGGACTGTGCAGGGCAGAGGCTGTGAGAGAGAGGAGGCACTGTGCAGGGCAGAGGAAGTGGAATGTGCAGGAAGGCCCAGCTTTAATTCCCATGGACAGACATGCCAAGTATACCTGTAACCTCTCTACGTGGGAGGTGGCAGCAGGAGGCTCAGGAATTCAAGGCTAGCCTCAGTTACACAACAAACTTGATGCTAGCTGGGATATATGAGACCCTGTTTTAAAATGGATTGGAGAGACAGGTCAATGGTTAAGAGCACTGGCTGCTCTTGCAGAGGACTGGAGTTGGGTTCTCAGCACCCACATAGTGGCTAACAACTATCTATAATTCCAATTCCAAGAGATCTGACGCCCTCTTCTGGCCTCCCTGAGCACTGCATGCATGTAGTGCATACGCATACATGCAGGCAAAACAGTCATACACATAAAATAAAGACAAATAACATTTTTAAATAAATGAACCAAAACCAACAAAATAATCAGCAGATGGCTGAGGCAAGATGGGCCATGGAACAATCACTTTGGAGAACAGTTGGAGAAAAATCCATGGAAGCCAAATAAATTCGTACCCTATGGCCCTACCATTCCCTCCCTGACACACCTCCAAGAGAAATGATAGAAACTGGCCCCCGGAGGCTGTATCAGGCATGCTTACGACAGCCTTCCCACCATGCCCTACACTGGAAGAGTCCTCCAACCATCTGCAGGAGATGGGGGACTCTCCATGTGATGGCATTCTCCTCTATTTTGATACGGGCGACAGCCACAAGGGTTTATGGATGTTGTGGTGTCCTCACTAAATTTCATTTTAACTAATGTCTTAACTTTAAGAGCTAACTCTATAAAACTCTTTTTTTTTTTTTTTTCCTTTCTGGAGCTGAGGACTGAACCCAGGGCCTTGTGCTTGATAGGCAAGTGCTCTACCACTGAGCTCAATCCCCAACCCCTAAAACTCTTAAATATGATGACTTCTTGACTTCAGATTGAACAATAGAGTTCTAGATTTATTATCAGAAACATCATCAACAAGTGAAAAAATCAATTGGAGTAAACAAAAATTTTAAACTTTTGTGCATCAAAAGGACATTGTTGCTGAGCATGGTGGCTCTAAGCCGCCAGAAATACATGGTAAGGCCTGGAGTGGAGAGAAAAGGACACCATCAAGCCGGGTATCAAAAGCAGCGCTGTAATCCCGGCATTTGGAAGACTGAGACAGGAGAATCAGTAGTTCAAGGCCAGCCTCTGCTATATGCAAGTTTGAGGCCAGCCTGAGCTACATGAGACCCTGTCTCCAAAATGAAACAAACAACAAAATGATATTGTCCCAGGCATAGTCACGCATACATGTAATCACACACTGTCCCAGACAAAGTCACACATACATGTAATCACACATTGTCCCAGCCATAGTCACACATACATGTAATCACACATTGTCTTAGCCATAATCATACATACATGTAACCACACATTGTCCCAGACATAGTCACACATACATGTAATCACACATTGTCTCAGCCATAGTCGCACATACATGTAATCACACATTGTCTCAGCCATAATCATACATACATGTAACCACACATTGTCCCAGCCATAGTCACACATACATGTAATCACACATTGTCTCAGGCATAGTTACACATACATGTAGTCAGACATTATCCCAGGCATAGTTACACATACATGTAATTCTAGCATTCCAGAGCCTGAAGCAAGAGAATGTGAGTGCCAGAAAACCTGAACTTTATAAACAAATCTATCTGAAAAACACCAAGGGCTAAAAGCATCATCTACATATATATGTACACAAATACACATACACACGTATAATTTTATTCCATACGAGGTTTCACTATGTAGTCCTGACTTGCCTGGAACTCGCTCTGTAGACCAGGCTGGCCTCAAACTTACAGAGATCTGCCTGCCTCTGCCTCCTGAGTACTGGGATTAAAGGTGTATGCCGACATATTCAAGGTGTGTGTGTGTGTGTGTGTGTGTGTGTGTGTGTGTGTGTGTGTTCATGCGTGTGTGCTCTCTCAAGTGTGTGCCTGTGTTTAAAGGAAGGGCCCAGTGAGATTGCTCAATGGATAAAGAAGGCTGCACTGTGCCTGATGACCTTTGTTCGGTTAATCCCTAGGATCCATATGGTGGAAGGAGAGAGGGAGAGAACCTACTCTAAGGTTGTCCTCTGACCTCCACACCACAGCTGTGCCCACAAAATAAATACAAATATAATAAAAACTGTGAAGAGAGCTAAGAGCCAGATGTCATGGGATAAGCCTGTAATACAATCACCAGAGAGGTGGAGGCAGGAGGATTCGGAGTGAAAAGTCAGAATCCTGGGCTACATATCAAGACCCTGCCTTTCAACAAACACAACAGAGTGAGAAAGACACATTTGCAAATCATAAAGGTTTATGTTCAGAATATATAAAAACTACTACACATCTCTATTTAAAAAAAAAAAAAGAAGAAGAAAATAAAAAAGAAAAACCAAGTGCATTGTCCCACAGCTGTGACCCCAGCACTTGGGAGGCAGAAACAGAAAGATCAGATATTCAAGATCCTCCTTACCTACATAGGAAGTTGGAGGCCAGCCTGGGCTACATAAGACCCTGATTTACAAAAAGAAGAAAACCTCTGATCACAGAAATGGACAAAGGGCTTGGATAGATACTGTATATAAGAAGCCAACAAGCCAGGTGGTGGTGGCACACTTGGGAGGCAGAGGCAGGCGGATCTCTCTGAGTTCAAGGCCAGCCTAGTCTATAGAGTGAGTGCCAGAATGGCCAGGGCTACACAGAGAAACCCTGTTTCAAAACAACAACAAGGGCTGGAGAGATGGCTCAGAGGTTGAGAGCACTGGCTGTTCTTCCAGGGGTCCTGAGTTCAATTCCCAGCAACCACATGGTGGCTCACAACCATCTGTAATGAGATCTGGTGCCCTCTTCTGGCCTGTAAGCATGCATGTAGACAGAACACTGTATACATAATAAATAAATAAATCTTTAAAACAACAACAACAAAAAAAAAGAGGCCAACAAGCATGTGGGAATACTCTCTGCTCACTAAGGAAATGCAAATAAAACCCAATGAGATGCCACTTTGTATCCACTAGTCTTTATTCTTTTTTTAAATTTTTATGTATTTATTTTATGTCTTTGGGTGTTTTGTCTACGTGTGGGTCTGTGCACCACATGGATCCCCTGGTACTCTTGGATTCCCTGGAACTAGAATTACAGACTGTCGTAAGCCAACATGTGGGTGCTGGGAATTGAACTCCTTTGGAAGGGCAGTCAGTGCTCTCAACTGCTGAGCCATCTCTCCAGCCCCTATTCCTTAACTTTTAAATCCCCAACTGGAAACTAACTAGGGTTGGCCATGATTTGGAGAGATTCGAGGCCCCACACACCGATGGGGAAGATGCACAGTGGCACAGCTACTTTGGAGAATTGTCTGGAGGCTCCTGAGGGAGATGCACCAGTTCCACTCAAGGCAAGTGCCTGAGAGCAATGAAAGCCTTCGTTCTCACAAAGACTGGTACTCCAATCTCCATAGAACGATTATTTATATCCAACCCAAAGTGACGGCACCATTGAGTCCAAGGACTTATGAATAAGCTGTGGTACATACATAGCACAGAATATTATTTGGTCACAAAAAAGGACAAATTATCAAATCCAAGGGAAAACACAAATGAGCCTAGAAAATCTTTATGGCGAATGAAAGAAGCCAGCCAGGAAAGGTCACAGTGTGTGACTCCATTTACGTGAAATGCTCAGAATGGGCAAAGCCACATCCACAGAAAGATTAGTGGTTACCAGGGGATGGGGCAAGGGGTAAGTGGGGAGTGATTACTTAATGGACACGGGGTGTTTTTCTGGACCAATAAAGTTTTGAAAGCAGAGAGAGGCAGTGGTTACACAACGTTGTGAATGCACTAAATGACACCGAACTGTACACTTAAAATGGTTAATTGTATGTTATGTGAATTTCACCTCAATTTTAAAAAGTAAACTTTAATTTAAAAAGAGAATAGAAGCTGCACAACATAGACATCACCTCCAACTCCCTGGTGGCCCTGAGAACCTCCTGGATGCCAAATTTCCATCCTTTGCCTCCTTTGGCCCACTGCAGCTCAAGAGGTGGGAGTTCTCTGGGCTCACAGGTGGGAGGCCACTGAACGAAGCACACAAAGAAACCCAGGGACAGTGGCTTCCCAGGAGTTCTCCTCTGGCTCCCTGGCTGGGAGCTGGTGAGGTCAGACATGGGGAACGTCTGTGCAACCGCAAGGCAGGAGTTAGTGACTGAGGAGCTTGGAATGTGCTGGTTCTGAAAGGGCCTCTTGTGGCTCCACAGTTAGAGCGGGAAGGGACTTTCAAGTCACGTACACACACTGCACTGGAGACCTGGGCCCAGCTCAGCTGCCACAGACAGTGTGAGGAGAAGGTAGGGTAATCTTTTTTGCAGCAGGAGGATGTACGCAGTCAAGTTGGACTCAGGTCAGTTCTATGTGCCACCACCTGGCTGTTGATGTCATCTGTCTAGCTCAGGTCAGCCAAAGAGTTTAAAGATCAGAGTGTGTGTGTGTGTGTGTGTGTGTGTGTGTGTGTGTGTGTGTGTAGTGTGGTGTGTGAGTGTGTGGTGTGTGCGTGTGAATGTGTGCACATGCAAGAGTACATGTACCACAACACTCATGAGGAGATCATGGGGCAACTTTTGGGAATCAGTTCTCTTCCCAACACCACATGCTCCAGGGTGCAAACTCAGGCTGTCAGGCCTGTTGTGGCAGGCACTTTGACCTGCTGAGCTATCTCTGCAGCCCTGTTTTGTTTTTTGAGACAGAGACTGTCCTTGAACTCATTTTGTAGCAGATGCAGACTTTGAGCTTCTCCTGTCCTCCAGTACTCTAGCATCAAGGCGTTCACCACCACCACCACCACGCCTGTCCCTGTGACTTTATTGTATGTATATCTCTAGCAATCCTCAGAGGTGGTTATCACTATGTCTCCATTTCACAAATGAGGAAACAGGAGCTCAGAGAGATTGATTGGGTGAGTCATCCAGGACATGCAGCGGATGGTCAGCCTATCCAGAATTCAAACCCAGAACTCAGAGCTTTTGGAGTCCACCGTGTACATATTCATATTCTTTCCCTTGGTCTCACTGCCCCCAAGACTGCTCTCTTGCTCCCCAGCGCCCCCCCCCCATGCCCGCATTTCTCTTTCTGGCAAACTGCTGTGATTTCTCTCCAGGATGACAGGCGTTTCATACAATCAGAGCGATGAAAAGGCTCTAGGCTGGTGACCTTCTGAAGTGGAAAGAAGCTGAGAAGGGAGCTTTGGGGTCCTTCCAGCCTGACATTCTACATGTATGCACAGTGTGTGGGCTCGAAAGCTCTGATGGCCCGACTTGGTCACCAGACTCAGCCGCTTACTCAGTGGCCTTGGGTAACTCGTTTCAATACCTGTCAACCTCAGTTTTCCCCATCTGTAAAATGGGGGTTATGATGGCACCTACCTCCCCAGGACATTTGGCCAAGGCCTCACTCTCACAAAGACCTTTCACATACTTCCAAAGAAGGCTGGTGACACACACACAGAACTGGAGACGTGCCTCTAGTCAAGAAGCCTCATTGATTGCATCTCAGGACATCTGTGTCCTTCTGTAGGCTCTCTCTGCCTGGAGAGACTTGGATTAAAACTTGTGTTAGCTCCAGAGACTGTCTTGAAATCAATTATGGTGCTTTCTATCTGTGGATACCCTTAAGTGTCATTTTGTTTAGTGTTAAAATCTAACAACATTTGTGTAACCCTGGTTTGTCACTTACTTTTTACTCTATCAGAGGCTGTGAAACCAGTTGAAACTGGGTGTGGTGGCACATGCTTGTAATATCTGCCCTCCACTCAGGAGGTGAAGGCAAGAAGATCAGCAGTTCCAGGTTATCCTAAGCTACATAAGGAGTTCAAGACCAACCTGAGCTACATGAGACCCTATCTAAAACCAAAAAAGTCAGGCATGATGGTGGCACATTCCAGCACCTGAGAGGTGAAGGATCAGGAGCTCAAGCACAGCATCAACTAAGTAGCAAGTTCAAGGCCAGCCTAAGATACCTGAAACCCTGTCCCAAACCAACCTCCCTGGACAAACAATAAACAGAGTAAACTCAACCAAACAAACTTCCCACCCCGATTCCACAGGAGTGGCCTTATGCCAGGACGGCAGACTTGGGTGACAGTTGGGATGATTCCTGCCAGATAAATAATGATCATACTTATAATTCACTTCAATAGTTTCCAGGTAGTTTTCCCGTTCTTCTTTCTAAACCCCTGAGCGAAGCTCATCCGCTGCATGATTGTTTCGCTCTGTTTTAAGGCCTTGGGAACCTTGGCTAGCCCAGACGGGGCGGGGCGCAGCTGCAAGCCCCAACCTCAGCCAGGTGCGTCAGGGGGAATCCTCGGTGCACCTAGGCGCGGCGAGGAAATTGCACCATGTATGGGCAGCTGCGTCAGAGGGGGCGGGGCCACCGCAGAGGCTAGGGGACGCGGAGTCGGCGGCTAACCCTCAGTAGAGGCTGCTGGCCGCCGAAGCAGGGGGTCGTGAAGTTCCGTGCGGACCGGCCCAGAGAGGCTCGTGCGGAGAGGTGGGTCCCCTGAGAGGTGACGACACGACCCCCACCCCCCGCAGTGCAAGTGGTTCAGCCCGAGAACTTTTCATTCATAAAAAAGACAAGACTCCGCGAGGCGCGAGTGAGTCAGAACCGCAGCCGCCGACGCGGACCTTACCGAGCATCCAGCCCAGGGCATGTACCGAGACTTCGGGGAACCGGGACCGAGCTCCGGGGCCGGCAGCGCGTACGGTCGCCCCGTGCAGCCCCCGCCAGCGCAGGCACAGACCGCCCAGCAGCAGGTGAGGCTGGCCGGACCCCCGAGGGCACCTGGGTTTGGACAGCGTTGGGGATGCTGGAGTTAGTCTGGTTTACTCCGGGGTTAGGACCGGGACCCTGAGCTGCGTCTGCCTCTGGTGGTCGCGACCGAGGATCCTGCACGTTCTGCGCAGTCCAGGAACCGGTGTCCCCGGTACCCGGGGGAGCAGGCGCAGCTGGAGGAGCGAAGATCTACGAATCCCCCTTTTCGCCCGCCCGCCCGCCCCTCCGCATCTGCCTAGCTGAATGTCAGTCTGCCCCTCTGTTTCCGCTGTGGTCTTTATTTCCTCTTATCTGCCCCTAAATATGGTGTTCCACCTGCCCCATCCCAAGACTGAGCAGGATCAGAGTGACTGCTCCATCTCCAGCTTAATAACCGGGACCTAGAGTCTGGGCACACGGGAGATTGGGGGAGGGGGCCATTAGAACCCGGCAGGGACAGCGAGTCCTTAGCAGTCTGTCTGTCACTGTCCGTGTGTCGCTTCTAGTTTGTCCATGTCCCTCTGTCCGGTCAAGTCCCCATCCTTTTGAACTCAGTAGATTCCTGTGGGTCCCAGACAGTGGCTCTGAGGGGTTCTTGGAGACCGACTCTCCACTCCCAAGACAAATGGAGACCACGAAGTGTTGGGATACATGCCGCTCATCCACCAGGCCGCTCTTGCGCCCATACTCTTGGCACCCGACGGTTCCCACTGCTGGCTAGGAGCACTTGAGAGGTTGCAGGTGCCCATTTCCTGTCGAAGAGCCACGAGCACGTGTCGCCAGGGGAGGGAAGGAGCTGCGTCCGTTCCGCCGAGTCACAGCGAACCGAGTCACTGCGGCTGAGTCACCCTGGGTGCCCCTCCCTTCCTGGCCCCAAACGGCCCTTGGTTGGGACCGACGACCTAGGAGAGGGAGATGCCCCTGGCGATGCTACTAGCTCAGAACTGGGGTCATTCAGCTACTGTGTCCCCCAGTATTTGGCTGGGGACATAGCTGTCCAGGCTTGTCTAGGCATATGAGGTGTTTCCTGGACAGAAGGGGCCCCACACCCTTAGCTCACAGGGCTTAAACCCAGTTCTCTTCCCCAGAATACTCACACCCCTCCAAACCCCCACCTCCACCCCATCCCAACATTCAGATTTCTGGCAGAAAAAGAAGAATGCCTCCTATGGAGGGCTTTTCCTCTCTTTACCTTATTTTATGAACTCCAAAATCCCATCAATTTTGAGCCTTCAAATTTTCAAATTGACAGCTGGGCATGGCTTTTAATCCCAGCATTCATGAGGCAGAGGCAGAGGCAGGCTGAGCTCTGGAAGTTCAAGACCAATTTGATCTACAAAGTGAGTTAAGTTACATAATAGAGAAATCCTGTCTCAAAAGATAAAATAATTTTAAAGCCAATTAAAGTCTGATTTCTGAGCTATTAGAGCTGGCTTCTCAGGAGCAGTGAAATGTTGCATGATATTCAGAACAAGAAAACTGAAGTAACCTTGAGGCTAAATGACTTGCCCCAGTCATAAAGCTGATACTTCAAATAAGACAGCCTTTCCAGACAGGGTTTCTCCGTGTAGCCCCGGCTGGCCTCAACCTCACAGAGATCTGCCTGCCTCTGCCTCCCAAATGCTGGGATTAAAGGCATGCGCCACCACCGCCCTTCAGTACCTAACTCCCCTAAGAGGCTGTTACACTCATTCTCAAGGCAGGTGTAGTGCTGCATGCCTAGTCTCGGTGCTTGGAAGGTGGAAGAGTCAAGAGTGAGTCTAGCCTCAACTACATGAGATCTTGTCCCCGCCCCCCACCCCAAAACAAATTCCTTTACCAGATTCTCAGAGTTGCCTTGGGAGCTAAGCTGAATGTATGCTCTTTTGTGAGGATGGGTGCAGGAATGGGTGAGAGAGCCCAGCCATTTGGGCTGAAATCTCAGGTTCTACTTGCTGGCTGTGGGTCTATGGACAACTGCTATCCTGTCTGAAAATGAAGAGGTGATTGCACCAGCTGTATGCGTCACTATTTATAAGTAGTTGGGACAGTTCATACTTGGTAAGAATCATCTCTTGAGGAAACAGAGGTAAAGAGACATTTTATGACCTACCCAAAGTCACACAGCTCATGAACAAGCTTCTGGCGTCCCTGGTGGTCTCCCAGAATCTGCACTGAGAGTAGACAGAAGGATAGCCTCTGTCCCCTGCAAGTCCCTCAATTCACCTCATCACTGACCCTCTGCTCTTATTTCTCAGAAGTTCCACCTTGTGCCAAGCATCAATGCTGTGAGTGGCAGCCAGGAATTGCAGTGGATGGTGCAGCCTCATTTCCTGGGACCTGGTGGCTATCCCCGACCTCTGGCCTATCCCCAGTACAGTCCCCCTCAGCCCCGACCAGGAGTCATAAGAGCCCTAGGGCCACCTCCAGGGGTGCGTCGCCGGCCCTGTGAGCAGGTAAGGAACAGAGGTGTTGCACTTTCGATAGCCCTTAGGGGTCCTAGGAGGCAGGGGACAGGATCTTGCTATGAGAGAACTCCAATTGCCCACAGGAGTCCCTGGGAGGCCAAGAAAGAGGCGAAAGGTCACTCGTGAGTCAAGGAAAGCTTCCTGGAGAAGGCTGCATGTTAACCTAAACCACAGATAGGATTCATGTTTGGAAAGCTGAAAGACTCTTCTTGGGAATGGGGTTGCAGGAACAGGAATGCAGGAGTGGGGACAGAGTGTAAAGTGGGTATGTGCAAATGAGGGGGGACAGAGTGTAAAGTGGGTATGTGCAAATGAGGGGGTCTCCACTGTGTGGTATGCATGGAGTGGTAGGCTTATGTTGGCTATGTACCTTGAGGTGAGAGAAGAATAGGAACCAGTGTTCAACATTCCCTGAATCTCAGTTTCTCTCTTTCTTTTAATGCTCACAAAAGTGAATGGGAAGCCAGATAGTTGTGGCACACGCCTTTAGTCCCAGCACTTGGGATACAGAGGCAGGCAGATCTCTGAGTTCTAGGCCACCTTTGTCTACAGAGTGAGTTCCAGAACAGGTTACACAGAGTTACCCTATCTCAATAAACAAACAAAAAATGGATGGGAGCCAGGCAGTGGTGGCGCACACCTGTAATCCCAGCACTCATGAGGCAGAGGCAGGTGGATCTCTGTGAGTTTGAGGCCAGCCTGGTTCTACAGAGCTAGTCCAGGACAGGCTCCAAAGCTACACAGAGAAACCCTGTCTCGAAAAACCAAAAAAAAAAAAAAAAAAAAAAAAAAGAAAGAAAGAAAGAAAAAGAAAAAAGAAAAGAAAGAATGGGAAATGTATCTCAAGTTTTCCATGTCCCAGCAGAGGAAGTGAGGGACAGAAGGGTAGTCACTTGTCCAATGCATACAAATACTGAGTAATGACACAGGACTGGCCTCAGGTCTACTCAACTCCCAAAGCCTAATGTCTCAATGGGAGCTCACAGAAGGTCCCAGACAAAGTGAGCTGAGAACTTTTGCCTCCCTGAAGTCCTTTCTAAAATGAAAAAGGGTGTTTTTGCTTGCATATTTGAGCGAGGGTCTTGCTATGTAGCCCAGGCTAGCCTTGAATTTGAGCTCTTCCTGCCTCAATTTCCCAAGTGCTAGGATCACAGGTGTGTGCTAGGATACCTGAACTGAGATGGAGGATCTTTAAGGCCACAGCACCACTTTCCTGCGTATCCACTGGAACACTATGAGAGTGTAGTGGGGTGAGGTCTCCATACTAAAGAGCTGGCTTCGTTGGGCATGACGGTGCATGCCTGTAATTCTGGTACTTAGGAAGTGGAGACAGGAGGATCGATTCAAATCCGTCTCAGAAACATGGGGAATTTAAGGTCAGCCTGGGATACATATACCCTGTTTCAAATAACCAAACAACCAAAGAATACTTGACTTAAATGTTGCCTAGGAAAAAACAAACTGTAGAAAGAAACCTGGCTGGGGTTGGGAACTCTGGTGAAGAGCACTCCAAACCTATACTGAGGCCGCAGTGTGTTCCAGGTACCGCTCTGAGCCCGAGGCTCCCTTTCTTAGAACTAGCATTCTGGCAAGGGACACACTCAATCCTGCACTCAATCCTGTGTATGCTGTATGCATGTGTTCCCAAGTGAACACAGACTCAAATCTTTGCCATGACGGTGGAGAGAGGATGAAGAGAGAGGGCACAAGGCCTTGGGAGACTGACCAGAGGACAGCCAGCTGCAGGCTTCCAGCAGCAGCTTAACTCTGTGATCATCTCTCCAGAGCAAGAGGCCAGCCAAGCCTTCTGCACGTCCTTCTGGTAGCCCTGGCCTGAGTGCTACCTTGGATCGTGGGTGCTGCTGGGTTGGAGCTGTGGTGGGTAGGGCCCTCCTGGGGCAGGTGGCTCCATCAGACGGCCTTTCACTCAGTGTGACTTGGGTGAATATTAAATCCTGCTCTGGAACTGAGCTTCAGTTCCTTACGTGAGAGTACACTGAGGTCTGGAGAGGTGACTCAGCAGATAGTACTGGCGGCTTCTGTAAAGGAACGAGGTCCCATTTCCAGCACCCATATGGAAACTCACTGTCCACAATGCCCTCCAAAGGTTCTGAAGCCCTCTTCTGGTCCCCACCAGCACTGCATGCTTGTGGTACATACACACTCAGGCAAAACTCTCAGACACATAAATTTTTTTGATTTTTTTTCCCCCGAGACAGGGTTTCTCTGTGTAACAGCCCTGGTTGTCCTAGAACTTTGTAGACCAGGCTTGCCTTGAACTAAATTTTTTAATCTTAAAAAAAAAAATATGTAGGGAGTGTTGAAGAGACAGCTCAGTGGGTAAGGTACTTGCTGCCAAGCCTGATGACCTGAGTTCAGTCCCTGAAACCCATGTAGTGGAAGGAATGAACTGACCTCCTAAAAGTTGTCTTGACCTCCACAGTGCAATGGCATACTTGTGACCACACACACACACACACACACACACACACACACACACGTTTTAAGACTCTAGCTGGGCATGGTGGCACACGCCTTTAGTCCCAGCACTCAGAAGGCAGAGGCACACAGATCTCTGTGAGTTCAAGGATAGCCAGAGCTTTTACATAGAGAAGCCCTGTCTTGAAAAAGCAAAAACAAACAAAGACTCTATGTAAGAAGACAGGCAGGCCTTCGGCTGGGAAGCCCGGTTGGCCCGAGCGGCTCTTCCTTTCCCTTCTGCCATCTGTGGTGGAACCGCCACCAAGATGCAGGTTTTTGTGAAGACCCTTTCGGGGGAAAACCATCATGCTCGAGGTTGAACCCTTGGACACTATAGAAAATGTAAAGGCCAAGACCCAGGATAAGGAAGGAATTCCTCCCAATCAGCAGAGGCTGATCTTTGCTGGTAAGCAGCTGGAAGATGGCCGTACTTTGCCTGGCTACAATATTCAATAGGAGTCCACCCTTCATCTTGTGTTGAGACTTCGTGGTGGTGCTAAGAAAAGGAAAAAGTCTTACACCACTCCCAAGAAGGAGCATGAGAAGAAGAAGGTGAAGTTGGCTGTGCTGAAGTACTATAAGGTGGATGAAAATGGCAAAATTAGTCGTCTTGTCAAGAGTGTCCTTCTGATGAGTGTGGTGCTGGAGTTTTCATGGCTAGCCACTTGGACAGACGTTACTGAGGCAGGCGTTGTCTGCCTTACTGCTTCCATAAACCAGAAGACAAGTAGTTGTGTGTGAATAAATAAAAAGTCAGGAGCTGGGAAAAAAAGAAGACAGGCAGATGGTTCAGTCAGGCAAGTGACTACCACATGAGGACCTGAGTTTGGATCCCTAGCACCCACATAGAGGCCAATAGTAGCTTTTGTAACCCCAGCATGGGGAGGGGAGCAGGCTGAGACAGACAGTTCCCAGTAGCTCCCATCCAGCAAGTCTAGCCAAATGAACAGGCTCCAGGTTCAGTGAGAGATTTTGTCTCAAAAAGAAATAAGGTGGAGAACTGAGGAAGACACCCAATGTCAGCTTCCAGCCACCATACAAACAAACATACGCAAAGAATCGGGAGGCATAGATAGGTGGATCTCTGAGTTCGAGGTCAACCCGGTCTACAGAGTGAGTTCCAGGATGACCAGGGCTGTTACACAGAGAAATCCTGTCTCAAAATCAAATAAACAAACAACAAAAAGGAACCCATACAAGGAGGCTAGAAGTAATGATGGAAGCCTGTAATTCTAGTACCCTAGAGGCAGAGGGAGAAGACTCGGGAGTTTGAGGCCAGCCTTGGCTATATGTTGAGTTTAAGGCTAGCCTGGGATACATGAGACCTTGTCTCTTTTAAAAAGACAAAATGGGCTGGGGAGATGGCTCAGTGGTTAAGAGCATTGGCTGCTCTTCAGAGGACTTGGGTTCAATCCCCAGCACCCACATGGCAGCTCACAACTGTCTGTAGCTCCAGTTCCAGGGGATCTGGCATCCTCACACAGACATACATGCAGGCAAAACACCCGTGCATATAAAATAAAAAATAAATTATTAAAAAAAAATAGCCGGGCGTTTGGTGGCGCACGCCTTTAATCCCAGCACTGGGGAGGCAAAGGCAGGTGGATCTTTGTGAGTTCGAGGCCAGCCTGGTCTCCAAAGCGAGTTCCAGGAAAGGTGCAAAGCTACACAGAGAAACCCTGTCTCGAAATCCCCCAATAAATAAAAATAAATAAATAAATAAATAAATAGGATAATCGTGTCTGGCAGACTCAGGAGGGAACACCCAGGAAATAAGGCTTTCAGCATCTTAGTTGAGTCCTAAGCTGAGGAAGGACAGAAGGAAGGTCAAAGTTTATGGAGCGGGTAAAGCCTTACAGGAGAGAAACCAGCAGTAAAGCTGGTTGCGAGCTGGAAATTTTACCGATCAGGTGAGGAGCGCCCAGTACAGAGGAGCAGTTGTGTTCCGGTGGAACCTAAAGTACAGGCTGATGGAAAGGATCCCAGGTGGAAGACCGGCTCAGGGCAGCTGGTGGTCCAGGGTCAACCTCACTATCCCCCTTTTTCTCTCCCAACCTAGATCAGCCCAGAGGAGGAAGAGCGTCGCAGAGTGAGGCGCGAAAGAAACAAGTTAGCAGCGGCTAAGTGCAGAAACCGGAGAAAGGAACTGACGGACTTCCTGCAGGCGGTGAGCATCAGCTGGCACGGAGGGTTCCCGGCCCTGGGCCCACCGAGCCTAACAGGGGCTAGGTTCCCAGGAGCACGAAACTCCTCCACACCCGCCCTCCTCCCTGTTCAAGGGGAAGTCCTTGCCGCCGGTAGATGATGGCGCACGCTTTTAATCCCAGCACTCAGGAGACAGAGGCAGGCGAATCTTTGCAGTCTGAGGACAGCCTGGTCTACACAGCGAGTTTCAGGACAGCCAGGGCTGTTACACAGAAAAACCTTGTCTCAAAAAAAAATTTTTTTTTATTTGCCGTGGGCCTCAAAGCAGAGATGTTGGTAGGCAATTCTCCTATGATGCCCTGGGCCTGATAGAGTCATGCCCATTTTCTCCCAGGTCTCATGGGAGTTGCAGTCCAGACTTGCTGGGGACCCCAGGCACAACCCCCACACTCCAGCCTGAGGCTTAGAGATCTTTATCCCTCCTAAATTTCTCCTAATCCTCTAAAGGAGACCGACAAATTGGAGGATGAGAAATCCGGCCTGCAGCGAGAGATTGAAGAGCTGCAGAAGCAGAAAGAACGCCTTGAGCTGGTGCTGGAAGCCCACCGCCCCATCTGCAAAATCCCAGAAGGAGTTAAGGACACAGGTGGTACCAGCAGCACCGGCGGCACCGGCAGCCCACCAGCCCCCAGCCGCCCGGTACCTTGTATCTCCCTTTCTCCAGGGCCTGTACTTGAGCCGGAAGCACTGCATACCCCCACGCTCATGACCACACCCTCTCTGACCCCCTTCACACCCAGTCTGGTTTTCACCTATCCTAGCACACCAGAACCTTGCTCCTCAGCTCATCGAAAGAGCAGCAGCAGCAGCGGTGACCCCTCCTCCGACCCCCTGGGTTCTCCCACACTCCTGGCTTTGTGAGGCACCCAGCCACACCCCTTGCCACCTCCTTTCTTCCACTGATCCAGCAGGCCTGGACCATATCCATGCCCCAAACCAGCAGGTCCTCCATCTCTTCAGATTAGAACAAACATATTATGCTTTGATGTAGAGCCAGCTTGGGGTCCCCAAAGCTGCTCACTGTTTCTCTAGAGCTGGCCTATCATAATTTGCACAAAATTAGAGACAAAACATGTCCCTTTTGGGCCAGAGAAATCCTGGCAGCCCAGACTTTGTAGAACCCCAGTGGTCCTTTGGAGTCCTAATCCTTTGTAGACCAATCTCACACGATGTCGATGTCACTTTCTTCATGTGACCCCGGCAGAAGGTACCCTTCACTAGCCTAGAACACTAACTCACACAGCTCCACTGCCAGCAGCACCAGGGCATCCTGCAGGCTCCTCCTGAATGTCACAACTCAGGAGGCACCGGTGGCTTCTGTGATGAGCTGAGCTGCACTCCCTAGCTTTGAGAAGCCTTTAGTTCCAGGGTATCCAAGCCTCCACCTCAAGGGCAGCTGCTATTTATTTTCCTAAAGAGACTATTTTTATACAAACCTTCCAAAATGGAATAAAAGGCTTGAAGCTCTAGTCTGAATTGTCATGTTGGACCCAGAGACTAAAGGAGACCGTTTGGAACAGGAGCTCTAGGGTCCAGTCTCAGCTGTGACCTTGAAGAAACTACCATATATTTTTGGACTTTGATATTCTCATCTGAAGAATGGGGTTCTGCCTCATCTCCTGTGCTGAGAGACTGAGAATGTTCCGGAGTGCAAGCAAACAAGATTACCAGTTTTTCCCCTTGGGGACCTAAACTGTTCCTATCTTAAGGACTGGGGGCAGGGAGAGACCGTGTTATACCATTCCACCTTCCGAACAGGCAGCCAGTGGGCTTTAGGCCCCCAACACCTGCTTCCTGCCCCATTGTTTTGGACAGGAAGGAGCCTGGAAGGGAGCTGGAGCCACTTCAGGGGCCGGATTTCGGCCTGTCTCGGCGTCCATCAGGCGTCCATCGGGGGAGTTAGTGGCCTACCACTGCCTTAAATCCCACCCCAAACTCCAGGTAATGAGGAGTCAGCCCTTAGTTCTGCAGTCCCTCCAGATGGGAATTGCACCTCGTCTTTGGGTTTCCGCCCTCTTCCCAACCCCGGCGAGTTCCAGACACAGGCTGGCCAGGCTTCGGGCTCTGCTTCCTTCCAGTTTATTAGTCCCCACCCAACCACCCAGCAAGTCCCTCCACTTCAGCCTCCATCCCCTACTGCTCTGCCAGCAAGAGCAAGGGGCCTTCCTCAGTGCCAGGGCTTTTTCAGTCCATGACAGCGCCCTGGTGCTCAGCTGAAGCAGCGACCAGGTCTAGAGGTCCACAGCAGTCTCCGCGCTCACGGAGCAACTCGGGCAGGCGTTGGCGTGGAAAATGCGGCGCCCTCAGTCATCGGGGGAGCAGGCTAGAGGCAACTGATCTGGGCTGCCCACACTGCCAGTGCTGGAACTTCCATCGCCTAAGTCACGGGGTCCGCACGGGGGCAGGGCGAGCTCGGGTGTGGGCCCGGCGCCGGAGCCCACTGCGCCACCAGGGCCACCCCGGGGGCCCCACTCTTCGCCCAGTGCCAGGCAAAGCTCCTTAAGCGCCAGGTTTTCCCGCAGCAGCTCCTCCTGGCGGCCTTCCAGCTCGGCTAGCTTCTGCCAACATCCACCCAGGTCCTCGCGCACCGCCCGGGATGCTTGGGTCCCGAAGAGCTGCCACTGGCGCGCGGCACGACGTCCCCGCTGGCGCTCCGAGTCCAGGAAGCAGCAGAGATCGCGCAGCTCCCGGTTCTCCGCCTGCAGGCGCCGGTTGAGCTGTTTGAGCTCACGGATCTCGCCCAGGTGACCCTGCAGCTGCCGATTCACCTCCTGCATCAGGCGGCCGCGCTGCACCAACGCTGCCAGGCGCGCCGCCTCCTCCCGCCGCAGGCGCCGCACCAGCTCCTCCTTACCCAGCGCCGCCATCTCCTCGTCCGTCAGCTCCTCCAGGCCGCCTGCTTCGGCCTCCATGGTTGATCAGGCAGCTGCAGCATCGCCCGCCCGCCGCCGAGGCTCTGGAGCCCCTCCTCGGGCCGGCTGCCGCTCAGGCTCCGGCCCGGGCTCTGGCTCGGAGGAAGGCAAGCTGTGGAAGAGACAGCGTAGGACGCAGCAGCCACCCCGGGGTGGGCACGAGGCAGGGCGCGCGCCGGGGCGGGGCCTCTTGATGTTGAAGACGGACAGCCAATCCGGAAAGTCTCCCGGGGAGGGGCGGAGCCTACGCCTGTCGCTCCTCTTCGCTGGCCCACTCCAGACCTAGGTGTCACGACCCTCTAACAGAGGGACCTTCTCTGTCCTCTCCTTCTATGGTCATCTCAGCAGGACTTGACGACGTTGCGAGACTCCATGTCCCAAATCTCCTCAAGCACTTTTTGAGAACCGACATTCAGGTGTCTGCCTTTGACTCCTGCCCACCCGGCAGCAGAACCTAAACAGATGGCTTCCCAGACTTTTCGTCCTTTGCCAGAACTCTCAAGCATCACTTCCAGCTACTGCGAATTAGAGACCAAAGGTCCTGGCTCATTATCAACCACCCCTCCTTCCCAGGGAACGTTTCCTGCCTGCAGGATGGGCCATCCAGAGGATTTGTTTGTTTAATAAACTTTTGTTGTGTGAAATGCCTGTATAGAAATAAATTTGGCCGGGAGGTTGGTGGTGCACGCCTTTAGTCCCAGCGCTCGGGAGGCAGAGGCAGGCGGATCTCTTGTGAGTTCAAAGCCAACCTGATCTACAGAGTGAGCTCCAGGACGGGCGCAAAGCTACACAGAGAAACCCTGTCTTGAAAAACAAAACAAAAACAAACAAATAGACAAAAAACAGAAAGAAACAAAGAAATTAATTTGACCAGAATCCTGATCTTGACCCAAGAGGTTAAATCTGGTAAAAGAAGGAAAGAGGAAAAGAGCAAGGGGGGGGGGGGCGAGGGGGTTGGAGAGGTCGTTTAGTAGTGCTGCTCCTGGAAAGGTCCTGAGCTAAGAACTCAGCATTCATTCCTCTCCATGTGCACACACATACAATCTGAAATAAAATCTTTTGGAGAGAGAGGGCATCCAAGTTCACACTGAGCATATGGCTCAATGATGAAGCACCCACCTAGCAAGTGCAAGGCTCTAGCTCATTCTTGCCCCTAAAGAAGGATATGATGCAGAAGTAGTCTCTGGAACCCCCAAAGTAGTTCCCAAAGAGGAAATATCTGAGGGGCCCTCAAAGACGCATGAGACTGCGTCTTTGAGAGTTCCAGGATAGATAGGGCTGTGTAGAGAGACCTTCTCTTAAAAACAAAACAAAATAAAAGGCTGCCAATAGAGAAAAGGGATAGGAGAGAAGGCAGGAAGTGTGGTAAAAGACATGATGCCCCAAGTGTCCAGCTGCATTAGGAATAAATGAGGCTGGTTTTGAAATTTTGGTAAATGGAAAGTGGTAAGATGAGGAGGCTTTGAAGAGCTGGGTATATTGATGTCTTCTGTCCTGTAATCCCAGTGCTTGAAGTTGGAAGATTGAGGACAATTTAGACCACCCGGGCTTCAAGGGTGGGTAGAAGCCATTTTTTTCTTTCTTTTGTTTTTTTTTTGTTTGTTTGTTTGTTTGTTTCTGGTTTTTTTTGTTGTTGTTGTTGTTGTTTTTTGAGACAGGGTTTCTCTGTGTAGCTTTGCGCCTTTCCTGGAACTCACTTGGTAGCCCAGGCTAGCCTCGAACTCACAGAGATCCACCTGCCTCTGCCTCCCAAGTGCTGGGATTACAGGCGTGCGCCGCCGCCGCCGCCACCACCACCCAGCAAAAGCCAAATTCTTAAGGGCTTGCAATGCTGGACTGCAGGGTTTCCAAAGGCCAGTAAAAATTTGCAACAAGGAAAT
Source organism: Onychomys torridus (assembly GCF_903995425.1). Classification (NCBI taxonomy): domain Eukaryota; kingdom Metazoa; phylum Chordata; class Mammalia; order Rodentia; family Cricetidae; genus Onychomys; species Onychomys torridus. The sequence continues at coordinate 125,268,372 of NC_050443.1, forward strand.
AATATTTTTAAATGTTTTGTTTTGTTTGACACAGGGTCTCAATATGGAATCCTGGGTGGCCTTAAAGTGTCTGCGTAGATCAGGCTGGCCTCCAATTCAGAGATTCTCTGGCCTCTGTGTAGGAATTACACGCATGAGCCAGCACAACTAGGAAAATAAACATTTTTAAAAGGCTGTTAAAAGAAGCCAGTTGTGTTGGCCAGTAATCTCAGTGCTAGGAAGAGGGGGAGGAGGAGCGTCAGGAGTTCAAGGTCAGTCTGAGCTGTAGGACTCTGTCCCTCCCACCTCCAAAAGAAGCCTTCGACTGTGCTGAGCCGGGTAGATTCTGGCTGCAGGGTGTGCACAAGATTAATAACACTGTACCAATTAACAAAGAGCTGTACAAGAGGACTAGGCTGGGTCAGGGTCAATGGGCGGGGAGGAAGAAGCAGACACCAGAGGCACCAGCAGTCAACAGCTGTGAATGCTTCAAGAGAGGAATTTGGGAGACAGCCCAGGTTTCTAGTATGAGAACTGGGTGGATGCTGATTGGGGGTGAGAGAGATCTCCCTAGAGACCCTAGAATATGCTGTTTCTAGGGGGCAGAAGTGGAGTGAGAGACCTGGCCTTGTTAACCAGGGTGTTCAGGACTTCCTGCCTTCTAAGTTCTAGGCTTCTAGGGCTGAGTTAAACTGACCTGTGTAGAGCTTTTTAATTTAATTTAATTTTTTTTTTTTTGAGACAGGATTTCTCTGTGTAACCCTGACAGTCCTGGAACTCACTCTGTAGCCCAGGCTGGCCTTGAACTCAGAGATCCACCTGCCTCTGCCTCCCGAGTGCTGGTATTAGAGGTACCACCCCATTGCTGTCAGGGCTGAAGTTTTTTGTTTTTCCCATGAGACAGGATTTCTCGTGTGTATCACTGACTGCCACAGAACTCGCTCTGTAGATCAGGCTGGCCATGAACTCACAGAGATCCACCTGCCTCACCATGAATTCACAGAGATGTGCCACCATTACTCGGCTTCAGGGCTGACTCTTAAAACACCAGGTAAACAGGGTTTCTCTGGGTAACAGCCATGGGTGTCCTGGAACTCACTTTGTAGACCAACCAGGCTGGCCTCAAACTCAAGAGATCCACCTGCCTCTGCCTCCTGATTTAACCTGGGATTAAAGGTTAATTTTTTTTTTTTTTTTAGTAATTAAAAAAGTAAACTATATTGGCCGGGGTGGTGGTGGCACATGCCTTTAATCCCAGCACTCGGGAGGCAGAGCCAGGCGGATCTCTATGAGTTTGAGGCCAGCCTGGTCTACAGAGCAAGATCTAGGACAGCCTCCAAAACTACAAAGAGAAACCCTGTCTCAAAAAACCAACCAACCAACCAACCAAACAAACAAACAAATAAATAAATAAATAAAAGTAAACTATATTTATGTGTAAGTACAACAGTGCATGTGTGGAGGTCACACAACAGCTTGCTGGAGTGGGTTCTTTCCTTACACAGTGTGGGTCCTGGAGATCAAATTTGGGCTGTCAGGCTTGGTGGCTCCTGTGTGAGAGCTTTTACTGCTTTATGAGAAGACAAAGAAGACAGTGGAGAGCCTTCATAGACAGATGGCCCTGCAGAGGCCTACTGCCAGGCAGAGCTCTGAAAACTTTAAGAGAAATCACAGCTTGTGTGGGGGTGTAGTATGTGGTTAAAAACCATAGTGGGGGCTGGAGAGATGGCTCAGTGGTTATGAGCAAGTACTGCTCTTTAAGAGGAGCTGAGTTCAGTTCCCAGCACCCACATGGGCGACTCAGTTGCCTGTAATTCCAGCTCCAGGGGATCTGATACATCTGGTCTCCGAAGGCACCTGTACACGCATGCACATACCCTCACCCCGCATACACATACTTCAAAATAATAAAAATAAAATACATGGCGGGAACAAGAAAGATGTTCATCTGTCTGATGAACTACACACACAGCAATTTAGAATAAAGCCTCGGAAACATTCTAATTTAAGATCCAGTCAAAATTGGGAGACTCGAGAGAGCTGAGAAGGTGGGAGAGACAGAAGGAAGAAAAGGGAGAATCTGCAAGGCAGGGGAGATTGCGAGAAGGCTATCTGGAGGTCTTCCAGACACCCTCTAGCGGGGGTGACAAATGAAGACAGAGCTGCTTCTTCCTACCACTTCGTCCCGGAAGTGGTCCTTCGCTGGCTCCGGGTGCCCGGAGCGAAATCTCCGCACTCCCGGAAGTGGCTCTGCGGAGGCTTGCCCGGCCCTGGGCCGTGCTAGCTCCAGCTCTGGGCGCACCGGGCCTGGGCTTCGCCATGACCAGCGAACTAGACATTTTCGTGGGAAACACGACACTTATAGATGAAGACGTGTATCGCCTCTGGCTGGATGGTTACTCAGGTCTGTGTAGCGCCCTCCCGGGAAGCAGTTGTTTGGGGTGAGGGAGGGGGCGTGGCCAGGACTTAGGCTTCACTTAGGGAAGTGGCGTCTGTGGGAGTCAGGGATGGAGCAGGATTGGAGCTGGAACCCCTGGAGGGTCTCTGGGTTCAGCAGGATGAGACCTTATGGTAGTGCCCTCTCCCTAGTGAACGATGCGGTGGCTCTTCGAGTACGCTCCGGAATCCTGGAGCAGACAGGCGCCACCGCAGGAGTGCTGCAGAGCGACACCATGGACCACTACCGCACCTTTCACATGCTCGAGCGTCTGCTGCACGCGCCGCCGAAGCTGCTGCACCAGCTCATCTTCCAGATCCCTCCCTCCCGACAGGCGCTCCTCATCGAGAGGTGCTCACCTGGGGGATGACGGGAATGTCAATCAGTTTGGCTTATACCCATTTTGCAGACTGAAACTGAGGCTCAGGGAGGATAGGATGTACCCAGGAAATCAGAAGGTTGAGAACAGAAGGAACCAACCCCACACTCCCTTCCCCTTCCTTAATGGATCACCAGTAATGTCCTATGCCTCCACAAGGTACTACACTTTTGACGAGGCCTTTGTTCGGGAGGTCTTGGGCAAGAAGCTGTCCAAAGGTACCAAGAAAGACCTCGATGACATCAGCACCAAAACAGGAATTACCCTCAAGAGCTGCCGGAGGCAGGTGGGTTCCACATATATACCATATCCCATCTAACCCACCAACGTCTTGATCTTCTGCTCACTGCCCCAGCTCCCAGTGCCCTGGCTCCACTTCCAGCCTGTGATTATGGAAGCAGCCTCTTCATATGTAGTCTCTTCTTCCTCGTACTCCCATCTGGCCAGAGTGACCTTTCATAGGCTCAGTTCTGACTGTGGCTTTCCTTTGCTTATAGATTTTCATTGACTCCCACTGTCCTTGACCTTCAGACTCTGTGTGGGTCCCTGCAGACCTCTCTAGGCTTACATTTCTTGAGCTTTTTCTTGTTCATGGTGCTCCTGACTGGAAGGTACTGTGCTTGGGCTGTATCTACCCCTTGAAATCCACAGCAGGGAGCTAGGTGCTATCTTATCTGTGAGCCTTTTCTCCGAGGGAGAAGTCCCAGGGTGTATGGCTGTAAGTATGACTGTGTCTTGGATGCCTTTCCTTTGTGTCTCATAAGCTCTGTGTGTGCAGTTCCATTTCATGTTACTCAGGAGAAGCCATCCTCAGTCAGACTCCCGAGGAACCAGAGAGCATGATGCTAAATTGAACTAAGGACAGGAACAAGGGGATTAACTTTCTCTTAAGGAAGAAATGCCCAAAGCAGGCAAACATTTGTTGAATACCTAGTCATGCTGGGCGATGGTGGCGCACACCTTTAGTCCCAGCACTAGAGAGACAGGAACAGATGGATCTCTGTGAGTTCGAGGCCAGTCTGGTCTAAGTAGTGAGATCCAGGACAGGCAGAGTTACACAGTGATACCTTGTCTCAAAACAAACAAACAAACAAACAAAGAAACAGCAAACAAAAACCCAAGTCATGTGTTGAAGGAATAACTAGTGGGCAATCGGTACCTGCCAACTGGAAAGGTGAACAGGAGAGGGAGCCGTCCCATACCAGTTCATGCACAGGCACCTCTAACCAGTCTTCTTCCTTCCTTAACTGTGCTACAGTTTGACAATTTTAAGCGAGTCTTCAAGGTGGTGGAAGAGATGCGGGGCTCCCTGGTGGATAACATCCAGCAGCACTTCCTCCTCTCTGACCGTCTAGCCAGGTGAGGGGCCAGCAGTCTCCCCGACTGCACAGTTTTCTTGAGCCCTTTGACTGGCTCACCTTCCCATCCTAATCCTTTTACATCTGACTATTCTGGAGAAAGGATTTCTCTGTTAATGACCTGTAAATTGCATCAAGTTGGCCAGGGTTAAGGCATTTATAAAGCATTTAAGACACGCTTGGTGATGGTAGTGTGGCCTTCCAGAGGCCACATTTCCTTGGGAACACTGGCTGCACCTTCTCTTTGCAAAGATGCAAGTTTGGTAAAGAAATGTTCTGTGGTTGGTCACAGGGTGAGTTAAAGCAGAAGCAGGCCTAGACTAAAATGCTTAACCAAAATTACAGGGAGGATTACCTGCTAAGAGAGATTTAAAACAACAAAAAGTTTCTGCAAGAATAGTTAAGTAGTCAGGTGGCAGTGGCACACACCTTTAACCCCAGCACTTGGGAGGCAGAGGCAGGCGGATCTCTGAGTTTAAGATCAGCCTGGTCTACAAAACGAGTTCCAGGATAGCCAGGGCTGTTACACAGAGAAACACTGTCTTGAAACCCCCCCCCCCCAAAAAAAAAAACCCATAGCATACTGATCAAGACACTTACAGGCGCTGTGAGATGGTATTTCTAGTCCTAAGAGAGCTCCTGTCCCCCGCCTGCAGAGATGGTGTTTCTAGTCCTAAGAGAGCCCCTGTCACCCGCCTGCAGAGACGGTGTTTCTAGTCCTAAGAGAGCCCCTGTCCCCCGCCTGCAGAGACGGTGTTTCTAGTCCTAAGAGAGCCCCTGTCCCCCGCCTGCAGAGACGGTGTTTCTAGTCCTAAGAGAGCCCCTGTCACCCGCCTGCAGAGACGGTGTTTCTAGTCCTAAGAGAGCCCCTGTCCCCCGCCTGCAGAGACGGTGTTTCTAGTCCTAAGAGAGCCCCTGTCCCCCGCCTGCAGAGATTATGCAGCCATCGTCTTTTTTGCCAACAACCGCTTTGAAACAGGAAAGAAAAAGCTGCAGTACCTGAGCTTTGGTGACTTTGCCTTCTGTGCGGAGCTGATGATCCAGAACTGGACCCTTGGAGCCGTCGGTGAGGCCCCCACTGACCCAGGTGCCTGAACATTCCCTACCTTTTTGGGGACTGGTTCCCTGCCAGCAGCTCTTTCTGTAGCGTCCACAGTACCCAGCATCCTTCTTCAGCCCTCAACCCCAGGCCACCTCTACCTATGGTCCACATACTCCACATGCACTTTGTCTGCAGGCCACGGGCTCACAACTGTGTGGCCTGAGGCATATCATTCCACCTTCCATCTCTGGGATCCCAGTGAGGTAGTGGTGAGGAAGGTTCAGGACGTCATAAGATGGTCTCTCACCCACCCACAACTCTCTCATGGTCTTCGCAGACTCCCAGATGGATGACATGGATGTGGACTTAGACAAGGAGTTTCTCCAAGACTTGAAGGAGCTCAAGGTTCTAGTAGCTGACAAGGACCTTCTAGACTTGCATAAGAGGTGACTTTGGGGATCCATGAGACAGGGTATAAAATGGTCTTGGATGGCTGTAGGCATGACCCTATCTTCCTACAGCCTGGTGTGTACTGCCCTCCGTGGAAAGCTGGGCGTCTTCTCTGAGATGGAAACCAACTTCAAGGTCTGTGGCCCTGTCCAGGCCCTTCCCCTAAAGTGTCGGGAGCTTTCTGTGTTCTGTCCCTGCTGGGCAACTCTGCTCATGGCTGAAACTGACCAGCAGGTGGCACTGCTGCTCTGTGTATCTGCCTATGAGGGGGCCCAAGCTCATAACAAAAGGGACTTGATTGATTATGGGAGGTGGATAGATTTGGGGAGGGGCCTGGCCCTCCCCCAGCCTCAGTGCTCAGCCTCCAGCTTCTGAGGCAGAAGACAGAACTCCCAAGATCCCTGCCCCACAGAATCTGTCCCGGGGGCTGGTGAATGTGGCTGCCAAGCTGACCCACAATAAGGATGTCAGAGACCTATTTGTGGACCTTGTGGAGAAGGTGAGCAATCCTGTCCCACACCCCATCCCCAGCCTGTCCTGTCTCTTAGCGGTTCTGATGGTGTTACTTGTTTCCTCGGGCCTACAGTTTGTGGAACCCTGCCGCTCTGACCACTGGCCACTGAGTGACGTACGACTCTTCCTCAACCAGTATTCAGCATCTGTCCACTCCCTGGATGGCTTCCGGTAAGAGGCGCCCGCTGGCTAACTTATTTGCCGTCCAGTAGACTCAGGCTTTCCTATTGCACTCCCCTATGGGTGGAAGCCCCACCTCTTCGTTGTGACCTTAGGCAAGTTACTTACCCTTCTGTGTTTCCGCTTTCTCAAATGTAAAGTGAGGCTAAAACTAGAAGACTCATAAGACTGTGGAAATTAGTCTAGGGGTGTAGCTTGGTAAGGATATACTTATCCACCGTGAGTAAGGCCCCAAGTTCAATCCTCAGTACAGTGTGGGGAGCGGGGAGAAGGAAGCCAGGTGTAATGGCTCAAGTCTGTAGTCCCAGCACTTCAGAAGTTGGAGCATGAGGATTACCACTGTTTTCCAGGCCAGCCTGGGCTACAGAATGAGACTCTGTCTCCAAAAACAAACTACAAATATGTGTGTGTGTGTAGGAACTCTCGATGGGTTCAGGCATGGAAAACATTCACAGCAGTGTGTCAGGCGTGGTGTGCAGCGAACGTCGGCTACCACAGTCATTTTTCATTGCAGGCACCAGGCCCTCTGGGACCGCTACATGGGTACCCTCCGCGGCTGCCTTCTGCGCCTCTATCACGACTAAAGCCCCTCCCCTCTCCACTCCTACATACCCTGACAATAAAGTTGCCATGAATTTGGAGACTGGTCCTTGTTCCAGGTTGAGGAGCCCATGGGGACTTTCACATGTGTTCCAAGCGCCATGCCATCAGTGTGTGAGGATGTTAATACTACCACCTCAGGGACTGGACCATGACCCAGACGAGGTCTTTATACCCCACCCTCCCTCTTCACACCCCATCTGAAACCACTCAGGAGCCAGGGATCATGTCTTGGTTTATGAAGCCATACAGAGAAGATGAGGAAGCCAGGAAGAACCTTAGGGTAGGGCTGACAAGGAGGGTAGTGGCCCTATGGGAGAGGCTGAGGGGTGGCTGCTGGCCTCAAGGTGGGCAAGAGACTGGTAGCTTCTTAACTGGATGGTCCACACGAGCTGTGATTGGGTACTTGGCGATACCACAGCTGTTGTTTCCCCGGAATAGCCTGAAGTAGCCCTAGAAAGTTAGGGGCTGTCAGTGCCGGAAGGCAGAGAAGAAACTAGTCTGCCCCTTCGCCACCCCACTCCACGCACCTTCTCACCCCATTCGGCTCCCCAGGAGTTCTTCAGGATCCAGTATGGCACAGAGCGGTGAGGTTTGCGAGACTGGGACAAGAGTGTCCCTGACTGTATGCCTTTCTTCTCCTTGCTCTTGCCAAAACCCACCAGCAGGACTGAGTGGTCCACAAGTTGGGGGTCACAGGTAGAGTGTGTGGCCTTGATCACTCCCTTCCGGTAGCCCTGCAGGGGTGGGGGATAGAGCAGCTGAGTCTGAGGCTGTCTCTTCCATATGCCCCTTCTCTCTTTCCCCTCCTCCACCCACCTGCAGTAGCTTCATGTTGATAGTCACAGTGATAGGGCCATGGGTAGCCAGGTAGCCTGCAATGACTGGAAATGGACAATCACTAAAGATTCTTGAGTACACCATCAAGCCCTGCCTCCCCTGAGGCTGCTGGGGAATAGACTTTAATTGTGTCTCCCATGGCCAGGCTTGTCTGCCTCCATTCTGGTTTCTGCCCCCCCCCCCCCATGTCCACCCTGGTCATACCCTGCTCGTTACTGGACAACATGGTGAAATCTTGGATCCAGGCCACCTTCTTGTACTTCTTGGCTAGGCACCCGTTGGGGTTGGGGTGCCCCTGGAATGGGTAATCCTTTTTGCTGGCCAGGCCACCTGAAGACAAGCAAGACCAGGAAGGAGGCTTGGAGGCCGAACACCCTCCATCCCCACTGCCCTCCCACAAGGCCTGGTACTCAACTGTTGTTGAGGACAGTTACATATGCATCCCACACAAAGCCACCCTTGCAGCCATTTCCACAGCGGTCACAGTCCAGCAGCTCTGGGGCAGAAAGGGACAAAGGTGAGCTGGCCCCGAGATCCTCCATCTTTCCCTGTCACACACCTCCTCCTGCCATACCCTGCACAGAGACTTCCACAAACTGGCGATACTTGATGCGCCACAGGGCCTCGATGTTATCCGCTGCTGCTATGGCCCAGCAGCACCTGCAGTCTTGCTGAGTGGAAGAGGGTGGGGCAGGTAAGGCATCAAGGCCTCAACCTCATTCCCCCTCCTGGGGTAGGTTGGGCCAAACTGGGTTGGGGCAGATACCTGGTTCTTGATCGATGAGATGATGTTTGCTGCCTTACGCCAGTCACAGGTAGAGGGCACTGATTCACCCCACTTTTCAGATCCTGCCTTTTTGGCTATGTTGGGGATCCTTTCGGGTGCCCTCTGCTGCCCGTATAGCTGGCCAAACTCCTCCTCTGGGGACAAACAGGGTCACAGAGGCCACAGATTTGACACTCCTATATTCTCCCTTTCCAGCTGACCTTGGCTCTTCCCATTTCTTTTTTTTGTTTGTTTGTTTTTTGGAGCTGAGGACTGAACCCAGGGCCTTGTGCTAGCACTCTACCACTGAGCTAAATCCTCAACCCCGGTGCTTCCCATTTCTTTTTTTTTTTTTTTTTTAAAGATTTATTTATTATGTATAGTGTTCTGCTTGCCTGTATCCCTCCCTGCATGCCAGAAGAGGGCGCCAGATCTCATTACAGGTGGTTGTGAGCCACCATGTGGTTGCTGGGAATTGAACTCAGGATCTCTGGAAGATCAGCTGGTGCTCTTAACCTCTGAGCCACCTCTCCAGCCTTCCCATTTCTATGATACCTTCAGAGGCATCAGGCAAGGATGCTGAGGCCTCGAGAGGTCCAGCTTGTTTGAATGTAATCTCTGTGCCTTCTGCCCCTGGCCTGTGAGCCAAGCTGGGACACAGGCTATAGAGTTCCTTCCTTGTGCTCTGGGATTTGGGGCAGTCACCAGGCTGGTCTTGAGAGGGGAAGATTTGCTCTGTCCATCTGCCAGACACCCTACCCATGACCTATGGGCTAGGAGGTCTCTGGTACCTGTGAGGTCACTGAATGGAGTCTCCCCAAACTCTGCCGTGCCCAAGTCTTCCTCCTGCAGCCGTTGAGCCTGGGCCAGGTTGTGTGCAAAGATGTCCAGACGGCGAGCATATTCTAGACCAAAAAGGAGCTATTGCAGGCTGGTCTCAGAGCAGGAAGTGGCCACTGGTTGGGTCACCCACACCCACCCAGGTGAGTGCTGGCCCTTTCCTATAGCCCCCACCACTACCACCCCACTGCAAGAACGTGGTTATCCAGCCCACATGAGGTTAGAACTTCCCCCAGAGGCACCAAGAGGCCCACTGAAGGAGGAAGCTGAGAAAGTCCTCTGTAGGCCGTAACACGGAAAGTTAAAATGGCTGGAGATAGGTTTCCTGTACCTGTGGGCTGCACCATCCCTGCCTCCTCTTCACACATTTGACCACAGGTATGGGGGATGAGTGCGTGGGGGGTGGGGATGGAGCATGGCAGCACGTATGCATACACACACACACACACACACACACACACACACACACACACACGCATGACCTTTTGTGGGAGATGAAATTCGGAGCAAAAGCAGGAACAGCTGGTAACTTGGGGCAGAGCCAGGATAAACAGGGCAAGGATGGGGGACAGAGAGCTGCCCACTTGGAGATAAAATGAGTATTCTTGGGGATTTGCTAATTGAAAATGTGACGAGATGGTGGTCCTCCACTCCCTGCCTGGAGTCACAGTTAGGTGACTGCAGAGTGAGGATTATTCCATGCCCATCATACTTTAGGGAAGCCAAGGAGTACAGTGTGGACCCCGTTTCTCACTCAGTACCCTGGGTCAGGTCTTTCCCCATCCCAGGCCATGAGTTCATCTCTTAAGTAGGCAAAGGAAACGAGACTGGAAACATCTGTGCCCATGATACCTGCCGGGTTTGAGTAGCTCCGGTTGTACTTGATCTGGAACAGCTTGAAGACCTCTATCAGCTCCAGTGGGTGGGGACCTGCATCCTGGCAAGGAGCCAAAGTGGGGAGCGGTACAGGAAAGAATTATTGTAAACTTATCCTTGTACCCAACCAAGGTACAAGGACAGGGCTAAGGGGTCATCAGTCATTCTCTCCTTTTCTCAATGTGAGCAACCACATGTTAGCTTCACCTGCTTCCTCTGAGAAATGGGAAAGATAAAGCCACACAGGACAGCTCATCCTGTAACTGAACGCTCATTCTAGCATTTGAGAGGCTGAGGCAGGAAGACAGCTGAGTGTTCTAAGTCAGTGAAGCCAGCCTGGGCTACACAGTTAAAGGCCAACTTGGGCTACAAAGTGAGCCCCTCCCCCCCATTTTTTTTTAGACAGGGTCTTTACATAGGTAGTCTTGTTTGTCCTGGAACTCACTATGTAGACCAGGCTGGCCTCAAACTCACAGAGATCCTCCTGCCTCCATTCCCTGTGAGATCCTGTCTTAAGAAAATTTCAGCCGGGCGGTGGTGCCGCACGTCTTTAATCCCAGCACTTGGGAGGCAGAGCCAGGCAGATCTCTGTGAGTTCGAGGCCAACCAGGTCTCCAAAGGGAGTTCCAGGAAAGGCACCAAGCTACACAGAGAAACCCTGTCTCAAAAAAACAAAAACAAAACCAAAAAAACCAAAAAAACAAAAAAGAAAATTTCAAAGCAAGAGAAAAATATACCAGTTCATAAAGAGAAGACCCCAGGCATGGGCCGGGCTGGGAAAGACATGGAGAGCAAGTTAGAAGCATTTACCTTGGTGAGGAGGGAGCCACTGAGGACTTGGCCTGCTGTCAACAAGGCCAGAAAGTAGGAGAGGTGGGCAGCCAGTGTCATGGTGCAGACAAGAATGCTGGGGGCAGGAAGCAAGGCAGACCAAGTTGGAAAGGGCGGAGCTGGAGAAACCACGAGGGGAAACCAGGCTTGGGGTAGAGGTAGACCCTCCTCCCACCTGACCGGCTGTCCCCCACCAACTTCTTTTCAATAGCAGCTCTTGGCTACCCTGTTCCAGGCCATTCTGGGGAATATAAATACAAATCTCTCGTTAAGGAGACAGGAAGGTAGATCCAAGTGGACAGCCATGATGGAAAACCTAGACAGGACAAGCTACATGTCTGGTGTTCAGACAGGGATGAGTCCCCTTTAGGGACTCAGTCTTGCTATTCCTGGGAAACCCAGTCAACATAAGGCCACTTTCTTTAAGAAACCTTCTCTGTCTGAGACCCCAGCCTTGGGTATAACTGTTTATAGCCCCTTGAGCCTTCTCCACATTTCTGCTCTCTCATCTCCCAACCCCCCAGAAGCATCCAATCTGTCTGTGTCTAGACCATCCGGAAATGTGGGCAGGCTCAATGAGTATTCAGTTAGTTTGGGTTGTTTTGTTCATTTGATGTTGTTGAGACAGAGTCTCACTATGCAACCCTGGCTGGTCTAAAACTCTCTATCGGTGTAGACCAGGCTAACCTTAAATTCACAAATATTTGCTTGCCTCTGCCTGAGTTCTGGGATTAAAGGTGAGTGCTATCATACCAGGCAGTTTGGGGGTTCTTTTGTGAGGGAAGGAACTGGGTCTCATGTAGCCCAGGGTGGCCTTAAACTCCTTAGGAAGACCTTCAATGTCAGACCCTTCTGCTTAGACCTGAGAACTTTGACTCCAGATGTCAGTGCGTATTGGATAACCATGACCGGAAGCTGATAGATTACAGACGTCAGTGTGTATTAGTTGACTGAAAACTTGTAGTCAGCTTCTGTCCCATCTCTTCCTCGACATGGTCTGTGAATGAGGCATAAGACAACAGAAAGTATCACAGAAAAATCAAGCCCAAAGCTTGTGTGGTCAGGACTGGGCAGCGCCTTCATACCTGTTAACTGCTGCCTCCGTTCTGAGTGGACCCTTGGGCTGCTCTTCCCTCCGCCCCCACCCCCAACCTCCAGACTGGCCAGAACCAGGAACAGGTGCAAAGAGCTGGCTTTCTAGGGTTTGTGGTTGAGATGAAGGAGGAGGGGTCTGTCCCTGGGAGTCACCCATTTACATGCTTTCTACCTCATCTCTTCCTTAGGAATTGTCTCAGAATTGTTATGTTCTCCTTATCTCTCCCTGGGACAGTAAGTTGAGGGACTGTTTAAAAAATAATGCTGAAAGGACTGGAGAGATGGCTCAGTGGTTAAGAACACAGGCTGCTCTTGCAGAGGACCCAGGTTCAATTCCCAGCACCTACAGGGCAGCTCACAACTGTCTGTAACTCCAGTTCCAGAAGACCCAACAGGCAAAACAAAACACCAATGCACATTTTAAAAAAAAATTAAAAAATAATGCTAAGGAGAGAGAGAGAAGGGGAAAACAAGTAAAAAATAATGCTGCTTTCATTAAAATGCAGCAGACAGGATGTCAACAGATGCCTAGCCCAATGGCCCCGGAGCCCAATCACGTGCCTCCAAGTGCATCTTGTGCTGTGTGGGTCCCATGTAGGTGCCATACAACATCATTCAGGCTCTGTCTTGTGGAAGGCTAAAAGGAAGGGCTGGGCCTTTTCCCTATCCCTTCCATCTCTCAAATGTGATCTCCGCAAGGACAGGTTTGATGTGTTTTGGGCAGTGCTGTGTCCTTGGCGCCTGGCACGTGTGATCAGCGGTGGCCACTCACAAGCATGGAAAATTAATGAATGGCTCTCCCTCCTTGATCACTGACTCATGTCTGCCCTGTTGCTTCTGCGTAGCAAGCAGACGGGGCCAGGCAATGAGCCCAGGAACCTCATTTATGTTTTAGGAAAGAGAAAGCAACCACATAGGAAGCTTCAGAGAGACTTGATGAGGCTAGACAGTGAGGCTAGGCAGTCATTTGGGTGGCAGAGGTCAGAGGAAGCCTTTGGGAAGGCAGCTCCAAGGGCAGGAGGATTGGGCTTAATGGTACAAAATCAGAGGTTCATGCCCAAGTTGGAGTCATCGATTATGCTTTGAGTCATCTCCCTCTGGGTCTGAGTGCCTCTGAAGGGCAGCACCGGTTCTTCAGGGGATGACACTCCAAGAGCCTGGCCAAGTGTTCACGTGATAGCTCCTTCTCATTCTAATATGGACAAGGTTTAGTCTTAGAGTCAGGGGGACTTGAGTTCTAATATTGTTCTTGTTACTTTGGTGGCACCTGGGACCAATCTGTCAGCCCCTGTCATCTGTGGAGGAGCAGTAATATCCTAGCTCCGGCTTCACAAGAGCATGTGGAGTGTCCTGGCCAGTGCCTGGGATGGTTAGATCTGGATAATCAGGAGTTTTTATTTGCATTAGTAACAGCTTTAGTAGGTGATTATTGTGGCTTATGCCTTTAATTCCAGCACATGGAAGCTGAGAGAAGAGGCTTTCCAGGTGTTCAAGGCTAGCCTGTTTTCATAGGAAGTTCCAGACCAGCATGGGCTATATGAGACCCTATTTCATACAGCAAGAACAAGCAGATTAACTGAGATGTAAATCACTTACTGTGCAATTTATCTTTTTGGTTTTGGGATTTTGTTGTTGTTGTTGTTTTGTTTTGTTGTTTTCGAGACAGGGTCTCACTATGTACCTCTGGCTGTCCTGGAACTCACTATTTAGACTAGGCTGGCCTTGAACTCACAGAGATATACTTGCCTCTGCCTCTGCCTCTGCCTCTGCCTCTGCCTCTGCCTCTGCCTCTGCCTCCCAGGAGCTGGAATTAAAGTCATATACCACATTGCCCAGCTGCAACTTACCTTTAATATTATATATATATATATATATATATATATATATATATATATATATATATATATATATATATATATTGTGTGTGTGAATATATATACATATATATATATATATATTGTGTGTGTGAATATATAGATGTGTGTGTAACACACACACACACACACACACACATATGTAATCTAGTGTAGTGGCCCACACCTTTAATCCTAGCACTCAAGAAGCAGAAGCAGGTGGATCTCTGCATTGGAGACCAGTCTGGTCTAGAGTGAGTTCTAGGACAGCCAAGGCTGTGTAAAGAGACCCTATCTGAAAACAAACAAACAAAAAATTGGTGTGTGTGTGTGTTTCTATATTTGAGACAGGATCTCTCTTTGGACATCTGCTTGCCTCCCCTCCCCAAGTGCTGGGATTAAAAGCTTATGCCACCAGGTCAGGTTCTTTTTCTTTCTTTTTCTGTTTCCACCAGCAGGGCTTTGAGATTGGCCTGATTGGCGATGGGGAATGAAGAAGTAACAGACATGCATACTGACTGAAAACCTGGGGATCCGGTGGGCCATGTGTTCTGAGGGAGACATACCTGCAGCCTGGAAACACAGCTAGTTTCTTACTTGAGCTGAGGGAGGACAGTTAGCTAATCTCCTTAGGGGGTCTCTGGAGGGGAGCAACCTCAGGCTTCAGTCATCTGGGCTTTCAAAATGCACACAATGTGGGCATCCACACTCTCACGCTCAGGAAGGCTTTGCCATTCCTCTGAGCCTGACCTGGAGCAGGCTCTGCCATTCCTACAGGTCTTAGTGACAGGGTGGGGGGGGGGGGCTTTGACATGGCTATGCTAATATCATTAATACACGTTCCCTCAGGACTTCATCTGCTCCCCACACTTTTCTTTTTTGCCTCTCCGTGCTTTGTTCTACGTGTGTGTGTGTGTGTGTGTGTGTGTGTGTGTGTGTGTGTGTGTGTGTCTGGGTTACTGGGATTGAACCTTGGGTCTTTTTTTTTTTTTTTTTTTTTTTGGTTTTTCGAGACAGGGTTTCTTTGTAGCTTTGGAGCCTGTCCCTGGACTAGCTCTGTAGACCAGGCTGGCCTCGAACTCACAGAGATCCACCTGCCTCTGCCTTCCGAGTGCTGGGATTACAGGCGTGCACCACCACTGCCCTGGTGAACCTTGGGTCTTGGTGACTGATAAACAAGCAGGTACTACTGAGCTACACCCCTAGCCCTCTATTGCTTAAAAATAAATAAGACAGCTGGAAAAATGGCTCCAGTATTCCTCTTTCAGATGACCTGAGTTTGATTCTCAACACCCACATCAGGCAGCTCACAACTGCCTGTAACTCCAGATCTAGAGAACACCTCTGGCCTCTGTGGACATCTATACTCAGGTGTACATACCTATACACAGATGCAGACATATACATGTCATTAAAAATAAATAATTTTTTTTTTCTAAAAAGCTGGGGAGATGGCTCAGTGGGTAAGGTGCTTGTCACAGAACATGAGGGCCTGAGTTCAGATCCCCTGCACTAGCAGAAAAGCCAATTGGGGTGGTGATGGCTGTCTAACCCCAGTGCTGGAAGACCTGGGAGGTGGAGACACGCGGGCCCTGAGAGCACACTGGCCAACCAGTCTAGTGGAAACAGTGAACTCCAGATTCAGTGACAGACCCTGTCTTAACACATAAGGTGGACAGCAATAGCCCACACCAGCATATAGGCACACAAGAGTATACTACACACAGACAATTAAATGAAATGAAGCAGATTTGACAAAAAAAAAAAAAAAAAAAAAAATCATGGCAGAGCTGGGCATGGTGGCGCACGCCTTTCATCCCAGCAGCTGGGAGGCAAGGCAGGTGGATCTCTGTGAGTTCAAGACCAGCCTGGTCTACATAGTGGGTTCCAGAGCAGCCAGAGCTCTTTTGTAAGAACCTGTCTCAAAAAGAAAAAAAAAAAAAAGATGGGAAGAGGTTGAGTAAGGGAAAGGAAGGTCGGGCTATTGCCGCAAGCAGTACAGGCCAGGCACGGGAACCCTGGACACGCAGTCCTTTCCCGTCTAGTCCCGCCCTGAGACGTGGGCAACGCGAAGTCCCGCCCGTTCGCCCCTTCCTGGGAGCTCGAGGCACCCAGACTCCGCCCTCAAGGCATGATCTCTGCTGGGGACGGAGGCGGAAACTGGGTGGGGGACCTGGGTGGGAAGAGGGTCGGGAAAGGGCTGGCACCGCGCCCTAGTGTCCTCTGTGCCCAAGTTCAAGCTTGCCCGGGGCGGGGGGGCTTCCATTCATTTCGGGCCAAGACAATTGCTGCCCTCGGCCCACACTAGTGTCGCTTAGCGCAGGCGGCAGGCCCAGGGGAAGGAGTGCCCAGAGGAGAGAGACCACCTGGAGGCCGTGGAGCTATGGGCAGAGGGAGCTGGACAATTAATTTTATGTCTGGGCGAGAGTCCGGAAACCTTGCGTGAAGTTTTGAGGCCATCTAAGTGACGGTGTGGGAGCCCAGGCTAAAACTCTGGAAGTAGTAGAATTGGAGGTTTGAGAATTAAATGCCTAGTCTGTTCTGAGAGGTGCAGAATCAGGGTCTGGATGCTTAGCTCCAGCCGAGGTGCGCGTGCACAGCATGGGGTTCTGGGGACCCAGGTTAGAGAGGGTCTAGGTGGACAGGATGACATTTGAGGGAGGGTCTGGGGTCACCAGGTGAGCTTGGGAGCCAAACATCAAGGTCAGCTTGCCCAAGGACCCAAGCTTTGGGGGAACTCTGGCCGGGCGCCCGCAGGCGGCTCCAGGCGGCGCCGCGGGGGACCGGGTGGGGGCCTGTGGCCGGCTCCGGGCGGAGAAGCCGGGGGGTCGGGGTCCCTCCCCCCTGGCGCGGGCTCAGGAATCCGCCGAAGGGCGGGCGGAGGCGCCGGGGTGGGCCGCGGCGGGCGGGGGGCGCTTCCTGGGGCCGCGCGTCCAGTGAGCTGCGCGGTCCGTCCGTCCGCCCGCCCGCAGGCGCTGCCGGAGTCCACGAGTGAGTGGCCGCGGCGGAGGGAGGGCGCGGGCCGTGTCGCGGCCGAGTCCGCGCCACCGAGCCGCGAGGCCTGCGCTCCACGACTCGCGGGGCGGGGGCGGGGGCGGGGCGGGGCGGTCCGGGATTGCGGGCCTGAGCCCCGGGCCTGCCGGAGGACTCGGCCCCCAGCTCTGCAAGGCTCCGGCGCTCCCCACACCGTCCTGAGACGAGACAGCTGGGAACCCAGGCTTCCCTTCCTGATACAGGGAATGGGGGGTGTCGTGGCAGAGGCCCCTGACCCCTGCCCACCACCTCCCAGCCCCAGGATGCCCCCTTTTGCCTCCTGCCTCCCCGGGTCTTTACTGCTCTGGGCGCTTCTGCTGCTGCTCCTGGGAGCAGCGTCTCCGCAGGATTCCGAAGAGCCGGACAGCTACACGGTGGGGACTGTGGGGCCACCAGCTTGGGATGGGATGGGAAAGATAGCGGGACCAGGATCCCGGGGTGGCTGCTCTGGGGAAGGTTCTCCCCTGCTTGGTTGGTGGAAGGCTGGGGGCCATTGTGTGGAGCTGACCTGAGTCTGACTGAGCTCAGGCCCTGGTTTTGGCCTGGCTAGTTGGAGGAGACTGCCAGGGTGGTCACTGGCCACATCGGGTTCCCTTCCAGGAGTGTACAGATGGGTATGAGTGGGACGCAGACAGCCAGCACTGCCGGGGTGAGTATGCCTGGGGTAGCCATCTCCAGGAACTGGGAAGGGGACCATTGTTTCCCAGGGATACCCTGTCTCCTAGAGCACTGCAGGAACCTGATGGCCTTTTCACTGTCCAGCTTGGCTGTCTTGTGCCACTCGCTTAGGAGCCCTACCCCTTCAAGAAGCCCAACAGACTGAGCCTCTATCTGCAGTAGGCTAGAGAGCCCCTGGCGATTGCCCACCGAGAGGGAAATATGCACACCTTCCCTGAACTGCTTTCTACTCTTAGCCCAGCTCTTTATCCCAGTGCAACCTGGGAGAGCAGTACATACACTCTGTGGGTCAGGAGGCCTGCAAATTACTTTGGGCAGAGGTAAAGGCAGGGTTTTGAGGAGGGATGGAAACTCCCTTGGAGGCCGGAGAAAAGGGACGGCAGTGGAAATAGGTGGCCCTACTCCCAGTCCTGCAAATTCCTGGGAGGGGTTCTGGGTCAGCAGCCTTAGTTTGCTGAGCAGAGAGAAAGCCTTGCTCTGTTGCTCAGCTTAGAGAAGCCAAGTTGGGCTTCTGCCTCCCACTACCTCCAGGGCCAGCCCAGGTGACTGGCTGTGCCCAGCAGGCCCCTCTCTGCAGATGTCAATGAGTGCCTGACCATCCCTGAGGCCTGCAAAGGTGAAATGAAATGCATCAACCACTACGGGGGCTATTTGTGTCTGCCTCGATCTGCTGCTGTCATCAATGACCTACATGGTGAAGGACCTCCGCCACCAGTGCCCCCTGCTCAACACCCCAATCCTTGCCCACCAGGCTATGAGCCTGATGAACAGGAGAGCTGTGTGGGTAAGTGGGGAGCCATGCTGGCTGGCACCTGGGCTTCCAGACCTCTTACCAGTGTTTTTTTTTTTTTTTTTTTTTTTAATTAATTAATTGTACTTAGTGTACAGAGTAACAGGTTTTTATGGTGGTATCATCTGACATACTTCATATTTGATATTTGTTTTAATCCTCCTACTGTCCCTTTTTGTTGGTTTGTTTCTTGTTTTGGTTTTTGTTTTGTTTTGTTTTTGAGACAGGGTTTCTCTGTGTGTAGCCCTGGCTGCCCTGGAACTCATCCCGTAGACTAGGCTGGCCTAGAACTCACAGAGATCTGTCTTCCTCTGCCTCCCAAGTGCTGACTACTAGTATTAAAGGCATGCGCCACCACTGCCCAGCTGTGTGTGTGCTTTGTGTTTTGAGACAGAGTCTCTGGGCTTGATCCCTTCACCACATAAAACAAATGTGGTGCACACTTTAAATCCCACCACTAGGGAAGGTAGAAGCAGGAAGATCAGAAATTAAAGGTTATCCTCAGTCGTATAAGGAGTTTGAAACCAACCTGAGCTACATATTGCAAAAGCATTAATGAATTCACAAAATAATAAGGTAATTTTCCACACTAAATACTGCAAACTTCATGCTCCTTCCTTGCTGAGGGAAGACTCTGGCTCCTCAGAAAGATGTCCAAATCCTCACCTGCTGCAGCCCGGTGCATGGTCTGCTGGCCCAGGAAGTCTCTAGCGGCTCCCTCACTTCCTGTGCAGACCTGCAGGAGCTCTGCTCACGGCCTCTGCCGGCTTTTTGCTCTGGACCCAACCTTGAGGACCATTAGCCTTGGAGGAGGGAAGATCCTGGTCTAGAGTCAGCTAAGGGATGTAAATGGACAAATCTTTATTTATGTGTATTTATTTAAAGACAGGATCTCACTATGCAGCTCTAGCTGGATTGGAACTCACAGGGATTCTCCTGCCTCTGCCTCACGAGTGCTAGAATTAAAAGTGTGTGCCACCAGACCCTACAAGGCTTTGTTTTATATGCTCACCTAGTGGGTGCTTTTCCTGGTGCCCCCTGGTGGACTGTGTTTTTGTGCTGTTGGGAGGGCCTATGTCACATGTTCGCGTTTTTGTCGCCAACTACCCATGCACCCATGCGAATGACGTCCAGTATGGGCCAGCTCCTCCTAAAATGAGGTCCCTGACATGGTCAATAACCTACGGGACTCCAGGTAAGGGCTGAATGGTGTCTCTCACAGATGTGGACGAGTGTGCCCAGGCTTTGCATGACTGTCGCCCTAGCCAGGACTGTCATAACCTGCCTGGCTCCTACCAGTGCACCTGCCCTGATGGTTACCGGAAAATTGGGCCGGAATGTGTGGGTGAGTTCAGAGAATGGCTTTCCCAGTTCTTGTTTTGTGACTTTGGTCTGGCTCTTGACCTAATGCCTTATCTTTATCCCAGTCCTCTGCTACTGGTGCCGTCCTGTCACTAGACACAGAAGACTAAATGTGGGTGGCTCAACTCAGCTCTCAGGCAAAGCCAGGAGTGAGCATGGCTGCAGAGGCTTCTGCCTCGGCCTGTTCAGGCCCCACCTGACTTGCGCCCTGCTCTCCCTCCCCTGCCTCCATCTCAGACATAGACGAGTGTCGTTACCGTTATTGCCAGCACCGATGTGTGAACCTGCCAGGCTCCTTTCGCTGCCAGTGTGAGCCGGGATTCCAGTTGGGACCTAACAACCGCTCTTGTGTGGGTGAGGCTCTGGGGTCCTGGGTAGAGAGGTGTGGGGTGGGGCAGAATCTCCTTCCTGAGCCTGAGTAGGGTGGGGCTCTGGGCTGGGCCTCTGCTTTTACCTTTTTTCTCTGGCACCCTCAGATGTGAATGAGTGTGACATGGGAGCCCCGTGTGAGCAACGCTGCTTCAACTCCTATGGGACCTTCCTGTGTCGTTGTAACCCAGGCTATGAGCTGCACCGCGATGGCTTCTCCTGCAGTGGTGAGAGTCCACTGGGGTACTGGGTCGTGAGTGCACTGGTTCCCCCAGGACTTGCCACATTCTGGACCAACTCCAGCCACGGAGTTATTTGTTTTGAGGCTTGCTTCCATGTCTCATTCTCTGCACCTACAGACCTCCATGTACTCCATCCTAAGCTGGCTGCTGGGCACTCCCAGCTTGGTGGGGATGGTATGTTAGGCCCTACTGAAGCTTGTTGGAGAGACAGGGAAGGATATGGGTGCCAGTCTTCCTGGAAGTTGAGTTGACTTACACTGGAATCCTGTACTAGGACACATCTCTCTTCTTTCTGGGTACATTTCTACCATAAACAGGTTATTTGGAATATGGAGAGGGACCACGATAATAGGCTTTGTTAACTCAAGCAGCAAAAGTGGGACACCCACTTTTTATAAAAAACTTACATGCTCAGTCTCATTTAATCTGGTTAATGATGACTTATTTTTGCCAACACTAATATTCCTCCAGGTGTTGGCAGGATTGTAAAAAGCAAGCAGACAGCCCAGAGAAAATGGTGACTTTCATCTTTCTACTTACAGAGATGATTTGTCAAAGTTCAGACAGACGAGATGAGATGAGGCCAGGGCTTGAACCCAGGCCTCTCATCATGTCACCTGGCATGCCCTCCATTTATTTAATTTAATTTAATTTATTTATTTTGGTTTTTCGAGACAGGGTTTCTCTGTTTAGCTTTGCGCCTTTCCTGGAACTCACTTGGTAGCCCAGGCTGGCCTCGAACTCACAGAGATCCGCCTGGCTCTGCTTCCCGAGTGCTGGGATTAAAGGCGTGCGCCACCACCATCCGGCGCCCTCCATTTATTTTATGCTCTGCTGTGAAACACATTGTTGGTGCTCAGATGTGTGAAAGGAACAAAAACAGACATGTGCTGCATGTGGCGTGCACACACTGCAGAAGTCTGGGTATTCTGACTGTAGATTGCAGCTTAGGCCTCTAGGACTCCTCCAGTCCAGCCTACTCATTTGACTGGCATGGAAATGGACCTTTCCTAAAACTACTTAGTAGGACTTAGGCCCAAACCTTTAGAATCCTGGTGCCTTTTGATACAGAGTCTAGATAACCCTGGCTCTCCTGAAGCTCTCTATATAGACCAGACTAGCCTACAGAGACCTGCTGAGTAGTGCTGGGATCAAAGGCACAGGCCACCGTGTTGGGCTGGTGTGTTGTTTTGAAATATTCTTAAAGTCCTGGGGAAGAGGTCCCTTGTGAGCTGGAAGGTCTGCTTGTTCTTGTTTTGAGACAGGATCTCACTCTGTAGCCCTGGCTGGCCTAGAGTCTCTTATGTAGACCAGGCTTGCCTCAAACAGATATGATTGCCTCTGCTTCCCAACTGTTGTGATCAAATACCGTTTGTTTCGTTTTTGTCCTTTTTTCTTTTTAATAAGAGGATCGAAGGGTCTTTCTCCCTCTCTCTGTTTTTTTTTTTAAAGGCTTTATTTTTATTTATTTGTTTGTTTACCTGAATGTATGTTAGTGCCCACAGAGGCCAGAAGAGGGTGTCAGATCCCTTGGGGCTGTAGTTACAGATGGCTGTGAGCTGCCATGTAGGTGCTGGGAATTGAACCTGGGTCCTGTGCAAGAGCAACCAGTGCTCTTAACCACTTGAGCCATCTCCTTGGCTTGTTTTTTGTTTGTTTTTTTTCAGGACAGGGTTTCTCTGTGTAGCTTTGGAGCCTGACCTGGAACTCTCTTTGTAGACCAGGCTGGCCTCGAACTCAGAGATCTGCCTGCCTCTGCTTCCAGAGTGCTGGGATTAAAGGCACGCGCCACCACCGCTCAGTACCCATTTGTTTTTTGCGGCAGGATCTTGTTATGTAGCCCTGCCTGGCCTTGAACTTGCTATATAATCCTGGCTGGACTCCGTGTGGACAAGCTAGCCTTGAACTTGATATAATCCTCCTGCCTTTACCTCCCAAGTGCTGGGATTATAGACATTCAGCAACATGCCGTCTCTATTCTGTTTTCTTTTTCCTTCTCCCTTTCTGCTGGGATGGAACATAGAACCTCCAGTGTGTTAGGCAAGTACTCTCCCACTGAGTTATCCCCCAGCCCCTCTGACCTCTGAAACAGTCAGTCCTCCTGAGCATTATGGGTTTACCTCACCCCTTCTCTCTCCCCACACCCAGCCTTACTGGGGGGCTGGGCTCTCTGTGTCGGGGGACTTAGTTGTGAAGACCACCTTTGGCCCAGGGTCCTCACCCCCACCCTCCCTCAGATATCGATGAGTGCAGCTACTCCAGTTACCTCTGCCAGTATCGCTGTGTCAATGAGCCAGGCCGCTTCTCCTGTCACTGCCCACAAGGCTACCAGCTGCTGGCCACGAGGCTCTGCCAAGGTACCGGTGCTTCAGGTGGGTGGGGTTTTAGAGTCTGGTAGCTTACTCTCAGCCCCAGAGTCCAACCTCACCTCCCTTGGCACAGACATTGACGAGTGTGAATCAGGTGCACACCAATGTTCTGAGTCCCAAACCTGTGTGAACTTCCATGGGGGCTACCGCTGTGTGGACACCAACCGTTGTGTGGAGCCCTATGTCCAAGTGTCGGACAAGTGAGTCAACCTGATGGCAGTTTCCAGCAGTAACTACAATTCCCAGAGGTCTGTGGGGGCTAACTGGTTTAATCAGGCTGGTGAGTACCCATGATGTCTCATGGGAGTTATAGTCTTACATGCGTGGGTTTTCCTCTTTAGGATGGGAATTTGGGAAACGGGCCCTCATTCCCATCATGTCTTGGGATCTCTAGCCGCTGCCTCTGCCCTGTCTCCAACCCCCTGTGTCGAGAACAACCTTCATCCATTGTACATCGCTACATGAGCATCACCTCGGAGCGAAGTGTACCTGCGGATGTGTTTCAGATCCAGGCAACCTCTGTCTACCCTGGTGCCTACAATGCCTTTCAGATCCGTGCTGGAAACACACAAGGGGACTTCTACATCAGGGTAAGGTGCTTCTCTGCTCACACCCAGTTGACTTCAATAATCTAAAGTAGAATGCCTGAAGCCATTTAAATGGGAGCTGCCCTAGGAGGCTGAGCTCCCGTTGGAAGTCAGAGATTTCAACATTTCCAGGCAATTCTAGGGATTAATGGGGTTTGAGTCCCAGCATTGGTTTCTCCTCTTCGGCTTAGACATCCTTATCCACCAAACAGGAAATACGGTTCCTGCAGGGCTGGTATCAGAGACTCAAGCTTTGCTGGCAAGGGGAAGACAGCTGGTGTAGTTGTAAGGACCTTGAACCCCTGGTCCTTAATGCTGTCTCCAGCATCGAGGTGTCTAGCATCAAAACTTATTTCTTCTTTCAGATTGCTTTGGGACTGGTGCCACAGCACCATGGCAGAACACGTGCTTACCATTCTGGCTCTTAGTTCCTTCCCCAGCCTTGTAACAATGACTGACAGACAGAGACTTGAATACTTTGAAGGGGGAAGTGGCCAGCCTACATCACCAAATGCCCATCATTTCCAAAACTTGAGTCATCAGGTAGTCATGGAGGAAAGTCGAGGTGTTGAAATGGACAGGGTCAGAGGAGAACCAGAGGCAGGGACTTGGGCACTGGAGGGGAAGAGGAATATCAGAGATGGATGAGAACTTGGGCAGCAATCTGGTCAGACAGTTCCCAAGCCTCATGGCCACAGGGCAGGGGGCTGATGCTGGAGTAGGGTCCTGGCTCCTAGGCTAACACAATCTCCGTGTTCTGCAGCAAATCAACAATGTCAGTGCCATGCTGGTTCTTGCCAGGCCAGTGACAGGACCCCGGGAGTATGTGCTGGACCTGGAGATGGTCACCATGAACTCTCTCATGAGCTACCGGGCCAGCTCCGTACTGAGACTCACCGTCTTTGTGGGAGCCTACGCCTTCTGAAGGAGACCTAAAGGGAAGGGTTGGGGGCCCTTTCTTCCTCCCTATCATAGCTTAAGGACCCTGGGGTTTAGGGGTGACTGTTCTGCTTAAAGAGACGATGTGAAGGACAATAAAGGGAGAAAGGAGTCGTAGTGGCCGAGGTGGGTGAGTAACCTCAGCCGGGGAAGGGGCTGGGCTTGTGAAAGCAGCAGGCACCTTTCACCCGCAGGGTCCTCTCTGCATTCAGGCTGAGAAGGTTTCAGAGCCAAGAGTCATCCTTCATAATCAACCTGAGCAGGGAGTTCTAAGGAGTGTACACTTCAGGCTTTAACTCAGAGCTTGGCTGAGGCTGAGGCTGAGGCCCTAGAAACCATGTTCAGGTCAGTGGCAGGAGGTCTGGGGTTACCATCCTAGCCTTACCCCAAACTGTGCATTTGGACGAGCCCTACTGTTCTCTAATCACCAAAATGAGGCGACTGGACTGAGAGAAACTTACTTGATCGGGGGTCACTTAGTTACACTCAAAGATAACAGTGCCCATTGACTCCATCTCCTTAACCAGGGAATGCCCAACACCTAAGCAGCATTATCTACTTATAATTTTTGCATAGGGTCTGGCCTAACACAAATTAAGTGCTTATTATAACTGTGTACAACTATGTTTAACCAGGAGCTTGCCTTTAAAAAAAAAAAAAAAACAATGTAGGCCAGGTATAGTGGTCTACACCTTTAACTTCAGGACTTGGAAGGTGGGCCTAGGAAGACTGGGAATTCCAGGCTAGCCTGGGTTTTAAGAGGGGTAGAGAAACACTGCAAGACTGCAGATCATGGCTGTGTGGAAGAATTGCCTAGCATGCATGAGGCTATGGGTTCCACCACCAATACTACAAAACAAAAGCCACAGGCTTGCAAGGTGTAGTCCCCCAGTTCCTGCATATTTCATAAGGACCTTGGCATTGTTTCCTTAACTCCTAAGACCACAAACATTTAGATTTTTATTATAGCCCAAAGGATCCTGGTTAAAAGGCTGACTAGCCTTCAATAGAGATAAATATGGGTGGCTGGGGTGTGTCTTCAGGTGTAGCTCAGGTCAGAGGGCTGTGGCTGCAATATAGCTGGTACAGGGTCCTGCTCAGAGCAGGCCCCAGATTTCTGCAAGAAGAGAATCAGAAGATTGAACTAGTACTTCATTCAGGCAACCCAGTCTTCTCTCCAGGTTGTCTTACCCTTACCTCTGCAGACGCCCACACTTGATAGTGCTCAACAGCATCTCCTGCTCCTTAGGGGTGGCACAGGCATCATAGGCAGCCAGGAGACTGGGGGTAGGGCATACAATGGCTGATTATCTGGGCCAGCATCAGGAGAGCCAAGGCAGGAAGATTTAGCCTGCAGTAGAGGAATCTGGACCCTGCACATTTCCTGATCCTGGTGATAGAGGCCCTCTTCCATGCGGCCTGCCCTCCCCCTTCCTGGGAAACACTGGGACAGAACCTTCCAAGGCTCCCACACAGAGCCAGGCTTTCTCCAGAAGCACTGGTGAAGCTGACCTCCACCCAGGAAAGGGCAGAGGAACCCAGTGGCTCTCTGGGGGGTACCTGGCAGGTGTGCTGTATCGGTCCACCAGGGCTGCTGCTTTCTCCCCACTCAGTCCACGCACCTGCATCAGCTGCCGGGCAAAAACTTCTCGCACAGACTGGGCCTGGGGTTGGGATTGGCCTCTATTAGGGGTGATCTGGGACCAGGTCACCTAAGCAGAGGCGAGGCAAGGGTGGTACCTTGTTCTTGACAGCTTCTGCATTGAAGTCACTGAAGGTGAAGAGTGAGCAGAGAGGATTTGTGGAAGGTCTGGTTCCTGATTCAGCATCCCCTGGGGTTTCCCAGAGGCGGCTGCGTAGGGTGTGGCCCTGACAGAAAAGGGGACTGAGGCTAGGGTAGGCTCTAAGGGTTAACCCCCAGCCATTCCTTTCCTTGGCCTCAGTGGCAAACCTGAGAAACCAGGATCTCACCCACCTTTCCTTGCTTGGGTAGCAAAGACCAGGTGAGGGCCCAGTGCTGGTCGGAGGCATCTGCTCACCTGATAAAGTCTTTCTAGGCCCTTTGTCAACAGGGCCAGGTAGCCAGCTGACTCCTTAATATCCATGGTACGCTTCACAAAGAAGCCATCAATGACCTGGAGAAGAGTACCCAAGGGAGGTGGCTCCTGGCCTGATCCATGGACTACAAATCTGCCAGCCTGCCCCTGCCCTTCCGGCTTACCTGGGTGTTTGTGACGGCCTGCAGCAAGGTACTCTCAGGAAGGCTGAGGTTGTGGACAGACCCGTGTTCCTCCACCAAGTATACCCGGTGTCCCAGGCCACAGCGCTTCAGGCGGAACTAGGAAGGTGGCAAGCAGGGTGGGTCAGGCCCACATGCCTACATGTCTGGGCTGGCCATCATATCACAGTAAGATTACAAGGAGATAGGGTTGGAGAAATGGCTCAGTGGTTAACAATAATGCCTGCTCTTCTAGAGGACCCAGGTTCAATTCCCAGCATTCACATGGCAGCTCACAACTGTCTGTAACTCTTAAGATCTGACACCCTTACCCTTGCACAGACATACATGCAGGCAATGCACCATAAAATAAATTATATATCATAAGGGGGTGTGTGTGTGTGTGTGTGTGTGTGTGTGTGTGTGTGTGTGTGTGTGTGTAGGAGACCCTGATCTTGCAGCCTCTACTGGCTCCTTGCCTGTCTTGGAAGAGCCACCACACTCCCCACAGGCTCTTGCTATGACTGCTTTAGGAAAGCCATGAACCTCTGAATATTACACATCCTCCAAGCTACCCTTGGCCTGGTATTAGCCTCTGTGACTCTAGGGTGCGCCCCGCTGCTTCTGCATTTCCACCCTCGTTTATCTGACATCTCCAGGGATAGGTACTCAAGGCGTCTTTAAGTTTCTCTGGCCAGCCTAGAAAACCTTGCATTCCGCATGGCTTAAAAGGGGCTCAAAATGGGAATGGCTGGAGGCTTCTGGTGCTCCGCTTTGAGACCACCCAATAGCTTTGTCTAGGCTGAAGTAAGGAGTGAGCAGGCTAAGGCACCTTCTGCTCTCGAAAACGGCCGTCAATGATGCTGCTGCACAGGTCGTCCAGACGCTTGCGTTCCACAATGTGGTCCAAGACTAACTCCCCAGGTCTTGCTGCCAAGAAGTCAAAAAGAGTCTTATTGTCGGGGCTGGAGAGATGGCTCAGCAGTTAAGAGCACTGGCTGCTGTCCCAGAGGACCCGGGTTCAATTCCCAGACCTACATAGCAGCTCACAACTGTCTCTAACTCCAGTTCCAGGGGATCTGGCACCTTCATACCAGCACACATAAAATAAAGTTATATAAATTACAAAAAAAAAACCAAAAGAGTCTTACTGTCCTCCCCTAACCCACGCCAGCCTCCGATGCCTGCCCATGACCCTTACCTGGGTCTCTGGGCCTGGTCTCCTGTGCTACCCACACAAAGTCCCCAACGTGCAGCTTTCGCACTGTGTGGGGCACATGCAGCCGCTGCAACTCTTGGAGCATTTCTGGCCTGTGTCCTGCCCTAATGTTTCAAGGAAGAAGGCCCGGGTCAGGGCCAGCCAGTACTCGCCACCCTTCAGCAGCACCCGCTAGTGTTCTCAAGGCTCCCCCACTTCACTTACCCCCTGGTCTCTCCAGTGTCCACACATAACAGCACTCGGTACTCACCAGGCCTCAGCTCCAGTGGTGGCTGCTGGATGCCACTTTCACTGGTACCACTGTGAGGGAATGGGGGCTGGGCATCAGACCAGAACCCTCAGTGCCAGGGTGGTCCCCCACAACTCACGGCAACCGTGGCTCAGCAGTCAGAGGTCCCTGAGACATGGTTGCCCCATTTTTCCTTCCTCCCTTACGGTTCAGACATGGTGGCTTCTGGGGCTGCTGACTCCTCTCCATGGGGCTCCCCTGGCCTGGTGCCAATGTTCAGAGTGCTCAGGCCTTCTGCCTCGGCCAGCTTTTGGGCCAGCTCCAGGCCCTCTGGTGTCAGTGCGTACCTGGGAGGTGGAGAAGCCAGTTTTACCCTCTTTATACCTGGCAAGCTCTGCTGCCCCAAGCTAGGTGAGCTTTACCCTCCTTGGTATAAGTTCAGTGGCTGCCCGCATCCTCTCCCTGTCCTGCAGGTCAGCTTCCTCAGGACCTCCTAACGCCGCCTCAGCTTTGCGATGCGTGTCTCACAACTCCTCCTGTTTCACTCAGCACCACACTCTCCTCCCTAGAATATTCTGGCATCTCTAATCAGCCAGATTATAAGACATGCCAAATGTTTGTGGAGCTCCCTGCTCTAATACCGGACCTTTCAGCTTCCCCTCAGCTGCGCATACTTTCCAGGTCCTCCAACCTCAGGCTCTTAGTGGGAAGGCTGGCCTTCCTCCACCTCAGCAGCACCAGGTCTGAGATTTGCTGCATAATTATGGAGCCTAAGAATGTCCTAACTCCTGCATGTGCTCCATCCCTGCCTCTTGTGCTCCCTGCAACTTGCTCACACCTGGATGGCCGATGTGTTCTGAGGATCAGGTTCCTGTGGAGGAGGCCTCGGAGGGCAGGCCAGGGTCTCGAACTTCCAGGAACTACCTGTGAAAAGGAAAGGAGACCCTCAGAGAGACCCTAGGACTCCCAAGCCTAAACTTCCTGTGCCACTAGCCATATGCCATAATTGGATCAGGCTTCATACCAAGGCTGCCTGCCATGAAGAAAGACTGCAGTGGTCTCTACCTGCCCATTCTCAGCTGGATGCTCACCCTGGGGGCCTTCTGGGCACATTTCTGCAGCAGCTCCTCCTTGGTAAGGAAGCTGTGGCCATCAGGATTCTGAAAGCATGGTAGAAATGAGGTAGGTTCAGGGCAGGATTCCTCAACGGAGTGGCCAGCATGATCACTGCCAAGGCACTTCTGTGAGTCGGCCTTACCCACGCAACTGACTTGGGGAGACACTTACCAGGTGTTCCCTGTAGAGCTGGAGCAGGACCACACGGGCACCTGAGTTCTGTGCTGGCCAATAGCCACCAGTGCTTCCTGCTTGAGGCTGGGTGGGAACCTGAGAGACAGCAGGGCTCTGAATTCAAATATTTGTGTCAGCTGAGGTCTCAGCAGGCTACATGGCCCTGGAGAGGGAGACGCTATAAAGCCCTGTAAATCTGGAATGTGACTGTGGTCAGAGCACGGGCAAGGGTCAGGCCCAGCCTCCAGCTACCACAACAGGAGAACAAAGTCACTGTAGAAATCCCACAGTTTTCTGAACCGGATCACTTAGCAGCTTCCTTTGGAACTCCATCTACAGCTGTCTCAATAAGGAATTAAGATAGTGTCTCTTGGGGTTGGGGATTTAGCTCAGTGGTAGAGTGCTTGCCTAGCAAGCGCAAGGCCCTGGGTTCGGTCCTCAGCTCTGGCTAAAAAAAAAAAAAGATGATAGTGTCTCTTAAAGAGCGTAAGAGACTGTCCCAGGCGGTCTAAATCAGCAAGAGCTGGACACAGGGCTTTAATCCCCCAGACCAGAAGCCCTACTCGCAGGCCTCCCATTTGGCTTCCTACTTCCTTTCCCAATCCTCACTGGCATTGAGGAATCCTGGACTCGAGCAGGTGGCTTTTCACTGGCTTGATTCTTCTCTCCAGATGGTAGGCTGGGGGCATGGTCACCTGCAGAGGACAGAAGAAAGTCAGGCCTGCACCCAATTTGGATGCCAGGAGGAGCCTTGATGCTTCTGCTCACTTTGTGAACTCTGGTGTCATATTTAAAAACATTTCTGTTTTATTATATGTATATGAGTGTTTTGCCTGTGTGTATGTCTATGCATCACTTGAATGCAATGCTAGAAGAGTCCAGAAGTGGGGGCTGGATCCTCTGGAACTGGGGTTTTGGTTTTGAGACAGGGTCTCATTGGGTGAAGCTCTGGCTGGCCTCCAACTCATAAAGACCCTCCTGCCTTTGCCTCCTCTGAGTGTTGGGGTTAAAAGCGTGCATTACCATGCCTAACACCTTGTCATTTTTTGGGACAGTCTCAAGTAGCCCAGGCTACCCTTGAACTCCTGATCCTCTTACCCCCACCTCCTAAATGCTGGGATTACAGACTTATTTCACAACGTCACCCACCGCATCTCAGTCGGCTAGGTTTGTACGTGAGAACTACGAGGTTAACAGAGCGTCAATCACCAGCCCTGGGTCTACAGCAACCACTTGAGAGTGGGTAATTTGAAGCTAAGGTATCCAAGGTAGGCACAGCCTGCACCAAGGACATTTAGGGGATCACTAACTCCCTGAGGCGCTCACCGCCTGATGCTAGGTGCTGCTTCAGCCGCTCGTCCAGCATCCGGCAGAGCCTGTCTCCGAAGTGCTGAAGGATCTTGGCTTCCTTCCCGCTGCGCAGAGGTAAGGGGTACCGCCGGAGGGAGCGCAGTGCCTGGCGAGCCAAAGGCAGAAAGGAACTCGTCAAGCTCGGATGCTTGGATCATCTGGCTCGGTCTCCAGAAGACCCAGCGGGGACTCACCTTTTGAAACACAAAGCGCGCGTGGCGCCCCCTGCTGGCTGCCTCGTCCCGCCACTCGGTCAGCCAACGAACGAAGAGTGGGTTGGGGCAAACCGGCAGTGGGCGCTTCCGGCCCAAGCGGACCGGTGCTGCCATAATGTCTAGACTGGCTCTTTCCGAGCCTCAGAGAGACCCTGAGACTAGAACCCCGACGGTTCTGCAGTTGGCACAGGAACACCCGGTTGAGGCCGGGACCTCGCCAGCCTGGCTGCAGGCCTGCCCCAGCGCTTTGTACGACCCAGCAAGAGGCTGGCGGGAGAGCGGGGCTGCAGCCCCTGCCCTCGGAGCTGCCCCCACTGCCGCCAGCATCGGCCCTGGGCACGAGCCCCCCCGCAGGCTCCAGCGCTTTGGCCCGCCCCTTCCTCCCGCGCCCAGATCCGAGAGCACGGTCATTTCGTGCTGACAGTGAAAACGGCGGACAGCGCCCCCTGTGCCCGGGAGGGCTGGCTGGGGAGACGCTCCGGAGCCTGAACTTGGCTTGCGGCTTCAAGGTCTCAGAAGGCTGTTTGCAGGCTCTGGTGGAAGAGGCTGCAGAGAGAGGGCTTGAAAGAGTGGGGGAGGGTGGGACGCAAGTGCAAGGACGTCTGTGGGCGTCTGTGAAGGGGCTCACGGGGTGAGATAAAGGAGTAGCGCAAAGATCGCGCAGTGTGAGGGTGCAGTGGCCGGGGGCGAACGCAGCAGCTCAGGCTCAGCGAGCCGGGCGGGTGTGGGGGGTATGGCGTGCATCCTGGCAGGTGGAGGGGTCGAATGTGGGCCCTTTGCGGGTATCTCCGGAGGAGGGACACAAGGATCGATAAAACACAGGGGTCTCTTCGGGGACTGGAACAGCTCGAGATCTCCAGCTGCCGTGCCGGAAGTCGCAGGCCGGCTTCCCGCGCCCTCCTCCTTCCTCAGGCAGCCTTATAAGGAGCCCGAAGCTGGCGCTCGGGCTGGGCACGCCCTCTGGAGTCTCATTCCCTAATAAGGACATCTAGGGCATCCCGCGGCCGGGGGCGGAAGGAGTGAGTCTCCAGGGTAACCGCGTAGCCCCTCCCCCGTTGCTCGGGAAACCGCGAGGCTCGAAAAAGGTGGAGCTAGCCAATTCTTTAGGCGGGGCACTTGGGAGAGGGGGGTCCGGCTTCGGCCTCCACCTGGAACTCAGCAGCCCAGCCTATGAGTGCCGCGGGAGGCCTCTGACTACAATCCCCGGCATGCTCTGCGAGTCGCCTTATTCCCGGGGTTGCTGCACATTTACACCCTTTATTCGGCTTATGGGGAGGTCAAGGGCCCCGGTTTCGTTTGCTTCTAACCTGCTTGCTTGCCATTTTGCCCTCTTTTCCTGCAGTGTGAGGCCATGATCATTGTCCGAGGTCAGAGAAATGTTCCTGGAGTCTCCAGCCCAGTTTATTTTAAGCTCTTGCTCCCATAGATTGTCTCAGTTTTTGTGTTAAAATAACCATGAACCTATCGACTTGAGAGCTAAGTTCAAATAAGTATTCCTTTTCTTATCACCTGGTAAAGGAAATGTAAAGAAGTCTTTAATGCACAACTGTCCACCCTTCCCCCATGAATTATATTTGACCCAAGAATTTGTCAAATGTCTTTAAACAAAATCAAAACTCTCGAATCTTTTTTTTTTTTTTTTGAGACAGGGTTTCTCTATGTAACAGTCCTGGCTGTTCTGGAACTCACTCTGTCGACCAGGCTGGCCTCGAACTCAGAGACCAGGCTGCCTCTGCCTCCTGAGTGCTGGGCTTAAACGTGTGGGTCACCACTGCCCGGCTTGCTCTTAAACTCTTTATTGTAACATTTTCTATTTGTTAAGGTTCTCTTCTTTGTTGAAATTTCATAGGACCTCTTAGGAGATAACGTGACTTTCCATGTGGGGGACACTTTACAGAAGCAAGTCCGCTGGCTTGAAGACACCGTTCGTTATACTCGAGATTCTCTGGAAGCCGATTCCAAGCCAGTGATTCAGAACAGTAAAATCTTGATCATCAGGGCCATAAATAACGGAAAACCACCTCACTTTGTGGAAAAAAGAGAGACTCAGGACACAATTATTTGGGGTCATCTTATCAAACCATGGGCCTCTTGCTCAGCTAAGCGTTTCCTGGTCCATTGCACCAATGGGCTCTCCCTCCGTACAATCGCCCCGCCTCTTGGCCTCCGCCTACTCCCCCGCGCCTCAGGCTCTGCGGAACCCAGGCGCAGCTAGCTCCTCTTCGGTGCAAAATCCTTGGACTTCATTTCCCGTCGGCCCGCGCGGCGAGCGCCGGAAGCCCGCCCCGCCCCTCATTGTGCGGCTTCTACTAAACGGAAGGGGCCGGGAGAGGCCGCGTTCAGTCGGATCCCGGCAGCAGCTGCGGCGGCTCAGTTCTTCTGTAGCTCTCCCTGTCTCCCTTTCGCTTCCGGAAACATGGTGAGCACTAGGCCACTGTGCCCGAGGGAGGCGGTTTCGTGGTCAGTCGCTTGCGCGCCGGGTGGGGTGGGGGCGGCGGAGAAGCGTTCTCAGTGTCCCCTCCCCCAGCGCCCCGAGCGAGACGAAGGGTCTTGCAGGGAAGGGCAGGCCGCGCGTGCGCGCCCGTGGGCGCTGGGGAGGGCCGATCCGGACGTCGCTCGCGCGCCCCCTGGCTCCCCTCCCCTCCCCCATCCCGCCTTTGCGCCCGCGCGGACACTGGCCGTGGGGGAGGGGTCCCGGGTGCCGAGCCTCGGGCAACGCTCGCCGGTTCCCGGTGGCGCGCGCTGGACCCGAGCACGCGGCGCCCAAACCCTGCCCCGGGGCCGCTGGGGGGAAAGCGCGCGCGAGACGTCTGCGCGCGCCCCACCCAAGAGCTGTTCCTTTCCTCGGCTCGCCCTCCCTCTGCGGATGGGTTTGTCGCCGCAGCAGGTGGCAGGGATGCCGCCGTCTGGAAGGGGCGGGGGCATCGGCTCTTGGGGGATGCCGGGGCTTCGGGGGCCGGGTTGAGGCACTGGCTCCCGAGACCAGCACTGCAGCGCTGGTCGGGGAGTGGGTCCTTCGGCTCCCATCAAGAAAGAGCGGTTACACACTGCCTTCTCTGTGCTCGGGGCTAGGGCTGCAACGGCGCTGTGCACCAGCGCGTGCGCACATGCCTGGGCCCCGCCATCCCGGCTGCAGCTTTGGGCGAACTAGGCCTTTTGCCGGATGGGGCCGAGGGTGGAGCCGCGTTTAGGGAAGTGACCCAGGCGGGTACCGCCCGGAAGCCACCCAGCTCTTCTGTTCAGCCTGAGGGCCTGGAAAACTGATGCTCGTGTGAATAGCCGGCTCTGCCTCTCAGAGCTGACGGGGCTCACGCCTATTCCTAAAGGCGACTCTTGTGCCTTGAAACATCGTAGGTTCCGCCGCCTCTGGGATACGAATGTCTCTTGGGGAGGCCCTGAGCCTAACCCAATCTCCTTTCCCCGCCTACTCCGGAAGCGGGTGAATCACGTGGCTAGCTTCCTCTGCAGTTCCATGGTTGGGGGGTTGGTTACAGATTTCTGATTGGGTCGTCCCCCAAGGCCATACAAAGTAGAAAGTTTTTGAAGATTTAGAGCACTACAGCTTGACCTATTAATTTGTCAGTGATCTTTAGGACTCTACACCACTCTTGGATGAAAGGGAGTTGCCCAGCAGGGCCCTAATTGGGGGTTGTAATTCTCGTGTTTGGGAGATCTTGGCGGGGAAGTGTCGTTTATGCGATGACTGTATTGAAGGCTCTGGTGGACTTAATGAACTGTTGAGCAGCTGTTGGTATTTTTGTGAAGTTCTGTTCCCGTCTTTCGCGAACATGAGTCTATGGCCCAGGTGCTCGGTCTCCCTTTTGTATCTGTCCTAAGTCGTCATTTTAATTAGAGGCTGAGTGGTGTCAACTCAATCAGTAACCTTCAGATTCTTTGGATTTGGTGTTCACGACTCAGCAAAGGTGTTTTGTTTTGTTTTGTTGTTTGTTTTGTTTTTTTAATTTGTCTTTTTAGAGAGACAGGGTTTCTGTGTCACCCCCACTGTCCTGGAACTCAGGGAAAGATATGGTCCACCATTCCTGCTATGTTTTCTTTTTAACAAATACTGTTCCTAACCTTTAATGGGAGTGTTGAAATAGATAATTGGTTCTCTCCCTTGCAAGGGGTTTGTCCCAACTAGTCCTTAGAAGATGAATTGTATGGAGGGGGAGGCACAGCATCCACTAGTGTTCTGTGACTGAGAGCTGTACCTTTTGTTATCCTGGCTGAGGTTTCCTGTAACTGGAGAGAATACCCCAGAATCCTTTCCCTTACAAGGTGTATTATTTGGCTTGTCCCTCAGGCCTCCGGTGTGGCTGTCTCCGACGGTGTCATCAAGGTGTTCAATGACATGAAAGTGCGCAAGTCCTCAACGCCAGAAGAAGTGAAGAAACGCAAGAAGGCAGTGCTCTTCTGCCTGAGTGAGGACAAGAAGAACATCATCCTGGAGGAGGGCAAGGAGATTCTGGTAGGAGATGTGGGGCAGACTGTGGACGACCCCTACACCACTTTTGTCAAGATGCTGCCGGACAAGGACTGCCGCTATGCTCTCTATGATGCAACCTATGAGACTAAGGAGAGCAAGAAGGAGGACCTGGTGTTCATCTTCTGGTGAGCTCCTTGTTCAAGCTCTCCTGCCTGCTACCTCTTCCCTTTCTTGGAAGAGCTTACTTAGCAAAAATCATCCTAGGTTTGGGGGTCAGGGTTGTCACCAAATTAATAAGGACCATGGTGGGGAAATGCTCTGTTGAGCATCCTGGGGGTTTCTCCTCTTGAGTCATCTGTTGCCTGGGGTAGCTGCAGCAGTTTCCTGTTTGTCTTCAGGGCCCCTGAGAGTGCACCCCTTAAGAGCAAAATGATCTATGCCAGCTCCAAGGATGCCATCAAGAAGAAGCTGACAGGTAAGGGTCCCTTCTTTGTATGCCCTTCTATGTGAGTCATGACTGCTGTGTGGGGTAGATGGCAATAACAGGTCCTCCACTCTCCTGTCTGGGTGGTACCTTGTTCCTTCCATCTGCTCTGATGGCTGCTTCCCAGACACAGACTTCCCACCCGGTGCTTCCCGCTCACTGCTCTTTCTCTGCAGGAATCAAGCATGAATTGCAAGCCAACTGCTACGAGGAGGTCAAGGACCGCTGCACCCTGGCGGAAAAACTAGGTGGCAGCGCTGTGATCTCTCTGGAGGGCAAGCCTTTGTGAGCCGCCTCCAGCCCCCTGCCTGGAGCATCTAGCAGCCCCAGCTCATGGGTGTTGCAGGCTGCCCCTTTCCTGCCAGACCGGAGGGGCTGGGGGGATCCCAGCAGGGGGAGGGTAATCCCTTCACCCCAGTTGCCAAATGTCCCCCCCCCCCCCTGGACCGTCCTCCTCCCTCCACCCTGACGGTTCTGGCCTTCCCAAACTGCTTTTATCTTCTGATTCCTCTTGGGTTGAAGTGGACCAAGTCCCTTCCCAGGCACCCAGTGTGGGGGGAGCCTGCTTTTTTTTTTTTTTTTAACGACACCCCTACTCCTCCTCCCCCCATCCCATGCTGCCAACTTCTAACCACAATAGTGACTCTGTGCTTGTCTGTTTAGTTCTGTGTGTAAATGAAATGTGGAAATGACCCTCCCTGCGCCAGCTGGTTGCCTCCCCTTCCCCTTGTTCTCGGCCACTCATGGAAGCAGGACCAGTAAGGGACCTTCAATTCAAAACAAAACAAAACAAAAAAACAATAAAAAGGCTAATTAACAAGGTGGTTTTTTGGGTTTAGGGGGGGGGACGGACGACCCTGTGATGGGGATGATTGGTAAGGATCAGTGGTTTTCCTGTGCCGTGCCTCTAGCCCAGACCCCAGTGACTGACTGAGCCTCTGTTTTGAGGTGGGGTGCTGTGGTTGGTGGTGCCAAGGGGGTTGGGTCCAGAGTGTCTCACACCTGAAACTCACTGCTATTGGGTCTTCATAGTGGACAGTGAGGCGCACCGATCCCCTTACCACATATGGTTAAGTACAGTTTGCTCAGGTGACCTATTGATCTCTCCCTGAGGTGACTGGCTCACCCTAGTGTCAGGTTCAGTGGTGCTGTAAGCAGCTTCAGTTGGGCCTTTGGCCTCCTGTACCTGTGGCTGGAGTCCATTCGGGGTGGGTCAGCCAGGTGGAGCCCAGGACTTCAGACCCAGGTGTCTAGTGCCCCGCCTCTTATTACTAGAAAAAGCTTTGAGCATTTTACTAGCATTTCTGTGGATTCCAGCCTGTGCCCTGAGGACTGCAGAAGCTGTGCTCTAGGGCAGGTGAACTGGGGTAGTACCCTGAGTTTAAATCTTCCCCAATCAGAGGCCATTTTTTTTCCTTTATTGAGGTTTTATGCTACATGTTCCCTGATTTCTCACTAAGGCCACAGACCCATTAAGGTTGGCCCATTTTACTCTTGTGTAAGGTAAGACAGGCATAGGAAGAATACCGAATATTAGCTTTGTTTTTTTCTGTGGTGTTGAGCATTGGATCCAGGTGAGCACTCCTTACCTCTGAGCTATAGCAACCAACAGATTGATACAAACCTCAAAAGTATAAACCTATTGTCATTTGATAAAGAGCTGTGGGATGGGCTAGAGAGATTGCTCAGTGGTTAAGAGTACTGGCTGTTCTTCTGAAGGACCCAGGTTCAATTCCCAGCACCCACATGGAAGCTCATAGCCATTTATAACTCCAGTTCCAGGAGATCCGGTGCCTTAGAACCCCCACGGGACTGGGTACACAGATGGCAAACAAAAAATTTAAGAATTAAAAAAAAAAAAAAAAAGCTGGGGTTGGGGATTTAGCTAAGTGGTAGAGCGCTTGCCTAGAAAGTACAAGGCCCTGGGTTCAATCCTCAGCTCAAAAAAAAAAAAAAAAAAAACAACTGGGATTGCAGGACTGCCTGAGTCCCCAGTGTGTAGTCTCCCATCATGTCTTGTTAAAAGGATGGTGTACAGTGAAAAGTAAAGGCAAGCAGACCCCCTGGCTATAAAAACCAGGCTGTTTATTTGTAAAGAACATGGGAATTCAAAAGCCAGAGGCGGGGTGGGGGTATGGAGACTTGATTCAGCCTGCTGTGAGGAAGGCTAGGGTCCCTGGGACCGCTGCTTACCTGTGGCCAATTGTGTCCCCCATGCTGCCCTGTCAGGAAAGATAGGTTCCTGAGTGGGGTATGGCTACTGGCTGCTTTGGTAGAGAGGGGGCATCTCTATGGGGGGAGGTAGGAGGTGAGGACTCAAGTCATTGAAGGCATCTTGTTTCACTAGGGCTCTCCCTGAAGGGCAACAAGGGTGTTCCGGAGAAGCAGTGTGCTGGCCTGCAGGAGAAAAGTCCTTGGGCTGATGCTGTTGTATACTTTGCTCAGCTTCCAGGCCTCCTTCCTACCACCCAGGGAAGAGGGAAAACACTAGCCCCAGGAGAGGAGGTATTACCTTGACCTTAGGCCTGGCTGTAACTGCTGCTTACCACCACCACCCCCTTAATGAGGAAGAAGCATAACCGCTCATGGAGGAGTGGGCAGTGAGTGGTCACCTTGGCATGTCTGAGCTCCAACTCTGCCAACTCAATGAGGTTCTTAGGGAAAGAGGAGGCCCGGCAGGACTTGAAGGTCATGAGCTCTGGGGAGAAGATTGAAAATAAGGACTGTCAATGTGGTTCACTGGGGCCATCCCAGGCTTCAGGGCTCACCCTGCTTGGCGGAGTCAGGCGCTCAAAGCGCTGGCAGCTCAGCTGTTGGTGGCTCTCTGCTGGTCGCACTTCCGGGTTCCTTGCACGAGCTTTGTCCAGCGCCTTGTTAGCGTTCTCAGTTCTCACAGTCAGCCAGTGCCCGCAGCTGCTGGTACAGCAGGTCCTAAGGCTGTCAGCACAGATGACTGTTGCCATGGGTTTTGCTGCCTGCCCTCCCCACATGGCCTCCATCCCTGAGTCACCTCACCTAGGGCCACCTCATCTTGGCTGCCTGTGAGTCTCGCATGTAGTATCTCAGCATGTCAGACAGCTTCAGGTCCTCATCAGAGGCGACCTGGCCTTCCAGCTTCTGTGTCAGGAGGTGAGACTGGGAAGGGGCTTGAGAAAGGGAACTAAAGGGTTGGAGGTCCTTCTTCTACATATCCAGGTAACTGCTGTAGATCAGGTTCTGAGTTTCAGAAGGCAGGTGTGTGCATGTGTGTACAAGCCTAGTGAACCACATATTCAGTTGGTTACATAGGCAAAGCAGAGTAGGGTGGCCAAGACCAGATCACAAAAAAACCCAAAGGGCACGCTAAGGGCCTTGTATCTTGGGTAGGTTCTGAAGTGGACAAGGCCCTTGAGCACACATTTCAGAGAGATTGGCATACTCCATGGACTTCTTTGGAAAATGGGAATTCTGTATCTATCTAATGTTGGTGGCTCAAGGCAGTCTCCCAGAGGTGTGTGGTACCTTGTGCCTTGCTCCCACCCCTCACCCATTTCATACACTCACTTAGAATGTCATGCTTTTTGCATGTCCTTATTACTTTTTTTGTTTTTGAAAACAGGATTTCTTTGTTGTAGGCTTAG
This sequence comes from Onychomys torridus, assembly GCF_903995425.1. Taxonomy (NCBI): domain Eukaryota; kingdom Metazoa; phylum Chordata; class Mammalia; order Rodentia; family Cricetidae; genus Onychomys; species Onychomys torridus. The sequence continues at coordinate 125,307,831 of NC_050443.1, forward strand.
CTGTCCCAGAACTCACTCTGTAGACCAGGCTGGCCTCAAACTTCAAAGATCTGCCTCTGCCTCCCAGGTGCTGGGATTAAAGGTGTGCGCCACCACGGCCTGGCTCCATTCCATTTCTTTGTAAAGCAGTCTAGAGTGGGAGCCACCAAACCCACCCATCACAGAAGGCTCCCCAGAAGTGCCCAAGTGCAGAAGGCAGCCAGCACTCACCCTCAGTCATTCAAAGAGCTCTGCCAGTTCCTGGGAGGTGGAAGGCAGAAATCTCGGGGCAGCTCAAGGCCTCTCTGCCCTCAAACCCTCCTCAGAATCTTTTCTCCCATAACCCCTTCAGAAGCTTCTGCACAACCCCTTTCCCCAACCTGGGTTTCTATAGAGTGCACATGCCTCATGGGTGTACACAGTATTGGAGGCACAGGGAGAGGATAAGGATGTAAGTCCTTACCTCTTGAGCTGGCTGACTTCCCGGCTGCTGAGACTGCTCAGTGCAGCAGATAGAGGCATATAGTCATCTGCCAGGCCTGTTGGGGAACAATTCAACCAGAGCCCCTAAATCTACATGTCAAGCCCCACCCATGGTGTGAGCCCTCAACCCCTCATACACTTGTGGGAGTGCATAACCCAGTCAGCCCTCTGGCAGGTATCTCAGATTCGGTTGTGGTATTCTACTAGGAAGGTCCTCTCATGCTCAAAGAAGTCATCTACCTCCTAAAGGATGGAAAAAGAACACTTCTTATCCAGTTACCAGGAGCATGGTGGCACCAACGCCCAGTGTGTCACCATTCCCTTGCAGCCCAAGGTAGGCCCAACCAGTGGCTTCCCTCCCACAGCCCGAGGGTCACCTTGAGGCCTGATATGCTGGTGATGAGGACTTCATCTGCAGATCTGACAATGTTCCTCAGGAACCCTCCCAAGACCTCCTTCCTGTTCTTCTCTCCAACACTCAGCTAAGCACATGGGGGAGAGGGAGGTGCTAGTGTGGGACATCGGTACCTTCTACCCTTATCAAATGCCACCCACACAGGGAGAAAACAGAGAAATTCTCAGGCCTGATTCCCTAGCCCTGGTCTCAGATCCCAGCATTCTCAACCAGCTCACATCCTGGCTGTATTCCAAGAAGACGGAGAAGTTGTGATCCTGACGCAGGGTGGGATGGGCTGCCAGACGCTGCAGGAAGACTTAGTGCATTGCAACAGTCTTCTTAAAGATGGCCAAGTATTCCCTGTAGGAACATGGGCAGCCTGACAACCACACCATCATCATGGCTCCCCATCTCCCTAGGCAGACCTGGGGCCAGAGGTCAGGCTCTCTGGACATCTGTCATAGTTGGAGAAGAAACCCAGGAGCTCTGGGGATGGGGAGGGCTGGGGTTTGGACACAAACGCCTCTAGCTCCTGCTTCATCTTGGCAAACTCTTCCCGGGTGATGGAGCTGTCTCCCTCACCCAACTTCTGCAGCTTTTCCCTTGAAGCCTCAAAGTCTGGTCTGGGAGGGGCTGGAGGAATCTGCTCAAAGGAGGATGGATTGCCAAGGAGGCCATCATAGCCTGTGTCCTAACCCATGTTCCCGGCCTGCCCTCACAGCCCAGCCCAGCCCCTCCTCACAATGAGGCCAGCATACTCCTCGTCCACATAGGTGTCATGTAGCCAGATAAATTCTTCGTGCTGCCGAACCCCTGAGAACTCGGGCTGGGCAAACTGAGGGAGACCGCTCTGGAAGCCAGAGACCTGGTATAAGAGCTTCTCTCCCCAAAGCTGCTCAGCACCCACTTTTGGCATTCCCATCCTGCACCCCATTTGAAACCTGTGATTTCATTCAGGAAGTTGGGGCCTCAGCTCAGGGCTGATGGCTTCCCAAGGGGCTAGAAGCTACACTGGTTCTGCCTCCCATCCCAGGCCATCGGCCATCTCCTGGCCAACAGGTCACCTTACCTTGGTTTGAACAGTGAACTTCACTTTGTCCGCTCACTCACTGCATCTGAAATCTCCACCTGTAAGGAGCTGTCCCCCTGCAGATCTGCCGGCATGGAGGAGGGCTGTGGGGTGAGAGGGCAAAGTGAGTGAGCAAAGCTACTTAGTCCCCTCCTCTGGAGACCCCGCTCAGAGCGGTACCATTACCAACCAAACATATCCCCGGCTCCCATCCTCAGAGGCAGGCACAATGCCTTCATTGCTCTGAAGGCCCTAAGTCCTCATGTCTGCCAGGTATGATAACTGCTTCTTCACAGGACCTGAATGGGTTTTTAATTGCCTTTGTGCTGGGCAGCGGTGGCGCACACCTTTAATCCCAGCACTCTGGAAACAGAGGCAGAAGGATCTTTGTGAGTTGGAGGCCAGCCTGGTCTACAGAGTAAGATCCAGGACAGCCAGGGCTGCACAGAAAAACCGTTTTGAAAAACTTAAAAAAAAAGCCTGTGTAAGCCTGGTGTCTTGTGCCTATAATCACAGTATTTGGGAAAATGAGGCAGGAGGATTGCTGTAAGTTTAAGGCCAGCCTGGGCTTAAATATAATAATGAATTTCAGGCAGGCCTGGGCTACAGAGTGAGATCCTGACCGAGCAAAATCAAACAGCCAGGAGTAGAGTTATGGGTAAGAGGCCCGGAGTTCCAGGCTAGCGGACGGTGACGTTTTTTCTTTGGCCGTGTCAGCAGCGCTACTAGAGGAATGCACGGCAGCCCTACACATGGGGTTGAACTTGTTACCCATTGCACATGCTCTTACCAGGGATTTGGATCTTTTTTTTTTTTTTTCCTTTGAGACGGGGTTTCTCTGTAGCTTTGGAGCCTGTCCCGGATCTCGCTTTGTAGACCAGGCTGGCCTCGAACTCACAGAGATCCACCTGCCTCTGCCTCCCGAGTGCTGGGATTATTACAGGCTTGCGCCACCACCGCCCAGTCGGATTTTTTTTTTAAGACAGCATCTTACTATGTAGCCCTGACTGGCCTGGAACTTGATATACAGATCAGGCTGGCCTTTAACTCAGCAATCCTGTCTTGGCCTCAGTATTAGGATTACAGGCAATGAGCCATTGTGCCTGGCTTCTACCACTGATCTAAACTCCAGCCTTAGTTATTTTATTTCAGTTATATACTTATTTATTTTTTGAAACAAGGTTACTCTGTGTAGCTCACTGCCTGCCTGGAACTCTGTGTAGCCCAGGCTGACCTCAAACTCAGGAGATGCGCCTGCCTCTGCCTCCCCAGTGCTGGGATTAACGGCCTGGGTTACTACAGCCAGCTCTACTTTTATAAATAATTATAAAACCTTGCTAAATCTGTCATTAGTTTTTAGACTTTTGGATTTACAATTATGTAACCTATACGTTAAGTAAGTTTTACTCTTTTCTTCGCAGTCTTTGTTCCTGTGCCTGACTTACTAGTTCTCCACTACAATTCGTAAGAGATAGGTGCAGTGATCAAGGGAACCCTTGCTGGTTTCTAGTCACAGACAGTGACTTTCCAGCTGGGTGTGGCAAAGCACACCATCACTTGGGAGGTGCACACTCTAAGATCAAGAGTTCAAGCCCAGCCGGGTGGCAGTTGTGCACACCTTTAATCCCAGCACTTGGGAGGCAGAGGCAGGCAGATCTCTGTGAGTTCGAGGCCAGCCTGGTCTCCAAAGTGAGTTCCAGGAAAGGCACAAAGCTACACAGAGAAACCCTGTCTCGAAAACAAACAAACAAACAAACAAAAAAAGAGTTCAAGCCCATAATAACTTCAAGAGACTGTGGACAGAGTTCAAGGCCAGATTTGACTATGTAGTGAGTTCAAGACCAGTCTGACCCATGTGAAACACTGGCTCATAAAAAGAAAAGACAGCTCAACTGGTAATATCACCTGTTGCCAAGCATGATGATTCCAATGGGATCTCCAGGAACTATTCAGGAGAAGGCGAGAATTGACTCCTCCAAATTTTCCTTTGACAAGTATGTGGTTTGAGAGAAAATAGCCCCCAAAGGGTGTGCCACTATGTAGTGGTGGTTTTGTGTCAACTTGACACAAGCTAGAGTCATCAGAGAGGAAGGAGCCTCAGTTGAGGAAATGCCTCCGTGAGATCCAGCTGTAAGGCATTTTCTCATTTAGTGATCATGGGTGGGGCCATCTCTGGGCTGCCGGTCTTGGATTCTAACAGAATATGAGCTGAGTGAGCCGTGGGAAGTAAGCCAGTAAGCAGCTCCCCTCCATGGCTCTGCATCAGCTCCTGCCTCCAGGATCCTGCCCTATTTGAGTTCCTGTCCTGACCCCTTTGATGATAAACTGCAATGTGGAAGTGTAAGCAGAATAAACCCTTTCTCTGTAACTTGCTCTTTGGTCATAGTGCTTTGTCACAGCAAGAGAAACCCTAAGATACACTATTAGGAAGTATGGCCTTGTTGGAGTAGGTGTGCCTTGTTGATGGAAATGTGCCACTGTGGGGGTGGTCTTTGAGGTCTCCTATGCTCAAGTTACACCCAGTGTCTCAGACCACTTCCTGTTGTCTGTGGGATCAAGATTTCTTAGCTCCTTCTCCAGCACCATTTCTGTGTGCATGCTGCCATGTCCCACCATGATGATAATGGACTAAACCTCTGAAACTGTAAGTGAGCCATCCCAATTAAATGTTTTCCCTTATAAGAGTAGCTATGGCCCAGTGGTGGTGGAGCATGCCTTTAATCCCAGCACTTAGGAGGCAGAGCAGGCAGGTTTTTGTGAGTTCAAGGCCAGGCTGGTCTACAGAATGAGTTCCAGGACAGCCAGGGCTGTTTCACAGAGAAACCCTGTCTCAAAAAAAAAAAAAAGAGTGAGTGGCTGTGGCCGGGCAGTGGTGGTGCATACTTTTAATCCCAGCACTTGGGAGGCAGAAGCAGGTGGAACTCTGTGAGTTCGAGGCCAGCCTGATGTACAGAGTTCCAGGATAGGCTCCAAAAGCTGCACAGAGAAACCCTGTCTTGAAAAACCAAAAAAAAAAAAAAAAAAGTAGCTTTTGTCATGGTGTTTCTTTCCAGCAATAGAACCCCCAAGACAGAAAGTGGAACTAGGGACTGAGGTGATAGACCTGACCATGGTTTTTTTTTGGAGAATTTGGACTTTGGGTTAGAAAAGCAATGGAGTGCTTTAAGCACTGCTTCCTGGGCCATACTAGTAGGAGTATGGAAGACAGTGGTGCAGAGAATGATTTGAACTCTGGGGGGCTGGCTCAAGATGTTTCAGAGGAAAAGAATTTTAGTATGTTGCCTAGAGATCATTCTTGCGATATTTTGGTGAAGAAAGTGGCTGCTTTTTGCCCTTGTCTGAAGAGTCTGCCTGAGGCTGAAAGGAAGAGATTTGGATTAACTCCATTGGCAGAGAAAATGTCAACACAGCCTAGTTGTGTGGTCAAATGTACAATTTTAGGAGAAAAGGGGTACCAGGAAGTGGAATGGAGTTAAATTCTGTGTTCAAGCAGATAAACAGATTAAGAAATGAAAAAGGCAGCAGTGACTTCAGGACAACATCCCACTCAGCTAAATTTCCAACTTGTGGGAAGGAATTAAAGAAAAGCTTAGAGCTAGGTGTGATAGTGCACACCTTTAAGCTCAGTATTCAGAAAGCAGAGGTTGGTAGATCTCTGAGTTTTGAGGCCAGTCTGGTCTATAGATCAGTTATAGGACAGCCAAGCTTAGGCAGTGAAAGAAACTCTCAAAAGCAGAAAGTGGTGAAGATGTAATTGAATGAGGGGACCATGTTCCAGACCCAACCAGAAAGCAGCAGAATTTAGCAGCTTTGGCCATGTGGTTCTGGAGTTAAGAATAGAAGAAATGGCCAGGCGGTGGTGGCGCACACCTTTAATCCCAGCACTCGGAAGGCAGAGCCAGGCGGATCTCTGTGAGTTCGAGGCCAGCCTGGGCTACCAAGTGTGTTCCAGGAAAGGCACAAAGCTACACAGAGAGACCCTGTCTTGGGAAGAAAAAAAAAAAAGAAGAAATGGGCTGTGGAGTTTGCCTCTGAAACTAAGGAAAGCTACTGAGACCAGGCATGTTTTGGGGTGTCCCTGAATGGATTAATGGAGGCCTACAGAGACCATTTCATGAAGCTGTGAAGGAGAAGCCTGGATTGCCTTGGAGAACCCAAGATGTTAGAGATACCTGAGTCGTGGGATTAACTGCTGAGGAGAGCAGCCAACAGGGAACAGTACTATATTTTGGAAGTATGTGATCTCTTTTTTTTATTTTTATTTTAAAGGAGATTACATTTAAAAGACTGCATGAGCTGGGCACGCATGCCTTTAATCCCAGCATTCTGGAGGCAGAGACAGGTGGATCTCTGTGAGTCTGAGGCCAGCCTGGTCAACAGTATGAGTTCCAGGATAGGCTCCAAAGCTACACAGAGAAACCCTGCCTCAAAAAAACAAAAAACAAACAAACAAACAAACAAAAAACAGAGAGAAAGAGAGAGAGAGAGAGAGAGAGAGAGAGAGAGAGAGAGAGAGAGATTGCATGAATCTCAGAAGAGAATTTGAACTTTAGAGTTTTAAATAGGTTTGAGACTGTTATAGACAATGGGGACTTTTGAAGTTGGACTGAATGCATTTTTGAATTATGACCCCCAAAGGGAATGGCACTATTAGGAAGTGTGGCCTTGTTGGAGGAAGTGTGTCACCGTGGAAGTGGGCTTTGAGGTCTCCTGTGCTCACTACACTCAGTGTCTCAGACCACTTCTGATCGTGAGTGGGATCAAGATGCAGCTCCAGCACCATGCCTGCTCCTGTGCCGCCATGTCCTGCCATGATGATAACAGAGTGAACCTCTGAAACTGTAAGCCACCCCAATTAAATGTTTTCCTGTATAAGAGTTGCCATGGTCATTGTGTCTCCTCACAGCAATAGAAACCCTAAGACACTTGTCATAGCACCCCCCCCCCAATAAATAAGTAAAAATTAACTAAAAAGAAAACAGGGGCTGGAGATAGAGAGATGGCCAATGGTCAGGAGCACTGGCTGACTTGAGTTCAGTTCTCAGCACTGATACTCACAACTATCTGTAACTTCAATTTCAAGGGACCCAACACCCTCTTCTGACCTCCTGAGGGCACCAGGCAGGCACATGGTGAACACATATACATGAGGGCAAAACACTCAAATGCATAGAATAAACCAAAATTAATTTTAAAAAGTTTAAAGAAAAAAAATGCTTTCAAAATTCAGTGCTAGGGGGCTGGAGAGATGGCTCAGTGATTAAAGAGCACCAACTGCTCTTCCAGAGGTCCTGAGTTCAATTCCCAGCAACCACATGGTGGCTCACAACCATCTGTAGTGAGATCTGGTGCCCTCTTCTGGCCTGCAGGGACACATGCAGACAGAAAACTGTCTACATAATAAATAAATAAATCAAAAAAAAAAGAAAAATTCAGTGCTAGGGTCAGAGGAAGGCTCTGCGGCTGTAGTCCTTGTCTTGAAAGCTTAACAGAACCATGTAAAGAGGAAAGGAAAGCAATAACTACAGAGCTGTTCTCTGATGTGCTATGGCACTCACATGTACACACATACACACACACAACAATTTAAAAAAAAACAATAACCAAACAGAAGGTGTACTTATCTACCTTTTGTCATATTAATGATGCTCCTTAGATGCCTGCTGATTTTTTATCATATTTCTCTTTCTCAGGATAATTTTGTGGATTTTCCTGTTACTTTGCTTTAAAATTTTTATTTTGGGGTTCATGAGATGACTCAGCAGTTAAGAGCACTACTGCTCTGCACCCATAAGGCATTTTAAAATCATCTGTAACACCAGTCCCAGGAAATCCTATGTCTTCTGCACCAGATGTGAACACTGTACACAGATATACACCCATACACATCAAATAAAATTAAAAATAAAGAGAACTGGGGTTCAAGCACCCATGTCAGGCAGCTAACAACTATCTGTAACTCCAGCTGCAGGGGACCCAACACCTTCTTCTGGCCTCTGAGGATACCTGATTTCATATGCATATACCCAGACACATAGAATTTAAAAATAAATACTTAAAATAAAATTGCTTATTAATATTAGTACTTGTTTTTTTGTTTGTTTGTTTGTTTTTTGTTTTTTTTCCCTTGAGACAGGGTTTCTCTGTAGCTTTGAAGGCTGTCCTGGAACTCACTTTGTAGACCAGGCTGGCCTTGAACTCACAGAGATCCATCTGCCTCTGCCTCTGAGTGCTGGGATTACAGGCGTTCGCCACCACTACCTGGCAGTACTTGGTTTTGTGAGACAGGGTATTGCTATATAGCCCAGGCTAGCCTGAAACTATGTAGCTCAGGCTGGCCTCCAACCCTAGTTAATTTTCCCACCATTGCCTCCAGAGTGCTGACATCAGAGGTGTATGAGCACCGCGCCTGACTCTGCAGCTTTCAGGAGGGGGAGATCAGGGGTTTGAGATCAACCTGGGTTACATGAGACCCTGTTTAAAAATAACAAGGAAAGATAAAAAACCCTGCCAGGGGTGTAACACATGCCTTTAATCCCAGCACTTCTTAGGCAGAGGCAGGCAAATCTCTGAGTTCGAGGCCAGCCTGGTCTAGAATGAGTTCCAGGACAGCCAGGGCTTCACAAGGAAACCGGGTCTCAAGACAAAACACTCAAATACCAGCAGGTGACCCGGCTCAAGGGGTATAGGTGCTTGCCGCCAAGCCTGATCAGATTCCCACATCCCACACTGTGGAAGGTGAGCGCTAGCTTCCATAAATTGTCCTGTGACCTCTACACGTGCATGGCACACATATGCATTTACACACACCATGCACACACAATAATATCTGTAAATGAAAAATAACACATTTCTTTCTTTTCCCTTTTTCTTGAGAGGGCTTCTCTGTGTAGCCCTAGCTGCCCTGGAACTCAAGAGATCTGCCTGCCTCTGCCTCCTGAGAGCTGGGATTAAAGGTGTGCACCACCATCACCCAGCACAGGCACAGTATCATAGAATATCACAATTCTAAAAGAAAAAATAAACTGAAACACATCTTAAAGATAATACATTTTAATAGTTGTGGAAATATGCTCCTTCCACCCCCATGTTCCCTATTCTTCTGACTCATGCTTGGGAATCCCAAGCATTTATTTTAAGAAGTCGGGGCTGGACCACTGGGTTCTGGTCTGACCCTGCTCTGTTCGTCTGCCAAAGCCTCACAGTACTGTGTGGGCCAGTCCTTGGGATCTTGCTTGTGGACTTTGGCCACAAATTTAAGAACTTTCATCTTACTGGTTTCCATATTTGCTCGTGGACCCCACTGGAGCTCACAGTCCACAGGATCTGTGTGAGGTATCCTTCGGGACACCAGGTAACGCTGTCTCACGAAGTCTTCAGTAATGAGTTTCTTCGGATCTCCGAAAACCGAATGCTTCTTGGTGGGATACACCCCCAAACGACGTAGAAAATCCCAGACTTCGGTTTCTGGGATGCTGTGGCCATTCATAAAGATGAGCCCTAAAATAATCATCAGGAGGCCGGTGGTAGGGGTTCCCTGGTTGCCTCTCACCTCAGCATCCTCCTCCACTGGCTCCAGGGTGTTGATGAGGATGTAGGAGTTGCTCTTGGGTTCGAGTTCTACCAGCTTGTACCCGAACACGTAGTGGAGCCGCTCAGCAGCCAGCTTGAGCAGGTCTGGAAAAACATCCTTGTAGTCTTGGATGATGTGCTTCAGGATACCGCTCCGCTTGATGGGGATCTTCCTCTGGTCCTTAATCAGCAAGAACTGCACCAGCTCTGCCACCTTCAACTCCAGCTGCTTCTGGGTCCGGAGTTCCGGGGCTGGGGTGGCCTGGGCCCGGCAGAAGCTCAAGCTCGTTGACAAGGTGCCTGCGGTGCCCTGCGAGGCGTCTGGGCGTGCATGCCCACTTGGGACCAACCCAGGGACACCTGGGCCACAGTGGCTGCTGCTCCTGGGCTGGGCACCAGGGCGGCTCCTGCTTCTCGGTTTTTGCAACATATGACCAGGCAACGGAGAGCTCCTGTAACCGGCAGCACCGGGCAACTGGGGGTCGTTTGCACAGGGTGCCGCGAGGGGTGGGGGGCAGGGGCGGCCGGGGTGGGAGAGGGCGCAACGACAAACCAAGCTTTCTAGTTGGATTCCTCATTGGCTGGTTTCAAATGCTGACACTTTATCTCACTAAACTAACTTGATCATATTTTACGGTTTGCGACCTGGTATGTCTTTCTCCTTGCAGTTGCAGTGCCAGGGATGGACCAAGGTCCGGCACAGGCTAGCAAGCAGCTATTGTTACGGCTTGGTTTTTCTGTTTGTTTTGATTTAAAAACTATTTTAGGAGTTGGGGATTTAGCTCAGTGGTAGAGTGCTTGCGTAGCAAGCGCAAGGCCCTGGGTTCGATCCTCAGCTCAAAAAAAAAAAAAAAAAAAACCAAAAAACCAAAAAAAAAAAACCCAAAAAACAAAAAAACAACTATTTTAGAAATTTACATTCACTTATTTATTTATTTATGGGGGAGGAGTCAGTTTCCTCCTCCCATCCAGTGGTTTGGGGGTTGAACTTAGGTCTTCATGCTTGGCAGTCTGGGCCAACCTGGCTGTCCTGTCCCATCCTCTGGAGTGGCTGGGTTTACTGGCATGAACCATCCATTACATCTGGACTCTTTCCCCCTTTTTCTTAAAGTGTTTTGACAATAAGTTTTGGTTTTTGTCCTTTGGAGTTCTGTGTAGCTGGTGACAGCCTCAAACTCTTCATCGTCCCCCATCTGCCGAGTGTGGGCCAAGATATGTCATTTAGGATAGCCCATTTGCGGGCTAGCTAGATGGCTCCACGAGAAAAAGCCATGTTGTATAAAACCTGGTGACTGAGTTTGCTTTCTGGAACTGGAACCCATGGGGAAAGAGGAAACAGAATCCCAAAAGCTGTCCTTTGATCTCCACACATTTCTTACGGCAGCTGTTCTCTATCTCTGAGGGGACTCTGGCCTGCTTGGGCATGATGAGCATGGCTCTGGCATGCCTTGTCCTTCTCCCCATCCCTGTCTAGCTAAAAACCATTAGATGACACTCCTAAAGCTAGCCCCCAAGAATTAGTCCCTTATTTGGCCACTTCCTCCCCTGAGGCTGACTACCAAGGCCCAGCTATCAAAGTATTAAAGTCCAGCAATCAGAAGCCCCTTTGCTTCATCTAATTAACATGCCCATTCAAAACACATCACCACATCCTAGCCCATTTCAACACATTCCTCCCCTTTTTAACTTCTTAAATATTACACATGCAAGGCCATTTGTTGCTGTTTTTCCCAGCATCCACATGGCAGCTCACAACTGTAACTCTAGTTCCAGAGGATCTGACACAGTCTTCTGGCCGCCATGGCACAAAGCATAAATAAATATGGTGCCCAGACACACATGCAGACAAAACACTCATACAATGAAACAAAAAATTAAAGTCAAAATCCCAGCACCAGGGAGGCGGAGGCAGGCAGACATCCATGAGTTTGAGGCCAGCCGGGTAGATAGAACTAGTTATAGGACAGCCAGGACTACACAAAGAAACCCTGTCTCTAAACCAAACCAAACCAAACCAAAACCAAACACAAAGATTAAAAGTTGGTGTATGGCCCATATTTTTTTTTTTTTTTTAATCAGAGGCAGACCGATCTCTGTGAGTTCAAGGCCAGCTTGAACTTCTTCTGAACTCCATGGGCACTTTTACACACACGTGCATATACTCAGACAGACATAGAGACATTCACATAAATAATAAAAATAAATCTTCGTAACAAAATTAAAAAGGATAAGTGAGCATAATGTAGAGGCATGAAATTCCAGCATTCAGTAGGCTGAGGAAGGAGAAGCATAGAGAGAATTCAAGGTAACCTGAGCTACACAGTGAGTCTGAGCTATATTATGAGAAAGAAAAGCAGGGGCTACAGAGCTGGCTGAGCATTGAGTAACCTGCTGTTCTTCCAGAACAAATACATTCCCAACACATAAATACCCAACACACCAGTGGCTTATAACCCTTTGTAACCCCAGCTCCAGGGGATCTGATACCTCTGGCCTGAGGGTCCCTGCACTCACAGGCACATACCACATAACACGCGCGCACACGCATGCACACATACACACACACACACACACACCTATTCATAATTAAAAGTAATTTTTAAGATCTTAAAAAAAAACAACAAGGTGGGAGGCTGTGGCAATAGGTAAAGTGCTTGCTATATAAGCAGGGGGCAGGGGTGGGGATCCCCAGAACTCTTATAAGAGCCAGGTGGGCATGGTACACCATTTATAACCCTAGATTATGACAGGGAGAGACAGGGAGAGACAGGGAATCTTTAGAGCAGGCTGGCTAGCCAGGTTAGCTCAAATGGCAAACTCTGGGATCAATTAAAAGGCATCAACAGGAGCCAGAGAAATGGCTCAGCAATTAAGAGCATTTGGGTATTCTTCCAGGAGATCCAGGTTCAATGTCCAGCACCCACATGGTGGCTAACAACTGTCTATAACTCCAGTGCCAGGGGATTCTGACTTCCTCCAGCACTGACTGACACAGTGAACAGACATCATGTAGGCCAACACCCATACATGTAGGGAGCGCTCCTGCAGAGCGGCAGCTGGTTTGATTTGGGGGTGGGGGGCAGTGGAGGTTAGCACCTGGCTTTGATCTGCCTTTTGTCTCCAGTACCTTCCATTTGAAACATGTAAATCTCGTCTAGAGTCTCCTGAGTGCAAAGCCTGTGCAGTGCTGGGTTGGGGGAGGACCTGGCAAACCAACAGGTCTCCTGATTGAGAATCTGCATTGGCATTGTCCCTCTGGAGAACTCAGATGAGAGGTCTGGGTAGAGGAAATTGACTTGCTAAAGACGGGAACTGGGAGCCAGGCGGTGGTGGTGCACGCCTGTAATCCCAGCACTCGGGAGGCAGAGGCAGGTGGATCTCTGTGAGTTAGAGGCCAGTCTGGTCTACAGAGTGAGTTCCAGGAAAGGTGCAAAGCTACACAGGGAAACCCTGTCTTGAAAAACAAAAACAAAACAAAAAAAAAGCAACCTTATCAAATCTGAAAAAAATATCTGTAGACTTGCTTATACGAACTAAATGTGCAATTTAAAACCTCTCTAGCTGAGTGGTGGTGGCACACACCTTTAATCCCAGCACTCGGGAGGCAGAGGCAGGCCGATCTCTGTGAGTTCAAGGCCAGCCTGGTCTACAAAACAAGTACCAGGACAGTTAGGACTGTTATACAGAGAAACTCTGTCTCAAAAAACCAAAATAAATAAATAAATACATACATACATACATAAATGAATTAATTAAATTAAATTAAAACTTCTCCAAAGTTATCTCTAAGTGTAGATATGTCCATAACTAAATCCCTTGAGGCATTCAGGGAAAAATATCTTTTTATTATGTTTGATTTATCTGTTAGTGTGTGTATGTGTGTCATGTCATGTATACAGGTCAGAGGACAGCTTGTAGGAGTCTCTCTTTCTATCATGTGGGTCTTGGGATCAAACTTAGGTTGTCAGGCTTGGTGGCAAGGGCCATTACCCACGGAGCCATCTCACTGGCCAGAAATGTCATTTCTAAATTTCTTTGAATTGACACATTTTTACATATTTTTGGTTACAGTGACAATAATTTGGCATATGTGTATAATGTGAAATGATCAAATCAGGGTAATTAGCATTTTCACCTTCTTCCTATTATTTTGGTTTTTCAAGACAGGGTTCCTTTGTGTCACCCTGGCTTTCCTGGAACTCGCTCTGTAGACCAGGCTGGCCTCAAACTCACAGAGATCCTCCTGCCTCTGCCTCCCAAGTGCTGGGATTAGAGGCATACACTACCACTGCCTGGCTGTGTCTTACCTTTCTATTATTTATTATTTTTCTTGTCTTTAATAAGATCAATCAAATATTTTATATTGTTACACTTTCTCCTCAATTACATTTTTGCTTGTATTTATTATCATCATCATTAGTATTATTGATTATTTTTGAAGTGCTAAGGCTCAAACTGGGGACCTTGCTAGGCAAGCAATGTACCACTAAGACACACTTTCCAAGTCTTTTAGTGTTCCTTTTAATGTCTCTACATTTAATTTTTTTTTTTTTTTTGAGCTGAGGATCGAACCCTCAACTCTTAATTTAAATTTTTAAATGTTATATGTATGTGTGTGTGCATGAGTATGCACATTTGAGTGCAAGTAACCAAGGAGGCCAGAAGAGGGCATCAGAGCCCCCATAGCTGGAGGTACAGGCAGCTGGAACCTCCTGAGAGGTTTGCTGAGAGCCAAACTCAGATCCTTTGCAAGAGCAGCAAGAACTCGTAACCACCGGCCATCTCTCCATTTGCCTCTCCACTTGAAAGATGCACTTTGTGAAGGCAGTACTGAACCTACAGGATGAATATTAAAAAGGATTTTTGGAGGTTGGGGATTTAGCTCAGTTGTAGAGCACTCACCTAGCAAGCGCAAGACCCTGGGTTCAATCCTCAGCTCAAGAAAAAAAAAAAAGGATTTTTGGAAAGTATGGCCCCTACAAATCTGGAATACACTCATCAGTTTAATAGTCCAATATACTCTCAGAACATATAGTAACCCATTTGATAATAGTAACAACCACAACAATACCAAATAAGTAACACTTATATTTGGCCTTATAATATGCTTGGCATTGTTCGAATAAAGAAATACATTTATTATTTATGGCAGTCTCACACTGTAGCTTAGGCAGGCCTCAAACTGGTGGTAATCCTCCTGCCTCACCCTCAAAAGTGCTGGAATTACACTTGGCTTCTAATCACTTTATAAACATATTCTAAGCATATATATACACATATGTATACAAATAACATATATATGTATATATATATTCTGCTTTTGGGTCAAGGTCTCACTACATAGCCTTGGCTGGCCTAGAACTCTCCATGTAAACCAGGCTGGCCTTGAACTCACAGAGATTTTCCTGCCTCTGCCTCTGGAGTTCCAGGGTTAAAGGTGTGTGCCACCATGCCCAGCTATTTATACATATTTTCTAATTTGAACATATGTGAACGGAAAGCCAGGTTCAGCCCCTCTTATTCCTCCAAATTCCATTTGAATTCCACTCTCAACTTCTTGGATTCTCTGAGGGTCCCAAGGCAGGCTTTTTGTCCTCTCTCCCCCCCCCCCCACCTTCAAACACAGGCAGCCTAGCTTCTTGGTGCAGAAAGGCCCCTAGTCCCTGGCTTCCTTATGGATGTTTATCTCTACTCAAATCGACTTTGCTTGGTGGCTGCTTCAGGGAAATGTGACTTCCAGAATGGACCATAGCGGTTCATAGAGCCTTCAACCCTACCTCCAGTGCACATTTCTGCAAGTTCCCAAACAATGAAAATCCTCAATAACTACTGAATGAGGCTGAAAGGGAACAATGAAGAACGAATGGACGGTCTTGTAAGTATACGAACACAAATACACAGGTGAGCCTGTAAACTCAACAGGATCCTCTCTCTCTCAGTCACTTGCGCACTGCCTTGTTCTCCCCATCAAGCCAGGGCCGAGCTGGTCCTGGGGAGGGGAGGCGTAACAAGGACGGGTCCGATTCCATCTCTGCAGACTGAGGTGAAACCCTGATTACGCAGGGGCCATCGAAGGGCCGCATTCCCTTGCTTGGTACGGTGTGATGGCGAGAGGTGGAGTAGGAAGGGGTTGTGCTCCCTTCCTTTACCTTCCGCTCTTTCCCAGCCTCCTGATGATACTCCTCCATAGTGATCCTTAGCTGGGACGCCCAAAACCCTGCAGCTGGCCAAGCCTGCGCGTTCCAAGAGCTTGGATGAGACCCTGCAGGGACCCTATCAGCGGACCGCACGCTCTGCCACCTCCCAGCGTGGCTCCTACAGCCTGCAGCCGCTCCTGAGTGGGCACCGGGTCTACCAGGAGCTGCTATTGGCTGTGAGGCATGTCCATCCTGTGCCAGCTTTTAAGCGGCGCCGGAGAGCCGGTCCAGGATAGGCCAGGGCCTGAGTGGCTTCAGGGTCACGAGGCCCCGTGCCGGTCCCGTGGGTGGACCCTGCAAAGGCGGCCGTTCCGGGCCCCGCCTCCTTCTAGCGGCTCGCGCAGCTGCACATGCGCACTAGTCCACCTTGGCGCCACCGGGCGGTGGGCGGGGCGGGGAGTCTGGAGGGGCGAGGGTGGGAGGGAGGGTCGGGTAAGGGGGAATGGGGAACCCGAGTGGGTCGGCGGGGCTAGGGCCGAGGGCAGGCGGCAATGTCTGTGGAGAAAGAGGTTCCGTTCAAGATTTCGCACCCGGGCGCGAAAGTACGGAGTAAGCAGTTTAGGGGGCCGCGGGGCCGCAGTAAGGCCCGGGCACGGGGCGCTCGGAGCAAAGCCAAGGCCCAAGTCCACAGGCGATCGCCACCAGAGCCACTCTGCAAGAAGGCGCCAGTGCGAGAGAAAGAGAAGGTGTGGGCGCCCTGGAATGGGCTCGTCGTGATTGGGAAGAGAGTGGAACTCTTGGACAGAAACCTGCAAAAGTCTAAACTGTGGGACCCCAAGTTGGAATCTGAGAACTGGAAGCTGGAAGTTGTGGGGAAGAAGATCTCGAAAGAGAGATCGACACAAAGGGTGGACACAAAGCTCCCGAACAATGTAGGAAGGACATCACAGGCTCCAGCAAGTTGGGAGGATGACAGCTCAGAGATTTGGAGACAGCGGGAGAACAGACTCAAAACTGGATCTGTACCAAAGAGTGCAGAGATGACAGAGTCTGAAGAAAGATTGAAGTCTAAAGACAAGTTGAGGACCAGTGGAGGGGACTTGAGGTCCAGAGGGGATCAACTGAGGCAGAATGAGGAGTTGGAGTCAAGTGGAGAGAACTTGATGTACAAGAGAGAGAAACGGGTGTCTTCGGGAGAGAAGAGAAGGTCTGTTGTAGAGAAAACAGACAGTGGAGAGAAACGGGGTTCCATCAGAGAGAAGGTGTCGGACAGTGGAGAGAAACGGGGTTCCATCAGAGAGAAGGTGTCGGACAGTGGAGAGAGACGGGTTTCCATCAGAAAGAAGGTGTCGGACAGTGCAGAGAAACGGGGGTCCATCGGAGGGAAGGCATCAGACAGTGCAGAGAAACGGGGGTCCATTGGAGGGAAGGCATCAGACAGTGCAGAGAAACGGGGGTCCATCAGAGAGAAGGTGTCTGACAGTGGAGAGAGACGGGTTTCCATCAGAAAGAAGGCGTCGGACAGTGGAGAGAGACGGGGTTCCATCAGAAAGAAGGTGTCTGACAGTGGAGAGAAACGGGGTTCCATCAGGGAGAAGGTGTCAGACAGTGGAGAGAAACGGGGTTCCATCAGGGAGAAGGTGTCGGACAGTGGAGAGAAACGGGGTTCCATCAGAGAGAAGGTGTCGGACAGTGGAGAGAAACGGGGTTCAATCAGAGAGAAGGTGTCGGACAGTGGAGAGAAACGGGGTTCAATCAGAGAGAAGGTGTCGGACAGTGGAGAGAGGCGGGTATCCTCCAAAGAGAAGGTGTCGGACAGTGGAGAGAAACGGGGTTCAATCAGAGAGAAGGTGTCGGACAGTGGAGAGAGGCGGGTATCCTCCAAAGAGAAGGTGTCGGACAGTGGAGAGAGGCGGGTATCCTCCAAAGAGAAGGTGTCGGACAGTGGAGAGAAACGGGGTTCCATCAGGGAGAAGGTGTCGGACAGTGGAGAGAGGCGGGTATCCTCCAAAGAGGAGGTGAGGTCAAGTGATAAAAAGAGGTTGAGTGGTGAGAAATTAAGGTCCAGTGGAGAGAACCTAAGGACTGGCGGTGAAATTTTGAGATCCTCCGAAGATAAAGTGGAGTCAAATGTTGAGGAAGTACAATCCAAAGAGATGAAGCTGGAAGAGCAATCACTAACCAGAAGTGTCAGCATGGAAGAGCATTCGCTAACTGGAAGTACAGCCGAAGAGGCTACTGAAAGAGTGATAAATATTATTGGTGATGAAAGTATGATGGAAAATATGAGTCAGGAAATGCAAATTCCTTCTGAAAGTGTAGAAGGGGGAGATGAAGGAGCAGAGAAAGGGGTGGAAATTGACAATGTCGTCTTGGATGAAATGGTAGATACTGCTGATGGATCTGTTCCTATGGAAGAGAAAGACACAAGCGGAGAGGGTTCCCGGGAATCAGGTGGATGAAGAATTGAATGTCAAGAAGGAGACTGCAGAAGTACTGAAAATCAAGGAGAAGCTAGAGCAAAGCAAAACTTTGATGGCCCAGAAAGGGTAAACATGAGGGAGGATTCTGGACCTGAAAGGAGCTTAGGAATGAGCAGAGTTATGAGTGTGGAGGCCAAGCTGATATCAAGGAAGGGAAGAGTGGGAAGGAGGGAAATTGAACATTTTATAGAAGAAAAAAAGTTTGGGAATGAATGCTAAGTACAAGGAAACTGTTGGAGAAATGAGTCTAGAGTGGGCTGGGCTTGGCAGATGTACATGGTCAGGCATAGTAGATGTAGGAGGATGTAAAAAAGCAGATAAAGGATGGACCTGGAGGACTGTGGAGAAGCAGCAAACAGATGAGGTGTCTGATGAGGACACCAATACCCAAGGGGCTCCTGCAGCGAAACAAAGGAAGAGAGTGACAAATTAAAGTGAAGGAACCAGGAAGCCACTTCCTGCCACGGCGATGAGGTTTGTTGATATTTCTATACAGCCCACACAACCAGTTTTACCATCTGTTTGACAGCCCTCTTAAAGAGTCCTGTGTATCTGGACCAGACTCATCCTCCCTAGTAACTGGTGTTCCTTTTCACAGGTTCACTTCATCCTCACATCAGGTTTGAATTGCCCATACTTCATGTAAAGGTATTCTGTTTGTTCCTGAATGTTGCCACCTTTTCCTTTGCTTTTTCTTTTTTTCCCAGTTTTTCAAGACAGGGTTTCTCTGTGTAGCCCTGGCCATCCTGGAACTCACTCTGTAGCCCAGGCTGGCCTCAAACTTACAGAGATCCACCTGGCTCTGCCCCCCTAGTGCTGGGATCGAAGGCGTGTGCCACCACTGCCTGGCCCATCTTTCACTTTTAATTATTCATCTGATCACGTGATGTGTGTGTGTGTGTGTGTGTGTGTGTGTGTGTGTGTGTGTGTGTGTGTGTGTTGATGAAGAAGAAGAAGATGATGATCTAAATATGTTCCCTTGGCTGGCCTGGAACTATATGTACACCAGGCTGGCCAGGCTGGCCTCTCAAATACAAAGACTTACCTGTCTTTGCCTCCCAAGTACTAGAATATCCGTTTCATTTTTGAAACAGGGCTTCCTCTTAGCTCTGGCTGGCATCAAAATTTCAATCCTTCTGAGTGCTGTACTTGTACAGGCTTGTACTACTTGACTCAAGCCTTTTATATCTTACCCACAATCTACCCTCTTCCTAAGGAGCAGAAAAGGTCTGGAGTAGTGTCCACTCCATTACAGGGCTGGAGAGTTGTCTCAGTGAATAAGAGCACTTTTTGTTCTTACAGAGGACCCAGTTCTATTCCCAGCACCACATGGCGGCTTACCACCACCTCGGGCACCAAGTACACATAAGGTGCACAGACGAAGACACATTTAAAAAAAAAAAAGACTCCATTATCAAGATAGGTTCTTATGTCCTGATGGTAGAGGTAGTAGAATGAATGGGGTAGGAAGAACAGCCTGGCTTGTTGGCACACACCTTTATTCCCAGAACTCAGGAGCAGAGGCAGGCAGATCTCTTGTGTTCTAGGCCAGTGCAGTCTACGGAGTGAGTTCTAGGACAGCCAGAACTATAGAATAGAGAGACTCTGTCGCCACAATCTTTTTTTCACCCCCATTTCTCCTCTGGTTATTTTTTTTTAAGCACAATTTCTGAATATAAATTTCATATTATAAGTGTCATAAGCATATGCTACCCTCATGTCTTTTGTCGTTATTAGTGGTGGTGGTGGTGTGGTGTTCATTTTAGGCAAGCACTCTGCCAACCCTGATACATCTCTAGCCTTCATTTATGATTGACAAGGTCTCAGTCTGTAGCCCAAATTTGCCTACACGTCACAATGCAACCCAGGCTGGCCTCAAACACATGCCTGTCTCAGCTAGGATCACAAATGTGAGCCTCCACGCTCGGTTGCCTTATGCTTTTCCTGAAGTGTCTTCTTTATTGTCTCAATTTCAATTTTCAAATCTTGAGCTGTTTCCTTCATCTGTTTCATTACTTTTTCTTGGCTTTCTTTGATTTCTTCCAATTTTTTGTTTGTTTGTTTTTCTTCCATTTCTTTAAGGGGATTTTTTATTTCCTCTTTAAGGGAATTTTTCACTTCCTCTTTAAGGGAGTTTTTCATTTTCTCTTTAAGGGTTTCTGTCATCATCTTAAAGTCATTTTTAGGATTGATTTCTTCTGTTTCTTCTGCCTTGGTATGTTCAGGTCTTGCAGGTGTAGAATTACTAGGTTCTGATGTTGTCATATAGGTCTTCATGTTGTTGCCTGAATTTTTGCACTGGCGTCTACTCATCTCGTCCTCCGCTTGGTGCAGGTGGTTTTGTGTCTAAGTCTGAAGGTGCCTCTCTTGTTCTAATTGATAGTCTTGGTCCACTAGAAGTTCTTGGTTGAATCAGTGCTGTTGAGTTCTGTTTCTCTGGCAGCAGCTTAGTCCAATCAGTGTTAGTGGGTTCTGTCTCAGGGAGCAGTTGTTCCCAATTGGTGCAGGTTGTGCTTATGTCTCCAGTGGTTGCTGGGTTCATAGGGGCTCGTTTTTTTAGTGGTTTTTTTGTTTTGTTTTGTTTTTGTGAGGGAGCAGAGAAAGGTAGCTGCCTCGTCCCTGGGGCTCTGATGGCTGGGGCCTAGGGGCTAGAGACCTGGTCTGTAGGTCCAGAGATGGGGCCTTACCTGTCCCAATAAGTAGGGTGGGCTTATGATTCTGGTGATCTGGTTCCGTGGCGGGACGGCTCCTTCTCTTGTGTTCTCGAATTACTCGCTCACCAACTTCTCAGCTGATCTTGTTTCCTCAGACTGAAGGCTGTGGGCTTCTGAAACCTCTCCCGAATGGAGCTCAGCTGAACAGGTTGATCAGTAGGGCAATTTCACCAACACCTCCAAGTTGGCTCCAGGCACAATGTTTGGTCCCACGGAGATGGCTTCTTCCCTGAGTTCTAGGATTAAAGGCGTCCCTGCTCCAAGCTCTTAATCTCCATGTTCTCACCAACTCCTCAGCTGTCTTTTGCCTCTCTATGAAATCCTCAACCGAAAGGGAGCTCTCCTTAAGTTTCCTGTGTATTCTTGCCTAGGTTTCCCCACAAGAGTCCAAAAGACTTTTGAGCCCTTTGCGGTATTTTTGTGCACTTGGTTAGCCCTAAGATAATTTCCCCACCCCCTCTCGTTATGTTGGTCAGGTGCATCATCTGATAGCTTCCAGTGAAAGTGACCTATTGTGCCGGTCCACCCACCGCCACTCCGGAACCTCACTGTGTTGCTCAGCCTGTCTCAAACTCCCAGGCTTCCTGCTTCAGCCTCCTGAGTGTTGGACTTAGAAACCACAGCATGCCTGGAGTAGTTGTTAATCATGTGTCTGAGCGTCGGTGGCGCACGCCTTTAATCCCAGCACTCAGGAGGTAGAGGCAGGCGGATCTTTGTGAGTTTGAGGCCAGCCTGATCTACAAAGCGAGATCCAGGAAAGGCACAAAGCTACACAGAGAAACCCTGTCTCGAAAAACCAAAAAAAAAAAAAAAAAAAAAAAAAGCAAACATCTGTCTGTCTCCTCTAGCATGTAAGCTCCATGGGAACAGAAATGTGTGTCTGTGTGGGGGTAGCCCTCATCCTGGCACAAAGTAGACAGTAAGCATGTATTGACTTTACCATTTACCATCAAGGGATAAATCATTGCAATAATTTCCCTGAGTGTTGGACTGTCTCACGGCTTTGTGGAGCGCAGGTGTCTCTTCCATACTTGAACCTGAGCTTTGTCTGAGCACAGGATATGCACTCAGCAGCTTGAAGATCTGCTTTGCTTTCCTCCAGCATGGCGACTGGGACATCAGATCTATTTTTATGCTGGAGCCAGGTACACAGCAAACCGTTCTGTTGCTATGGCCTGTTTTCTGCTCTGTCCCTGATATTTCTGCCTTTCCCTTGGTCCGAAGCTGATTGGTTGAGCCTTCCTCCATTTTCTGAGAACTCTGATCCTGTAGTTGGACAATAAAGTAGATAGTGGAAATGGGTAGAGTTGTAAAGATAAGCTTCTGATGACTCAAGCCTACTAACAGGATCTTTATTATATATTCATTTAAACATTTTTAAAAAGATTTATTTATTATGTATACAGTATTCTGTCTGCATGTGTGCCTGCAGGCCAGAAGAGGGCACCTGATCTCATTATGTATGGCTGTGAACTACCATATGGTTGCTGGGAATTGAACTCAGGATCTCTGGAAGAACAGTCAGTGCTCTTAACCACTGAGCCATCTCTCCAGACCCTCATTTAAAAATTTTAAAAGAGATTTCTTTTACATGTGTGAGTGTTTTGCTTGTGTGTATGTATGTGCAGCAGCACATGGGTGCTGTGCCCGTAGAAGCCAGGGAGAGAGTGTTGGATCCTTTGGAACTAGAGTTACAGATGGTTGTGTGAGCCAGGTTCTCTGCAAAATCAACAAGTGCTCTTTGTGTGTGTGTGTGTGTGTGTGCAGGCTTTATTTGAAATATTTTTTTCAAGAACCATTACTACTCCTCAGGACAAGGGCAAATATCACCCTCTGCAGAAACTTGGGAACTGCACACAGAACTGTGTAGAACAACATCCCAGCTGAAGCTGGAGGCTGCCCCAGAGTGGAGGGGTAGAGTGGAGGTTCAGACAAGGAGAGGGTGTCAACTTCAGCTGCCACCAGGGTAGTGTGGTCCGAGACAGGAGGCTGTCTTTGGGAAAGTTGAGTACACAGGAATTCCATTATTTGGCTACACCCCTGGCTGAGGTGCCATCAAATCAATGTCACTCAAGTTCCTGGCCAGCCAAACTCCGCGGCAAAGAGACCCAAATTGAGGTGGCGAAGCGGTAGACGCAGCAGAGCTGGGACCTCGGGGGCCTCGCTGGCTGAGCCGGAGGTGCTCACCGTAACCCCACTAGAAGCCATAACAGCACTGACCACCTCCCTCAACAAGTGCTCTTAACCACTGAGTCATCTTTTTTTTTTTTTAAGGCAGGGTCTCGCTATATGCCCTAGGCTGGTCTTGAACTTGTTATATAGCCCCAAGTGACCTCAAGTCCCCCCCCCTCCCTTTTAAGGTTTTTTGAAACAGGGTTTCTCTGTGTAGTGTTGGAGGCTGTCCTGGAACTCACTCTGTAGACCAGGCTGGCCTTGAACTCACAGAGATCCACCTGCCTCTGCCTCTTGAGTGCTGGGATTAAAGGCATGCGCCACCACTGCCTGGCTGACTTCAGCCTCTTGATCCTGTCTTAGTCTCCTCAATGTGGGGATTACAAATGTGCATGGCCATGGCTGCCATTCTTTGGTCATAAGATCTTGTTGCAAGTGAATGATACTGATCACATTTTCTGGCTTCTTGTTATGAGCAGTTAAGGTGAATTGGTCCTTGCCAAGCACTATGCATGTTCTCTATCTTTTAACCCTTTTCTCAGTTCTTTGCAATGGGAACTGTTCCTCTACCAAGTCTACCAACTCAAAACTGCCAAAGCCAGGCTGTAACTCAGACAACCTGACTTCAGAGCCACCCTGCTGGGCTGTACATTGGTCTCCATTGTTTCTGGACTGGCTGACCTAGTTTCCTAGTCACCAAAGCAAGCTCTGCCTGGGGTGTGGGAGAAGCTGACACACAGCTCTTTCGTTCAGCCAGTGAAGCTTGAGAAGAATCACTTCAGTGGCATGTGTGTAAGGACATAAATTCAGGGGCTGCAGATACGGCTCAACCTTTAAGAGCACTGATTGCTCTTCCAGGGGACTGGGGTTCAAGTTAGCACCCACATGGTGGCTCACAACCATCTGAAATTCCAATTCTGATGCCCTCTTCTGACATCCTCGGGCATTGCACAAATGTGGTGTACAGGTACACATGCAGATAAAACACTCATATACATAAAAAAAAAATCTTTAAAAAACCATAAATGCAAAAAGTAATGTTTATTTTCTTCCCTAGACCTATGTCTACCTGTGACCATCATTTGATTCCTCTGGTGACTCTCTGTGAGCTGAGGTATTGTCATCTCTTTAAAAGACACTTTCTTGGGCACAAGATCAAGACAGCATTTGCCCTTGTATGGGAAATGAACTGCACATCAGGATATACAGACTCTGACCAAATTATCAGCTTTCTGCTCTTTGGCTGGGTAAGTTCTTAACCTGAGATATCAGATGCATTCTACCAAGACCATAGACACCAGTGAAGATAGATCAAGTTACAATGACAAATGCCAACTGTCTTGTAAGTGCAGATGCGTCAAACTATCTAGACAGCTAGAAGGTTTATTGGTTTGTTTATTTGTTGAGACAAGTTCTTACTCTGGATGAACCTAGAACTGCTGTGTAGACTAACCTGGCCTTGAACTCACAGAGCTCCCTCCACCTGCTTCTGCCGTCAGCATGCTAGAATGAGAAGTGTGACTTGCTGCATCAGCCCCCTTTTTAATTTGAAAGCTCTTGCTATGTTCTCTAGTTGGCACTGAACTCATGATTCCCTCAGATTTCCAAGTAGCTGAGCTAACAAAATCTCACCTGTCTGGGTTTTATGTGTTTACTAACCCTTTCTGCTATAGTTAACCAAAATGCACACATTTCTGGGAGTTAAGGGCTTCTGAGTGGATTTTATGTGTTTCTGTTACTCCTTTTTTTTTTTTTTTGTCTTTGTATATTTCCAGTAGTCTGTGTTCCTTTTCTTTTCTTTTTTGTTTGTTTGTTTGTTTTCAAGACAAGATCTTATTATGTAGGTCTGGCCATCCTGGAGCTCACTATGTAAACGAGGCTGGCCTTGAACTCAGAGAGATCCACTTGTCTCTGCCACTTGAGTACTGGGATTAAAGGCATGCACCACTATGCCCACCTAGATCTGTTTTTCTTATAACAGGATTTTGAAAGTAATATCATTATTATTATTATTTTGACTTTTCTTTCAGTGTCCTAATTTATTCAGCAAGCACTGAATACTTATTATATCCTGGCTGGAAATGTAGGGGAAGACAAGACCAGGTCCTTGTTCTTTGTGTCTTTTCTCATACTGGGGCAGATATATCAGCAAGTACATTCCAAGGCATGACTAGATGGGTTTAAAGAGGCTAGGCAGGCCCAACTGCAGAAGCAGGTTAGTAATGCGTCAGGAAATGCTCTACAGTAGAGATTGGGGCTGGGTTTACAAAGGTAAGAAGGGCCACTCAGGAGGCAGAGGCAGGTGGATCTCTGTGAGTTCAAGATCAACCTGGTCTACTTGGAGAATTCTAAGCCATCCAGGGCTATATAATCAGACTGGAAACAAAGTAATAAAGAAAGAAAAGAAGAGGCAGAAGGAACAGGGACATGGAGGACAAATTTTAACAGAAAGACTATCCCCTGAGGGCCATGATGGGAAACTGAATGGCTAAAGTAGGAAGAATAAAGCAGGAAGTCCAGGCTAATCAGATGTGAGCATGGGAAGAGCCTTGATAAAAGAATTTAGACTTTGTTCTATAGGTTATAGGGAGAGTGACAACATCAGATCTGTATTTCACCTATGTAAATGACTAAGCCAAGAGATGGAATCACCTAGGCCCAGGTGAGGGGGCACCTAAGCAAGAGATATGATATCAGATAATTGTAATAGTTCAGGTGGAGAGAGAAGGCTATGAACTAAAGCAAAGAGAGGGAATAAAGAGAAAAGACGGGTTTTGGCAGGTTTAGAAATCCTTTTCAAAGCTGGGTGGTGGTGGTGGCGGCGGCGGCGGCACACACCTTTAATCCCAGTACTCAGGGGACAGAGGCAGGCAGGTCTCTGAGTTCTAGGCCAGCCTGGTCTACAGAGGGAGTTCCAGGACAGCCAGGGCTACACAGAGAAACCCTGTCTATGAAAACCATCCTGTTCAACAAGACTTGCTCATTCACTGTGACGAAGTGGTGAGAAAAGAGGCACCCAATTCCCAGACGGTGCTGGCTGGGTGACTTCGGGGGCTCCCCTGCAATGGGTTCTTCACATTTGTCACTTAATTCCCAAATTGCCTTCTGGGAGGGATTGTGACCCACGAGGAGCTCAGCAGGAATGCAGCCACAGTGAGTTTTTAAAATGTATTTATTGATGTGTGTGTGAGATGTGTGTGTGTACATGGCACATTGGATGGCTGTCAGAAGACAGCTCTTGGGAGCAGAGTCTTGCTTTACACCTTGTTGAAGTAGGATGCTTGTTGTCTCTGCTTCTCATCTCTTTCAGGAGTTCTGGGGTTACAGATGCATGCCACGGTTTATTTTGTTGTTTTTAATATGGGTTCTGGGATTCACACTCAAGTTGTCAGGCTTGCACAGCAGATGCTTTTATCCACAGAGCCATCTCACTAGCCAGGAATCATCTTATTATATGAATTTTATGGGTCATAAAAATTGAAGATAGTGAGCTGTATTGGCTCATGTCTTTAATCCCAGTACTCGGGAGGCAGAGGCAGGTGGATCTCTGTGAGTTTGAGGCCAGCCTGGTCTACAGAGTGAGTTCTAGGACAGGCTCCAAAGCTACATACAGAAACTCTGTCTTGAACCGCCCCCAACCCCCTCAAAAGAAAATTGAAGATAGAGTGCCCAACCTAAGTGACGTTGCTGGTCTGTCTGACTGTGATGTTGGAGACTGGCTTCGAAGATGATTCCTGGCTAGAAGTCAGCCTGGCCTACATAACCAGTTTCAGGTCAGCTAGGGCTACACAGTGAGACCCTGTCTGGAAAAACAAAAAAATTCTTTTAATTGCAATATAGCTCTAGAGACCCACAGAGGTTTCCTAATGAGAATATACTCAGGGTCCAAGAATCTGAGCTTGCTTTACCCAGCAAGGCTGCATAAGGGGATCATTGAACCACAGGTGTGGTTACCAGGTGTTTGGAAGGGTCTACACTTGGCTGTGTGGTGTGCTTTGATCTAGCAAGGGGGAGGTCTTTTGTCTTGCCCCTTGGCATTGTTATAAAAAGCCCTTTTGAAGAGACAGAAGGGACCGTGGATTTTGACCCAGGTCCTCCTGAAGCTATCCTGTGTTTCTGTCTGTCTCCTCTCTGCTATCTTTCTATCTAAAAGTTTCTTATCCCTCTCTCCTCCTCATAGGAACCCTTGAAAAGGTGGGAGCAGGCCTCCCACATATAGCAACAGGCATAGTGGTCTATGTCTGTAATCCCCTCAGACTTTAGGAGGTTGAGGCAGGAGAATCACTCTGAGTTTGAGAACAGCCTGGTCTATCTAGGGAGACCCTGTCTTAAAATACCAAAAAAATTTAAAGAAACAAAGCCTTCAGTATATCTAGGCGGTGGGAAATGGCAAAAGTAAGGACTTGATATGCAAGTTTTGGTGGGTTTTTGTTGTTTTGTGAAGAATCATGTGCTTAGATTTTGAGATGTATACTTTGGCTACTTTAAAAGGAAGTCTTGGGGTTGGGGATTTAGCTCAGTGGTAGAGCGCTTGCCTAGCAAGCCCAAGGCCCTGGGTTCGGTCCTCAGCTCTAGCAAAAAAAAAAAAAAAAAAAAGGAAGTCAGGGAAAATGTGGATTTATGCATATGATTGTATGTGTGCCACAGTTCAGAGAGCCAAACATTTTCTCTACAGATCCAATTTCAGGACATTTTTAGAAAGTTTTAAATTTACTCAAGGTTAGCAACATGTTCATGCACCACTGAGAGAAAGTGGAAGAGCGAGGTTGGCAAATTAGATACTCTATTATCAAGTTATCTTTAATTTTTCAATCCACTTTAATCAGTTCAAGTTTTTCAAGTTTTTTTTTTTTTTTTTTTCTGAGACAAGGTTTCTCTGTGTAGTTTTGGTGCCTGTTCTGGATCTCACTCTGTAGCCGAAGCTGGCCTCAAACTCACAGAGATCCAACTGGCTCTGCCTCCCGAATGCTGGGATTAAAGGCATGCGCCACCACTGCCCGGCTCAAGTTCTTTTTTAGATTTACTTTTATTGGGGGCTGGAGAGATGGCCCAGTGGTTAAGAGCACTGGCTGCTCTTCCAGAGGACTTGGGTTCAATTCCCAGCAACCACATGGTGGCTCACAACTGTCTGTAATTCCAGTACCAGGGGATCTGACACCCTCACACCTATGCACATAAAATAAAGTTAAAAAAATTCTTTAAAAAAATTACTTTTATTTTACTTTATGTGTATGAGTGTTTTGCCTGCATATATGTCTGTGCACCATGAGCATGTCTGGTGCCCTCAGAGGTCAGAAGAGGGCATTAGATTTCCTGGACTGGTGTTGCAGATGTTAGTTACAGATATGGGAGCTGGGCACCCAACCTGGGTCTTCTATGAGGGCAACAGGTGCCCTTAACCGTTTCTCCAGCCCCTCATTATCAATATTTTATTTATTCATTTTACTTTTTCTGATCTCTTATTTCTCTTTTCTTTTCCTTTATCTTTTTTTTCCCCTTTTTTTTTTTTTTTTTAAGCTGAGGATTGAACCCAGGGCCTTGCGCTTAAGCGCTCTACCACTGAGCTAAATCCCCAACCCTTCCTTTATCTTTTTAAAAAATGCTTTGATCATACATTACACCAACTGCAGTTTCCCCTCCCTCCACTCCTTCCAGACCCCACCCTCCCCCAGATCCACTATTCCGTTTCCTATCAAAAAAAAGAAAGAGCAGGCCTCCCAGGGATATCAACAAGTTATGGCATGGCAAAACAAGTTTCAATGAGACTAGGCACAAACCCTCCAATCAAGGCTGGTTGAGGCAACCCAGTAGGAGGAAAAGGGTCCCAAGTGCCGGCAGGAGTCAGACGTCCCCACTCCCACTGCTAGGAGTCCCACAGGGACACCAAGCTAACAACGGTAACATTCATGCAGAGGACCTAGCTCAGACCCGGCCAGGGCCAGGGCCCGTCATTGTCACTGTCTCTGTGAGTCCCTATGAGCCCTGCTTAGCTGATTCTGTGGGTTGTGTTCTCATGGTGTTTTCGACCCCTCTGCCTCCTATAACCCTTCCACCCTCTTCTGCGGGGTCCCTGGCTCTGATTAGTGTTTGGCTGTGGGTCTCTGCATCAGCTCCTATCAGTTGCTGGGTGATGCCTCTCATTTTGAGCTGTGGGTGGAAGTATACACCTTTAATCACAGTATTTGGGAGGCAGAGACAGGCAATTTTTTGTGAGTTTGAGGCTAGCCTAGTCTGCCAATCAATAGCTCTAGGCCAACTAAAGCTATATAGAGATGCCATGCCACAAACAAACAAACAAACAAACATACAAACCCAAGCAGCTAGACTGGATGATGGGGAGGAGGAGGTCTCCTGATGAGACATGGAACAGAAGAAGAACACTGTGGGGCAGCCAAGGGCCTGTTTGGGGCAGTTGCTTCTAGGCAGGAACAAGGGATGGGGCGGGTCTAGGCCCATGGATACTAAGGAGTATCTGTTGTTCCCACTTCCCTGTGTGCACATGTGGCTTGCTGGAGGGAATCTCTCTCTTTTTTTTTCTTTCGAGACAGGGTTTCTCTGTGTAGCTTTGCGCCTTTCCTGGAACTCACTTTGGAGACCAGGCTGGCCTCGAACTCACAGAGATCCGCCTGCCTCTGCCTCCCGAGTGCTGGGATTACAGGCGTGCGCCACCACCGCCCAGCTCGGGGGTGGGGGTGGGTGGATCTCTTAAGTAACCCATTTGTATAAACCACCAGGCTACATGAGAGCTGAGCTCTTTGTGTTCATCGAGGATTTGTAATGCTTTAACAATCAAGGATCATAATTATTATATTACAATCCTGTCCTTCATTTTTTATTATTGAGGTGGAATTCACATAACATATAATTAGCCATTTTTAAAGTTATAGTCCAGCGCCTCTCAGGTTTCAAAGTGTGTTTCAAACTCTAGTTCAAAATGAAAGCCCTGATCTTCTGTTTTATTTTTTGTTTATTTTGCAGTTTTAGGATCAAACCAAGGCATCATACATGCTAGGAGGTGTGCAACCATGCAGTACCTCCCCAGTCCCATGTTTTTCTTTTTTAAAAAATATTTTTAAATGTATTATTAGTGTGTATATGTACACATGTGGAAATGGGGGCATATATGTGCCACAGCCTGTGTTTGTCATGGCACACATGTGGAAGTCAGAGGACAACTCACTTCTCCTGCCCAGTATGGGTTCCAGGGATCCAGAGATGGAATTCAGGTTCTCATGGTTACACAGCCAGAGCTTTTAACCGATGAGCCGTCACTTCAGCTCCTCATGGTGTTCAATAGAAATTTATGCCTGCCACTCATTTTTTTAGATAGGACCTCACCATATAACTCTGGCAGACTAGAACTCACTATGTAAATCAAGCTGGCCTGAAACTAACAGACATTACCTGCTTCAGCCTTCCAAGTACAGGGATTAAAGGCGTGTGCCACCAGCCAACACTCTTGAAATAGGATCCCTCCTCCTAATCTAGCTTTGTTCTTTTCATTTCCAGCTGTTAGGTGCCAGTCCCGTGGTTCATCTGTGTGCTGATTCAGCAGACGCTTATCCAGCACCGGCACACTACCCATGGGTAATGCTATATGGTCGGTAGTTCCTAAGGACAGAAGAACAACAGTGTCAAACAGGAGAACACAAAGCTTGTAGGGGTTTAGACACTGAGTGTATAATTGACAGCCAGTTAAATTATGGACTGTGCCTGTAGGAAAAAGATGCTTTGGGGTCTAGGGCGATAGCTCAGGTGATAGAGTGCTTGCCTAGCATACGTGAAGCCCTGGGTTTGATCCCCAGCACTCATAAACTAGCTGTGGTAGGGTATGCCTGTAATCTCAGCAATTTAGGAGGTGGGGGCAGGAGTCTTCAAGGTTTAAGGTCATATCTGGCCATATAGCAAGTTCAAGGTCAGCCTGAGAGACCTGAAACCCTGGGAAAGGAGGAAGAAAAAGAACAAGGAAGGAAGGAGAGAGAAAGAAAGGAGGAACTTGTGTCAGATACTTGTGAAAGCCGGTGAAATGGCTCAGCAGAGAAAGGTTTTGTTGTGGGGTGTTCACCAGAGAAGACTGCTCGCACATGGGTAAGCCAATAGAAAGTCTTTGGTAGCTAGCTAGCGACTACACTGGGTGTTAGGGATCCCAGGGTAGCCCCCACCCCATTCTTAGGGTGAGTTTTTAAGCACATAACCATGTCCCGGGTTGGCATACTCCAGTTAACAACAACAGTTAACCAGAAGCAGAACTACAGAAGCTAAAAAGCAAGATTAGTCCATTGAGAGACTTCCCCAGAACCACAGACTTTGATGGACTGGGTCTCTGTTTAAGTTTTGGCAGGTGGTGCTGTCTCTGTGCTGACTTTTACAGCTTGAAAGCTGTTTTCACCAGAGTCAGCTGTGCTAAGGTCTGGGGCCCTGTTATAGTTTCATCTCCACATGGTAGGAGAGAATTGATTTCTATAAAACCACAGCTCCAGATAGCAGTGAGCCCCACCATGTACCTTTCTTCCAAGTGCGAATAGATAAAATAATGTAATATAATTTATTTTATTCTTTAGATTTATTTTATTTTATGTGTTTGAGTATTTTGCCTGCATTTGTGTCTGTGAACTACATGTTTGCCTGGTGCCTGTGGAGGCCAGAAGAGGGCATCTGATGTATTGGCAGTGGAGTTACAGATTGTTGTGAGCCACCTTGTGGGTTCTGGGAACCAAACATGGATTTGCTGCAAGAGCAACAAGTGTGCCCAATTGATGGTCCATCTGTCCGGCCCCTGTCAAAACACCGCCCCCCCCCCCCCCCCAGACAAGGTTACTCTATGTAGCCCTAGCTGTCCTGGAACTCACTCTGTAGACAGGCTGGCCTCAAAATCACAGAGATCCGCCTGCCTCTGCCTCCCAAGTGCTGGGATTAAAGACATGCGCCACCACCACCCGGCAACAATTTTTTTTAAGAGAAGAAATACCTGTGATCTGGGCATGGTGATGCAGGCCTGTAATCCCAGCTAGGGAGGAGACTGGTGCAGGATAAGTTTCAGATCTGCTTGTCTCGAAGAGAAAAAGAAAGTTGAGGATCTGGCTCAGCCACAGAGTGCTTACCTTTGCTAGGCCTTGGGCTCAGTCCCCAGTTCGGAAAGGGTGGGGGTTGGCTTGTGAACAAGGGAGCTGCAATTCTTCTAGCACAGTGACTGTTTCTTTTTCAGGGACACTGGGGAGAAAGATCTTCCAAGGAAATGAACGGGGTCACGTGAGGATGGAAGTAGGAAGGGGCAGGTAAAACAGCATTTTCATTTGCTGCTGGAGAACCCCTGACATAAACGGGCCAGCGGTGTGGTCACTATTACCATTTTATAGATGTGGAAGTGATCCCTCCTCTCTGCAATCCCCCATTCCCGGTCAGACTTTGCCTGAGGCCACATGGTAGGGCCTGTAGTCTAAGGCCTGGTGAAGGTGGAAAGCGTGCTGTCCGACAGAGGGCAGGCTGAGAAGGCGGACTACAGGCGAGCCGGGTGAGCCTTGCATCGCCAGCCGCGGATGGGATCGCAGTCGTCCAGCAGAGAGTGCTGCAGAACCGTCTTGGCTCCCCGGGTTGCTGTGCTCTAGTCCCTACCCCACCACACCTACTGGGACTCCAGTACTCGTGACCCAGCAAGCTCTCGGCGCCCCAGGGCTTTTTCTTGCTCACTAGTGCCCTCTTATGTTTTCCTAGCTGCTTGTTTCTTAATCAAACTATGGAATAACAAAGCACAGCAAGTTACCTCGAACAGTGAGCCAGTGACCACACACACATGGACCTGCCTCGTCCCCATGCCCAGTCCCCACACAAGGAGCCGCACCAACTGCCAGCTGGTTGTTGCCACTGTGCCGTGGCTGCACGTCCCTCATGTAGGCACAATCTTGGGTTTCTTCTGGCAGCAGTTGCACCCCACCCAGAGCAAGTTTCGCTTTCCTAATGTTCAAAGTGCCTCTGACTGAGGGAGGGTGGTGGAACAGGTTTAGCATTTTCCTTATTATTATTACTATTGTTTTTACATATGCTCATTTGTTTAAGATTTCTTCTTTTTGGTGAGTTCCTCCCCTTTCTCTCAAAAGATGCCCAGAACGGCTCTCTTTGGCATTTGTCCAAAGTCCAGGTTCTAACAGCTTTCAGCTAGTTTAATTTTAACCATAAAGCTGTCTTTTGGAATAATTACTTTTTAATCCGGAAAGAGCCAGTTTGATACAAGACCATAAAAACCTCCTGCTCAGAGTTAACAGATGCAGAGTTAGGTTCATTGACTGCTAATATGTCTCTTAAGGGAGGGAGCTGACTGGGAGGATTAAAATGGAACTTGTGATAGATTGATCTGGTTGAACTGTTTCAATATCTGCTTTAATCACCTTAATGAACTTGGTGTCTAAGGAGAACAGGCTGGAGAGAATGGGGGGAGAATGTGAGAGTCCTTGAGCTGTTTTGAGCAGCAGGGGCAAAGAATGACCTCTTCCCAGAGCTGTCCTGGGCACAACCAGGTGCCCTCTGATTTCTGGGACAGTCTCTATTTCTCAGACAGAAGACATAATGACCATTGTCAGATCACCTCTCAATTGTCAATTCTAAAAATGTAGTCACCTAAGAGACCTGTCAGCCACCATAGACCTTTCTCCTTAGGAGTGGCATGGAGAGGGCAGGCTGGCCGCGATGTCCCCAGAGCTCCCTGCAGCTACCTGGAATACTTTTGATTCCATTTCTTCTCTTATGACTCCAGTCCTTTGTAATAAGTACTTGTGTATAAAACCTTAAAGGATTTTTGATGTTTCAGGGTAGAAATCCGTCTTCCTTTTTGTTGTTGAGGTGGCAAACTTTTTATTTGGCAATAAAAAAAAAATCAAAGATGAGAATGGGAAGAAAACAAGGTGTGTGTGGAGAGCAGTCCAGAAAAAGGGCTGGTTTGCTGAGGCAGACGAACTTGGGAGAGCATTACTTTGTAGAATTCATCTTGTTGGCTCCTGCTGGGATTGCTTGTGTCCAGGGCTCTGCTGGAGCGGTGGGTAAGAGGGAGAGGAAACCAGAGTAAGTCTGAGCAGCTCTTCACAGTGGCAATTCTTGAATGAAAATCTGGCAATCCAATTGGAGATGAGCCTTTTGGGGGCAGCTTGGTGGCACATGTGTGTGATCTCAGCTCCAACGAGTCCAAAACCATCCTTGGCTACATGGGAGTTTAAAGTCAGCCTGGGCTATATGAGATCCTATTTTGGAAAAAAAAAAAAAAAAAAAGACAAAAAAAACAGTCCCTCCCCCACATACGGGCAGATGCAAGAAGCCAATGCTCAATGCTCACTGCCGGTCCCCTGTTCTCTGAGAGACAACACCTGTAGTGGTGTATGGGTATATTTGATGTCTACACATACAACAATCCATCCATTGACCCCTCTGACCTAAGCTGGAACAAATTAGAGCCCGGTGCTCTCCTCTAACTGAAAAAAGGATGAAATCAGAATAAATGTAAGTTTCATATCCACAGAAACGTTTGCTGGAAAGATGCCCCGGAAGGAAGCAGCAGGCAGTGAACCTTGGAGTTTGACTATGTTTCTGTTCTGTCCTTTACTTCCTAAGACTTCCAGAGCAGACCTGCTCCCCAGGCTTTCTCCTGATGCCCTTCCACACTTGCATCTGGGCTGTTACATCCCAAGACACCCTTTCCTGAGTCCTCCATCTGCATCAAAGGTAGGGCTTGAGGTGGAACTCTCTCCTGGAGGGAACTGTCACCTCCAGGCTGTTTTAGTGATGGCTTGAGGAGCCTTGAAGGTAGCTGCTGGGCCTTAGTCCAGCTGGGAAGGAGGAACACAGATCCCAGATGCCTATCTCATGGATTCATGCCACCTTGCAGGAGGGACAAATGCGTCTCAACTGGTTCAGGAGTGGGGGTCAGGAACTTTTGTGTCATTAATTCTTAGCACATCCTAATTGTTTTTCAAAATCCAGTATGTAAAAGATTAGGATTTCTCTTTATCTAGGTTCTATTCTTTTAAAACAATTAATAGTGTTTATGGGTGTGTGTGTGTGTGTGTGTGTGTGTGTGTGTGTGTGTGTATTGGGCAGGGAAAAATAGTTGGGAGTTGCTTCTCTCCTTTTACCACGTGGGCCCTGGGAATTTAATTTACCATGGTATCAGGCTTGGTGGCAAGCACCTTTACCAACTAGACATCTTGCTGGTCCCTACAGTCTACTCTTGAAGGCACAGGGAGTCAAATGTGAACAGCAGAGTCTAAGAAACAGAAGGTCACAGAGAAAGCTTGGGTTATTGGGGCAGATGCCAGAAGTCCTGGACTATCCAGGGAGCA
The DNA here is from genome assembly GCF_903995425.1 of Onychomys torridus. Lineage (NCBI taxonomy): Eukaryota > Metazoa > Chordata > Mammalia > Rodentia > Cricetidae > Onychomys > Onychomys torridus. Next base: position 125,343,160 of record NC_050443.1, read on the forward strand.
TATAAACTAACGAGACCACTTAGGGTATGAGAAGACTGTTTCTACATTGGATCACTGAGAAATTCCCTGTCAATGCCCTAATCCTGGAGAGAAAGGAAGGGAACCAAAGGCTCAAGTCAGAGTCCATGCAGCTGACCTAATTATATGGTTGCCCGACTGTTTAATTAGTAGATATTAGTTGTGTGGTGTTGGACAGCAAAGTAACCAGTAGCCCTGAATAGTAGCAGCGCTGTCCTGGGGCTCTGGAAAGAGGTGACAAAGTGTTCAGCTGGAGGCCTGTCTGTCTCTGGCTCCGATCAGAAGTGGAAGGTACCTGTGAAGCAGCCCAGATTTTAGCTCTGGGAAAGAAAGTGCAAGTGAAGACCAGGAAATCCCACTGTGGCCAAGGAAGCCACAGACAAGTTGCCTCACCCTCTGCGGCCTCAAGAGGAGCCCCAGAGGCTGTGATACACTAAGTCACATGAGTGGGGCATGTGGGAAGGTGTTGCTATAGGGTGTTTCCTGCCTTGTCAGCAAGACACTGTGCATCTCTGTTCAGCTCAGTTATCCCTTAGAAACTTTGTCGATGGGAAGCTGGAAAAAGAGCTAGAACAAACTGAAGCGTCCGAGAGCCTTGTGAGCTGAAAAGCTGAACCTGGACGCACTCCTCTCCTCTGAGAAGATGGTGAGCTGGCAGGGTACCAGTGCTGTGTGAGTCTTGGTCAGGTGAAGGAGGGGATAAAGGAAAGGCGAGGACATCAGCAAACATCTTCTTGTACCAAGAGTTATTTTCTCCCCACAAACACTGGAGGTTCGGTTGTCCAGGCCAGCCAGCTGACTGAGTAGAAGAGCAAACCGAGGAGAAGCCACAAGTGGGCTAGAGGAAGTGGTCAGGCTGAACACCGTGTATAGGTGCTTTGATGCTGAGATGGTTGAACTCTAGACCTCACTATAAGATGTGAAGAGTCACTCTACGTTTATAAGCTCATTAAACTACTTGTATTTTTGACTGTCTACATGTTTGCCTTAGAGAAATACACAGAGGGCTTCAAGCCACACCTAACCCTTCTCAGAGCTCTTGGCCAGCAGTTTCTTCTAATTACTCCAGTGAGCGTCTCTGTCATTTACAGTTCACAGAAGACAGGGCGGAGTGATTCCTGGTTTGGTATCTTTTGCAGCACAGGATGGGGGCGTGGTTCAAGTTCAGGCAAAGTCCTGACATCAGTCTGAACTGTCAGACTGCCAGAGTTGAGTGTCAAACCCCATCTCCAACACACACACACACACACACACACACACACACACACACACACACACACACCACACATGCACACCACATACACACACACCACACATACACACACATACACACCACATACACACACACACCACACATACACACACACACCACACATACACACACACACCACACATACACACATACACACCCATCACACATACATACACATACACACACATACATACACCACACATACACACACACACACCACACATACACACACATACACATACACCACACATACACACCACACACACACCACACACACATACACACACACTCACCACACACCACACATGCACACACATACACACACACACCACACCACACATACATACACACACATACACACACACATACACACCACACACACACCACACATACACACACACATACACACACACATATACACCACACACACACCACACATACACACACACATACACACCACACACACACCACACATACACACACACATACACACACACATACACACCACACACACACCACACATACACACACACATACACACCACACACACACCACACATACACACACACATACACACCACACACACACACACATACACACCCACCACACCACACATACACACACACATACACACCACACACACACACATACACACCCACCACACACACACACATACACACCACACACACACACATACACACCCACCACACACACACACATACACACACATATACACCACACACACACACACATACACACCACACACACACACATACACACATGGAATTTCGTGTTGTCTTTGGTCCTAGAGCAGGAATAGGCTTTATTTGTACTACTCCGACTTTATGGTAACAGGTGGCTGGTTCACCTGAAGGCTCTTCCCCATTCCTTCTGGGTTTGTAACTAATTAATGTGTGTGTGAGGATACGCACGTGTGTAGTTGTGGGCACATGTGCCATAGCACAGGCGTGGAGGCCGGAGTCAGCTCTGTCTTTCTACCATGTGGGTCCCAGCAATGACTCTGGCCAGTTGGTCTTAGCAGCAACTGCCTAAACCCACTGAGGCATCTATTTATCAATTTATATTATTTAATAAAATAACATATATTGGTGTATTTTATGCATATATTTCTATAATATTACTTATTTATTTATACAAGGTCTCACTCTGTAACTTGTTGGTCCTAAACTCACTGTGTAGTCAGGGTGACCTGCTCAGCCTTCCAAATGCTGAGATTATAGGTGTGTGCCATCCCTCCCTCCCTGTCTTCTGCATCCTTCCTTTCTCTTCTCCTCCCCCCCTTCTATAGATTCTTCTGTAGCCCAGGCTGCCATCAAACTCACTATGTAGCAAAGGATGACCTTCAGCCTCTGATCCCCTGACTCTACCTCTCAAGTGCGAGATTATAGGCATGTACCATCATGTGCAGGTTTATGAAGTGCTGGGATCGAACCCAGGGCTTTGTGTGTGCTAGGGAAGCCCTTTGTCAGCTGAGCTACATCACCCGTGGCCTGGGACTCTAGGCAGCCCTTCCGCCTTAGTGTCCGTGTGCTGGAATGACAAGACACGGGCTACCAGCCCCAGCCCCTTATAATTTAAAGACATGAAGAGACTTTTGCCTTTTTACTTCTTCCCTTCTTCTCCTCTCCTCTTATCTCCCTTCTCCCTCCTTCCCTCCCTCCCTTCCTTGGATGTTTGGGAGACTATGTATAAGTTAGTGATCACAATCCTCACTAGATTTTCTGTCTGCTGGCCTGGGGACGGTGCCCAAGACAAGTAAGGCATGCTACCCCGTCAATTACAAAGGGTCCTCTGCCCGGAGTTGGTTTTCCTGACTTAATGTCAACAGCCTTATCTCCAGCAGGGGCTAATAGCTTCAGTGGCTCCTGCTCCCCCCATCTCTGGGGGGGTGTGCTTCCTCCTGTCTCAGGGCTAATAATAGGTGAGATCAAAAGCCGGTGTCCTCTGACTCACCTTTATGAGATGTTTTCAAAGGGGAAGCAGCAGGGAAGTGGTTAACCTCTTCACCTGGCATCCTTTCCAAAACAGCCAAGAGTCCAGGAACATCAAGGCAGCCACAAGCCTTGTAACCTCCATGCCAGTGGGCTTTGTGGGTGAGGCTGCCTGACCAACCACACAAAAAGGCACATGGCCAGAGGTTCTGACGCTCGGACAGGCATCTCTTTCTAGACTAGCTCTCTTTGGACAATGGCCCTCCATTCGGCCTGTGACATGTAAAGCCTATCAGATGCTTCCTTCACTCAAATACACTAGGAATAGTAAAGGAGCTGCACTTAAAAAATATGTAATTTTTAGTGACATGTATGGATATGTGCATGTGAGTGCAGGTACCTGCACAGACTTTTTTTTTTTTTTTCTGAGACAGGGTTTCTCTGTAGCTTTGGAGCCTGTCCTGGACTAGCTCTGTAGACCAGGCTGGCCTCGAACTCACAGAGATCCACCTGCCACTGCCTCCCGAGTGCTGGGATTATAGGTGTGCACTACCACCACCCGGCTACCTGCACAGACTAGAAGCATCAGTCTTTTAGTGACATGTATGGGTATGTGCAGGTGAGTGCAGGTACCTGCACAGACTAGAAGCATCAGATCCCCCTGGGAACTGGAGTTGCAGGTGATTGTGAGCTGCCCCACATAAGTGCTAGGAAGTGAACCAGGTCCTCTGCAAGAGCAGTGTCGTCTTTTAACCACTGAGCCCCACCCCTTCTCTCTCCTCTCAGTACCTGGGTTTACTCTAGGGCCTGGACCGTGGTAGGTAAACACTATACCACTGAGCAGTATCCCATTCTTCTTTTGTCGTTGTTGTTATCACATTTAGAAATTGGAGCTGGGGTGGGGCTGGAGAGATGCTCAGCGGTTAAGAGCACTGGCGGCTCTTGTGCAGGACCCGAGTTTGGTTCCCAGCGCCCACAATGGCTAACAAGCATCTGTAATTCCAGTTCCGTGGGATCCAGTGCTTACTCGGCACCAAGAATACACGTGGTGCGCTTACGTGCATATAGTCAAAACACTCATACACATAAAAAATAAATCTAAAAAAGGTTTTGCTATGTGTGTGTGTCAGATGTGTGCCAGAGTGCTGTCTATGGGGTCAGTTACCTCTTTCCACTGTAGATTCTGGGGTTGCCAGGATTTACAGCAAGTGTTGCCAAATGGGGAAGACCCACCCAGCCATCTCACATGTGCCCCTTTCTCTCCTGTTTATTTGGTTATCTTCTTAAAAATTAAGGTATCATCTTTCCCTCTTTCTTCCATGGGTCTGGATGTTTTGCCTGCATATGTGTCTGGGCATCACATTGAATTCCTGGTGGTGCCTGATGAAGCCAGAAGAAGGCATTGGGTTCTCTGAGACTGGAATTACAGACAGTTGTGAACCACCACTTGGGTGCTGGGAATTGAACCAATGTCCTCTGGAAGAGCAGTCGGTGCTCTTAACCACTGAGCCATCTCTCCAGCCTGATAGCTTGTTATTTGAGGCAGGATCTCTCATGTTGTTCAGGGAGCAGAGGATGACCTTGAACTGAATTCCTGTGTGTGTGTGTGTGTGTGTGTGTGTGTGTGTGTGTGTGTGTGGTGTGTGAGGGGGGGGGACTCTGAGAAGTTGGTTTTCTCCTTTTATCATGTGGGTAGCCCAGCTCTTCAGCCCTAGTGAAGCATTTCTACCTGCAGAACCATCTCCCGGGTCGGGGGCTCGAATTCTGGATCCTCTTGCCTATACCTCTTTAGTGATGAGACTAAAGGTGTGGACCACAATACCCAACTCTTTTTGGAGGAGGCAGGGGCTCACCAATTCTCCCTGGGTGGCCTTCAATTCACTTTGTAGCACAGACGGGCTTGAACTTGTGATCCTCCTGCCTCAGTCTCCTAAGGAGCTAGGATTAGAGGCTTGAAGGCCTGGTATGGAGTTGGATTTTAAATGAAACAGATGTTATGGCTAAGTGTAGAAGAACCACTGTGCCCATGAGGGTCATTCACAGCAGAGCCTTGAGGACGAAGAAATTGAAAGACAGGGTTTTGGGGAGGAGACATCTCAGGAGACTCTGGGAATCTCAGAAGTCTGAGGGAGCTCGGTCTATCTGTTGAGAGGAGTCTGGCAGTGGTGTGAGTGAGGACTGGGCAGCAGCGAAGGCTGGGCAGATTATAAAGATGATGTAGTTAAAAAAAAAAAAAAGATAATGTAGTAACTCTGGAGCCTGGGAGGAGGAAAGTCTGCTTGTGTACTTTCATTAAATCAATAGCATGGGCATATAGCACTCATTTAGGTGCCAAAACTCTTTTTAGGAAAATACTTGAGCTGGACCTGGTACTATAAACCTAGAACTCAGGAGGTATAGGCAGGAAGATCAGGAGTTCAAGGCTAGCCTTAGCTGCATAGTGAGTTTAAGGCCAGATTGGACTATAGGAGTCACTGTCTTAAATTTTTCTATTACATTTCTTTATTTGTGTGTGTTTGTGTACATGTGCTGATACATGAATGCCACAGCTTGAATGTGGAAGTCAGGGGACCACTAGCAAATACCCACATGAGATCTAACACATATCATTAGGCTTGTTGGCTAGCACCTCTAAATACTGAGCCAGCTGGCTGGCCCAACTCTGTGTTAAAAAGATGAAATTAAATAAACAAAAAACATTTGTGAGTGGCAAATCTGGAGATGGACAAAGGTTTGGAAGCCAAATGCTTGGTCACAGGGGAGCCAGCAAGCCACCTACACAGATACCATTTTTAGGCTTCTGCCGCCGGGCACCACCCTTGGTGGTGAGCAGTCTTTCTGAGTTCTATGTATGTGTGGAGGCCAGAGGTTAATGCTGAGTGCCTTCTATTGCTCTCCGGTTAATATAATGATTTTTTTTTTTGGTGGGGGGTTTGTTTGTTTGTTTTTCAAGACAGGGTTTCTATGTGTAGCTTTGTGCCTTTCCTGGAACTCACTCTGTAGTCGAGGCCAGCCTCGAACTCACAGAGATCTGCCTGGCTCTTCCTCCTGAGTGCTGGGATTAAAGGAGTGCGCCACCACCGTCCTGCGCATAATGTTTTATTTTTTTTAAGACAAATTCTCATTCCACTATGGCGTAGAACCCTTTGTTTGGATGAGGATAACTTTGAATTTCAGATCTTCTTGTTTCTGCTTTCCCAGAGCTAGACTGATTAAAGGTATGCACCCCCAAGCCTGGCCTTTTTTTTTCTTTGTGGGGTACTAGAGTCTCACACATGCTAGGCAGTTAACATATAACTAAACTAAGGTATACTCCAGCTTATTTTTATTTTTGTGGTGTTGACAATTAACCCTAGAACTTGTGTGTGCTAGGCCAGTGCTCATGGGTCTATACTCCAGGCTATTTGTGTGTGTGTGTGTGTGTGTGTGTGTGTGTGTGTGTGTGTGTGTGTGTATGTGTGTAATGGGGGGCATGTAAGAATATGTTGACAAAGGCAAAGCTAATAACCAGCCATTCCACCAAGGCCTTAGTCCAGGAAGATGAGGACCCACACCCTCATCCTTGTCTTTCCATGTGGCCCTTCCTCCTTTGCTATTACCATGAGATACTCTTGGGCCAAGAATGGATCTTATCTTTCCACTTGGACACTTACCTGTCCTTCTGGAAAGCCAGGCACTTGTCTTTGGGGACATGTGTATATGCAAATGTATATGCATGAGGGCTAGAATTGTGCTCCCTACAGTGATCACTGCCAGACAGTCAATGCTTTGGACTCAGCTAAAGGGAGGCAACAGTGATAGACACCCTGTGCTGGAACAAAAGCTTGCTGTGGCATCAGGGGTTTGCCATTGTTTTCTGGGAATAGAGAAGAAAGCTGAATTTCCAGTCAGCAGCATTCACCTTTCTGAGAGGGCAACAGGAACCTCTAGAACAGCCAGATGTCCACTTTGTGTACCGTGCTTTCATTGGCAAAAAGGGGCTGGCTCTTTGGGAACTGGATACAGAAACAGCCTTTGTGCAAGGTAGAGGTTATTTTTAGCTCTGTAGTGAGTTCGAGGCCAGTCTGGGCTTTGTGAGACTGTCTCAAAACAACCAACCAAACAAGAAGTGAGACTGCGAACAGTCTGGAATATTTTGTTGGCTAGAACATGATGCAGAGGGATATTCTGTCCTACATCGGCCTCAGTCTTGTGAAGAATAACCTTGGCCCGGAGCCGCAGCCCAGCACATGAAGGACAGAGCCAGGTCTGTGTTTCCTGTAGACACTCCTCCTGGGGTATGGGTCTGAAAAATCTAGCCTGCTGAGCCAGAGGTGGGCAATTAAAGACAGACCAGCTTCCCACTAGGGGGAGAGGGTCCGGTCGCTCCCTAGAGAGGACACCCCATGCAGGCTGACCTGAAGCCGCTGCCCCGAGGAGGAATATGGCCGGCCGGGGACTCTGCTCTCTAGCCAGTGCTCGGCCTTTACCAGCTCCTACCCGGTTTTCCTTAGAGCAGGAGGCAGGGAACAAGGTTGGTTGTCTAGATGCTGCTAGTGGGGTGAGTGTTGTTCAGAGGAGTGTCCCAGGGCCCAGCGCCAGGCCGATCCCACCTAACGTCTCTATTCCTCACTCAGAGTGCTGTAATCAGCAGGTTGATTCAAACCAGGAGGGGCTGGGAAACCTCTCTGGCAGGAGATTTCGAAATGAGATTTGGATTAGAAGAAACATAGTGGGTAGGGTTCTAAGGCACAAAAGAGACAGGAAGAACTCCATCCTGTCCAGGTCTCCACACTCTGCTGGATAGCGGGGATAGACAGGAGAGCTGGAGCAGAGGAGTCTAAGGAAACACAAAGCTGCTGTTCCTTGCTGCCTGCTCCCACCCTTGACAGCAGCACCCTGTGCCGCTCAGTTCACCAGGCGAAAGCACACCTGCCGCAGAGCTTGCTTTCGGTCTAGGGCATGTCAGCACCAGCAAGGGGTAGATGAAACCCAGAACTCCATGAGGGAGGTGGGGGGGGGGGGGGGGGAGCAGGAGGGGAGCTGGCAGGTAAGTGGGAGAGAAGCGTGTGAACTGGGAAATGGAGTGAGTAAGGAGGCCTGGGTACTCACAGCCTGGGTAGCCCCACACAGAAAGGGCAGTGCCTCACTCTGCTGACAGCTGCTGGCCCACGGCACCCTGTATCACATGGTCTTCCCTGTGCTTGAACTCAGAACACCTGGCATGGGTTAGGGGATGGCTCCAGGTTGCAGGTGCCTGTGGCATGAAGAACATGGAGGAAAATAATGGCTGGATCGAGAGAGAGAAAGACAGATATGAGGCAGGAGAAGCCAAGGAAGTGGGAGAATGATAAGAAGAAGAATTCCCAAACAGGAAGATGGATAGGGCATCACTGAAAGAGCAAAAGGAGGCATTTGAGGCCAGGCGTGGCAGTGCATGCTTCTCATCTGAGCACTCAGGGGCAGAGATGGGAGGAGAGCCACACGTTCAAGGCCAGAGGAACTACGCAAGACAGTCTAAAAATAAATAAACAAATACAACTTAAAAGAAGATCGAGTCGAGGCTCATGCTTCTCATTTAGAAGATGTGAGTGCCACAGTTAAGCGTCTCCAAGCATGGCCAGTGCTTAGCCAGTTCGTCATGGCCACTCCATCTCAGTTAGGCAAACTGAAGACTGCAGGAGTTTAGGAGGCCATTCAGGACGCGCCGCCACGTGAGAGATGCCGGTGGACTGCGAGAACTCGCTGAACGGCTCTGAACAAGAGGGGCTTATGATTCACGAGCATGCCTACCTGCCTCGTGCAGGGTGGGGACCCATCTAACCGGAATCACCGCCCAGCCTCTCCCAGTTTCCTTAGATGACAAGCCTTGGCATCCTCGGTCCACCCAACTCAGCCCCCAAGCGTTTTGCCAAAGCATCAGTAAACAAGTGCAGGTGAAGGAGGTCACAGGTCTCCGAATTTTGTGTTGTTCTCCTTCTGTATCCAGTGCATGACTAGCCAGGATGTCTCATCAGGGCCTTTAACATTCTTTCCTCAAAGATTGCCAAACACTGTGTTTTGAGCTCAGGGTAAGCTTTTTATTTTGTATCACTATGGGTCTGGAAATCCAAAAATTTGCCTAAATTGTATATGAAAAATTGTCCCTCACTGTCAATGTGCCCAGTATTCCCAGCAGCCCCTGTTAACTTGACCTCAGCAGCTTGCTTGCTTTTCTTGCCAGACTTAAATAAAAATGGAGTATCATTAGTTATAACATTCAACATGCATTTAGGGGTTTGTATGCCAAAGCAGTGAATTTTAGTTAATCCTCCCAATTCTGCTCTCTTGGCACTGCAGTTTATAGACATGGAGTCTCAGGAGAGCAAAGATCTTCCTCAAAGTCAGCCAGTTGACCTTGATGAAATGGCTGTAGTTCAGTGTCACCCAGTGTTTGTTTATTTGTTTTTGAAACAGGGTCTCAAGGTATCCCAGGGTAGCCCAGAACTCACAGTGAAGGTCAAACTCCTTATTCCTCATGCCTTAGCCTGGGATTACACCCGGGAACCAGAAACCATCCCACCATGTTGTTGTGGTGGTGGTTGTGGTGGTGGTGGTTGTGGTGGTTGGTGTTGTGGTGGTGGTTGTGGTGGTGGTAGTGGTGGTGGTGTGGTGGTGGTGGTGGTGGTGGTGGTGGTGGTGGTGGTTGTGGTGGTTGTGATGGTGGTGGTGGTAGTGGTGGTGGTGTGGTGGTGGTGGTGGTGGTGTGGTGGTGTGGTGGTGGTTGTGGTTGTGGTGGTTGTGGTGGTTGTGGTGGTGGTGGTGGTGGTTGTGGTGGTGGTGTGGTGGTGTGGTGGTGGTGGTAGTTGTGGTGGTGGTGGTGGTTGTGGTGGTAGTTGTGGTGGTTGTGGTGGTGGTTGTGGTGGTGGTAGTTGTGGTGGTGGTGGTTGTGGTTCAGCCTAGGTTGATCTTAACCTCCCTTTCCCTGTGGCTGTCCTGACCCTCTCACCTCCTCCTCTCAAGCGCTGGCATACAAACAGGCTGTTGTTTGGTTTATTTAGCTCTTCCTTTTGTTTCTCTTGAAATAATGTCTCACTAGGTATCTCAGGCTGGCCTGGAAGTTACTACTATGTAGCTCAGGCTGGCCCCAACTTGTTGCAACTAGTTCTTCCTACCTCATTCTGGGATTACAAGCATACATCATCATGTCATCTTATTAACAGTTATAGGATGAACTTTTGTTATAATAAAATGTATAAGCCAGGCATGTGGCACACACCTTTTCCCAGCACTTGGGAGACAGAGGCAGATGTAGCTCTGTGAGTTCAGGGCTGTCTTGGTCTACAGAGTGAGTTCCAGGCCAGCTAGGACTGCAGATTATGAAACGCTGTCTCAAGAAAAAAAAATCTAATTTTATTTCTTTGATTATGAAGAAAGGTGAAATTTTTTTGTTTGTTTGTTTTTGCTTTTTTTTTTTTTTTTTTTTTCTGAGACAGGGTTTCTCTGTATAGCTTTGGAGACTGTCCTGGAACTCACTTTGGAGACCAGGCTGGCCTCAAACTCACAGAGATCTGCCTGCCTCTGCCTCCCGAGTGCTGGGATTAAAGGCGTGCGCCACCACCGCCTGGCAAAAGGTGAATTTTTTTTTTTTTTTGAGCTGAGGATCGAACCCAGGGCCTTGCGCTTGCTAGGCAAGTGCTCTACCACTGAGCCTGTGAAATTTTTACTATGGCTTTTGTTATTTGAAGCTGGCTATCCCATGAATAGCTTACTAATGCTAATTTGTTTGTTTTCTTTCTTTCTTTCTTTTTTTCCTAAGGTAGGGTCTTACAATGTAGCCCTGGCTGGCTTGGAACTTGCCATGTAGACCAGGTTAACCTCAAACTCACAGACTCACCTCCTGAACTCTGGGAATAAAGGCCTGTCCCATCACACTTGGCTTTGGTTTCTTTATTTTTATTATTGATTGATTTTTTTTTTTTAAATAGAGTATTGTAGAGTTCTGGCTGGCCTCAAGCCCACTATATAGCTGAGGATGACTGAATTTCTGATCCTCCTGCCTCTACTCCCAAGGCTGGGATTATAATTGTGAGCTACTACTTTATTTACTAGTTTTTTGTTTATTTTGTTTGTTTGTTTGTTGTTTTTCAGCCAGGGTTTCTCTGTGTAGACCAGGCTGGCCTTGAACTCAGAGATTTACCTGCCTCTGCCTCCCAAGTGCTGGGACTAAAGGTGTGTGCCACCACCACCACCACCACCACCACCACCACCACCACCACCACCCACCCAGCTTAGTGTGGTGTGTGTGTGTGTGTGTTTTGTGTATTTCATTTTTCTTATGGCTATGTAAAATCTCTTCCCAGCTTCACCCCTACTAGATGATTTTATTCAGCTACCATCTTGGTTTGTCTTCAAAAGTTACCTTCTAACCAGATGGGATAGGTATGGTCACACCTCTCTGATTTAATCCTGGTCTCCAGGAAAAACAAAGGACAGAAATACACCTAGTGTCTGAGTACTTGGAGGACAGAGGCAGGCAGATCTCTGTGAGTTCAAGGCCAGACTATTCTACATAATCAAGTTCCAGGCCAGCCAGGACTACATAGTGAGACCTTGTCTAAAAAAGTAATACCCCGGTGGGTGTGGTGGTGGCTCATGCCTTTAATCCCAGCACTCGGGAGGCAGAGCCAGGCGGATCTCTGTGAGTTTGAGGCCAGCTTGGGCTACCAAGTGAGTTCCAGGAAAGGCGCAAAGCTACACAGAGAAACCCTGTCTCGAAAAACAAAAATAATAAAATAATACCCCAAACAGACAAAAGGTGTATGCCAGAGATACATGTTGCTGTCATATTCTGGGCCTACCCAGCAGTTATACACATGCTAATTCTAGCAGGAACCTCTAATTCTAAGAACTCTTTATGGGAGGGTGGAAGTACAGGTGTATTATATTTTATGGAAATGGAACAGAGACCCTATGTCTGCAGGTTCCTCTTGCTTCTAGGGAAGGTCCCAAGTGGCAGGGTTGTGCTGGCACAGGCTGGGGGTGGCCAGCCTGCCCTCTTCCCCCGTGAGTCGCAGGTAGGCCTGGTCCTTTGCTCTGTTATTACCGCTGGCAGATTGTTTGTGCCCCTGGCAGAAGGGACTCAAGTCTTTCCAGTTCTCCTGCTGTCTTCCAGCAACTCATCCGCTGCTGTGCTGTGCGTGGGGAGGGGAAGGCGCCTAGGCCTGTTACCTAGAGTTCCTCCATGGGCGGTGGAGGCAGGGAGAGGGCCAGGCTGGAGCCGGCTGGACTGGCTGAGCAGAGGAAGTGAAGACAGGCTGAGTTTCTTACATGATTATGGAAAAGTGGGACTCTAGGGAGGAGGTCAGGCTATGTCGGGGGTGGATGCTGGGAGTTCACCAGAGCTCTGATATGGCTTTGGAACATGCTGACCTACTCTGCATCTCCCAGGCAGCATCTCTCTGCTGTCCTCTCCTGTCCCATCTAGAGGTGCAGACCAAGTACAGCAGTGCAGATGCCACCTTGGCAGACTCAGGCTCTCCTGGCACCATTGGCTTCCCTTCCAAGTCTCTGGCTTTCCCTTGGAAGTAGATGTCACATGTTCACACTGTCCTGTGTCATAGTCGCACACCTCCAGGAAAACAGTGGGCTGCTTGATGACCGGGCTGTTTCTTAATCTTGGTAAGCCCGTCTCTCTGTGTCTATAAAGTGACAGTAACAACTCTTCAGGGTAGGAGGGCTCAGTGAGATGCCAGGTGTGGTTAGCGTGGATACTGGACCTTCCCTTCCTTATTCTTCTCTTCCGGGTCCACACGGAGTGACACCAGGGAGCCCGAGAGGTGTCTGCTTGAGGTCAATGTCTGGAGGACTGGATGCCATGCTGGATCTCAGTACACCTGCTGTTTCCTTCTCACCATAGGTGTGCCCACCCTTCTGTGGTGCATGGGCTGTGAGGTTTGTTTTTCCTGAGAGCTGTGAACTTCTGGAGGGGTGCTCTGATTCATCTCTGGACCCCCAAAGCTTCCACATCAAACCTGACATCGTGCTTGATGGCCACTGAACGGTCACAAGGAAATGCAAAGGACCTCTTATTTCAGAAACAGAGGCGTTCCAGAGACAGTAACCAAACTCTGGAGTATGGCAGACCCACCACTCACGAGTGTGACCTAGAGCGGATGGTTCATCTCCCGAGCCTCAGTTCTGTGTCCAAAAATAGACTCAGTAATAGCTACCTCTGTTGTAGGGATTGGAGATGATGTCAGAGACAAAGCCCAACACGCCACGGCCCAGCGCATAGTAGGAGCTCAGTAAATGGAAGCAGTGATTGCCTGAGGTCACAGGAGTGTGTGTGTGTGTGTGCGCGTGTGTGCTCGTGCCTGAAGCAGTCTTGCTCCAAGAACTTGGGAGTTCATAGCAAGTGACACACAGCTTTTGGTGCGGCAGGAACTTCTTTGTTTTGGTCTTCACGTGAATGTCGGGGGTTCTCACCATGGTTTATTCTGCAGTAATGACATTAGCATCTTGATTTAGTAGCCTGGATACTCAGTGGCACTCACCTCGTCTGCTGTGGGTAGCTACTACCTGGATTTCTTCTCTGTTGATGATGGGGGTTGGGATAGGTATAGGAAGGGGCCATGTCCTCTGTCAGCTCTCCCTCAAGTCAGCAGTTGGAAGTGAAACTGATGTTTGTATTGGAGCAGATGTTACAGTGATCCAGCTGCTACCTCTCACAAATCTGGTCACCTTTTAAGATTCCTGTTGGTGTTTTGAGACAGGGTCTCAGTGTGTTTTAAAAGTTTGATTTGGGTAGAAATAAATACAACCATTTCATAGAAGCCCACCTCCCACCTCCATGTCTTTATGTTCCATGGTTTCAGGTCCGAGGTCCATTACAGTTTATATATATATATATAAATGAAAAATGATGTATCTTGAGATAAAGAAGCGAGAGAGGGAAGGACAGCAAGCATGCATTCGTACAGATTTATAAATTAGCAGAGACAACAGGCTGACAAACACTATGACCCAAAGGAACCTAGGAAGTTCCAATTTGTGGTGTTTTTAAAATTACATTTGTTTATTTGTGTACACATGGAGGTCAGAGGGCACCTTGCAAGAGCCAGTTCCCTCCTTCCATGGTGTTTGTCCTGGGATTGAACTCAGGTGGCCAGGTTTAGTGCCTCTGCACACTGAAGTATCTCACTGGCTCAGGAGGTCCAGTCTGTAACATGCCTGCCTTCTCCAGCCTGGATCTCCATTCCCCTCTAATCCTCTGGCACTGGTTCTGCTATGGTCCCCTTATGCCTCCAGCCTGGTATCCACAGTGGGAGCTGCAGGCAGGGGACAGGGAACACAGGCAGAGTGGAACACGTTGATGCATCAGAAGAGCCAACACGGCCCTTTCTGCCTGTCAGCCTGGGCAGGAGAGCAGGTGTCCAAACAGGATCCAGTAACTTAGGGAGGGGCTAGCAGAGGTGGGAAGGAAGCATGTTGGTTTTGGACATGAGAAGGGGACAGCTTAGATCAGGTGACTGCTATCACCTGGGAGAGTAGACCCAGAGGATGGATCATAGAAGTCCCTTCCCATAGTAAGCCAGGCCTTCACCACCCCAAACATGGCCAGGTACAGTTCCCCGACTGGTCCCACACTTCCCACCCTGTCCCTTCATCAGCATCTTCTTCCAGGTCTGCCTTTTTAGGGATGGCCATTATATCTGGAAGTCATGGCCACAGTACTTTCACCCAGCCTCACAGAACTGTGGGTGAAGGAGTTTGGAGATTACTTTGGCCCTGCCTGTAATCCCCGGAGTGGGGCCTTGTAATCCTACTTGACAATGGCTCCCTAGGCTTTCTCAGCCAGCAGCCCTGTAAGGTCCCCACTCCTCCTCCATGGCCAGGCCAGGGCTGGAAGGCTCTTAAGTTCTTTAATGGTGTTGGTACCCGTCTAGACCTGGTATCTCACTGGCTCAGGTTCTGTGGTAGGAACGAGAGGAAGAAAGTTTTCCTCCTGGGGTTGGCAAGATGGTTCAGTGGACAAAGGTTTTTGTCACAAAGTCTGAATCCCTGAATTTGATCCCCATGACCTAGTGTGGTAGAAAGGAATAAATAGCTGGCTCCTGAAAGTTGCCTTTGGGCTTTTGTGCACCCCTGTGAGCATACATACACATGCACACAAAATAAGTAGACAAAATATAATCAAAAGCTGGCAGTGGTAATACAGACCTTTAGTCCCAGCACTTGGGAGGCAGAGGTAGGCAGATCTTTATGAATCTGAGGCTAGTCTGGCCTACATAGAGTTCCAGGCCAGCCAGAGATACATAGACTCTGTCTCAAAACAAATAATAATAATAATAATTTTTAAAGAAACTTTCTTCCTCCTGTGACAGGACTTTTCCCTAGTTTGCCTCTCCTCAGGGGCCTTTTTGCCAACCTCAGGCAACCTCATCTCCACTGTAATATGTCAGACACTTCTTCTAGAGGGTTCTTGAAGCAAGGCCCTAGACTCTTTGGGGGCAGAAAGGGACTTTGGAACTTAGGATCCACCCATTTTATAGATGAGGAGACTGAGCGATTGCCTAAGGTCTCACAGACGGAGAGGGCTGGACCAGCCCTGCCTCTTGATTAAGGCCCTGCTCTTTCCCTGCAACCTGCTGACCTTGGTGACCAGCTGGACGTGGAAGGAGGCATTCAGAGTTGGGGCAGCAATGCTCTCCATCCTGGCTTGTTTGTTTTCTGAGAGTCAGGGCCAGTCTTCCGACTGATCCACACCTCTAGTCTTTCCTTTCTGTCTGCTTACAAGCATTTCCGTCCAGCTCTGCCAACTTAGGAACGGCCATTGGACCTGGAAGTCATGACCTCCTTTCATGTCAAAGGACTGAATTTTACACTGATCCTGCTGACCAGGCTGGCCTCCAACTCCAGATCCTCCTGCCTCAGCCTCTAAGTGTTGGGATATGGGTGCCACTATATCCAGCCGAGACCACACTTGTAGGATTGCATTGTCTTTTTTAGGTGGAGCCTACATCTCCTTATTAACAATAATAGTTATTGAATTTGGCCTTATGTGCACCATTGTGTAGTTCTCTAGCATGCAGGGACTTCTGGCACAGGTCGCCAGGTCAGGCTAGGTGATGCTAATCTGATCCTACTCCCTAGATGTGAGACTCCCCTTTACTGGGCTTGGGGACAATGTCAGCTCTAAGGCTTCCTGGAGTTGGGTAAGGTCATCTGTGCAAAGTGCTTCCTGTGCCAGGTACCAACAAGCAGTGTATGTGGTCATCCCTAGGGTCTTACTGGAAATGAGACTTTGTGTCCCATCTTTGGGGATGGAGTTCCTTTCCATTTGGTCCAACCCTCACAAATTTCTGGGAAGGGGTTAGGATAAGTTCCCCAAGTATTTGTCCAGAGCTAGAAACCCTGAGCCCATTCAGACCCTCAGTGGAAGACCTGAACATTAGGCAAATTAAGAAATCCCAAGAGCGGCCCCCTGCCCCATCCCCTAGATCAGAGCAGGTTGACTAAGGTCATCCAGCTGGGGCAAGTGCCTTTTATTGTTGTTATTTTGAGACTGGGCCTCACATCACCATCCAACTTGTTGAGTAGCCGAGTCTGCCCTTCTGCTTCGCATCCACCTGAGTTGTTGGTGTGGCTGCTGCTGCTGCTGCTGCTGCTGTCTGAACTCCTAAGAGATTACAGGTATACAACTGCCGGCTCTGGGCAGGGCAGGGTCTCACTATGTAATCCTGGCTAGCCTAGAACTCAATCTGTAGATCAGGCTAGCCTCAAACTCAGAGACCCACCTGCCTCTCTGTCTCCTGAGTGCTGGGATTAAAGGGTTTGTCACCATGCCCAGCATAGGTCAGGTCTTGACATCAACCCAAGTGGCTGAGAAGGGACAAGGCATGGCAAGAAGCAGCAATTGTTTTAATGAATTTCTCTGCATGAGAGAAAATGAGGTCCAAGAGGAAAACACAAACAAACCCCCAGCGACACAGAAAACAGCAACCACTAGTTGAATAGAAGGTCGTAAAACAAGCAAACAACACAAAGCTTACAGTGGCCTCCAACTGGCTTAAAGATACAGAGATGGAAACACAGGGAGTCTTACATTTGAGAACTTAAAAGGATAAGCAGCCCAGACAAAACAAAAACAAAAAACAAAAAACAAACAAAACAACGAAGCAAGTCTCTATATCAGTCTACACTCTATTCAGAGATGGTCTAAGAAGATTCTGTCCTCTTGAGTGAGCCTAAGGCTGGGGCCAGATCCTGGGTTTGTGCACGTACTGCCCCAGGAAGGTAGGGGAGATTGATTATACTATGTTTGGCATCCAGGGGCTTCCCAACCTGTCATGTTCTGGGCCTGTCTTGTGGGTCTGTCTCTCATTCTCTGCAGGTTGTCTGCAACCCCTTGGACCCATGAGACACATACCCTTTTGACCTACAACCCTTTTCTGGTCTCGGCAGGATAACCAAACACACCAGTGGACAAAGACCCACTCCCTCAGAGGAGCCACTCAGTCCAAAGGCATTTGGAAAACAGAAGACAACAGAGATGCTTTATTAACCATCAGACAGGCTCCCTCTCAAAGTTTCTGGTATGTGGATTATTGTTCTGTCTCAAATTTTGCTGCTGCTCAAGAATTTTTGACTTGGCCAGGAAAAACCTCAGACTCCCAGCCTGTTCCTGCCCTTGTCTTAGTACTTTAGACAGTGGACTTGGACTTGGTGTCAAAAAATTACCAGCCCATTTGGTCGAAGTAGGACCCACCCCCAGCCTTAGCCACACCCAGTCAGCTGTCTTCAGGCTTACCAGGAAAACTGGGGCCTAGAGAAGGATGTGGAAGGAAGAGAGAGAGGTGAGGCACTGTCCAGGGGCAGGGCAGGAAGGTCTTTAATGGAACAGCTCAGAGAACAGGGTGAGTCTGCATCACCACCCCCAGAACCAAGGCACAGAGGAGGTTTGAAATGTCCAGGATAAATAGAATCAATAGGGTTGGAGAAAAAGCCAGCTCCAACCCTTTTAAAAAACAGTCTTACTGTGGGCACCAAAAATATATTAATATCTGTACATTTGTCATCTTTTAAAAAAAGGAACTAAAACCTCCTTGGCACCGTGTGGTTGGTCTCTTAAGAATGAGGTGATATGGAAAGGCCATGGGTGCACATGTGACTAAGTCACACATAAAGCAGTGTGATACACACACAGCACCAGCATGGCTGTACACGTGTGGGCCTCTGGCAAAAGGGCAGAGCCCTTGGAACCCTGAGAATTGGCCCTGCAGGCATGTGAGCCTCTGCCAGCCTTGCTGCCACAGTAGTTGCAGGGATGTTCTTTGCTGGTGTCTTGACTCTGCGGCCCATGGGGATCCATTGCCCATCTTGTACTCAGGCTCCCCTCAACACATCTCCAAAGTTCTGCTGCAAGAAGCAGGGCCTGTCTCTCTAAGCAGCTGTTTTTAATCACCTGGCCTCACCCCTGGCCAGACACAGGCACCCATCAAGCTCAGAGGACTCTGCCTGTAAGACAGACTTCCAAAAGTGAGCACAAGTCAGTGCCTGAGTGCGCAAGTGTGCCTGGCATGAGGCGTTAGGGCTCTGGTCCTGATCACTGGTGTTCTGGCAAGAGGCTGCAGGAAGGTGAACCAGCTAGGCAGCAGGGAGGTAAACTGGTCCTTCCTAGGGCCTGTGCTGCTCAGAGGTGGGGGCTGCTCTGCAGCAGGGAAGTGACAGTGTTCTGCAGGGCCACGGCCACTTTCTTGGAGGTCTTGCGGAGCAGCGGGCTGTCAGGGTGGTTCTCCTTGAGGTGCAGGACATGACCCTCCTGACTCTCAGATGTGCAGCCACACTCTTCACACACATAGAGCTTGGCCCGGCGCTCCTTGTATGCATACTTCTGCTGCACGCCATGGATCTTCTTGAGATGAGACTCCAGAGAACAGCGCTGGGTGAAGGCCTTGTCACACAGGCTGCACTTGTAGGGCCGCACACCTGTGGACAACAGGGGTCAGCATCAGGACCTGACAGGGACTGTGGGGCCTGTCTGCAGCATACACTCCGGTCACCTGACTGCTGAGTAACCAATAAATGACTTTGGAATTGAGTCCTTGCTTATGAATCCAGGACTCTGCCCTAAGCTTAGGGATGTGCCTCCCAGGCAGGTCTGAGGCATTCCTTCTGGACACAGACTTTACTTACCAGTGTGGGTTCTGACATGTCGCTTGAGGTCAAAGGTGTCATTGAAGCCCTTCCCACAGTATGTGCAGAGGTGCCTTTTGACATCATTGTGACATTTCATGTGTCGATTCAGCATGCGCTGGTAAGTGAAGGCCTTCTGGCAGATGTGACAGGTGAAAAGGTCTCCATTCGGACCGTCCCCCAAGGTCACCTGTGGGTGAGGAAGGTATCTGGAAATCAGAACTATAGGCTGGTGGATATGCCAGCCCACTTCTATCCCCACAACACTAAAGAAAAGCAGGCCTACCCTCCTCCAGAGGCCGTAGCCTGTGCCATGTGCTGAGAGGAGCTGGAAAGGACCTCTGGGTGTTAGCCCAGTTTACTGTTGGGTCCCCCAAACCCCTTTTGAGGCTGTCACTTTGGACTTCCCATCCTCCTGCCTTTACCTCCCAAGTGCTGGGGTTACAGGAGTGTGCCATTGTACCTGGTCTATGTGGGGCTGAGGGTTGGACCCAGGGTTTTGTGTATGCAAGGCAAACAGCGCTCTACCCACTGAGCTAGATCTTCAGCCTTAGAGATAGTTTTCTTGCTTTTTATAGAAATTGTTTATGTTTATGGGTGTTTTGCCTGTATGTATATGTCATGTCTGTGTATCACATGCTTGCCCAGTGCCCATGGCGGCCAGAAGATGTCTTATCCCTTGGAACTGGAGTTACAGACAGCTGTGAAGGGCCATGTGGGTGCTGGGAATTGAACCCGAGACCTCTGGACGAGGACTGGAAGACTGATGAGTCATTTCTCCAGCTCCATCTTTTTTTTATTATTATGGAAACTTTCAAATGTATGCAATAGTGGAAAGGCTAATGTCATGGTCCCTTGCCCATTGCTCAATGCAGGTCTTACTCCATCTTTATCACCCTCCTGCTCCTTGTCTGGGTCATGTTTAGAGTAGCATTCTAGGCATGAGAGAGAGATTCCATCCCCAAACCCTGCCTTGGTCCCTACTGTGCTTCTTGGTCCATGGACTCCTTTTGTGAAGCATCCATGTACCCACAGCACCTGGTGCTATAAGGAGGGGGTTGTTTTAGGTTCCATTTTTACAGATAAGAAAATAGGGGGAAGGATACAAAGTTGGGGGGCAGACCATGGAAGGACTGGGAAATGAGTGGGATTGGGGTACATAGACTCAATAAAAAATGATATTAAAAAGAAAGTCAAGGCCCAGGTCCATTCAAGGACTAGCTTTTCCTTTTCCAGCATAGTGTCTAGGGTTTCCCCCAGAACTGTCCTGCATGGGGAGGGTAACAAATGGGGACTTCTGTCACACCAGACATCACTCCCTCAGGAGGGCCTGAGGGTGAGCTAAGGGCATCTCTTATGCCCAGTCTGTTGCCAGGACAAAGCGAACACCTCTCATAGAGGACACTTGGGCAGGCAGATGAGAACAGGGCCCACTCATGAACTCGGACATCAAGAGACCTGAGGATAACAGAAGCCCAGTTCGATGTACAGCGGTTCTGGGGCTTTGTGCAACAGACTACACCTTTTCTCTTTTTCTGGGCTCCTGAAAGTTCATGCATGACAGGCACCCACCCTCAGTACCCAGGGTTGCCATGAGTCCTGGTGAGTTCAGGAAGATATATCCATCACAGTACTGGAAACCACACACGCCACCTCAAAGACCCCAAGCCCAGGGAGGCTGGAGGCTGGCCAGGCTACAGCATCAGAAGCTTGGGACACAGCCAGAGTTGGACTCCCTGACCCCTGGAAGCCTCTCTCCTCAACTGTAACAGGATTTAATAATCCTTCCTGGCTCCTGGGGAGCTGGGAGACAGGCCCTGCAGTTACCAGCGCCCTCTGGGCCTCAGACAGAGAAACCAGACAGGCTCCTACTCCAACCTGCCTTCCCAGCCCAGGGCTGCTCTCATCTCGGCCTCTTTCATCTTAGGTCTAATTAGCCAGGCGCCCCACCCCAAAGCTCCTTGGACAGGAGTCATCACTCCCAATTTATAGATGGGGAAACTGAGGCACCTAGAGGGAAGTGGTTTAGAGCTGTCGCCTGTGAGTCAGCTATGGAGCCAGAGCCCAGAGGAGGCCGGACAAGGTCTTCTAGCTGGACCTGCCCCTCCCCCGCTCCCATCTCCATCCCCACTCTCCTATCCTTGTTCTGGGGACCCAGGCACCCTTCCTTCTAGGATTCTACCTCACTCTGTGTGGGGGGGGGGGGCAAAAGGGAGAGAAGGCTAGCAATGGGGACTCAGTAGTTTCATCTTCACCGAAGCTAGCAGGAGGCTTGAGGACGGTGGGCGGCGGCCGGGTTTGGACGCCAGTAGTTCTGTGCCCTGGAAACTAGCGTCCAGTGGGTACCCACAGCCTGGGTCTCCTGAGCCACAGGCCCAGTTCCCGAGGCGCAGCCTGGATCCAGCCCTCTGGACTCCAGTACGGAGTGAGTAGTGCACTCCTTGGTCCCTAGGTCTCCGGCCAGCCCAGTCCCTCTACTCAAGCCGTGGTTTCTCAGTACACGTCCGTCGTGCTGCGAGCTGAGTGACCCTCCAGGCCCCACCAACACGCACATCCAAAGTCCGGGTCCCGTTGCTTTTCGGCTTCGCGGCGGCTTTAAGGCCGGTGCAGCCCGCTCCACTCTAGCCTGCCCGGCCCCTATTCGCAATCGAGGCGGCTTCGGACAAAGGTCGGCGGCTACCATCCCGCTGCGACCCTGGCGCCGGCTTCTCGCCCCCAAGCAGAGCGGGGTGTCTCCCCCGCGCCCGGTCAGCGTGGAGGACGCCAAGCCAAGCCCTGCGGCGCCGGTCCGACCGGTCCCACCGTCACCCGCGCCTTGCTCTTCCTGCTCTGCCCTGGGAGTGCGCCCCGCGCGCCCCCCAGCGGCCGCCCAGAGCCTGGCACTCGAACGGCCGGGCCGTAGCGCGCAGTCCTGAGTGCGGTGCCGGGGCGGCTCGGGGACGCGCTGGCCGCCTTCCCGTCCTGCCCAAGCCGCTGCTGGGCTCCAGGGCCCGGGGACGCACCCGGTCGGGGAGCGGGCCGGGGAGCTCGGCCCACCAGACTCCGCCTCCGCCCTGCCTGCGGCGGTTTCGGGGCAGGGGGCCTGCAAAGCGAGACAGTTACTCAGACCCGGCGAAACCGGCGTGTCGGCACCTGCGGACCTGGCGGGCGTGGCAGGCGGAGGCTCCGTTACGCCCCGCCTCTGGGCTCGCCCGGTCCCGGCCGCCCACGCGCCGCGCGCCCCGCCCCGGCCCGCGCCGCCAGCCTGCCAGCCCGGAAGGAGCCGGCGGAGCGCCCGCGGCAGCTGACTCAAGCGGTGAGAGAGGCCGGCCCGTTACCGCGGGCGCCAGGGGCCCGGGCGACGCTGTGGTTTCGGTGCCCTCGTAGGCGGGCGGCCTAATGAGCCCTCGGCACGCACCTCCCGGGTCCCCCCGCCCTGATCGCGGCGGTTCTCATCCCGCAGGGGCTTGCGCTGCTGCTCTCGGCCTCATCCCCGAAGCCTCCGGATCTCAGCTTGGGGAACTTGGGCACTGGGGGGGGGGTCTGTCGGGGTCTGCCAGACGGGCCCAGGGTGACCGCAGCCCCGTCTGGGGCGGTGGCGGACCCGGGCGCCCCCTGGCGGCCGTGAGGGCCCAGCGCGTCCTCGCCGCGTGTCGGTGGCAGAGGGCCTGAGGCTCCGTCCGTCTGTCCGTCCCTCTGCAGGGGACTTAGCGGATGACTGACCATGGGGCCCCTGAGTCGTGAAGCCTGGGCCCAGCGCCTGGGCGCTTTCCGAGCCAGCCCATCCGCCTTCCTGGCAGGTGCCGAAGGTGAGGATTTGGGTCGCGACCTGCTGAGTGACCTCAGGAGTGAAAAGCTGAGCGAGCAGACCAAGGTAGGTACTCTGCCGTGGGCCCTGCCGTGGGCCCTGCTGTGGGTTGCTCCGCACCACTGCGTGCTGAGCCTCATCTTCATGGGTCCCTCTTAAACCCCCCATCTCAGGTTTCCCTTCTGACACTGAGCTTGGAGTACTCTGACAAACTGTGGCCTGATGCACCTGCCGCAGAGGCTGCTGCCACCTCCTTGTTGGACACACTTGTCCTCCTGACCTCAAAACCCTCAGCTCTCCGGAGGCTCCTGCTGTTGGCTGCCACCACAGCCCTGGTGTCAGGAGGTGCTCTGGGACCCACTTCGGGCGCTTCCTGCCGGCTCCTGCCCCTTCTGCTTGGTTTAGCTTCAGGCCGAGACATGGGACGAAGCTTTGGAACCACCTCGGAACAGCGCCATCTACAGGCCACGGCGTGTGAATGCCTTGGAGAACTTGAGCGCTGTAAGCCCGGGCTGCTGGCAGGCTCCCTGGGGATGCTGCGTGGCCTCCTAGGGCAAATGGGTCCCATCCAGCCTGTCAGCCTGCTGCTGGCCCATGTTCTGCACAACACCTTGGTGGTACCACCCGGGGCTGGGGCTGGGGCTGGGGCTGGGCTGCAAGGCCTGCTTGTGGCTGGGGTCTCCTCCGTTGGGAGTTGTCCCTGGGACTGGACACGAGCTGAAGAGTGGGATGCCCATCTTCAGCCCCAGGCACCCAGCTGGTCCACAGCCGAGGAGGAGGCGCATGGCTTTCCATTGCTAGAGCCCAGCCCCGAGGAGGCCCGAGAGCTGAAGGCTGCGGTGGCCCAGCTTCTGGACACTTCCTACCTGCTCACTCCTGTGGCTCAGGCCCAGCTTCTGTGGCTGTTGGGCTGGGCCCTTCGGGGTCTTCGGGGTCAGCCACCAGTGCTTTTCAAGCCGCAGCTCGTTCGGCTGCTGGGCACAGCACAGCTGACACTCCTGCACTCTGTTCTAGCTCTCAAGGCAGCCTTTGGCGAGGCCCTGTTCACTGCGCAGGACGAAGTGCTTCTCCTCCGCAGGCTCACCCTGGTGGCCCAGCACCCAGCCTTGCCCACACCCACACACCTCCTTTACCTGCACTGCCTCCTGAGCTTCCCGGAGAATTGTCCGCTAGGTCCGGAAGGGGAAGAGGCCGCCCCCCTGCTGCTGGGTCCCCAGCTGTGCCGGGGCCTCATGCCCAGTCTCCTGCACGACCCAATGGTCCTCTTGGCCCGCCTGCATTTGCTGTGCCTGCTCTGTGCTGATGCTGAGCAAGAGGAGAGAGGCCAGGTTCAGAGCCCACAGCGGTACCTACAGGAGCTTCTGGCTGGCCTGCAGCAGAGGGCAGCCCTAGATGATGGTCCCCAGGCCTTGGCCACTCTCTGTTTCCAGGCCTCATATCTCATTGCCAGCTGCCTAGCTGGGCAACCTACAGTACGGACATCTTTGATCCATGGGCTGGCCCGGCTATACCGAGCACGGCCTTCCCTGGCTCCCCACTTTGGGGATCTCCTAGATCAGGTAAGCCCTGAGCTGAGAGAGCCTCTCAGGGTGGTGCTGCACCAAGAGGTGGTAGCCAGGCCGGGGAAGAAGCAGTCACTTCGCTGGCACCTGCGAATGCTAGCAAAGGTGGCGGAGGGCGGTGCCCAGAGTGCCACCCTCAGCTTTCTACAGGCTGCAGCCATACACTGCGCTGACTGGGGCCCGCAGCAGGCCCTGCTGCGGGTATGCCGTGCTCTGCTGCGGACAGGTGGGGGAGATGGCCTGGCAGACTTGCTGCAGGTACTGGCCAGACAGCTAGAGGATGCTGATGGACGGGACCATGCCCGACTATACTATATCCTCTTTTCCCATCTGTCAAGTCCCAAGTTGGGCATGGCCCTGGGCCCC
This sequence comes from Onychomys torridus, assembly GCF_903995425.1. NCBI lineage: Eukaryota > Metazoa > Chordata > Mammalia > Rodentia > Cricetidae > Onychomys > Onychomys torridus. Next base: position 125,368,252 of record NC_050443.1, read on the forward strand.
TCGCTTGCTGCCCCTGCACTGGCCTCATCACTGGTGGCTGAGAACCAGGGCTTTGCGTCAACGCTCATGGTGCAGGAGACTCCAGCTCCAATTCAGTTGAGTGTGGGGCCTCAGAAGGCCAAAGGCCCACCCCTGGTGCTGCACCTGCAGGTGGGGGCACTGGAGGTTCCTGTCTACTCTCTGGAGCTGCGCTTCCGTGTGGAAGGACAGCTTTATGAGCCTTTGGAGGCTGTCCACATTCCCTGCTTGTGTCCGGGACGGCCCACGCACAGATGCCTGCCCTTGAAGCCCCGATGCCCAGTGCCTACCCGCCTCCATGTTCAGGCCCTTTACACCACATCTGCTGGCCTCACATGCCATGCCCACCTGCCACCCTTGTCTGTGAACTTCGATGACCTCTTCCTGCCTTTCCCCCAGCTCCCCAAGGGCTCTGAGCAGCGTTTCTTTGATGATCTCTGGAACTCCTGCCTGCCAAAGGGTGTAGAAAGTCGGTTGTGGTGTCCACTTGGGCCGCAGGGCCTGGACGCCTTGGTGTCCCGACACCTGGAGTCCTTTGTCATGGTGGCGCGGCCCCCCACCACCTACCTCATAGCTGTCCGCCTGCCCCCTGACTCCATGTTGCTGCTGCGGCTGGAGACGGCTCAGGTGGATGGTGTGCCCGTGGCCCTGAGGACCGACAACTGGACCGTGCTGCCCCTGGCAGGGGACTACCTCCGTGGCCTTGCAGCCCGCTGAGTAAAACCAGGTGGGGCAGAACTTGTTGCTCTTGGGGGTCCAAGGGACTGCCAAAGGAGCATATTCTTGTAGCTCCCGCCCCATAAACTCACATTCACTGACGCCTCTCACTGCCTTGTTTTCTTTTGAACCCTTGTTAGAAGCAGACTTCCTGGGGTTGGGTCTTAAGCCCCAGAAAAGATCCAGACTGGTCCCAGTTCTGCAGACCTCCACAATCCCTGCTCAGATAGCATGAACAATATGCTTCCCATGAGGTTTGGCTTAGCCCAAGATCACTCTGTGACTTCATGTGAAGGCTGGAGCTGGAAATTGGGCCTTCTCACTCCTCTGCCCCAGCTGAGCACACACTACATAGCACAATAGGCTAACAGCCTGGACCACGGAGAGAAGGCTCGGTGACTAGATGGTCCCTTCCTGGGCAACGCTGGTTAGAACCAACTGTAGAGAGGGTGTGCTGGCAAGGTTCTGAGCAGATGGAGGGGCCATGTGATCTGGTTTTTAAAACACCACCTTTTAATGGCAACCCCCAGGAAAGTCGGCCTGTGCTTAGGAATCTTCTCAGGTAGAAACTTGTTCTCCAGCTTCCTTCTCCAAAGGTGCAAGGCGCTGAGGATGCAGATACACTGAAGCCATCACTGTTGCCAGCCACCAGGCTGGGGTTTTCCTTGCCACAAAGTGCAGGTCTCTCCCCACAGCTGAGGAAATCTCCAGCTGAAGGAGTTAAGTGACTTTCTTGAGGCCACTCTGCTGGGAGGGAGTAGTATTTTGTCATCCCTTGGCAGGCCACCATTACCACACTCAGCAGAGATCTGCAGGAGACACAGGCTCCAGCCCTGTCAGCCCTGAGAAGCCCTCAGTAGGGATGAGCGGAGTGGAAGGATGACCTTGGGCCTGAGTTGTTCTGGGGAAAGGGCCATTGTGGCTGTGTGGGTGTGTCTGATGCCCCCGCTCTGGTTTCTTACAAGTCAAAGAGAGGGGAAAAGGCTTGGGCCAGTTTGTGCCAAAAGTGCAAGCTGTGGCAGAGAATTGTTACTGTTGAGTGACTTTTCATCCTAGATAGGACATGTACACAGACCAAAGAGAAGGTTCCATTCCAGCCTAGCTAACGAGCCGATGAGTGGATTGGAGTTACTTACGGTAGTGTGAGTGACTCAAAAACAGCTGTCTCACAAAAAAAGGCCTCTCCAGCATGAGCGACACTCCCGGAAGCTGGAGCTTTTACAGGCCTTGCAGACAGCTGCACCTGAGATTCCCCAAAGCAAACTGCTGACGACTGCTTTTATATGAGGGATGGGCCTCACCACCCTGTAACTTTCTGAGCTTCCACATCCTACATTTCCTGAGTCTTCTGAGCCTGAAGACATTTCAATGAGGAAGAAGCAAGTGCATAGCATTCACCTTGGAAGCCATTGCCAAACCAGGAAGGTGGCCATTCTAGAACCTTCTCCAGCTGGTTTGAGTAGAGAAAGGATATAGTTCAGTTCCTTACACAACTCTTAGGAGAGCTAGAGAGCTAGAGAAGTAGGTTCCACAGAATCCGCCACTGGAATCATTCCGTTCCAGGACAACACCCCACCCCTCACCCCTCACCCCCCACCCCCACCCCGTCTGCAGCCTAACTCCTCTTGGTGATCTGGCATGGGGAATGGGTGCTGCCACTCCTCATACCCACTAAGCCAGAAACCTGCTGGTGCTAGAGAGAGCCTTGACCCCCCATGTCTAATTCAGAGACCACCTCAGTAGTGTGATCCAGTTTTTATCACAGTAGTGAAGGGACCTAGAGAAGCGGCTCTTTTCGTACGAATGATAAGGATAATAGGTCAGGAGGCTGGGGACAGCTCAGCAAAGTGCACAGTCATGAGGACCTGAGTTAGACCCCAGCACCCATGGAGAGCCAGGTGAGACAGGGTTTCACTCTGTAGCCCAGGATGGCCTGGAACTCACAGGGATTGACCTGCCTCTGCCTCCCGAGTACTGGGATTAAAGGTGTGCACCACTGTTGCCCTGGCTGGAGCTTTTTAGCAAGCAGTGTAGCTGAATCAGCAAACCCCAAGTTCATTGAGAGGCCCTGCCTTGATAAGGTGAAAAGCAATCAGACACCCAGTGTCCACCTCTGGCCTACTGCACACATGTGCACACACACCCATGCACACACAAAGGAGAGTTAGCCCATGTAATGATGACGCCTCTGTCTTATTCCCATCTTCCTACCCATCCATGGACTCTGGTTTGTTCACTCACTCCTTCAGTGCTGGACATCAGATGACAACTCCACCCACCAAAACAAGTTACCTGTTCTGTGTCACAATTCACATACCAGTAACAAGCCCCAGGTTGTGGCCTGTGATTCTGACCAACAGGCTAATCAGGGTTCTATAACCACTTCTCCAGATTTGGTCATTTCTTTTGTTGTTGGTGTTTTGTTTTTTCAAGACAGGGTTTCTCTGCTTAGTTTTGGAGCCTGTCCCAGAACTCACAAAGATCCACCTGTGTCTCTGCCTTCCCAGTGCTAGGATCAAAGGTGTGCATCACCACCACCGCCTGGCTTTTTTTTTTTTTTTTTTTTTTTTTTAGGTTTAATTTTATTTTATGTGCATGAGTGTTTTGTCTGCATTCACATCTGCATTAAAGGTGTTGGATCCCCTGGAACTGAAGTTATAGATGATTGTGAGCAGCCATGTGGGTGCTGGGAATTGAACTCAGGACCTCTGGAAGAGCAGCCATTACTCTTAACCACTGAGCCATCTCTCTAGCCCAAGGTTTGGTAATTTCTAAGGGACATTCTACTTACCTTAGCCTGCTTATTATAACAGGATATTACATTGCCAGGTCTGGTGTGCATGCCTATAACCCTAACAGTCCAAAGCCTGAGGCTTCAAATTCAAAGCCAGCTAGTGGATTCATAGTGAGACTGTCTTAACAAGCAAAAGTATTGGGGCTGGAGAGATGGCTCAGAGGTTAAGAGCACTGACTGCTCTTCCAGAGGTCCTGAGTTCAATTCCCAGCAACCACATGGTGGATCACAACCATCTGTAATGAGATCTGGTGCCCTCTTCTGGCCTGCAGGCATACATGCAGACAGAACACTGTATATACAATAAATAAATCTTTAAAAAAAAAAAAAAAGCAAAAGTATCTTTCAGGGGACTAGAAGGTTCAGTTCCTAGCACCTATGTCCAACGGCCTATAGCCACCTGTGACTCAGGCTCCTGAGGATCCTATTCTCTTGTCTGGCCTCCACAGGTACCAGCACACATGCATCCATTCTTATGGAGACACACATATTCATATAATTTAAAAATTTTTTAGATGTATCACAAAAGATACAGATGAGTAATTAAATGGAAGGGACACACAGGGCAGAGTGTGTGGTGGACACTGTAGTTTCCATGTGCTCTGAGATATGCTATCCTCCAGCTATCTGAACAAGATTTTGTGCCCCCCCCAAGGTGGTATTGTGTTCCCCAAAATATTGTGCACCCTAATAAACTTATCTGGGATTAGAGAACAGAACAGCCACAATATTAAACACAGGGTTAGGCAATGGTAGCACACGCTTTTAATCCTAGCATTCCAGAGGCAGAGATCTACCTGGATCTCTATGAGTTCAAGGCCACACTGGAAACAGCCAGGCATGGTGACTCACGCCTTTAATCCCAGGAAGTAATGGCAGGAGGCAGAAAGGTATTTAAGGCAGGCGTGAGGACAAGGAACTATAGCCTGGTTAAGCTTTTAGGCTTTTGAGCAACAGTTCAGCTGAGATTCATTCTGGATGAGGACTCAGAGGCTTCCAATCTGAGGAAACAGGATCAGCTGAGGATTTGGCAAGGTGAGGTGGCTGTGGCTTGTTCTGCTTCTCTGATCTTCCAGCACTCACCCCAATACCTGGCTTCCAGGTTTGATTTGATTTTTTTTTTAATTTATTTTTTATGTATACAGAAGAGGGCACCAGGTCTCATTACAGATAGTTGTGAGCCACCATGCAGTTGCTGGGAATTGAACTCAGGACCCTTGGAAGAGCAGTCAGTGCTCTCAACCTTTGAGCCATCTCTCCGGACCAAGGTTTGATTTTATTAATAAGACCTTTTAAGATTCCCGCTACACCTCCCACTCTTTGGTTTTTGTTTTTTTGAGACAGGGTTTCTCAGTGTTGTAGCCCTGGCTGTCCTGGAGCTCGCTCTGTAGACCAGGCTGGCCTGGAACTCACAGAGATCCACCTGCCTCTGCCTCCTGAAATTTTGGGATTACAGGATGAAAGGTGCCACCACTGCCTATTGAATTTTTTTAACGTTAAACCAGTCTGCCACTCTTGGAATAAATCCAGGGTTGGGGATTTAGCTCAGTGATGGAGCACTTGCCTAGCAAGGACAAGGCCCTCAGCTCCAGGAAACACCTAAGGAGATAAGCACTTGAATAAAGCTAAGTCATACTGTTGATTTAAAAAAAAAAAAAAAGGAATAAATCCCACTTCATATTATATAACTTTTTGTGTGTGCACTGTTAGACTTCATTTGTTAACTGTGTATGTGGTGCTGGGAGCTTGATTGGTTTCTATAGACAGGTCTGTCCTTGAATCCATGATTCTCTTACCTCACCGTCTCCAGTGCTGTGGTCATCAACAGGCATTTCTATGCACACAGTTCAAATCTAGGCTCTTACACATTCTTGCCAGTGCTTTATTACCAAGGTATGGCTCTATCTCTTATTTTGCCAAATTATGTCATGGATTTCTACATCTATGTTCATGACAGATGCTGTTCTGTGGAGTGTTTTAAATAGTGTCCTTATTTGGTTTTGGTATGAGGCTGATGCCGATGTAACAGATAAGTAGGAAATGGTCCCCTGGCTTCTAGCTTCAGCAAGAGACTTCAGGGAATTGGTATACTTCGTCCTAAATGTTTCTGTGAAGCTCACAAATAAACTCATCAGGCCAGGTACCTATGAGCCGGAAGACTACTGAGGGCCGTTGTCTGTGCCCTGGTGTCTCCCCAATTCATACAGTGAAATGGTTTTTCTGAACGTTTCTTATTCTGAAAAATGAATTTTAATATAGCAAATTATACTGCAGAAGTGTCAGACAGCATTTTCACAGCCTCACTATATTGCCTGAATACTTAATAAGTTGACTTAAAAATCTACAATTAATTAAAAAATCTTTAGCCGGGCATGGTGGCACACACCTTTAATGCCAGCACTGGGGAGACAGAGAGGCCAAGAGGAAGAGCTGTGGGGAGACCCTGTCTCTAAAAATAAATAAATATAAAAAATAATCTTTGGCCAGGTAGCAGTGGTACACGCCTTTAATCCCAACACTCGGGAGCCAGCAGCAGGCTGTGAGTTCGAGGCCAGCCTGGGCTACTGAGTGAGTTTCAGGAAAGGCACAAAGCTACACAGAGAAACCCTGTCTCAAAACAACAACAACAACAAAAAATTTATCCATGGAGCTACAGAAATGATTCAGCAGTTAAGAGCAATGGCTGCTCTTGCAGATGACCTAGGTCCATTTCTCAGCACACACAGTAGCTCTCAATTATCCATAACTCCAGTTCCGGAGAGGATTGAATGCCTTTTTTAATTCCTTGGGCTCCTATGGTGCATATATATACACATAAATAAATTTATATTTTTAAACAACTATTTTCATAATTCCATACTAACAAACACCAAAGAAGGGAAACACACAACACTACCACCAAATAATAACAGGAATTAACAATCACTGGTCATTAATATCCATCAATATCAATGGTCTCAACTCTCCTATAAAAAGACACAGGCTGCTGGGTGGTGGTGGCCCACGCCTGTAATCCCAGCACTCGGGAGGCAGAGGCAGGAGGATCTCTGTGGGTTCGAGGCCAGCCTGGTCTACAAAGCAAGTTCCAGGACAGCCTCCAAAGCTACAGAGAAACCCTGTCTCGAAAAAATAAATAAATAAACAAATAGATAGATAAATAAATAAATAAATAAATAAATAAAAAGACACAGGCTAACAGAATGAAAACAGGATCCATCCTTCTGCTGCATACAAGAAACACACCTTAACTTCAAAGACAGACACTACCTCAGTGTAAAAGGCTGGGAAAAGGCTTTCCAATCAAATGGACTTAAGAAGCAAGCTGGTGTAGCTATCCTAATATCTAATAAAATAGACTTCAAACTAAAATCAACTGAAAGAGATCAGGAAGGACATATTTATCACAGGGAAAATCCACCAAGATGAAGTCTCAACTCTGAACATTTATGCCCCAAATACAAAGGCACCCAAATTTGTTAAAGAAACATTATTAAAGCTTAAATTGCACATCAAACCCCACACATTAGTAGTGGGAAATTTCAACAAACCTCTCTCACCAAAGGACAGATCTACCAGACTGAAACTTAACAGAGAAATAAAGGACCTAACAGATGTTATGACTCAAATAGATATCTACAGAATATTCCACCCTAACACAAAAGAATATACTTTCTTCTTGGCACCCCATGGAACCTTCTTGAAAATTGACCACATGCTCGGTCACAAAGCAAATCTCAACAGATAGAAAAACATTGGAATAAACTCCTGTATCTGCTCAGACCACCATGCCTTAAAGTTAGACTTCGGGCTGGAGAGATGGCTCAGAGGTTAAGAGCACCAACTGCTCTTCCAGAGGTCCTGAGTTCAATTCCCAGCAACCACATGGTGGATCACAACCATCTGTAATGAGATCTGGTGCCCTCTTCTGTATACATAATAAATAAATAAATAATTCTTTTAAAAAAAGTTAGACTTCAACAACAAAAACTACAGAAATCCTATGATCTCATGGAAACTGAATAATGCCCACCTGAAACACCAATGGGTTAAGGAAGAAATAAAGAAATTAAAGACTTCCTAGAGATCAATGAAAATGAATACACCACATACCCAAACTTATGGGACACTATGAAAGCAGTGCTAAGAGGGAAATTCATAGCACTAAATGCCCACATAAAGAAGTTGGAGAAATCTCACACTAGTGACTTAACAGCACACCTGAAAGCTTTAGAACAAAAAGAAACAAACTCACCCAGGAGGAGTAGACACCAGGAAATAGTCAAATTGAGAGCTGAAATCAATGAAATAGAAACAAAGAGAACAATACAAAGAATCAATGAAACAAATAATTGGTTCTTTGAAAAAAAAAATCAACAAGATAGACAAACCTCTATCCAAATTAACCAAAAGGCAGAGAGAGAGCATCCAAATTAACAAAATCAGAAATGAAATGGGAGAGATAACAACAGACAACGAGGAAATCCAGAGAATCATCAGGTCATACTTCAAAAATCTGTACTCCACAAAATTGGAAAATCTGAAAGAAATGGACAATTTTCTGAATAGGTACCACATACCAAAAAAAAAAAAAAAAAAAAAAAAAAAGCCCAGGACTAGATAGTTTTAGCTCAGAGTTCTACCAGATTTTCAAAGAAGAGCTAGTTCCAATACTCTTTAAATTGTTCCACATAATAGAAACAGAAGGAACATTACCAAACTCTTTTTATGAGGCTACAGTTACCCTCATACCACACAAAGATGCAACAAAGAAAGAGAATTACAGACCAATCTACCTCATGAACACTAATGTAAAAATACTCAACAAAATATTGGCAAACTGAATCTAAGAACACATCAAAAAAAAAAAAAAATTACCACCACTACCAAGTAGCCTTCATCCCAGGGATGGTTCAACATACAAAAATCTGTCAATGTAATATACCATATAAACAAACTGAAGGGAAAAAAACACATGATCATCTAAGTATATGCTGAAAAACACTTTGATAAAATCCAACACCCCTTCATGATAAAGGTCTTAGTGAGATCAGGAATACAAGGAACATATACCTAAACATAATAAAGGCAATTTACAGCAAGCCATCTGCTAACATCAAATTAAACAGAGAGAAACTCAAAGTGATTCCACTAAAATCAGGGACAAGACAAGGCTGTCCACTCTCCCCATATTTATTCAATATAGTACTTGAAGTTCTAGCTTGAGCAATAAGACAACAAAAGGAAATCAAAGGGATAGAAATTGAAAAGGAAGAAGTCAAAGTTTAACTATTTGCAGACAATATGATAGTATATATAAGTGGCCCCAAAAGTTCTACCAGGGAACTCCTACAGCTGATAAACTCCTTCAGTAAAGTGGCAGGATACAAGATCAACTAAAAAAAAATAGTAGCCTTTTTATATACAAATGATAAAAGGGATGAGAAAGAAATAAGAGAAACATCATCCTTTACAATAGTCAAAAATAATATAAAATACCTTGGGTAACACTAAACAAGTGAAAGATGTGTATGATAAAAACTTTAAGTCTCTGAAGAAAGAAATTGAAGAAAATATCAGAAAATGGAAGGATATCCCATGCTCATGGACAGGTAGGATTAACATAGTAAAAATGGCAATCTTACCAAAAGCAATCTACAGATTCAATGCAATCCCCATCAAAATCCCAACACAATTCTTCACAGACTTGAAAAGAACAATACTCAACTTCATATGGAAAAACAAAAAACCCAGGATGTGGTGGTATTGTGTTCCCCAAAATATTGTGCACCCTAATAAACTTATCTGGGGTCAGAGAACAGGACAACCACTAGATACAGAGGCCAGAAAATGGTAGCACTCACGACTTTAATGCTAGCATTCCAGAGGCAGAAATCCCTCTGGATCTCTGTGAGTTCAAGGCCACATTGGAAACAGCCAGACGTGGTGACACACGCCTTTAATCCCAGGGAGTGATGGCAGAAAGCAGAAAGATATATAGGGTGTGAGGACCAGAAACTAGAAGCTTTTGGCTGGTTAAGCTTTTAGGTTTATGAGCTGTAGCACGAATCTTAAAAGTTCTTATTAATAAAATCAAGTCTGAGGCCAGTTATTGGGGTGAATGCTGAAAGATGGGAGAAGCAGAACAAGCCACAGCTTCCTCACCTTGCTAGTTCCTCAGGTGATCCTGTTTCCTCAGGCTGGAAGCTTCTGAGTCCTCCTCCACAAGAATCTCAGCTGAACTGTGCTGCTCCAAAGCCTGAATGCTTAACCAGCCAAACGCTTAACCAGCCAAATGCTTCTAGTTTCTGGTCTTCATGCCTTATATATCTTCCTACTTTCTGCCATTACTCCCTGGAATTAAAGGCTGGATTTCTGGGATTAAAAGCATGTGTCACCATGCCTAACTGTTTCTAAAGTGGCCTTGAACTCAGAGATCCGGCTAGCTCTGCCTCCCAACTGCTGGGATTAAAGTCATGTACCATCACCGCCCAACTTCTGTTATGGCTTGCTCTGACCCATTTTCTAGCCACCATTTTGGCTTTGTTCTAGTGGCTGGCTGTTCTCTGACCCCAGATAAATTTATTAGGGTGCACAATATTGTGGGGAACACAATACCACCACATTTCCCCCTTTTTGTCTAAAATTTAAAAAAGGTTATAACTAATACAAGAAAAATCATATCCAATAAGTATATACAATATACACAGTCAAGATTACATTAATGATGTCTAGTCTATTAACATTTGACAGATTCAGGCGAAAAACTCCATTATATGTAACAATGTCCAGTCCAGTAACATTTGATAAACTCAGACAAAAAAATTTTCATTACTTATCCTATTTAAAACAAGTTGTTCCTTTTTAAAAGTAGATTCAAAAACTGATCTTTTTTCTTATCATATTCATATTCTCTCTTTCTTTTCATAAAAGTTTCAATAATCTACCTTTTGTCATTTTTATATCTTTCCCTTTTTCTTTTTAGTGTAGATTCAATGATCTACTCATTTATCTTATTATTTATTTATCTTTTTTCTCAGGGTAGATTCAGTGATCTACCTCATATCTGTATTCTCCTTTTTCTTCTTTAAACAAAAACTCTATTTTTGGGTTAATTGTCAAGTCCTGTATCATTTGTCCAGCCGCTGCATAATGAGAAAGTGCAGGGCTTGTTTCAAGTCCTTGTTCAAGTAGTCTGTCAGGCTGGATCATCTCAGCTAGCCATCTCAAAATTGTCCTGAGCAGTTTGTAGTCCAAAGTCAGTCTTTCCATGGTGTTAATCAGCTTAATGGCTTTATCATAGTCCATGTGGAATCATAGTTGTGGGATCCTGTCATCTTTTTGAAGATTTCAAAGTCACTGTTAGGTGTGATCATGGTTCCACAATGAGCAGCACAGTTCAGCTGAGATTCATTCTGGATAAGGACTGAGAGGTTTCCAGTCTGAGGAAACAGGATCAGTTGAGGAACTGGCGAGGTGAGGAAGCTGTGGCTTGTTCTGTGTCTCTGATCTTCTAGCATTCACCACAATACCTGACTCAGGTTTGATTTTATTAATAAGAACTTTTAAGATTCCTGCTACACCAGGATAGCTAAAAGAATCCTGTATAATAAAGCAACCTCTGGAGGCAACACCATCCCTGACCTCAAGCTCTACCATAGAGCTATAGTAATAAAAACAGCTTGGGCAGGGTGGTGGTGGCACACGACTTTAATCCCAGCACTCAGGAGGCAGAGCCAGGCGAATCTTTGTGAGTTCGAGTCCAGCCTGGTCTACAAAGTGAGATCCAGGACAAGCTCCAAAGCTACACAGAGAAACCCTGTCTCGAGAAAAAAAAACAAAACAAAAAAACAAAACAAACAAACAAACAAACAAACAAACAAACAAAAAAAACCCAGCTTCGTACTGGCATAAAAACTGACATTCAGACCAATGGAATCAAATTGAAGACCCTGATATTAATCCACACACATATAAACACCTGATTTTTGACAAAGAATCCAAAACTATACAATGGAAAAAAGAAAGTATCTTCAACAAATGGTGCTGGCATAACTGGATGTCAATGTGTAAAAGATTACAAATAGATCCATATCTGTCACCATGCACAAAACTAAAGTCCAAGTGAATCAAAGACTTCAACATAAATCCAGTTACACTAAACTTAATAGAAGAGAAAGTAGGAAGTACTCTTGAACGCATTGGCATAGGAGATCACTTCCTAAATATAACACCAGTAGCACAGACACTGAGAGCAATAATTAATAAATGGGACCTCCTGAAACTGAGAAGCTTTTGTAGGGCAAAAGACATGGTCAATAAGACAAAAAGACAGCCTACAGAATGGGAAAAGATCTTCACCAACCCCACATCTGACAGAGGACTGATCTCCAAAGTATATAAAGAACTCAAGAAACTAGATATCAAAATACTGAACAATCCAATTACAAAATGGGCTACAGAGCTAACCAGAGAATTCTCAAAAGAAGAATCTCAAATGGCTGAAAGACATTTAAGGAAATGCTCAACATCCTTAGTCACCAGGGAAATGCCAGTCAAAACGACTCTGAGATACCACCTTACACCTGTCAGAATGGCTATGATCAAAAACACTGATGACAATCTATGCTGGAGAGGATGTGGAGCAAAGGGAACAACACTCCTCCACTGTTGGTGGGAGTGCAAACTTGTACAACCACTGTGAAAATCAGTATGGCGGTTTCTCAGAAAATTGGGAATCGATCTACCTCAAGACCCAGCCATACCACTCTTGGGCATATACCCAAGGAATGCTCAATCATACCACAAAGATACATGCTCAACTATGTTCATAGTAGCATTATTCGTAACATCAAGAACCTGGAAACAACCTAGATGCCCGTCAACTGAAGAATGGATTAAGAAAATGTGGTACATACATACAATGGAGTACTTACTCAGCAGAGAAAAACAATGACAACATGAAATTTGCAGGCAAGTGGATGGAACTAGAAAATATCATCCTGAGTGAAGTAACTCATACTCAGGACAAACATGGTATGTACTCACTCATAAGTGGATACTAGATATAAAGCAAAGGACAATCAGACTGCAACCCATAGATCCATAGAGAACCAGGGAGAGTATATACCTGGGGGGACCCTAGGATGACTGTGGCTTATAAGTTTTGGTTTTGCCCAGTCACTGGGCAAGCTTTAGTGAAACATTTCACTATTTGGATAAGAATTTGTACTGTATCAAGCTGATGAAAGAATATGCTGGCTGTACTTTCAGGAGGGGAGGCTAAGATCTTTTTAGATTATGGATTAGCCTATAGAAAATGTCTGCCGTAAATCAAACAGTGAAGGGGAAGATGAATAGGAATCTCACTTACACAACCTAAGTAAAACATAGCTCTCTGAACAGATGAAGATAGGTTTCTTCTGTATCCCAGAATCTAATCAATATTTATATGTATAATTCAGCTATTATTTGGCTTAAAAGGGCTTATTGGGGAAATGTTATCATTTTTACTGTTTTCTGCAGAGAAAATATTTTCCAGTTTCAAATAACCCTGGACTCTTGAATTATAACCTGTTTTTATGTTCAAGCTATATGTGTATTATTTCTCATGCAGTCATACATAAAATGTTTTGTTTTTGTTTTTTTTGATCAGAGCTGAGGACCGAACCCAGGGCTTTGGGCTTGCTAGGCAAGCGCTCTACCACTGAGCTAAATCCCCAACCCCATAAAATGTTTTTACATTTAAAAAAGGGGACAAATACTATAGAATTGTATTACATGAAATATATAAAGTATACAAATTCATAGAGACAGAAAGATCAGACATTATCTCAAGATGGAGAAGAAAGCAATATAGAGCAATGATTTCCTAAGTACAGAGTTTCTGTTTTGTGTGATGGAAAAGCCCCACAAACAGACAGTAGTATCAGGACATAATATCATGAATGTAATAAATCAATACAAATAATGTAATTAATGAATATCATAAATATAGTTATTGAATAAATACTGTGAATGTAATCAATGAATACCACAAATGTAATTAATATCATGAATGTAATTAATGAATATCATGAGTGTAATTAATATCTTGAATGTAATTCATGCCATTGAATAGTGAACTTAGAATGGTTACAATTGCAAATATTATGTTCATTTAAAAAAATAAGATGGAATGTCGTCACTATACATTATATGTGCGTATGAAATTGAAGACAGCGATGTTCTAAGATAGAAAGTGGTGACGGTGTCATGAGCCTATGAGGATGCTGGACTAAAAAAAAAAATCTATCAAATTGTGCAACCAGGCAAATTGAAAACTATGTGAATTATTTGTCAATAAAGATTTTATAAAATGTAAAAAAAATAAAATAAAAGCTGCCAAAAAAAGAAAGAACTATTTTCTACAAGTGGAACAGAGTGAGGAGGTAATGGTAAATTACTAAGAACTATAAGAAAACATAAGCTCTGGGAGAAGCCTATAATCCCAACTAATTAGGCAGGAGGGTCATAAATTCAAGGCTAATTTAGTGAGACCCTGGGGTGGCAGGGATGTGGGGACACAAAAAGGACCAAGATCTGCTGAAGGTCACAAGAAAGAGCCACAGAAACAGCCCAAGAAGCAGGCCCTGGAGATGGCCGAGGAGAGAATAAACAAAGTGGAGCAGCAGACAGACAGCGGAAAGACCAGGCTGCAGGGAAGGGCCCTGGCCCCAGGTAGAAGGAAGAGATGTGGTGAGAAAGAGGCTGTTCCTTGTCCCTGAGATATCCCCTCCTCCATGCCTATTTAACATCTGGATTACCTAATACAGCTTTTGTCACCTGTAGCTAGAACGAAGTGTTGTCTTGAAGTCTGTTGTACATTATAATAAACTTTTTGCAAAAGTAAGGAATAAAGCTGGGCAGTAGTGGTACACACCTTTAATCCCAGCACTCAGGAGGCAGAGGCAGGCAAATCTCTTGAGTTCTAGGCCAGCCTGGTCTACAGAGCAAGTTCCAGGACAACCAGGGCTTTTACACAAAGAAACCTTGTCTCAAAAAAACAAAAAGTAGCCTGGCGGTGGTGGCGCATGCCTTTGATCCCAGCACTCAGGAGGCAGAGGCAGGTGGATTTCTTTGAGTTTGAGGCCAGCCTAGTCTACAGAGTAAGTTCCAGGAAAGGCACCAAATCTACACAGAGAAACACTGTCTCAGAAAAACAAACAAACAAAAAAGAACTAAATAGTTGACCATCTATTTCATGTTCATGGTTAGGAAGATATTTGTACTACCTACCTAACTTGATATCTAGATTAAATGAAATGTTAATCAAAATACTAGAAAGTTTTTTTTAATGATTTAAAACAATTTCTGTGCATTGTTGTTTTGCTTGTATGGATGTCTGTGTGAGGGTGTCAGATCCCCTGGAACTGTAGTTACAGACAGTTGTGGGCTGCCATGTGGGACTTGAACCCGGGTCCTCTGGAAGAGCAGCTGGTGCTCTTTAATGCTTTGCCATCTCTCCAGCTCCCCCAGTTTTTTGTTCGTTTGCTTTGTTTTTGAGACAATGTTTCTCGGTGTAGCCATGGCTGTTCTGGAACATGCTCTGTAGACCAGGCTGGCCTGGAATTCAGAGATCTACCTGCCTCTGCCTCCTGAGTGCTGGATTAAAGGCCTGTGCTGCCACTGCCCAGCAAAAGTTATCATTTTTCTATCAACAAGCTGATTCTAAAGTTTATATAATATAGTAAGTTAGACAGCCAGACTCCTGGGCTCGTGAGATGGCTCAGTTGATAAGGGTGCTCGCCACTAAGCCTGACAACCTGAGTTCAATTCTCAGAACCCACGTGGTGGCAGGGGAGAACTGACTCCTGAAAGTTGTCCTCTGACAGCCATCGGCTTTAGAATCAGTCACCTAGTAGACAAAGCTCTGGACAGGTCTGTGAGGGGATACTCACCCTAAGGAGACATCACCTTCCTACTTCAGTCCATCTGTCTGCCTTCACCCCACCCCCAGCCACCCCTCACTCAGACGGCTGCTGCCACCTGAGACTCCAGCCTCTTAGGCCTTCCAACTGGTACTGGATACAGACAATTGTCCAGGAAACTGCAGGCCACAAACACCAGATTGGTTCTGCAGAAGGAGATTCCAACTTTATGGAATCATCAAATTCCCAGCCTCCTCAGCATGCAGGTAGCCAGTGTTGGATTACCTGGATTGTCTAAGCAGGGCCATTTTGGGCCAGAGAGAGACTGACCCTTGCTCCTCCCCACCTTAAGATTTTATTTTGTTTTTAATTGTGTGTGTGTGTGTGTGTGTGTGTGTGTGTGTGTGTGTGTGTGTGTGGAGAGAGAGAGAGAGAGAGAGAGAGAGAGAGAGAGAGAGAGAGAGAGAGGGAGGGAGAGAGAGACAGCACAAGTGTCTGAGGATGCCAGAGACATTGGATTCCTTAACAAGACATAACATTTCAAATGGTAACTTCATGATATTGAACTTGCAGGAGAGTCCCATCAAAGTTTCAGAAAATAGAAAAGGATGTTCATAACACTAGTAATGTCTGATATTTTTCAGGCACTACTAGACAAGACAATTAGAAAACAAATTTCAAGATGTAATGAAGGGCAAAATTATCATTTGAAAGCGAGAAGACTAAGTCTGGAAAACCCAAGAAGACACAATGAAAATATCAAGAGCAACGGAAGAATTTGGTAGGTACCCAGGGAAAATTAATATACGAACAGCCAACAACTTTACCCTAGAGGAACGATCTGAAAATTATGGCTGCTAGGGCCGATCTAGCCCACCGCCTGCTTCTGCAAATATTGTTTTAGTGGAGTGCAGCTATGCTTGCTCATTTATGTATTGTCTATGGCTGAGGGGTTTTTGTTTGTTTCTTTAAATATTTTATTTTTATTTGTTTCGATTTTTTTGAGACAAGGTCTCACTATCTAGGCCCAGCTGGCCTGGAATTCTAGGTAGACCAGGCTGATCTCAGACTTACAAAGACCCACCTGCCTCTGTGTCTGGAGTTCTGGGATTAAAGGCACGTGTCTCTCTACACAGGCCTTTATTTTTATTTTTAATTATGTGTATATTTGTGTATCTATGTATGGATATGTACACATACATGAGTATAGTACCCTCAGAGTCCAGGTGAAGGCTTCAGACCCTCTGGAGTTATGGGTAGTTGTGAACAGCCCAACCTGGGTGCTGAGAACCCACCTCAGGCACTCCAGAAGAACAGAAATCCTTCTTAACTACAGAGCTGTCTCTCCAGCCACGTCTGCAGCAGTTTTTATACTGGAACGCAAGGCTGAGTAGTTGTTATAGAAACTATAGTTCATTAAAACTAAATGGTTTACTCACACAGAAAAAGTGTGTCAATCCTTGGTACAGCTAAGGACAAATTAGAAAATACAATAAAAAAAAAACAATTATAATAGAAACAAATATAAATTACCTAGAAATAAATATATATTATTAAATGTAATATAGAACTTACGAGGAAAACCTCACCACTATACAAATAGAGGCTCATGCAGTCCAGGCTATCCTCAAACTTACTATACAACTGAAGAAGACTTTCAATTCTTTAGGCTCGTGTGTGAAGGTCACAGGACGATCTTTGGGGGTTGATTCTCTTTCTACCAGCGGGTCCTGGGAAGTGAACTCAGTTTGGTACCTTTGCCTGCTGGGCCATCTGAACTGCCCCAACCGTCAACTCTTGATCCTCTGGCCTCTGTCAGTACTGCTGTTTCCGGCTCACACCACCACATCCTGACGATTTTATTTTGACCAAAACCTAAAGCCAAACTTCCTTTAAGTTAACCAGCCAGCTCTGAGCCTTCTCTCTAGGCCCCATGAAAGCCTGGCTCAACAAATCTCCACTAGGCAGAGACCAGACTGAGGCGATACTGTAGTCACTAAAGATGCAGCAACCACTGTCACTGGAAGAGAAGGATGCTTACTTTTGTGATTTGGACAGTGCCCATATTTTGCCAGTGATCAGGCATGATTGTGGAGAGGTTCCATTTGTGTTTTGCCCTTGAAAAACCAGAAAGTAGCCTTATCCAGTGTTGATATTTGGTGAACATATGTTCACTGAACAATAGTGCCATTAAAAACAGAACTAAAAATGTAATAAAGCAAATCCATCACGATTTGAAGGAGAACAACCAAGAAAATGGAAATTACTAGGAACAACAAACGTTAGTCTTCAGGTATCTAGGTAAGCAATTAAAATTTAAAAATTAATATCGGCCGGGCGGTGGTGGTGCACGCCTGTAATCCCAGCACTCCGGAGGCAGAGCCAGGCGGATCTCTGTGAGTTCCAGGCCAGCCTGGGCTACCAAGTGAGTTCCAGGAAAAGGCGCAAAGCTACACAGAGAAACCCTGTCTCGAAAAACAAAAACAAACAAACAAACAAACAAACAAAATTAATACCTGTATAGAATATTTGGCTTTCTAACAATGCTTTTTCCATTCTATGTATTAATAAACTATATACTTATATAATAAATTATATAATACATCTATGATTTAATGAAATTTGACCAACGTTTATAGTTTCCCCCCTCTTATTTACAGCTCTATATTTATTTGTTTTATGGAAAAACTTGACATCACGTATCAGTATTGGGTGTCTGAACCAATAAACATTAGAAAGAGCTGAATAGCCAGGCGATTAGGGCACCCACCTAGGCAGAGGCAGATGGATCTCTTTGAGTTCCTGGCCTACAGAGCAAGTTTCAGGACAGCCAGGGCTACACAGAGAAACCCTGTATCTGAAAAACAAAAACAAACAAACAAACAAGAGCGGAACAGAAAACCAAAAGGCGTTTCAAAAACCTGACATGGGAAAATGTTGAAAATCCAACTACAGGCTGACAAGGCCGTCCAGCAGGCAGAGGCACTTGGGCCGCCTTTTTGTTTGGTTTTTTCAAGACAGGGTTTCTCTGTGTAGCTTTGCGCCTTTCCTGGAACTCACTCTGTAGTTCAGGCTGACCTTGAACTCACAGAGATCCTCCTGGCTCTGCCTCCCGAGTGCTGGGATTAAAAGCGTGCGCCACCAAGGCCCAGCTACTTGTGCCCATCTTAATTCGATTTTGAGAACCCAGGACCTGCATGGTGGAGAGAGAATCAAGACCCACAATTAGTCCTCTGGTCTCCACAGTGCTCCATGGCACACTCCTCCCCCAAATAAGTGATTTAAAATTCAAAACGAAATGTAACTTATAGGCAGAGTTTCTCTGTGTCCTGGCAGCTGCTTCTAAATAAATGACACCAAGACTTATTAATTATGAAACCTCAGTTGATAGCTTATTCTTGTTACTAGTTAACTCTTACATTTTAAATTAACCCATATTTTTATCTACCCTCTGCCACCCGATGCTTCTTTCAACATGGCACGTTCATCTTGCTTCTCTCTGAGTCTGCTTGTAACTCCTGAGTTCTGCCCTCCTTCTCAGCATTTTTTCTGCCCCAATATCCTGCCTAGCCATCGGCCAATCAGCTTTTTATTAACCAATGAGAGTAATACATAGTTACAGCATACAAATTGTAGGTGGAGTTTGTTTTTTTTTGGTCAGGACCACAGGTCAGCTCTGTCACACCAGCTGCTCCCAAATAACTGACATAGAGACTTAATATTAATTATAAATATCTGGCTGATAGCTTAGGCTTTTTACTAACTCATAACTTAAATGATATTTCTTATCTAAGTTCTATCACATGGCTTATGGCTTGTTACAACCTCTTTTTTTTTTTTTTTTTTTTTTGAGCTGGGCAAGCGCTCTACCACTGAGCTAAATCCCCATCCCACAACCTCATTTTCTACACTTCCTGCTTCCTCTGTCTGGCTCGGGACTCCTCAGACTCTGCCCTTCTCCCAGTGTTCTAGTCGGGCTGTCCTGCCCAATCTCTTCCTGCCTAGCTGTGGGCCAGTTAGTTCTCTATTAAGCAATGAGAGTAATTCATATTTACAGTGTACAAAGTTTGTTCCACAGCCATGACTGAAGGAATTCTAGCCAACTTGAGCATGACAGACATGGCTCTGGCAGGCCTTGCCTTTCCCCCATCCCTCTGCCTTTATAAAAACCATTAGATGACACTCCTAAAGTAGCCACCGAGGTTTATCCCGTATTTGGCCACTTCCTCCTCTTGAGGCTGACTATGAAAGTCCAGCGATCAAAGTGTTGAAGTCCAGCAATCAAAAGCCTCCTTTGGTTCACCTAATTAACATGCCCAATTAAATTTAAACACCTCATCCGAATACAGGGTTTTCTTCGTACCTTTATAAACTGCCATTTGCCTGTGGGCCACATCAGTCTTCTCTCTATTCAGAGGCAGTCCTTTGTCCCACTCCTGGACAAATATCCCTCTTTCCTCTCCCTCAGCTTCTGTCTCCTGTCTTTGCCTCTTATTTTCTTCATTCTGGCACTCTGGGGCAAGTAAATCTCCTTTGTGCTGAGAACTTGGTCTTGGGGTCCTGAGCCAATCTCTTACAGTGACTATAAAAAGTTTTCTTGCTGAGCGGTGGTGGCACACGCCTTTGATTCCAGCACTCGGGAGGCAGAGCCAGGCGGATCTCTGTGAGTTCAAGGTCAGCCTGGGCTACAGAGTGAGTTCCAGGAAAGGTGCAAAGCTACAAAGAGAAACCCTGTCTCAAAAAACAAAACAAAACAAAAACAAAAACAAAAAACAAACAAAAGTTTTCTTTGTTGGGCAGTAGTAGCATGTGCCTTTAATCTCAGAATTTAGGGGTCAGAGAAAGGCAGATCTCTGGGTTCAAGGCCAGTTTAGTCTGCCTAGTGAGTTCCAGAACAGCCAGGAATATGCAGAGGAACCCTGTTGCAAAAAAATTAATATATATATATATATATATATATATATATATATATATATATATATATATATATATATATATTTACAGCAAGAATTACCAAACATATACCAAGCTCTGCAAGACATGTAACACAGAGAAAAATGCATTTGAGAAATGGATTCATGTCCCTTATTTAAAAAACAAGGGATTGGGGATTTAGCTTAGTGGTAGAGCACTTGCCTAGCAAGGTCCTCAGCTCTGGCAAAAAAAAAAAAAAAAAAAAGGAAAATGAAGACTTGACTACAAGAAGGCGTGTCCCCCGAGAAAGGACTACGATTCCCATAAGGCTCTGCGCCGAGCGTGATCGGTCTCCCGACAGGCCCCGCGCGCCTCACCCGCCAGGTTTTGCTTGAGCCCGGGAGCGTCTGGGATGGAGAACCCCGAGGAAACGGTGGGTGGCAAACAGCGCGTCCACTTGCGCCCTGGCTCGCTGCATGACGCCGAGCCGGCTACGCTGCACCTCCTGCCCTGCGAGGTTCTGGTGAGCCGGCCCGCTCCGGTGGAAGGCTTCTTCACGCCCGCGGTGCGCCGCGGTGCAGACGGTGAGTCCCGGCAGGCCCCGCGCAGGCCACGGAGCTCACGGGCTTGGTGGTTCGCGGGAAGCCGCCGGCACATTCCCAGAGGGCCAGGCCTGCCTGATGGGCTTCGAATGTCCCCCCGCAGGGCTGCAGGTGTCGTTTCGGGGTCGCAGCCTGCGGGGCGAGGAGGTAGCTGTGCCGCCTGGTTTTTCGGGATTCGTGATGGTGACGGAGGAGACGGGAGAGGGGCTGATGGAGAAGCTGAACTTCTCGGGGGTCGCGGAAGACAAAACGGACGAGGCGCAGGAACCGCTGGAGCGCGATTGCGTGAGCAGAGGGAGAGGGAGAGGGTAGGCACGGGGTGAGGGTAGTGGCTGCCGTCTGGATTCTGAACCCGGCCTTTCCTAGGACCGCTTTATCAGAGCCACCGGCAGCTTTGGCCACTTCACCCTGTGGGGTCTTGAAACGGTGCCTGGCCCAGATGCCAAAGTGCACAGGGCCCTAGGTTGGCCCAGCCTCGCTGCAGCGGTGAGTACGCACATGAGCCCTTTCCTTGCTAGGCTCGGTCCGCCCTCACACCCAGTTTGAATCGTCCCTAGTGATTTGGGGTTTTTAGGGTAGTGAGCCCCATGGGGACCATGAGTCTAGAGGACCAGACTGAGGAGTGGTGGGAGGCACTCCCCACCTCTACCATCTGGACTTCTTAGAAGGGGCTATCACCTGAGCAGCTGGGTCCCCACCTAACTGCTTTGTATGAGAAGTCACATAGCAGAAGTGACTCCTGTTGCAGATTCACGCACAGGTGCCTGAGGACTGAGAGCCAGAGCGTGAAAATGAAAGTCACAGATCCCTTCACACCAGTAAGCCAGCAATAAATTCACTTTGGAGCCACTGTTCCTAAACCCAATAAATGAGCTCTTCACAACACCTGTGAGTCTGTGGGCACCTTAGCACCCTGAACCCCGCATGGCAAGAACTTTTGATACCTCTGCCTATATAAACAATTTATTGCTAGGGGCCAGAGGGGCCGGAATTTTACAACCAGCACCCCCCCCCCCCAGCTCCTCCTTTACAAAAGAATGTTTACAATCGCCAGTCCTTTGTACAGAGTGCTCCCACCCACCTCAATGTACACAGCTGCCTGGATCCCGCTGGTCCCTGTGTTCAGAACAGACCTGGGCCCAGAAGCCAGCTTTCCTTGGAGTTGGCCTAGCCCTGAGCTTGCCTTGGTACTGGCCACTAGTTGGCCCCTCCTAGGCCTCTCCTTTTGGAGCTGTCCTCAGCCCCGTCTCCCTTGGTGTGCCTCTTGGAAGGGATAGGGCAGCCTGTCAGCCCCGTTTCTGCCAGTCTTGGTGCTGCGATGGGCAGTGCCCGGTCACCACTTTCCTCGCTTGCTCCAGTCTTTGGGAGTGAAGTGCAGACACTTGGAGTCAATTCGAAGGAGCCGCTTGAGCATAGCCCGCTCATGCCCATCCACGATATCCTCTGACAGAGTGAGGATATACTGGCCCTAGGCAAGAGATAGGCCCAGCATGTGGTCAGCTCACAGGGTCTGCCACCTGTACCCCATTCACCTATCCCCTTAGTGTGCCTCCTAACCTTGTAGTAATTGATGAGATTGAGATACTGCAGCGTGGAGATGACATCTTCTTTCTTGATACTGGTGATTTCACTGATCTCACTGCGGGAGGGCAAAAGTTAGGTCCCCTGAGGGTATTCATCTGTCCCCAGGAGCCCCAGGAACAGACAGGCCATACCATGCACCCCCAGCTGGGCATTCAGGCTCACTTGATGGTAATCTGTGGCCTCTCCCCGCTCTCTGACTTCAGTCCCATCAGGATCTCCAAGATGGTTTGGGACCAATAACTTCGATAGGATAGGAGGCCAAGATCTGACAGGGGCTTCTCAGGAGTCCCTGTCTTCCCTTCTACTTTGGAGAGTTCATAGCCTAAAGCAATGGAGCACAAGAGGCTGAATGAGCATCACAGGTATACGCAGCAATAAGTAAGAGAGGATACTGGTAGAGCTGGGCTGTGGTACCCTTGGTAGTGGATGAGTGCTTTCCCTGTCTGCTGAGATAGTAGGAGCTGAAGGCACCCAGAAAAGCAGCCATAACAGGGTATTTGCCAGCCATTGCCAGCTGATGAGGTGAAAGTGCTAGATTTCCCTTTGCAATCCCAGCCTGTGTCTGGGGGCATTGGGAGGGTAGTAAGGGAGGCCTTTATGATCTGAGGATACTGGAGGACACTTTTCAGTGTCGTTGATTTCCCTAGCTATGATCCTGGGAGTGTCAGCTGCTCCTGCCACCAGGATGGGCCGGGTGGTTGAGGATGTAACAGAAAAGTACAGTGGTGCTTCCTCAGAGCCAGGTAACTGACCTCTGTAATGGCCCTTTCGATCTTCCTTGTGTTGACCACTAGGCACTGCCGGACAGTTCATGGTGAGACCTTTAGGTCCTGCAGAGCTGACAGCTCTTTATTCTCTCACCAGGGCCCTGAGGGATGTCCCAGTTAGTTTGGAGAAACCCTTCCTTACCTTCAGCTATACTGGCCTCATAATGGTCCCTGACACTTTCTGCTCCTGGCTGTATCTCTGTTGGCTAGTCTTACCCTCCTTGCTCAATCTCTCCTGGACAGGATGGGCCAGAGAGGCTGGTGTCTGGAGAGAAAGCCAGAAGGCAAAGAGAGCATAGGGTTTCCTACTCAACTGTTGGTTCCATGTGTGTATAGTCCCATGAACCCACTGGATGCCATACTTGCCTCTATAGTTCTGAGCTCCTGACCCTGTCCAGTGGTTGCCTTCTGCCCTTTTATCTGGCTCATGGCACTTCTGTGGTATGTCCCCTGAATTTCCTTTCACCTGCTCTTCTGGGCTGAGTTTCCAGAGAATGTGATTCCCAACTTGGAACCACTCAACTAATAAAATATTCCAAACAGATTCTGACTTTGAACAAGTAAAGCATCTGTGTTTCACCAGCAGAAAAGCTAAGTCTTCTTTCCTGACTCCTAGGTCAGAGAATAGTTAAGTGAATGGAATGGGAATGGATGGGTTAACACTAGAAAGCAGAATGTGATTGCAGAGTTAAGAGTCCAATATGATGAGAAGGGGCCAAAGCCCTCCTAGGCTTTAAAAGACTAGCCTGACAAAGGAACAGGGTACAAGTTCATCTTTTAGTGCATTAAACAGCCTTTTGGACACCTACTGCCTACAAGGCTCAGGGCATGCCTGGTGATATAACCAAGAACTTACTATGGTACACACCCAGAGATGAACATGAGCTGAGCTGCTCCAGTTGGGGAAAGTTGGGTGACACTTAAACCTTTCACCAGAGAAGTGTGCTGGGTGCCCCCTTCGGGAAACGGGAACTTGAGGAACCATTACTTGGAAAAAGGACCTTGAGAGAGTGCCCCTTTATTTCTGGCAGCTCTCCTGGTGACTGGCATGTCTGCATGTGAAGCACAGATGAAGGGACCCCATTCCAGCTTGGGCCTGGCAGCCTCCCCGACTCCTGGTAGGGCAGCACATACTCACTGAACTCAATAAGCAGCTTGCCATAGCCCCGGCGCTGATAGGGAGGCAGAGTCAGGATACAGGCCACATTGTAATCTTCTGTGGACTCCTTCTCCTGGAAGAATGGGTGGATTTTAAGGAAGGCCTGGCTCAGGGCAGGGCCAGGGCACAGTCTGGGTGAGTGCTGACCTTGGAGAAGTAGCCCACAATGTGGAAGCCTTTGCAGTCATGCTCCGTCATCACGTAGAAGAGGAAGGGGTCTGTGTCATAGTACAGTGTCTTGTGGTCGAGGAAGCACTTGGCCAGAAGACACAGGTTTTGTGAGTAACTCTGGAAAGAGAAAGCCTGTCAGTCAGTACTCTGGGAGTGCTGGAAAGACTTACATTTTACTGTGCATATGTGACTGCAAGTGTACATGTACCACAACGTGCATGCGGAAGTCAGGAGCCTCTTGGGAGTCCATTCTCTCCATCCACTGCAGAGTGGGCTCCAGTGCTCAGGTTGTGTGACAAGAATTTCTACCCACTGAGCATTTCAAGGGCTCTGAGGAGCACTTCTCTGTGCTACTGCAGTTGACTGGTGGTGAGCTGCCCTCCTAGGACCCTGACCCACCTGCCAGTCCATTACCACTGCTTAGGTAAGGACCACTTCTTTTTTTCTGAGACAGGGTTTGTCTGTAGCTTTGGAGCATGTCCTGGAACTCACTCTGTAGATCAGGCTGGCCTTAAACTCACAGAGATCCACCTGCCTCTGCCTCCTGAGTGCTGGGATTACAGGTGTGCACCACCACCGCCTAACTAAGGGCCATGTAAGTGTCCAGGAGCATGTGTACTAGTGTCTAGCTGCCTGCCCCCCCTGGTGAGCCGCACAGCTTTCTATACCCCAGTAAAGCCTGCCCTGCCCTCTGTTCCACTTACAAGGGTCAGCTTCCGAGCCAGGTGTAGTGTATGCCGATAATCTCAGCACTTCAGGAGGCAGAGGCAGAAGTTTGAAGTTAGTCATCTAGGGCTACAGAGTGAGACCTTTTTATTTGTTTTGTCTGTTTTTCGAGACAGGGTCACTCTATAGCCTGGCTGTTCTGGAACTCACTCTGTAGAACTGCCTGCCTCTGCCTCCCGAGTGCTGGGAATAAAGGTGTGCACCATCACTGCCTGTCCACCACGCCCCCTTTTTAAAAAGGTTTCCCATGAAGTTAGTCTCACACTCAGTCTTAGGAGAGTTCTGCCCATGTGGCTGCCTTGGGTGTCAAAGCCCTAATGCTCTAGCCATAGTGATGCCTCTTGGGAACTGGTCTGCTATTCTCCAGTGGAGGTTTAAGGAAATGCCAGCCTTAGTGGTTCTTTCTGTAAAACTGGCTGCTTTACTACACACATGATTTCCAGAGGAACTATAGATAGCTTTTTAACCACCTGCTGATCATTTCCACAGACACCACACTTAACACAGAGCAGTGGTGGCACACACCTTTAATCCCAGCACTCAGAAGGCAGAGGCAAGCAAATCTCTGCATTCGAGGGCAGCCTGGGCTACATAGTGAGTTCCAGGACAGCCAGAACTTCACAGGGAAACCTTGTCTTGAAAAACCAAAGGGGAAAGGGGGGGGGGGAAACAGTGTGTGACTTTGTCTTTTTCTCGAGCTCCCCCACTAATCCAGGTACCTGCCTCTCTCCCCCTTTTATCCTGGAGGCCCAAGAGAATTGGCACTTGTATCTCAAGGGGCTCTACACTTCTCACGCACAGGACCCAAACCTGCTCCTCCACTGACCTTGTTCCTGCCACCTGACCTCTGGCCTCATCCCCACCCCTTTCCTTGTACTTTTCACGTCGACTCTGCTGGTGTCAATCTCCAATCTCTGAATCCAGCTGCTTACAACCGCCTTAAATATGTTCTCTCCTTCGTGTCCAGGTTCACAGGTCAACCTGGACACTTTCTCAAAATAGGATGACTGTATACCCCTCGATGGCCCAGAACTCCTTACAGACCAGCAGAGATCCACCTGCCTCTGATTCCTGAGTGCTGGGATTACAGCATGTGCCATCATACCCATCCACAATCCTTTTTGTTTTTGAGAATGGATCTTATTAGCTAGCCTTGAATTTCAAATGCTCTGGCTTCAGCCTCCTGGATGCTATGATTACCATGCTGGGCTAAATTGTTCTTTTTTTTTTTTCCAGAGCTGAGGACCAAACCCAGGGCCTTGCACTTGCTAGGCAAGCACTCTACCACTGAGCTAAATCCCCAACCCCTAAAATGTTCTTTAAACTGCTTCTAATTTTACATTTGACCTTTGCCACCATAAGTTTTTATTTTTGTTGCTGTTTGTTTTGGGTTCCTCGAAACAAGGTCTCTCTCACTTTATAGCCCAGGTTGGCTTGGAACTCACTATAGCCCGGGGTTAACCTTGAACTCTAGACCTTTCTGAGTGTTAGGATTACAGGCATGCACTACCTAAAAGTTGTGATGATAGCTTCCTTTGAACTCCACTAACTTACCCTTTGCTTCACAACACTTCTCACACTAGGATCTGAATAGCTGTGGTATGTGTGCTGCTGCCATGTACAGGGACTCTTGGAACAGCGTGTCTAAATCCTAGTATTCTGTACATTCCTGCAGCCCCTGCTCTACGTCAGGAATTCAGTAAAAACAGAATTGTCAAGTGTTGTGATCAGGAAGAAGTTGTTCATAGGACTCATTCTGGGCCCTGTTGCCCTAGCCACCAACCTTGTTTTTCCGTCCATCAATCTCAAAAAAGGAGATGGTGCCCTTGCGGTAAATTTCATTGCCCGGAGGGTGCCGAAGGTCACATTTGGTCTAAGGACAAAAGGAGGATCAGGCGAGGACTGGTGTGGGTATACTGGGTAGGCGGCCTCCCAAGACCCCTCATACCAAGTGGCGCTGCAGACACTTGAGGCTACGGCCGTATTTGAGGCAAAATTCGCACAGGTAGAGGACAGGCAGTGTGGTGAGCTCTTGTGGGTACGGGGAGAAGTACCAGGGCTTGAGGCGATGCCGGCCAAGCTCAATACACTCAATGTTCTTCATTCGGGTGACAATGTCGTCGTGACTCCGGTCAGACACCAAGCTGCCCGTCATTCGTGGTGCTGATGGTATTCCATCTGAGCTGTCCTGAGAGTCCTGCCCAAGGTGAGTGGGAAATAGTGGCTTAGAGCCGACAGATCAGCAGAACATGGCTCACAACCCAGACAGGATCCTTCTTTCAAGCATAACATCAACTAGGGGAAAGCACCATAATCCTCTTTCCAAAATAAACCAAAACTGAGAAACTGTGATAAGAAGAAAAAAAAAAATCACCCAATAGCTAATTTGCCTGGCTCCTCCCCCTTTTTTCCGTTTATTTGTGTTTTTCATACTTCCTGAGATAAACATGCATAATTTTGCTAAGAATAACAGCTTTATAATGAAAAAATCTCCAAAACAATAAACTATTTTTGGTTTGCTAGTTGGGGAGAAGCTTCAGTAAAATATTCCTGACAAAGACTGGTTTGCCTAACCAGTTCCTTCCCCAAAAGCGCCCCCTTGACTTCTGCCTGGCTCTTAATCTCATCAACACCCTTACTGCTTACCACCTCATTTGTTTTTATGTCCGTCCTTTTATGTCTCTGTGTAGCCCTAGCTGGCTGTCCTGGAACTCACTCTGTAGACCAGGCTGGCCTCAAATTCTGCCTGTCTCTCCCTCCCAAGTTGCTAGAATTAAAGGCATGTGCCACCATTGCCCAGCTCGTTGGCTTTTAAATTAGTACTGAATGAACTCTCTTTGCCCAAATGCATCTCCCTCACCCAGCTTTCCTATCCCTCTATTCCTTGTTACCCACCTCATCAGTGCCCAAGCAATTAGATTTCCTCTTCCGGCCTGGCTGTGCTGCCACTGCCCTACGGGCTGACCCATTCTGTGGATGAGAAGAGAAAGGGTGACTGACAGCAAGAAAGATGAAGAGGGAGGGAAGACTGGAGGGCTGTCAGGTGGCTCAGCAGTTAAGAACCTTGACTGCTCTTCCAGAGGACATGGACTCCTTTCCCAGCATATATGGTGGCTCACAACCATCTCTAACTCCAGTTTCAACAGACCCAATGCCCTTTTCTGGCCATGGACACCAGGCATGCAGGTGGTGCACATACATAATGCAGACAAAACAATCACACACCTGGACGACTCACCTGGGGGAAAACTGAGGCTGGGGCTGTCTCGCTGGGCACTGGAGTTGCTGGTGAAACCACCTCCACCTTCCGTTTCTGCAGAGAGAAACCAAGAAAGGTGGGTCAGAAGGTAGAGAAGGTGGGACCTGAGAAGAAAGCAAGGTCCCTGGAATTGCTGAGGGTACCGTTGAGCGGTGGTTGGGTTGCAGGCAGGAGCTGGAGGAGAGCGGCTGGTCGGGCTCGCCACCGGGAATGGCCTCCCGCTCCTTGGGCAGGTTGAAGCGGAGTGTGATCTGGACCGGGATTGGCAAAGTCTTCCCGCTGGCCTGGGCGGAGGCCGGCTGTAGAGATAGGTCCAGAGTCTTCCTCTGGGGTGGGGATGGTGGTGGGATGGCGAAGGGGCTAATGGGCCCCTCAACATGGAGTCATCCAATCCCACCCTCTGCCTTCTCTAAAGCAAGGCAATAGTGGACTCTGGAAGCTACACCTGCAATTTGGTCCCCATCCTTTGCAAGCTGAAGTCATGGCAGGAGAATGCTGCCTCCTGCCCATTCAGGAACCAGAGGCCAAGAGATGCGAGAAGGAAGAGGCAGGAGAGAAAGGTGAAATGGGGGACCTACTCACCACCTCTCTTTCGGGAGAGCCGGGGCGGGACCCAGGAAGTCCGTTCTTGGTAGGGGTCTTGGCCTCTTTCTTGGGGAACTGGATCTTCTTTAAGTCCAGCCGCTCGTGAGTCACCCATTCATCCAGACGTTTGTTGACTGCAGCAGTGGAAATGGTTCAGGAGGGAATGCCAGAGGCTGTCCTCAACCCTATCCAGCAACCCCACTTTGCCCGGGCCCAGGACTCACAATCAATGTAATGGACATAGAAAAGCTTCCGGCCACTGATGTCCTTCACGCTCAGGATCTCAGCCAGGGCTATGGGAACAACACAGACGGGGGTCTTAGCCAAGCCAGGTCATGAGACTCCACCCTTCGACCTGAATCCCACCTCCAGCCTGGATCCCTATGCCCCAGCACCTAAAGGGTTGGTTGGCTCAGGACCTGTTCAGTCTCCAAGAGACACCTCTCTCCAAGCCCCGCCCGGCTAGTCTCCGTACGTCTAAAAGCCACGCCCCTCCTTCCGAGTATCTGCGACAGCCCCAGGATTGCAGAAGCCCCTCCCTCTCCCGTGTGCTCGTTGACTCCCTCCCGCCCCTCGCCCTCTGGTTCCTTGGACCCGCCCCCCGACGTCACTCACGCCACTCATCTTCGTTGTCCTGGTTGCGCCGCAGCACGGGCAGGCGGCAGCCCTCGATTATCTCCCCCTGGGGAGACAGCGCGGCGCCAGGGTCGGCTACTGGGGGGCCTCGGGCTCTACCCACCTCCCCTGGCTCCCTCCGCCCCGCCCCGGGCACCGGACTCACCACCTCCGCCATCTTCCCTCCCTCCACTGCCACTTCCGGCCCCTCTGGGAAACGTCACTTCCGGAACTGAGTGCGCTACAGGCCCTAGCCCCTCGAAGCTGCTTGAGAGTAGAGTGTAACACCTGAGAGTCGCGACTGGCTGGCTGACAGCAAGGGTCAAGCCTATTTCGGGAATGGAAGAACAGGGTGTTGTAAGCCTGAGACCAAGTAATAGGCGGAATCCCCACAGCTCGTACTGCGATTGGAGGAAAACCGAGCTTGTCACGTGACGCCCACGGTGCGACGCGGGTCACGCCGGTAAAGTGTTTAGGCCTGGACCTGAGGCTTTGTTTGGGCGCCTCGTAGTGGCAGCGGGAAGCGTCGCCCCGAGTAAGAAGCTGGGAAGTGAGGTTTTGAACCCCGGAGAGTCAGTGGAGCTAAAGAGATTTGAAGACCCAGCCACGTGTTTGCATATCGTTGCACAGGCGTAGGGACTTAGCAAGATTTTTCTTGAAGTTTTGTATATTGGGTTTCTCTTTTTAATATAGTAGAAGGCTGTTTTAAAGGCGTGGTGGTGCACACTTTTAATCCCAGCACTCAGGAGGCAGAGGCAGGCGGATCTCTGAGTTCGAGGCCAGCCTGAGCTACAGAGCAAGTTCCAGGACAGCCGGTGCTGTTACACAGAGAAACCCTGTCTCGAGAAAAAGAAAGTATATATGTGGCCCTATAAACGGAAGGTTCAAGAATCCAGTAGTTAATCAGTTCGCAAGGATGGATGTCTCAGCTGGCCTTCAGTATATACAGGAATCTCAAAGAAGTAGGCTTTGACGACAGTGAAGGAATGGACTTGCCAGGGAGAATGAGAGCAAGTAGGCAAAGTGTAAAAGCTTCTGCCAGGCGGTGGTGGTGCATACCTTTAATCCCAGCACTCGTGTCAGAGGCAGGATCTCTGTAAGTTCAAAGCCAGCCTAGTCTACAGAGCGATCTCCAGGACAGCCAAGACTACAGACAAACCCTGTCTTGGGGAAAAAAACCAAAACTCTTTCCGTGTCCTTATATAGGCTTCCTTCAGCAGGCATAGGCCTCCAGCAGCAGGTGTATCCGGGAATTAGAGGTGGATCTTTTCATTTTATTTTATTATTTATTTTTGTTTTTCGAGACAGGGAGACAGGGTTTCTCTGAGTAGTTTTGGTGCCTGTCCCGGATCTCGCTCTGTAGACCAGTCTAGCCTTTAACTCACAGAGATCCACGTGGCTCTGCCTCTCGAGTGCTGGGATTAAAGGTGTGCGCCACCACCGCCCGGCGGAGTCTTCTCATTTTAAAGATCCAGATTAAAAGTGTGTCTTTCCCATCTCAAAGATCAGATTAGAAGTGGATCTTTCTGCGGGCTGGTGAGAGGCAGAGGCAAGTAGATCTCTGTGAGTTTGAGGTCAGCTTGGTATATAGAGTGAGCTTCAGGACAAAAAAAATATGTATGGGTGTTTGGCCTCATGTATGTCTGTGCACTACGTGACTGCCTGATGCCAGCAGAAGCCAGGAAGGAGCATCTGATCTCCTGGTCCTGGATTTAAAGATGGTGAGCCAACATATGGGTGCTGGGAATATAATCTGGGTATTCTAGAAGAACACCCAGTGCTTTTAACCACTAAGCCATCTCTCTAGCATCAAGGACACCCTTTAAAAGTAGATGAACCAGCTGGGCTGTGGTTGGGCATGCCTTTAATCCCAGCACCCCGGAAGCAGAGCCAGGTGGATCTCTGAGTTCGAGGGCCAGCCTGGGCTACCAAGTGAATTCCAGGAAAGGTGCAAATCTACACAGAGAAACCCTGTCTCGAAAAACAAAACAAAACAAACAAGTAGATCAACCAGAATGGGGTTTGGAAGAGGAAGGGAGGCCACGAGTTGGGCTTGTCTTGCTGACTTCTTACGGGCTGTGTCCTGATGGGGAAGTAGGGTTTTCTTTCCTTCTTACTTAGCATATGGCCAGAGTGAATCGTGAAGGTTGTCCTGGATATTTGGACACTCTAAGCCCATGGAATGAAGGAGGGCACTTCATGGGGTCATCAGAGTCAAACCCAAACACAGGGTATTGTTCTTTGTATAGCTATCTTATTTAGGACTACATATCCAAAGGCTGTCAGATCCAAAAAGCTGGAAAGATCACAGAAACCTCAGGGTATGAGGGGTTGCCTCTAAAGTGTCATCTCTGTCCAGATGTGGGGGCCCATGTTTGCAGTCCCAATATGAGGAAGGCCAAGGCAAGAGGCTATTGAATTCAAGGCCAGGTTGGGCTATGTAGTGAGAATTTGTATAAAATAAAATAAGCTGTATTTTAATCCTAGTACTGGGGAGACTTCGAGGCCAGGCTGGTCTGCTTAATGAATTCTAGGCTAGCCAGGACTATATAATAATACTTGTCTCAAAAAGTAAAGCTGAGCTGTAGTGGCACACACCTGTAATCCCAGCACTTTGGAGGCAGAGGCAGGCAGATCTCTGAGTCTGAGGCCAGCCTGGTCTACAGAATAAGTTCCAGGACAGCCAGGGCTACACAGAGAAACCCTGTCTCAAAAAAAAAAAAAAAAAAAAAAAAAGTAAAGTATTAGCTGGGTGTATACACCTTTAATGCCATCACTTGGGAGCAGAGACAGGAGGATCTCTGTGAGTTGAGTTTGAGGCCAGCCTGGTCTACACAGAGAGAGTTCTAGGACGGCCAGGGCTACACAGAGAGATTCTGTTGGGGGCGGGGAGTAAAATATAAATGTCACTCCACCTGGGTGACCACTTAGCTTACCTATATTGCTATATCCTGGGCTGCTGTAAATACCAGTGTGAGGATTCCCTAGGGTGGGAGCTGCCAGCCTGTGTTTTTTATAAAACCCCATCAGGTAGGAAGCTGACCATCCCATGAAGTTGAAGGGGAGTGGACTTTTGTGCTATATTAAGGACCTTGGTCTGCCAGCACTGCTCAGAGCAGCTTCTCATTACCTGAGCTGAGTGCTGTGGGGCCAAAGGGAGGACAGGAATTCTGACTCGCCCCCGCGGCTCCGTCCAGCACCTCCGTCACACTGTGACAGCCACTGTTTGGAAGGGAGCTTTGCCCTCCCGCCCTTTTTTTATTGCTTTGTTCCTGAGTCCCAGGCTGGCCTCAAACACATGATCCTCCTGCCTCAGCCTCCCAAGAACTGTAATTATAGGAGCACGTTGGATATCTCTGGAATCAGACTGTCTTATTTAGGGTCTCTGTTGCTGTAATAAACACCATGACCAAAAGCACCCTGGGAGGAAAGGGTTATTTCATGTTACAGCTTATTTATCATCTAGGGAGTCAGGGCAGGAATGATGCAGAGGCCATGAAGGCATGCTGCTTACTAGCTTGCTCCCCATAGTTTGTTCTGCCTACTTTTTACAGACCCCAGGACTGTTTGCTCAGGGATGGCACCACCCACAATAGCCTGGGGCCTCTCACATCAATCACTAATTAAGGAAATGCATTCCAGACTTGCCTACAGACAACTCTTATGGAGGCATTTTCTCAATTCCAAGTCCCTCCTCTCAGATGACTCCAGCTTGTGTCAAGGTGACATAAAACTAGTCAGGATAGACAGCACTGGATCATCTCCTTGCCTCCCCTGCCCCCAATTAAGCTGTGTGCCTGACATGTCACTTGAAATGCAGCATATTAACTGACCTATAATGGTGTGATATTAACGGTACTATAAAGGCTGGCTGTAATTGTTAGATGTAGTGATAATAACATTTGAACAGTATTTAGTTCAACACTTGGCACACAGCCCATCCCAATAAACATTGGCTATCATTACCATGCTGGACATGAGCCCAAGGGCTGGTTCCCAGGGCCAGGGAACTAAGATAGACACTTGCAAGGTAAACCAACCAGTTAGCAGGTACAAAGATGCTTGGTTGTGCTATTCTTAAATATCCAAAGTGAATTCTAATGTGGTGTACTTTGGAGTTAGACAGTTCCCTGCCAGTATTGGGTACTACCCCAGGACCCAGGAAGGTGCCATTAATTGGAGAGCACTGGAGGTAGAAGTCAAGTCCTAACAGTACAGGTGTTTCTCAGAGATCTGAAATCGTGTACCTAAAGAGGGGGCTTACAGGGTAGTCTTGCTCTCTCTCTGTCTTTTGATTTAACTGAGTTTAAAGTATTTATTATTATTGCTTTTTTGGAGATATGTTTTTGTTTGTCTGTTTTGAGACAGGGTTTCTCTGTGTAGCCCTGGCTGTCCTGGAGCTCTCTCTGTAGACCAGGCTGGCCTCAAACTCACAGAGATCTGCCTGCCTCTGCCTTGATTGCTGGGATCAAAGTTATGTGCTACCACCACCTAGCCTTTTATTATTATTATTATTATTATTATTATTATTATTATTATTATTATGTATCTACATTGCATATGTGTGCAGGTGCCTGAGGAGGCCAGAAGAGGTATTAGATTACTTGAAACTGGAGTTATAGGTGGTTGTGGGTGCTGGGAACTGAACTCATTTTCTCCACAGGTATAGTATGTACGATACCTACTGCACTAGCCCTCCAAACCCAGAATTGCTTTTCTGGTTGCCTAGCTGCCAAGCTTGAGGATCTCAGCATGCCTAAGCAGCAGCCACGGGCTCCTTGGCAGAAACTTACTTTCATCCTTGCTAGAAACATCTCTCACTACCACCCAAAACCAGGAGCACTCATCCAGAAGGATTGAGAGCTATAAGGACAGGGAACACAAATTGTCCAAGATAGCCATTGGGAATGGTGACAGGCACCATTTCTATCCACACACCTCAGTTCTCCAGCCTGGCTCACTCCAGCATCCTGTCAAGTCAGCGGCATCATCTTTCAGTGGCGATGTGGCCATTACTACATTATACTTTTGTAAAAAATCAATGACAGTTTGGTAGAGCCGGGTAAGCCTTCACAAAAGCATACAAGCAGGGAAGGCAAATCCATAGCATGCTGAGTCCTTGTGTAGCTCTGGGAATTGACTGGAGTAGTAAGAGAATGAATAAAAGACAGACAGATGCACAGATAGAACATCTGGGAACAGGTGACCTGGTCTGATGGAGAAGCCTCAGTACCCTGGAAGCTCAGTGCTTCTATACTTGAACAGATAATGGGGGTTATTACCTACAGATGAATCAAGGAGGTGGGTTTTATGGTTTATGCTCGAACGGCAGAGCTAGCTAATTTCAGTGGGAGTAGTTTTTGTACGGCAGCAGTACTGGGCTGTAAATATGAGAGGTGGGGGGAAGCTATGGTGAACATTTTCTGCACATACTATCAAGATCTGAATGTGGACCAGAGGAAAGCTTGTCAGCCCTCCTGAGCCTTGTTCCTGGGGAAAGGCTTTGCCATTTTTCCTGTGGGTCTGAGGCAATCGTCCTTGACATGGCTATGCTTATGTCAGCAGCACATATCCACTCAGGGCTTCCTCTTTTCACAGTTCCCACAACTCACTGGTTCCACTATGAACCAATCACAAAAACCCTAGAGCAGAAGGGACCTCGAATGTGATTAACTTGACACCATCTGTGATCAAAGGGAAGCCCATTATCAAGCCATATATACCCTGCATCTCATGTCATTGTGGAACTACACTTGTGGACCAATTGTCTAACATTAGGATGGACCCAAACAAAAGCCATTATTCTCCCAGGTCCATGCATACCCCTCTTCCAGGTCACTTATTTCTCCTTCCACACCAAGTACATGACCAAGTCTAATGCTTGAAGTTTTTAAACATTTCCTTACTCACTGCTGTTTTTTCCCCTGGTTGAGACTGAAGAACCCAAGCAGACCATTTTTGGCTCCTTCTGCTTTCCACTGGCCCATCCTGAGTTTTTCTTCTCCATTAGTTGGTCACCGGAAACTCCCAAGAGTTAAGGAAGAGGTATTGAGACAATAGAGACAGGTAAAGTTCAGGCCATATGGTTAGGAAACTTGGACCTTTTGGATCTTTCCAAGTCTGATACATCTCATTGAACTTGGTGAGGCCAGTAGTCCCTAATTTGTGATGATCAGGGGTCCAACTGCTGCCTTCTGGGTCCTACTCAAATCTGGCATCTCTCCAGGGAATGGATCAGAGTAGAATTCCAAGGTGACTTAAGTTGTTATCTAAATACAATAAAAGAAACACTGAGGATATGGTAGTAGATGCCTTTAATCCCAGCACTGGGGAGACAGAAATATATATTAATTTGGTGCTGGAGAGATGGCTTAATAGTTAAAAGCACTTGCTGCTTTTCCAGAGGACCTGGTTTGATCCCCAGCACCCACATGCCAGATCATCATCTGTAACTCCAATTCCAGACAATCTAACATCCTCTTCTGTACTCCTTGGCAACCAGGAACACATGTGTTCACATACATACATGCAGGCAAAACACTTACACACATAAAATAATTTATTTTGAGACAGGGTTTCTATAGCTGTCCTGGAACTCACTCTGTAGACCAGGCTGTCCTCGAACTCACTTGCCTCTGCTAAATTCCTACATGGCCTAAATTGTGTTGTGTTGCTAAATCTACCTGTGTTATTCACAACACCTTTGCTGGTTTTATTTTGTATTTTTAAGATTTATTTATTATATATGCAGTTTTCAGCCTGCATGTATCCCTACAGACCATAAGAGGGCACCAGATCTCATTACAGGTGGTTGTGAGCCACCATGTGGTTGCTGGGAATTGAACTCAGGACCTCTGGAAGAGCAGTCAGTGCTCTTAACCATTGAGCAATCTCTCTAGCTTCCTTTTCTTTCTTTCTTTTTTTATTTATTTTTTATTTTTTGGTTTGTTTGTTTGTTTTTGAGACAGGGTTTCTCTGTGTAGTTTTGGTGCCTGTCCTGGATCTCGCTTTGTAGACCAGGCTGGCCTCGAATTCCCAGAGATCTGCCTGACTCTTCCTCCCAAGTGCTGGGATTAAAGGCATGCACCACGGCTGCCTGGCTTGCAGCAAAGAGGTCTCAGAGCTGGCAAGAAAGGCCATTCAGAGAAGCTGGAGCACCTCACTTGGATCCTCACATTATGACTCAGTACAGAGTCCCTCCTGTGAAAACGGCCTTGACAGGTTGTGGGCACTTAATAAATGTGGTGGGGTTTGGTTTGCTTGTTTGTTGTGCCTTCTCTCCCCTCCCCCGCCCCCTGATTTTTTTTTTTCTTGTTTTTTCAAAGACCAGGTTTATCTGTAACCCTGGCTGTCCAGGAACTCACTCCGTAGATCAGGCTGGCCTGTGTAGCTAGAGTTTTCCTGCCTGGCCCACAGTCAGGAAAAATCTCTCTCACCCACCAGGCCCATAGACACTCAGAACCAACCAAGTAAACACACAGAAACTTATATTGCTTACAAACTGTATGGCCGTGGCAGGCTTCTTGTTATCTACTTCTTCTATCTTAAATTAACCCATTTCTGTTAGTCTATACTTTGCCACATGGCCTGTGGCTTACCGGTGTCTTTACACATTGCTTCTCATGGCAGCGGCTGGCAGTGTCTCTCTGCCTCAGCCTTTACTTCCAAGAATTCTCTTCTCTCTTGTCCCGCCTATACTTCCTGCCTGGCCACTGGCCAAATAGCATTTTATTTATACAGAGCAATATCCACAGCAGGCCCGGAACTCAGAGATTGACCTGCCTCTGCCTCCTGAGTGCAGGGATTAAAGTTGTGTGCCACCAACATGCAGCTGCCTTTTGTTTCCTTCAAAACAAAACAAAATACAATATTTTGAGGCCAGCCTGATCTACATAGCAATTTCCTGGCCAGCCAGGGCTACATAGTAAGACCTGTATTGAAAAGAAGAAAGGAAGCCGGGCGGTGGTGGCACACACCTTTAATCCCAGCACTCGGGAGGCAGAGCCAGGCAGATCTCTGGGAATTCGAGGCCAACCTGGGCTACCAAGTGAGTTCCAGGAAAGGTGCAAAGCTACACAGAAAAATCCTGTCTCAAAAAAAAAAAAAAAGAAGGAAGGAAGGAAGGGAGGGAGGAAGGAAGGAATGGAGGAAGGAAGGAAGGAAAGAGAAAAAGAAAAAGGATGGATACAGAGAATGTAGCTCAGTAATAGAGTACTTGCTTAGCAAGGCCCTGGGTTCTCCAAAGCTTTGGGCAGGGGAAAAGCAGAAAGGACAGGTAATATATTAGGAAACAATGGTACAATGGGTGTAGCTCAGTATCATCAGAACAATTTCTTGAGACAGGGTCTTAGGCTGGTCCTGAAATCAGTGTGTGGCCAAGGATGACCTTGAATTTCATCTGTCAAGTATAGCATGAACCACCAAGTTTATGTGGTGCTAGAGATGTATCCAATTGACCTAAATCCCCAAATGGAGTTCCATGTGGCCCAGGCTGACCTCAACTCACTGTGTAGCTGAAGATGACCTTGAGCTTCTGAGGCTGAGATACAGGCATGCATTACCAGGTGGATCTCTGTGAGTTCAAGGACAGCCTGGTCTACAGAGTGAGATCAAGGAAAGCCATGGCTATACAGAGATGAAGAATAAATCCAATTTTATCAATAAAAACCAAGAATCGGATATCAGGGTAAAACCAGAAAGGTCAGAGAAGCAGCGGAGCAGCCACTAGTGACTTCCTACTTCTGTTCCTCCGACCTTTGGGCTGAGATCCTGTCTCACCCCACTTTACAGCTTCCTGTCCCTCTCTCTACAGTCTCCAAATCTCTATGGTTAACTAGTGGCTAGCTCTACCCTCTGACTCCAAGAAAGCTTTATTTGTCAAAACATAAACAAAATATCACACATTTCCCCCCTTTTTGTCTAAATAAAAGAGGTTTTAACTAACATAGAAAAACTATATACAGTAAGTACAATAACTATACAAATATATATAGGCAATAATTACATTAACAATGTCTAGTCCATTAGCATTTGACAAATTCAGAGAAAATACTCCATTATCTATCTTATCTTGGTGAATTCAAAGTGTTGTACCTAATTCACTTTCTATTCTAACTTGCATTACCAACCCAAAACTATATTTTAATGTTTCTCAACTTTATACACTTTCCACCTCTTGTGAATTTCTTTTCTGAATTTGTTGACAAGGAAAACTATAACTATCTAGTTTTCAACTATATCAGAGATTTGAGAAGGCTACAATATTACCTGAGTAAACAGCAAGTACAGAGCAAACAACTTCCAACATCAAGAAATGACAGAAACAGCTGGCTGCCTGGACAGTCACCCAAGGTTCCTCTGCAATGTTGGGGCATCCATCTTCAGCCTGCAGGCCTAGCATATCTGATAGACTTTCCTGTGAAGCAGGATTTTTGAAGGACTGTCCCCCTTGTCTTGGCAAAGTTCTGCAGTAACTTTCTTTTGTGTCCTGCTTGTCTAGCAGCATACTGTCAGCAGTTGAGGCAAGAGCAGTTTCTTGCCCAGGGGCTAAATTTTGACAAGAAGAAAGTAAACTCA
This sequence comes from Onychomys torridus, assembly GCF_903995425.1. Classification (NCBI taxonomy): domain Eukaryota; kingdom Metazoa; phylum Chordata; class Mammalia; order Rodentia; family Cricetidae; genus Onychomys; species Onychomys torridus. The sequence goes on from NC_050443.1 coordinate 125,407,645, forward strand.
TATGGAATTTCTTTGATGCTCATCATTTTCTCTGAAGTAGATTGGTGCTGCTAGTAGCAGACATGTCTCATTGTCATAAAAAGCATTATATTATTAATACATCCTAAATGCCATATTCTATAGATCTCTGAAGTGTTTGAAGACCACCTGTCTATCTAAAATATATCTGTTTAACCTTGAAAACATACCTAACATGACTACAAATTTGATTGTAATAGGTGACTAACTACTATCCTTCATTTCTTTATTATCCTAAATAGTTTGAAATAACGTTCAAGGACTAGAAATTTATATTACATTGTTAAATGAACTGTATAGGTATAATACCTTGAACAAGAGTAGAAATGTATGCACAGTATGTTCTAACAAAATTAACCTTAAATTTGTATCAATATACAAAAATATCTTAAAGAAGAGTACAAATATATATATATATATATATATATATATTAACAAAAATAATCTCAAATTTGTATAAACAAAAAGCCATATCAATATGAAATATTTAAGACTAGTAGTTTGTTTTTTGTTTTGTTTTGGTTTGTTTTGGTTTGGTTTAAAAGTAGATTCAAGGGCTGGGGATTTAGCTCAGTGGTAAAGTGCTTGCCTAGCAAATGCAAGGCCCTGGGTTCAGTCCTCAGTTCAAAAATAAAAGATTCAAGCTAGGCAGTGGTGGTACACACCTTTAATCCCAGCACTCGGGAGGCAGAGCCAGGCAGGTCTCTGTGAGTTCGAGGCCAGCCTGGTCTACAGAGTGAATGCCAGGACAGGAACCAAAACTACACAGAGAAACCCTGTCTCAAAAAAAAAAAAAAAAATTGGGGGCCTGGAGAGATGGCTCAGTGGTTGAGAGCACTGGCTGCTCTTCCAGAGGTCCTGAGTTCAATTCCCACCAACCACATGGTGGCTCACAGCCATCTGTAATGAGATCTGGTGCCCTCTTCTGGCCTGCAAGGACACATGCAGGCTGAACACTGTGTACATAATAAATCTTAAAAATAAAATAAAACAAGGCTTTGGTGTGGACTTCTGTAGGAGGGGAAATTGGAGAGCTGAGACAATTTAAAAAAAAATTTAAAAATAGATTCAATAATCTACCCTTTTATCCTATTTCTGTACCTTCCTTTTTCTTTTTTCTTTTTTTTTTTTTTTTTTGGTTTTTCGAGACAGGGTTTCTCTGTGTAGCTTTGCGCCTTTCTTGGAACTCACTTGGTAGACCAGGCTGGCCTCGAACTCACAGAGATCCGCCTGCCTCTGCCTCCCAAGTCCTGGGATTAAAGGCATGTGCCACCACTGCCCGGCTCCCTTTTTCTTTTTAGAGTGAGTTCCCTGAATCTAATCTCCTTTGTCCAGCTTTTTTCCTGGCCATTAGCAATAACAACTTGGAACTAATGCCCCTAAATGATGACAAGTATCCAGAGCTCACGGAATGACCAAAAACCCCCCACCCCACTGTTAGAATTCCTAGCCACTCTCCCATGACCACACACACGCACTGTCCAGTAGTCAGGCAAGATGCTTAGTCAACCCAGGGCCTTACTTTGTATGTAATCTGTGTGCTGTGTGATCATGTAATCTGCACACAGCGTGGTCATGTAATCTATGAGCATGCATGGTGTAGCTACATAAACCCATATGCACATGTGTGGGAATAACCTATAAAAACAGATTCCACCTATTCCTTCCTGCTCTTCCTGAACTGCCATTCCATAGGCCTATGCATACTTCTGTTCCCTTCTCAATAAACTCTTGTAGTGGGTTTTGTTGTACCTCATGGCTTTTCTTGCATGGTAAACAGTGCCACTTAGTGAATAACATTGCACCACTTAATAACACCCACCTCTTAGGATTGTGGGTGTTGTATTCTTAAAATTACTTCCTGCTGTCTGGGGGTGATGTCATCTTTAGACCTGAAAGGACCCTGAAAAAATTAGGATAATTGTTAAGTCCTGGGAGAGGTAGCTGTATCATGTGTTGTCCAGTCTCTGTGTGATGGGAAAGTGCAGGGCTTGTCTCCAGTCCTGGCTAGAGTAGTCTCTGAGGCTGGACCATCTCAGCCAGCCACCTGGAAATTGTCTTCAGCTGTTTGTGGTCCAACATAGATCTTCGGGTGGTGTTTGTCAGCTTAGTGGCATTACCCTAGTCCTGGTGGAATCGTCCTTGTGAGGCCCCATTCTCCTTTTGGAGACTTCAAAGTTTGCTGTTAGGCACGGTCATGGTTCACTGCGGAAAACATAAACATTTTAAATTTCATATGCAGCAGATCTCAAAGAGGTTAAAGGACCATATTTGTTATGTACCTCCAGAGTACAAAAACTTAATTCCTAGTTACCTGAAAAAAACTCAAACCTGAAGTCATGTATAGGATATTAAATTAAGTCTGTTTCTAGAATTAGTTAATACTCTATATGAACATTAATATCATGACAAAAGCTTAATATATATATATATATATAAATTTTTAGATAATATTTATACCTTAAGAAGTTTTAAAGAGTCAAAATAAAACCAAAGGATTATGAGATTAGTGGCAATAGAATAGTCCCTTATGTAGTTAGAGTTTTTTTACTTGGCCCACAGTCAGGACAAATCTCTCTTACCCGCCAGTCCCACAGTCGCTCCGACCCAACCAAGTAAGCATATAGAGACTTATATTATTTATAAACTGTATGGCCATGGCAGGCTTCTTGTTATCTGTTTCTTTTATCTTAAATTAACCCATTTTTATTAATCTATAAGTTGCCACATGGCTCGTGGCTTATCAGTACCTTACTTCTTTCTTGTCATGGCGGCAGTATCTCTTCCCCAGCCTTCCACTTCCCATAATTCTCCTCCTCTTTGTCCTTTTCCCAGAGTACCCTTATTTTGGTTTTTCTTCTGTCCAATGTCAGGTGGCTCTTCTGACATGAGACAAAGATTTTGGATTTTCTTTTTAACAAGCATGCTTGAGTTTAGAGAAGGAGAGAGCCACACTACAACTCCAAAGCCAGTTTAATTTTTTTTTTTCTGAGACAGGGTTTCTCTGTGTAGTTTTGGTGCCTGTCCTGGATCTCATTCTGTAGACCAGGCTGGCCTTGAACTCACAGAGATCTGCCTGGCTCTGCCCCTTGAGTGCTGGGATTAAAGGCATGTGCCACTGCTACCCAGTGCCAGTTTTAATTTTTAATTGAACTGGGACTAGCATTTGCCTTATATGGCTTTAGAGAACAGCAGAAACAAACATTTGGGAATTTATGAAATTTTATCCTGTTGGAAATGTGACAGATCAATAGGCCAATTTACACTTTTTCTTGGGACATTTTCTCTGGATGATTCATTCTTTTTCTTTGGATGTTTAATTTGTCCAGTGGTCTTCAGATTCCTTAGTTGGTTGCCTTCATTCTCCTGAAAGACAAAAACAAAACCCTGCCCCAACCCTAACTTTGGGGAGTTTCCTTTTTGGCAAATTATGTCTGATCAAATGAGAAGCATTGGTCAGTTTATAAGTTAGTTTAGATTGGATCATGCTGTTTAATGAACTATCACCTCTTCTAATCAAGAGGTCTCTCCTGTTAAACAAAACCTCTTCCCCAACATAACACATATCCTGGCTTCCATTCTGAGGTCAACACATCTTTAAAGTATACAGTTGATTTAAAGGTTGTTTTTTGGTTTTTGGTTTTTGGTTTTTTGCCGGGCAGTGGTGGCAGTGGCAGTGGCGGCAGCAGTGGGGCAGCAGCAGCTCTTGAACGCCTTTAATTGGGAGGCAGAGCCAGGCGGATCTCTGAGTTTGAGGCCAGCCTGGTCTACAGAGCAAGATCCAGGACAGTCAAAGCTACACAGAGAAACCCTATCTCAACAAAACAAAACAAACAAAAAACCAACTAATTCCTCCCTTTAAGAATTCCCAATTGTTTCACCCAATCTGCTGCTGCTGATGGTGAAGATGACGGTGAAGTGTGAGGCTGACTGCCCCAGCAGGTGTCAAGGCAGCTACCTAGTGTGGCAGCAGCCTGAGGAGAGGGTCCAGGGAAAACCCACAACCCATGGGAGAGAAGCCGAAGAGCCAGCAGACTGCACGGGGCAGCGGTGTGGGGCATGCAAAAGCAGCTAACTCTGGCAGCGTTTGGAGCCCAAGTGTCTGTGGACTTTGTCCTGAGAGGCTGCAACAGAAAAAAATCCCAAACTTGCTGGGCAGTGGTGGCACACATCTTTAATCCCAGCACTCGGGAGGCAGAGACAATCAGATCTTTGTGAGTTTGAGGCCAACCTGGTCTACAGAGTGAGTTTCAGGACAGCCAGGACTGCTTCACAGAGAAACCTTGTCTCTAAAAAACAAAAAAGAAAAATTCCAACCTCACTCAGAAGGCTTGGGGTAAAAAGAAAGGAAAACCTAGCCAGCGAGGCAGGACTCTAGCAGAAGCCCCCCCCCCCCAAGCTCAGGCATGTGCCAGCGGCTGCAAAGCCACATGCCAGTGGCTTTTTTACACATTCGTGCCCCAACACTTGGATGCCAGATGAAGCATGATCCTAATTAGTCTTAACAATAAAAACCTGGAGTCAGATATTAGGGTGAAAGCTAAAAGATCAGAGAAGCAGAGCAGCCGGCTACTGTGACACCTCTTACCTTTACAAATCCTCAGACTGAAGGGATGAGATCCAGTCTGCACCTCCTGGGATTAAAGGTGTGTTCCACCAGCATCTGGCTGTTTCTCTTTTGTTTTGTTTTGTATTTTTGTTGTTTTTTATGGGGGGGGGGGTTGTTGTTGTTGTTTTGTGGTTTTTTTTTTTTTGGTTTTCTGAGACAGAGTTTCTCTGTCTAGCTTTGGAGCCTGTCCTGGAACTCTCTCTGTAGCCCAGGCTGGCCTCGAACTCAGAGATACCCCTGCCTCTGCTTTCTGAGTGCTGAGATTAAAGGTGTGCACCGCCACCACCCAGCCTGCTCTGTTTCTCTTTTAGATGGATTCAATCTTGTGTAGCCCAGGGTAGCCTTGAACTCCTGATCTTCCTGCTTCCTTCTTCCAAGTGCTGGGATTAAAGCTGTGTGCCACCACTGCCTGGCCTCTATGGTTAACTAGTGGCTAGCTCCGTCCTCTGATTTCCAGGCAAGCTTTCTTTGTCAGAACACTAACAAATATCATATAACAGGCCCTTTCGTGTTTGAGATGTTGCCGTTCATAGCTGGCCCTTGAGCTTCTGGAAACTCTCCTGCCTTTGTCTCTCATCTCAGTGTTGGGATCACAGGTGCTACTGCTGCCACACGGGCTCTGAGGATTCAAACTCAGGTCTTCATGCTCACATAGTGAGCACTTTACCCATGAGCCATCTCCCTAGCCTGCTGGGTTGGTTTTTTTGTTTTGGGGGTTTTGTTTGTTTGTTTGGCTTTTGCTTGCTTGTTTTGCTGTTATGAGACAAAGCCTGACTACATAGCTCGCTTGCACTGGCCTGAAACTTGATATCTTCTGCCTCGGTCTTCTGGGTGCTGGGTTTACAGGCAAGGGCCACCATACCTGGCTAATGGTTTTCATTCAGTCTACTGATTCTGTGCTGACTTCTTCTAGAAACACCCTCACATGAATACTCAGAAGTGTCTTTTCAGCCATCTGCACGTCTCTTGGGCCATCATGTTGACAAGTGACGCTAATCATTGCTTGTCCATTGATGAATATTTGGATTATTACATTGATGGAGGTGGAAATATATTTGGCTTCCTGCTTTCCATTGTTTTTCGTCTAGATCTAGAAGCAGAACTGTTGCACGGTGTAATAAGTCTGCCTGTCTTGTTTCCGGAGAGCTAGTTTATCCCTCGGTGGCTGCACTCTTGTATCTTCCCACTCATCGTCCATGTGGTTCAGATCACCTCCATCCTTCCTATTGTTTCTTTTCCTGATAACGTTCTCAGCGGGCTTTGTCTCCCTGATAGTTAATGTTCTCAACCATCTTTTCATGACCTATTGGCCATTTATGTTTTGTCTTTACAGAAATGTCTATTTAATGAATGTCCACATCCATTTTTGAATTGTTTGGAGGTGTTGTTGGTTTTCTATACTAGGTCACTGCACTTGTGAACTAGAGAAACAGCTCAGTAGTCTGGAAAGAGCAAAGAGCTGGGCTTCAGTTCCTAGAGCTCATTTTGTCTGGCTCACAGTGACTTAATATGAATCCACATTGGATATACGGTCTGTAGAGTGGGAGGGAATCTCAAAGGACTCCTCATAGCCAGAACAATCTGAAAAAGAGAAAAATTTGGAGAAGTAGCCCTTCCTAATTTCAAAACTTACTACAGAGCTATAGTAATCGAGAGGGTGCAGTGGGGTAAAGAGTACACATGGCAGGCTGGGAAGATGGCTCAGTGGTTTCGAGTACTTGCTCTCTTGCGGAGGATTCATATTCAGCTCCAATCAATGGGTTGCTCACAAGGGCTTGTAACTTCAGCTCTAGGAATTCTGCACTTCTGACCTATGGGGGCACTTAAGTCTGTATGCTCCCACACAAACACACATATATACACCACATTATCTTACTTTATTTTTGAGACAGGGACCCTCTGTATAGCCTTTGCTGGCCTAGAACTCATAGAAACGGGTCTGCTTCTGCCTCCCAAGTGCTGGGGATTAAAGGTGTGTGCCACTATGCCTGCAGTTAAAGAAATAAATAAAATAAAATAGGGCTGGGTATGGTGGTACATGCCTTTAATCTGAGCTCTTGGGAGGCAGACATAGTCAGGTCTCTATGAGTTTGAGGCCTGCAGAATCTACAGAGAGTTCCAGACCAGCAGGGCTGCACAGGTCACACTGTATAGTTCTACCTGGCCTACTTGCTATGCAGCTGAGACCGACCTTGAACTTGCAGAGAATTCTGCTTTAGTCTCCCATGTGCAGAAATTATAGGTTTATACCACCAAACCTAATTTTTATTAAATAAAATCTACCTATTTTTTTCTTTGTTGACTGTGCTTTTATGCCAACAAATTATTGCCAAATCTATTTATTTATTGTTTTAAATATTGTCTTAGGTTTCTATTGATGTGATGAAGTACCATGACCAAACATAACACAGGTCAATAAGGGTTTATTTCATCTTACCTTCTTGTCCCTCATCCAGAGAAGTCAGGGTAGGAACCTGGAGGCAGCAACTGATGCAGAAGCCATGGAGAAACGCTCCTGACTGGCTTGCTTCTCATAGCTTGCTCAGCCTGCTTTCTTACAACCAGGACCACAACCCAGGGCTGGCACCACCCACAATAGGCTCGGCCCTCCCGCATCAAACATCAATCAACAAAATGCACCACAGACTTGTTTACAGGCCAGTCTTATGGAGGCATTCAACTGAGGTTCCCTGTTCTTAGATTTGTCTCTAGCTTGTGTCTGCTTGACAGAAAACTAGCCAGCACACGTGTGTGCATGTGTTGTACTCAGGTTCCTGTGTAGTTTTGTGTGTACAGGTGCACTTGAACGTGCAGGCATATGGAGACTGACACAGCACGTTTTCCTTGGCTGTGGAAGGTGCTGGGGACAATCTGTGACGAATGAAACTGGGACCAGTGCTATCTTTGTAGACACCAGGTCATAGCCTTCCAGAGGCTGACCTTGGGGTTTACTTTCCTTACACATTTAAAAACAGTTGAATTTGTGACCTGTGACCTTAACCCTGAAAGTGGCTTCTGCTGGCTGGTACACAGAGCTCAGGGCCCAGAGAAGCGTCTGTGATAAGCATAAGGACAGAGTCTATCGGTGGAGGATGCAAAGAGCACGAGACCTATTTCATAGGGTCGTGTCCAGTTCACCGCAGAGTTAGGGCCTGAACAGCGCTCCGGCTATTGGGGGATTTAGGTGGAGGCTGGCTTCTAATAGAATAGCAAGGAATCACCAGGTTGACAGACCACTTTTCACTCTGACATCCCAGGTGACTAGGCGATCATTCATTTCCTTCCACTGAAGAAAATAGGCCTGCATGATTGACAGTCTGGTTTCTCCCATGCTTAGTCCAAGCCGTGCTCCCTACAGTGCTCCTCTAACAGATGCAGGTAGTCCTCAACTGAACCAGGAGCTCACCATTCAGGAAGTCAGTCTAGGCAGCTTGCTCCAGGATTCCTTGTCCTGCCTCTTCAGTGAGTGCTGGGAGCTAGAATTACCTTTGTGTCTCCATTCCTGCCCAGAATTGATGTGGATGCTGGGGATCCCCAGCCATCTCCCCAGCCCTCAAATCTAACTGTCTTAGGGCCACCATTACTGCAACAAAAAACCATGACCAAAGCAACTTGGGGAGGAAAGGACTGATTTTAGCTTACACTTTCAGGGAACAATCTATGACTGAGGGAAGTCAGGGCAGGAGCTCAGACAGGCCAGGAACCTGGGCAGGAGCTGATGCAGAGGCCATGGAGGAATGCTGCTTACTGGCTTGGTTACACTTTACAGTTTCAGAGGTTTAACCTATTATTATTATGGTGTAAAGCATGGTGGCACACAGGCAGACATGGTGTTGGAGAAGTAGCTCAGAGTTCTACATCCAGATCCACAGACAGCAGGAAGAGAGAGACACTGGGACAGGCCCAGTGATACACTTCCTTCAACAAGGCTGCACCTCCTGATTTCTCTCAAGTAGTGCCAATCCCTGATGATCAAATATTCAAATATATGAGCCTATGGAGGTCATTCTTATTCAAACCTCCACATTCCACTCCCTGGCTCCCATATCATAATGCAAAAATGCATTCAGTTCAACTTCAAAAGCCCCCATCATCTATAAAAGTCTCAATACTATTTAAGACTCCAAAGTTCAAAGTCTCTTCTGAGTCTCATGGCAACCTCTTAACTGTAACCCCCTGTAAAATCATAATCAAAAATCAGATCACAGGATATACATTACCATTTCAAAAGAGAGGAAAGGGAGCCGAGTAGTGAGGAAATGCTGAGCCAAACCAAGATCAAAAACCACTTGGCAAACTCCAAACTGCATCACCAATGTCTGATGCCAAAGTGTTCTTCAGATCTCCCACTCCTTTCAGCTTTGTTGACTGCAGCACATTTCTCTCTCTTGGGCTGGATCCACTCCTTGTTAGCAGCTTTCCTCAGCAGGTAGCCCATGACTCTGGCATCTCTAAAGCCAGAACCACATGACCGAAGTTACCAAGTAATTCTGATTGCTGGGGCTGGAATTTGGTCCCTGGGTCAAACACATTTCTACTAGCGTTCTGTTCTTGGTGGTTTCCTTCACTGTTTAAGCTGTTCTTTAACCCTTTCACAAGTTGAAAGCCTAGCTGGGCGGGGTTTTGTCCTGAGGTCACTACTCCCTCTATTCCATTTAGCATCAGGCTTTTCCCGCCTTAACTTCTTATCTTCTTGAGCACAGGACTTAGCTCCATTACTTTTCTTGATGCTCCTTTTCTCCTCAAACTATACCTTTTGCATTTTTCCTTTCTCAGCTTACTCCTTTTCATTATAGACCTTCATAGTACTGGCCACTGATAACCACTCAACACAACCAAAACTAAGCTTATCTTGAAATCTCTGTCCACATCATTAATCCAAAACTCTTTACTTTAACCTCAGGCAGATTTTTATTTTTTATTTTTTTGACAAGGGCATAAAGCAGCCACATTATTCATCAAAATATCACAAGAATGATGTCTAGGATACTTACTAATATTCTCCCCCTCTGAAAACTTCTTGAGCTGGGCCTCCACAGTTCAAATCACCCTCAGCTGTCTTTCACGCTTCCACTAGTATGGCCCATAAACTCTGCTTAATGCACGCAACTGCATTCCTAATCCAAAATCCACATTCCACCCACAAGCAGCATGTCTTCAGGCCTGTCACAATACCCTGCTCACTGAACCAACTTCCATCTTGGTCACTCTTCTACTGCTGTGAAGAGACACCATGACCATGGCAACTCTTTGTTTTGGTTTTTTGAAACAAGGTTTCTCTGTTGCTTTGGAGCCTGTCCTGGACTAGCTCTGTAGCCCAGGCTGGCCTCAAACTCACAGAGATCCGCCTGCCTCTGCCTCCCGAGTGCTGGGATTACAGGTGTGCGCTACCACCACCCGGCCCCATGGCAACTCTTATAAAGGAAAATATTCAACTGAGGTGGTGGCCTACAGTTTCAGAAGTTTAGTCTGTTATCATCATGGTGGGAAGCATTGTGGCATGCAGGCAGACATGTGCTAGAGAAGTAGCTGAGAGTTCTACATCTAGATCTGCAGGCAGCAGGAAGAGAGAGAGCCACCAAGCCAGGCTTGGGCTTTTGAAATCCCAAAGCCCGCCCCCAGTGACACACTCCAACAAGGCTACACCTCCTCCAACAAGGCCACACCTCCTCCAAGGCACATCCTCCTCCACGTATCTTAATCTCTCCCAGCAGTACCACTCCAATGACCAGGCACTGAAATATGAGCCTATGGGGGACATTTGTATTCAAACCACTACACTAACTTAAAACATTTTGTACACTTAAGTATTTAGTGTTGAAAGAGAGAGAGTATGTTAATAGACTTTGGACCTGGAACATTATAGGCAAGTGCCCTATACTGAACCACAGATTTCCAGTGTCTCACTACGTTATCCAGGCTGGCTCTGAACTTACTCTGTAGCCCAGGTAGCCTTGAACTTGTAATACAAATCCTAATTGGTCTTTTTTTCCCCCCTGAAACAGGGTTTCTCTGTGTAGCTTTTCGCCTTTCCTGAATCTTGCTCTGTAGACCAGGCTGGCCTCGAACTCACAGAGATCTGCCTGCCTCTGCCTCCCCAGTGCTGGGATTAAAAGCGTGCACCACCACTGCCCGGCCCTAATTGGTCCTAATAATAAAAACTTGGAGCCAGATATCAGGGTAAATGCTGAAAGATCGGTAAAGGAGCAGACACTTAGAGCGACTTCTTACCTCTACTGAATCCTCAGACTGAAAGGGAGCAAGATCCTGTCTCCATGAATCCTCAGACTAAATGCAATGAGCTCCTGTCTCCAACTACCTTATATTCCTTTCTCCTCCCAGCCATATCACTTCCTGTCTCCACCTCCCTAGTGCTGGGATTATAGGTAGGAGATCTCAAGGGCTGGTATCAAAGGTGTGCGCCACCACTGCCTGGCCTCTATGGCTAACTAGTGGCTTGGCTCCGCACTCTGATCTTCAGGCAAGCTTTATTTGTTAGAGCACAAACAAAATATCACCACATGAACTTTTAATCTTTCTACTTCAACCTCCCTAAGAAGCTGGAATTACAGACCTGTAACCCCTGGTTTGCCTGTTTTTTGACAAAAATGAAGGCACTAGGAATGTAGCACAGTGATAGAGCATGTGCCGAGGATATGCAAGGCCTGAGTTTGATCCACAGAACCACAAAATAAATGCATAAGAAAACAAATAATGCTCAATTCAACTGTCATCTGTAATCATAAATTGGAATGAACACCTGACATAGTACATTAAAATTTTTATTACGTGTGCACACGGGCTTGCGCATGAGCTCATTCTACAGCACGTGTATGGAGACCAGAAGATAACTTGTAGGAACTGGCTCTCCACCTTCCACCAGGCATCAGACTCACGCAGGTCATCAGACTTGATAAAGCAGTGGCTGAGCAGTTAAGAAGAGGTATTGTTTCGGCAGAGAATCCTGGTTTGGTTTCTAGCACCCACATCTGGCATCTCACATTTCATAAGTGACTGTAATTGCAGCTCTGGGAATCTGTCATCCCCTTCTGGACTCTGCAGGCACCTGTACTCATATGCACAAGTTCACACAAACATGAAACTCTTGTCTCAAACCAGGTGGTGATGGTGCACCTCTTTAATGCCAGCACTGGGGAGGCAGAGGGAAGTGGGTCTGTAAGTTTGAGGCCAGCCTGAGTGAGTTCCTGAACAGCCAGGGCTACACAGAAAGACCCTGTCTCAGAAAACAAAATAAAAGACTCTATCTTAAAAACAAAAACAAAAACAAAAACAAAACAAAACAAAAAAAAAAAAACTAACTAAAATAAAATAGAATAAAATTAAAATTCTCTAACATTTTGCTGCAAAGCTCCAGGATTGACCAGTAGCAATAAACAAACAAACAAACAATAGTCATACCTCTGGGAAGAAAATTTACCAAATAAGCCTGGGAACATTATTTCACACCAGACAGCAAGGAAGCTACCAGGCTTCCAGGATCGTGTCATAGAGCTAAAGAATCAACCTGAAGAGGTCTCCACTAGCCAACAATGAACAATTTTAACTTCATAATCAACTGAAGCACATTAAATATGCTTTAAAATGTGCATTCATTAGATTTATTTCTTCTTTATTTATCTAGTGGTGGAGGAGGATGCGTGCCAGGCATGTGGAAGTTGGAAGTCGGTCTCTTTCTACCATGGGGTTTCTGGGGTTGAAATCTTAGCAATGCAGAGGTGGAGGAAGGGGGACCAGAAGTCCAAGGTAGTGCTCACCATGGACTTAGTGGCCATTGTTTTGCTTAATCAGAGTGAATATGTGGTGTACCTATGTCCAGGGTCCACCCAGAAACAAAGACTGCATCCTACATCTGGAGTCCCAGACCAGAATCCTCAGCCTTTTGAGAGGACACCATGATCTTTGGACTTTTGTGTTTAGCACACAGCATTGACTTTCTCTACTCCTTCACGAGAGAAAACTTCCCAAACAGCTAATGTCTTTGTTTCTTTTCTATTCCACACTTCTCTGCCTTGTGGTTTTTTCTTTTCTCCTCATTCTCTCAAAGTCCATTCCTTTGAAAAATCGATTTATGGCTTATGAGATGGTTCAGTGGGTGACATGCTTGCTCACAAACCCAGTGATCAAACTTTCATCCCCAGAACCCACATAGTGATGGAAGAAGAAAACTGAGTCCACCAGGCTGCTCTCTACCCTGTACATACATATATGGCATAGGCACACAGTAATAATAAACTATAAACTAACTAAATAAGTCATTTCTGCTGTATGTGCTGGTGTGTGTCTTTAATCCCAGCACTCAGGAGGAAAGGCAGGTAGAGGCAGACAGATCTCTTTGAGCTCAAGGCCAGCCTTGTGTACACAGCAAGTGGAGACCCTGTCCCCTTTTTGAGGACAAGGAATGAATGAACTTTAAGGTAGATGAACTTTGGAAATGTGTAACATGAAAAAACAAAAAAACAAATCAGCAGTATTTGTTGTGCTGGCGATGCCTATAGTGCCAGCGTTTAGGAGCCTGAGGCAAGGGGATTGTCAAAAGTGAGGCCACCTTGAATTGCACAGTGAGTTCTGGGCCAGCCTGGGGTACATAGCAGGACCCCATTTCACAAAACAAAACAGGCTGAGATGGCTCAGAGGATTAGAAAGGCACCTGTCACTGGGCAGTAGTGGTAAAAGCATTTAATCCCAGCACTCAGGAGGCAGGTGGATCTCTGAGTTCAAGGCCAGCCTAGTCTACAGAATGAGTTTCAGGACAGCCAAGGCTCCATGGAGAAATCCTGTCGCGAACCCCTTCCCCAAAGAAAGACAGAAAGAAAGGCACTTGTCACCTGCACCAAGTCTGATGGTCTGTTTGATCTCCAGGACTCACATGGTGAAAAGAAAGCATTGAACTGACTCTGGCAAATTGTCCTCTAACCTCCACGTGACTGTAGCATGCTCCCACACAGATGTGTCTATGTGAATAGTTTTTAAAATGCAGAAATCTGCATGGGAGGGGCCTGAACTCAAGAGATAAAAAAGGAATGGACAGTGAAGAGCACACTGAGTGAAGTCAGTGTCCTATGTATATATACCCTTCGTCTTCTTGACTTATTTTCTGGAGTATTGGATGGAAACCAGGGTCTCCCTCATGCTAGGCAAGTGCTGTAGCACTTTGAGACAGTTTCACTGTGTGGCCCCGGCTGGTCCAGAGCTCCCTATGTAAACAAAGCTCTTTTTATTATTTTTTATTTTGAGTCAGGGTCTATGCAGTCCTTGCTGTCCTGGAACTTGCTATGTAGACTAGACTACACTGGCCTCAACCCCAGAGATCCTCTTGCCTCTGCCTCCCGCCTGCTGGGATTACAGGCGTGCTCCACCACCACCGCCCGGCTTATCCTGTATTTTCTGTTTCTCTCCCCTCTTCCTTCTAGCTAATATTTCCTGGTACTTCTACTCAAGTACTCTGGGGAGAAGTGGGGATGGGATGGCCCCCACATACACTGGTATTCGTTTTGATTTGAGTTATCTGTCAGTTTTTAAAAGTGGTACATGCGAGGGTCAATGATGGCTGTGTGCCACTAATCAGAGATCATAATTCATTCTGTCGCCGAGAAGTCCGCCCCCGCAAAACAGCAAACTGCTTTTTCTACTCTCCGCCAAGTGTCGAAATGAGTAGGAGGGGCGGCAACTATTTTCACTTTTGTCTTCCTGTTTTTTTCAGAGCCTGGGAAAGCAAGTCAGAATTTCCAATCTTTTCCAATTCCCACATGATTTCCTAATTTAGAATGAATTCAGAGAAAATAAGTCTTTCTCCATGTGCTGAAGCCTTCTCATTCTGGCCCTGGGAAGGCAGCTGGGGTGGAGAGTACTCCAAGCCCGGGTGCCCACACTCATCAGCACACCGAGGTGGCAATTTTCGCACCCTGCAAGTGCTTTAGGCCTTCAGGAGATGCAAGCAAGGTGTCACCCTGGCTGGTTCGGGAGATCCCTAAGGGTTAGACTTTGGCAAACAGCACCTATCTGCAGAGTCGAAGCCCTGGGGTTTGACCCAGGGCGTCTTCCAGCATTCACTGCCCTCCGGGACTCTAAGATCGAGTCTTAGAGAGGCACAGGTGTCCAGCCCTCGGCCTGCCCCCAGCCCCACGGCCTCAGTCACGGTGAAGCAGGTTGGGGAACATGTGGCCTATAACGCGCCGCGATCCGCAGGAGGCCTGGCACGGTTAGGAAACGGTGCGGAATTCAGTCTGCGGCCTCTGCGGGCGCAGCAGGCCCGGGCCTCTCCCTGCTCACGGCGGAGGGCCGCAGCCTGCCAGCGGCTCTGGCTCTGCTCCAGAGCCGGCCAGGCTGACATCACCAAACGTCGGCGATCAGAGCGGGGCGGGGAACGGGACCCGAAATCCCCTAAAAACAGAGTGAGTAATCGCGGGCCCGCCCTCCAGGCGGGGCCGGGCCGGGACCCCGAGCGACCTGCGCTGCGCAGCCCGGGAGCGGCCTGCAGCCGGGCGGGCCTCGGGACGAAGAGCCTCGGCGCCCTCCCGCCGCGCCCCGGGGTCCCCGGCGGAGCGCCGCACACCTCCCGTGCCCCGCGCCGGCGGCACACCGGCTCGCGGGCCCCACGCGCGGCGGCGGCGGCAGCGCAGCGCGCAGGCGCGGCCGGATTCCGGGCAGTGACGCGACGGCGGGCGCGCGCCGCGCATTTCCGCCTCTGGCGAATGGCTTCGCCTTAGCGCGCCGCGGGCTCAGCTGCGACCCCGGCCCCGCCCCCGGGACCCCGGCCATGGAAGGTGAGGCGGCCCTCTGGCCCCGCGGGCGGGCTGTCCTGGAGCCCCGGGGCCCGCGGCGGGACCCCGCGCCGCCCCCCGCCGTCTTCCGCCCCTTTCTGCGCCGCGGGGTGCTGCGCAGGGAGCCGCAGGCCGGATGGTGGCGCGGCGCGGGGCGGGGCGGGCTGCCAGGGGTCTGACTCAGTTACCCTCGCAGTGGAGGGCGACTTGACTCAGTGTCCTTCCGGGGTGGGAGTGCGGGCGAATCTTGACTCAGTTTCCTCGGCGGCCCCCCCCCCCCCCCCCCGTGGCGATGCGATTCGATTAGCTCTGGCTTCCGTTCGTGTAAGGGAGAAAGTATCGGACTCAGTTTCCCCTGAAGGAGAGAGAGGGGTCGTGTCCTTCCTCAGGGTCCCTTATGAACGTCAAATAGGCATTGACTCAGTTTCCCCGGGCAGAGGGACGCCTCTCTGCCCCCTTTTCTCTAGTAGAGAGATGCTGCCGTCTGCCGTCGTCTTCACCCGGCCCCCATCCGGGCAGGCGGTGGGGTCTCGGCTCAGTTTCCATGGGAGGGAGCTTGGCTCTGTCACACCTTCCCTGGTGAGGCTGGGCAATGGAGTTGACAACGTGCCTTTGCTTTTCAGATCTATTTCCCCTCATCTTCCCCTCAGGTAAGTGGGCCATCCTTCCTCCGTGGATAGGGGCTGGCCTGCAGTAGGGGTCGTGGGGGCAGCACCCGATGGCCGGCTTTGTCGCCCACAGAGCCAGCCCAGGCTTCTGGGCCCTATGTGGAGATCATCGAGCAGCCCAAGCAGCGGGGCATGCGGTTCCGCTACAAGTGCGAGGGTCGCTCGGCAGGCAGCATCCCCGGGGAGAGAAGCACTGATACCACCAAGACGCACCCCACCATCAAGGTAGGCACCAGCCCACATGGGCGGGAGCTGGGGACTGATGTGGTGGAAGGCACCGTGGAGCCCCCGCGGACTTGCCTCCCTGCCACCCACCCACCGTGCCCTGTGTCTAGGAGCCAGGTTTGGGATTGCTGGCCCCTAGAGTACTCTGTACTTTGGACAGATCAATGGTTACACGGGACCAGGGACAGTTCGCATCTCTCTGGTCACCAAGGACCCACCTCACCGGCCTCATCCACACGAACTTGTGGGGAAAGACTGCCGGGATGGCTTCTATGAGGCTGAACTCTGCCCAGACCGCTGCATCCATAGGTGAGTTCTTTCCAGGTGAGGTCAGGGGATCGGAGGCTGGGTAGGAGCAGGCAGAGGGCCAGGCAACTGTTACACTGTTACCCCTTTCTAGACACTGGCAAAGTTCTGAGTCCTTGCTCTGTTCCTGGCTCTGCAAACAGATCTCCTTTGTCTTAAATTCTTTGACAGACAGGAACTCCATGGGATAAGGATCACCTTATCACCTTGGAGCCACAGACCCCTGTGGCTAGACAGGCCAGTCCCTTAGTGTCTCCTGTATGAGAAAGATATCCATAACAGACTCTCCTGGAGCTTAAATACCAGCTGGCAAAACCAGGTGATAAATAATTGTACAGACAGATAGACAAGATACCACTGGAGAACAGTAATTTCTATGATGAAAAGAAAACACAGTAATACCTTGCAAGAAGGGGGAGGGCATCATTACTTGGAGACAGTAAGCTGGCCTTGAACTCACTAGATTTCACCTGCCTCTACCTCTCAACTCGGAGGATAACAGCATGTACCACCATGTCCTGCTGTTGGTCTCATGACTTGGGCTGGAAGGTTACAGAAGGCCTTTCTGCTGCCAACACTTAAGTGGTGAGGAAAACCAGGCGAGTTGGAAAAAACATTCCACGCACAAGAAAGAAATGCAGTGACCTTGAGGAGGGGATAAGTTTAGTGAGCGTGGGAATGGGAAGAGACTGGCAGAGGGTCGGACACTGGCCTGGAGACTTGACTGGGTGGTCCACAGAGGCCTGCCAACGGTAAGGAGTGGGTTCCATCGCAGCACAGTGGGAAGCCGATAGAGGGTGTAAACCGAGACCTGGGACCTGGGGAGTGGGAAAGGAGGGATGGGGCTTGCCGCAGGCAGAAAACTGATGCCTGAGACACCATAGCTTCCAGAACCTGGGGATCCAGTGTGTGAAGAAGCGAGACCTGGAGCAAGCCATCAGCCAGCGCATCCAGACCAACAACAACCCCTTTCAAGGTAGGACCAAAGCAAAGACAGACCTGTGGTACACGCATCTCCATCTCCTTCCCTGGGCCTCTGGCACTCATCTCCCTCCATGGCCAGGCAGACAGTTAAGTGGGATCTCGGTGCCAGTGTGGTACACGCTCACATTTTACCATTGTAGAGTCAGGCCTAGAGAGGGTCCTGTCTTCCCTGTTGCAGTGGAGCCAGTGATGGCCGTACAGTCTGTCTCCCCCCAAGCCTTGTTCTACATGTCTCCTCTTCACCCAGAGCTCCCTGCCCACCTGACTCTTTGTTTTTCTGACAGTTCCCATAGAGGAGCAGCGTGGGGACTATGACCTGAACGCAGTGCGCCTCTGCTTCCAGGTGACGGTGCGGGACCCGTCAGGCAGACCCCTCCGCCTGACACCTGCCCTCTCTCATCCGATCTTTGATAACCGTGAGTGGCCGGCTACAGTAGAGGAATGGGAGGGCCTGGGAAGAAAAAGGGGACTGGGGCGGGTGCGTGTGGCGTGTGAGAAGGGGTCTGGCTTCTCTTTAGTCATCCAGTTATGCTGGCAGGGGACAGGGCAGAGAAGACCCAGAGCTGCCCTCAACTAGAAGCTTCCAGGATGCCCAGGAGCCTGATGGGAAGTGGCTGTTTTCCGTATCTTGTGTTGAGATGCTAGTGTGCCAGGAACTGTGCTCAGGACTTTAGGAAGCAAACTCCCAGGAACCAGATAATGCTAGACAGTGATAATTCAACAGTAGCAGCTCACAGGAAGCTGTCAGATGACCCGGGCTGATGGGTTGCAGTCTTTAACAAGCAGCAGGTAAATGAGAACAGAGGGGCTCTGGAGCCCCAAGGACCGGAAACCAGCACAAACTGGGAGTGAGGAGGGAGGGGTGAAGCAAAAGCTGGAAATATGCTTGGTTGGGTGGAGGGCAACAAGGTGTGGTCAGACTGTTTCCTCTGGGCCGTCCGGTCTGTGAAGGACAGCAGCTTGCTCTCTGCGTTGCTGTGTCTCTCTTTCTAAAGCCGTGCCCCCCCCCCCCCAAGCAGGGAGATGGTTTTTGAGTTTTTGAATTGGTTGAGGTGAGGAGCAGGTGGAATGTCTGCAGAGTGTGGTCAGCAGGCTGCATAGAGCTTGCCGGGCATGGCTGTGACATCTCCTGTGGGGTGTGCTGGAGACCTCTGATGGCTCAGGGCTTCCTTCCTTGTCACACTCTCAGGTGCCCCCAACACTGCCGAGCTCAAGATCTGCCGAGTAAACCGGAACTCTGGGAGCTGCCTTGGTGGGGATGAGATCTTCTTGCTGTGTGACAAGGTGCAGAAAGGTACACACTGGGCTCTATGCACCAAGAGGGGAGGGGTGAGGCTGAGTAGGGTGCCGAGTGCCAGGACTCTCAGTGGCTTCAGGGGGAAGCAGGGTGATGTCTCAGGAAAAATGTATCAGGAGTTGGGGACCGAGGTCTGTTGGGGTTCAGACATACTGACCCATACTGCTGCTATCTCCTGCAGAAGACATTGAGGTATATTTCACTGGACCAGGCTGGGAGGCACGAGGTTCCTTTTCTCAAGCTGATGTGCACCGGCAAGTGGCCATTGTGTTCCGAACGCCTCCCTACGCCGACCCCAGCCTGCAGGCTCCTGTGCGCGTCTCCATGCAGCTTCGACGGCCCTCTGATCGGGAGCTCAGTGAGCCCATGGAGTTCCAGTACCTGCCAGACACAGGTGTGAGGCTAGGGAGGGCAGACCAAGGCTTCTGTAGCACAGCTGGGAGGAGGACAAGGCGGATGTCTAGAACTAGCACTTAGGATTTATACATACTGTATTTATTGCACATAATATTTCTGTCAAAGACAGACCACATATACCATGGTGGTCACATAAGACTACATGGGCAGTGGTGGCTCACGCCTTTAATCCCAGCTCTTGGGAGGCAGAGGCAAATGGATCTCTGAGTTGGAGGCCAGCCTGGTCTATAGATCGAGATCCAGGACAGCCAGGGCTACACAGAGAAACCCTGTCTTGTGGGTGCAGGGAGGATTACGTTGTCTAATGATGTAAGTGTCTTAGTTTGTGTAAGTATACTTTAAGATGTTCATATAATTAGCTGGGTGCTTCAGCAAGCATGTATAACGAGCATGTGAATGACGGACGGATCTTGAGAACTACTTGGCCAGGCAGCCTTGCTGAATCAAGGCGATCCAGATTCAGTGAGAGGTCCTGGCTCAAAAGATAAAGTGGGTTGGACATGGCAGTGAATTCCTTTAATCCTCATACTTGGAAGGCAAAGACAAGCAGATCTCTGTGAGTTTGTGGCCAGCCTGGTCTACATAACAAGTTCCAGGCCAGCCAGGGCTATATAGTGAGATCTTGCCATAAATAAATAAATAAACAAACAAATAAAGTGAATGAATAAATAATGAAATAAATCAGGTGGGTGGTGCTAGAGAGGTGGCTCAGTGGTTAAGAGCATTTGCTGTTTTTCCAGAGAACCCAGGCTTCATTCCTAGCACCTGCATGGTGGCTCACAGCCATCCATGTCTAGCTCCAGGGGACCTGACACTCTTCTGAACTCTGCAGGCACTAGGCATGAATGTGGTGTATACACATACAAGCAGGCAGAAAGCTACACCGAGAAACCCTGTCTTGGGAAAATAAATAAATAAATAAGGTGGAGAGTGGTAGAGGAAGACAGTATTGAGCCTTGACAATCTGCACACACATGCATACATCTACATGAACACGTACAAGCACCAGACACATAAATAAATAGTAATAGTAAAATAGATGTTCATACAGTGACAAATTTACCAAACAAATTGTCTTGAGATGTGTCCCCATTGTTAAGCAACATATAATTATAGTCAGAATCCATTTCTTCCCTTGTTTAATCGTGGCACCCAGCTTATTCAGCTCTGTCTACTGTATCTGCCCTTGCTGTGAGCATCTTCTTAAATGACTTGACTTTAATCTCTCGTCACCCTCTGAGGGAGAGAGTGAACTGAACTCCCTAGCAGTAGAAGCAGTGGTGCATCTGGACCAGGGGCACTTGGCTTTGTGGACTTGGTGCCACCTTGTGTCTCCTGCACTACCATGTAACCCAGCTTCATTTTGCTGGAGGCTTAGAGCACAGTCAGGGCCCATGCCATGTGCTTTATGTGAAAAAACGAACGAGACAGGGCTGCAGATGGCTCGGGTTGAGAGCACTGGCTGCTCTTCCAGGGGACCCAGGTTCAATTACACGACCATGTGTAACTCCAGTCCCAGGGCTTCAGAGGGCACCAGGCATGCACATGGTGCACAGACATACATGCTGGCAAAACCATACACAGAAAGTAAATAACTGAATTTGGGGTAGAGCTGTGTTTTTGTTTTTTCGAGACAGGATTTCTCTGTGTTGCTCTAGCTG
Source organism: Onychomys torridus (assembly GCF_903995425.1). Taxonomy (NCBI): domain Eukaryota; kingdom Metazoa; phylum Chordata; class Mammalia; order Rodentia; family Cricetidae; genus Onychomys; species Onychomys torridus. Next base: position 125,428,611 of record NC_050443.1, read on the forward strand.
TCCTGGAACTCACTCTGTAGACTGGGCTGGCCTTGAACTCACAGAGATCCACCTGCCTCTGCCTCCTGAGTGCTGGGATCAAAGGTGTGCGCCATCATGCTCTGCTGTGTTGTTTTATAATGAGACAGATTCCCTGCCCTTCTCAAGCTCCGTCAGTAGATAGGCAGATGTGTAAATGACACACAAATGGAGATGCGTTCAAACGCTAAGAAAGTGCAGGTACGAGGAGCTGGAGACGGAGGAGGTGGCATTTACCTGGGGAAGACCTGAAGTGTGTTCTTCAGGGCAGTGGCCTAGTCCTGGAAGGACAGGGATGTTGGGGAGTACGCAGCCTATTCAGAGACATCTGTGGGGGAGCTGTCTTCAGGCAGTGAGCAAGCCCAGACAAAAGGTGGTCTCGTTAGGCTTAGCTGTATCTGGGGTTTCATTCTGAAAGCCCCAGGGAAGAGACGTGACATGAGCTGAGCTGGAGGCTTAGTCTGGCTTCTCTGAGCAGAGTGTTAGAGATGGAGAGACTTGGGGTGGAGCCATAGCTCAGTGATAGAGAGTTGTCTGTCATTCCAGTTAACTTGAATTCAATCCCATGTATCACTTAAATCAGGCATGTGCTATATACACTTGTAATCCCAGCACTGGGGAGGTGGAAGCAGGAGGATCAGAATTCAAGGTCATCCTTGACTACATAGTAAGTTTGAGGCCAGCCAAGCTACATGAGATCTTGTCTCAAAAAAGAAGAGAGCTCACAATATGGCTCTGAGTAAAGACACGTGCCACTAAGCCTGATGACCTGAGTTTGATCCACATGATAAAAGGAGATAATTGACTCTCTAGTTGTCCTCTGACATCACTCTTGCTGTGGTACGTACACACACACACACACACACACACACACCATAATAAATTAGTGTGGTTTTGCTTGTTTGTTTGAGATAGGGATTCTCTGTGTAGCCTTGGCTGTCCTGGAACTTGCTCTGTAGACCAGGCTGACCTTGAACTCAGAGATCTGCCTGTCTCTGCCTCCTGAGTGCTGAGGATTAAAGGCACTCCCCACCACACCCAGTTAATTGTTTTAAAAGATTTATTTATTTGTGTATTTTATGTATATGAATGCTCTATTTGCATGTATACCTGCTTGTCAGAAGAGGGCATTAGATCTCATTACAGATGGTTGTGAGCCACCGTGTGGTTGCTGGGAATTGAACTCAGGACCTCTGGAAGAGCAGCCAGTGCTCCTAACCACTGAGCCATCTCTCTAGCCTCCATAAATTAGTTTTTATAAATCTGGGACTGACAGGCAGTGGTGGTGCACGCCTTTAATCCTAGCACTTGGGAGGCAGAGGCAGGCGGATCTCTTTAGTCTGGTCTACAGAGGGAATTCCAAGGCAGCCAGGGATACACAGAGAAACACTGTCTTGGGGGGCGGGGGGAAGCTGAGGCTGGGAGGCCATTTTGGAAGACAGTGCAGTGGTTCAGGAAAAGAAGATGGAGTGTGTACCTTGTAGAGGGTATGGCAAAGGTGAAGGTCATGTCTATCACTGTCCTTCTAGGTCACCCTTCAGCACTGTAGCCTTTTTGCCTGTGACAGACACCAAGCAGCTTCACCTTAGGATGTGTGTGTTGCCATGGCCTCTGCTTAGAATGCTTGGCCTGAGGGTTCATGACCATCTCACACCACCTGTCTTCCTGAGCGCCTGTCAGACCTCCTGACTTCACTTCCAGGGCTGGTCCTTATCTTGTTATGTGTCTGAGCACCCATGGCGCTCCTGGCTTTTTGTTGTGGTTTGTTTTGAAGCAGGATCTCGCTATGCAGTCCTGTCTTCCTTGGAACTTGCTATGTAGACAAGCTAGCCTTGAATTTGCAGAGATCTGCCAACCTCTGAAGATATGTGCTAGCACAGCTGGCAACACTTTTTCTTTTTAACCTTCTATTTATCTGCGTATGTGGAGGTCAGAGAACAACTTGGAGGAGTCAGTTTTCAGTGTCCTCCTCCCACCATGGTGTCCTAGAGACTGAACTCGCCCTTATCTGCTGAGCCGGCTCACCGGCCCGAAGGTTAGACTGGGCATCCTGGCACTCTTTAAAGTCATGTTTTTGAGGATTAAGCCTCTTGTGCTCCCATCTCCAGTGGCTAGGAGGGAAGCCAGCAGAGGGTGTGCTTGGCAGGTTGTGTTGAGGTAGTATTGGGGTGAAAGGAAAGATAATGGTCAGGATAATTCCAGTTTGGCTGCCAGGACAGACAATGGCAGGGAGACAGGAAAAAGAACTCACTGTTTTCCTTGAAGTGACGGAGTGCAATTGGAGGAAAGAAACTGAGGCTTCAAGCTGAAGGATGCAGCCTTTACCGGAGATGAGTCTGTGGAAGTCCTGGGCTGACCTGGGGTGCTCAGTACACTCTTTCCCTCTAGGCCTAGGTGGATGCTTAGGTGAGCATTGCAGGTGAGAGGTGAGCTGCAGCCTCTTGTCCCCTGGAGCAGGGACCCCTTACTTAACATCACCCAAGGGCCAAGATTCAACCAACAAAACTGCGTGTGGTGATGCAGGCCTTTAGTCACAGAACTCTGGAGGCAAAGGCAGGTGAATTTCAGAGTTTGAAGTCAGCCTAGTCTGCATCGTGAGCTCCAAAACAGCCAGGGCTGTAGTGAGTCTGTCTCCAAAAACCAAAGGGGAGCGGGGAGATCCATTCAGACCCTTCTCAGAAAGTCACACATCCCCTCTTAATTGTTGGGAGAATAGGTCTTAGGAAAATATGACCCTACTGCCCTCCTGAGAGGGCCTCTGGGAGAAATGGAGCCCAGCTAAGGAGTGTAAACCCTTCCGTCCAAATTGTTCTCCCAGATGACCGCCACCGGATTGAGGAGAAACGTAAAAGGACCTATGAGTCCTTCAAGAGCATCATGAAGAAGAGTCCTTTCAACGGTGAGATGAGGGCCGGGGGCTGAGCGGGGCCGAGCTCTGGAGTCGGTGAGAGGTGAGAGATGCCTGGAGTCTTGAAGCTCACCTAGCTTTTGTCCTGTAGGACCCACTGAACCCCGGCCTCCACCACGGCGCATCGCTGTGCCTTCTCGAAGCGCAGCTGTCCCCAAGCCAGGTAAGGAATCCCTTTGTCCTGCTTGAATGAGGGTCACATTTGTTGAGACTGAAGTTGCAGTATCTTCTGGAGGGGAATTGAGCAGACATTGGTCTCATCTGCAGAGGTCTGAAGCCCACCCTCTCTAGGGTCCATCTTTTCAGGGCTGAGGCCTGCGGTTGTCAGGATCATCCCAGGAGCAGTGCAGGTGTGGATCCTTGGGCTCCACACAGATGGATAAACTTGAGGCTTTGAGAGTGTGGCACGTTAACCAGCAGTTTCCTGAGGGTGTTAATGTCCATGGACATCTGCAGCCATAATCCAGTGAGAATCTGAGCTAGGTCCAGGCCTTGTGCTAACAGCCTACAGTCCCAGCTACTCAGGAGGGTGTGGCAGTGGGGTCATGGGTCCAAGGCCACCCTGGACTACCGGGTTTAGTTCAAGGCCATCTTGAAGAACCTTGTTTCAAGTTAAAAAGTAGAAGCAGGGCAGGGATAGAAGCTCAGTGGCAGAGTGCTTGCCTGGCATGCATGAGGCCCTGGGTTCGATACCCAGTACTAAGAGGCTAAATAAACCCTGAGTTGGATACCTTGAGATACAGACATTGGAAATGGATAGTCTCTGCCCTTGGCTCTTGATTGAATTTAGAAAGAAGAACTTACCTCCAAAGATACAAGTTACGGGGCTGCAGAAATGGTTCAGTGCTTAAGAGCACTGGCTGCTCTTGCAGGGGACTTGGGTTCTATTTTCAGCACCCACCTGGCAGCTCACAACTGTCAGCAACTCCAGTTCTAGGGATCCACTGGTCTGCAAGGGCACCACAGTCACATAGTGCACATACATAAAAGCAGGCAAAACGTTCATACACACAAGTAAAACTGAATAAGAGGTTGCGTGTTCTAGTGTGTGGCCCAGAGAGTGACGCATGCTCACCACCAACCCGTGTTCCATGGGTTCATCCTGTCGGTGGTTTCACAGTTGTGTGAGGAGAACTTTAAAACATCAGGGGTGAGAGCTTTGTGAACGCCATTAGTCAGGGAACACCTCATTGTGACCCTTGGAAGTGGGCCCTACAGGCCAGATTTGGATTCCCTAGAAAGGGACTGCATCTAAGCGTTCTAGTGAGGGCTGAGTGTGGAGGATGGGTAGGTATGTGTGTCTCTAGTACTTTTTCTGACCCTTCTCTCTCTGCCTTTTCCTCCAGCCCCCCAGTCCTATACCTTTCCAGCACCCCTCAGCACCATCAGCTTTGAGGAGTTTTCCCCCATGGTGTTACCATCTGGGCAGATCTCAAACCAGGCCTTGTCCTTGGCACCATCCTCTGCCCCAGTCCTGACCCAAACCTTGGTCCCCTCCTCTGCCATGGTACCAGCTCTGGCACAGCCCCCAGCCCCTGTCCCAGTTCTAGCCCCGGGTCCTCCCCAAACCCTGGCCCCACCTCTTTCAAAGAGCACCCAGGCCGGGGAAGGCACACTGTCCGAAGCTCTGCTACACCTGCAGTTCGATGCTGATGAAGACTTGGGGGCCTTGCTTGGTGGCAGCACAGACCCGGGCGTGTTCTCAGACCTGGCATCTGTCGACAACTCAGAGTTTCAGCAGCTCCTGAACCAGGGTGTGTCCATGTCTCACCCCACAGCTGAGCCCATGCTGATGGAGTACCCTGAAGCTATAACTCGGCTAGTGACAGGGTCCCAGAGGCCCCCTGACCCAGCTCCCACATCCCTGGGGACCTCGGGGCTTCCCAATGGCCTCTCAGGGGATGAAGACTTCTCCTCCATTGCGGACATGGACTTCTCAGCTCTTCTGAGTCAGATCAGCTCCTAAGGGGCTGATGCCAGCCCTGCTCAGAGCACCAGGTTTCAGGGTATTGGAGCCTTCCCGAAGCACTTACTGATTCTGGGGAGCTTGCTCCAACTGCCCCTGACTTCTTTGGGTGATATCTTCTGGGGGTGGCACATTTTATTCTTTTATTGGCAGTATCTCACTCTCTTTTTGGAGGTGCTTAAGCAGAAGCATTAACTTCTCTGGATGGAGCTGGGAGGACTGACTGACTCTTCTCCCATGCCTTGGTAGGAAACTCTGGAATCTCTTCCACCCTCCAGTTCTGGCATTCTCCTAGAGAGGGGGCTCGCTGGAGCTGTGGCCTAAAGGCCATAAAGCCTTATTATCAAGTGTCTTCCTCAACATGGATTCCTGAACACCTTGATGCCAAGCAATGCTCCTAAGAGCAGCCCCGCATGGTGCTGCCTGACACCAGCGTATGAGGGCCGGTTCTCTCCTTGGCACCCCTGCCCCACCCACAGCTCGTTCCATGCTGAGCTGTGGCTGAGGGGAACAGGTGGGATAGTGCTGGCCACCTTCAGGATCCTGAGAGTTTGGGCTGAGACATCCCTGCTCCCCTTTTCTCAAGTGCCTTAAAGCAGGGCAGATTGTGTGGAGGCAGGAGGGCGGGCTAGAGGCTCAGCCACAAGACGGTGTTTGAGAAAGCTATTGGACTCTTGCTCTTTCTAACTCTGAACTAATAAAAGTGTTACCATGCTGGCAAGAGAGTCGCTGTCTTTCAGCAAACACTGAACACCCTGCTGCTCATTTTAGGCTTGACGACAACGGCGGTGATATAATTGAGTGACTTTGTACTGTCGTCTAGAGGCCTGGGACCTGCGGATCCCCGCCGAAAGTCTTGGTTCTCATCTGGTAGAAGATGGGCAGGGCTCCCACTACCACCGGAAAAGGCCCAATAGGGCCCAGTAGTTGTGGGGTGAAGTCCCTTCCGGTGGTGGAGATCCCACTTGCTCCAGAGATGATGCTGAGATTACCCTGGGAATGATGAAAAACCCTGCATAGCAGTTGGGAGGTTGAGGCAGGAGCCTAGGCTGAAACAAAACAGCTACTTTGCATCCCTGGTGACCAGTTCAAGGTCATCTCGAGGACTTTTGAATTTGACGCCAACCTGAGTTATGTGCAACACTGTCTCAGAACAGCTTGTTTACTCCACCACACCGCCCCCAAAAAGCTGGGCTTGGTGGTGCATGCCTTTGATCATAGCTCCCCAGAGGCAAAGGCAGGAAGTTCAAGGCTGGTAATGGCTACTCAGGGAGACTTTGTTTCAAAAAAGCAAAATAACAAAAATCTCAAGCCTGCCCCAGTACTTTTGATACTATGTTCCGAGAGGATCTCTAAAACCTGCAGCCCAGACACCTAAACAAAGGCCAGGCGGTGCCTCATGTGCTAAAGCTGGATGCACTTCCGGTTTTGTTTTGCGCGCATGCGTAGCAGCTAATAGTACGGGCCAGAGGGCCAGTCTTTTGGGACGCGCATGCGCTCCGCAAGAACTTAGCGCCAGGTGGTGTGGCAACGTGCTTGTGGGGAAACCCCTGTGCTGAGAGGCTTTAAGTATGTGATGGGCAAGCTGCAAAAGTTAGACCCCTGGGAACAACAGGCCCTTGTGAAGAGGCGGTCCCTGCGGAGGGACAGCAAATGTTGGGCAACTGGTCTGTGGTCTGCTACATAAACGCTGGGTGCGCAAGCTTAGGGGCGGGCACGGGGGCGGGCCTGAAGCAAGGGTGTACTACCCAAGGACCTGGCTAAACAACTCCAGCTGGGGCAGAGCCTTTGGCTCTGGATCAGACCCCAGCGAACTTGTCCTGGAGAAGCCGAGAGAAAGCACTGGCATTAGCCGACGCACTTGGGGCGGCACCCCGCGAGTGAGAAGGCTTGAAATCCAAGGGCATCCTGCTGCGGTGCTTAGAATAGGCTCTCAGCCTCAGTTTAGGCAGTGCCTTGCTCTTTGCTTTCCCAGTGTCCTGCAGTAGCCTCCGGTGACCCCCGGAAGCCCTTTTTTTTTTTTTTTTTTTTAGGTTTATTTATTTATTATGTATATAGAAGAGGGTGCCAGATCTCATTACAGATAGTCATGAGCCACCATGTGAGTGTTGGGAATTGAACTCAGGCCCTCTGGAAGAGCAGTCGGTGCTCTTAACCTCTGAGCCATCTCTCCAGCTGCCACCCCACCCCCCCATGTCCCCGGAAGCCCTCTTTTAGTCCTTCCCACACTCCCTGAATGACCTCACCATACTAATGGCTCATCCGTCCCAAGCCTTTGTTTCAGCCCCAGGATTCTGTCTCCCTGGGCGCTAGCCACTGGACAGTCTTACTCCAAATGGCCGCAGTGACCCTAGGGTGTCTACCTCCTTCTTCCTTTGTCTCAACTATCACTCTCCACCCACTAGGGGCTCCAGCCAGAAACTTGGCTGTCATTGTGGATATCACCCCTTCTCCCTTACCGACGTACATCCAGCCTTTCACGAAGTCCGGGGAAATCTGCCCACTCCTGGTTGTCACCGTCTCTTGCCTCCAGGACAAGTTGCTACAGCTTCCTTCCTCACTAGCCTCCCTGCAGCCAAATAGCTCACACCCAGACCTTCCTTACCACCTCCCTTCAAACATCAACCACAAGGTCAGGTCCCAGGGCTCTGCAGACACATCCCCAGAGAGGCCAGGGCTTTTCCCTTCCTTCCACACTGCCCCACGAGGCTGCTCACTACAGTCCCTGGACAGTCAGGCTTCGTTGTCAATTTGACTAGATTTCAGACCATCTAGAAGACACGTCTGGCATGTCTGAGCCAGAATCCCAGTGAGTTTAACCAATGGGAGATTATGTGTGGTACCATTCCATGGAGAGGAGTCCCAGGGAATAAAAAGGCAAAGAGAAAGTAGCTCAGCGTTAGCTAGCTTTCCTTTTTCCTCTCTGCTTCCTAACTAGATATAATGTATATAGTTACTCCCATTCATGACTTCTCCACCATCATCGACTGACTCCCTCACACTAGAGCCAAAATCAGGCCTCTTCCTTAAGTGGTTTTTGTTCCATATTTTAATCACAGTAATGAGAAAATTGGTCGCCAACCAGGAAAGGCTAGACTAACTGCAGGAAATGCTGATTCCAGATCCCTAGTGCACTTCTCATGACCCTTTCTGACCTAGATCCAGTCTCTTTAACCCTGGGTTCCTTCATGTCCCCTAATTTCAGCCAAGAGGGCCCTAGTCTGGTCCTACTGGAATACCTCTGACATCTGGTGAACTCAATTTTCATTTTCCAAATGCAGTCCTCACACTACCTCCTCCAAGAAGCCTTCCTTCTGCTCCTGGGCTCCACTTTGCTACTCGTTCTAGCTTATTCTACCACTGTGAGTCAGCCAATTTAGGGCCTGGGTTTCAACAGAGTAACCCCTGGGTAGGGGCTGATGAGGCAGGTGCCATGTCTGGCCATCAGCTGAAGCAGGGTGTTAAGACAAAGTCCAAGTTTGAACAGAGGATGCCGGTAAGGGGAAAGGCCCAGCCTGGTGAGGATGGGTGGGTGTCATGCCAGTGAGAGAGAAGTGGGTTGAGGGTCACTGTCCTCTGTGATATAAAGAGGAGCTACCACCTCTGGAACTGGGGCCTGCAAGAGGTGATCAGGTGGTAGAGTCAATGATGCTCTTTAACTGAAGACAGCAGGGCCTGTCTGGGGCGATGGGACTCCACAGGCATGGCCAGACACCACCCCTTCCTTACCCTACCCTGCAGGCTTGCTCTATTCCCATTCCTGCTCTAAATAAGGCAGATGTGGAATATGGCCACCCGCTTCCCAAGAGAACCCAACAAATGAAGAGGAGAAGAGGTGGCCTACCCTCCTGAGCTCCTACTCTCTGCTTGGTGCCAGGTCAGCCCAGCCCCAAGTCAGTGTTCCTGGGACCTGTCTTCTTACTGGTCCTGGAAGCTCGATGTGGCCTTGGAGACAACTCCCCTACCGGTGTATCTTGAACAAACACAAATAGGTTTTGTTTTGTTTTGAAACTCTCTGATGTACCCTTTTCTTTACAGAATATTTACAAACTGGGACAGGTAGGGCACTTTAGCCACCAAAATGGCTGGGAAGTGGGTGCAGTGCTAAGACACGCCTAAGCGCAGGGAGGAAGTCCTGAGGAAGTTCACTCGTCAGACCCAGGTGCCCTGAAGGGCCAGGCAGTTCCAAACAGGTCCGGAATCAGACTAGAGCATGAGGTGGGCTTCAGGCCAGGTCAGCAGTGGGTGAGCCCAGCTGCCTGGAGGCCAGGAGCAGGCGGGTGGCAGCGCTCTCCGACTCTGCCAGCAGCCGCTGGTTGTTGTGCCTAAGGCTCCGAACCTCCTCTTCCAGGGCTGCCCTGTCTGCCTTCTCCTAGAGTGAGGACAGTAGTCAGAACCCTTTCCTGGAGCAGCCTTGTGCGTTAGTGTCAACCCCAGGCCCCTCCTCACCCTCTGCAGGTCCTCCTGGAGCTTCTTGAGCATGGACTCCAGGTGTGAGACCTTCTCTGACAGGCTCCCGGGTTCTGGCCTGAGGACATGTGGTCAGAGTTCAGCAGGAGCAGCTTGGAGCCAGCACCACAGGCTGCCTCCCAGACGCTCCTGACTGAGAACCTGACTGAGAATAAACCCAAGTCTGCCTTCTGAGAGTTGGGATATTTGTGGAAGCAGAGCCTAGATAACATTCAACTTCAGTGGACAGGCAGGGAAGGGGACGGGGACAGACACACACACACACACACACACACACACACACACACACACACACGCACACACACACACACACACAAGGGGGCTACGTGAGGGTAGAAGCCTTACTCAGAATCATACTTTGGAGCTCCTTTGGGGTCTCTGCTCTCTGGGATGGGCTGTCCTGTGGGCGAGAGACTGTGTGGGCTGGTCTGAGAGGGTTAAAGAACCCCACTGCAGCCCTTCTCCCTTGTGCCCTGGTGGCCTCACCCTCTCGGGACAGTGACTCCAGAATTGTGTTGCAAGTGGAGGCAATCTCTGAGATGGACCGCCACTCCTCCTCCAGGGCCTCACTGCCAGCTTCCGACATGACTGCCGGACAAAGGAGAAAGGCTTAGAGGACCCTAGAACTGGCTACCTTCTCCTGGCCTGTTCCCTGGCTCCAGACTCAGACTCACTTTTACTGATGGAATTCCGCAGAGACAAGGTTCTGGGCAGGATGGAGGCCCTCAGTTCAGGTGCTGAGTCACCGGGGTCCTCCTGGCTACTGGGGCTGCCTGACTGGTCCTGTGGGCAGAAGTGAATGGCGAGGCTGGAACGCCCAGTGTCATCGCTGCAATTAATCTCCAGAGCCTTGTTTCTGCTTACCTGGGAGGGAGGGGTCTCTCTGCCAGTACCAGGCACTGATGGGTTGGCAGTGGTGACAAGGAGGAGGTCTGGGGTGGTGTTAGGCAGAACTGGAGCCTCATCTGACAGGGAGCTAAGGAGGGGAGGGGTGGTTCAGAACTGCTTGCCTCCAGCTGTGCCTCCAGCTGCTAAAAGGCTGGCCAGAGAAGGGGAAGCCCAGAGGGTGTACCTGCGGGGTGACAGGGAGTTGTGGCTGTGTAGGAACTCCGTTCTCTCTTCAGTCAGATCCCCAGGCCCCGGAGGAGGACCTCTGCTGTCTTGTAGGCAAAAATGCAGCAGCTGCTTTGTGGTGGGCAGCAGGGCCACCTTGATGGCCTCCTCCTGTACTGGCTGTGGGGCCCCACGGCGGCTGGGTTCCTTCAGTGACAGCGTGTACAGCTCTGAAAAGCTCCTGGAAGATGAGGGTGGGGCATCATCAGGGAGCCCCCTCCATATCATCAAACCCACCACCCCAGCTACTGCCAGAGGTTTCCAAAAGGGGGAGCGCTCCATACATCCCTACCAACGTTTGTCTGTGACAGAGCACTTCCCAGACCCAGGCTAACACCACTGCTCTGCTCCACGGACCCTAAACAGTTACCCTATCAATTTTTCTGTCAAATGGACTAACAGTACTGACTTTACTGTAGGCTGTAGGTAAGAGTTCAAACAATGTAATGTAAACTGATTAGTATCCACAGTGCACTGTGGTGTGTCCACACATCCTCTTTGGGATACACACACACACACCTGCCCAAGCTGCCTCCAACAGCAGTGCCTGGAGCCAAATCCAGTCCATGCTTTTCTCTTCTCTTTCCTTTTTTTTTTTTCCCCAGAGCTGAGGACCAAAACCAGGGCCTTAAGCGCTCTACCACTGAGCCAAATCCCCAACCCTCTTTCTTTTTATTAGCACATAAACCAGTTTTTGAAACTCTCATCAGTTAAGAATAGTTTTTAGGGGCTGGAGAGATGGCTCAGGGGTTAAGAGTACTGGCTGTTCTTCCAGAGGTCCTGAGTTCAATTCCCAGCAACCACATGGTGGCTCACAACCATCTGTAATGAGATCTGGTGCCCTCTTCTGGCCTGCAGGGACACTGTATACATAATAAATAAATAAATCTTAAAAAAAAAAAAAAAAAAGCCAGGCGGTGGTGGCACACACCTTTAATCCCAGCACTTGAGAGGTAGAGCCAGGTGGATCTCTGTGAGTTCGAGACCAGCCTGGGCTACAGAGTGAGTTCCAGGAAAGGCACAAAGCTACATAGAGAAACTCTGTCTCCAAAAACAACAACAAAAAAGAATAATTTTTAGATGTATTAAAATTTATATATATATGAGGGGGGCAGACACATGTGAGTGCAGGTGCGTGTGGAGATCAGAATCCAACCCAGGTCCTCTGCAAGAACAGCAAATACTCTTAATGACTGAGCCATCTCTCTGGTCTTAGTTTTTTTTACATGTTTAAGTAACTGAAAAACATTAATATTTTGTGACATGTAAAAATTAGTCTGAAGCCGGACGGTGGTGGCACATGCCTTTAATCCCAGCACTCAGGGGGCAGAGCCAGGCAGATCTCTGTGAGTTCAAGGCCAGCCTGGTCTACAGAATGAGATCCAGGATAGGCATCAAAACTACACAGAGAAACCCTGTCTTGAAAAACCAAAATAATAATAATAAATAAATAAATAATAAAAGTTAGTCTGAAGTTGGAGATGGGGGATTGGGGGATGGCATGACTTTAATCCCAGCACCTGGAGGCAGAGGCAGGCAAATCTCTGTAAGTTCGAGGCCAGCCTGGTCTACAGAGTGAATTCCAGGATAGCCAGGGCTACACAGAGAATCCCTGTCTCAAACAAGCCAAAACCAAACCAAAACAACAATAACAAAAATATATTACAGTTCGGACTTAATGTATTCCCACATGGAATTTTTTGCCTTTACACTGGATTTACCAGCAGTAACCTTTATCTTTACAAGGTAAAGAGTATCTATACAAAATCCCGACATTTCAGTCTCTATGGTTTTAGTGGATGCTCAGCCACACATTCATTTTCCTACAAGAGTCGAGTAACTCTGGCAGAGAGCAAGTAACTCCAAAAGCCTAAAAATACTCACTATTTGGGGCTTTATGGGGGAACGTTTGCTTACACTGGGTTCAAATAGTAAATGATCAATTAGTGTATACATGGGGTGGGGGAGCTAATGTCTTCAAATGACAGAAGAAGCTATTTGACTTTTAGAGCAGGGAAAACATGGGCTTAAATCAGTTTCAGTCTAGATGAGTAAAGTACGCTTCAGAGAGACCAAGAGTCGTGGAATCTTGAGCATGCTGATGATGCGGACGGGAGGCACAGACCGGACCAGCCGCCGAGTCCTCCCACCTCCCCCATGCCGGGTGCCCTGACCTTCGCGGCCGGCCGCTCTCGTCTGGGGGCAGGACGGTGACGCAGACCTTGGGCGCGGAGCGCAGCATCTGGGCGGCAGCTTCTGGACCCAGCTTGGGCAGCGTGTGGCCACACACTCGCAGCAGGCGTGCTCCGGGCCGAAGCCCCGTGGTCTCCGCGAACGTGAAGCGCTCCACGTGTGTGATAAAGCCCTCTGCATCCACCTCGAAGCCCAGGCGACCTTGGCCGTCTCTGGGCAGGGCCAGTTCTCTGGTCTCACAGCCGCGGCTCACCAGCTGAGCGAAGGGAGCCGGTGAGAGTGCCCCTGGGGGCGTGGCTTCCCAGAGCCAGCCCCTGGCCCCTCCCCTGACTCATTTTACTTAACACAGCGCGCCGGTGGAGCCCCAGCGACCCACCTGATAGCGGAGGACCCCAGGCTCTGCGACTAGAAGTCACCTGTACAAGCCCCCTACCCTACCCCTCCGGCCTCGGCCTAGCCTAACGGGGTTTCCAGGAGGTTACGCCCCCAACACGCACCAGACCCCGGGAGGCTCGTGCCCTGCTCTTGAAGTTTATGCACCGCACCGCCTTAGTTTCCCCGCTAGAGCTCACCTGCAGACGTGCCACAACTTCGCCCACCGCTTGCCCCGGGGCTCCGTCGAGCCGCAGCGTGATCGCCTCCCCGCGCCCGTGGTACAGATCTAGCTGGTGCTCCGAGAAGGTCCAGGCCAACACGTCGCGACAGGCACAGTTAAAGACGACACGGCCGTCGCGCGGTGCCACCAGCACCAGCGTCTCTGCCGAGATGCCCAACAAGCAAGGCACCTCGGCGCCCTCCGGACCGCCCGTCTCCGCTCCCGCCGCGACCCGCGCCCCCGGAGCCGCGCGCACGCTCCACATCAGAGCGCCGGCCGCCTGCAGCTCAGAGCCTGAACCCCGAGGGGTGGCCCGGCGCCTGCCGCCCAGAGATGGCAGGCCGAACCGCGACGCGGAGTCCAGCGATGTAGTGGTCACTTCGTTGGTAGCCAGGTCTTGCAGGTACTGTTGGCGTGTGCGTGTGGCCATGGCGTGGAACTGGCGTGCGTGGCCGGCCGCTTGCTCCCCATTGAGTGCCTTGGCCAACAGAAAGGCCCGGAAATCGGCATTGGCTGCGAAGGGGCCTCCACCACGTGGCAGTGCTGGCCCGAAGGCAGGAGTGTCCTGGGTGCGGCTCACTGCCACCCTGTGTGGAGGAAGGCTGTGAGGGAACGAGAAGCAGGAGGGGGCAGGGAATGATCCAAGAACTGGTGCCCATGGGAGACCTGAGGTCACCCTAGCACCCACCTGTAGGAAGTGTGTGGAGTGCAGGGAGCATGTGCGCGCACCACTAAGAACACGTGCTGGAAGTGCGAGCGGATAGTTGTGGGACAGAAGGGTTTGCTACCCGGTTCCTGGAACACGATGGTCACAATATCATTGCCGATATGACGCTTCCTCAGGAGCTGAGGGGTAAAGATAGGGGATGTGAGATGGGCTCTGTGACCCCCAAATCTCTCCTCATTTAGGCATGGCAAAGCCTGGGCACCAATAGTTCCTCACCCGCCTCTGGTAAAGACCTGAGGAAGGTATTTGGGAAGGTGGTACAACCAGAGGGGAGAGTTGTTGGGGACCAGCAGGGCTCATGCCAAAGTTCTGACATTGCCAATCAAGTAGCACCATCCACGGCTTCCGAAAAGTTTTTGGCCTGTCCCAACCCTCTCACACCTGTTGCTGGTTATTAGGCGTGTAAGGCAGCATCGTGGACACGTGGAACATGATCTCATGGTCTTGGTAGGTGGTGTAGAGCGAGTGTGTGCCCGTGGAATCCGCTATATCCAGACAATTGGGGACACAAAGAGAACATGGGGAGTGTGGGTGACTTTAACGGGTCGGGTCGTCCATGCCTGAACTTACTTCTCTTTTATGCCCCAGCCAGTTTTAGACAACCCTCTCAAGCCACCAGCTTATGCCCAGGCAATGAAGTCCGAGGGCCTCATCCTTGGTGAATTCCCTCCCCTCCCTCATAGGTTACAGCCCCACACCAGGGTGAAGGGGGATCAGGACAGGGATGCTGAAATAGAACAAACCCCAGAAGTGAGACATGGTCTTAGAGGAAAACCCAGGCAGCAGGGTGCTCAGCCCTCATCCCTGCTGCATAGCTGGACTCCATAGCTCAATTCCCACCCTCGGCCCCAGTTCCAACACTAAAGAATGCCAATGAAGTTCTGCCCGGGGAACACCCCCCCCAGCGCCTCACTTTTGGTATCCAGCTGGGCTCGGTAACTTTCAAAGCCTTTGAGCCGCACCACGTCACCCAGCAAGGTGAGGAACTGCATGAAGGCTGCCCCTGCCTCCTGGTTGTTGTACATCTCTTCCTCAGAGCCCTGGCCGGCCCGGCAGTACAGGATGCCCACCTTGCGTTGGAAGCTCAGCTGAGGGAGTCATGGACAACAGAAGACAAATGCTTCAATACTCTGCGAGCCCCACCCCTGCCCCACCCCTGCCCCACCCCTGCCGTGACGAGAAGTAACAGCTGGCCTGGGGGCTGGGCTGCCTTGGTAGGACCTCTGAGCCATTTGTGCATCTGTGCCTATCAAGCCGGCCCCTCTTCTTGTGCTCAGGAGGGCAGGGGATGGAGGATTTACTTTTCCAGGGACAGAAGAGATGCCTCACAGAAAGGACCCTATGGACAATACCTTCACTCCCAACAAATGTCCACACGAGCCTCCTCAACTCCAGCAGAGCCTTACCCCACCCTTCGAGGTTTTGAGCCATTTCTGTTCCCTCCCTCTGCCCCCCTCTTTTTCCTTGTCTTTTTGATAGTTTTGTACACAACCTAGGCTGTATTCGAACTCACTATATAGCTAAGACTGGCCTTGAACTCCTGATTTCCTGTGTGTACCTCCTAAATGCTGGAATTATAGTCATGTGCCTGGAATTTTTGTTTGTTTGAAACGGTCTTGCTATGTAGCCCAGGCTGGCTTTGAATTTACTGCAATCCTCCTGCCTCAGCTGCCTCATACTAGGATTACAGACATACCCCACCACAGCTGGCTTTTCTACACGCTTTCTTCTCCCAGTGTCTTCCTGTCGTAGAGAGCTATCTCATAGGACCCCATTGATGTAATCTCACCTCCCACTCCCCAGCGCTCACCTCCCTCCTTCAGAGCTGACCTCTGTGGTTGAGGGCTTGCCTAGCATGCCTGAGGTCCAGGCTTCTGTCCCCTGGGGAGGTGGAGGGAGCAAACAACAGAAGCCACCAGACCCAGCTCCCACTAGAGCCCACAGATAGGCCTCATCCTGGCACTGTTGGCCCTGGTGTTGCGAGGACAAGAACCTCTTCTTGCTTAAAGCTCCCAACCACGTCCCCTCCTCCCTCCATGGCAGCTTTCAGCACAGACCCTCTCCCCAAACTCCAGGTCTGGTTCACCAGCTGCCAGGTGCCCTTTCAATATCTTTTTCTTCTTGAGATGGAGTCTTTCTACATAGCCCTCAGTGTCCTGGAACTCACAGAGAGCCTCCTGCCTCTGCCTCCTGAGTGCTGGGATTAGAGGCGTGCGCCACCATGCCTGGCCCTTTCCAATATCTTGACCGCTCAACTATGACTCCTCTGCTCTCTGCCTTCTGTCCCTCCTCAAGAGTCCCTGGGCCCACAAAAACACACAACTCCCAGGGACTGAGACTGTGGAGATCTCAACTTTCCCCACCTTTCAGTCGGCCACAAAGGGCTGGCCACTCTAGAGTGTCCCCTCCTTATCACATGACCAAGTCTAACCAGAACAACTTCAGCTTTGGGTCTGTTTTCCCTCCAGCCTAGGTCTATGTTGCAGCTAGAGAGCCACTGTGCCTCTCAGATCTGTTCTGAATCCCTCTGTGGTTCCCAATATCTATAAGACAAAAACAAAAAACAAAAAACTCCTCCCCCATGCTGGTTCCACAATCCCTCCACCCACACGAAACATCGTGTGACATGCATCAGACCTCAAAACCAGCATCCTAGACCCCTCTACCCAGACAGCACAGGCTCCCACTGGCCTGAGTGCTTGCTTTTACGGTGGGAAACTCTGGGTGCTGCCGGCACCGTTTGTGTGCCCTCTAGGAACCGGCACATTCTCTCCTCCCGGAACCCCGCTGCTCCGTCTTTCAGCAGGAGCTCTTGCCCATACTCAGGGACAGCACCTCATCTGGACCTGTTTCAGCTTCTGGTCTAGAACCTGACAGCGTGAAGATACGAGATGTGTTTGTTCAATGACCACTATAAACAACAGGATAGACAGGGCCTCTGGACAGCTTTCTGCACAGGGTAGAGGACTTCCAACTAGCTCGAGTGTCCTGAAGTGGAACAGGAAGTTCTGGGAAGGTGTGAGCCTCCCATATGGGGAGGAGACCAAGCAGGGCCTGTCAGGGATGATGAGGGAACTGCAGAGTGGCAGAGTCAGTCAGACGGTATTCTAGTACTGAGAACCTAGGTCTTTCAAAAAAAAAAGTGTGGAGCCTGAGTTAGGAGCCCAGGGCTGCAGCCCCAGATTCTGCATTCCTAACAAGCTGTGGCTGCTTTATAAGCCCTCCTAGGTCAAGTAAAGCTCAGATGACCTTGACCCTTCTCTCTGAAAAGCTAGAGGTGGATCACCTCTCCTGGGGTCTGCCCAGGTCAGGGTTAGGGAGCTGGGAGCTATCAGGCTGAGTTCAGTCTGGTTTCCCTGGGAAGCTGAGCCCTCCTTCCTCCTAGGAACTCACCACTTGCTCATCTAGAGTAAGCAGCGTGCGGGGCACCTTGGGAGAAGCTGAACCTAGGCGCAGGCAGGTCGGGCTCAGCCGTGGAGCCACGTGTTCCAGAAGCTTCTTCGGGGATAGGCCCCTTGGGGGACCAGGGGGCAATGCGTCCTCCGAGATGGTGCCACGGAGGGTCCGGAGCTGGGGATAGGTTGTAGAGACATTCAGTTTCTGTCCAGGCTGTGGAGGAGGGAGCCCGCCTTCTGAGCCTGTGACCCCAGCCCACCTGCGTGGTCCGTACGATGACCCGGTAGGTGTGTAGGGTGCCCCCTCCGCTGCCCTCTCTCTCCTCCTGTCGCAGGCTCACTGCCACGGGACCCAGCGCCTCATCCAGCCCAAAGAAGTTCTGGTGTTCTGGGGTGGGGGTGGGCGGGGGGGTGATCCATCAAGCCCACAGACCGCCCGATCCCTTCTCGACCACGCCCACCACAGAAGTACCACCCTGGGCTCTCTCTCACCAAGTGCTGAACCTAAGAGAAGCTTCTGCAGTCCCACCCACCACACACCTTGTCCCTGCCCCTGGGAACTAACGCCCAAGTGCCCCCAGGGTTCAATGCTGCCCTGGCTCCGTCAATGCTCAAGTTCTCTCCCAGGGCAATGAAGCTTCTTTTCCCGATAATGGCGAGAACAAGGTTTCGTCACACAGGTATGGAGATAGGAAATCATTCACTGGCCTGGAGGGTTACGAAGATGAACTAGATGGAAGGGGACTCCCTGACTTCAGGTGTGGCACCAGAGCTTGGCTTCTTAAAGCCATGAGAGCTCAATTCAACTCCTGCTCCTTTGTCCAGCCAGGGTCTTTACAGAGAAAGGGCAGCCCATGAGCCTCCTGGATGCACTGGAGACTCCAGGGAGCTCTGCCCCAGACCCTCTCCTGCCTCTCCCAGGCTCGCCTGCCCCTTACCTTTGCCATAGAAGTACTTCCGGTAGTAACCCGCACCCAGGTCTGCGTGCTCCAGGCTGTAAGCTGTGGTTCGGGTCTGTGGCTCTTCCAAGACCGACACAGCCGCATTAGGCAGGGCAGGGGGCACAGGTGGGGGCGCCGGTCCACCCAGCCCTAGCTCACCCTCACCGCCAAGCTCGCTCACAAAGCCAGGTGCCCCAAGCAGTAGATCTGAGGTGGCAGTCTGGTCCTCAGCTAAGGCCAGGGTCCCAGAGCTGGCCTCTGTATGGCTCCCCGTCCCGCGAGGTCGTGGAGCCCAGTCAAAGAGCAAGCTCTGCACATCATAGTGGGCAAACCATCGGGGTTCCAGTACTGGTGGGAAGGTAGGTTCTGGCTCCTCAGCTGGCAACCCCAGAAGTGCTAGAGGGTCAGTGAAGAGCCGAGTGGGGGTTGCAACAGGGCGGCTGGCATCCTCATGGCTGTGGGCACGGGCACGGGGGCTGGCTGGTGTAGGGGGCCGAACTTCGCCAGCATCACTGCCACTGCGCAAGAGTGGGCCCCGAGCTGGCCTTGGCTCAAAGGTATGTGGTGTCAGTGGAGGTCGGGAGGGTTGGCGCAGCTTCCGGGCAAAGAGGTCATCTGTGGGTGCAGGGGCCATGCCCCGCCGAGGGCTCCCCACTCCGCCGGCCCACATGGGCATGCTCTGTGGGCCTGACTCTCTGAAGGCCGGGTCGCATTGGTGGGCACGGGTCCTTGGTGCCCAGCCAGAAGGCTGAGGTTTCAGTGAGTGGTTCCTGCCCTGAAGGATGAGGGAGCTGCTCAGATGGGCCTGGGGAGAAAACAGGAACTCAGGCCCCCAGCCCAGTCTTCCACAACCCCAGTTGGCTTCCGGCCCCCTCCGGTACCATCAAAGCTGCTTCCGCTTTCCTGGCCACTTCCTTGTCTGCCTGGGGCTGAGGCTTCCAGCCCCCTCCCAGGCCCTAGCACTGGACAAGGCTAGGGGCTGAGCTTTGCCTCTGCGGGTCCCAATGCCTGGGCAGCAGGGGGGCCCCAGGGCCCCCTGGTTCCCACCTGTACACCCTGGGCCTAGTTCCACAGTCAAAGCCACCAAATTCTGGACAGTTTCCACTGGGACGGAAGTCAGTGTAGCCACTGGTGTCTGGGTCTTGCCCGTCTGACAAAGGGAGGACGTCCTGTCCCCAGAGACCTTCCTCCCTGGGACCTCCCACTTCCTCCAGGGTCCCCCAGGAGCTGAGCACCCAAGACCTGGTCTCAATGCCCTGGTTCCCATAGCCTCAATACCTCAAGGACACAAGGGCTCCTGGGGCAGCTGCATGACAGCAGCGGGAACACAGGAAATGGCCCCAACTCAGCCCAGGCCCCCCCCACCATATCCTGAGGAAGGTGCTCCAGTCACAACAGCTCAGTCACAGACCCAAGACACCCAGGTCTAAAGACAGGACTGGCACTAACCTCTTGTGGGTTACTATGCCTGGGAGGGAAAGAAGAGCCAAAGCTGGGGTGTTGAACCCCAGGGATATCTGTCTACCTGGCCTCACATGGACAGGGAGGTCTGAACCCAGTGGGACAGAAGGTCAAAATGAGGCCTGGTTGCAATGAGCTTGTCTGAATTAGTTCCTCGTTCAAAGTAGAATTTGAACCTGGTCTGAGAATCTCTAGCCCAGTGGTTCTCAACCTTCCTAATGCTGCGACCCTTTAATACAGTCCTCAGGCTGTGCTGACCCCAACCATGACATTATTTCCATTGCTACTTCAGAACTAACTTTGCTACTCTTATGAATCGTAAATATCTGAAATGTGATCCCCGTGAAAGGGTCATTTGACCCGTGAGGGGTCATGGCCCACAGGTTGAGAACTACTGCTCTAAGGGCTCGGCCGCGCTGTATCTGCCTACCTACTCCCCTTGTATGTGCAGGCATAAGGCGGGTCTCAGGCTCAAGGTCCCACAGGATGTAAGGCTGAGACACCCAAGGCCCCAGGGACCTGCTAAGTGCGGAAATGTGGTGAAGTCAGACTCGGCAGGTGCAAAAGGTGTGAGAACAAGGAGGCCCACCTCTGGGCGAACTACGGAAGGAGTCAACAGCCAGGGCAGGGGCACGAGAACTCTCAGTGCGGGTGCAGGCATCTGCAGGGTGAGTTTTTGTACATCATCCAGTGCCACCAAGTGGGGCTAGGCCAGAAGGGGAAGGGGAGCCACTCCATGGTGCCGCTCAGCTGGGGCCCCAGAACCAGACATGAGAAGACCCCTCCTCAGGCTCTTCCTGACTTCTCCAAAGACAAGCCCTGATGCTGAACTTCTTGTTTTCTTCAAAGACTGCTAGGGAGCCAGGCAATGGTGGCGCACGCCTTTAATCCCAGCACTCGGGAGGCAGAGGCAGGCGGATGGATCTCTGTGAGTTCAAGGCCAGCCTGGACTACCAAGTGAGTTCCAGGACAGGCTCCAAAGCTACACAGAGCAACCCGGTCTCAAAAAACAAAACAAGGGTTGGGGATTTAGCTCAGTGGTAGAGCACTTGCCTAGCAAGCGTAAGGCCCTGGGTTCGATCTTCAGCTCAAAAACAAACAAAAAGCAAAACAAAACAAAAAAAGGCTGCTAGTTAACTTAGAGGGCGAAGCCAGCTATGTTTGCATGTGGACTATGCAGGTCCCAGTTCCATGGACCAAGCTATGGACACATGCAGGCTCGGACACAGGCTACAATGTAGCGAGAAAACACCAGGGAGGGGTCTGGGAAGGCCCTTCTCCACATGGGCTGAGCTCTGTGAATGTGTGCAGCCCAGCCCATGAGCTGCCTCTTGTTCTGGCCCTGCCTTAAGGGGTGTACTTAGGCTCTGCCCCCCATCCCACATCTTCACACAAGGTCCATTGAGGCCAGGACATTCCTCGGGGCCTGTGTCACTGAAGGGGAAAGGGGGCGCCCCGCCCCCACAGATCCGGAAGGCCTGGCTGCCCCAGGAGGAGGCGCTGGATGTTTCCCAGCACATCTGGAGGTCATGACCCCATTTCTGTTGCCAGGGAGTGTTACAGATGTTTCCTCCTAGGCCAGACCTAGTATTGCAAAGGCTGGGAAAGAGGTCACACTGGGAGAAGGGGAGCCCCAGAAGATGGGGAACCCCAAACATACTCAGCAGCAGAAGCAGTTGTCGGTGCTGCTCAGAGAAGTCCTGAGCCAATGAATCCACTCAGCAGCTCGTGCAGAGGAGGGAGCGGGAGCTGCCAGCAGGAGACAGAACTCTGAGCACGCTGACTGGGGCAGGAGGTTGGGGGTGCCGGCAGTGAAAGCAGCGACCGGTCCGTCCCTCCCCACACTACACGGGTCCACGTCCAGGCCACTTTGTTGGGTATCCAGCTCTAACCTGGTGCCTCCCACTCCCTGATCCCGCCAGTACCTCTTGGGTTCCCGCTGGCCGCCGCTGCCTTCCGCACCAGGGTCCCGCTGCCTGCGCTCACCGCTCCCGGCGCCGCCGCTCCGCCTGGGGGCGGGGCCAGGATGGGGCGGTGAATGGCAGGGGTGGGGGCGGGAGAGGGCGGGACTAGCCCGGAGTTGTCTAAGGCGGGAAGCGCGGCGGGTGGGGACCTCCGGCAGGGCCTTCGGCAGCTCTGGACAGACTGAAGCCCAGAGCGCTGTCCCAGGCCCCAGCCGCCCTTCTAACTCCCCGGTCGGAGCCCAATCCGTGTCCTCACCCAGAAATGGGAACAAATGAACCGGCTTTCCAGACCAGCCGGAGTGCTAGAGGCCACCTAGTGTCCCAGCTGTGGCTCAGCAGACAGCAGGTGTTCAGGCCCAGAGACGATTTCACTATTTCACTCTTTTAAGTGCTGGGCCTAAGTAACTGTTCTACAAAGGCTGTCATTTGTCTGTAAAACTTCTCATTTACGCTAGGAGTAGTGATGAATGCCTTTAATCTCAGCACTGTGGAGGCAGAGGTAGGTGGATCTGAGTTCAAGGCCAGCCTGGTCTTCATAGGCAGTACACAGTGAGACCCTGTCCCAAAACCAAAATAACCCTTTCTGTGCAGGTGTGAGTGATCCTCTTTAAGCATGGCACAGCTGAGGTTCAGAGTAAGGTGTTGGTTAAGATCAAGGCTGATGATATGTGAGCCACCAGGGCCGGGAACCTGTCCACCGTAGCTGATCCCCACTTGGGTGTAAGCCCACACACACCCTTCACACTCTCTGTGTTCATTCTCCCTACCTTAGCCACCTCTAGCAACCTCACCTAGTCCCACATTAAAGAAACTGCCAACCAAAATCAAAAATAGTGTTATTAATTTGGTGTCTCTGAATCCCAGAGAAAAAAAAGAAAAAGACAAAAAGAACAAAGGAGACCACCCTTGCCACATGTCAGGCTCCAGGTCCCGGGTAAAGAGACCAGCCTTGTAGGCAGTGCAGGCCCAGGGACAGTCAGTCCTGGCCATGGGCTCAAAGAGGGACCAGCCCATGGGTTTGGCTCTTAGGCCTGGCTAGGAGGCTGCTGCCTCAATTTGGGGCATCCAGGCCGTGGGTCAGGGAGAGTCTGGTCACTCAGTTCTGACTCTGCCTGAAGTAGCCAGAGATCAGGGTGCAGTCGCCAAAGCCAGTCAATTCTGTGGTCCAGCAGAGTCTGAGTTAGTCCTGGGATGAGATCCAGTAGAGGCCAGGCTGCTCAGTACTGATGCTCCAGCAAGGGCTGGGCAGCTGGGCTCTCTCGCTCCTCAACAGGGACAGGCCAGTCACCTGGGGCGCCGGTGGGTGTGCCACTTTCAGGGGCACTGCTGTCCAAGCAAGGAAGGTCTTGGGTTGTTCTGGCGGGTGAGGCCTCAGAACTGACATCAGGACTGAGGCTGAGGTCGAGCGGGGCCTGTGGAAAGGAAGAGAGGTGAGCAGACAAGCAGCCCTGAGCCTCCTGGGATCTCATCCACCCCAGGTCCCTTACCTGAGATTTGGGGGTGCCTCCTTTGGGGCTCCCTGAGGATGGCTCCCCATCAGATCCTCCCAGTCCCTTCCGACCCCCCAGACTCCACTTCCCACTGGGTCCCTCAGAACTGAGGAGACTAGGGCCAGAAGGTCTTGAGGGCCGGGGACCCTCAGTAGGAGCAGGCGAGGCAGGGGGTGGTCCAGGAAGCCGAGGGGGAGGCCACTGCAGCAGAGGAGGGGGCCGCCCGTCACCAGAGCCACCGAGGGAAGGCCGTGGCCCCCAGCTAGGACCTGGTGGGAGGGGCTGCTCACTGCTGCCTGCAGGAGACAGATAAGAGCAAAGACATCAGCCGGGCCACAGTCTCACCCACAGGTCAGCCCAGCTTTGTTTGCTCACCTGCTGTGTTTTCAGGTGTGGGGTGTGCCAAGGGGGGATTGCTGCTGAGGGAGGTCAGGCCGCCACCCCCAGCACAGTCCGAGTCATCCACATTCCCACCGCTGTTGCAGCCAGCGCCACAGCCCTTATGAAGTCTGGGTGGAGAAGTGAGACAGGTGAGAAGGGACCAGGGCCGAGGCCAGAGGTCTCTGAGCCCGGCAAGTCATCTGCATCGATTTCAAAGTCTTTTGCTTAAACCTTAAAGTCAGCTTTAGGGGGAAGGGGCTCTCTCTGGGTCCAGGCTCACTGACTCCAGACCTTCATCTCTGTGGTCTTGGAGGGGGTTGCTTCATTCATCTCTCCGTGCCCCTGCTACCCTGGAATCCCAGAGCGACAGGCACCTCAGTAAGAGGTGGCAGCCAGGGCTCACCTCTCCCAGCTGCGTAGGAGCCATCGGGCAATGGCACCCAGGCTGACAGGGCCACCCCACAGCGCCCGCAGCTGGGGGTGGCTGCCAGCCAGAGATGTGGTAAGAGGTGACACGTAGATGGGGTAGCCCAGCGGCTGGTCACAGGAGGAATTGATCATGTTGCGGAGTGCCTGCTTGGCATTCTGGATGCTGCCACGCTCAGGGTTGCGGTTTCGCAGAAACACCAGCTCCTGCTGCTGCCCAGCCCATAGCCCACGCACACACTCTCGGTTTACCTGTGGAGGGCCACACCAAAGGTCAGGGCAGTGACATCAAGGAGGCCTGGGCTGCAAGGCAGAGTAA
Organism: Onychomys torridus; assembly: GCF_903995425.1. Taxonomy (NCBI): domain Eukaryota; kingdom Metazoa; phylum Chordata; class Mammalia; order Rodentia; family Cricetidae; genus Onychomys; species Onychomys torridus. Next base: position 125,452,978 of record NC_050443.1, read on the forward strand.
GACCATCTGCCCCACCTTAATGACTCGGAAGCTGAGATGGCGCCGGTTGAGCATGATGATCTTGTACTCATCAGAAGCATCGTCCATGACATGGCGCAGTGCCAGCAGGGAGGGTGTGTTGCTGAGGATGGCACTACGCCAGGCAGGGTCGCCCTCATGTGAGATGACCAGCCGCTCCTCATTGGCCGCAATGGCATCATATAGGGCTGCTGGTTCCTCATACTCATCAGGAGATGTGAAATGATCCTGGTAGGGAGGAGAGGTCAGGAGTCAGGAACTGCTGGCCTAGGGAAAGGCTTCATCTCTCACCTGCCCACTCTGTCAGGCCACACTCCTCCCTACCTGGTGAAGCTTGAGGGCCATGCGAACCCCAGGTGCCACCACTCGGTGAAGCAGGTCCATATCAGCAAAGACCCACTCATCACGAGGGGAGGTGATTCGAAAGTCCCCTTTGAACAGCGCGTGCAGGCCATAGAGGAAGGGTTCTAGGCTGGGTGGGGAGAAGACATTAGCAACAGGGAGAGAGCCAGAAGGGACTGTTCCCCACCTTGCCAAAGAAGCCAATCTCTCCCTCACAGAGCAGTGAAGAGCAGGCGGGGCCAGGACTGGTCAGAGTCTCGTCCATGTAGACAAGAGGCCTATCCAATGGGAATTTAGAGCTCTTCAGGGAAGGGCAGAGGGAGAGTAGCAGACCCAGCTGGCTGTGGGCACTCACCTGGCAGACATGCTGTGTGAGGCTGTCCCCAGGGCTCGGCGACCCAGTACACACAGGCCAAAGCATAGTGTGACCAGTGGTGAATTCCAATCCTGGTCCACGGGCTATGGCACAAAGACCCCGGCGTGAGCACAGCTCAGTGTGGGACTGAAAACTTGGGGTTGAGGCTGGAGTCTAGACTGGTTGTCACTAGGTGTGAAGGGAGTGACCAGGAACTCCAGGTCCTTAGAGTCTGGGAAAGGTAGATCTAAGGGGATGGTAGTCTGACCTGGCTGCGCCGAGAGGCGCAGTACTGGATCCATTCAAGGTGGACAGCACAGAAGGATGGCAGCGAGAGGCCAGACAGGCGAAGGTCATAGTCCTCGTCAACACTCAGTGAGAAGGTAGGGTCTGAATCAGCGTAGCCAAGGGCGCGCACAGGCCGTAAGGCAGCCGTGATGCCCTCATGGTTCAGCCAGGTCTCCAGCTTTGGAGAGCGGCTCACATAGTAGATGATGCTCTGGGAGAGGAGGGGCAGGTGTCAGGGGTACAACTCCACCCCGAAACCCCCGCCATGGGGAGAAATCATTCCAGCCTGAGCTACAGTGCTTCCGATGATGCAGCTTCTGCTGCTCAGCTCCACTCAGCTCTCAGAAGCTAAGCAGGCACATGACTCCTCTCCTGGGACGAAGAGTAAGAACCAGCAGGAAGCACCACTCAGAGTGCTCGGGCACTGCACTGGCAGCAGATCTGCTCACTGTCCTCTTCTTGCCATCCCTAGAACCCAGCCCATCTGTAAGGGGAACGGAGGCTCACACAGACAGTCTTGCCCAGTGTCACCTAAGAGGGAAACTGGGCTGGAATGTGAAGACACTGTGCAACATCTAGATCTCAGGGCCAGGAAAGTCAGAGCTGAAAGTGTTGCCTACAGCCCAGGGAACCTACATGACCTGGGTTACCGGGTCCCTTTAGGCAAATTACTATGACAGACATAAGACCTTCTCTGAGAAAGCCAGAGGCATACACTTTGTATCTAAGTTCAGAGTGTCTGGCTATTCTTCTTCATTTTTTTTTTAAGCTGAGGATCGAACCCAGGGCCTTGTGCTTGCTAGGCAAGCACTCTACCATTGAGCTAAATCCCCAACCCATGTCTGGCTATTCTTAAGACACCTTGTTGGCTGGGCAAGTAGACAGCAGCTTTGGGAAAGGAGGTAGCTTGTAAAGCTGGGACAGCTGGCCAAAAGCAAGGTTATGGGGACTCCATGTGCCACCCTGAGCTGAAGCTGATGGGGTTGGGGGCCTCTGCCTGGGCAGGTGGTGGAGAACTGCTCCCAAGGTTCACTAAAGCCCAGGGTGCAGCTGGCCATGGACGGGAGTGCTGAGGCAGTAGGCAACCCAGCAGGGTACAAGCTAGGAGGAGCTAAAGCTCAAGCTGCTCCCCAGGTGGAGAACACGGAGTCAGTGGTTGCACAACAGCACACGGCATGTGTGTCCATCAGATCCCTACTCAGATATGGCTTTGGCACAAGTCGATGAGAAGGAAGTCTGGTGAGGACTGGCTGCTGCCTTCTATCTTACTAAAAGGAAGGAACAGGAGTTGAATGAGTGAGCTTTGGCCTCCAGACTGACTTTCCTGCCTACAGAGCCCTGCTAAAGTCCAGATGCCACCACAGCCCCTGAGAAAAACCCCAAAGCATTGCTGCTGGGTCAGGGAGGAGCTGGCCTGGCAGGTGTTAGTGAAGTTCATTTGTGACACCGTCACTGTGTTCTATGACATGCCTTCTGAGTGACTCTCAAGATGATACCCAAGTCCAAGACTTCCTAGTAAGAGCTCCTGTCTAGAACATTCTCTGTAGTTGGTTGTACCCAAAATGCTGCCTGGGTACGTTTCACTGACCATGCATGGGCCTCAGGACCATGGTGCCTTCCTGCACTTGGCCCACTGCCTATATGAGGTCTGAAAGCTGACTCTTCAGCTCTGATGGGGCCAGCACACAGGTGCCATCTTTCCCAAGGTCCACCAAAGAATGCAACCTAACATGTAAAACCGAAGACCTTGAGGATGAGGCTTGGTTGCAGGTGGCTGCAGGTAGCTGGTGGCTCTGTGCCCAGAGACTGTATTTTATTTGTTACCCACTGCTAAGTGATGCCCATAGGAAGGGCAAGACATGAGCAGAAATACTGTAGCACAGCCAAAGCTGCATGGGAAGGGCAGAGTCTGGTCTGGCCCACCTAGAAGGTCCAAGCACCACCGAGGCCTGGGTTCCTTGTTCTACCTGAGCCCCGCCTTGTCCTCACAAGCTTTCCTCTCACGTGCCTTTGTCACACCTCCAAGCTGCTTCTGCCCAGCTTCTCAGGTTCCGAGGCTAAGGCAAACTGGATCTTCAGGGGATAGTAAAGCTGGCAAGGCCAAGCACGCTTCCGCCCGCCAGCCTAAGCCTGACCAGAGCCTGGTACACAGCAGTCTAGGGCACATGCAGGTCTGATAAGATTCATGGGAAGCAGGGGGGGCCGACAGAAGCACTCTTCTTCAGAGGCTCAGGGAGGCAGACAGGACCTTGACAGCAGAGTGATCTGGGGTTAGAAATGAACCTTTGGCCAGGCAGTGGTGGCGCATGCCTTTAGTCCCAGCACTCTGAGGCAGAGCCAGGCAGACAGACCTCTGTGAGTTCGAGGCCAGCCTGGTCTACAAATCAAGATCCAAGACAGGCACCAAAACTACACAAAGAAACCCTGTCTCAAAAAAACAAAAACAAAAACAAAACAAAAAACAAACAAAAAAAAAGTAAGAAAGAAGAAGAAGAAAAAGAAAAAGAAATGAACCTCTGGATTACTTCTGGCCTGCTTCTTGGTAAAGTGGAGAGTGGGCAGGAGCCTTACAAACTCTCCCCTAGGAGTGGTTGGGAGGACAGAAGGAACAGCAGGAGTTACTGTTTCTCCGTTTTTCCAACACGTGACACTGAAGGATGTCCACAGGGCCTGGGGTAGAGGGACAGACTTGGGTTGTATGAGTCTTCCTTAAAGGGAACCTCATGAGGAAGGCTCGTCTAGCCCCAACAGTCCCCCAGTTTCAGGGCAGGTCTTAAGAGCATCCCATTCTGTGGTGGTGTGAATGATCACGGCCTGCAGAGGCTCATCTATCTGAATGTCTAGTTCTCAGTGGTGGACTATTTAGGAAGGATTAGGAGATGTGGCCTTGTTGGAGGAGGTATGTCACAGGGCTGTGTGTCACAGGGTGTGTCCTGTGGCTAAGACATAAGCTCTCAGCTACTGCAAGCCTGCCTATTACCTTGCTCCCTGCATGATGATGTGGGCTCACCCTCTGAAACTCTAAGCAGGCCCCTGATCAGATGCTTTTATAAGTTGCCTTGGTCAAGATGACCGGCCACACTGGTGGAAGCCCATGAACTGTGGACTGGTGGCTATGGAGCCCCCATGGGACTGGACTAGGCCCTCTGGATATGGAAGACGGTTGTTTGGCTCGAACTGTTTGGGGGGCACCCAGGCAGGGGGATCGGGATCTGTCCCTGGTGCATGGGCAGGCTTCTGGAAGCCAGTGCCTGTGGTGTGACACCTTGCACAGCCTTGGTGCAGTGGGAAGGGGCTTGGACCTGCCTAGGCTCAGTGTGCCGGGCTCTGCTGACTCCCCATGGGAGACCTCGATTTGGGGGATGTGGGGATGCGGGGCGGCTTGGGAAAGAGGGCTGGAGGGTGAGAGAAGGGAGGGGGGGTCTGTAGATAGTATGTGGAGTGAGTAGAAAATTTCTTAATAAAGAAAAATGAAAAATAAATGAGTAAGTCGCCTTGGCCATGGTGTCTCTTGGCAGCAACAGAACAGTCCAAAGGACACTTCAAGTGCTCCACTTCAGAGTGTCACAAAACCTCCTTGTCCCATTCATCCCAAAAGCCTGCGAGCCCTGCTTCTCAAGGGGTAAACTGAGATAGGACAAAGGAGGCACTGTTCTAGGTTCCTGAAGCCCTACAACTCCTGTCTCAGCACTCTCGGCAGGTCTCAAGACCCTCTGGCCTGCTTAGAGCCCCCAGGCTAAGGCAGTAAACCTAGTGACTGGGATGCCAGGCCTGAGCCTAGAACCTAACCAATTATTTCCCCTCTGCAAACCATGTGTCTACATGTGCATGTGGAGACCAGAAACGACATCAATTATCTTCCTCAATTGCTCTCTACCCTATTTTTGAGTCAAAGTATCTCACTGAACCTGGAGCTTACCAATTTGGCTAAACTTACTGGCCAGCAAGCCCCAGAGATCCTTCTATATCTGCCTCCTCAGATCTGGGATTATAGGTCATGCCAAAACATCTAGCTTTCACAGGACTTGAACTCAGGTCCTCACACTTGCATGGTAAGCATGTAAGCAGCCCTTGTTGTTGTTGTTGAGTCTTTCACATAGTCCAGGCTGGCCTTGAATCCTAGCCTTGCCTCCACCTATCAAATGCTTGAATTACAGCAGGAGCCAGCTTCCATGAAGGGACACCAGAGGTTTCTCCGTGTTTGGGTGGAGTCTATCCAGCTGAGGTAAGATGCCTAGCACAGAGCCCGCCTTCAATATGCAGTACTGCTTGGCTCCTGGGGCTACCTCATGATGACTGTTAGCAAGCACCACTGTGAGGTGGGCAAGGCTGGTGGCTTTTATTTGGTTTTGGTTTTGGTACTGTGAGTTGAATCTAGGGTCTCAGGCACGCAAGGCTTACCTTCTACCACACTCGAAGCCCTAGCTGTGGCCCTGAAGACATACCTCAGCCCACTACCACAGCTGGACCCACCAACCTGGGAGGAGATCCACGACTGTGCTGGCGCCCACCCTCTACACTCAGGGCCTGAAACATGCCTTCTGACAGGGGCACCAGGGAGCTCCTACTCTGGGTACCTGCTCACCAAGGCCTCTGTCGCCTGCTGTCTGATGGTGGCACTGTGAATAATGCTTAAACTGAGTCCTATGTTTCTCTTGACCAAAACAGGCTCCCAGCATTCCCGACGACGACAGACAGACAGACAGACAGACAGACAGAGAGCACTCAGCATGCTCACACTAGGTGAACTCACGAGGAGTCACTCCCGGCCAGCAGCACCCGCCATACCTTGACGTAGTAGGTGATGAGGATCTTGCGGAGGTCGAACACCTGCAGCATGGAAGCAGCGTTGTTGTCACTGATGCTGTAACCTTCCAGCACATACTTGCTGGCCGTCACCTCCCAGGCCAGCCAGCGCTGCCCAAAGGCAGCGTTGAAGGACAGGACTCGTGGCAGGTGGCCAGGCTCACAGCAGCAGCAGCCCTCATCTTCCTCCACACCTTCAGTGATGGCCTCCACCTCACGCTGCTGGCAATATGTGCCTGTGGGACAGGGTTGCCCAGTCAGGGCCACGAGGGCAATCCCTACTTGCCCAGCACGTCACTAGACCCACTGCTACTCAGCTTCCCCCTAAGACACTGAGTAAAGATTACTGAAAGACTGGGTTAACAAGGGGACCCTTTCTCCTCACAAGTTCAACTGACAGAGAGAAATGGGTTCAGTTCCCCCGTGTCATGAGGCAAAGACCAAAATTTATAAAGTGCCTTTCTCAAGGTCATGGTGCTTGTGTGCTATGCTTGGAACCACTCTCACTGCCCCAGAGACTTGTCTCAAGCTGAGAACAAGGAACCAGCTATCCACAATGCTGGCACGGTGCTTGTCAGGCACCCAGTTAAGATCCAGGGCAGGCCAGAAGCTGGCATCAAGGCCCAGGGTCTCAGCTTTTATCCCTGGACTCCCTGTGAGGACAGAGGTGGTGTGTGCCTGTGGCGGGTGTCACTGGAGAGTGAGCGGCCAGGGTAGAAAACCCAGGCTCAGGGAAGAAGAGAGCCTTGCCTGAGATTATTACCCAGAGCTTGACTAGGATCCAGTCTCAACACAATATGAAATGTTGTATCCCAGCTCAGGCTCTGCTTACTCTGTTTCTCACCCCCCCCCCCCCAGCTCAACTGTGTGGCTCACCCCTGAACTCAAGGCCACGCAGCTGGAAGGTGACGAGGCCATTTCCAACCTCGATGAGGTGCACCAGCGCGTTGAGGTAGTCAGAGGCCAGGACAAAGCAGTCACCAGGGCCATAGTTGCCCCAGCGGCCCAGCACCAAGTCCCCACACAGGGTGTGCTGCAGCGAGCGCGTCAAGTGCTCATAGAAGATGGAGTTGAGGTTGTTGTCATCAGCTCCTGGGACATAAACAAACATACACGGGCAAAGGTATCAGGGAAGAGAGTACCCTCCAGGGGACACCCTGCCTGTAAACTCCTGGACAAGTGGCTACCCACCTGGGTTCCGGTCCAGCTGTGTCACTAGGCGGGTGTTGGAATGATCCACACGTTTAGTGCTGTTCAGAGAGCAACAGTGTTATCAGCCAGGGCTGGGCAGCCCATCAGCGTGTTCTCTGCCCACGTTCCATCCTGGTCCTCTCTAAACCCACATCCCTGAGCTACCAACAGATGCCATCTGTAACAGCCTACTGTAGCTGTCAGATAAGGAGGCCAAGTCTCACAGACATAAAGGGACTCACACAGGACCACAAGGGGAGGGGGACCTGGAGAGGAATGGGTTCGAAGGCCAGGCAGCCTCCAGTGAGGCTTTGGCCTGGTACACGTTTGGCCTGGTACACTCACTACCTCAAGTATCCCCACTGAGGCCAAGCACCCACACCCTTGCTCTGGGTATCAGAGCCCCTTTCTGGGTGCTTTCTGGCCAGGACTCCAGGGTCTCACCTTGCTGGTCACCAAATCTTCTCTCATGAGACTTACTTGTAGTCCCTCTCCCAGAACTTGAGGGGCCTTGCGTAGGACATGATGAAGACAGCACTACCCAGCAGGGGGTTGAGTGGTGTGGAGAAGAGCCCTGAGAGCAGGGCCTGGAGGAACAGCATGGCCGAGTCTGGGCACAAGTCAAGGAGGTGACAGGCACATGGGACCTTCTGCCTCCCGCTCCTCTCTCTGCAACCCCAGGCTGCTGCTCTCCACACACACCCCACCCCAAAAGGACAGCTAGAAGCTGGATACGTGGTACAGCGAAGGGCTGGGCAAAGGCATGGAAGGCTGAGCCCCAGGTGATCTGCCAGGGTGCAATGTAGGTCAGCACAAAACGCAGCTTGTACAGCAGGTCCCACAGCTGCCGGTGGTCGAGGCAGAGGTGATAAAACAGACATGGTCACACGTGGTGGTGAGATCTGCCAAACCTCCAGACACCAGGCCAATGGGATGGACTTCAAGACCACTCCCAGCCCTTTCTTTCTGGACTTGGCTTGCAACACCTGAAACCATGGGAACGTCTACCTGGATCTAAAGAGCATTAGTTAGTTAGTTCCCATGATGGCAGTGGGAGCTTCCTATTGCTCTCCCCGGTTCACAGATGGGGAAGGTCCAGTTCAGATAAAGGCAGCGGAGGTAAAGGACTTTCTCAGGTCATGGTGCTCAGTCACTAATGAGAATTTCAAGAGATGACCTAGGCCCCACTCTCAGAAGGGCCTAAGGCAAGCCTGGTGGGCCAGGTTTCTAACAGTTCCAATATTTAAAAGGATCACAAGTTTCAAGGCAGCCTGGCTGTAGAGGGAGTTCAGGTGAGCCCACATAACTTAGTCAGGCTCTATCTCAAGAGTCAAGAGGGCTACTCGGACAGCTCAGCAGCAGGACGTTTGTTGGCCCAGCACAACCAAAGTCCTGAATTCAAATTCAGGCAAACAAACAAATAAATAAAAGTAAAAGACCTGGTGTGGAAGCTTGCCAGAAACAAAAATCAAACTAAGAAGACTAATTAAGGTCCAATTGTGAGTCCCGGGACCATGACAGATGGCAGGCCTTCGTGACGCAGTCCTTTGATCAACACGACCTCCAAGCCTGACTGGGGGATCCCATGGCCCAAGAGGATAGCTATACACCTAGGCCCTAGGACATAGACTCTCAGCTCTGAACTCGGTTCCGGTGGGGCTGGTAAAGGGGCAGAGCTCAGAGGCTTTACAACATCCAGGCGACAAGGTCAGGTCTTGACATTGCTGATCCTGAGGAAGCTGGTGGTGAGATCAGACTGGCCATCAAATCCCAGGAGAGCCTGATGTAGGTTCCCCCTCAAGCCTCAACCTGCTGTCTGCAGGGTGAGGTGGAGGAGTCCCTTCCTCAGACCACTGCAAAGGCCCACAACGGAAGCCATACAAGGCTGCAGATCCAGAGCACACTCTTCCCCTCTGACAGAACAGCTCTGCTCTGTATGCTGGTCAACCTGGAGTCAGAGTCAAAGCCAGCAGCTTACCTTGCTGCAGAGCAGGGACATGAGGAAGTAGTCGAGCAGAAAGCCCTGTGAGAGCCGAGGGTAGTCAAAGTGGAAGAGCAGGACGGTGAAGGCCAAGGTCAGGTACTGCTGGGGTGGGCAACAGAAGGCTGAGCGGAGCAGCTTCAGCCCAGCCACAGTCATCAGCAATGCCCGGCAGCTGTGGGTGGGGCAGGCATTCAGACATGGAGGGCCTTAGGGAGGAGTGGGCACAGACACATCTCTCACCAATAGGTCTGAATGCAACCCTAGGCACCTGCTGTCGACTAGAATAGTAGCCCGCCCCCCTTTGTGTCAATGATTCTTAGGTTCAGTACCTCTGAACGAAGTGATGGGGACACAGTTGCTTCAAATGACAGCTCATAAAGAGCTGCAATCCTACTTTGCCTTGCTTAGGTACTACCCATTCCTCAGTGGGAATCAATGAGGATGTAGACAGAGAATGGCAGAGAGGGGAGTGAGTGGTCCTCACTAGAGGCAGAATTTGTCTGGATGGCTGACAACCGTGTGGGCATCCACTGTGAGAGCGTTGAGAACCACAGCAGGGTAGATGAGGTACTTCTCAACACACTGCAGACCAGCATAGAGCTTCTCAAACCACATCACCTGGGCAGCACCTGCAATGGAAAGACAGGGTGGGTGGCTGACACTTGGCCCTCCACATGGCCTGTGTGGAGGAACCGAGAGGACTATCCACCACGGGGCCAGAAAGCACCCTGAAGACACTGGGCTGGGCTGGGCTGTCCTGGGCTCCTGGAGACTTTGGCTAGTGAGGAGGGAATACTGCTGACAGCAGGACAGGGGCACCACATGCCACTCAGCATGTCACGGGCTTGGGAGTGGTGATGGGGGAACTTTGTTCTGTTTTTACTGTCCATGGAAACAAACCTGATAAAAAACAATACAACAAATTTTTAAAAACCTCTTAGAGACCCACCAGAGATAGGCAAATGCTATGGAGAATAGGCTGAGGGGTCAAGAGGACCCCCAGCTGCAGGCCCTCCTGAGGGCAGCTCTTGGTTTAAGCTAATGAGAGGAAGACATGTAGGGGTGCTGACCCAGGCAGAATTGCTCACTGTTTGAGAAAAACAAGTACCACATACAAGTAACATCATATGGACTGAGCAGTCTGTGTGGATAAAACAAAGAAAATGGGGCCATGAACTTCAGAGCGAGCAGGAGGATGGGCACAAGGGAGGGACTGGAAGGAAGAATGAAAATGATATAATCTCAAAAACTAAAAAATTGTTTTAAAAACTATTCAAAAAGGAAAACAAGGGGTGGCAAAATAATCAGTCCCGACCCTGATGAGTTCAAGTCCCAGGAGCACATGGCAGAGAGAACCAACCCCTGGAGGTTGTTCTCTGACCTTCACATGTGTGCAGCGCACACACACACACACACACACACACACACATTCTGTTAATAAAATAGTAAATAATGTGATCTTTGTATTGCCAGGTGGCGATGCACTCGAGAGGCAGAACCAAGCATCTCTGTGAGTTCAAAGCCAGCCTGGTCTACAGAGCAAGATCCAGGACAGGCACCAAAACTACATGGAGAAACCCTGTCTTGAAAAACAAAATAAGACAGACAGATAAAGGTGTACATGTATGGGTGTTTTGCCTGCATGAGTATCTGTTCATCATGTGTGTGCAGTGCCTTTGAAGGCCAGAGAGGTCATCAGACCTCCTGGAACATGAGTAACAGCAGATTTGTGAGCCAACACCTGGGTGCTAAGAATTGAACCCAGGTCCTCTGAAAGAGCAGTCAGTGCTCTAACTGCTGAGCCATCTCTCCAGCCCCACCAACCAAAATGTTTAGAGGCTAGAGGAGCTTTTTGTTTGTTCTGAGACAGGATCTCACTATGAACCCTAGTTGGCCTGGAACTCGCTCTGTAGCCCAGGCTGGCCTCAAGCTCACAGACATCCACCTGCTTTTGCCTCCTGAGTGCTGGGATTAAAGGCGTGGACCATGTAGAATATTTTAAAATATAGCCTGGAAGACTTTTTTAGAAAATACTGCCGGCAACAGGCACTAAATGGCTCTGACCCACAGGTGGCAATTCAGGATTTAAAATCCCCTTTGAAAGTGAGAACAGCAGTGGGGCAGGGCAAGGACGGGGAGGCAGGACAAGGACGGGGAGGCAGGACAAGGGCAGTGCACCCATTAAGAGTACAGCAGAAACCGCACCAGGACAGGGAAAGGAATGGGCAGAGGGCAGGATGGGCAGCAGGTGCCATCTGCTGACACCCTGGGCCCAGAGGACCACACTTCTCATTACCATGTTCTCCAACCAGACTGTGCCCAGCCCAGGCAAGCGGAAAGAAGGGGGCAGGCGGCACTCACCCCGCACTTCATACTGGCTGTACTCCAGCGGCTTCAGCACAGGCTGAGAGAGGCAGAACCAGGGCAGCTGCTTACGGAGCTGTGGCAGCAGGTAGTGTGTGAAGAAGCCCACGGCTCCCGCCAGCGCATACAACACAAAGCCCAGCACCGACTGAAGGAGGGAGAGGAGGGAGGAGCAGCTCAGTCTGAGGCGGGCTCAGAGGGCCCTTGGGTCCAGCGGGCTCTTATCAGACCCAAGAGGGGGATGATTTTTACCACACAAACCTTCAGGGCAATGAAGACAGTGCTGGCACTGATGGCAAAGGTGAGCACGGCAATCACCATACACATCACCAGGTCAGAGTGTAGGACCTCACGCTGCAGAGCCAGGAGACACAGCTTGACTGCCTGCTGCATGGGGTCACATGCCCCTCCCGGGCCCAGAGCGGCCAGAATCCCATTCTCCTGCACCCTCATCAGTTCCCACCCCTCACCACCGACTGGCGCATCTTCTCTGGCAGTGGGTCTGGGGGCTCTGCCCGGGCTGTCTCTAGGCTCCGCTCCTCCAGCTCAGGGAAGAGCTTACTCCGGACTAGAGACCTGGAGGGAAGAAGAGTCAGAGACCAAGGCAAGCGCTGCTGTCCCTTCCTTACACAGATTCTGTCAGTCCCAGGCACAAGCACTGACCACCCAAGTTCCAGGCATGCACATACACACAAACACACTCAAGAGTACACATGTATGCACATAGACAGGGACGTGCAGCACCCACCAGAGCACAGTGGGGTCACTGCTCTGCCGGCTTAGATGGTAGGACAATGCCACCAGGAGGCCACAGAAGACTGAGAAGAGGACAGGGACATGCTGCTCCGGCCAAGGTGTCTAAAGGAAAGAACCCATGCTGGTCAGGGGTGGGGAAGACAAGTACTGTAGGAGACATTGGGTGTCCCAGTGAGAAGCTACTGCTGAACCCAATTCACAGCCCTGTGCCAACAACCCCATAGGGCTCAGCAAGCCCAGGTCCCACAGGCCAGCACTACCTTAATGGCCCCAAGGCAGAAGCCGTAGAGCAGAGCAGCAGCCAGCAGGCTTCGGGTGAGGCTGAAGACCGCGGTGAGAGGGCTGGTGGCGGCTGGGGGCAGGGAGAAGTAGATAAAGTCCAGCTCTGACCTCTGGGCATCTCCAACTCACCCTGTCCCACTGCTCCTCAATTCCAACAAGACCTCCCAGGACACCACCCTCCGCCAAGAGGCTCTCAGAGTTTCTAGTGTTCTGGGCTGAACCCACTTGTCTAGGGAAGGGAGAGGAGAGGAGGAGAGGGGAAGGGAGGAGAAGCACAGGACCCTTGCAGCCACGATATAGATGCAGGGAAGGCTCTAGAAGAATCTGTGGGTGGACCCTCCTGGCCCCTAAGCCACCTGTGGGCACAATACCTGTGCCTCCAAAGCCATGCATGTCTATCTGCTCCAGGAGGTACATGAGACAGGTGTTGACCTGGGGCAGGAGGCCCAGGAGGAAGACGAATGGGAAGCACAAGGTGAACACTGTTCAAAAGGAGGAGTGAAGGCCCAGTCAGTCTACCACCCTCCCCCCAGCCCACCCTCCAGACTCACTCCCTTGGGTCACCCTTGCCCTGCCCTGCCCTGCCTCACCAGTGGCCACGTCTCGGGCACAGAAGAAGAAAGAGGCAGAGAAGAGCGTGAGGCCGTAGAGAGAGACGGGTGGGAAGGGCTGAGCTGTGCCCAGGGCATCCAACAGCCAGATGAGCAGACAGCAGATGCAGAAGTAGACGGGCCGGCTGTACGCAATCACCCAGTTGTGGCCCTAGGGAGTGGACCAGTGAGGAATTGGGCGTCCCACCAACCACCCTGCCGGCATATTCAACATGCCCCAGACTTGGCCACATCCAAGCTGGGAAGCTGGGAGACGGGGGCAAAGCAGGTAGTAAGCCCCTCTCCCACCATGGCCTTCACCTGGTCTCAGACCCTCCGAGGGCCTTCTGGCCAGAGCACTGCCCCACAGGTACTCACATGCATGGGAGATGCTGCATCGGGCTGCACACTCTGGAAGAGACAGGGTTATGCTGGCAACAAGAACTGGTGCCCATTCAAGAGTCAAAGCACTGTGAGCTGTCCAGCTCCACACTGGGCAGCAGTGAGTGGCCAAGGCAGGGCCCTGTACTTGTCAGATGGGGAGCTGGCTACCGGGGACCTCCCCTCAGACCCGCAACAAGGGAAAGGGAAGCTGTGGATTCAGGGAGCCAGGTCTGACCTTGAGCAGGGAGTACTGACAGGAGGCGATGACAAGGCAGAACTGAAAGACCCAGATGTCAGTGAAGAAGCCTTTGAGCAGCAACAGGTATCCCAGGAAGGCAACCAGACTGCTTAGTCCAACGCCAAAAATGTTCTCCATTATCCCCCTCGTCCTACAAAGAAATGGGCGTCAGGGCACGGCCTCCCACCCCAGCTTCCAACAAGAGTTGGGGAGATAGGCCTCTGTCCTAAAGATCCACCTCTGGGCCTCTGAAAAGTTAAACTTCTGACCTCACAGGAAAGAGACCAGGTTACATTTGCTCTCAAAACCCATCTTGTTGGGTCACTGGCTATGTCCACTTCCTGTTAATGCTGACATGAGTTACAGTGTGCACACAGCAGGAGCGCCATGATGTGTACATGGGCAGTATCCTACCTGACCCCAGTCGCAGGCTGAAACAAGGGGGATAGACAGGAAATCAGGCTGGGGGATCAGGCCCAACTCCTTGATGGCAAACAAAGGTCCTTTGACTTCATCTTTCTGGCCTTTGTTTCCCCTCTGAACATGGGAAAGTTTTTTTTTTTTTTAATAATTAAAATGTTTATTTATTTATTTATATTTTATGTATGAGTGCTCTGCATGTATACCTGCATATCAGAAGAGGGCATCATATCCTATTACAGATGGTTGTGAGCTACCATTTGGTTGCTGGGAATTGAACTCAGGACCTCTGGAAGAGCAGCCAGTGCTCTTAACCACTGAGCCATCTCTCCAGGCCCAGGAAAGATTTTTGAGGCAATCAAGTTTATGAACCTATTTAGGTTACAGCACTCAGGCAAACAGAAAAGAAGGAAAGAAAAACCTGATCCTGGAAAGGGAGAACAGTAAGGAATCATTCATTTTGAGAAAGCCTTGGAGAGAAGGGTAGCCCTGTACCCCAAACCCTTTGTACTCCAGAGGAACCTAAAGAAACCCATGCAGCCAAGAGTGGTGCTTCAGGACTCTAGTTCTAGAACTTTCGAAGTTGAGGCAGAAGGATCCCTGGCGGTCTAGACCAGCCTGGATTTCAGAGTGAATTTCAGGCCAGTCTAGGCTACAAACAAGACTCTGTCTCAAAAACAGAAGCCAAGCCAGGTACAGTAGTGCACACCTGTAACCTCAGCATGGCAGGTGGAAACAAGATGACCAGGAGTTCAAGGTTAGCCTCAGCTACATATCAAATTTGAACCCAGCCTGGTTTATGAGACCCTTTCTTAAAAACCAAAAACAACAACAACAAAAACCAACACAGCCACCAGCAACTGAGCCATTTGGGATCTGACAGCCTGGCCACCTCGAGGGGTACAGAGTAGAAGAGCAGAGGCCCAGCACTTCCGGGGTCAGGAAACAATAACCGCAGGTACTCACCGGTCCAACAGAGCCAGCAGGGCCAGACGCTCATAGCGCACAGAGGTCCAACGGCCAGGCAGAAACCAGTACTTATAGCTGTGCTGGGCCCGGGGCGGCGCCTCCTCCATCAGTGTCTGCTCCTGGGATTCGTGCAGGGAGTCCTGGTCCAGCAGGTCAAACTGCAGTCCCCACAGCCGCGGCCATCAGCCCCGCCACCCCCATGATCTATCATCATCCCTCCCCCAACACACTGGTAAGATGACTGAGCGCATACTTTAGCACACCAAGGTCACACTGTCTAGTGGCCCCATGGCCTGCTCTGACTCCCCATCACAAGGGCTTGCTCCTAGCTCTAGGTTCCTAGGACGTGGCTGAATTGTTGCTACAGGCTGCCAGGTGCCAGAGTCACCAACTCTTATGTCCACCTTCCCCACTCAGGCAGACTCTTCAGTGAAGTCTACTTTGTCCTTCAGGACCTAGCACAAATGATATCTCCTTCAACATGGGGCCACTACTGTCACTGTGACAACCCATTCCGGAGCTGTGTGTCCCAGAGAAGAGCACTTTGCTCTTTAGGCTGGGTGTACACCTCATTCAACAAGCGTTAATTCGATGCTGAGAAGGCTCAGAGGGTAAAAGCACTTGCCACACAAGCCTGACAGCCTGAGTTCAATCCCTGAACTCCATGGTGGAGAGAGAACACGGACTCTTTCATGAACACTGTGATACGCCTGTACGAGTGTGCATGCACACACACACACACACACACACACACACAGAAAGACAGACAGACACACACCCAGAGAAAGACAGACACAAACACCCAGAGAGAAACAGACAGACACACATACACATATATACACACTCACACCCAGAGTCAGACACACATATACCCAGACACACAGAGAGAGAGAGAGACAGACACACATATACAGACACATGGGGGGGGGGGGTAGGCATGCACACACAGCATCTGCAGGATACAATGGAGAGCCCAAAGATGCACAGCTCTGCCCATAAATGACAAGTACACAGACAACAAGGATGCTGCTGCTGCTGCTGATTCTACACAATGGTTACATAAAATAAATGAGTCAAGAAAAGGTAGCCAGGCTGGCAGCAATGACCTATAATCCTAGGTACTTGGGAGGCTGAGGCAGGAGAATCCCAAATTCAAGGCCTACCTGTGCTACAGAGTGAGGTTAAGGCCAGCCTAATCAACTTAGTGAAATCCTGTCTCAAGATAAAAACAATAAGAAGAGAGGGCTGGGGAAACAGCCTGGCGATAGAATGTCTGCCCAGCATTCAATCCCATTGTCTCACACACGAACACATGCGCACAAACTGGCACATGGTGGATTCTAGCGGTGCTCAAGGGCCACCTGGGATCTCAGGTGTTAGGCATTTTGAGTTAGTCCTTTTAGGTCTATTCTCCGAGCTCTGACAACATGTCTGGGTGGTGTTTTGTTCTGATCTGAGTGTGTATGTATTTTAATAGACACAGGATCCCACTATGCTGTCAGGCCTTCAACTCTCAGCTCCTGTGGTACTCTTGTCTCAGTCTCTGGAGAAGCTGGAGCGATAGCTGAGGTCATGTTTTATGCATTCTTAGTGCTTCTGTTACTACTGGCATGATTGTGTAAGTGATAATCTATTAGCAGTAAAAAAGGACACTATCAATAACCATGCTGTGATAAGGTGCATTAACAGGTAACCTCAGGCAATCACACTTGGAAATGGCCAGGCACAGGACAAACTGAACTGCCATTCTACAAGCATCTTTGTGAAACATCCATTATCCTGCTAGCTGCTCCCACTCTAGGATCAGAGAGGTACACACCAGACACATTCACAGAGTAAGTAAACGTAAGACTTCAGGAGCCATTCAGCTCCAAGCCTGTGCAACCTCTGCCAAGCCATTAAAGGCCCCCGTGGCACAGTGGCATCCCCAAGCTCTTCCTGAGGGTAATCTATCCCTCCTGGGATGCCCAGGCCAGCCCTAGTCATCTGCTTACATGCATCTTGTCCCCTGCCCTCCACACCACCTTCCAGAGCTGCTCCTCACCTCTGGGATCTCCAGGGGCACCCTGCGCACCTGCATACCCTGAAGAACCACGGGCCTGGGCTGCAGCAGGTTCAGGCCTCCAGTGGCTTCAGGCACATCAGCTGAGTGGAAGCTGGAGGAGTGTGAGTGACGGTCCCTGTGGGTACAGCAGCAGCGAGGGGGAAGGCCATGGGCAAACCCTGCCAGGCAAGTGGGGATGCCTGCCCCATGGCTGGGACGTCCAAGGGGCAGGAACACCAGAGTCAGAGGAAGGAGACAGCACAAGTGTCTCTCTCGGAGGCCCTGGCCGACATGTGAAAGCTGTACTTCCTCCGCCCTCCTCCCCAGGAAGCCAGTACTATGCTTCCTAGACTTGGAAACCTGGCGTGACTGCATGTCCCAGCCTCCTTATCATCTTCCCCTCCCAGCCCTGTGCTGCCCCACCATAGCAAGAACACTAGGTTCAGGTGCTCCCCAGAGACGCAGCCTACCAGGCCCTCCAGCCTGGAGACTCACCAGGCTCCATTGGCTGCCTGCTCCCCTGGCTGTCCCACAGGGTTCTCGTAACCACCTCCAGCTAGGCCAAAGGTATACGACCGCCGCACACCTGGGACAGAGGCACAACGGCACTGTCAAGGACGGATCTAACTGGGCGTCAGGGCCAAGGAACGCGGAGGAGCCCTGAGGTATGTCCCCTGCCGTGACAGCCCAGCCCTGGGGACCAAGTGTTAGGCAGGTAGGGGCCTAAAGATGCAAAGCCTGAGCCCTGTGGTCAGCCTGCCTTGGATATGGCTCGGTTCTACCACTAGTTCAGCCTGTGGCTTCAGATGTGCCTCGGCTTCCTCATCAACAGGGCAGGGATGGCCACACCCACACCTCAGAGATGCTTCAAGGGTGACATCAGGCAGCTCAGGTAAAGCACTTGCCGCAGAGCCAACGGTGCTGTGGGTGAGCGCGGAGCCACCATGCTGGGGAGCACGGAGGACACTCGCTGGCTGGCTCGGGAAGGGCTTACCACTCTCGTCGTAGAAATAGTGCACGGCGCCCTCGGAGGTGTCATCAAAATTGCTGGCTTCATGGACGTTGGGGCCAGCTCGGGTGAGCAGCAGGGAAGAGGCGAAGTGCAGAGCTGAGGGCAGAGTCAGTGCCCGGGAATGGGAAGCAGCCCGGCCCCGCTGAGCCTCCTGCAGGCTGCTGGACAGCAGGAGCCCTAAGTTAGCACCAGGAAGAGCCAGCCGGCCCCCCTGCCCTGCGGCGGCCCCCCTGCCCTGCCCTGCCCTGCGGCGGCCCCTCTGCCCTGTGGCGAGGGGCAGACGCTCACCTGGGTGGTGAGCCCGTGACAGAGGCTGGAGGGGTGGGGTTGCTGCCAGCGTTGTGTCGTCTCCGAACAGCCTGAGCCCGCCTCACGTTGCTTGTGCGTTCCCGCTGACCTGGGTCCTCAGGTGCTGCCCGGAAAGAAGCCCCAGGCATAAGTGACAGGCTGGGCTGGGCTGGGCTGAGGACAGGTGCTCCAGCATGGTAACCCTTGGTCTCAGGAACCCTGCCAGGGCACCAGCAGGCCATTTGTGCCTGAGCTTTCTCATCTAGATGAGACAACGATCTGCCCGGCCCCACTGGTGGGCAGATGGAGAAGTGTGTTAGATGATGTCCTCAGGGAACAGACGCTCAGGTGCTCACCACAGGACCTGGAGCCAGGCAGTTAGTTGGGCTCTGCTGACCCACCATTCTTAACCACTAAATCCACATCCATCTGCCTCCTGACATGGAGGCTAAGCTGATGCTGACTAGCTCTGCTGCAGCCTGCCCTTTACCCCAGCTCAAGCCTCCCAGGTCTCCACCCTCACCCTCACCCCTGGGGTCCACTCACCTCCCCCCACAGCACCTTCCTCCAGCAGCTCCCCCCGCCAGCCAGGCTGGTTGGCAGCAGGCCCCCTCCGGGCTTCGGCAGGCAGCACAGCAGATTCACCAGCAGCCAGCTCCATGCCAGGCTGGGCTTCTAGCTCAGCCTTGGAGCCAGCCAGGGGAGCTCTTAAGACATCACCTCCTGCCCCATCCATGCTCAGCACACGCGCATGAGTTTTGCCACTGGCAGTGCTGGGGGTCCGCTGGGTCCCATAGGGTCGCTTAGGGGGCACAGCGGTTCCTTCTTCAGCCCCATGAGGGGCCCGCCGCTTCCGGGGACCCCCTGCTGCACCCCGGGAGCTCTCAGGGGAGTAGCAAGAAGTAGATGAGGAGCTGTCAGTACTGTAGCGGCGCTGAGACCGGAGACTGGATGCTGGACTCAGCTCACTACCTTCGCTGGTGTCTTCATCTTCAAAAAAGCCCGAACCCTCAAGCAAGGGCCGTCTTGGGGCACGGCCAGGTGGAGAGTGTCCTCGCGTGGGGGGCCGCCGTTTGTTAGGCCGAAGCAGGGCCAAGTCCTTAGGCCGCACAACCAGGAGCGGCTCAGCTTGGCCCGGTGGCGTCCCTGCTCCAATGACTGTGTCAAAAGAGCGAAGTGTATCATCGGAGGGGACCCCAGCATCTGGGGAGGCAGGCAGCTCAGCCTCTGAAGGAGGATCTGTGTCGCTGCCCTCAGGGGCATGCCCACCAGGGGGGCTGTCCAGGTGTGTAGAGTTGGTTTTCTCACTCTTGAAGCTGCTCAGGGTCTCCCTGTCAGTGCCACTGAAGCAGGAATCTGAAGAGCCAGCTTTCTGGGGGGTGGGGTCACCTGAGCCCCTCCGGTCCAGGGGCTGGTAGCCTCCAGTTCCTCGACACTGTTCCCGTCGGCTGCTGGTCCTCACTAGAGCCCGGTCAGGCCGGGTCAGGGTCAGGAAGCTCTTGCTTAGCTCCTGGCTGAGGCTCCCCTTCAGTAAGGGGCTCATGGGAGTGTCTGCCACACTGCTCCCACCCCAGGGAACACCATCTCCAGCCAGGGGAGAACGCTCTGAAGAGTCCGTGCTGGGGAGAGAGGGGTCTGGGACAGCCCCTGGGGGTGTCTGGGGAAGGTCTCCAACTGTCAGAAAGAGGAAGACGGGAGGGGAGAAGGGGATGTGGCAAAGGCAACTAGTGATTAAGGGGACCTCACAACCTCTATTTTCCCGAGGGTACGGCCAGGAGAGGAACACTAGGGGGGTCCCATCCAGGAGCAATGTAGCCAAAGTTGGGATGAGACAAGCACAAGCCATGAGATGTTCCTGACAGCCCCCTGCCCTACGTGTCCACTCACTCAGTTTCTCTTGAGAGCTGAGCTTGAGCATCTCTCGATCGGCAGAAGTCACAATCACATTGTTACTCCCCTGCTCCCGTACCAGCTCCTTGATGTCTATAACCACAGCACCAGGATTGTCACCAGGACCCTGGCGTCCTCTATGACCTCCTGTTTCACACCACCATGATCCAGCCCAGAACAGCAGCCACCTACCTCTGAGAGGCCCAGAATCCTCCATCCGGGGCAGCAGCTCCTGAGAGGACAGGAGAGAGAACACAAATGAACAGAGGAAGAAGCAGGCTTGGAACTGGCTCCCAGGACAGCAGTAAGAGGAGTCCAAGACTGGCCTACTCACCGAAACCTGGTTGAAGCCAAACACGGAATGCTGGGAACTGCAGCGTACAGGGGGTGTGGAACTTACTTTCCGGAACACTGTCATCTCCACACCGGGGTCCCTGCAACAGAGAGAGCAGTTAAGCGTAAGCTCTCAGCTAACCTCTCTTTACTGTTTCCCACCATCCTTAACACGCCTTCCACCTCAAGGCTCCCTTTTACAGCTCTAAGATTGCCTGCAGTAAGTGCTTGGAGCCAATATTTCCTCAGCCCTCTCTAACTTCCCAGACACAGACACGACACCGGCCCAGAGAAACGACAATCACTGGGGTAGCCAATGCCCTACCCACCTGGGAAGACTGTTGTCCCCCTGGGCAGCCTCTTCTTCCTGCTCCCCCATGGTGGAGTTCCGTTTCTCCACAATCTCACCCTGGTCAAACATGGCGTGCAGGCGATAGTTCACAGTCTTGATGGCAGCAAAGATGACAGCTACCACCAGGCAGTACACTCCAGCCACCATCAAGCTGGGGGGCAGGACCTGGAGGTGACAGAAGCACGCTCCCGTGAGGGTGTACCTGCAACCGCTGTCATGACTAGGATTCACCAGTTTACAAACTCCATCACCCCTCATGCAACAGCCCAAAGACCCCGTTAGGAGCTGTTTTCTGTTTAACCGGAGAAATGGATTCAATGAGGCACTCGAGGTAAAGACTTGGTCTTCCCTCTACACACGCCCAAACACTACAGTGACTAGTTTAACACTCCAGGGCTCAAGACACGGTGCCCATCGCTGCCGTGCCCTCGCTGCTGGGCTGCCCTCCCTCTCCCAGGTTACAGGTGGTGGCAGGCTCTCACCATGTACAGCAAGAAGGGAAAGATGAGCAAGAAGATCCAGACATAGAGATGGAAGCAGTTGGAGAAGGTGCTCTGATGCGGGTCGAAGAACCAACCTCCAGTGAGCGAGGCCCACACCCCCTGGCGCAGGATCTGCAACACCTGAGACCCCATGGCCCCGCCGCTGCTGCGCACGCCCTCCTCCCGGGACCCTCATGGGGGCGGCCCCCGGCCCATGCCCCGCCTGGCGCCCGAGGGTCCCGGGATCTGACCGAGGGCTCACGCCATGGCCTCCCCGCAGCGGGGGAGGGTACTGGTGGGGCGAGGGCACGGGCAGGGGGCGGGGCCGGCCCAGGCAGGCAGCCGGATCAGGCCGGGATACAGGGGTGGGACTGCATCAGAGGCGGGGCCGGGGCCCCCTCGGGAGGCCCAGAACTGTGGCGAAGGGCCGAGCTTGAAGGCAGACGCAGGGCATGGGCTGGGCACCCGTCGGCGGCATCCAGAGGTGGGCGTGGAGTGGGCGCCCTCGGAGTGCAGGTGGTAGCTCTCTTGGCTCCGAACCTGGGACTGCCTTGGAACGCTGAGGTCCACTTCCGGGGTCGCGGGTCACTCTCTTGGGGCTCTGCGTTCGCCCCGCTTCTACCGGTGCCGGCGCAAAGGGGAGGCCGGAAGAAGGAGCCGCGAGCTGCCAGCCTGCGTTGGCGCATGCGCCCGTTAGGACTAGTTGGGACCCGGAAAAGGAAAACCCGGCGGCAAAAGTGCGCAGGCGCAGAGAAGTAGCGAAGTGACGGGGTGCCGGGGCGTCTTAGGCGTGCACGCAGTCTAAATCTGGAGCGCCCCCAAAATGGGAAGCGGTGTGGCGCATGCGCACGCCCTGGTGACTCGCCATTGGGTACCGGCCTTTGCGCTTTTCCAAAGCCTTACAGGAGTGGGTAAAAGCTGGAGGCCGGGACTCCTCACGGCTACTTCCAGTGTGCGATGCCGGGTCACGCCCCCAACGCGGGCCGCCCCTCGTAGTGCCAGACCGTTAGTCTAGCCTTGGGCCCCCTCTACTTCCGGGTCAGAGCCCCGACGACGCGGAGAGGGACTCCTGCAGAGCAGGCCTGAGTAGTTGAACAGGATGGCATAGTTCTTCTTAAAGTGACAGACACAAGGCAAGTGAGTGTAACCAGCGAAGAGGCTGTTGGAGGCTCTTCTACGCTGAATCCAATCCCGGGCAGAGTTCTGGTCAACAGCTGCGGTGTCTACCTGTTGGGGAAAGAGCAGGAAAAAGCGAGTTGTCTCTCGGGTGAAAGGAAGAGAGTTTTAAACGGCTCCAGGAGCTCGAGGTGGAGCTAGTTCTGAAGTTCCAATCTTCCCTGTCCCCACCCCCTCTAGCACTGCAAAGCAGGGTATGTGGTTCTCTCATCTATGAAAAGAACGAAGCTTAAGGAGGCCTGCACCTTCGTAGCCAAGACCAGACTCGGGGTTGGGGGCAATCGCAAGCGCGACTTTGCGGATGAGAGCTCAGACACAAGGGTTGCTGCCTGTCTGCAGAGATCCGCCTTGGATCCGCCCTGAGCAGCGGAGGACCTAACCTAAGGCTTTTCTTCTTAGAGTTGTGATGGGGGGTGGGTGTGTGAGCGGGGCGCCCGGGACTACCTTGCCCGCCTTCTCCTCCTCTTGGCCAATCTCCCCGGGAACTCCCGGTCCCAGCCGCGGGGAGCCTCCGGGAGGGGAGCGGTGCAACCCGCCCGCGTCATCTGATGCTGTTTCCTGCAGGAGGGAGAAGAGCGGAAAAAAGTGAAACTCCACCCTCCACCTCTGCCTCCCGCCCCCGGGGCCAAAGTACAAAGGGAGGAGGAAGAAGGGAACGGGGTCGGAGCTGTTGGGGCCAAAGGCACTAGCCCGACAAGAGTAGCTTCGGCTCAGCTGGGGACTTTTCTCTTCACCTCCTGTGCCTGAAGACGCAACCAGAGTCCCGGCGCTGACCCTGGCAGGCCCCACCTTACAGTAGGCGGGCGCTGGAGCCAGCTTCCCGGGACTGCTTCGGGACCGAGGGACTCTCTGTCGCTCCAATTCAGCCATGGTGAGGCGCCGGAGGCCAGGGGGCCCCACCCCTCCAGCCTGACCACACTGCCCTCGGTGCCCTCCTCCAGAAGCCCGAGATGCGGGGGGCCGGGAGGCGACACTCCTGGCTCCCCAGAGAGGCGTGGGTCTGGGGCTGAGGGCCAGGGCCGGTATGCCCAAGTTCCGGCACTAGGGCCTCAGAAGCCAGCGGGGGTGGAGACCACGGGCACCCGAAGAAAGTCCCCCATACATTCCAAAGCTGGCTCCGGGCCATGGAGCCCTTGAAGAACCTCTTCCTCAAGAGCCCGCTGGGGTCATGGAATGGCAGTGGCAGCGGGGGCGGCGGGGGTAGTGGTGGAGTCCGGCCGGAGGGGTCCCCGAAGGCGGCAGCAGCTTATGCCAACCCCGTTTGGACAGCCCTGTTCGACTACGAGCCCAATGGGCAGGACGAGCTGGCCCTGAGGAAGGGCGACCGTGTGGAGGTGCTATCCCGGGATGCAGCCATCTCGGGAGATGAGGGCTGGTGGGCGGGCCAGGTGGGTGGCCAGGTGGGCATCTTTCCATCCAACTATGTGTCTCGGGGTGGAGGCCCACCCCCCTGTGAGGTGGCCAGCTTCCAGGAGCTGCGACTGGAGGAGGTGATCGGCATCGGCGGCTTCGGCAAGGTCTACCGTGGCAGCTGGCGAGGGGAGCTGGTGGCTGTGAAAGCAGCTCGCCAGGACCCTGATGAGGACATAAGCGTAACAGCTGAAAGTGTTCGCCAAGAGGCCCGACTTTTTGCCATGCTGGCACATCCCAACATCATTGCCCTCAAAGCTGTGTGCCTGGAGGAGCCAAACTTATGTCTAGTGATGGAGTATGCGGCTGGTGGGCCTCTCAGCAGGGCCCTGGCTGGTCGGCGTGTGCCCCCCCATGTGCTGGTCAACTGGGCTGTGCAGATTGCCCGTGGGATGCACTACCTGCACTGTGAGGCATTGGTGCCTGTGATCCACCGAGACCTGAAGTCCAACAACAGTGAGTTTCTAGGGGCATGAAGCAGGGGGAGGGGAGGCCAGGGGCATTGCCCAGCCAGGGCCAGGTGTGCACACCTCCTCCTAACCCTTAGCTAAGCCTAGTGGGGAGATGAAGTCAAGAATTCCTTCCTGAAAGGAGTATTAGATATCCAGGGATACCCATAGCCTATCAGTGACCCCAAAACAGGAACCCCAGGCACCTGGCAGATTTCCGCCTCTGTCCTAGAAGTCCGTGATGCCAACCTGCAGCTGTAGTTTGGACAAGCTTTAAAAAAAAAAAAAGCCAGCTCTCAGGTGGGCCATCAGCATCCTGCCTAACCATGGTCACCACCTAGGGAAGTCCCCCGGAGGCTGCTACTCCAAGCCTTCCCCTTCCCTGAAATTCATAAACATGATGTTGCTGCTCTCCCCTCACCTTAGGCAGCTCCTTCAGGATGGAGATCTCAGAAGGGAAGACCTTCCTCCCTGCTGGGAGATCAAGGCTGGCCCATCCCACTCTTCCCTGACTGCATAGTCACAAGCCAATTGCTTCAACTCAGAGCCTCAATTCCAGCCTCCCTAGAAAGAGTGGTGAGGGCCAGAGCAGCGTAATGGCTTTCAAAAGCCCTGACACAGGATGCACAGCGGGCAGTGGGTCCTCAGCCAGTGATGTAGATATTTTCTGGCAGGATGGCCAAGAGGGAATCAGGCAGTAGGGCTGGTAGTGCCTAGTGAAGGGAGACTCCTCTCTCATACTCCCATTCATAGGAGTTGTCATAGGCCAAAGACACGTCAGTGACAGGTGCAGACGGTTTCCTGAAGTGGGCAGGTTTCAAGCCAGTCCAAAACAGGCAGCATTTAGTGAGGTGCCTGGTTGGTGTCTGGGCAGGGCCTGACAACAGTGCAGGCCCAGAGGCAGGTCCAGTGATGTGGGGACACCAGGACCTGGGTCTGCTGGGAAAGGCAGGGAATGGAGTGGGAGCAGGTGCCCAGTGGGATGACTGGAGAGGAAAAGCGTGGTGAGCCGTAAAGAGGATCAGCACGGGCATTTGATTCTCTTGGCTGTGGCTTCCTGTAAAGCAGGAGCTAGAGGGAAGTAGCAGAAGCAGTAATAGTCAACTCCTTGCCAGAGTTGAGCACCGCCCCCCCATCGTCCATACCGCAGAGTGGGCCCTAGCCACCCAGGGACCCCACTCCCTGCACTAGCCTGAGGGGGATTCCCCAAAGGCCCAGGGGGTGGGGGCTCCTGTCTTCTGTTTTTCCTCCGTTCTCTTTCCAGAAGAAAATGGAACAATAGTCCAGGCCCCTGCTCCCCACCCTCTACACCGCTTCCTGTGTTTCCTGCTGCCCCTGGGCTGGCTTCCTGCCCCAGCTCCAGCCCCTGTTCCCTCCCTAGCCCAGCTGCCTGCAGGGGAGGAAAGAGCTGGGGGTGGCGGGGTTTCAGGAGAGGAAGGAGCCAGGGATTGCCCCCCCCCCAGCCCGCCTGGGACCTAGTTCCCCGCTCCCCTCTCAGTCTGGGTGGTGGTGGAGGGCAGGCAAGGTGCCCTCAGCCTGAGTCTGACATCCAACTTCACAGACGCGGTCCTAGGCCTGAGTTGCCGTCTGTGGGATTGGGGTGGGGGGAGTCCCTGGGATGGGGGGGCTCAGGCAGTAAACAATGGCATGATTTTCCTGGACAATGGGGGCCTTGTGAGAAAGCCTGGCTGGGAGAGAAGGGGGAATTCTCTAGGCCCACGAGTCACAGGACTGACCAGCCAGCCCGGCCTGGACCTGACCTCCCCAATTCGCCCCCAAAGAACCCCCCCCAAGTTAACCCAGGCCTCCTAGAAAGGAGAAGTAGGGACCGACCGTGAGAGGGAAGAGGAAGAGGTGTGAGCTGGCCAGGCTACTCCCTAGCCTGACAAAGGCCAGGAGGGGGTGGGGGCAGAAAGGAGGTGACTATAGGCTTGCCCCAAGGCTTGGGCTCTCTAGCCCCCACTAGGTGGCCACTGACCTCCCATGCCCAAGGTCTCAGTCAGACATCAGAACAGTAACTTAGGTTGTGAGGAATTCAGGACCCAGGCAGGGTGCAAAACAACCTAGAAGAAACACTGGGGATGCAGAAGTGAGATGCTTGGCAAATACCAGAGTGGAGAGTGGCGAGGTAGCAGAATGCCACAGATACAAAGTCCTGAGACTGCTACCTCTTTGTGAAATCCAGATTCCCCAGCCAAAAAGAGGGAGGTTGGCTCTCCTTCCTGAGAAAACGGTGCAGAAAGTGCTTTGCCTGTCTGTAGGCACCCACAGGTGGCTGGAGACCAGGTTAAAGGCTGGGAGGGGTCCTCAGTGGAGGGGTGGGTCCTGGCTCCACAGAGCCTGTTCTCTGCATCCTGCCCCAGCCTGTCCGGTCCCTCCTGAGAGGAGCTCCTACAGGCCCAGCAAGGGTCCCTTCAGCAGCCTGACCCGGGGCTGGAGGCTGGAGTTAGGGTTAAGGGTGGAGAGGAAGGAGTGAGCGGAGATCGTGAAGGCAAGTGATAGCAAGAACAATCTGCCAGCTGTCAGGCTCCAGGCTTTTAAATGTCTGAACTGGTCTAAGACTCCTCGACAACCCCGTGAGATACATTTGTTGTCATCCTACGTTGTCTGTGCCAGACTCAGTCCCAATCCAGAAGAGGGGCAGGTGGAGTTCAGGACCCTACTCTGAATTAGGAGACTGAGTCTGCCCAGCATGGGGCAAACAGACTAACAGCCACACTCTGTAGAGCGTGACAGTGCTGTCTCGCCTAGATGCCAAGTTTAAAAGATGCCATGCAGGAGTGGGGCTGGCACTGGAAGAGACGGAGGCAGCCCAGGGGTGGTAAGGAGAGGCAGAGAATGGGAGAGGCTGCAAGGAAAGAGAGACACCCCCCCCCAATGGAGGGTTTAGGGCGGGCTTAGGCAGCAGTACCAAATCACCCATGAAACTTCAGGGCTTGGCCAGCAGTGGAAACGGGGGTCCTGGATTCAGGCTTTCAAAGGTGAAAACCTGGTCTGACACCTCCACCAAGAAGCCACCTAGGTGCCCTTCCCGTCTCCCTCACTCTGAGCACCTATCATGTCCCCATCGCAGCCCTGACATCCTGTGCAGGAGAGCTGGAGGATGTGCCTGACTCATGTTCAGAACAGGTGGTCCTGCTCACCAGGAATGGACCCTTGAGGATTCTGTGACTTTGTCCTCCTGATGCTCCAAAACTTGTCACTTAAGCTGGGGTTTTTTGTTATTGTTTTTTTTTTTTTCTTTGTTTTTCATGACAGGGACAGGGTTTCTTTGTGTAGCCCAGGCTGGCCTGGAACTCACTCTGTAGCCCAGGCTGGCCTGGAACTCACAGAGATCCTCCTGCCTCTGCCACCTGAGTGCTGAAGTTAAAGGCATGCGCCACCACCGCTGCTTGAGCTGTTTTTACCCTGGCAAGTGATTTCTGAGTTGCTACCCTTCCTCCTTGTCCTGAGAGTGGCAGCCACACTTGGGTCAAAGCCCTGCTAAGTCTGACCAAGAGCCGTCACCCCCCCTTTCTCTTCACACCCAGCTCCCTCTGTAGATACCTTCTGGAGTCTTCTGCTGTGAGAAGCTGTGATAGTCATGGTGCTGGGGGCTCCAGCACCTGCAGGCTTTTGCTCACTGAGGGCTTCCCCAGCCTAGGTTCCAGTTCACACTCCTGCCTCAGCAAAGTGGCAAGACATACATTCAACAGGTTTCTCTCTCTCTCTCTGTTTTTTTTTTTTTTTTTTTTTTTTTTTTTGCTTTTTGAGACAGGGTTTCTCTGTGTAACAGCCTTGGCTGTCCTGGAACTAACTCTGTAGCCCAGGCTGGCCTAGAACTCAGAGATTCACCTGCCTCTGCCTCCTGAGACACCTTGCCTGGCTAGGTTTTTCTTGAAAGCAGAACCACCAGCACTGAGAATCTACCACAATACAGTTTTAATTCCATTCAGTGTCAGGAGAAAGCTAGAACATTAGCTTTGCAGCCCTAGGCTGAATGGAATCTCTATTTGCTATGACCTTGATCAAGACATTTCTCTACCTGTAAAATGGGAATAATTTGCCTGACGGTGGTGGTGCACACCTCTAATCCCAGCACTCAGGAGGCAGAGCCAGGCAGATCTCTGTGAGCCAGCCTGGGCTACCAAGTGAGTTCCAGGAAAGGCTCCAAAGCTACATAGAAAAACCCTGTCTCCAACTCCCCCCCCCCAAAAAAAAAGGGAATAATTCCTGTTTGTATCATTTGGTTTAGTTTGGCTTGTTTATTTTAGTTAGAACTAAGTGTTAAAATTTAGCTGTATCATTCAGAGGAGGAGAAAAAACAACTTAGAAATCCCTTGCAGTAAATGTTTGCCACAGTTGTAATCTCTGAAGGGTCGTCACACACCCCCACCCTCCACCCCACCCACCCCACCCCCCCCCCCGCCAGCTGTGAGCTTCTGGAAGCAAAATCAGTCATCTCTATGTACTTAGTACCTGGCCCGGACCTCTATCAGATGCGTGCCACGTGCTCTTCCCCAAGCTGCTGTTAGCCCTCTTTTCCACACCCACAGTCCTGCTCCACTTTTTCCCCAGTTCTGCTGCTGCAGCCCATCGAGGGTGACGACATGGAGCAAAAGACCCTAAAGATCACCGACTTTGGCCTCGCCAGAGAGTGGCACAAAACCACCCAGATGAGTGCTGCAGGGACCTATGCGTGGATGGCTCCTGAGGTCATCAAGGCCTCCACCTTCTCCAAGGGCAGCGATGTCTGGAGGTGCGGCCCGGGTTGGGGCTGGGCGGCTGAGAAGGGGTGCTTAAGACTAGGGGTGGCCAGGCAGGCTGAAGCCGGAAGGGCCCCAAACCATTTAATTACTCCTTGCTTTGGAGTGAAGAGAACACACAAATCCCTTGTCTCCCCTCCAGCTTTGGGGTGCTGCTGTGGGAACTGCTGACTGGGGAGGTGCCCTACCGTGGCATAGACTGTCTTGCAGTAGCCTATGGTGTGGCCGTCAACAAGCTAACATTGCCCATCCCGTCCACCTGCCCTGAGCCCTTCGTACAACTCATGGCCGGTAAGAGGACAGGCTGGGCAGGTGAGGGGGAAACTCCCTAGCCCGGACACATATACCCACAGACTCTCTTATCCTGCCCCATTAGACTGCTGGGCACAGGACCCCCACCGCAGGCCCGACTTCGCCTCCATCCTGCAGCAGCTGGAGGCGCTAGAGGCGCAGGTCTTACGGGAGATGCCACGGGACTCCTTCCATTCCATGCAGGAGGGCTGGAAACGCGAGATCCAAGGCCTCTTTGACGAACTGCGGGCCAAGGAAAAGGTGGGAGGACCCCAGCGATACAAGATGGGGCAGAGGATGAGGTGGGAGGTCTGAGTCAATGCTTGGCTGACCCCACCTCCTTAACTGTCCGGAGCACAGGAACTACTGAGCCGCGAGGAGGAGCTGACGCGCGCAGCACGCGAGCAGCGGTCCCAGGCGGAGCAGCTACGACGGCGCGAGCACCTGCTGGCCCAATGGGAGCTGGAGGTGTTTGAGCGCGAGCTGACGCTGCTGCTGCAGCAAGTGGACCGAGAGCGGCCACACGTGCGCCGCCGCCGCGGCACCTTCAAGCGGAGCAAGCTGCGGGCGCGCGACGGTGGAGAGCGCATCAGCATGCCGCTGGGTAAGAGGCGGGGCTCCGGGATGCCTGTCCGCCGTTGGCTGCGGGTGTCCGGGGGTGTGGTCAAGCTTGTCTGCTGGCCGCTTTGGGATTGGTTTGGGGTGTTGGTGGAAGGCTGGAATAGGGAGGGGTTTATTTTTCTTCCTGTGGGCGGGTTCTGATGGGAATATTTGCATGTCCAGCTACTAGTGGCTGCCAGTGGCGCTCCTGAAAGTTCTGAGGACTAGAGGGTGGGGCCGGTCTGTCTGCACAGCAAACTAACTTATATCTCCCTGTTAGTGGGTGATGGGGGTCAACTACTCGGCTCTCTTTATTGAAAGCCTCGAGGCAGGAATGCAAGGAAGCACCCCCAAGCACACAGCCACTGATGCCACTACTGGAGAGGCCTGGGATCCTCCCACAGGTCCCTGAGGTTTGGAGGGCTCCCTCTTCACAAACCTGCACCTGCCCTCTCCTTTTCCAAACCCAGATTTCAAACACCGCATCACTGTGCAGGCCTCTCCTGGCCTTGACCGGAGGAGAAACGTCTTCGAGGTTGGGGCTGGGGACTCGCCCACCTTTCCTCGGTTCCGAGCCATCCAGTGTAAGAAACTTGTTCTGCGCTGCCTTCCTCACAGCCCCGAAAACTACCCGTTAGGCAGTGGATCCGTCCTCCTCACTATATTCTGTCCTCTGCTTCCAGCCTCTTCATCTAGACTTTTACCTGTAAATTCTCTGCCCCCCCTAAAAAAAACTTTACTTTTTCTCCCCAATGAGGTAATTATATAATATCATGATTTGGGGTTGTTTTGTTTTGTTTTTGAGACAGAGTCTTAAAGGCCTGTGCCACCACACACCACCATATTTGTTTTTGTTTTTTTTTGTTTTTGTTTTTTGTTTTTTTTTTTTTGTTTTTTTGAGACAGGGTTTCTTTGTGTAGCAGGTCTGGCTGTCCTAAAATTTCCTCTGTAGACCATGCTGGCCTTGAACTTAACAGAGATCCACTTGTCTCTGCCTCCCGAGAGCTGAGATTAAAGGCACTAAAGGCACCACCGCCCAGTGGGCCATACAGTCTTTATTTTCCTGAATGCTTTGCAAATATTAACTCAGTAATTCTAGTGGATTGCTAAGTGTAGATGAGAAGATTGAAATGAGTAATTTGCCACATGGGCAATAAGTGGCAGAGCAAATATTCACACTCAAGCAGTTGAGGGTGATTTGCTAACTGAGAAGTCGTGAAGGTCAGCTGGAGGATTAAATACATGCTTCCACTCCCTGCTGGCCCAGGGCCTAGACCTACCTATCCCACCGAAGCCCAACCCAGCTGTCCGTCCTGGCTGGTACGATGCAGGAGGACAAGGGTGGACTCAGACCTTATGGTGTTCCCTTATAGTGGAACCTGCGGAGTCAGGCCAGACTTGGGGTCGCCAGTCCCCTAGACGTCTAGAAGATTCAAGCAATGGAGAGAGGCGTGCTTGCTGGGCCTGGGGTCCCAGTTCCCCCAAGCCTGGGGAGGCCCAGAATGGGAGGTAAGTGTCTGAGTGTATCCAGTCCTGCTCCTGTACTCTTCTTTGGAGGTTAAGACTCACACAGCATGCCTTCTCTGCCCCTCCCTGTCCAGAAGAAGGTCCCGCATGGATGAAGCCACGTGGTACCTGGATTCAGATGACTCGTCCCCATTAGGATCTCCTTCTACCCCCCCGACACTCAACGGTGAGTAGCTTTGTCTCCCTATCGGATCTTGCTTAACTCTGTCTGCGGGCACTTGGGTAGACGTTGAGAAGCCAGCAGGCAGAGATGGAAGCCTGTCTTTAAAGCTCCCACTCAAGACTAGGAAACTAAAGCCAAAGCTGCACAGAAGCAGACCTGGAGGCCAGGGCACCAGTCCAGCCTCCAGACTCTCACAGGTGGACTTGCCTGAGGCCTCGGCTTCTAGAGGCTAGCCTCCTGTCAAGGACCTTCTGCAGCTCTGGGCAGCACTGTGGCCTCAATAGGCCCAGAGAGGACAAGAAGCAGGGAAGGAACGATCTCCCCCATTTGCTTCCCAGAAGAGGCGGCACTATACTGGTGGGCAGCTTCCACAGTGCTTTTCAGAGTCCCTTCTGTGGATCCAGGGGTGGAGAAGAGGACAGTGAGACAAGGCTAGAAGAGGTCTGGGACTCCCATCTGCATCTCGGGGAGTCAGGACTTCTGTCTCTGTGATGATAACGGCCTCCCTGTGAGGGTGACGACATGTCTAACCCTGTGCGTGGGGAACCAGTATTCTCCCCATGCTAGATACAAGGATGTTGAGGCTCCACGCAGGGAGTATGCGACCTCAAACCCCCAGCTAAGGACTCCAGCCAAGAGAAGCTGTGGCTTCCATATTCTCAGCTGACTTCCTGGGAAGCATTCCTTCTCTCTACAGACTACTTAGGAAGCGAAGTGGGGCTCCCAACACCAGAGGAAAGAGGGCTCAGCTCAACACTGCCCAGACTCCACAGAGCCAAGAAAGTGGTGGTTTGTCTATGGGACCTTATTCCAACCTAGGAACCATTCACAGGGATCCCAGCCCTGCCTGCTGCACACAGCAGAATGTAGACCTTAGACCCTATTTTAATGGCTTTGAGACTAGAGCCCTGCTCACTCAGCTGGGCCCAATAGCTGGGTCCTTTCCATTCAGCACTCACACACATCGCCATCACCACCTTCTGCCTGTGTCTGTAACATTAACAGCTAATATTGGCTTTCTCCTGTCTGCTGAGTGGAGGGCATCATTGGCTCACTTTACAGAGGAGGCACAGAGAAGTTAAGTTCTTTGCTGTAGGGCACTGGCAGAGCCAGGATTTGAACCCTGGCTGATCCGACTCTGGAGGCAGGCTCTTCAGCTTCCCTCTACTAAGGTTTTGTTTTGTTTTATTACGTGTGTGTGATTTTTTTTATATGTGTGGGTGTTTTGTCTGAAAGTGTGTTTGTACACTGTGTGTATACATTGCCTGTGAACACCACAAGAGGGAAGAGGGCATCAGATCCCTGAAACAGAACTTACAGAAGGTTGTGAGCCTCCATGTGGGTGCTGGGACTTGAACCCAGGTCCTCTGGCAGAGCAGCCAGTGCTCTTAACCGCTGAGCCGTCTCTGCAGCCCCGCATGTTTTGCTCCCACAGTTGGCTGTTGTATGAGGGTTGAACTGAAAACTGGAGGACTAGGGGATTGGATTTGTTTGTTCCAGAATGTACCAGGAGGATTCGAGGGCCTCTGAACCCAGGTGGTCAGATCAATCCTGTCCATGTCCTGCCAGGCCCTCTGGCCACTCTTTGTGAGAGGACACCACCACCCCAGCCTAACTGCTGACCAGGCCTGCACTCTTGCTACCATCTGGGTCCAAACACCCACAATCAGGAAGCTGGCTGAGAATAAGAACTGGGGTCTCTTAGAGGACCCACAGGCAGAGCATCTCATGCATAGGCCACTACCAGGGATCCCTAGATGAAGCTTCTGGGCCTTAGGAACCTGGTCACAGAGAGTTGTCTGGCAACCTGCAGTAGCCTATGTTGACGGAAAACCGCCTACGGGGTATTGCCAGGAGCCACTCACCAGCCAGCCTAAAGCCCCTTGGAAGCAAGGTCACCTTTGTCTCCAGGTCTCCTCAGTAGCAGTCATTCAGGAACTTAGAAGCAAATTTAAGTCCTAGGCGACTTACCCTGGAGTCACTGAGCTCGGAGGGCCTCTGTTTCTCAGAACTGACTTCAGGAGCTGTTCAGCCTGCTGGGTTCCAGGCTCCACCCTCACTTCCCTCTTTTCATTTTTCCCCTGCGTAGTTAATACTTTTAGACTCTTTTTTACATTTCTATTACTATTTTGTTCCTAGAGATCCACTGCCCTCTACTGGCCTCTGCAAGCACGGTAGTAAATACTCATACAAATAAAATATACATTATTTTTATTTTTTTAAAGATTTATTTATTTATTATGTATACAGCATGTATGCCTGCAGGCCAGAAGAGGGCGCCAGATCTCATTACAGACGGTTGTGAGCCACCATGTGGTTGCTGGGAATTGAACTCAGGACCTCTGGAAGAGCAGTCAGTGCTCTTAACTGCTGAGCCATCTCTCCAGTCCCACAAATAAAATATTTTTTTAAAAAAAGAAGACTCCCTGGGCCAACAGAACTCCAAGCTAAATCCTGTTCACAGCAGAAGCTCACAATCCCCGGCCTTACATTTCTGTCTCTAGCCAACCCAGATCTCCAGACTGGTCAGCTAGGTGCCTGGCACCAAGAGGGAGGACAAGGGATTAGAGCAGGGAGGGCTTTGATGATAATGCAGAGTGAGGGATTTTGAGGACAGCTGGCAAGGAGGTACAGGAGAGAATGAGTACCTGAGAAGGTCAGGTGGAGGTCACGTGACCCTCCAGACCCTCCTATGTAGGGCTTTAAACAAGCCTGACTGGAGGGGGTGCCCTATGAGAAGTTGCAGCTACTCTGAGGAAGTGATCTGTTTCTGCTTGGAGGATAGCTTCTACAACTGCTTCCCGACTTTGCCCCGGCCCTCAGACCCCTTCCCCTTGGCCGACTGTGTGTGGTAGGGAGGTTCTGCAGACCACTCTACAGATAGAGCCCAGAAAGATGGCAGTAGGAAGCAGAACTCAGTTCTTGTTCCAAAGCCACCCAGG
The DNA here is from genome assembly GCF_903995425.1 of Onychomys torridus. Lineage (NCBI taxonomy): Eukaryota > Metazoa > Chordata > Mammalia > Rodentia > Cricetidae > Onychomys > Onychomys torridus. Next base: position 125,487,669 of record NC_050443.1, read on the forward strand.
GGTCCCGAGGATGCTCGCCCGGCAGGCATACTATCTTCCATCTAACTACCCATGCCACGGCTGCCCACAGGTAACCCTCCACGGCCTAGCCCGGAGCCAGAGGAGCCACGGCGGTCCGGGCCCACAGAGCGGGGCAACAGCTCCGGGACTCCCAAACTGATCCAACGTGCGCTGCTTCGGGGCACCGCTTTGCTGGCTTCCCTGGGTCTTGGCCGTGACCTGCAGCCTCCTGGAGGCCTGAGCCGTGAACGGGGGGAGCCCCCACCAGCACCACCCCCTGCACAGATGCCCTCACCCTGCCCAGCCGAGATGCCCTCCACCCCGCTCATCCGCCTCTCACCCACAACACCCAATGCCCGTGGCTCACCCACTCCTGCACCCTTATTGCTGGACCTGGGTGTTCCCTCAGGCCAGCCTTCAGCCAAGAGCCCTCGGCGGGAAGAGACACGTGGTGAGTGACCCTAAGACCGAGTGTGAGATAGAGAGGCCCTCTGAGAAGGGAGGAGGCTAGGAACTTAGAGGATCTCGGGCAGCTGCTGGGGACCCAAACCAGATCCTTAGGCGCTGGGACCACTGGTAGAGAGCTCTAGGCTCAGCTGTGAAATAATAGAAATCTCCCTAATGGTGCCAGACTTGTTGATTAGTTAGGCCAACTACTGTAACCATTACAGTACTTATAGTCTGTGTATCAAGCATTCTTTTTTAATTAATTTATTTTTATGAGCTTTGACTTGTGTTTCTGCTTGAGTATATGTCTGTGTGAGGGTATCTGATCCCCTGGAACTGGAGTCACAGACAGTTGTGAGCCGACATGTGGGTGCTGGGCATTGAACCTGGGTCCTCTGGAAGAGCAGCCAATGTTCTTAACCCCTGAGCCATCTCTCCAGCCCTGTATCAAATATTCTTTGTTGTTTTTTTGTTGTTTGTTTTTGAGACAGGGTTTCTCTGTGTAGTTTTGGTGCCTGTCCTGGATCTTGCTCTGTAGCCCAGGCTGGCCTCGAACTCACAAAGATCTGCCTGGTTCTGCCTCCCGAGTGCTGAGATTAAAGGCATGCACCACCACCGCCCGGCCCCTCAAACATCCTTATACTCAGTTTTTAGATGAAGTACTTTTGTTGCTTGTTTGAAGCAGGGTCTCCCTGTGTAGCCCAGTCCTCCTGCCTCAGTGTCCCAGGCTCCGAGATGACAGGCAAGTACCACCATGCCAAGCTAAATGAGGAAATTAATTGGTTTTTACACTTATTTATTCATTGTCGGGGGCACACATGCCACAGTGCAAATGTGGGTGACAACTTTCAGGAGTTCTCCTTCCAGCCCTGGGTTCCAGGGTTTGAACTCGGGTCATCAGCCTCAGCAGCAGGCACCCTTTACTGCTAAGCAGTCTGCAGCTTAGATGAAGCCAAGCCAAGGAGCACAGAGCATAGAGATGTAAAGGCTCAGGGCTCCCATGGCTGGTAAGTCACCAAGCCCAGAGGAGTCACATCATAGAGCATGAAGCCTTAGAATCATAGCTCACAGTACAGCCAGAAGCTTAGACCAGAGCAGGGCAGTTCCTTCTGGGGAAAGAACTGTTAGTAGATGTTTAACCGTGTACCCCTTCAAAACTCCATAGGAAGAACTGTCTCACCCCCACCAGGAATATCACGCTCGGCTCCTGGCACCCCTGGAACCCCTCGATCACCACCCTTGGGCCTTATCAGCCGACCTCGGCCCTCACCACTCCGTAGCCGTATTGACCCATGGAGCTTCGTGTCAGCTGGGCCACGGCCTTCACCCCTGCCCTCTCCACAGCCTGCGCCCCGACGGGCACCTTGGACCTTATTCCCAGACTCAGATCCCTTCTGGGACTCCCCACCTGCCAACCCCTTCCGGGGAGGCTCCCAGGACTGCAGGACGCAGACCAAAGATATAGGTGCTCAGGCCCCGTGGGCACCAGAAGCAGGGCCTTGAGTGGGCCAGGCCACACCCCCACGCTCCAGCTGCCTTAGAGGAGGCATATCATACACTGGAAGAGGAGCCATGCAGGCCTCTGTGGCTGCCTTGGTTTCCCCCAGGGACCTTGACCCCTTGCGGGGGTCAGGAACACTACACTGCACAGAAAGCCTTCACACTGGATGGGGGGGCTACACCCCGCATACCTACAACCTGTAGGTCCCCTGACTTACCTGCCCCACTGGGGCCTGACACTGTACCTAGCTGGTTGGGAGGACCAGAGCCTGTCTCAGGGAATTGCCCCGGAAGTGGTGCAGGGAGGAGGGGGAGGTACAGGGGAGAGGGGCTGACCTCAGGTGTCACCAGCACTTTGGACCAAGTCCTGTTACTGTGGCCCCTGCCCCCAAGGCCTAGTTCCTGGACCCCCTTCCCTGGAGGTTATCAGAGCCGGGGCCCTCTGGGTGCCTTTCTCCTGCCCCAGCCAAGGTTGGGGCCTTGGCCTGGGGAGCCAATGAAGCCAAATAAACTCATAAGCTGTCTCCCCAAATGCAGTCTGTCACCTTTCTTGGAGGTAACCCAGTGTCCTTGTCCTCATGCCCCTGAAGCAATGAGCAGATAAACAGCCCAAGACAAGTCTAGAATGCCTGTGCCACACTTCTCTCCTAGGGTCCATGTCTGTCTCCCCAGCACTACAAATACCCATCTCCTCCACCTTCTGACCATTGCCAGGCTTTGTCCACTCCACATTCCACTTGAGCATTTCTGCCATTCAAGTGAAGCTTTGCCCTGCTGCTCCCTGCTGCTGGGTGGTCCCTGCCAGTGGGGACCCAGCTACAATACCATCATCTCTAGCAATCCTTCCCAAGCCATGCCATCCCCACACTAGGTAGATCTTATGCCCATAGCCTCTGGGAAACATCTTGAGGGATTGCTCTGGATTTGTCTCTAGGCCATGGATGTGCCCACCAGGTATGGCAGTGACCCACCCTGGCATTCTTGACACTGCTTGGAGCTTCTGCCTCACCTCCCACCCACTGCCTGAGGCCAGGGTCCCTCCATGGTTTATGAGTGAACCCACTGACACATGGCAGCCAATCCTGGTCTGTAGTCCAGCCAGGCAGAGAGGCACGAGGTCCCCAACAAAAGCTGGGATAGGAAGTTTGGCACCTGTCCAGAGCGCTCTTACCCCATTTTCTCCACAACTACTTCCAACTAATCCCACAATTCTTTCCCACCCTCTGCCTAGACCAACACTGTTCCACCCAGAGTGCCATAGAATTCTCTAGAGATTTCCCTGGGTCCACTGTCCCAGAAAGCCTGTGTCCTCAGACCCTTCCTCTTGATTACTATGACTGACTTATGTAATTTTAATTTTTTTAATTTTATTTATTTTGAGACAGTTTTACTCTGTAGTCCTAACTGACTTGGAACTCACTATGTAGATCAGGTTGGCCTCGAACTCACAGAAATCCACCCTTCTGCCTCCCAAGTGCAGGGATTGAAGGTATGTGCCATCACACTTGGCCCTATATACTTTTTTAAACATATAGAGATGGTTGTTTTGCCTGCATGTATGTCTCCACCACAAGTGTGCCTGAAACTGGAGGAAGCAAGAAGGCTCAGATCTCCTGGAACTGGGGTTATAGGCAGTTGTGAGCTGCCATGACGTGCCAGCAATCAATCCCAGGCCGCTGGAAGAGCAGCAAGCGCTCTTTACAGCGGAACCATCTTTTCAATGCCACAACTGGCTCTTGTTCTGTTCTGTTTCTCTAGACAGGGTTTCTCTGTGTAGCTCTGGCTGTTCTGGATCTCACTCTGTAGACCATGGTGGTCTCAAACTTGGGCTTGCCTCTGCCTTCCAAGGGCTGTGATCAAAGGTGTGCGTTACCACAGCCCGGCTCGTAACTGGCTTCTTATTCTCTGGTTGAAATATTGCTCCCTCCAAAGAGTTTTCCTGAGAAGCTTGCCCTCCCTGGTGCTTTCTCAGCAGATTTCTTGTATGAGCCCCAGGAGGGGAGAAACCTGTGTCTGCCCTCTTCTCTGGGGCCTGAATGAGTGAACTGGAGCAGATACATGGCTGAGGAACTGTGGCTGTGAGTAGGTGTGAGGTCCTCTCCAGGCAGCATTTGCTCACCCGCTCTTCCACCACAGTGCCTTCCTCCACCTCCCCCCAGTGCCTGGCTGCCATGTCTGGCCCCAGAAACTGGGAGGCTCCATCTCACCTCCCTCTATTCACACCCCAGTCATCTCAGCCACCTACCCACGCACCACCTCCTCCCAGCCACACCCGCCCTTTGCAACCCCTCCCTGGTGGCTCTGGTGACTTTAGCCAGCTCCCTCACCACCCCAGACTCAGTTGCATGCCATGGGGAGTCTGAAACCCTGGGCCAGATACCTGCTCCTGGTTGTGGCCCACCTGCTGGCCCTGAGCCTTGGGGCTGCGGTGCTTCAGGCCTTGGAGGGGCCTCCAGCACTCCAGCTCCAGGCCCAGCTCCAGGCTGAGCTGTCTACCTTCCAGGCAGAGCACAGGGCCTGCTTGCCACCCGAGGCACTGGAGGAGCTGCTAGGTGCGGTCCTGAGAGCACAGGCCCATGGAGTTTCCAGCAACGGCTCAGAGGCAAGCAACTGGGATCTGCCCTCAGCTCTGCTCTTCACTGCCAGCATCCTCACTACCACCGGTAGGCCACCACCACCAGGCGACCTAGGAGGAGGACCTGAGGGCCCTAGAGTGCCGCCCTTCCCCCCGTCCCAAAGCTCCAGACAAAGCCAAGGCTCTATCAGGCCTGGCATCACAACTGGGGCTCCCCTACACAACACACCCCAACTGGTGCCTCCACTTAAGCTGCCAGGAGGGGAGTGGCCTCCCCAGCCCCACCCCTATGCCCTCTGAATCCAGGAGAGAAGCCCAGATCACATAGGCCTGAAGCCAGGCAAAGAATACGACAGGGTGGGAGATATTCTTGATGGAGAGATGCTGTAGGGAACACAGCTTAGCCACCCTCGGAAGAGGGTGAGGAGAGGAAGTACTGATGTGCTCTGAGCCCAGGGCTGATGAAATTCCTGGCTAGGAGAACAGCATGTGCTCAGCCAGGCACAGGGAAATGGAAGTCCTAGGGATCGGTTTGGTTTGGTTGTCCTGCAAATGGTCTCCATACTTTTTAAAGTGAGATGTGTATTTCTAACTTCTTTTCCAATTGGCTGGAGCAGAATGGGCCCTGCCTCTAGATCACACGCCCTCTGGCCCACCCGGTCCTCACTGCTCTCTTACCTCACCTCTGATTCCTATGAGCTCTGGAGTTTACAACCTGTGAACCCTGTTGATCCTGTTCTCCCAGCATGCCCCGCTCTCCCACCTCTCCTTTACTGCTGCTGTCTCTCTGCCTCTGACTTTTCAGAACTTCTTGTTTTCTTGCTTGCGTCTCCCACTGTAAACCAGGGTCAGGCAGATTTGGATTCAATGGGGCACAAGATACAGCACACAGAAAGATGGCTACACACGTGGGTAATGACATCAGACGGCACCTCACAGGGTGTAGATTTGGAAATAGTGGTTAAGAACAGAACAGCTAAGCCTCAGGATGGCGGTGTCAGGCTAAGAGTACATCAGTTGTAGAGCCTAGAATGCATGAGGCTCTAGGTTCCATCTGAAGTACAGAGAATGGGAGAGAGGAAGGGCCTTTCAAAGACAGAACAGCAGTTCTAAGTTGTTCCAGCTGCAAAAGGCCTAGACGAATGTCTTCAGGATTAATTTCCCAGAAAAGACAACAGGGACCTGCCCACCATCCATCCAGTCAAAGAGAATCCCAGCCTGAAGCGTTCATGACATTTGGCTACCAGAAGGCAGACTTCTGTGGGAGCAGATGGAGAAAAATGTGACCCCAATAGGCATCCCACTCAAAAGCTGGCTGCCCAACGTTTTCTCTTTTTCAGGTTATGGCCACATGGCCCCACTCTCGGCAGGTGGAAAGGCCTTCTGTGTGGTCTATGCAGCCCTTGGGTTACCAGCCTCCCTAGCACTTGTGGCTGCCCTTCGCCACTGCCTGCTGCCTGTGTTCAATTGCCCAGGCGCCTGGGCAGCTGTTCACTGGCGGCTGGCACCAGCGCGGGCTGCCCTGCTCCAGGCAGCAGGACTGGGCCTCCTGGTGGCCTGTGTGTTTGTGTTTCTGCCAGCGCTGGTGCTGTGGGGGACACAGGGGGACTGCAGCCTGTTGGAAGCCGTCTACTTCTGTTTCGGCTCACTCAGCACTATCGGCCTAGGGGACTTGCTGCCTGGCCACGGACGTGGACTGCATCCAGCCATTTACCATCTTGGACAGTTTGCACTTCTGGGTGAGTCCAGAAAAGAGGAGGGTAGAGGAGCCTGAACCACATACAACTCAGGGAGAGATCCTACCCTGGGGCACAAAGTGGGTGTTGTAGTCCAAAGAACTCCAGAGGCCACGTTGGAGTTGCAATAGTACCAGGGTGGATCATCACTCTGGGAAGTGGGTGGGGAGCACTGTGAGCACCCTAAGAGCTGCCCTAACTAGCTCTTCTCCCCAGGCTATTTGCTCCTGGGGCTCCTGGCCATGCTGTTAGTGGTAGAGACCTTCTCGGAGCTGCCACAGGTCCGCGCCATGGCAACATTCTTTGGGCCCACTGGCTCTAGAACAGAAGAAGACCAAGATGGCATCCTAGGCCAAGATGAGCTGGCTCTGAGCACCATGCCTCCTGACCCGCCAGCATTGGAGCAAACCATTCCAGCATCCACATCAGAACAGACCCCAGCTTGCTAACACAAATCGGGGACAGGGCTCCAGCTCTTTACGTCAGAGGACCTTGAGCGGGAGGCCCTGAGGAGTGCTGGGGAGCACAGCAGGAAGGGGTTATGGGTACCAGGATGTCAGGGGACAATGTTAACTTAAAAAATTAAATGGGCTGCTTAGTGTGCACCAGGAGGTTCTGGACTCAATCTTCCCACTCTGGAAAAGAACTCAAATGTGTGAGTACATGTACATCAACCCCCAAAAAAAATCTGCTGTGGGGGTGGGGGGGGTTTGCACTCACATGTGGAGGCATGGAGCATGTCTGGAGGTCAAAGGACACGTCTGTGGATTTGCTTCACCCGTTTGCCTTTAGGTGGTTCCAGAGATTGAACTCAGATTCTCAAGCTTGCCCAACAGACGGTTTTACCCACTGGGCTATCTGAATGACCCATTTCAACTTTTTTCTTTAGAACAATGTAACCCAGGCTGGCCTTGAATCCACAGAGATCTATCTCCCCAATGCTAGGATTAAAAATATGTGCCTCATACTTACCTGGCAGGGGAGATACCATGATTTACGAAGGTGGTTTTCCTAGGGCAAGGCTTATCCATTGCACTCCAGATGTGCTGACCCCTGTGATTTCCCCCAATGCAGGAAACTCGACTGCATCATTTGTGGTAGTGGGGGACTGCGTTCGCACTCTCCCTTTATAATAATAATAATAATAATAATAATAATAATAATAATAATAATAAAATGTGCCTCGCCTTTAATCCCAGCACTCAAGAACAGAGGCAGGTAGATCTCTGAGTTCGAGCCCAGCCTGGTCTACAAAGTGAATTCCAGGACAGCCAGGACAGTTACAAAGAAACACTATCTCAAAACAACAACAACAACAACAACAACAACAAAAAGCCAAGACCCACATAGTCAAAGCTGGTCTTGAACTCCTGTTCTTTTCACTACCCCATCACCCCAAATTCTGGATTTACAGGGGTATACCACCACCATGCCTGTGGTTTCAGATTTTCTTTCAGAATGAGTTTTCCCCCTGCCCTCCTCGTTGGAAGGCCCCTGTGTCTGTGAACCCCTCTGAGCTCAGCTGGCCGGGGCTAGAATCAGAGACAGCTTTCTTAGCCTGAGTCCCGCCCTCTTCCTTCTATTGAAGTCCTACTGAGAAAGGGCAGGCTTTGGTTTGTCCCAGTCCAACTTTATTGCTCCAGACACAAAAGGAAAGGAGGATGTAGGTGGCAGTCTCTGTGCCATCGCTTGGTAGACACAGGGGAAGAGTTCTGTGCAGCGCCCCTGGAATCCTGGCCACCGCCAAAACATTCACACACACTCGGATAAATAAATACTGCCTGGCAGGCTCAACTGCTCCAGTCCTAGGGTCTGGTCCGCCCTGTTTCTGCCCGCTGAAGGAGCATGGGGCAGGGGCCTGTCCTCCGCTGTGCAGGCTTGGGGACTGGCGAGGACGGGTCCATGACCAGAGAAAAGAAGGGCGAGAGCCAGGCAGGAGGCTCAGCTCAACAAGCAGCGATCCCGTCTGCTCAGCTGCCGGCTCACCTTGCGACGTCTCTGCTCTAGGCCGCGTTCCAGGCGCTCATCTTCCTCAAGAGCACTGGGGACAAGGGGTTCGAGTCAGTCTCAAAGTTGGCCCTACTTGCAAGCCCTGAGATTCCAGACATGGCATCCCAGGAGTGCGCCCCGAGGCCTCTCCAGTTCCCGGACGCGTCCAGGTCCCCGACTCACATCCGCTCCTTCTGATCCAGGTCGCGGACCAGCTCATCCCTCTGGTTCACTAGCGACAGGAGCTCCTCCAGCAGGAGCTGCTCTCGGTGCTGGTGCGCGGCAGTTTTCTGCCACTCTAAGAGACCAGGAGCCCGAGTCAGGGGGGCGCCCACCTTGACCCTGTTCTACCTCCAGCCCCTACTGTCCCGTTTCCCACCTTCAATGGCCAGCATGGCCCGCAGCTCCCGGCTCAGCAGTTCAAACCTCCGCTCCAAGTCCTGCTCCTCGATGCTGATGGGGAGGGGCCAAGTCAGACAGTGGGGTGGGGATGCCCAGGGCTGTGGCCACTTCATCTCTATCGGTTCCCACAGAGGGCTGGGAGAACCCCAGGGCTCTGTTCCAGTGCCATTCAGAGATACCAGTTGTTCCAGCTGCCCCTCAGTTACACTCTAGATGTTTGTCGCTCCTTCCCCACATCCCACTTTTATACAAGAGATACCCCAAAAGGCTATTTGGATGAAAAAGTAAGCCAACATTGTTCTGGAGAAGCAGAGCTGCCTCTGGCAGACAGGATGGTAAGGGCAACGATGGGAAAGCAGCTTGCCACCCCACTTCAGAACCTGCTCAGATTTCTCTGAGCCTGCTTTTCTTGCTGTACAGCTAGAGTTGGGTTGGAGGGCCTGTCTTCTCACGAAAGAGTAAAGGGGTGTGTGCTTTTATACAGTAAGTTAGATAAGGCAAAATATTATAAGATTGCTGAGCAAAATCTTTCCCAAAAGATCGTTGCAGAGAGAAGAAAGACACCACTAACCCTAAGCAAAGCTAAGATTCATTCTGTCTACAGGCATCCTGAGCCAGCTGGTGGGTGGGAGGGGCCAGCGGAGGCTCAGAGGGCCTAAGGAGGCAGACTCACAGCAGCTGCAGCTGGTCCTGTCTCCGGATGAGCGCATTCTTCTTGTTGACCAGGGTGAACCACTCCTCGATCAGTACCTCCTCCTGCAGCCTGTTGGCACCTGAATTAGGCCAGGACAGTCACCAGAGCTGCCCCCTGTCAGGCAGAGTGACTGAGGGTCGGGGAGAGGGCTTCTTGTTTCCCAGTGGCCTCTCAGAAACCTGAGTTACAATGCCTCCAACAGGCTTCTTCCAGCCACCAAAGAGATTCTAGCTGTGCCTCCTCTCAAGGTCAGAAGTGCTGCAGAGCTGGGCAGACCTAGGGAGGCTGTTGAGGAGTGGACCCCAAAATGTCTGTCCCACCTGATTCCATGAGGCTCCTCAGCTGTTTCTCCACCTCAGCAGCCCGCCCATCTATCTGCCTCTGCTCCTGTTCCAGGGCCTGGAGCTCTGCGCACACGTACTGACTCGTGTCCTGGAACCGTTGCTGGGAGTGGAAGGGGAAGACAGGACAGTGAACTCATCACAGGCCCTGCTCAGAAAATATCACAGCAGCTCCACCCACCTGGCCCTCCTTACCAGGCCAGCGTCTTCCCCTGGACTGGGTGACTCCTCTGAAGGAGGGTTCCCACCTGCAGACAGAAACCAGGCTAGGTTCTTCCAGCTAGCAGAAGACCCCAGGAATCCCCAGAAAGATTTGTGATTACCCAGAGCTAAGCTGGGTCACCACCCCCATCTCACAAACCACTCACCAGACGGCTGCTGCGGGGCTGCGGCTGTGCGCGGGCCTGAGTCAAGGCTGGTGTCAGGATTTGCGCCTTCCTGTGGAAATAGTCTGCTGAGAGCTGGAATGGATTTCCAGCAGTCCCGATCAGTGCAGATAACCACAGCCTCTCACACAGGTTCAGACACAGCTACTCCAGCCTTCTCCAGTCCCACAAGCACCTCCTCAGGGAACAGCCACGCCTTCAGTCCCATCTGTGGGCCCAGGCCCACCCACCCAACGCTCCTTCAGAGGCTTTGAGTTGCTAACTATTTTAGGGTAAGTCAGTGGTAAGAGGTTGGGTAAGACCCAGCAGAGGCCTGTCTTCTCCCTCTTTCCCATTCCTCCAAAGAGCCCCCCCCCCCTCAGGTCATCTGGCCAGTGCCCCTGAAGTGACAGTCAGGATCTATCTTCTGGCCAGAAGGGGGCACCCTGCTACCTGATAGGATCCCATACCTAGAGGCAACAATGCTCTTGACAGAAGAATTTCATCCTGGAAGGGCCAAGTCTGGCCCCACTGTGCCCCATTCCCTGTTACTAGGGCCCAATTATTTTTACAAATATTTTAGATTTGTTTATTTTATGTGTTTGAGTGTTTTTCCTGCATGTATGTATGGGCAGCATATGGGTGCCCAGTATTTGCAGAGGTCAGAAGAGGGTGTCAGATGGCCTGAAGATCCCTTGGAACTGGAGTTATGAACCACTATGTGGGTGCTGAGAACCAAACCCAGGTCCTCTGTAAGAGTGTGCTCTTAACCCCCCTAAGCCTACTGCCCAGCCCCTGAGGCCTAACTTTGAACTCATTTGACAGCCTGGCTCCTTTGTCAATACCGCTAGCCCCTCTTTTGGGTCAGAGGTGTGGAACCTCACCACAGCTAATCCTGGAAGCCAGAAGACGATGTCAGATCCTCTGACACTGGAGTTATAGCCGCCGGCTATGGGTGCTGGGAACCAAACTCAGGTCCTTTGTAAGAACAATTCATGCTCTTAACCCCAGCCAACTCTCCAAGAGACTGACCCTTTAGATAGGCCCAGGGTCCAGCACACGAGGTCCACAACTAAAGGTAATAACTGACATCTCCTCCCGGACCTCATGGGGCAGCAGCTAGTCTTACTCTGCAGACAAGGGAACAGAGGCCAGAGATAAAGTTTGCCAACGGCCCAGAGATGTCTAACTCAAAACTTGTTCCCAAGCCCAGACACCCTGCCACACTGGGCTTGGTTGTGTCTTTGTGTGTAAAATGGGGATAGATCCCAGGCCTGATGCAGGACTCCAGATAGGCATCCGGGGGACCATTCAGCTCCTATTTTGACACCATACAGTGGTGGCTTCATGTCACTTTGCAAAGGGTTTTCACACTTTTGATCCTTATCCTCAGGGCCCAAACACAGAAAGGTTTAAGTGGCTGGGGCCGTGGGGGTGGGGGGGGGGGGGGGGGGGTGGTGTTAGCTGTGTGGAGCCCAGCAGAGGGCGCCAATTAGTAATGCAAGCTCAGAACCCACGTTCACAGCAACTGCACTCCCCTTTGCCTCTTCATCTCCCTCAGCTTCACTATTCCCACCCTTAAAAGGCAGGAATCACGGCTTCCTGTGAGGGGCACCGTGGGAAGCTAAGGATGGCCCAGCTGACAGAGGAGGCAGAATCAGAGATGGAGAACACTAAATGTCAACGGCATGTGTGCTTACGCCGGCCCTGGTGGGAATTCCAAAGCTTCTTCCTCACGCACGTCTGACCTAAATTTCTCTTTTTATACTTTCTTTGATGGGCTGCCCTAGAAGCACCCATGTTTCTCACACAGCTGCCTCCACCCCACCTCAGCCTCAAGGTGCCTGACCTCAGCCTACTCCAGGCCTTGGGGAGCTTCCAAGGGTGGAGTGAGGCTAAACACCCTCCCAAAACAGTAGGGGCAAAAGTCAGCCAATGAGAGAGCCTCCTTGCGTCTCATGGGTCAAATAGCTCTTGTGCAGCAAGGGCAGGAGCGGGGCCTGGCTTGGGAAGACCAGATGCTGGGACTCAGCCCCAGGGTGACTGCTGAGCCCCTCCCCTCTGTGACTTAAAGAGCCACTGACCTACATTAGCCAGCTGGGCTATAAGTCCTACCTCTACCTCCTCCTGCAGGAAATGCCTCTCTGCCTCTTAGTCCCAGCTTCACATGGCTCTGGACCGCCCCTGGGGGCTCTGGACCGCCCCTGGGGGCTCTGGACCGTCCCTCGGGGCTCTCCACCCCTCAGGACTCCTATTCTCAGGCTGGCCTCACTGGCATCTGAGGTGTGAATGTCCTGATGCCCCCCTTTTTGCTTGTGTGGATCTCCTGGTTTGAGAACCATACCTTCCCATTTTCTTTTTCTTTTTTCTCTCATGTTATATTTTTGTTTGTTATGTATGTGTGTGTGTTGCATGCTTGTGTGTGCATGTGTGTGAGGGTGTGACTGCCTGTGTGTATGTGTGTGGAGGCGGATAACTGCTGTCTTCCTCTGTCACATGCCACCTTGTTTTCTTTCTTTTTAGATTTATTTATATATTGAGGGAGGAGGTTGCATGCCACAGCACAGGTGTGGAGGTCAGAGGACACCTAGTGTGTGAATGGCTTCTCTGCTTCCATCATACGGGTCCCAGGGAGAGATCTCAGGCGACAAGGACTTTTACCTGAGAAGGTCCTCCACCTTGTTTTCTGAGACATCATCTCTCACTGAACCCCGAGCTCACTCATTAGTTACACCAGGTGGTCAGCAAGCCTCCTGTCCCCACCTCTCAGTACTGAGATTACAGGCATATGCCTTCACACCCAGATTTCTACAGGCTTTTTACATGGTGCTGGGGATCCAAACTGAGGTCCTCATGTGTTCAGTAAGCTCTTTACCTACTAAGCCACCCACATCCCCAGCCCTACCATGCTTTGTTTTGTTTTGAAATGGCTTGGACTCCTGATTTTTCTGCTTCTGCCTCCCAAGTGCTAGGATTACAGGCATCTGCCACCTCACCCAGCATTTTGTTGTGATGTAGTGACCCTGGGGTTTGAACCCAGGACCTCTTAGGCAAATGTTCTATCACTGAGTTATTTCCTTCGTCCTCTGTTTTTCACCAGGGAAACCGTCCACTGGACCATCATCACTGGGCACAGGTGGGCAGAGGTTCCTTCTGCCATGGCTCTCAGTTGAAAGCCTGTGGCCAGAGTTCATCTCAGGTCCCTAGGCTTCCTGTATGGCCATCTCTCCGCTAGCACAAGGAGGAGGGAGTGTGTGTGTGGGGGGGCCTGAGACATGGGGGTGGAGACACTCTCCCAGGCAAGAAGTCCCACCTCCTAACTCCCATTAAGCCTCAGGGGTTAAAAATTCAAGCGAGACCCAAAGCTACACAGAGGAAACCTGTGTCGAAAGAAAAAAGAAAAAAAGAAAAAAAAAATTCAAGCCAAAGATCTGGAGGCTGGGAGGAGCCACAGGGGCCACTAGAGAACAGTATCCTCTTGCTATGGGTCAGGTGGTTGCTAAGTGACACCCAAGGCCACCCACAGAGAAAGAAAAGGCCCAAAGAGCAGGGGCTGAACTTGGAGCCTTCTGGGAACTTCCTGCTACAGCCCATGTTTCTACAAACTGGATACCAAATGTTAGAAACCACTCACATATATAAAATTGGCGGTCTAGGTGTTCTGTGGGTTTGTCCCCCGACAGGGTGCTCAGGTCCACACCAGGGGATCCTTCCACAGCACCAGGGTCCATCTGATCAAAGTGCATCCCAGCATCCAGCAGGAAGTGACCTCTCTGAAGTTGCCTCTCCTGCACCAGCCCTGACACTGGGACCCTTCAGGACCCTTCTCTGAAAGCTCCCTACTATCCTAAGCTGCAGCAGGGTAGGGGTACTCACCACAGCCCCAGCTCCTGCAGGTCCTGCGCCCACTGCAGCTCCAGAGTCTGGGTCGTCCACAGAGAAGGAGTTGCTATTCCGTAGCCTGGATCGCCTCTTCTTTAGCAAATCAGCATCACGCACGTGGGAGAAAGAGCCATGTGCTCGGGGTGGGGGTACCGGCCCAGCCTCCCCATTGACCGAGGAGCGTCTCAGTCTCACACCACTCATACCAGCTGGTGCCCCCACTCCGTTTACCAACCCATCTGTGGGGGCCACCGGGGACGTGGATGACCGGGCTCTGGGGCCGTCGGAGGGTGCCCCTGGGGGGATTGCTTCCTGGGTAGCCTCGGCCTCTCCATCCTTGGAGATGCAGCTCAGGTCCGTATCCCTAGAGGCCACCTTTGGTGCCGCCCCAGTCCCGCGGTTCACAGCCTCCTTGGGCTCTGTGGGTGCTTCAGCCCCGTGCTCCCGGAGCCGCTGCGCCAGGTTGCCTGCATCCAGACCGTCGGGCAGGCTCGGCTGGGCGTTGCCCACCCGGTAAGTGCCAGAACCGCCGCCGCCTTCCAGCTGTACCAGCTGCAGCTCCTGCCCAGTGCAGAAGGCTCGGATCTGGCACAGGTACGTCATGACGATAAGCTTGTCAGGTACGGACAGAAGAACCATGTCGGCTGGCTCCAACAAGCGAGACACGCCCAGGGCAGCGAAGCCATCAAAAGCCTAGAAAGGGTAGAAAGGGTGCACTCTGGTCAGAAGCATCAGCGATCAGCAACACTCCAGGTCCAAGGCAGCCTAGGCGGTCGCTGAGACTCTAGAGCCAGGATTTGCTTAGCAACGCCTTCACCCTCCTGCAGAGAGAGGGTAATCTGGCAACGAGGCCCGCCCTCACTGTTACCTAGCAACTGCACATCGCCCACCCAATTATCAAAGGATGATTTTGGGCAAGAAACTCTTTAGGGAAAACATGCTTTTAAAATTAAAAACACCAAAACAAACCTAGGGCAAACAAACAATTTGGTAACCAAAAAGATTTTTAAGTTTCCAAAAGCCGAGCCTGCACCTCAGGATCTCTCTCCAATTCTCAGCGGCAGCCTGATCTCTAGCTAGATCCTTTTCTGAGCCATGGCTCCCCCTCATCTCACCTGTTTGTTGTTCTGTTTGATGTCGAGTGGGTCAAGGGAGAGATAGTCACTGCAGAGAGAGAGAGAGTGCTGGTCAGAATGGACGGTATTGGTGTCCCTGCAGGCTCACTCCACCCATCCCCATGTCCCTGGCCGCTCACATCTTGTCTGGGTAGAATCGGTGTAAAATGGCACAGAAGGCCAGGCCGTTGCGCCAGGATGTGGTGAAATTGGTGATGCGGACACCACGGTAGCCCTTGGTGACCTCTTGGCACCACTCCAGCAGGGACTGGCTGGAGCTGACCTGGGTAGGTGGTGCCTGGGAACACAAGCGTAGATTCAGAATTTGTATTCTAATGACTTACAACCTCTGCCCTTTGAGGGAGTTCAGGCCTGGCGTAAAACCTCCCCAGCTCTGACTTTACAAGGATCACCAGAGACCACTGGCCAGAGCATCAGGTTTCCAGCTTGGGGTAAGGACATTATCTGCCAAAGTCCCCTAAAAGGTCAGTGGTACCCAGGCAAGGTCAGAGGCCACCAGCAGCCACATCTCAAAGTCAGCCCAGAAAATCAGCTTAAGGATATCCAGCTCCATGCAGCCTAGCAGGGTGAAAGGGCCAGGGCATCCTGAGGGAGGAGGGAGGAGGGACCTTCTTGAAGCTGAATCCCCTCCCCAAACCACATCTTGGTCCAACAGGTGGGTCCATGCAGAGTCACTGTTCACTCAGCCCCAGGTTAGTGGAAGAAGCAGACTGGCCATCAGTGGCCCCCATCCCTACCTGGCTGCCCGGCAGCCTCCTGTCCTCTTCAGGCTCCTCTGGGGAAGAGGCCCCTGAGGGCTCGGGTACCCCAGCCCCTGCCCCACTGGCCACCTGTGCCTTAGTCAGGCTGGCCCCTTCAAGGCTTTCATCAACTTCTTTTTCCTTCACGGTTCCCAAGACCCCAGATTCTGCTTCCTGGGCCTCAAAAATATCAGATTTATTCTCTGGAGACTCAGACCCCTCCCTCTCTGCTTCCTGGGGCCCCAAAGTCCAAGACTTGGCCTCTACTGTCCCCAAAACTTTTGCTTCTGTCTCTTGTACCCTGGACACCTCCGGTGCTACTGCCCTGGCCCCAGAAACTCTTTGCTTAGTCACTGCGACTCTTAAGGCCTCACACTTGAGAGCTCCCCAAGCTCCTGGCTCCTGGACCTCCAAAGTGTCAGTATTTGCCTCCTCAGACTCCAAAACTATACTTTCTGCCCACTGGGCTCTCAGTACCTCAGCCTCTGCTGTTCCAGCCCCTAGTCTGGAGATCCCAGAATCCCTTGCTTCTATTTCTTGGGCCCTGGCTGTCTCAGCCTCTATTTTCCCCGTTTCCAGCATCTCAGCTTCTGTTATCTTAGCCTCTATTCCCAGAAGCCCAGACTCCCTCACTTCCATCTCTTGGGCCTCCAGAATCTCAGACTTCACTGTCTCAGCTTCTAACTCTGGGGTCTCCAAACCTCCTATTTCTGCCCTCTGGGTCCCAAATAACTCAGCATCCACTGTTTCTGTCTCTACCTCTGGGATCTCCCAAATCTCCACTTCTGTCTCCTGGGCCACTAAGATCTCAGACTCTTCCATCTTAGCTTCCGTCCCTGGATCTCCTGAGCCCTCAGATGCTATTTTCTGGGTCCCCAGTATCTCAGCCTCTGCCCCTCCAACTTCCATCTGTGATATCCCAGGGCCTCCTACCTCGGTCTTCTGGGCCCCCAAGATCCTAGATTCTGTTATCTCAGCCGCTGTTCTCGGTGCCACAGAACCCCCAGGTAGCTCCGTGGTCTCCAGCACCTCAGCCTCTTTGGCTTCTCTCTCTGAGACATCTGAAGAGCCAGCCCCTGTTTCCAAGACCCTGGCTCCCTCAGTTCCTATTCCTATCACCTCAAAAGCCCCAGCTGCTGTCTCTGGCGCCTCTAAGATCTTGGCTTCCGCTGGCCCAGTGTCTACCTCCAGAACCCCCAAGTCTCCTTCATCTGTCTCCAGGGACCCTTCAATCTCAGATTCTGGTTTCTCAGCTCCTACCCAAAGTACTCTATGACCTGCTGATACCTCCTGGGTCCCCAGTACCCCATCTTCTGCTGTCTCTATCACTGAAACACCTGAACCCCCCACCTCTGTCTCCTGGGTCCCTACTTTGCTAGATTGTATCTGTGGGAGCCCTGAACCCTCAAATGCTATTTTGCGGGTCCCCAATATCTCAGTTACTGCTGTTTCAGTCTCTATCCTTGGAATACTCCAAGCCTCCACCACCTCTGTCTCCTGCATTCCCAAAATATCAGACTTGGCCATCTCTGCCTCCACCTTTGGAGCCCCTGAACCCTTGGCTGCTACCTTCTGGATCTCCAGAATTCCAGCTTCTGCCTCCCCAGCCTCTGTCTTTGGGGTTCCCAGTATCTCAGCCTCTATCTTCAGTACACCAGCACCCCCATCTGCCATCTCCTGGGCTTCCACTATCTTAGTTTCTGCTGTCACTGTACCTAGAACTGTAGAACCCCCAACTGTTTTCTGGACCCTAAATTCCTTAGACTCCCTTATCTCAGCCCCTGTCCTCAGCATCCCCAGAACCCCAATCTCTTTATCCTGGGTCCTCAATACCTCAGACTGTGCCGTTCCAGTAGCCTCTGACTCCAGGGCCTCTGACCTCGCTGCTTCTGACTCTTGGGCCTCCAATATTTCAGATTCTGATGTGCCGGTCTCTATCTCTTGAGACTCAGGTCTCCCAGCATCTGTATTTCGTGTCCCTATCACCTTCCAAGGTACCCACTCAGCCTCTGTTTCCAGAACCCTTGGCTCCCCGACTTCTGCCTCCTGGGCCCTCCGATTTCCAGATAATACCCCCTGGCCAACGCATGAGACTTCCTGAAAGCTGCTCACCTGGGACCCAGTGCTTGCTGCTCCAGCAAAGGGGCCCTGCTCCAGGCCTGTCCTCCCAATAACAGGGGCTCTGCCCCTGACCTCTGTGCTTTCTCTCTCCTGGCCTGCAGGCCTGGCACCCCTAAGGGGCCCTAGATGCCCTCCAGGCTCAGCTGGAGGTTGGTTCGGGTCACTGGGAGCCTCTTCCTGGGTCCTTACCCCCATCCTCCTCTGCGCACTCCTGGGAGGGGCCTCAGGAGTTTCCCCAAGTCTTGCCTTAGGCACCAGCCCTGCAGCCTCTGGTCCCTCCATGGCTATATGTTGTACCTTTGACTTCTGCTCAGCATCTACTTGATGAAGTTTTGAACTCTCTTCAGCCTCTCCAGCTGTGATGCACGGCTCTTCCTTAGTGTTCTTCTCTCTGTTTCCTGCCCCTGCTAGCCTCTGGCCTGCCCCCAGTGTCACCCTCTTCAACTTCGGATTTTTCTCCTCCTAAAACCTCCCTGGAGCCTCTGCCCTCAGTGTCTGGCTCTGGCTTGGCTCCATGGGCCTCTGTCCCTTCCTGAGAGCTTATCTGGACTTGGGTCTCCCCAGAAGAACCCACTGCTGTTGGAGGATCCTCTGAGGTACTGGGGTCCTCATCCCCACTGTAGGGGACTGGGGCCTGGGACACATCAGAGCCTTTCCGGAGCCGAGGGGCTGGGGTGGGGACCATGTCCTGGCCTGGTTGCCTGGTGGACCTGAGGGAAAAGCAGGAACAGGGGTTATGGCGGTCTCCTGTTGAGACTCAGACACAGCTCTACACCACCCTTGAGAATGTTAGCGCATTAGAGAGGAGGGTGGAGACCAGGTCATGTGCATCTGCTTCTGACACCCACAGAGCTGGTTCCTTACCTTGTCTCTGGTGGGGATTGTGGGGGCCTTGGGGTTTCAGGCCCCACCTGGCCCCCGGCTACAGCAGCTGGTTCTGACCCCTGGCCCCGGGAGGCCCTGGCCGGGGGCGCAGGGGCACTCACAGGGGCAGGGCTGGTATCTTCAGCACTAAAGGATCTGGCAGCTAGTGGGAAAGGGAGAGGATGCTGAGGGCTGCATTGTGACATAGGTCCAGTCCCCAACTCTAGTCTCAGGCCAAGACTCACCTGCCTGCTGAGGCTGTGTGTGGCCTTCATCATCTTCACAGAGTGTCTTCAGCTCTCGAGAGGGATCTGAAGGGGGGTCCATTGGAGGGGTATAGTCAGGCCAAGGCAGTAATCTACAGTTTGAACCCCACCGTGACCCCCAACTAGAGTTCAGGGCCTACCTGGGAAACACCCCAGTCTCAGGGCACAGCCCCGGCCTTGGAGAAGAGGAAGGCCCGCAGATGCAGAAAGAGAAAGAACCACAAACATGAAGGCAAAAGGCTTTAAGGAGGAGAAGGGAGGGAGAGCAGAAGGGAGGAAGGCAGACTGGGTGGGAGGAAGAGACTGGACAGAGCCCACACTTCATATGACCCAGCTAGCTTCTCAGGGCTGATAGGGACCAAATGGGCATCCACACTGGGATGAGATGGCCCGGAACATGAGGAGATATTGGGGACCCATTCTATAGGACTCTGCTCAAGACTGATGCACCCACAGGGCCAAGATCATGCTTGGACAATCAGAGCAGCTGGACAGGTTGGAGCTGCTGTAATGAGGACCTCTCTCTGGGGTGAGCCCAAGCCGGCCCACCCCAGAACCACCAACATGTGATCCATCTTAGGTCTTAGCAGTATCCACCCATAGATAACTGTGAGCCCACCTGACTGGGGGCCTCGTGCCCGGACCTCAGGAGCCCCAGGGCCATTAACTTCATCCTCATCACTCTCAGCAAAGTCATCCAAGTTGCCCACGTCACTAGGCTTCACACTCATGAGGCTGGCCAGACTCTGCATATCATCATCCCTGTGGGTTTGAAGTCGGGGTGAGGGCCGGGGTCAGAGATCACAGGTCGGGGTCTGGGAGGACAGCTGAAGACTTACGTGGCGCGGCCCTCACGCAGCAGCACCCCAGAAAGGGTGAGGCTCAGTTCAGCGTGCACGACCTTCACAGATTTGGGCTTCAGTCGCAGACGAAGTGGAACCTGAGCAGGCACAGGCCCTGCATGGCGAGCCAGGTCCACATCAACTGTGGCCAGTACCTTCCGCTGTCCCTTGGACTCCTGTGGGTGGGGGAGTAGGGTAACAACAGAAGAATCAGTGCTGTCCTGAGGTCCCTGAGATCGCAAGTCCAACCTACCAGACACTCACGTTTTCAATGATAAAAGTCCATTCTTTGGCTTCATAGTGGTCCACGTGAGGGTCCTGGAGAGGGGAGTGCTGGTGAGCACAGGGTTTCAAGGAAGGCAATGCCAGAAGAACAATCTGCACTGGCTGGGGGTGGGGCAGGGCCATAAAACCTGCTGTTCCCTCCTGGAATGAGTTGTGGCCTCTCTGAGTGTGTATATGTGGTACTGGATTGAACCCCAAACCCCATAAATGAACTACATCTCCAGCCAGCTCTGTACTCTGACTCTTTTCTTTTTCTTTGTAAAATGATTATTTATTTTGATTTTGTGTGTATGGGTGTTTTGCTAGCATTTATGTCTCTGCATCGTGTGTGTGTGTGTGTGTGTGTGTGTGTGTGTGTGTGTGTGTGTACATTGGATCCCCTGGAACTGGAGTGGTGGATGTTTGTGAGCTACCACGTGTAGGCTGGGAATGGAACCAGATTCTTTGGAAGAATAGCCAGTGCTCTTAACTGCTGAGCCAGCTCTTCAGTCCTTATGCCCTGGCTTCTGATCCTAGGTGACTTCCTTACTATAGGTTGGGTAAATGCTGCCCCCCACCCCCAACAAGAAGGCCTCTCCAGCCACTGGCAACAAACCTACAAAATTTCTGGTCCCAACACTTGGTTCTTTTCTGTGGGGAAGAGTGTACCAGTGAGGACACATACCCAGCATTGCTAGTCTATGCCCAAGCTCTAGAGACTCACCCTGTACAAGGTCACAGAGATGTCCACGTTCTCAGGGACCATCCATACCACAGTGCCACGGTATGGGTTCTGGATGCCGGGCTGCCAGCTGTGGGCCTGCAAGAGGCAGTAGGGGGTCTTCAACTCTTCCCCATCACCATCAGGCCCTTACCCCCTTCACCCCATCTTCCTTTCTCCCTGCAGACTCCGAGATGACATGAACCTGATTATACTCTCCCATCAACTCCCATCCACCTCCCCCTTGGCCCTACCTTCCAATATGGAGTCCCAGTTGCCCATCTTTCTTACCTTGGAACAGATACGTCGGTTCCGCCGAGTCCATACCACCACCAACTTGTCTGGCTGCCTGGAAGAAAGGGAAGAGCTGCTTAACCAGGCCCGATCTAGCTTCCCCATTTTCTCTTCCTCCTTTCCTAGCTCCCTGGGGTCTCCCCTGGTCCCCTTCCCAAGCAGAGGACATGGGCAGCTTCTTATCTAGGGTCACAGGTTGGAGGGCGGGGCTGCTCAGGCAGGGTAGGGCAGGGACCGGAGGGCAAAGGCCTGGACAGTGGAGATTGGGACATCATGGCCCAGCAGGGCCTTTGAAAAAGAGTGACAGACAGGAACAACCACACGCGCACATATGTGTGCTCACACAGGAACATGGGAAGACAAAGACTTGGTACTAAAGAAGTCCATTTATTCACAAATATTTATGGAGTATCTCTGGGGCTCAGCTTGTTCTGAGGGCAAAGTAAAGGAAGGAGAAGACAGACTCAGTGGCTGAAGCAAGACCCCCTGGGGCTGAGGCAAGACCCTTTGAGGTAGAAGGAAGGTAGGAGAACAGTATAGACAAAAAGGAAAATAAGCCTAGCTTGGTGGTGCAGATCTTTAATGCCAGCACCTGGGAGACGGATGGAAGCAGATCTGAGTTCAAGGGCAGCCTGGTCTATACAGCAAGTCCCAAGCCAGCAAGAGCTACATGGTGAGACCCTGTCTCAAAAAAAAAAGAAAAAGAAAAGTGTGTGTGTGTGTGTGTGTGTGTGTGTGTGTGTGTGTGTGTAAGAAAATAAATTAGTAACAACTTTTTTAGGGGCCTGTGAAAGAGCCTGCCTGATGTCTCTTTGAGGCTAGGTATCTGAGCAGAGGCAGGAGTGGAGGAGGTGGTTTTGATCTTCAGAGAAGGCTCCAGCTGGAGGAAGCAGCCAAGTACAAGGATCTGAGGCTAGGGGAGTGGCGAGGCAGAGTGAGGCCAAATGGGAGGAGCGGGGCCAGAGAAGCACAGGGTTAGCCAGCCACAGGACAACCCCACACACTGAGGGTCTGCTGCACTCTGGGGCATTGGCTGGCCTGAGGAGGGTCAGGCAGGGCTTCTACATCCTTAAATCCAGATCCAGTGACCACTGCTCTGAAGGAATAGAACCCAAGGGAAGTCTGAACAGCAGCATGTGTGACAGAGACTCTGGGGAGGCAGAAACAAGCAAGGAAAGCTGCAGAGAGCTAGCCCCTGACAAGGTGCTGACACATGGCTGGGCCTGCTCAGGGACAGGACCTCTTTGGGTTAGTGTCTAACCACTGCCCAGGAGGGTGGGCTTGGTCCAGGAAAGGGCAAGGTGAAGGCAGCCTGAGAACCGTCTGTGCTTGTTTCCAGCCCCATGCCTGGATGCTTAGGTCTGCCCAACTCACTGCCTCTCTGGAGGCTGAGACACAACAAGCCGCTTGCTCTTAACCCTTGAGGTTTCTGAGACACAGAGAAATAGGCCAGATAAGGTCACACAGCTGAGTCTAGAGTCCTCTGACCCAGAAGTAAGCAACCATTCCCTGCCCCAAACCACAGGCAGTGGCCCAGCAAAGCCTTCCCAGAAAAGGGAAGCAGCAGGGGTGCCTAGGGAGGGTGTGGCCTGCTTGGGCAGCCTGACTCAGGACGGCCCGCCTTCCTGGGAAGCTATGACCTAGGCAGGGGCAGCTTCCTGTCCTGGGCTCCTGGCTAAGAAATCCAGCAGGCCTTACCCATTGCTGCTTGTGACTCAGCCCACTGACACTGTCTGTACCCTCTGTCTACTCAACAGAACCATGCCCAGCGTCCCTTTGGCCTCACCCAGACTGCTGGGGCAAGAACCAGAGGCCAGAGTTCAAGTGCCAGCTCTGCTGTGTTACCCCAGCTAGCTCCTATTCTCCCCCAGCCTTTACTGCATAAGGGGCCTCCCAGTAGGCCTGAGGTGTTCAAGACCAGAGAGAGCGGTGGCCGCTCCAAAGACCCCAGCCTCTGCTCATCCCCCTCCCTTTAAACCCCTTGGTTCCGGCCTGCCCCCTGCTCTTCCCCCTTGGGACTCTATATTTAGCCCTGCCTGGCCTGTGAGGCCCCCACAGCTGTGCCCTAATCCAGCCAGGGGAAGCTGACACCAGTGAGCACATATATTTAGGGTGTGACGCAGGGACCTGGGCAGCTGCCCCGTGGGGGCATGTAAGCCAGATGCCCCAAGGCCTGCACTCCTGGCGTATTGTCCCCTCACCCTGCCACCTTTCCCTGTACAGATCCTCTCCTCCCGGACCCACCAACCCCTAGGACCTCAGGCCCCTTTAAGTCCCCCCCCCCCCCCCCCCCCCCCGCGCCTCCCCCTTCATCCCTCCAAGCTCAGTTTCCCCTTTTAAGGACATTGTGGAGACATCTTCAGCCTCTGAGGCCCACTCTGGCTGAAGGGGGAGGGCAGAAAAAGAGAGGGCCACATCTTCACTCTGAGCTGGACTAAGATCCATGAGGTCTGTCCCCAGCCTTGGCCACCTGGAGACCTCAAAACTTGTTCCGTTTTCCACTGCCACCCCGCACCGCTCTTGGCTTGAGGAACGAAGCCTCCTCCCTCAGTCCTGACCACAGCTGATTTAAATGTGAGCACAGATTCTTCTCCTGCCTCTGAGTCTTGCCTCCAACAAGGCTCTCCACACCTCTCAACTCCTGGAGTCCCCCAAGCTGCAAGACACACCTAAGACGAGAACCCCTTTAGTGGTTTGACTTGGAACAATTTTCTCAGGCTCCAACAGGTCAAGCTAAATGGAGTCCCACATCAGTCTTGGGGGACTCCCTCAGGCCTCCCTTCTACTCACCATTTCTTGGTGCACTCCAACACCAGTTCATGGTAACAAGCCACAAACTGGAACTTGGCGGCCCGCTTGCCCACCCGCTGCAGGCGCTTCCACACCGAAGTCATGGCCCCAGCAGCTCTTGCTGCCCACTTCTCAGGCTCGGGGATCCCTCTTGCTCGCCACTGCTGGTCCTGAGAGGGCCCCCATGGTCTCTGGACGCCCTTTCTGCTATGCCCGTCCTGTCCGCCCCGTCCGCGCAGAGGTGTCTGAAATTTGGATCTAGGCCGTGCTTGCTGGGGCGGCCGCTGGGGTCGGCCGGGTGGGCTGGCTGAGTTCGCGGGGCAGTCCCGGCGCGTCCAACGCTGGTCGGAGCTCAGCGCTGCGAGCGCGCCGTTTCCTGGAGCCGCACCCCCCGTCTGAAGGCGGGCGGGGCTGCAGCGCGGGGCGGGGCGACCTTGCTTCCGGGACCTAGCGTCGCGACCCGGGCATCGACACTCGGTTTGGGGGTGGAGGGAACGAGTCCCGACCGCAAAGCGGGCTTGGTGGGCGCCCGCGGGCCGGATGGGGTGTGGGGGGAACGTGTGCGCTCCAAGAGTTGACAGCCCTCCACTTGGTGCTGCCCTCCAAAGAGCTTGCCCCAGCCGCCTCCCTTCCTGCCTGCAAACTTGCGGTAGTGCTTGGTACCCCATTTCTCAAGCTTGTAAAGCAGAGACCTAAGGCCTTGCTCAGAGTGTCTACTGGGCCAGAGCCAGCGGTGCTTAGCTCTGGGGTGGGAGACTCTTGAAACACTCATGTCTTCTTAACCAGAGAAGAGTTTAGAGGTGGGAGCCAGCCTTGGCGGGATGCACCTAGTGTCTCAAAACCTGACTTATCAGGTGGTACGAGGGGAAACAGTCCTCATTTCTCACAAGCGATGAAAGGTTCGAATATTGGTTCCTAATCAAGAGTGTCATCTTGGACAAAGCACTGACACTCTGAGCCTCAGTTTTGAAGCCTGTTAAATGGGGCCAATTATAGTTCCATCTTTCATGGTCATAGAAGGTTGAAACCTGGGAAAGCGGTTAGCATTGGGCTAAGCTGATTTTGCCATGTCTCATTAAGTGCAATCCGTTATCAGGGCTGGAGGAAATGTGTATATGGGTGTTTTCCCTCCTCCCCTGGGAAGTCCCTGGGGCGTTAGCTGTTGTGTTAACACCTAGATTACTCCTTATCACTCACCCATCCAACTCGAATGGTAATGAGCCTCTGAAAGGTGTCTGACAGCCAGTTAGAGAAGTCCTAGAGCAACACAGCTATGTGCTCTCTCCCTCCCCAGTGTCTGCCAAACTCACACGTTGGAGAGGACGGCTCTTCCAGGAGTGCCAGCTGGGTGGCATCTCCTGCAGGCTAGTGACTGTGGTAGGGAATGGAGATGAGGTGCCCAGGTGCAACCTCGAGAATGTGCAGGCTTCCTGTGAGCTGGACACGTGGTTTTGCCTCTCTGCCCCATCGGTGTGGTCCTCTGCTTCCTCGAGGAAGCCCGGGGAGGCTGAGTGCCCTGAGACTGCAACCACCCCAATTTTCGCCTCTGAGTCTCTAGAGATGGTACTCTGAAGCCTGCCGCAGCCTGGCTTCCAGGGCTTGTCTACAAACTTGACTCCCTTCGTGGCCTCCACACCTCTCCCTCTTACGACCGCCCCCTACAGCCCACGGGGAACCCACTCCAAGAAGAGCCTAGTAGCTTTCCCCACTCAGGCCAATGGGCCCCCGGGTCAGCCAGATCTGGCCCACTCATTTCCTGTGCCGCCTCAACTCAGCCCTCACTGGAGGTGGAAAGTTTCTCTCCTCAAGATGGGCGGCTCCTTCCTTCCCGAAAGGCTCAAAGCAAGGGGGAAGGGGATGCTGGGACCCAAAGCTTAGAGGCCAGGGGACGAGACTTGACTGCCGTCATATGCTGCAGAGCCAAGCCCCAGCAGCCTGGAAAACTTCCAACCTTGCCTGGAGAGGGAAGTTTCACACCCTGCGCCCTCTTAAGGTTTTCACTAGGGGGTCTTGGGCGCCACCTGCCGGCAGAACTCAGACCACACTTGACAGAAAACACTATTCCCAAACCACAGTACCAATCAACCAGGCAGTCAGAATACAATGTTGAAAGTATTTCTTTATTTTCTCATCCAGGAACTGGTCCCTAAACTTAAATATCCAGCATAGAGACCTTAGCCTTTCTGGCTTGTGAGTGGCTGCCAGGATGGGTCCTGGAGCCCTTGTCCCAGGCAGTGAAACCCTGGGGCCACAGGTAGGGATGCCCCTGAGCCAGCAGCTGCAAGTGGCAGCGAAGGAGATGGGAGCTAGGCACTCGTCCCGGTCCCAGAGATGCCAACGGGAGTGCAAGACGCTTTGGACCCCATGGTCAGTCTAAGGGCTGGCCAAGCTAGGGGTGCACACATGTGGGACAAATGGGAAACCCAGTGCACTGGGCATCGGCTGCAATCTTGGCCTGAAGGGTATATACATATGCCTTGCCCTCCTGAAGTGAAGTGAGGTGGTATCGGTAAAGGAGCAGGCACTGTCGACTAAGGACTTGCTGAGGGCAAGTTGTGAGCCTTTTGTATGGGTGCGTTCCTATCCACCTCAGCATTTCAGAGGCTGATTTGGAAGGCATCCTGCAGCCACTGGTCACGGGCATTGTGTGTCTGGGGCACGGTGAGAGGTGGAGGGTCTGGGGGCAGGCTGGCATCAGGAGGCTCGTCATCATCAGACAGGCGGGCATCAGGTGGGTAGGAGCTGTCCGAGTGGAGGGAGGATGACAGGTCCTGGCACAAGCTCAGGTCTTGGTACAGATGCTTGTAGTCCTGGATCGACTCATACAGGCCCCACAGCTGGCACAGCAGGGACATATCCAACTGCCGCAGCCCCACCTGCAGACAACTGACAGTGGGCTGGAGTTGGGGGTCCAGGCCACCCTCAGCCCCCAAACCCAAAGTCCCTACCTACCATGAGCCACAACCCTATCCAATCTCCTGCACCTTCTTACGTGGAAGTTCTGGGGACAACAGATGGCACTTGCCAACCGTGAAACCTTGAGGCCAGTCGCTGGCACTCATTTATACAATGGTGCAACACTGTCCAGCAGGATGAAATCAGGCAAGTTTTTAAATTGCAACAATTGCTACACATTGTTACTTTCACAGCTATCCTAAAGCCCTGTGACCGGATGCCTTCTGTTGGCCTGAGACCTAGGACACCCGTCCCAAACTCCTCTCTGCCATTTCCGCAGAGCACACCCCCCCTGGTGGGGCGCCCACCTACTCACCATCTCCTTGCGCAGCGCCGCTAGTGCTGAGTCTAGGTTAACCGGGCGGCGTGCGCCTGCTGCAGAGCCCGAGCTGGCAACGCCCGCGGCGTGACGGGGGCCGTCCGGGGCGCGGGCAGCTCGGCTCAGCTCGTCGTGGATGCGGCTCCGCTGGCTGTAGACGCGCTCCAGCTCCCTCCACGAGCCCCCACTAGCGTTAAGGAGGCCGCTGAGGCCCCGCGGCAGAGGTGGGAGCCCGGCCAGAGCGCAGCCCGAGGCGCCCGGCGCCTCAGCTGAGGGCAGACCGTTCATGGCCCGGTCGAATTGGACCGCGAGGCCACCTGGACCCCTCCAATGTTTCACTCGGGCTGCGGCCCACGGGCCCTGCTCCCCGTGGCCCAGCCTCCGGGGGGAACCCAGCCGCCGCCCGCAGGCCGCGCTTTGTTCCTTCCCAGACTCCTCGGACTCCGCCTATGCTCCACCCCCCTCCGCATGGGCGGGGCTTCCCTTAACACGGCGATGGATGTGGGGCCGAGCAACCCACCAAAGAAAGACCAGGAGAGGTGAGGCCGACAGGGTCAGGGAAGGGTCTTCCGCTGCTTTTTGTTGCCTCATTTCTACACAATGTGTTCTACACAATTCCTCTCCCAAGGGAAAGCTTCTAAAAGTGTGGGGATGAGGGAGCCGGAGAATGGAGTAAGACTGTGTGCCTTGCTCCAAAGAGCTTGGCTGGACCGCCCCTCAACATGTCAGCATCCCGGGGGCCAATCAAGATGCTCAGAGAGAAGGAAGCATCACCGCAACTGAAACTTCAAACGGCACTCAGGTCCAGAAGGTGGATGGAGGAAGACAATACCAGCAGCCCAAGACTTTGAGGAGGCTGAGGTTACTTCCTTGGAAGAAGGTGTCACTTACCCCTCTACCATTTACCCCTTGTCCGAGGGCAAAAAACTCACCATTCAGGTAGAAAAGGCCACGAAAAGGTAAGATGCCAAAAGAAAAGGCGCGCATAGGGCTGGAGCATGCACTCAGAACCAAGAAAGCAACAAACCACACAGAGGAATCGCTGTTTTTCTAGAGGGTTTTTCTCAACGGAACACAGGTTGGAGGAGAGGTCTCAATGCCGCAGCTGTTTCAGGCTGCACAGGGCCTCAGCACAAGCCCGGATAAGCCCGCACAGCTGGACACTAGTCTCCAAGGAGGTGCTAGAGCCCAGCTCAACTGACGCCCAGGTTAGCTTCTGCAGGAGGGCTGTCTGTGTGGAAGCCACCACATCTGCATCTGGAGGAGCAACAGGAAGAGGCGGCGCCTGGGCTGCCTTGAGCCCTGCTGCAGCTCCCTCACAGTGCTCTGGGCGGGGCACAGGGGGCTGGGGTGTGGACCGGGAGCCCGTGGCAGGCTCTGTAGCAGAGGCGAGCTGGTGTTCCCGAGCTTGAGAGAGGGCCGCCTGTGCATTCAGAGCTGCGAGAAGAGAACAGGTGGACTAGTGAGGGTGTCTGGTGCTCACTGCCCTAAGCCATTTGCCCTTCATTGCCCCTCCTGCGCCTCGGGTGTTTTCCGTGTAAGGCAATCCATCTAGTTCCTATTTCTTTCTTACACACGCCAGGCAAGCGATGTACCGCTGAGTTTGCACTCCGAGCACCCGTTGCCTGACAGTTGCCCTGACCTCATTTATCCATCAAATCTGTGCCTGACGCCTGGGACGTGTACTTCAGTGGTAAAGCGCTTCCCTGGCATGTGCAAAGCCCAAAGCTGCTCCTCCACTCTGCACGGGGGGGGTGGCTTGAGTTAGTGGTTTTCCTCCTCTCTGGGGCTCAAACGAGGAGGCACCTCGATCCCACCGCACGCAGAGGCCTACTAGTCCTGCATATAACCATCACGTTCCGTTCCCCAAAGTGCACAATCGGCCCCTCACCGGGATTATCTTTATCCACATCCGAGTCGAGCTCCTGACAAGCCACGCAGTAGATTTTCCGCTGTTTGTCTTGGAGGAGGATCGTCTGGGAACCAGAAAGCACACGGACACAGGTGAGCCCGAGCGACAGGGTCGACAAGGCCTCGTCCTTGTCACTCGCCTCACCCCGCAGTCCGCGCACGTGTCGCCCAGCATGCGGTAACCACGGAGCAAGTAGTCGCCCATGAGCCGGGAGATGCGATCCTGCCGCTCCCGTCGCGCCTGCAGCACCTTCGTCTCAGCTTCAGTCGGAGGCTCCCAGGCGAAATCGTCGACCTCTAGGGAGCAGAGGAACCAGGAGATGGAGTCGGGGCGGAGAGAACTGCCTCCCGCACCCCACGGCCGCGACCCGAGCAACCCGAGCCCTCACCAGCGCCGTTCAAGGCCATGTTGCCGTGGTCGCTGTTAGGCTCACCGGAAGTGACACGAGTAAAACGCGCCCCCTCCAGTTCCGCCTCTCACACGTGATCTGTGACGGCGGAAGTGACGCACACACGGCCCGTGGGCGTCGCCTTACAGAGGGCGTGGCCGCTGCACATGTGACCTGAGCAGGAGGCGTGCACGGCTCTTAGCTCGAATTATTGAAGGGTACCGCCGTCTCCCTGGTAACACTTCGGCACTTGGGTGTGGCTTCTCACAGTCTGCTTTTATGCCTGCCGCAGAGAGAGTGGCCCTTTGGTCTGAGAAATACCCGCTGCCTTCGAGGTTGTCCTTTTACACAGGTGGATCAGGAGGCAGGCTGGACAGTGGCGTCTGCACGAGAGTCGCCGCAATAAAAGGTCCTCTGCGAGTGTGCAGAACCTCTTTAGGCCTCTTGGACCAGGCTGGACACACGGGGGGACTGCCTGTTTCAAAACCCCTACCCATCGGTATGTCGGGTGTCCGTTTGTCTGTCCACCTTCTGCCAATGCCTAGAACTGGTATAAAGACTACTGTCTTAGGGTTACTGTTGCTGGGAACACCATGACAAAAACAACCTGGGGAGGAAAGGGTTTATTTCACTCAGTTCCATATAACAGTTCATCAAAAGCAGTGAGGGTGCCAGGCGGTGGTGGCGCACGCCATTAATCCCAGCACTCCAGAGGCAGAGGCAGGCGGATCTTTGTGAGTTCAAGGCCAGCCTGGGCTACCAAGTGAGTTCCAGGAAAAGACGCAAAGCTACACAGGGAAACCCTGTCTCGAAAAACAAAAAAAAAAACAAAAAACAAAAACCAGAAAAGGTAGCAAGGGCAGGAACTGAGACGTGGAGGTGTGATGCTTACCGTATTGCTCACTCTGCTTTTTTTTTTAGGTTTTTTGTTGTTTGGTTTTTTTTTTTTTTTTTTTAATGTATATGAGTGCTCTAGCTACATGTTCAACTTTATGCCAGAAGAGGGCATCAGCCAGTTCTCTTAACCACTGAGCCATCTCTCTGGACCCTCAACCCAGGACCGTCACCCTGGGGGGGTGGTACCATCCACAATGGGCTGGGCCTTCCCCCCAATCAATCACTAATTAAGAAAATTATAGACTGGCCCACGGCCGGATCTTATGGAGGCATTTTCTCAGTCCAGGCTTCCTCCTCTCAATGACTATAGTTTGTGCCAAGTTGACACAAATCTAGCCAGCATACCTGCAGGAGTATTTTGTCTTAGTGAAAATTTCTGTGCCTGGCACGTAGGGTTCCGATTTCAGCTTCAGCTGTGCTTGCCTGTGAGAATGGCTTATACGCATGTCTGAGTGGCTTAGTGAACAAGAGGGTGAGAAGGGTCCTCTGATCATCTGGACACAGCTCTGGCTGTGTTCTCTACCGCTGGAAAATGGAGAAACCCGGGGAGTTAAAGTCACTGCCTAGAAGATATTAATAAGCCTGAGGTTACAAGGCTTAAACTACTGAGGTAACTGGGAGGATTTGGTCTCAGAGACCCTTGGGAAAAGTGTCTTAAGAACATAGGGCACTTAGCCGGTGTGGTTAGATTTGAGGTGACATGGGTCAGGCTCTTGGAATGTTAGAAACAGAAGTAACAGAGGTGGCCAGGGTGGCAAGGACACGGGGGTCCTATTTGGAGACTTTCTGCAACAAGGAAGGGCAGGCACTAGGATTATTTGAGATGAAGTTTAGGAACTCCTGGGATTCAGATACCCATGCGCAGAAGCTAGAGGTCACTCTGTGACCAAACTTTCCTGAGCAGTGGGACTGGTGTGTCAGCATCTGCCCCTGGGGTGTGGCAAAAAGCAGGTATTCCCTAATCAGCCCCTTGACCCGATCCACCCATGCCACAGAGACGGGATGAATGCCGATTGAACCAGAATATCTGTGGCCACGGACAGTGTGTGCCCGGCCCTTCCGATTACTCCTGCCACTGCAACCCGGGCTACCGGTCACATCCTCAGCACCGCTACTGCGTTGGTGAGCCGGCCTGTGGGAGGCGGAGTGGGGCGGGTGGCCCAGGGGATAGCCGGGGCTCTCAACCTGCCTTTGATGTCTCCTGGCCTGCCGGCCCTTCCAGACGTGAATGAGTGCGAGGCGGAGCCGTGTGGCCCCGGGAAAGGCATCTGCATGAACACTGGGGGCTCCTATAATTGTCACTGCAACCGAGGCTACCGCCTCCACGTGGGCGCAGGGGGACGCTCGTGCGTGGGTGAGCACCGACAGCCCCGGGCTACCCTGGGGATACTGGGTGGGGCCGGCTCCTACCACCCGCCCCTTGCCTATTGCACGCCCTGTCTTCGCTCAGACCTGAACGAGTGCGCCAAGCCTCACCTGTGCGGCGACGGCGGCTTCTGCATCAATTTCCCGGGTCACTATAAATGCAACTGCTATCCCGGCTACCGGCTCAAAGCCTCCCGCCCGCCCGTGTGTGAAGGTGGGGTACCCGTCCAGATGAAAGCGGGCTTTATAACTGTCCCTCGACCTAGGATTGGGGGCGGGAGGCCTGCACCCATCTATGGTCCTCTCAGGCGGGAGTCAGGAAATCCCAGACCGGTCCATTTTGCCTTGATTTGTGACAGAGGGAGGCCCTGTCATGTTGTCCCCAGACCTGTCCTCTTCCTTTTCCCTTCCGTGCAGACATCGACGAGTGTCGCGACCCTAGCACCTGCCCCGATGGCAAATGTGAAAACAAACCTGGCAGCTTTAAGTGCATCGCCTGCCAGCCCGGCTATCGCAGCCAGGGGGGCGGGGCCTGCCGTGGTGAGGGCGGTTCAGACTCCACGTGGGGGCGGGCCTCCTGGGAGTAGAGCCCCTGTGCAAATAAATTACCAGTCCTCCTCATAATTCCGGGTTCTTTGTTAGAGCAACAAGTAATTAAAAAAAAAAAAAAAAAAAAAGAGCCGGGCGGTGGTGGTGTACGCCTTTAATCCCAGCACTCAGGAGGTAGAGGCAGGTGGATTTTTGTGAGAAGAAAGAAAAGTGTCATGGTGTAGTAGCTAAGTCATATAGTTTCCCAAATGTGAAATAGAGAATATCAATAAAGAGAACCCTTCAAAAATGTGTGGCTATAGATAACGATGTTTCAAGCTACCTGGAAACTGTGTATCACTTAAGTAGATGCCCATTCTCGGAGGAGGCTGTCTTGATTGAGGCTTCTGATCTCCATTCACGGCTGGTTGCTCTTCTGGGATTGTCTCCATTTCGGCCTGATCTATCATTGTAGCAAACAGGGCAACATGTAGACACAAAGTATCCGTAGCTTATGGTGCTCAGGCTACCACTCCATGCCAGACTTGTGGCATTTTCCAGAAATTGACCTTGTAATGAGAGAGCCGCAATATATATTGCATTGCCCTTGCCACTCCAGAGAGATGAATGGTTCCTTCAGCTCCCCATTGGCAGGCTATGGTGATAACTCACAGTATTGGGTTGAGTGGTCTTATTTCGGCACCATCTGCCAACCCTAGCCATACCACTGTAGTTCTTGAGATAAACCTATGTCACGGAACATGCCATTCACAGCGAACAGTGGTGGGTCCTTTATCCCAAAAGCCACAGTAGTGAGTCTCTTTCTGTCCAGCCAGCTCCCAAATAACTACATGGAGACTTCTTTTTTTATTTTATAATTTAATTTAATTTTACATATCAGCCACGGATTCCCCTATCCCCCCTCCTTCCCAGCCCCCCCCAGACTTATTATAAATTATGAAAGCACAGCCTTAGCATAGGCTTGTTCCACTAGCTCTTATAACTTAAACTAACCTTCTTCTATTAACCTACATTTTACAATGTGGCTTTTTACCTTTCTTTCATTTTATATGACCAACTCCCTCCGTGTCTTGTTGGTGTCTCACTGGCATCTTGCTGGCATAACTCTTGAGCCTGGATCCCTCCTCCTCTTATGCTCTCTCCCCAGAAATCCCACCTATCTTCCCTGCCTAGCTATTGGCTGTTTAGGGGTTTGGTTTGTTTTTCTTTCTTTTTTTTTGTTTTGTTTTGTTTTTTTGTTTTGTTTTGTTTTTGTTTTTGAGACAGTGTTTCTCTGTGTAGCTTTGCTCCTTTCCTGGAACTCACTTGGTAGCCCAGGCTGGCCTTGAACTCACAGAGATCCACCTGGCTCTGCCTCCAGAGTGCTGGGACTAAAGGCATGCGCCACTGCTGACGCCACTGTCCAGCCTGGTTGTTTAGTTTTTTATTACACCAATAATAGCAATACATTATCACAGTGTACAAATATCCAACAACAAACCATTCAACCATAGCTGATAGTCTGGTGTTCAGTCTGTCATTGCTCTGTGACACTGTGTAGTCTGTGTTTAGTCTGTCACTGTGACACTGTGTAGTCTGTGTTCATCTGTCATTGGTCTGTGACACTGTATTGCTGAGTTCTGAAATGACTTCCTGAAATCAACTCAATAAGATTTCTGATTTTTCTCCTTGTCCATGTACCTTAGTGAGGAAGCCTCATCACTGCATTTTGCTGTTCCAAGAAAGGGATAATGTCCTCTTGGCCACATCCTTTGTAATGATTATAAAAAGAGACATGTAGATTTATCTGGATCAATTTAGAAAATTCCAGGCTTCACATTTACCATTCCCACGCATGCTGCCTTTCTTGCCTCACAGTGAACCCTGGCCAGTCTGGTTGGCACCATCTCAGGTGGCAGTGGGATCCAAAGGGTGCCCAGGAGATTGGAGTTTAATGATGATCTAGGTACCAGGACTCTCTTGTTAGACTAACATGGGCTCTGGACCATGGCAATAACTGCTGTACTGAGTTTTGTCCCCTTCTGTCTTTGAGTCCCTCAACGGTGGCCCACTTGCAGAGTGGGGCATCTAATAAAAATGCCCTTACCCCTCTCCCACCTGACTCTTCCAGTTGAAATGTCTGGGTTGGAAGTGCTTGGGTCAAATGGTGTAGTTCTAATAGGAATATATGAACCCAAGGAGGTTAGATGACTGAGTTTGAAGCTAGTCTGATCCACAGTAAGTTCCAGGTTAGCCAGGGCTATGTGCAGTAAGACACTGTTTCAAGGGAGGGCGAGAAAGGAATTTGTGGATTTTATGAGAAAGCAGGAGAGCAATCCCTCACCTTGTTACCAAGAAAGAGACGCCTTAAGAAGATACGGCAGGAAAGACATTAATGAGCTTTGTGTCACTAACCCTTCCCCCAGACCATTCCTTACCACGGAAAGCACTTCATTCTACTGCTCCTAAAATTGTCAGAAATTCATTAGATTTAACCAATTTCTGGGCCTGTTGTGCCTCAATAGATAGTTGATTGGCTGCTGTTCTAAGCAACCTTCCAATGAGGTGGGAGAAAGCAGGAGTTGTCCACTGAAGGGTCATTACGGTCAGCTCCAAATCACTGACCGAGGCTGTTGTGATCATAGACTCGATAAGCCTTCTTTGTGGATCAGGACAGTCTTTGCAGTTGTTTTTACTTGATTATTTTAATTGTGTGTGTGTGTGTGTGTGCGCGCGCACGCGCGCGCATGTCCATGTCCTATGTGAGTGTATGGTGCCCATGGAGGCCAGAAGAGAGCATCAGATTCCCTGACACTGGAGTTACAGATGGTTGAGAGCCACCATATGGGTGCTGGGAAGGGAAGAAGGTCCTTTGGCAAAGCAGCAAGTGCCTTTAACTGACTTTTGGTGACAGGTTCTTACTACATAATCCTGGCTGGCCTAGAACTTGCTATGTAGCCCAGGCTGTCCTCAAACTCAGATTTCCCTTGCCTCTGGAATTAAAGGTATGGGCCACCACACCTGACCCTGCTTTTTCTTGTTCTCTGCAACATGAATTCACCTGACCTTTCTGCTAAGCAGGACAGGACTGGATGGGACTGGAATAAAGAGTTACACTCGGCTTTTTGGAGTATGTGAGTGGAACCCAGAACCCTGGATGTGCTAGGCAAGTACTCTACCACTAAGGTGCATCCCAGCCACTTGATGGTGTGTCTTCTTTAGAGAAGGCATTGAGCTAAGTGCTTCTCAGGAAAATATCTCAGTTAATTTTGTTGCCAGGGTCTGGTATTTCCCAGGCTTAGCTGTAACTCATTATGGAATAGAGGCTGACTTTGAACTTTGGCCCCCTGACTCCACCTCTCAAGTGCTGGGATCACAGGTGTACACCACCATGCCTTGTCTGTCCTGCTAATTCTCTGGAGGACACTGAGTTAGGTCACACCATCATTCCCACTTGCCAATAAGGAAACTGAGGTTTGGAGTAGATAAGCTGTTTCCGTGGTCACCTGGCTGGGTTGGCCATCCCTCCATTCTGAGAACTGTGCTCTCTGGTTCTCATCAACAGCCTTTTCCTGCATGTGAAGAGGACTGGGGTGTGGCTCAGCTTCAGTTCACCAGGTGTGAAGAAGGCTGGGGTGTGGCTCAGCTTCAGTTCATCCAGTGTGAAGAGGGCTGGGGTGTGGCTCAGCTTCAGTTCACCTAGTGTGAAGAGGGCTGGGGTGTGGCTCAGCTTCAGTTCACCTAGTGTGAAGAGGGCTGAGGTGTGGCTCAGCTTCAGTTCATCCAGTGTGAAGAGGGCTGGGGTGTGGCTCAGCTTCAGTTCACCCAGTGTGAAGAGGGCTGAGGTGTGGCTCAGCTTCAGTTCACCAGGTGTGAAGAAGGCTGGGGTGTGGCTCAGCTTCAGTTCATCCAGTGTGAAGAGGGCTGGGGTGTGGCTCAGCTTCAGTTCACCTAGCGTGAAGAGGGCTGGGGTGTGGCTCAGCTGGGAAGAACTTGCTGAGGATGCTAAGGCTCTGAGTCCAATCCACAGTTCATCATCAAATCTTAGCAGTGTTCATTATTTTAGTAGCCACAGTAAGTGATACATCTGAGCTAGCCATGGTAACATGTATCTGTAATCCCAGCATTCAGGAGGCTAAGGCAGGAGGATTGCTTTGAGTTCAAAGCCAGTCAGATACATTATGAAACTCTAGTTCAAAATATAAAAATTGGCTGGGAATGTGGCTCAATGGTAGCCTGCTTGCCTATTATGTTCAAAGGCCAGGGTTTGACCCCTAGTACTACCAAAAAACATCACCAACAGAGAGTGGCAGGTACATTTAGTATACTATCTTTGGAGAGAGATCTTCAGGACAGAGTTGTCTCCTTGCAGGCCCCTGTAATGCCATCCTTTCTCTTTAGATTTGATGAGCAGCCAGGGGTGATGGCACATGCCTTTAATCCCAGCACTCGGAAGTGAGAGGCAGGGGCATCTCTGAGTTCAAGACCAGCCTGGGGTACATAGTGAGTTTCAGGACAGCAAGGGCTATGTAAAGAGACCCTGCCTCAAAAAAAAAAAAGACATGATGAACAGTCACCATCTCTGTCATCCCCCACACCATCCCCAGAGCCATGTCTTTCTTCAGAATCTAGAAGCTTCCCAGAGACAAAGCCAGGCATGTGTCAGTCCTCTTGAATTGTCCAAGTACCACCCAGCTCTCTGTAGCTCCTAGAGCCAGATAAAAATACAGAAATAACATATGGCCAGCTCTAGCTAACATGAATATTAGCAGAGATATTAACTCACTGATCCCTGTTGAAAACTGAGGAAAGTGAGTGGAACTCCCAAGTTTAATCCCAGCACATGGGAGGCAGAGGCAGGTGGATCTCTGAGTTCAAGGCCAGCCTGGTCTACAGATTGAAACCCAGAGAGCCAGAGCTGCACAGAGAAACCCTGTCTCAAAAAATTGAAAAAAAAAAAACAAAAAACAAAACAAAACTGAGGAAGCAGAGGCGTGCGAAGCAGCTGGGACTTGGAGAGTGGATTTTTTTTTTTTTTTAATGTAGAGGAATGCTTTACCTGTTGCATGTATGTGCACCACGTACATACCTGGTGCCCTCGGGAGCCAAAAAGGGGGACCAGACCTTCTGGTACTCAAATTACTGGCCTCCGTGAGCTGCCAAGTGGGTGCTGGAAATCCAACCCCAGCCCTGAGTAAAAGCAACAAATGCCCTTAACTATTGAGCCATCTCTTATCTCTTAAGAGATGAGATTTGAAGCTGGGTGGTGGTGGCACACGCCTTTAATCCCAGCACTTGAAGTGGATCTCTGTGAGTTCGAGGCCAGCCTGGTCTACAGAGTGAGTCTCCCAGGAAAGGCGCAAAAGCTACACAGAGAAACCCTGTCTCGAAAAACCAAAAGAGAGAGAGAGAGAGAGAGATGAGGATTGAAACTTTTGCTTGCAAATCTTGTTAATGTGAAGAAAAAAAAGTGTCAGACTGGGGGATCATTAGTCATCTTTCCTGTGGTAATGTTTATTGTGTACCAGAAAAGCAGGCTGGAGGCTAGAATTCAGAGAAACTGAGAAACTTGACAGAGTTGTCTACTAGCAGGGCCAGGAGCCTGAAGGAACTGGGTCTGAGTTACTCTAAAGGACAGTAGGAATTAGCTAAGCAAAGGACAAGAGAACAGCATGCTTGATGGACAGATGGAATGAGATTAGTGGCCTGGAGTGGCCAGGAGATGCTGTGAGATTAGAACAAATTGTCGAGGGTAGTTGGCTGGATGTCAAGGTCAAGGAGAGAGGGGAGTGATGGACCCTCCCAGAATCTGGTTTGGTGACTCCATGGGTGATGCTGTTCACTGGGATAGGCTCCTTTGAGAGGGGAGATGCTGAGCCTATCCATGTTAGATAAGCTCGGTGGGTGGTCTATTTGGGTCTCTCAGCCAGAGGTGCCAGAAACTGAGCAATGTGGGCTGGGAATCTTGCCCAGATGGAACTGTCAGTTGTGGACCACGGGGCTATGGGAAGTTGGGGTGAGCCTGCTTACCCAGTGAGGAACTCCAGCAGAGAAAGGGCATCAGGAGATGGCAGCAAAGGAACTGGAGGGCCAGTGAAAGGTGGCGGGTGGGCAGGGCTTTCAGAGCACCATCTGAGAAGCTGGGGGCCCTAAGCAGTATGAGACAGGAGGACACCTCCCGTCTGGTGAGTGTGGATGAAGCGTGGGAAGACATGAGCTCCTTAGCATCAGTAACAGAAGCGAGACACCGCCTCCAGCCTGGGCCCCTGACACTCCTCTGTGCCCTGCAGACACGGATGAGTGTGAGGCTGGGAATGTGTGCAACAATGGCATCTGCACGAACACACCAGGTTCCTTCCAGTGCCAATGCCTCTCTGGCTATCACCTGTCGAGGGACCGGAGCCATTGTGAGGGTGAGGGGCCCTAGAGCCTGGGCACTGGCCTGTTCCTACCTACCCCAGGATCTCCACTGCCCAGGTCCAGTCCCCATCCAGATCCCAGGTGTGGTTTGGGGGTGTGGGAGGGACCCAGGGCTCTCAGAGTAGGGAACTCTGATAGCTGCAGGCTGTGTGTATGGGGTCAACCCTGAGATTCTCCAAACCCTGGTCTCCACAGACATCGATGAATGTGACTTCCCCGCGGCCTGCATTGGGGGTGACTGCATCAATACCAATGGTTCCTACAGATGTCTTTGTCCCCAGGGGCATCGTCTGGTGGGCGGCAGGAAGTGCCAAGGTATGAGGAGTTGGCTCATGGAAGGAGTGTCAGGGCAGTGTGGTCTGACGCAGTGTGGTCTTTCTGTAGTCTTTCTATTCATGCGTCCGTCCGTCCATCAATCCATCTAGCTCTCACTCACCCTTCCGTTTGTTGGGTAACAAGGATCATGGCTCGGAGTGTTGCCTACTACATTCAGGTTTCTGTCAGCTTTTTATTTTTTATTTTTTGAGATTTCATTTATTCTTGTTTTATGTGTATGTGTGTTTGCCTGAATTATGTCTGGGCACCACATGCATACAGTGTCCATGGAGGCCAGAAGAGGGCGTTGGAGCTACAGATGATTGTGAGTGGACACGTGGGTGCTGGGTCCTCTGGAAGAGCAGCCAGTGCTCTTAGGGCCGGAGCTATCTCTCCATCCCCTCTGCTCAGCCCTTTACAGATAGAGTAGTCCGACCCGTCAACTCTTCTGTAAGTGATACCTGCATACCTGTTTGCCAAGTGCTGTACTAGATATTTCAGCAATAACCTGGGGCTCCTCAGTTGGAGGGGAGCGTGGAAATGAGTCTCAGGCTCAGGGTAAAGGTACAGGGAAGTTACTTAAAGGGAGATGACTTGGAGCTGGGACTTGAAGCTAAGGGTCTCTCAGCAGGGGCTGTGGGCGGGAAGGGGTCTCAGCAGGGGTGTGGGTGGGAAGGGGTCTCAGCAGGGGGTGTGGGTGGGAAGGGGTCTCAGCAGGGGGTGTGGGTGGGAAGGGGTCTCAGCAGGGGGTGTGGGGGAAAGGTCTCAGCAGGGGCTGTGGGTGGGAAGGAGTCTCTCAGCAGGGGGTGTGGGTGGGAAGGGGTCTCAGCAGGGGTGTGGGTGGGAAGGGGTCTCAGCAGGGGTGTGGGTGGGAAGGGGTCTCAGCAGGGGGTGTGGGTGGGAAGGGGTCTCAGCAGGGGCTGTGGGTGGGAAGGGGTCTCAGCAGGGGTGTGGGTGGGAAGGGGTCTCTCAGCAGGGGGTGTGGGTGGGAAGGGGTCTCAGCAGGGGGTGTGGGTGGGAAGGGGTCTCAGCAGGGGCTGTGGGTGGGAAGGGGTCTCTCAGCAGGGGCTGTGGGCGGGAAGGGGTCTCAGCAGGGGTGTGGGTGGGAAGGGGTCTCAGCAGGGGCTGTGGGTGGGATTCTACCCCTTAGAACTGCAGATGCACAGTTCTCATTATGTGTCTTAGAGGAGAGGGAAAGACCAGGTCTTGAGCAAAATTTTGGGAGGAGCGGCAGAGTGAGGAGCCAAGTTTGATGGCTTGATCTGTCATCCCAGCTACACGGGAGGCTGAGGCAGGAGGATCTCAAGTTCAAGACTAGCTTGGAACACAGGCCTTGCTTCAAAGACTGGCAAATCTGTGATGGGCCGGGAAAGGGAGTGGGGCGTGAGGGTCTCCAAATGCCAGCTGAGTCAGGAGTTCATTGCCAGGAGGACCTAAGGGTTTACAGAGACTGGCAGCAGTGGGTGTCACAAGCCTACCCACACAGATGGACCCAAGGGGACATGTGTTGTGTGCGCTTTGAAACCAAAGGAGAAATTCAGGTTCTGAGCTTGTGTAAGGTACACCCCAGGCAAAGAGGGACTGGGTCTCTCCAAAGCTGAGCTTGCTCCTGTTTCCTGATCTCTTTGCATCTACTAGATATAGACGAGTGCAGCCAGGACCCAGGGCTGTGCCTGCCCCATGGGGCCTGTGAGAACCTCCAGGGCTCCTATGTCTGTGTCTGCGATGAGGGTTACACACTCACCCAGGACCAGCATGGGTGTGAGGGTGAGTACTCTCCCCTTCTCTTGGACTGGAAAATCCTTGGAGCTACAGCTGGGCTCAGAGATGGGTCCTGGTTCCACCTTTCTGAATTCCCAGAACAGGAAGAAATCCTCTTTGCCTGGGAGAAGTGGGATGAGCTAGACCTCTCACTAGGTGACCAGGGCACGTGGAGCCAGGGCACGTGGAGGAGAGAGTAGGTGCAGTTTGGGGGTACAGTAGACAGGCCAAAGCCACTGTCTCCATAAACTTGAACTGTCACCCCCTCCCCAGAGGTGGAGCAGCCCCACCACAAGAAGGAGTGCTACCTCAACTTCGATGACACAGTGTTCTGCGACAGTGTTTTGGCCACCAATGTCACACAGCAAGAATGCTGCTGCTCTCTGGGAGCTGGCTGGGGAGACCACTGCGAAATCTATCCCTGTCCAGTCTACAGTTCAGGTCAGAGGAATACACCCCGTTCATTGGGAAACCAAAGAGCT
This sequence comes from Onychomys torridus, assembly GCF_903995425.1. Taxonomy (NCBI): domain Eukaryota; kingdom Metazoa; phylum Chordata; class Mammalia; order Rodentia; family Cricetidae; genus Onychomys; species Onychomys torridus. The sequence continues at coordinate 125,528,980 of NC_050443.1, forward strand.
TTCCCTCTGGGTAGCTGGGAAAGGAGGAGAGAGCGGGGCAGCGCTCAGACCCCTGGGTTTCTCTTGTGCTGCAGCTGAGTTTCACAGCCTCTGCCCTGATGGAAAGGGTTACACACAGGACAACAACATTGTGAACTATGGCATTCCAGCCCACCGTGGTAAGCTTGGTTTCCAGGTGCGGGTTGGGTCTGCCACTCGCTGGGTAAACCCCATTCCTTGTGCCAGCTTAATCCCAATATTCCCCGCCAATAATCTGCCTTGGGTTCAGCTCTCCCTAAGCCACCGGGCACTCACGCTTCCCTTGGCCACACAGACATCGACGAATGCATTCTGTTCGGGGCAGAGATCTGCAAGGAGGGCAAGTGTGTGAACACGCAGCCAGGCTTTGAGTGCTACTGCAAGCAGGGGTTCTACTATGATGGCAACCTGCTGGAATGCGTGGGTGAGCGCAGTAGCAAGGGCTGGCCCGGGGGAAGGGGCCGCCCTGGCCCAGGCCTGGGCTGTCACCAGCACTTTCTCTCCGCAGACGTGGATGAGTGCTTAGATGAGTCCAACTGCAGGAACGGAGTGTGTGAGAACACGCGCGGCGGCTACCGCTGCGCCTGCACGCCGCCTGCAGAGTATAGTCCCACGCAACGCCAGTGTCTGAGCCCAGAGGAGATGGGTGAGGCCCAGGGGATCAGCGTGGGGAGCAGGAGGGGCCAGAGCCCAGACTGAACTGTGATTACCTCCCCCCCCCCCCCCCCCCCGTGCCCCGTAGACGTGGATGAGTGCCAGGATCCGGCTGCTTGCCGCCCTGGCCGCTGCGTCAACCTCCCGGGCTCCTACCGCTGCGAATGTCACCCACCCTGGGTGCCCGGGCTCTCCGGCCGCGACTGCCAGCTCCCTGAGAGCCAGGCGGGTGAGGGCGACATTCGTCCTGGGCCGATTTTGAGTCCTTTCAGGGTGATGCTCCCGGGCCACAGTCAGCAGGTGGGATGGGACCGACCGAGGTGGGCAGTCCCTCCCTCCCTCCTTGCTGATGAGGGTCTTGTTCACAGAGCATGCCCCAGAGCGACGTGAGGTGTGCTGGAGCCAGCGAGGAGAGGATGGCATGTGTGTGGGGCCCCTGACGGGACCTGCCCTCACTTTTGATGACTGCTGCTGCCGTCAGGGCCGTGGCTGGGGCACCCAGTGCAGACCATGCCCGCCACGTGGCACCGGTGAGCTGCTCCTGAGGGACTAGGGGTAGGGACTGGAATAGTGTTGCTGACTCTATACCTATTTCTAGGGTCCCAGTGCCCGACTTCACAGAGTGAGAGCAATTCTTTCTGGGACACGAGCCCCCTGTTACTGGGGAAGTCTCCACGAGGTCAGTGAAGCCAAGGGAGCGGAGGTGTGGATTGGAGGCCATCAATGGGAGCCAGTGTTGATACCTATGTTCCTCTGGCCTGCATAGACGAGGACAGCTCGGAAGAAGATTCAGATGAGTGCCGCTGTGTGAGCGGCCGCTGTGTGCCGCGGCCGGGCGGGGCGGTGTGCGAGTGTCCTGGCGGCTTTCAGCTGGACGCCTCCCGTGCCCGCTGTGTGGGTGAGCAAGACGCTGGGGACAGAAGGGCAGAGCCAGCAGGAGTTGGGTGGCACCACACTGTGACTTAACCTAAGACCGCATCGTCACCCCACCTTGCAGACATCGATGAGTGCCGAGAGCTGAACCAGCGGGGACTGCTGTGCAAGAGCGAGCGGTGTGTGAACACCAGTGGTTCCTTCCGCTGTGTCTGCAAAGCTGGCTTCACACGCAGCCGCCCTCACGGGGCCTGTGTGCCTCAGCGCCGCCGCTGATGGCACCTAGGCTGCACCTACCTTGCTGATCATCGAGGGAGTTTCTACTGATAGTGGAGACAAGTATATCCCTGTCCGATCAGAGATGGACCCAAGGATCCTCTGGGGCCCACAGGTCTCCTTCCTGCACCCCAACACCCAAGGGTGCTCCTGTCCGCAGAGTGCTGTCTGCTGTCCTCCCGGAGGACGATCCCTAGAGACTGCGAAGTCAGATCTGCCCTTTAATTTTCTCTTGCTTTCAAGTTTATCTTCACATCTAAAAGTGGTCGGGATGGCAGCACCAGGGGCCACTGCCTGGGAGGGGCTAGGCGGGGCTGGAACCCAGGATGTGAAATAGAATTTATTGTGGCTCTGATTATGTACACTAGATGTGCCTGGCCTGGTGACCAGGCTCACATGGTTTGTACAATAAATACATCCTCCAGGCCTGCTCTCCAGTGACTGGGAGTGCCCGGGGTGGGGGTGGGGTGTTTAGTGGGTTTTCAGTCCAGTTTCCGGGCTCCCAGCTTCATGGGCCCCTTGGTGGCCTTTTTCTCTGCCCGCTTGGCTTCCATTTCCCTCCGCCGTTCCTCACGCTTTTTCCGTGCCAGCTCTGCCTTCACCTGTCCTGGGATCGAAGGGAAGGATGACTGGGTTGAGCAGTCCCAGCCCTCTGCTCCCAGCCCTGCCCTCCCCAGACCCTTCATGGGAAATACTCACTGCTGTCCGCCTCCAAGCCTTCCCAGTTGTCTTCACCCCAGGAGTCTGGGTCTGGCCTGGGCTGAAAGGAAAATGGAGGCTAGAGTGGAGCTCATTCCCAGCAGCAGCAATCCACCCCAGCTGTGCTCTCCACAGGCCAGTACCTGGGTGCTGGGACGACCAGACAGGGCAGCAAAGGGGTCACTGGGCTCTGCACCACCCCAGTTATACTCGCTGGCTAGCCGGGTGCCTTCTGGGGGTGGCTCCACAGAACTAGACTCCTGCCAGCCCTGCTCCCAGGAGCCCTCAGCTTCCCAGCTGTTCCAGTCTGATTCCAGAGGTTTGTGCTCTGGGTGGCTGGCCTGTGGGGAGAGAGGTAGGCTAGTAGAGAGAAGAGCCAAACGGTGCTCCACACATTCCCCCACCTGACCCAGCCCACCTGTCCAGCTCGGCTCCCTGGGCCCTTGACACTCCAGTCATCCTGCTGTGCCAACACGGATTCAGCTTCCTGCTGCAGGGTGAGGAGGGGAAGGCAGGACCAGCAATATTCTCAGCCCTCAAGAGGGCAAGGACAGTGAGCCCCCTTAGCCATGCCTCAGCTGCCCTTTGTTTTTTGTTTGTTTGTTTTGGGTTTTGTTTTGTTTGGTTTGGTTTGGTTTTGGTTTTTCCGAGACAGGGTTTCTCTGTGTAGTTTTGGTGCCTGTCCTGGAACTCTCTCTGTAGCCCAGGCTGGCCTCGAACTCAGAGAGATTTGCCTGCCCCTGCCTCCCGAGTGCTGGGACTAAAGGCGTGCGCCACCGCCACCACCACCACCCGGCTCCCTTTGGTTTTTATTGTTTTTGAGATCTACCAACCCTCTCCTTTCCGACCTAGCTCTTGGGGACACTAAAGTTGAATAGGGGCTCAGCGGCTGGTGCTGGTCTTCATGACCATTCTGTGAAGCTTACCTACCAGGATGCCATGCAGATGAGGGTAGACCCAGCCCTAATCTGTGTACTCCCCTGGAGGGTGGCCTGTGGCCTTGAGCTGGGGTTCCCTGGTGAGACCTCCTCAGCCCCGCTCACCTCTAAGCTGCCCCAGTCCTCATCATCCCATCTGTCACCGGTGGCACTGTCTTCTGCTGTGTCCTTGTCTTCTCCCTGTGTCTCCCAGTGGCCTGAGGTCATCAGGGTGTCGGGGGCAGGTGCTGGAGCAGGGTTTCCTGGGGAACAAAGAGTCTGAGCTCTCAGGGAGATCTTGGGGAAGGGTAGAGGTTGCTAAGTGGCAGAGTGAAGGAAGGAGAAGGGGTGCCAGGGAGAGTGGCCAGACATCACCCCATCCTTTACGTTCCTGTCACTGCATTAGGAACGCTTGACAAGAACAGCTCTCAGCCCTCAGCCACTGATGCGGTGGGCCTGGGATACTCACCCTCTGGCACTGGTCTCTGGGGCACGGTGGTCTCAGATGGCAGAGGCGTGGGGTGTGCACGGATGAGCTTAGAGGTGAGTGAGGATACCCCTGTCACAGCCCAGCCTGCCCAGCTGGCTGCAGCTCCTCCTGTTCCAGGGCTGGATGCTGCATGGACATCCTTCTCTGGATAACGAGAGACAAGCAGTACAGGCTTCATGGAGAGAGGACAGAAGGCCAGATCTGCAACACAGTGGTCCCCAGAAAACCCTCCCTCTCTCCAGGCTCAGTCCTCTCAGCTATGGAACAGGAAGCTGCTTGCTGGGTTTTTCCAGCTCTCAGATGCTCCCATGGGATGGGATGTACCCGGGGACAGTAAAGGACATGTGGCAAAGGGAACACGAGTGGGCACTCACCTACTTCTGCCAGTTGGGCAGGGTCCTCTGACACAGACTCCAACTTGGACAGGAAGCTCCGGATGGTCTTAAAGGCCTGTGGAGTAGTGAGAAGCCAAGTTGGGTGCTCCAGCACTCCCAAAGGATTGCCAGGCCTGGGAGACTGGCATCCCTGAGCCCAACCCTGGGGTCTGCCTTGGCTGTGCCTTACCTGGTCCCGCACAGATTTCTCAGGGTCCACAGTAAGGCCGCAGAGCACAGGCAGGATCTTGTGGGCGCAGTCATCCATCGAGTAGAGATTGTGTGTGGCAGCAAAGCCCAGGACACCCGCAACCCGGGATGGTGCAAACGGGTCCTTAGTGGCTCGACTGAAGGCAGAGGTGAGGACCCTGTGTCTAGTCTAAGAGCCCAGATTGATAAGGGAAAGGATGATGCTTCAATGTACAGAATCAACAAGGGGCCCTGACTACCAGACCTCCCTTCCCAGGACAGGGGCCGTCCATTGGACTCAAGGTCTGAAAATGTGAACATATCATTCATAATTTAAAAGAAGAGGGCTCTGGCCCTACACCTTGAGACAATGTGGAACCCAATGATCCAAGAGAAGCCTAGGTACATATTTGTAGGTAAATTCTCCTCCTTTATTATTATTATTTTGGTTTTTCAATACAGGGTTTCTCTGTGTAGCCTTAACTGTCCTGGATCTCACTCTGTAGAACAGGCTGGCCTCGAACTCAGAGATCCACCTGCCTCTGCCTCCCAAGTGCTGGGACTACAGGCGTGCGCCACCACCGTCCAATTTTCATTCATTCTTTTTTTTTTTTTTTTTTTGCCAGAGCTGAGGATCGAACCCAGGGCCTGTGCTTGCTAGGCAAGTGCTCTACCACTGAGCTAAATCCCCAACCCCTGATTTTTTAATTTTTTTATTTTTTTGGTTTTTCCGAGACAGGGTTTCTCTGTGTAGCTTTGCGTCTTTTCTGGAACTCACTCTGTAGTCCAGGCTGGCCTCGAACTCACAGAGATCCTCCTGCCTCTGCCTCCTGAGTGCTGGGATTAAAGGCGTGCACCACCACCACCACCACCACCCCCTTTTTCCATTCATTCTTGTTAAGTATCCAGGCCTGGCAGAAGTTCAAGTTTATAGACCTCGGCTGAGGTGATGCGTGGAGACTTGGAATCAAGCAGACCTGGGTTCAGAACCAGACCTACCACCTTACTGTGTGCTCTACAGCTAACTCCACTCAGAGAAGCCCAGGCATTAGGTCTCACGGTGCTCAGGGCTGAGTCTCTGGAACAATGAGGACACTCACATAGGCTCTGCAGCCTAAAGGAGGCTGCTCTCCCCACAGCTCGACAGGACACTCACGCTAGCACTGAGGTAGGAGCCGATTTTGCCCAGGCAGACGGTGGTGTTGCAGCGGATGGGGCCCTGGTCATCCTTGGCTTGCAGCCTCGCGAAGTGCTTCATCAGCTCCACGTTGAGGTTGGTCTCATTCAGCTTCGGGGCCAAGAGCAGCATGGACTGTGGAGCGGAGGGGACAGAAGGTATTGTGAGCTAGGGCAAGAATGGACTCCTGGGAGAGTGCACAGGCCACCAGTGGGCTGTGGCTTTCAGCAGGGCTGTCAGACCCGTCCAGCCCAGTCCCAACCAGCATATTAAGAAGGGGAGCCCCCTATTTCTGTCTCCCTTCTACAGAGAGACCCCAGAAGCTTGCCTACGTTCTTCGTTTGTTTGTTCATTTTTGTCTTTTTTGTTTTTCAAGACAGGGTTTCCCTGTGTAACAGTGCTGGCTATCCTGGAATTCACTTTGTAGTCCAGGCTGGCCTCGAACTCACCAAGATCCACCTGGCTCTGCCTTGCAAGTGCTGGGATTAAAGGCGTGCGCCGCCGCCGCCGCCGCCGCCGCCACCACCACCCAGCACTTGCCTAAATTCTGCTCTGTTCAGACTTACATATCAATATACTCTGAGAACCACTCTACCAAAATGGTTCATTTAGGATGAGGTTACTGATGACCTCCAATTTACTAAATCTGATTTTCATTTTAACTTTGTTTTGTAGCCCAGACTGGCCTTGAACTTGCAATCCTCCTACTTCAACCTCCTGAGTGCTGGGATTAGAAACATGCACCACCATGCCCGGCCATTCCAAGTATTTACTTATCTTCCTTCCTTCCTTCCTTCCTTCCTTCCTTCCTTCCTTCCTTCCTTTCTTCCTTCCTTCCTTCCTTCCTTCTCTTCTTCCTTTTTTTTTCTTTTTGGTTTTTCAGGACAGGGTTTCTTGTAGCTCTGCCTGTCCTAGAACTTGTCCTATCTGTAGACCAGGCTGGTCTCTAACTCAGAGACCCACCTGCCTCTGCTTCCCAAGTGCTGGGATTAAAGGCATGCGCCCCACTGCCCAACTATTCACTTATTTTTCAAATTACTAACTGTATTGCCTGCTCTGGTTCCCTATCTGATGCTGTGACAAACACTGACCAAAAGCAACTTGGAAGGCAAGGGTTTGTCTTCCAGCTCCCAGGTCCTGATCCCGCACTGACAGACGTCAGGACAGGAATACAAGAGCATGAGGCATGTCACTCACACCTTTAATCCCAGCACTCAGGAGCAGAGAGGTCTAGCTCTGTGAGTTCAGGTCCAGTCTGATCTACACAATGAATTCCGGGATAGCCAGAGCCACATAAAAAGATCTTATCTCCAAAAAAGCTAAAGGGGGGGGGGGGTGTGTGACCTAGGAAACTCCTCATTTTGAGCTTCCCTCTTTCTGGATGACTCCAGGCTGTGACAATAAAAACAAACCAGGACAAGGGCCAGTCTTCTCTTCCTACTACCCCTGGCCTAAGGTATTTTGACTCCTCCAAGTTCGTCCCTGGCTGACTGCTCTTTTCACTGAGCTCTGGATGGTCAGAACCTCAAGTGCATTCTTTGGCTTCTTCTGCATGCAACACTCACACTTGAAGTCCTCACTGCTCGGCTTACACACCCTCGATGTCTGGACCTGCAATGCTCTCACATGCAGTCCAGACTGGGTCCCTGCCCAGTGCAGCAAAACACAAGATGAGGCTTCATGGAAGTGACTGATCCACAGGGCTCTGACCTCAGCAGCTCCTAAGTTGATGAGCTGCTGGGAGGCAGTGGATCCTGGGGCATACCCTTGGGAACTATCACTTGCCCCAGCCTCCTCCTCTCTGTCCTTCTGACCATCTGTGATGAGGAAAGCAGTTCTGCTTCACTTCATGGCTCCTGCCAGAATGTCCCAGCTCCCACAGGCCCAGATGCAACAGAGCCAAGTGGTCATGGGCTGAAAGCCTGAAACTGACCCCAAAACCGATCTTTCCTCTTTAGGTAGTTTAAGGCACTCTGTCAGAGTGGCAGGGAGCTGAGAGCACAGAGCTAGTCCCCTGGTATGCATTCCTAACCAGACTAGTCCCTGTACTTCACAGGTGCGTTATCAGTGGCCAGCTCAACACCACCTAACAGTAAAACAAGCCATCCAAACTGCAACCCAGCTGTTCCCACAGTCCCCGCTCCTCAGGCCTCTGAGGGCACTTCACCTTCAGACCCTTCCAGTATCTGAGATGAGAAGCTTCAGAATCATGCTTAACTCTGAGAAAGCACTGTCAGCCCCAGCTTCAGATGGCCCATTCTCTCCACATGCTGCCATCATCACCACAGGCACTGCAAAACACCTAACAGCACCCAGCTTCCAGCCCTGCTGACCGTCAGGGCTCCCACAGAATACAATGAACCTTTCAAAGCAAGTCAGACCCTGCCATTGACCACTCCAAGTGCAGCTCCGACCTCACTTCCAAAGAACGTGCCAGGTCCTGGCATAATATAAGGCCCCAGCTCCCACAACTATTATCTATCGGGCTCCAACTCCCAGAACCACTCCCCTTCAGCTTGTTAAATCCCTCTTTGCTACCTTTGCATTTCTAGAAACTTCCAGACTCGGAGCCTTTACAAGTGTTGATTCTGCTATAAGGAGCGTGTTTCTTCCATGTCACCTAGCAGACTAGATCAAAGCAGTTATTTATACTCTTGAGGCACAGTCTCTTCAGGTAGCCCAGGCTGGCCTTGAATTTAGGATCCTCCTGCCTCTGCCTCCCTTGCACTAGAATTACAAATATGAGCTTCAACATCTGGCTAAAGCAGTCTATTGGGGAGGAGAAGGAAGGTCTTTTTGAGACAAGGTCTTAATATATCCCTGGCTGGCCTGAAACAGAGACTAGGCTGGCCTACAACTCACAGCCATCCGTCTGCCTATGACCCTGAGTGTTGGTATTTACTGGCATTACAGGGAATACATTAAGGGTATTACCATGTTGGCTGCTAGGTACTCATATATTTAAAGTTACAAACCCTCCTGCCTACACTCCCCTTTCACTTTCTGATGAAATACACATCATCTGCATATTATCTGCCAGGCCCCATTGTCTGTCCTATTCAAGGACAGAAGGACTTGCTGTCTGTGTGTGCTATGTCCCAGTAATGGGGCTAGGTAGGCACTGGGAGCTGCTCAGCATCAGCTGAGAGTACATCAGGCTGAGCCCCCCAAGTCCTTCCCACTTTCAAAGCTGTACCCAGGGACTGGATCAGCATTATGCATACGTATGGGCCCACCCACCACACCCACTGTCTCAAACCAAGGCCTGTGTTCCAGAGAGAACCACTTCCCTGTCTTGGGAGACAAGAGATGGCCACTGTAGACCTGACTACACCCACCTTGACTGTCTGCTCCCGGATGGCAGGGTTGGTATCCAGGAAGCCATGCACGACATGGGGGAAGATCTGGGTGTTGACTGTAGGCTCATCGAGGTATTGGATGAACTGCTCCATCTGTGGCCCAGGGTGGGGCATGAGAAGATGGCTGCATCCCCACCAAAGTCACAGAGCCACTCTGGCTTTGGGTGTTCCAGTGCAGACACTGGCTACCAGGTTGCCTCCTGAGCCCAGCTCATGTACATGTCCTCAGGAGGGAAGGTGCTTTTGACAGCTGGACAGGGACTGGCCCCTGGTACCTGGGAGTCACTAGTTCTTTCTGGCTCGTAAGAACCTTCTAGCATAGAGGCTAACAATTGTTGCTCCAGCTGTCCTGGGGCCGTCAGGAGAAAGTGTGTCCTGCTCTAGAGGAAGAGAACCTAAGAGAACCTTGGGTCTGGAGAGCCCCAAAACTACTGAAAGCCCTGAGACCAGCTCCACCTCCCAAGAGCTTTCTGGACCCTTCACCTGTGTAACATTCATGGTAAGGGTTTCCAGGGTCCACCTGTCTAAGACTGGGGGTGACTGGAATCAGGATAGGGTCTGGGAGGAGGACCTGGGCATTAACTGGCCGAGGCCTCTACCTGCTGGAGGAGGCGGATGCGCATGGCACGGTCAGTGGATGAGAACATCTTAACCACCACAGGGATGATCTTCTGCTGATACTCTTCAGCACTGAGGAATTTTCCCACCTGAGGAAGGAGCAGAAGAGGGGCTTGGCCACATCCACAGGGCTAGGGCAACTTCACAGGCTCCCTCAACTTGTTTGAGCTCACTGCTGGCTTCCCAGGATAGGAATGAGGCGATGGCGGAGGGGCTTGGGGAAAGGGGGAAAGGCTCTGAAGCAAGGGCTCTATTAGCAGTATAGGGAATGTCCTTCCCAAGGGCTGGAAGTCCCCAGCCTCCCTCCTCCTGCTCAGGTGGCCCTGGCCTGCTAAGTCATGAGGCCACTGGGCTTCATTTACCCTGAATATGCTTCTCACCCAGAGCTGTATCCATCCAGGTCTCTGGATCCCACAGTTCCTGGCCCCATTTACCTTGAAGAGGGGTGTGAGGACCACAGCTCCAGCATTGCCGAACTCGAAGGCAGTCAGTAACTGGGGTAGGATCTTGTGCCGACAGAAGTCTTCAGGAAACGAGTCGAGACTCTTGCTCAGCTCTTGGAAGAACTTCTGCTTCTCAGCTGGCTCTTTGATCTGGGGGTGCAAAGACAGGGTTGGGGACAAACAGCCTCACCATGCACACTCCAGACTCAGATGAGGGTGAGGGCCACCCCAGCCTGGAGGAACAGGGGTGATGCTATGGAGCCCAGCTCTCCACTTAAGGGGCGCTCAAGGGCAGACTCTCCACCTGTAAAACGGCCTAACAACTCTACCACAGATTCAACCAGAAAATGTTCATAACCACTGCCAGAAAGTCAGGTAGACCATCCACACCGTGATGCCAGCACTAACGAGGCTACGGCAGGAAGACCTAGAGCTGGAGTGAGTTCAAGGCCAGCCTAGGCTATACATTTAGACCCAGTGCCTGGCACACAGCCAGTGTCTCCTAGTGACTGTCCTTGGTAAACCCCTCATCAGCACGTCCTCTGCAGCTCACAACAACCAACACGAGGAAACTGAGGCTCAAAGCAGGAAGGACTGCACTAGGCTCCTTGCCTTGGCCTGGTTGGGCACACTGGGTGGAGTTTCTGGAGAACCATAGAAAAAGTTAGGGAACAGGCACAGTCTGCCACCAAACCTGGGCCCAAACAGGCTCAACAGTCCATTAGTCTTCCTAATACCCCCACCTGAGGCTGTAATACCCACAACACAAATTTCCTGAGCACATATTAAAAACTAAAACCCCTACACATAGCATCTCAAATAACCCTCACACAACTTTATGAGGCATCCCACCAGCAAGCAACAGACAAAATGGAGAGCTAGTTTAAAGACACACAGCTAAGAAGTGGCCAGCACACCTCAAAACATGCTGTCACTCCCCATTTACAAAAGAAGATGAGGGTAAAGGGTACCATGGCCAGAAGCTGGGCATGGCAGCACATGCCTTCCTCATACTGAGGAGACCAAGGCAGGCCTGAGGGTTCAGAGTGAAGCCTTACCTCAGGAAGAAGAAAACCCACAAACCCAGAGGTAGCTTGGCCCAGAAACAGTGACCGTGGCCGAAGATGAGGATTGCCAAGATGGCTTAGTCCAGTGTGGGAAGCAAGCTTTGACCCCAGCACTGGAAGGTAATGGGTAAAGTTCAAAGAGCCTACATCACAGCCAAGGTCACCCTTCCAGGGAGTCACAGTGGGTTCTCTTCGAGTCCACTCAACATGAAGAGGAGCCCCTGGTACCAGACTCCCACCTTCTCCTAGGGGGTTAGGCAGAACCAGCTCATTTTCAGGGAACAGGTGGCCTGGCAGTCAGCCATGTGAGGAGAACTCCATGTAACACACTCCTGCTGCCCTCACTGGCCAGGAGACATCAGGGTTCAACTCCAGGTGCTTCTTCAAGATGAAAAACTTTGGTTCCAGGAATGGTGGAGCACGTCTTTAGTCCCAATACTTAGGAAGCAGAGGCAGGATGACCTCTGCAAGTTCAAGGCCAGCCTGGTCTGCATAGTGAATTCTAGGATAGCCAAGGCTACACAGTGATACTCTGCCTCAAAAAAAAAAAAAAAAAAAAAAAAAAAGATACAGTCCTTCCTGCCCTACCCCAACTCTGCACTCTGCTCCTTCAAGGTTGGTAGCCTACTGCCCAGCTCCTGAGTCTGTGTCCCTGCATTTAACTGGGTCAGAGCAGAGCCTCCATCCGTCCTTTATCACTATGGTACCCCTAAGAGCTGGTGGATGCTGTGACTCTCTCCCCTGCACAGATAAGGGTGCTGAGATTCAGAGGTGAGGCAGAGGTACTCCCTTCCCATGTGCTCTTCTCTCTCCTGGGACCATCTTCCCCAAGTCACCATCCCGATGGCTCCTACCTTTGAGTCTTTCAGGCCCCATCCCAATTCTCTTCTCTGAGGGGGTGCCTCAGAACACCCGGTCACTTTCCTTCCAGCCCTTACTCGGAGAGCATAGGTTTTTCTCATTAATGTTTCCTGTCTCTCTCCTGTAATGAGAGCTCCCAAAGGTGGGGACCTGTTCTGTTTACTCCTTGCTGAGTCCTTGAGGGCAGGTCTGACTTCCCCGCCCCCCAAGCACTTTGCTTGGCACCCATGAGGAGCAGAGCAGCAGTGCAGGTAAGGAGTTGCTGCAGTGACAGGGCACTAAGCATCTGCTGTGAGTTCAACTCTGCATAGCAGCCCTCCCTGTCTGCTTCCACGGGTGGATTCAACAACCAGAGAGCAAAATGTCAGGAAAGAAGGCACTGTCTGTACCACACGCACACAGGCTACTTTTTCTTGCCATGATTTGCCCAAATATCACAGTTTAGTAACTTATTTACACATCACATATATCATATAAGGTGCTAATAAGTTAGCTTCAGATAATTTAAACAATACAGGAGGATGGGGTGGGATAATGGCTTAGTGGGTAAAGTATTTGCTGTGCAAACATGAGGACCTGGGTTCAAGTACCTAACACCCACGTAAGAAGCTGGGCATAGCCCCACACACCTGCAACCCCAGTGCTATGGAGGTGGAGACAGAAGAATCACTGGAAATTACTGGCTCCAGGCTGAGTAAGACCCTGAGTAATGGGAATGAGTCATCTAGGGATGGAGCAGGACACCTGATATCCTCCTCTGGCCTCTGCACATTAGCACATAGCCATGTCCACCTCCTTACACATGCATATTAACATACACACACACAGGACTATGAAAGGTTATAAATGATATGCAAATAATACAATGACAATCTTTATCAGGGACTAGAGCATCTGCCAGTTCTCAAGGGTCCTAGAGCCAATTCCCACTGTGCTGGTTAGGTTTCTGTCGTCTGGGAAGAGGGAACTTCACCTGAGAAAATGCCTCCATCAGATTGCCTGTTGGGGGCATTTTCATGATTAACGATGGATGTGGGAGGGCCCAGCCCACTGTGGGCAGTGAGTGACTCTTGCACAGGTGGTCCCAGGCTACACTAAAGAAGCTAACTGCAGCAAGCCAGTGAGCAGCATTCTCCCATGGCCTCTGCTTCAGTTCCTGCCTGATTTCCCTTCAGTACGGACTATGATTGTGTGAGCCAAAGAAACACTCTCCTCAACAACTTGCTTTTGGTTGGTCGTGGGGTCTTAGCACAATAGAAAGTAAACCAGGGAACCCACAGATACCAGGGAGGACTGTGCTATACAAACTCTGCCCCAGGCTCCTGGAAAGGAGGCGTTATGATCTGTTGAACTTCAGGCATGGAGCGTCACATGGGGAGAAGAGGCGAAGCCAGGGTTTGCACCCAAAGGACCTAACTCCCCGGCCCATGCTTGTTTCCACACAATCCAAATGTGAGAGACACCAAAACATAGGTGAGGCCATGACAAGGACACCAGGGAAGAGTGGGAGCACACCTGAATCTCTTCTAGGAAGAGGTTGGTCTCCACAAAGCGGTTGCTCATGAAGCCACCAGGTGCCCGGCAGTTCTGCAGGAAGCGAGCCGGGTTGGGACGTACTTTGGGGTTGGCTCCCACCAGCTCGCAGTAATGGGTCACCAGGGATTTGGGGATCTGCAGGAGAATGCTCCATGTCAGGGAAAGGGTGGTAGATGGTTGGCGAGGAACAAGAGCCTGGAACAGATGAGGTAGGCAGGCGCTGGGCACTTACCTTCCCAGGATTTCGCAGGGCAGCCGCCCGAGGTAGGGACCCATTGAAAACTTCCCAGATGAGGCAGCCCAGGCGCCACATGTCTGCTGACCTGTGGCAGTAACCCAGAGCTGTTCAGGGCTCCCCTTTAGGTACCAGGCACCCACTGCATCACAGGCTCTGGCTGGGACCCTGCACTGATCCCTCAGCCCCATTTTGTTTCATTCGCCCCATTTAACAAAGAAGCCAAAACTTCAGAGAGGCGTGGACTCAGCCTCCAACACACAGCTTTCAAATTCACAGGCACCAAACACCTAAGGCTATGTCCATCTTGACCAACCACCCTCTTCCTGAGATGCTGGTTCCCTTGCCAGCCAGGTAGCAAAGGCCAGGGGCTTCCCAGCTAGTCTAGGGGTCTCCAGTGCGGGACAGAGGAAGGCATAATGATCTCAGTCACCCACCACTTCTCTCTGACTGCTCTGCTACTGTTATCAGCCAACTCCGGGGGGTCATACTGCTCAAGCTCAGGGATCCCCTTGCTGGGTGGTCCCCCTCCGTTGCCCTGGGCGGAGTACATGTAGTCCAGACCCCCAAGTTTCCACTCGCCAGCCCTGTCCACAAACACAGCGGCCATGCAGACATTATTGTGGATGAGGTTGCAGTCGTTGACCAGGAAGCTGAGGGCTTTCACGATCTGGTGCAGCCCCCAGGACAGTTCCTGCTCCTTCAGGCCACCTGCTTCTGCTCGTGCCTTGAGGTACGTTCCCAGTGGGGTCACAGCCTCCGTCACGATGTGGAGGCACTTTTCTGTCTGGATAAGAAGAAGGGTATTAGAGCACGGTCACAGCCGAGGAAGGGAAGATGTGGGCCACGACAGGGGAAGAGGTAGTGGAGAAGATACCAAATCTGAGGGTGTTGAAGCACTTGGGTACAAAGTGAGGGCCAGAGAACAGTGAGATGGGCAGATCGGGCGACAGGTACCTCCAACCCATCGATATAGGCCAGGATGTTGGGGTGCCGGAGAGTTTTGAGGCGTTTGAAGGCAGCTTTGGCCACCTGGGTCTGCTCTTCAGCTCCCGGTTTCACATCATACACGAAGATGGACACCGCGCTGCCTGTGGCCTGGTGGAGGACACAGCAACCTGAGAGGCGCGGGCTAGGTGACCACTCCAACCTGCCTGGGCTTCACCAGCTCCGAGTCCGTCTCCACAGCAGCGGAGAAGGGACGCCAATGGGTCTCGTCCCAGGACAGCCCTTAAGGAGCTGGCCAGGCCCACGTGATCCCCACCCTGTCCGATTGTCCGTCCCTCGGTCCTTCCGCCCGCCACGTCGTCACTGCCCGCCCCGCTCCCAAGCCGGTTGCCGGGGGCCTCGGTCGCCACGTCAGGCCCGGCGCGACGCAGCGGTGCCGGCGTACAGACTAGGAAAGGCCGAGGTCGGCCGCGGCCTGCGGAGCAGCGCCGTACCTCACCTTTTTACGGCCGCGGTGCAGGGCCCAGGGCCCGGGCGGGCTGCCCTCGGGGGGCTCCGGACTCAGCTCGAACGGGAAGTCCCGGACCGGGTCCCGGGCAAAGAACCACATCGTCGCCGCCGCCGCGGGCTCGGGAGCCTCCACTCCGGGTCCTCCGGCCGCCCGAGCCGGGGCGGGGCGGACCGAGGGCGGGGCCACTCTGGCCTGTGGGCGTGTTCTTGTGTGGGGGCGAGTCTTGGGCGGGGCCTCGTTGGGGCGGAGGCGGGGCTAAAGGCAGGCCTGTAGGACAAGGCGGAGCGAGCCCAAAAGTGCTGGGCTTCAGAGCCCCAATCGGCCCTCCACGGGCTCATCTCTGTGGCTGGTCACCTGCACGCTCCAAACTTGTGGCCTCGTATAGAGAGTAGTGGGTGCAACAGGTGAAGGGTGAAGACGGGACGGGGTCACAAAGAGCCTGGCAGTAGATCCTTTCTAAGCAGGAGGGCAAGGTATGCGGAGATAGAAAAGAAAGACTCCTACAGACGGTCGGATGGGAAAGCAGGAGCAGTGAGGAGAATGGTTATCCCTAAGTCAGGAGCTCCTTCGCAGCGAGGGCCAGATTCGGGGCTCAGTGAGGAAGTTGTGACACGAGCAGTTAATAAAGGTACAAAGAGACCTTGAGAGGAGGGTTGAAGTAGGTGAGGGGTGATGCAGATGTTCTGGGAGCCCAGGAACCCTGAGAAACTGTTTGCTAGGGAAGTATCTCTAGATGCGCTCCATATCCCCAAGGTGGGCGCGAGTGCTGGCTACAGTGTCCTGCAGGAGCTTGGAGCGGAAAATGATGCCCTGGTCACTGAACTGAGTTGGCAAGAACATGGCAAAGCCAGGAACTAAACATTTCCTTCCAGAAATGTCTCTCATCGCCCTCTGCTGGCTCACACCGTCCTATAACTCCCATACTAGGGGATCCAACACCCTCTTCTGGCCTCTATGGGCACCTGCACACATGTAGCATACAAGCTTACAGACGTGTTAGTCCTTTCACACTGCCAAATATTTGCAGTTATACTGTGCCAAAGTCTTCTGCAAAGCAAATAAAATAGAGCATGGGAGTGGAGGGTTATTACTAAGCTGTCTTGTTAAAACTTGAAGCCACATAGACTGGATTTGATTTCCAGGTTTACTAAGTATAAGCTGTATGGCCTTGAGTTAAGTTTGTTTGTTTGTTTTAGGCTTTTTGAGACAGGGTTTTTCTGTGTAACAGTCTTGGAACTCACTTTGTTGTTGTTGTTGTTTTTTAAGATTTATTTATTTATTATGTACACAGAAGAGTGTGCCAGATCTCATTACAGATGGTTGTGAGCCACCATGTGGTTGCTGGGAATTGAACTCAGGACCTCTGGAAGAGCAGTCAGTGCTCTTAACCACTGAGCCATCTCTCCAGCCCCCTGGAACTCACTTTGTAGACCAGGCTGGGCTTGAAGTCACAGAGATCAGCCTGCTTCTGCCTCCAGAGTGTTGTAATCACAGGTGTGCGCCACCACCGCCCCAGCTAAGTTATTTATTCTTATGTGTGTTTTCCCAGCTGTAAAAGAGTACAGTAGTAGTACCTATCCCATAAGGATAGTAGCCTTAAAAAATGCTCCCCAAAATGTTCCAATCCTAATTCCTGGAACCTATGAATACGGTCCCTATGTCAATGGGATTACAGATTTAAGATACATGTTCTGGAGTACCTGTAGGCCTGCTTTAATCACACGGTAGTCATGATGATAACAACAGTAGTGATGGTAGTGATGTCAGTGATGCCGGTGATAATACTCTAATTCCCTGCATGTCAGTGATGCTGGTGATAATACTCTAATTCCCTGTATGTCAGGTACTGACCTGAACACTCTAAGATCAGACTGTGTTCTATGAGACTTGTCTCAGATAGATAGATAGATAGATAGATAGATGGGTAGATAGATAGATAGATGATAGATAGATAGATAGATAGATGGGTAGATAGACAGATAGATGATAGATAGGTAAATGATAGATAGATGGGTAGATAGATAGGTAGATAGATAGATAGATAGATGATAGATGGATAGATAGATAGATGATAGATAGGTAAATGATAGATAGATGGGTAGATAGATAGATAGATAGATAGATGGGTAGATAGATAGATAGATGATAGATAGGTAAATGATAGATAGATGGGTAGATAGGTAGATAGATAGATAGGTAGGTAGGTAGATAGATAGATAGATAGATGATAGATAGAGCAGAAAGAGTAGGCTCTAAGTTGAAACAAACATAGTATCTCAGGAAAACCCTTAAGTCTGAAATCCAGGCCATGTTGGAGAGGGAATGGCTGGCTGTGCTTCTTTGGGTAGTAAAGAAGTTCCTAAAGTGCGAGGCTGGTCCTGTGGAATGTGCTGGAAAATGATCTATGTTTCTTGGGAAACTGTTGCTAGGGAAGTGTTCTGGCTAGTTTTATGAAATCAACTTGACACAAGTTAGAGGCATCTGAGAAGAGGGGGCCTCCATGAGAAACACCTCCATGAGAAAAGGCTGTAAATAGGCTTGTAGGGCATTTTCTTCATTAGTCATCCGTGGTGATGGGCATAATTCATTTTCTTATTTAGTGATTGTTGGGGGAGGAGCAGCCCATGGTGGGTGGTGCCATCCTTGGACTTGTGGTCCTAGGTTCTGTAAGAAAGCAGGCTGAGCACGTCATGGGGAACAAGCCAGTAATTAGCACCCCTCCATGGCCTCTGCCTCAGCTCCTGCCCTAGGTTCCCACCTGGTTTGAGTTTCCCACCATGGCTTCCATTACAGTGGACAGTGACTTGGGTCATCTTAAAAAATTAACCCTTTCCTCCCCAGCTGCTTTTGGTCATGGTGTTTCATCACAGCAATAGGAACCCTAAGACAGGAAGCCTCTCTAGAAGCACTCCATATTCCCAGGGTCAGCATGGGTCCTGCAAGAGCTTTGAGCTGGAAGATGCTCTGGTCACTAACCTGAGCTATCAGGGGGAACATGGCAAAGCCAGGGACTAAACATTTCCTTCTAGAAATGTCTCCCATGGCCCTCTGCTGGCAAAACTTAACAGTGTATTATGTGATGAAAGAAAAACTTGAATCTTTTCTGGGTTTTGGGGGTGGGTGGGTTTTGTTTGTTTGTTTTTGAGACAAAGGGTTTCTTCTGTGTAGTCATGGCTGTCCTAGAACCCACTCTGTAGACCAGGCTGGCCTCAAACTGAGAGATCCACCTGTCTCTGCCTCCCGAGTGCTGGGATTAAAGACATGTGCCACCATCACTGACAAAAGAACTTAGGTTTTTTTGGTTTTTTGTTTGTTTTTGTTTTTTTCAAGACAGGGTTTCTCTGTGTAGTTTTGGTGTCTGTCCTAGATCTTGCTCTGTAGATCAGATTAGGCTCGAACTCACAGAGATCCACTTGGCTCTGCCTCCTGAGTGCTGGGATTACAGGTGCGCACCACTATCACCCAGCAAGAACTTGGTTTTTGAGACAGACTACAGTACCTCAAACTGACCTCAGACACAACATATACCTGAAGCTGACCTTGAACTTTTTATTTTTGGTTTTTCCAGATTGGAGTTTCTTTCTGTAGCCCTGGCTGTCCTGGAACTCACTCTGTAGACCAGGCTGGCCTCGAACTCAGAGATCCTCCTGCTTCTTCCTCCTGAGGGCTGTGATTAAAGGCGTGTGCCACCCAGCTAAAATTTTTATTACATTCATTTATTCCATGCATATTCTGTGCATGTGTGTTTTGTATGGGGCGCCTGTGTCTCGTAGCATGTCTGTAGAGATCAGAAGACAACTCACAGGAGTGGGTTCTCTTCTTCCACATGTGGGTCCCAGGATCAAGTCAGGTGATCAGAGTTGGCAGCAAGTGTCTTTGTTTGCTGAACTATGTTGCCTGCCCAATCTTCTAACCCAATTCCCCAGCAGCCATGTGCTGGAACTATAGGCGGCACCACCATGCCTGGTTCATTTGATGCTGGGGATTAGACCCAGGTCTTCCTGCAAGTCCGCTACCATCTGAGCCACAGCCCTGGTCTATGGTGTTCTTTAAAACTAAAAACTAACCACCACAGGAAAATATCCTTTTCCAATGCATATGGACCAATCCCAAGAATAGTCTATAAACTATAGCACAGAAATAAGCCTGGGTAGTAAGCTGGGTGTGGTAGGAGGTAGAGGCAAAAGAATCAGGAATTCAA
The DNA here is from genome assembly GCF_903995425.1 of Onychomys torridus. Taxonomy (NCBI): domain Eukaryota; kingdom Metazoa; phylum Chordata; class Mammalia; order Rodentia; family Cricetidae; genus Onychomys; species Onychomys torridus. Next base: position 125,548,426 of record NC_050443.1, read on the forward strand.
GGTTGTCCTCAGCTACATAGTGAGTTCAGTTGGGCTGAGCTATGGGAGACCTTGTCTCAAAACACCAAATAAGTAAATAAATGAATAAATAAAGCAATAAGTATCATAGAACTAATCCTTGGGGCCTTCTCCAAAAGCAGTAGAGTTGAATTGGAAATTATTAATAGAGGGCTAGGGACTCATGAGTAATCCCAGCTCAGGAGAGGTAGAGACAAGAGGAGCCCTGGGGAGCCCTGGGGAGCCAGTTCCAGCCAAACTGGAGCACTCCAGGTTTGGTGAGAGACCCCATCTCAAAATAAGATGAGTGTTGATTGAAGATATCCTCCACATGCATGTGCACACATGTGCATGCTCCTGCCACACCACAAACACACAAATCAACAATAGAAAGAAATCTGGGGGAGTCTTCCTCTATTACTATTAGGGGCAAACTTCCGACACTCTCCCTGCTGGTACTCAGATCCTGGTTGGAGCCAAGGCCAAATTCTCTGATGGAGACATACTGACATCTGTTGAGAAACTCAGCACACTTGTTTATTTAGCACCAATGAGAGGGAGGCAGGTTAGCCAGTCTCTACAGGATGTCCCTGGGGGGTCTCAGGGTACAGCCATCCAGGAGAAGAAAGCTATGGTGGACAGCTTCTGCATGCTTAGTCAGTAGAGCATGAGACTCTTAATATCAGGGTCGTGGGTTCGAGCCCCATGCTGGGCACCAGAATATTGTGAGAAATCCACAAAGTCTATTTAATGGGCCAAATTTATTAGGGGATGAAACTTACTACAGCATGGGAGATTTATCGTAGGGCCTAGGAAAGCCGAGCTATGTCCCACACTGATCTTCTGCCTGGGTCTATCCCAGCATCCAAACCATGAGGGAGCAAAGAGAGTGCTTTGTACATGCATTCCAGGTCTTAAAGGTCCTGAGCGCCCACGCCCCAGGGGCATGTACTTCAAGGTCATAGGCAAGTGTAGCAGTTACTTGCTGCTTTTCTAGGGGCGATGCTTCAAGGTCATAGCTAGAACAGCTACCCACTACAATACAGTGTCAACATCTGGATTGAGGAAGCAGCCCTCCATACTTTCTTCACGCACTTGGTTGAGCCAAAGGTGAATGTAGTTAGAGTTTTCCTGCCTGGCCCAGAGTCAGGACAAATCTCTCTCACCCGCCAGGCCCATAGACTCTCAGAACCAACCAAGTAAACACACAGAAACTTATATTGTTTACAAACTGTATGACCATGGCAGGCTTCTTGTTATCTACTTCTTCTATCTTAAATTAACCCATTTCTGTTAGTCTATACTTTGCCACATGGCTTGTGGCTTACCGGTGTCTTTACATGTTGCTTCTCATGGCGGTGGCTGGCAGTGTCTCTCCCCGAGCCTTCCACTTCCCAGAATTCTCTACTCTCTTGTCCCGCCTATACTTCCTGCCTGGCCACTGGCCAAACAGCATTTTATTTATACAGAGTGATATCCACAGCAGGTGAACCATTCACCAATATTTTTACTCAGACCAGGTGAAGGCCTTGCTATTCCTCTAAGCCTGGCCCAGGGAAGACCTTGCAATTCCCATGGGTCTGAGGCATTGGAGTCCTTGGCATGGCTGTGCTCATGTCAATAACACACATTCACTCAGGACTTCATCCACTCTTGTCTTAGTGAGGGTTTCTATTGCTGTGAAGAGACACCATGACCACAGCAACTCTTATAAAGGAAAACATTCAATGAGGTGGCTTACAGAGGTTCAATCCCTTATCATCATGGTGGGGAGCATGGCAGCATGCAGGCCAACATGGTGCTGGCTATATCTTGATCAGAAGGCAACAGGAAGTGGACTTAGTGTCACTCTGAGGGAAGCTTGAACAAATGAGACCTCAAAGCCTGCCAACATAGTGACACACTTCTTCTACAAGCCCACACCTCCTAATAGTGCCACTTCCTTGGGGGGGGGGGGCATTTTCTTTCAAACCACCACATTCCACTCCCTGATCCCCAAAGGCTTGTAGCCATAACATAATGCAAATATACATTCAGTCCAACTTCAAAAGTCTATAACAGTCTTAATAAAGTTTAGAAGTCCAAAGTTCAAAGTCTCTTCTGAAATCCATGTAATCTCTTAACTATAATTCCCTATAAAGTAAAAAATAAAAAATCAGATCACATACTTCCAACACATAGTAGCATAGGATATACATTACCATTCCAAAACATAGAGAAGGGAGCACAATGAGAAAATGCTGGACCAAGGTAAGACCAAAAACCAGCTGGACAACCCCAAACTCTACATCTTCATGTCTGATGTTGAAATACTCTTCAGATCTCCCATTCTATTCAGCATTGTTGACTGCAACACACTTCTCTCTCTTGGGCTGGTTCCACTCTGTTGGCTGCTCTCCTCAGCAGGTATCCCACAGCTCTGGCATCTCCAACATCTTGGGGTCTCCAAGGCAATCCAGGCTTCAGCTTCACAGCTTCACAAGATGTCCTCTCTAGGCCTCATTCAGCGAAACTCCTGACACACACCTAGTATCAACAGCTTTCCTTCATCTCGGGGGCAAATTCCACAGCCCATTTCTTCTATCCTTTACTCTAAAGCCAGAGCCAGAAGCTGCCCAACAAGTTTTCAGTACCCTAATATTATCTCTCCACCAATACAATCAGCCAAACGTAGCTGAATTAATGAAACCAGGTTTAATCTGAGCAAAGCAACTCCCGGGTGAGTCTCCAGGAAAGGAAGCAGGAGAGAAATCACACCTTGGGTCTGGGGGCTGGGTCTTAAATATCGTGTAGATGGGTCTTGAGTAGCTCCTTTTGGAGGGTAGAGTTTAGAATGGGGCTGGAGCTGGAGATTCCCAACACTGCCAAGTTCTGCTGCTTGCTGGGGCTGGAACATGGCCTCCTTGTTCAATCACATCTTCACCAGCTTTCTGTCCTTCACTGCCTAAGCTTGGCTGTCCTGAAACTGGATCTCTAGACTAGGCTGGCCTCAAACTCAGAGATTTACCAACTTCTGCCTTCTGGGTGCTGGGATTAAAAGCATGCACCACCATACCCAGCTCTAAGCTTTGCTTTAGTTCCTTTTTACAAGTTGGGAACTTAGCTGGGTGGGATCTTGCCTGAAGTCGCCACTCCCCTTATTCCATTTCTTAATCTGTTTATCTCCTTGAACACAGGATTTAGCTCCATTCCACTTCCTGGTGCTCTTTTTTCTCCTCGAAATTTACATTTTATAAGTTACCCTGCTCAACTTGCTCCTTTTCGTTATAAATCTTCATTAACATTACCACTAAAAACCACATTACAGAGTCTATACTAGGCTATTTTGAGATTTTCTCTGCCAATGGAAGGAGTTAATCCAAAACTCTTCACTTTAGCCTCAGGCAGATTCTTCAGACAAGGGCAAAAGACAGCCAAATGCTTCACCAAAACATCACTAGAACAATCTTTAGGCAACATAATAAAATTCTTCTCCTCTGAAACCTCTTGAGTGAGTCCCTGGCAGTTCAAACAACTCTTAGCACCACTGTCTTCCATGCTCCTACAAGTATGGCCCAGTAAGCAGTGCTTAAAGCATTCCACTGCTTTCCTAACCGAAGTCCAAATTCCTCCAAACAAGCACATGGTCAGGCCAATCACAGCAATACCCCAGTCCCTGGTACCAACTTCTGTCTTAGTTAGGGTTTTCATTACTGTGAAGAGATACCATGACCATGGCAACTCTTACGCAGAAAACATTTAATTGGGGTGCTCACTTACAGTTTCAGAGTTTCTGTCCCTTATCATCGTGGTGAGGAGCATGACAGCCTGCAGGTAGATACTGTGCTTGCCATTTATTAATCAGAAGGCAACAGGAAGTGGACTCAGTGTCACACTGAAGGAAGCTTGAGCAAAGGAGACCTTAAATCCCGCCCCCACAGTGACACACTTCCTCCAACAAGGCCACACCTCGTAACAGTGTTATTCCCTTTGGGTGCTGCTTTCTTTCAAACCACCACAACTCCCCATACCAGGGGATGGGCCTCTGTCAGCGGCTGCATTCACAAGCACATAGCCCCACAGACCGGTCAGAGCCTGGTCTACACATCAAGTTCTGGCCAGCCAGGACTTCTGTAGCAAGCTTTCTCATCAGACTTTCTTGGACCGCCAGCCTGCAAATTACAACACAGAGTTATTATTAATTATGAAAGAGTTATTATTAATTATGAAAGCTTAGCCTCAGCTTTGGTTTTTTTCCTAACTAGTTCTTATAACATTAACCTGTTTCTATTCATCTACATTCTACTGTGTGGCTTGGCACATCCAACTTGCCGGAGTCTGCGGGCAGACATGCCCAGTTTCCTCCTCCCAGCCTCTCTCCGCCTGGAAGTCCCGCATATCCTCCAGCCTAGCTATTGGCCGTTCAGCTTCTTATTACACTAATCACAGTGATGCATCTTCACACAGTGTGCACACTGTAAGGATCCTGCTCTCACTCTTCCAGGTTTAATGCCTTACCTCATCAGCAGGAGACTGCGTCCCGCCTTAAAAAGCCACACATGGACCCCCACCCTCTCTCTCTGCATCTCTCTTTCTGTTTCCTCTCCGCCAGGCCTGGCTTCTCCGTCCTGTCCCCTCTTCTCTCGAATAAAGCCCATTCTGACTCTGGTAACCATGGCCTGTGACTCTTCCGCCAACCACCCAGCACCGCCATCATCCTTTTCACAAATATTCCACAACAGGCTTCTTAAGCTAAAACAAGATAGCACACATACTGCCTTCAATGCATAGAGTGAAAGCCAAAAAACAGAATCTTTACAAAGCACCTATTTTTAAGTGTGTTCCACACATCCCCAAAGAGTCTTACACCCATCCACAGCAGCTGGTGATGCAGGACAGCAGTGTGACAATATCTCTTTTGGGGGACTATCCAATGACACTTGTTTGCACATAAAAATCTTTCGCAAAGGTGGTTCCTGTGAGGAGACATGGGAGGAAGCTTCTGTTTGAGGTGGGGAAGATGGGCAGAGGCAGGTCACCTATTTAGAAGAAAATAAAGAGCCATCGAATTGCGTGCTATGACAAGGTTTTCAAGTTCTAAATACCCATCAAGTGCAGCCCAGGAGTGGTCACAGATGCCCTGCCTACAGCTTGGCCGGGGCTGAGGTGATGGGATCCAGGAGACAAGGGCAACACATGTGTGAAGTGGAACTGGAGGGGTCACTCCTCAGTTAAGTGCATTTTTTGCTCTTCCATAGGAACACAGTTTGGTTCCCAACACCCACATCAGGTGGTTCATGGAGATCCAGCGCCCTCTTCTGACCTCTGAGGGTACTGTATCTATATGGTGTAAACTCACCTTGACACGTGAACATAAATAATAAATCTTTAATTTTAAAAAAGAAAGAGCCAGGTATGGTGGTGCCTTTAATCCCTCCTTTAATCAAGAGGTAGAGGCAGGTGGATCTCTGTGAGTTCGAGGCCAACCTGATCTACATAGGAGTTCCCAGGCAAGCCTGGTTTATAGAGTTAAGCCCTGTCTCAAAACAAACACATGAAAAAATAAAATAAAATAAATATCCAGGTGGTGGTGCCATACACCTTTAATCCCAGAACTTAGGAGGTAAAGGCAGGCAGATCTCTGAGTATGAGGCCACCTGGGTCTACAGAGTGAGCTCCAGGATAGCCAGGGATTCATAGAGAGACCCTGTTTTGAAAACAAAACAAAATTAAATAAAAAGAAATAAAAGAAAGCTAGTTACAAAGGGGGTATTTGAATGATATCACAACAAAGAAATGACTATTTGAAGTGCTGAACCTGTTAATTACCTTAATTTGATCATTGCTAAATAACACACCACTATATCAACTAGTCCACTGTACCACATAAATATGTGCAATGATTATATGTCAATTAAACATGAAGTAAATAAAACTAAGCAAGCAATGGTTAGTCTGGTGTGGGTAAATAACCATAACCCAGCCAGACATGATGGTGCACATCTTTGATCCCAACGCTCAGGAGGCTGAGGTAGACGGATAGATATCTGTGAATTCAAGGCCAACCTGGTTTACATAGCAAGTTCTGGCTACCCAAGGCTACACAGTGAGACCCTGTCTCAAAAAAAACAAAACAAAACAAAACAAAACAAAACAAACAAACAAACAAACAAACAAAAAAAAAACCTAAAAGGGAGCGGCGGACTTGTGAAGTGAGGCTGGGTGGAAAGCCGGTAACATGAAGAAGTTGGGACATGGCCCTAAGGATGGGCAGCTCTCCTGTGCCTCTTGCTGTGGTGATTTCTCCCATCCCCAACCCTGTCTTCTCATATGTGTGTCTGTCTGAGGTACCTCCTCCTCCAGGAAGTCTTAGGAGCCCAGTTAGGACACTGAGCTGACATCCAGGTACCACACTCATGAGCTATCCATCGCGATGCTCAGCTACGGGAGGCTGAAAAGCATGGACAGCTTGAGCGGCAGCTGCTGGGCATCTGGGTTCATGTCTTAGCTCAGTGATAGCTGGTGTCATCCGTCAGAGTGTTGGGGGGAGGAAGTGGGCAAGCCATGTGCAGGATGGGACCTGGCCTTCATGTTATAAAGGGCACTGTCGTCTCCATCTGACCTGGATCCACATGAGCAGAAACAGGTCTAGCACTAACTATGTGATTGCTTCTCATTTACCCTGGCCCAGGGACACAGGGACTCAGGTGGCTCATCTCAGCTTCAAGATGGACTAGCCTGGGAATCTGATGACTCCCAAAGCTTCCCAACATCTTTTCTGAGAAAGATTAATTACCTTAGCCAGGATGGGTGTAAGAGGTACACTTGTCCCATGCTGCTGTTTCCACATCCTTTAAATTATATATATATATATATAATTTTACATACATACATAATTTGTGTGTATATATGTATTTATGTAAACACATTGCCTGTGTGTGTGTGTGTGCACGTGTGTGTGTGTGTGTGTGTGTGTGTGTGTGTGTGTGTAAGAGAGAGAGAGAGAAACCTTCAGGAGTTGTTTCCTCCATTCACCAGGGGCCCAGATGAACTCAGGTCATCAGGATTAGCAGTAAACATCTCTTACCATCTTGAAATCAAAGAACCGTGGTCAAGCCAGTAGGATGGCTCAGTAAAGACACTTGCTGTCATCCCGAATTTAATCCCTCAGACTCACACAGTGGAAGGAGAAAACCAATTCCCTCAAACAGGTCCACAAACAGTCGCCTGCAGAAGGGATGAAGGAGAGCACTCACAGGCTGTAGGCAGGAGGCCCCGCCCCTCTCTGGGGATGGATGATCAGTCAGCAATTGCTCAGGGGAGGTGATGCAGCTGCCTATAAGATACCTGCACTCCTGTAGGTAACCCCAATCCAATTCCAACTTGGTAAATACTTAGGAGTATACATACACACATATATGGAGTATGCATGTACATATATGTAACAACAGCTGAAGAAATAGGAGCCACGAATATAAAAGCAAGAAGGGGATGCATGGGAAGTGTTCGAAGGAGGAACAGGAACAGGTAAATGATGTAATGATATTCAAATTTGTTTAAGAGTTTTTATTTGTTTGTTTGTTTTGAGACAGGGTTTCTCTATGGAGCCCTGGCTGTCCTGGAACTCACTCTGTAGACCAGGCTGGCCTCAAACTCAGAGATCTGCCTGTCTCTGCCTCCTGAATGCTGGGATTACAGGCATGCACCACCACTGTCTGGCTTAATTTCTCATATACTATATTTTAATCATATTCCTTCTCCTTCTTCAAGTCCTCACAGACCACCCCACCCACCATCCGATTTCATGTTATTTCTCTCAGGAAAAATCAAAAAGAACAAAACAAAAACCCCAAAAGCCAAAAAACACCAAACCATAACACCCACCCCCAAGAAAAGCACAGGCATAAAAAAACATGGAGTCCAGTCACACGCCTTGAATCCCAGCACTCGGGAGGCAGAGGCAGGCAGATCTCTGTGAGTTCGAGGCCAGCCTGGGCTGCCAAGTGAGTTCCAGGAAAGGCGCAAAGCTACACAGAGAAACCTTGTCTTGAAAAAAACAAAACAATGGGGCTGGAGAGATGGCTCAGAGGTTAAGAGCACCGACTGCTCTTCCAGAGGTACTGAGTTCAATTCCCAGCAACCACATGGTGACTCACAACCATCTGTAATGAGATTTGGTGCCCTCTTCTGGCCGGCAGGCATACATGCTGTATACATAAAAATAGATAAGTAAATCTTTAAAAAATTAAAAAAAAAAAAAAACATGGAGTCTGTTTTGTGTTGGTTAATTACTTCTGAATAAAAAAAGGACATGTGCATTAAAAAAAAAAATAGTTGGGGAGTTGGGGATTTAGCTCAGTGGTAGAGTGCTTGCCTAGCAAGCACAAGGCCCTGGGTTTCGATCCTCCGCGCAAGACTTGTCTCATGTGGTCAGAGAACACTGCAAGTGCACAGTAAAGCCAGGTCCGGATGGAAACCTCTGAGAAGGCACAAGATGAGGGACCTCCAAATGTGCTCAGATGCTGAGGAACGGAGAGAAGCTGGGACAGACAGTCATAAAAAACAGTTCAAAATGCTCAAGTTTTTAAAGAGAGAGTAAAGTCATATAACAAAAAGCCATGTAAAGATGGGAAATACATAGGGAGTTCGGATCCTGTATGGTGCTTTGTTAACTTTGAATTTTTTAAGTGCTAATATACAAAAAATAATAGCTGCTGAGAAACATTGAGTTATGGAAGCTGCTAAATTAAACCAACCTATATATTTTTAAAATGTCTTAACTTCAAAATGGAAATCAAAGCTGGGTGGTGGTGGCACACGCCTGTAATCCCAGTACTCAGGAGACAGAGGCAGGCAGATCTCTGTGAGTTCGAGGCCAGTCTAGTCTCCAAATCGAGTTCCGGGAAAGGCGCAAAGCTACACAGAGAAACCCTGTCTCGAAAAACCGAAAAGAAAAGAAATTATGGATAAAAGGGTGGATTGTTGAGTCTACTTTTGAACTAAAAAAACAACTACTAGTTTCAAATAATTCACATCGGTATGGACTTTATACATTGATACAAATTTAAGATTATTTTTGTTGTACTGTATATATGTTTCTATTCTTGTTCAAGATATTGTACCTATGCAGCTCATTTAACAATATAATGTAAATTTCTAGTCTTTGAAAGCTATTTAGGATAATAAAGAAATGCAGGTTATTAGTTAATCATCTATAACAATCCAACTTATAGCCATGTTAGGTATGTTTTCAAGGTCGAACAGAGATATATGTTAGATAGATGCTCTTCAAACACTTCAGAGATCTACAGAATATGGCACTTAAGATGTTTTAATAACATAAGGCTTTTCATGACAGTGAGACATATCTGCTCCTGGCAGCACCAATTCACTTCAACAGAGGATGATGGGCATTGAAGAACTTCCATATAGAGTTTTCTTTCATTGTGGCCAAGTTAGCCATTTGGGTAAGAGTCTGCCCTCACCTCAACTGCTGACGGAATGCTGTCCAAACTGGATAAGCAGGACACAGGAGACTGCTGAACTTTGCCAAGACAAGGGAGGACAGTCCTTCAACATTCCTTCTTCACAGAACAGTCTGTCAGATATGCTAGACCTGTAGGCTGAAGATGGATGCCTCAGCATTGCAAAGGAACCTTGGATGACTGTCCAGGCAGCCAGCTGTTTCTGTCATTACTATAGTTTTGGAAGTTGCTTGCTCTATACTTCCTATTTCATCAGGCAATTATTATATCCTTCTCGGATCTCTGATGGGGTTGAAGTTTAGATAGTAATAGTTACAGTTTTCTGTAGTTTTGATAGAAAGTAAATCAGGGTGCTGGAGAGATGGCTCAGAGGTTAAGAGCACTGGCTGTTCTTACAGAGGTCCTGAGGTCAATTCCCAGCACCCACATAGTGGCTCACAACCATCTATAATGAGATCTGATGCCCTCTTCTGGTTTGCAGACATACATGCAGATGGAACACTATATACATAATAAATAAATAATTTTTTTTTAACTCTAAAAAAGGGGCTGGAGAGATGGCTCAGAGGTTAAGAGCACTGGCTGTTCTTCCAGAGGTCCTGAGTTCAATTCCCAGCAACCTATCTTCACAACTATCTATAATGAGGTCTCGTGCCCTCTTCTATCATGCTGGCAGAATACTGTATATATAACAAACAAATAAATATTTTTAAAAATGTTAAAAAAAAAAAAAAGAAAGTAAATCAGATACCAAACTTTAGACTCACAAAGGTAGAGTAGGTAATGAAGTATTTTCTCAGAATTTGCCAAATACTGATGGACTGGACATTGTGAATGCATTGATAATTTGTTCTTGTTGTATATAGTTTTACTGTGTTAAGAGTTAAAACCTTCTCTTTTTTTTTTTTTTTTTTTTAATTTTCCGGAGCTGAGGACCAAACCCAGGGCCTTGTGCTTGCTAGGCAAGCGCTCTACGACTGAGCTAAATCCCCAACCCCTTCTCTTTTTTTATACAGAAATGGGGAAATGTTGTGGTATATTTGTACACTGTGAAGATGTATTGCTGTGATTGATATAATAAAAAGCCAATAGCTAGGCAGGAGAGAGAGGCGGGACTTCCTGGCAGAGAGAGAACTTGGGGAGAAGACGATAGAGTCCCAGTCGGATGTTGAGGAAGCAGGATAAGCAGTACAGAGTAAAAGTAACCTAGCCACATAAAAGAACGTAGATTAAAAGATACAGGTTGCCAGGCAGTGGTGACGCTCACCTTTAATCCCAGCACTTGGGAGGCAGAGGCAGGTGGATCTCTGTGAGTTCAAAGCCAGCCTGGTCTACAGAGCGAGTTCCAGGAAAGTTTCCAAAGCTACAGAGAAGCCTTGTCTTAGGGAAAACACACACACACACACACACACACACACATATATGTGTGTATATATATATATATATATATATATATATATATATATATATATGTTAATTTAAGTTATAAGAACTAGTTAGGAACAAGCCTAATACAGCTTTCATAATAATAAGTCTCCCTGTCATTTTTTTGTGAGCTGGTTGCTCAAAGGAAAAATCTGTCCACAGATCTCAGTTACCGTGACATCTACAGGGAAAGCCTCATTCGGGGAAAGCCCCTGCCTCCCTCTTTTCTCCCCAGGAGCCACCCTCAGCAACAGCACCAGAAATGAGCAGAGACACCACTTTCTTCTTCTGAAGCGGCCCTCCTGGCAGGCCTGCCCTGCAGAGATAAACTCTGGGCTCAGCCCAGTGTGCCCTCAATTCCATTCCTTTCAGATTGTGCTGGATTTGATAAGCAATGTGCTTTTGCCTGAAAACAATGTCAAAACAACATATGTTAGCAGCAAACTCATCCTGTGTGTTTCTTGGTTTAAAAAAGGCACATAATGTGTCAAACAATTTTTGCAACCTGTTTCCTAAGTCCAAACCATTCTTTTTTTTTTTTTTTTTTTTTTTTGGTTTGGTTTTTTGAGACAAGGTTTCTCTGTGTAGCTTTGCACCTTTGCTGGAACTCACTCTGTAGCCCAGGCTGGCCTTGAACTCACAGTTCTGCCTGCCTCTGCCTCCCAAGTGTTGGGATTAAAGGTGTGCACTACCACCTCAGGGGGGCCTTTTCTTTCTTTTTAAATATTTCTATTTGGCAGTCTTGGTGATAAAGGCCTTTAATCCCAGCACTCTGGAGGCAGAGGCAGGTGGCTCTCTATGGACTTGAGGTCAGCCTGAGGTCAAAAAAGAAAAAGAAAAATTATGCTTGCCCCCCCCCGTCCCCTCCCCATCCTTCTCCCCCCACTCACCCACCCATCTTCCCATCCCCACCTTTGTCTTGTTCTGTGTGGAAGAGGCCAGTGCTGGCAGCCGCTTGGACACCATATGCCCTCTGGTGGACTTCAGTGGTCATGACCACAATTGGCTACGCAAGACTTCAGTTCCATGTTCCTCCAGTCTGTACTCCAAACCCAACTTCAGGGAAGCGGGCTGTTGGGAGGAGGCCCTGAAGCCCTGACTCACATATTCACCTGGTTGAACGCCCACGTGTTCTGCTGAGTCTTCATCTACTTCAGACGGTCCTTGTCCACTTCCTGCTTGGTAAGGAAGAAGGATACCACCAGGGAAGCCGATGGCCCAGAGTAGTCCCACGGCTTTCTCGGGGTTCGTGACCCTCTTTCTGGAATGTATTCCATCTCAATGGAGAGAGGCTCAGGCTCCTGCTTGCACTGTGCTGAGCGGCTCTTCTGTGCTCTGGTTCTGTTCTGGGAAGCTTTGTCAGCCATGGCTCCTAAGAAGATCCCCGGGAGGGAGGCTGTGGGTGATTGTCCATCCGTTGGCCCATCAGTGCCGTAGCAGTTACCACCACCGTGGCATTTGATTTGCTCATTTGTATGTTACCTCTATGGACGTGTTGCCCTCGTGTGTGTCTGTGCACCGTGTGCACACAGTGCCAGAGAAGGCCCGAAGAGAGTATCAGATCCCCAGTTATGAATTCTTGTGAGCTGACTCGTGGATCTGAACCTGGGTCCTCTGCAAGAGCAAGTGCTGTTTAACCACTGAGCTGTTTCTCCCCCTCCCCTCAAAAAATACATTCTACAATCAGGCCTGCGGGACCCTGATTCCTAGCTAGCCTTGGTGTTCTGGTTTGCTTTCTACTACTGTGATAAACACCAGGACCAAAAGCAAATTGGGGAAGGAAAGTTATCTCTGCACTTCCAGGTCACAGGCCATCGTGGCGGAACTCAGGCAGGAACCTGGAGGCAGGAGCTGAAGCAGAGCAGTGGAGGATGCTGACTGGCTTGCACTCAATGGCTTGCTCACTCAGGCTTTAATGCAATGCATATGTTTTATATAATGCACAACCTCCCTCACCAATCATTAATCAACAAAATGCCCTTGCAGAGTCACCTAGAGGCCAATCTGATGAAAGCATTGTCTTGTTTGAAGTTCACTCTTCACCGTGACCCTAGCATGTGTCAAATTGGCAAAAAACAAACAAAAAAATTAACCAGCACAGTAGGCTATATAGTGAGCTCTACCAGCCTCGCCCTCAAAACAAACAAACAAATTCATTCTAAGCCAGGCATAGGCACCTGCTGCAATCCCAGCTACTGAGGAAGCTGAGCTGAGGTCCAAGACTCCCTTGAGCCCAAGAATTTCAGACCAGTCTGAGCAACATAGTGATACCAAGTATCAAATAAATAGGACAGGGCTTAGGGGAGGGGACTCAGTTGATACAGGGCTTGTCTTGCAAACTCAAGGACCTGAATTAGATACCCAGAGTCTACACACATGCAATCTCAATGGTGGGGAGGCAGAGATAGGCAGATCTTTGTTCCTCCCTAGCCAGCCAGCCAAGCATACTTGGTGAACTCAAGACCAGTCCAGGCCTATCTCAGAAATTAAGGTAGTGGTGTTCCTGAGGAACAATGAAGACATCCTCTGGTTCCACACACACATTCACGCCTTCACAAACATACATACACATGTGCACACATGTATACACACACGTTGTAAAATATTATTTTAACTAGGCAAAGATGTGTTACATTTGTTTATGCTGCAGAATATTAGTTTAACTGTGTAAAGATGTGTTACGTTTGTTTATGCTGCATTTGTTTAACTGTATAAAGATGTGTTGCTGTTTCACCTGCCTGCCTAAGGCACCTGACTGGTCCAGTAAAAAGCTGACCAGCCAGTAGCTAGGCAGAGGAGGGACAGGCAGGGCTGGTGGGCAGAGAAAATAAGTAGGAGAGAGAAGAGAAGAGGAGAAAGAAGGAGTGGGGAAAGAGAGGGACACACCCAGGGCCAGAAACCAGGCAGTCACCAGCCAGCCAGCCACAAGAAGCAGAGAAAGAAAATAAAAGAAAAGAAAAAAGAGAAGGGAAGGGAAAGGGAAGGAAAGGGGAGGGAGGAAGGGAGGGAGGAAGGTAGGAAGAAAGTTTTAAAAGCCCTGAGACAAAAAAGGTAGCTAAAGAGAAACAAGTTAATTTAAAAGAGCTAGCCAGAGGCTGGGAGATGGTGGCACATGCCTTCAATCCCAGCACTCAGGAGGCAGAGGCAGGCAGATCTCTGTGAGTTCAAGGCCAGCCTGGTCTACAGAGCGAGTTCCAGAACAGGCTACACAAGAAACTCTGTTTTGAAAAACCTATAATAATAAAATAATAATAATAATAATAATAATAATAATAATAATAATTAGTTATTCTAAAGCTGGAAAGATGGCTCAGTGGATAAAGCATTGGTCATGCCTGTGTGAGGATTGGAGTTTGGATTCCCACATAAAAGCTGGTGTGTTTGTTGGTCAGGGTTCTCTAAAGGAAAAAAAAAGCTATAGGATGACTATGTATATTAGAAGGGGGTTATTAGAGTGGCTTATAGGCTGTGGTCCTCAGAGTCAACAGTGGCTGACTCCTAGTGGAAAAACCAAGAACTTGGTACTTACTTGTTCAGTCCATGAGAATGGATGTCTCAGTAGTCCCAGTCTGGTGCTAGAGTCCTGGGATTAAAGGGGTGTGCTGCCACTGCCCAGCAAGATTTTTTAAAAATTATTTGCTTTTATGTGCATTGGTGTTTTGCCTGCATGTGTGTCTGTGTGAGGGTGTCAGATCTTGGAGTTACAGACAGTTTTGAGCTGCCATGTGGGTGCTGGGAATTGAACCTGATCCTCTGGAAGAGCAGCCAGTGCTCTTAACCACTGAGCCATCTCTCCAGCCCCAAGATTTTTGTTTGTTTTTTGTTTTTCGAGACAGGGTTTCTCTGTGTAGCTTTGTGCCTTTCCTGGTAGCCCAGACTGGCCTCGAGATCTGCCTGCCTCTGCCTCCTGAGTGCTGGGATTACAGGCATGCGACACCACCACCACCTGGCCCAGAATAATAATAATTATTATTATTTTTGTTTTTTTCGAGACAGGGTTTTTCTATAGCTTTGGAGCCTGTCCTGGACTAGCTTTGTAGTCCAGGCTGGCCTCAAACTCACAGAGATCCACCTGCCTCTGCCTCCCAAGTGCTGGGATTACAGGTGTGTGCCACCACCGCCCAGCTTCAAGATTATTTTTAAAGCAGGTTTTTCTGTGTAGCCCTGGTTCACCTGGAACTAACTATGCAGAACAGATAGATCTCAAATTCATAGAGATCTGTGTGTGTCTGCTCCTAAATGCTAGGATTAAAGGTGTACACAATCAGTCGTGTACCATATATAGGATCTTGGTAGAGTTCAAAGTTACTCTCTTATCACTGAGTGATTCCTGAGGGACAAAGACAGTACAACCACCCAAAATGTGGAAGTCTAGCCCGCAGACACAGGAAGACAGGTCCTTTACTATAAACAGTCTTGAGAGTCTCAGGCATTGCCTGTGGAAAGCAATGAGGCCTATCCAGGTCACAACTGTGGTGGGTTGAATGAGAAGGCCCCATAGGCTCATATGATTGAATGCTTGCTCCCTAGTTGGTGAACTGTTTGGGAAAGATTAGGAGGTGTGGCCTTATTGGAGAAAGCGTGTCACTGGGGCTGGGCCTTGAGGTGTCAAAATCTCATGCTAGGCATAATGTCTTTCTCTCTGCCTGCTGCCACACTCCCCACTATGATGATAATGGATTAACACTTTGTAAGTGAGCCCCCAATTAAATATTTTCTTCTATAAGTTGCCTTGGTCATAGTGTCCCTTCACAGCAATAGCGCAGTGACCAAGACAATTACATTCAGGCCTGAGTTATTGGGAAAAAAACAAGATGAGGAAGAGCCAAGATGAGGAGACGGGAGAGGAGATGATATGGGAAAGAACAAGATGGATGAGAACCTAGAAGGGACAGAACTAGATGAAGGAATTAAGTAAGATAGAACCTGGAGGGGACAGTAGATAGATGTAGAGAGAAATCAGGCAAGAAAGGAGCTAGACATGAGAGCAGAATAGAGGCTGTGTAGAGAGAACTGACACAGTAGAATAAAGTGTATGGACTAAGGAGTTTCCTGCACATGGATTCATTTCTTTTCATCGAAGATTAATTATCAGCTGGTTGTAGATTCTTCCCTGACCCTGGGAGGGGACTATCGAGGGGCTGGACCCCCACAGTCCTCATTAGCATATACATAAATACAGGCAAAACACTCACACATGTAAAATAAAAATAAATCTTTTCTAAAATTTGTCTGAGACAGAGTTTTACTGTGTAAACTCCAGCTGTCCTAGAACTCACTCTGTAGACAAGGGCACTCACAGAGATCCACCTGCCTCTGCCTCCTGAGTGAAGTACTTGGATTAAAGGCATGTGCCACTACATCTAGCTAAAAATAAATCTTTTTAAAATTTTTAGCTGGTCATGGAGATATAGGCTGGCAAGGTTTGCTGAAAAGGCAAAGGCAAGAGGAAGGATCTCTGTGAGTTCAAGGCCAGCCCAGTCTACACAGCAAATTTCAGGACAGCCAAAATTTCATAGAGACCCTACAAAAAATTATAAAAATTAAAAAAAATAGGGCAGTGATGGCACATGCCTTTAATCCCAGCACTTGGAAGGGATAGGTAGGCAGATCTTGGTGAGTTCAAAATCAGCCTAGTCCAGGACAACCAGGACTACACAGAGAAACTCTGTCTAGAAAAAACAAAGTAAATAAATAGAAAGGAAGGAAGGGAGAGAAAGATACTAACCTAAACAGTTCAAGGACATTGCATGCAATCCCATGTTTGTACACTAGGTGGCAGCAAAATTCAGTCACTTCTGAATTGCCCAATTACCCTAGTCCCTCACCCAGTGCTTACCATTTAAAGGGTAGCATTGTAGAGGCTGGGCAATTCTCAAGTTTGTCAACTGATCAAAGGCAGTTCTCCTGGAAAAGGCCTGAGTTTCAGAGTCAGAAATCCAGGCAGCCAGGCATACTGGTGCATCTGTGTAATCCCCCTCAGGAGACTGACTCATGACTTCAAATTGACCACCCTGGGCCACATAGGTAGAATCCCCTGATGATACTATGACCCTACCTAAAAAATAGAAATCACAGCACATCTTTCCAGATCCTTCCCCTAAGCCCTTCTTTTCCTAACGTCATGCCTTAGCTGAGGGGTGCTGTACTGCTGGGCCTGTACCAAACAGCTTTTGGGCCTGTGGCTGGAGAGAGACATCAAAAGTCTGGTTGGAGAAATGCTGTTGTTTCAGGATGATGAAACCTGGGTGCCCTTTGTACAATTAGAGCATGTGGATAGCACACCTGGGTACAGAACAGCGCTTCATCCCTGGAACACTAGCAGCACTCCACAAATTGAGACCCAAGGACTCAAGTTCAGTCACCCTGGGAGGCTACACAGTGAAACCTTACATGAAGCTTCTGGACCCCAACTTGACCTTTTGGGAAACTTCCAAGCCTGCTTTCTGCTCCTTTTGCTCCCAATCCTGGCCCCAATCAGGAAGAGTGAGCTCCATGTCTAGCCCCTCCTTGGCTCTTATCACTTGCTCTCCAATGTCATCTTCGTGCTTCAGCAAAGCCTTCAGCTCTGGAAACATGTTTCTCCATGAGACAGACCTTTGGTCTAATTCAGAATGGGTCCTTACTGAGGCTTGTGGCAGGGTCTAGTTCAGCCTTACCACTACCAGGGGAAGCTGGCAGAAGTCCAGCACGCGCTGGCTTGGTCTGCCACCTGATGGGGCTACTTCTAAAGCTGTGAAGTGGCCCTGCACTGGAGGAAGACTGGAGTACTAGGAGACTGACTAGGACTGCCTTGGCAGAGACCCAGTTAGAGCGCACACCAGTTTTGCTGACCTGAGGACTTGGTCAGTTTGGTGATCAGCTGAGGTCCTCCCAATTGTGCTGGGTACAGCCTGCCACCACAGGTTCCCAGCTGTGTGCAGAACCTTTATCAATCCAGGAGATTTTTGCCCAGGTAATAGGGTCTGAGCAGGAGGACTTAGGGATGCAGAGCCTGAACCCAGCCTCATCCTTACAGCAGCCATAGCTAGTAACATGCCAGAGGAAGAACACGCAGTCCTCCAGCTTGAGAAACCAGAGCTGTCGCTGTTGGTTCTCAAGGCAATGGGAGTCTTCCCAACCTTCAATGGCAAAAAGAGCCCACATGTTCCCATCTTGGGCCGTGGCCTTAGGACTAGTGTGATCTCTGAAACCTCGAAGCACTGTGTGCACACATCCCCACACATGGTGTCACATGCACCCAAATTCCCATTCTTATCCCTGGGACCATTGGGACTTAAGGATACACTCCTTACAGTTCCCTGAACTACTTGAAAATTACTCATCCACACAGCACTACTTCAGAGTCTACAGGAGCAAAGTAGAGCACCTTTAGCACCTATCTTTCCCAGCCAGTGCATTCATGGGCAATCCAGGATTCTTCAGGGAGTAAGGCCTGAACAGCAAGGAAGGGGAGCTCAGGGATCCATGGCCAGAGAAGGCCACACAGGACCTAGGCCTGCCCTATACTTACAGCTAGTGATCTATGAAAGAGCCATGCAGCAGCCATCATGCAGCAGTGACTTTTTTTTTTTTTTTTTTTTTTTTTTTTTCAAGACAGGGTTTCTCTGTGTAGCTATGGAGCCTGTCCTGGAACTCGCTTTGGAGATCTGCCTGCCTCTGCCTGCTGAGTATTTTGTGTGTTCCCTGAAATAAACATATCTGGGGTCAGAGAACAGACAGCCACTAGAACAAAGCCAAAAATGGTGGCTAGAAAATGGGAAGAGTAAGCCATAACAGAAGTTGGGCGGTGGTGGTACAGACCTTTAATCCCAGCACTTGGGAGGCAGAGCCAGTGGATCTCTGAGTTCAAGGCCACAGCTAAGCATGGTGACACAACATGCCTATAACCCCAGAAACCCAATCTTTAATCCCAGAGAGTGGGGGTAGAAAGAGAAAGGTATATAAGGCGTGAAGACCAGGAACTAAAGGAGAAAAGCATGTAGTTAGTTAAGCATCTGGTTGATTAAGCGTTCAGGCTTTGGAGCAACACAGTTCAGCTGAGATTCAGGTGGAGGAGGACTCAGAAGCTTCCATCCTGAGGAAACAGGATCACCTGAGGAACTAGCAAGGTGAGATAGTTGTGGCTTGTTCTGTCTCTGATCTTCCAGCATTCACCCCAATAACTGGCCTCAGGTTTGATTTCATTAATAAGAACTCTTTTAAGATTCCTACTACATCTGATTAAAGAGCCACCACTGCCTGGCCATAAACCACATCTTAATTCCCCCCCTCCCCCCGCCCAAAAAAAAAACCATCAAGCCCTAGGGAAGTGGAGGCAAGCTGGTAATTCAGTATAACCTGGGAAGCTGAGTGAGGCAGATCAAAAACTGGGAGTCCAACAGGCTTAGAGTCCAGCATCTCTTATACAGTCACCAAAGAACCACACCAATGAAAATTTTCAGCTTTTATTTTGTAAAATGAAAAGTATCCGATAATGGAGCTATGCCAACACTAGATGAATTGGGCATAACCTGAAAAAGACAAAGCAGCTGCCAGTTACTGACAAGTTCAACACTGAGGCTGGGCAGAGATGCAGTGTGTCTGCTCCCATCTCCTGAGTCCCCTCCCCCTCCGAAATGCCAAGGCCTTATAATATCGAGAATCAAGCAAAGACACCGTAGGGATTTGAACCCCATCCTGGAAACCAGGAGTGCCAACCACCGGCATCTTTTGCTTTTTTTTTTTTTTAAGCTAGGGAAAGGCCAAAAAGCAAAACCTGAGAAAACAAGAGTTTGTTTTCTCAGGAAAAGAAAAACCTTTAGAGCCCTATTGAAGAATCTCCTTCCGCTAAGATGCTAGCTTGGTCAAGTCTGTAATGTCCACCTGGAAAAGTCTTAGCAGAGAATTTTTGCAATCCCACCCAGCAGCTTCCTAACAAAGCCTTGCCTTGCTCAACTGACTTCTGTATTCCCACCCAGCAGTCAGATATCAAACATTACCATTCCCCTGACTGGTTTAAGTTTGTTTAGTCACTGAATAGGTGCTACACACTTAGAAACATCTTAGCTACTTAGCTGTGGTTTTACTGTTTTGTTAATTTACAGGCAGGACAGAAACGGCCTTTTCTAGTGCAACCCACCGGACCTCGGCACCGTGGTTACCTTGAAACCGATTACGCATCATGCCCTCAAGGATCCAGCTACTGGCTGCATCAAGGTGAGGGGTGAAGGGTCTGTGATTAAGCCAAAGGCACAGGGTGGCGATGTGGCAGAGAAGTCACTTGTGGGGAGACCTTGTAACAGGCTTCTGGAAAAGCTAGGGAAAAATGGTTGCCCACTTTCCCCCTTTCCCTCCCCTTCAAGCACAATGAGGTATGGGCTGCTAACAGCTGCTATAAAAACAGCTTTTTTTTGGATATTAAAACAAGCCCAGGGACACTCCAGTATTCTCTTTCAATGCTTCACTCCAAGCAAGGTGCTGAGGCAGTCCTCACTGCTAACCAAAACCAGACCATGACACCACTTTGACCTTGGTATAATAGTGCTTGGCTGTCTCTTGCCACAGGAAGGTTCGCTCCGCTGTCCTACATTAAAGCCTTTGGTGCCTTTAGTGAGGGGTACCTGAAAAATCTTAAGAAAAGGCTTAGCGCCCACCTCACCCCTCCACCCCAAGGCCAACATACCACTTGTTCATCACATGCTAACTACTCCAGCATGAAGCTGAAGAGGATCCAACACTAATTCATTTACGTCACTAATCTTAAACAAGAAAAGGCTTGTTCACCTGGTGTCCTCATCTTGTCCACTGGTGAGTTCAATTGGAAGCTCCTCTACAGTCTGAAGAGCACATCTGAAAGAACTAGTGCTTCCCAATCCCCACAGTGAAATGCAAGGCTTGGTTCACTTATTGATTTAAAGTAAAGGGGCTATTGTTTTCCTTACTGGGTCTGGCTTCTCTGGCCCCTCGCATACGTGTCTGCTGTTCTCAATGTTCCTGCATGTGAGAATTAAGACCAAGGGAGGGGAGAGAGACACCACACAGACAACGCTCTAAAGACCACTGAACTGTTAAAACATTTCCACTTGCCAGTTAAAATTTCTTCAAGAATGTTGCTTGTCTGAATTTATTTCTTGTCAAGATTTTAGGTTGAATCTGGAAAAGACTAAAGGCTTCAGTGCCCCCATCCCCCCTCACCAAAAATGAACAAAAACATTTACCTAAAGCAGCACGCAAAAGGAACTTGGCTTCAATCACAAACACGTGTTACTTAAAGCTGCAGAGCCATTTCCTCAACACTCAGCCTGTATCACTCATGGTTTGCCTCCACAATCACTACTCCAAACATTTGGGAAAACACAACTTTTAACCATATCCAGTCGGTCACAATGCATTCTAATAGCAGCAGATTCGAACAGTACTGCATATTACTTGCCAAAGAACAGACAAGACCTGAAGTCAAGACACCTGCATTCTCTGTGTAGTCTGTAAAAAAAAGCTAAAACAAGTAAGCCCCCCCCCCCTTCTCCCTTCCCTCCAGATTCCATGAAAAACTCACTGCAAGGTCCCACACACTCACTAGCAGAACAGAAGACAGAGCCAAGCACTCATATGCAAGTCAAAATCCTGAGCAGCTTCATGAAGGATGAAATGAAGCCTCTGCAAAGGAAAAATTTTAAAAACCCACATGCCCACCCCAACTCCTGGCTCAAGTGAGGTGAGAAAAGGCTAACAGTGGATGAGATGATCGTAAGCATTTAAACTTAACATGCAATTTTGGAAATGTGGAAAAGTTATCTTACCCTAGATGTTTAGCCATTGTCAAATTAGACCCCTGACTTTCTGGAAACAAAATATGTAGTTACCTTTTACTCTGACCATTATCTCCCACCTGTCTAAGGTACTTATTCCTTATTTAGAGGGCCTCTATGCCACGCCTGGAATTATTAAGTGCTCATTCATCACTGTATGGAGAATAAAATTTGTCTTTCCTGCCTTAAAGTTAAATTCGGTCTTCTGCTCAAGTCCTGATCTTGTCCGTTTAAGTGTTCGAAGACAAAATTTCTGAAAGATTAGAAAAGAACATCCCCCCCAAGATTGCCCAACACTAACTACAGACAAACAATACTTTATTTAAATAAGGAGACAGCTTTCTAAATATATACATTCTCTAGTCAAGTATTTTATTAATTTGTATACTTTAATGGTTTAAGCACAAGTACATTTAGCACATTTAAATTTTAGCAAGATGAACATATCTGACTTTTAGCACATAATGCTACATCCCTTTCACAGGGTCTTCAGAGAATCAAGTGAAAAAGATTCCTTAGTTTTGTAAGCAATGTGATTTAAGCAGCCACTAATCATGTATACAAGGCTTTTGTGATGAAATTACTTAGGATGCAAAAGCCTTTTTTACCTACTATATCCCATCATGAAAGCCCATTGGCACAAGGCCTAGAATTTCTAAAAGGCTTGATGGGGAAACTGCTCACTATCCTGAAATCCCCGAAGGAAGGGGTCAGGCAAGGACAAATACCTCCACAGCTCTTACAAAAATAAGCACTTATCCCTGACATGCAATACTGCAGATTCAAGTTAAAACTTATCTGTTAACAGCTCTGCTGTTTCCTGCTCCGAGATGAAATGAAGCAACTCTTCTGATTATGAAGAGAAACCTGTCTGAGGCAAAGGAAAGATTGGCACACTGCACAGCCTCCTCTCAATCCACTTGATCCCACTCATCAATAATTTCAGCTTCTTTTTACTCCAGGATTAATGTAGCATTTTCATTTCATTTCATTTTTTATTCTGCTTTTGTAAAAGCAGTGTTTTGAGATGGACATTTGATCTTCATTGTTTTTCATCAATTCTTTACTTGATAAGCCATTATCTTTTAAACATGGTAGATTCCATAACTTTATATTGGTTGCTTTCATTTGCTTAATTTTTTGCATATGGAGACATGGTTTTCATCAGTAGTAAGAATCTTGGACTCATGCTCATTCCCCAATGGAGACATGACATTATCTTTTCTGCCTTTACTTATCATTCACCAACGAGCTGTTCCCTCTGCAGCTACGTCATCATACTGCCAGGCTTGTTATGATTCAGATGGTGTTATCTGAAAAGAGTCTACAGAAAAAAAAGGTTTCCCTCCCCATCAACAGAAGCCCACCCTGTAAGACATTCAGGCTGAACTATCACATTCTTAAATTATAAAGTACAAATAAATACAAAGTATACAATGCACACATACAAAAAGAAGCATACCTTCACATCTTGTCACAAAGGAAAAGCATTTCTCCTACACTAGGAAAAAGACTTGCTTATACACACTGAGATGGAATCTCTTACTTGATAATATAAAAGCTATCACCAGGAGAATTCCCTGCAGGGTCATTAAGCCACTTCCTCTGCTCTGAGGCTCCTATAGTAGTTATTAAGATACATTAAGTCACCTGAAAAAAATTTCAAGAGAACCACACACTACAATCTATATCCAGTAACTTAAAAAAATAAAAAAAAATAAAAATAAATGAATCCCAACACTGTAGTTTTCGTATCACTCCAGTGGACCAGACCAACCCCCAAGCCCTACACACGTTTCAGAAAACAGACAACTGTTTTGGTTTACTCTCCTTGCCCAAATTACTGGTAGGGGTTCCCAGAGCAATCTTCCTCAGCTGCCAACTCAGAAAAAGAAAAAAGAAACAAAAGAAACAAAAACTGGAAGATTGGGAGTTACTTGCCAACTTGAAAGCTGAGATTTCCTCAGTTTTTCCATCCTAAGTATTTAAGTTCTCTGGTATGATTATCTGAAATCATAAACTAAACAATTACCTAACCCCCCACCACCACCCAAACGCAGCAGCCACAGCCAACTAAGTTTTGCCCTCCCCTTAATGGAAAGGTTGAAAGTCATGGTGCTTGAAAACTTAACTTCAACATCTGGCCTAGGCAAGCTCCTGAGGGCCTCCTGAGGTGACTGAACCAAAGCTGCACTGTGCTGTACTTCAGCCGCAACTGGGAAAACTCTTCCAAGGATAAAGGGCAGCTCCAGTCCCTGAAGGTCATGCCAACCGCACAGCAGCACACGCCTTCTCTAACCCAGCGTGCCAACAGAACTAGCATCTGTGGAAAATCTTAGAAAAATACATCTCCCCCACCCGATCCTCCCTGTTAAGACCATTCCCAAATATTTCAAGTAAAAATGCAGTTTAAAAGATGAGGAATTTTACAAGTCTCATTAAGGGAGGGGGGTAAGAATAAACTACCAGCCATTTCTCCAATGGACAGCGCCTCCAGACTCAAAGTGAAAGCTATTATCCATCCTCTAATTCCTAGAAACTGTAAACCTGTTGAGTTCAGATTATCCTGATACTGGATTTTCTTTTCTGGTTCCCTTGAGTCATCTGCCTTTAGGATTCTAGAAAGACCTAAGGGAAAAGAACTCAAAAACACATTTTGCCCCATCCCCACAAACACTGCCCAGTTACCTCCCAACTACAGAGTAGACTGGCAGGAGACTGCAGTAGACCATCTGTTCACAAAACTAAAACTTCTCACAAAACTGGTGGGGTTGTGTTGGCTCTACCATTGATTCTCCCTCCAATCGGGTAAGACAACTTGCCATCTATCATTCTTCTGGGCCTTGGCAGTCTGCCCTCAAAAGCTTCAGACAAGATGAGAGAGGACATAAGCCTGAAAAAGAAAAACCTACGACACCCGGAACCGGCCTACAGCCCCAAGAAATCCCTTTACACAGAAGCTTACAACTCCCCCATTACCGGTAAGGCAAAATAAACGAGTTACCATCCTCAAGTTACAGAACACACCGCGCTGCCGACCTCATGGACTTTACGGCACCAACGCTCTCCCTGCTGCCTGTCTTGCACACCGGCATGCTGGACTAGGAGCCGCTATCTATCCTCTCCACAACGCCTGCTCGCCTCCTCTGCGCAGTGGCCAAGCCGCTAGCTTCTCATCACCAACTCCACTGGCTCCACCTTCCTGGAATCCTTTCCTAGCTTCACCACAGCGTGAGGGCTCCTTCTTCCTAGCTTCCTCCACCGAACCGCACTGTTTCCTGGGCTATCTTCACCAAACTGGCCTCGGGACGCCTGTCTTCCTAGGTTCACTGAATCCACTTCTGTGTAGACCTGGGTCTGCTGCTAACGCTAAGTCCTTAGGATTTTTAAAAGAACCTCAAGCTCAAAGTCCAACGCAAAATGCTGATAATCTTGAAATTGTTAGCAAAAGTCCTTTGGTTTTTCAAACAAAATTACGCTAAAGTTAAGGCTTCTAAAATTCTTCTAACTCTTCAAACATTCTGCCTTAACTTCTTAATTCCTTCAGCCCTAGCAGGCTTGATGTCTAGCTTCTCTCGTTCAGTGGCTGTCTACACCACTCAAACCGCTCCATCAGAAATCAGAATTTATTAATTTGAAAATAACTTCCTGATCCTTGAGAATTTATATTTTAGCCAACCTTTTGGTCAATCTATCTTCTTTGCCTATCTTGAATGCTTGAATCCAAGTGGTCTTAACTTGCTTTTCTATCTTGCTTCTTCTAGTCTTCTAAGCTTGTCATTTTCCTAGGTTTTTTCTTCTGCTTCCTACCATTACGTTTAAACACCGTTCTGTCTTCTAAAGATGCTTCGTCTTCTATTTTCCTATCTTCTCTACAGCTGTTCTTCTCTTTCCTGTATTTCTGTCTTCGTTTTCCACTTCAATTCCTAATCTTCTTTCTCCAATACTAAGCTACCAATTCCAACTAAACTTCCGTTTCCACCTCAAATGCCTTGGAACATAAATACGCTTCAAATGACGCAATCTTTCCTGCGCCATCAACCGAAGGTCTTTCATAACCGCCTTCAACTTAACCTAGTTTTCATTTTAACCTTTACCTCATTTTCAAACTGATTTTACTGTTTTTAAATGGCATTTGGGTTGTTTTCAGCAATAAGCAACCTTCGTTTTAGTCTACAAGGCTGACCTTCAAACTAAAGGCTTTTAAAGGCTCTGTATTGCCTCCCTTTACAATCTTTTAAATTACTCTCTAAAACCTTCCTCTCAGCCTCCAGATCTTACAATTATTTTTCTTCTCTTTTCCTGTTTTAAACTCCTTATATTAGGCTCCATATTTTCTCTTAAAACCTTTTTACGCTAGAAATTAAGAATTTAACGCTAAGCCTCATCTCCACACGCTACTCTATTTAGCGATCTAAGTTTAAAGTTCTAATTTTTCCTTAATCTCAGTCTTTTTAAGTAGGAACTTATCTGCGGGCTCCTCAAGCTGCGCGTCCTGCCTGCCTGGCCGCCGCCCGCCCGCCTGCCTGCCCGCCGCAGCCGCAGCCCGTATTTATGGGGCAAGGACGACTCACACGCCGGAACTCGTCACCTTCCACCACCTTGGTGAAGGGAGGAAAATAGTCCCTCTGGAAAGTTAAAAGCAGAGCCTGACTTCCAGGTTCCTCGGTTTTTCTGACGTGTAGTGCGTCCTTGCGAACACGGGGAACTACTGGAGACGTACCGGGAAGTGCAAATAAGTTTGAAGTTTAGGTCACAAGATGAAAACCATAGACTGAAATAACAGCTCCTAAGAAACGGAGCCCTTCAGCGTTTTCAGAGAGTTTCCCCGAGAGTTACTGTGGTTTCTGCTCTTCTAAGTGTCCGGTGCGTTTGCTGGCCGCCTTCGTTTAGAGCTGGCCACGTACGCGGCGGCCATTTCGGGGACAAGATGGAGGCTTCGCCTTGCTGCTGGCACGGCGGCCATCTTGGGCGCCAGGCCCTTGGAGGCAGCACCGAACGGCCCTGACCCGAGGCAAAGCCGGCGGAGCACAGCCCGCCGAGCCCGTGCCCGCTGGCGGCGCGCCGCTCGGGCTTTATTTTTATTTTTTAATAGCGACTGGGGTGGAGACGTGTCCGCAGTGAGGGTCTTTCTCCGTGCGGGGGGGGGGGGGGGGGGGGGAGGGGACGGCGGCCGGGGGGGAGGGGGCGGGAGGGGGAGGGGACGGCGGCCGGGGGGGGGAGGGGCGATGCCGGCCGGGGGGGGGGGCAGGGCCGCGAGCCGCGGGACAAAGGCCGGGGAGGGGCGCGGGGGAAGCTCGGCGCCGCGCAAGGATACGCGGGGCGTGAGCCGCCCCTCCCTTTGTGAGGCGCAGAGGCGCGGGCGGGCGCGGCTGGTTCTAACCGGTTCTAGCCGGTCGCGGCCACGGCTGGTTGCCGCAGCGTCTCTGTGCGCAGGCGCGTCCCTCCCCGCCCCCAGCGCCTCGGCCTAGCTGGGGAAGGGCTGGCGTGGGGGCAGGGCGGCGCCGGGGCCCGCGGGCGTGCCCGGGCTTCCGGGGGTCCCCGTGCCTAGGCCCGCGGGCGTGCCCGGGCTTCCGGGGGTCCCCGTGCCACCCACCCATCTCTTCCGAGTTATCACGCCGGCCAGTTTATGTTTTGTTTTGTTTTTTTTTTTTTTTTTGCTGGAGCTGAGGATCGAACCCAGGGCCTTGGGCTTGCTGGGCAAGCGCTCTACCACTGAGCTAGATCCCCACCCCCAGTTCATGCTTTCTTGCTTGTTGTTTGCTTTGTTGAGACGAGGTCCCCCTGTAGCCGCGGCTGCCCTGGAACTGCCTGCCTCTACCTGGAAGTGCTGGGTTGAAGACAGGCCACCAGGCCTGCCGCCTGGCTTCTTCCAGCAGCTTTCGCCTGACCCGCTGGAAACTGCCCTGGTTTTGTTTGTCTCTAAAAAGCCCGAAGAATGGAATGTTACTGAGATGAACATTTGATGGGTGCTCTGGGGCCGGAAATTTTTAAATAGAAACCTAGTTCTGAGAACACTTGAGTCACCTACATTTACAGGCGGTGATTTGGGAGTCTAGGGAATTTGTGATTCGTCTAAAATTAGGCAAAGTTAAGTAGCAGAAGGTGTTCTTCATCGCTCCTTTTCAACTCGCTCCCCCTTCCTCCCACGACCTTCTGTTCTTGTCGGCAGCTGCTGGTTTTCTTGGGCTGCCAGGAGGGCCTGCAACATGCTCTGGAGCCCCGGGAAATGTTTAAAACGCCTGTGCGGTACTTTTGCAAGTTCGAGGCCAGCTTGGTCTTCATAGAGACCAGGTCAGCCAGGACAACGTTGAAGACTCTACATTTAAGAACAAAACAAAAGACTGTATAGTGTGGTGTGCTTTGAGACGGCCCAAACTGGCCTGAAACTCACTCTGTAGCCCTAGCTGGCCTCAGAACTCAAAGATCTGTCAGCGTCTGCTTCCTGAATGCTAGGATTGAGGGCCTGACTCACCTGTGGCAAAAATGGAGGTGTTTTTTTTTGGGGGGGGGGCGGCGGGGAGGGGACACGACACTGCAGATAGGACCCTGGGCCTCAGGTAAACTAGACAGCCCTTCCAGAACTCTCCCTCAGCTCATAAAGAGCTTGTTCATAAGTAGTGGCGCACGCCTTTAATCCCAGCACTCGGGAGGCAGAGCCAGGCGGATCTCTGTGAGTTCGAGGCCAGCCTGGTCTACAGAGTGAGTTCCAGGAAAGGCGCAAAGCTACACAGAGAAACCCTGTCTCGAAAAACCAAAAAACAAAAAGAGCTTGTTCATAAGTCCATAATTCCACTCCTTCACAGATTGCTGTTAGAACAGTTGTGTAGCACTGGGTTAACTCCCTGGGTTTGGAGAGTGAGCAAAGGTAACTAACTGAATCTCAGGAAACGAGGCTGAAAGACACAGATTGGCAAAGGCAGAGAGAAAATTCAGTGCTCGGTCCGTGAGAATACTTCTAGAGAACATTCTGGACAGTGACCGCCTTCCCTGCTGCTAGGGCCCAGATGTGTCTGCGGTCTTCCCCATCCCAGGTTCTGCTTCGAAAGCAGGCTCTGGGGGTTTCCAAACCACTTTGATTTTGCCCTTTTTTTTTTTTTTTTTTAATTTAAAGTGGATCTTTTCTGGAATTATTTTTTCAATATTGAGGATTGAACCCAGGACCTCAAGCTTGCTAGGTAGACATTCTATCGATGAGCTCCATGCCCAACACTCTTTTACATTTTTTAAATTTTTTTATACAAGGTCTCACTGTGTAGCCCTAGTTGTCCCAAAGGACAGCACCAATCAGAAGGAGAACAAGACCATTTTAGCCTGTCATCTGCTGCCCCTCAAAGGCCAAAAATAGAAGCCTCGAGTTCTTGTTTCTGGCAAGTGTATCACTGACAGCATCCCTGTGACCTTGGACAAGAATCCAATGACTTCTGCGTGGTCATTTCCTAATGTGTAAAGAGAGAGGGTGAGAGAAGCAATGGATGTTGCTGACTCTGTAAAATGCAGTAAACAAAGGGGTGGGGAGAGAGCATGGAAGATTTTACATCTCCTGGCTGTGGCCTGGAGGAGTCGAGTCGTGACCCTGAAAACCCCTGGGGCAGCACAAATTCTGAACCAGGATACAGCCTGCTGTGAGGAAGGTGCCACCCACAACCCAGACAGAAGGCCCTTGCAGGTGACAAAGGCCATCAGCCCTGGTCAAGAGTGTGGCTGCTGGGGTCTTTCAGTTTAGTCCCAAGGGGCCAGAGACCAGACTGGGCAAGTCCTCCTGCATTCCTCCCAGTCCTGTGATTTTTATCTGTAAGGCAAGGGGGCATGGGGCGGCACTTTCTTGTTTTCTGAAGACTGAATTTACAGTTCCCATCCACCCACCCAGCTGCCTGCCTTCCCAGAACTGGTTTTTGGAAAGGGCTTTGGAACACTGTGAGCCTCTAAATCTGCTGCAGAAACTTGGGCTCCTCCCACTGCAGGAAAAAACCCACAGAGATGATGAAGAAGCAGAGCTCTGTCATGAGGGAGAGAGCATTGTTTCCTAGGGAGCTTTGGACAGCTAACGTGTACCCTGGAGAGAGGGTAAAAACCAGTCGTTGAAGCCCAGATGTACCCACCTCACAGAGAACCCAGGTCCAGCAGAACAAAGTTACAGGATCTGAAAGAGGCTGTGTCAATGCGGGTCCCCAAGATGAGGTGGGGAAACCAAGGCCTGGCGCTCTGTCCCAGGAACCAAAGTCACCAAGGCAAGAGAGGAAAAAAGGGCAGTGGATCCTGTGAACCTAAAGAACTGTCTTCAGCATTTACCTCCTGCGGCATTTTAGGAAGGGGGCCGACAGGGAATTGAGGGGGGAGCAGGTGGAAGGCCCTGTGGCTAAGCCTGAGCCTCACTTTGATCCTTAGATCCCCACATGGAGAGAGAGAGAACAGACTCTAACAAGGTGCTAGACCTCTGACCTCCCAACACACACAAAATAAACATGTTAAAACGCCAGTTTTTTCAAATTTAGGAAAGATTTCGAATTAAATAGGACCCTCCCTGGGGATGAGAAAGCCAACTGTGCCCTCCCCCTGAGAGCTGCTGCTGCTGCTGCTGCTGCTGGGAAGCTCTAGGCATTGCAGATCTTTCCAGAAGGCCTGCAGAAGGTGACTGACCCAGCCAGATGGAATTCTCCAGAGCTATGGCTCTGGCCCTACAGGGCCCTACTGGCTCCATGCCAACATTTCTGGTTTCTAGGTGTCTCCCTCTAGTCTCCCCTCCTTTGGGGCCAGTTGGTCTTGGATGGAGAAGTAACTAGCCTTCCCTCCCACAGCTGAAGGCTGCTTAGCTCCTCTTGATCCCTCTGCCATCGCTGGCACATGACATTGACCCAGTGTGTTCTGTCCCTAAGACATGGGAGGTCTATGCTGAGTGCTTCCGGCCCCGACAACCCTGTGAGAGAGAGGGTACTGGTATCCCTTAGTCCAAGACCCTGAGGCCCAGAGCAAGACCTAGCACACAGGAGGGGCTCCATATGCACTGAGAATGGCTACATGAATAAGTTCTCTGTGTGTGTGTGTGTGTGTGTGTGTGTGTGTGTGTGTGTGTGTGTGTGTGTGTATGGTGTAGGGGGAGGGGTTAGGCAGGTGTATATAGTTGGTAGAACACTTGCCTAGTATGTAGGAAACCCAGCACCACATAAGGTGGGCATGGTGGCCCAGGCCTGTAATCCCAGCACTTGGAAGGTGAAATGGAGAGGATCAGGAGTTCAGTGTCATACTCCCCTACTTAGGAGGTTCAGGGTCAGCCTGAGCTACAGCTTCTGTCTCAAAACAAAGTAAACTGGAATGGTAGCTCTTTTGAGATTTACAACATACAACCAGAGCTTTGTCTTTTTTTCTTTTCTTTTTTTAGTTTTTCAAGACAGGGTTTCTCTGTGTAGCTTTGCACCTTTCCTGGATCTCGCTCTGTAGACCAGGCTGGCCTTGTACGCCGTCACCGCCCAGCTCAGGGCTTTTTCTATACACCTCTAGTTTCCAGACATTCCAGAAGCTGAGGCAAAAGGGTCACATGAGCCCAGGAATTTGAGACCAGTCTGGACAACATAGTGAGCTCTCATCTCAGCAATAATTACAACAACGTATAAATAAAATACAGACACACCCAGAACAGTAGCTGAAAGAGTGCGTGTTCCAGACATGTTGGTCTGTCATGGCACAATGGGCTCCCTGTCCTGAAGTGTCTCTCAGTAATGGAAATTAAACTCAGTCATAGTGTGGATACCTATGGAGGGTATTCAAAGTTCATTGCTCTTGCTCAGTTTGGGGTGTGGGTGTTAGGGAGAGCAACCCACTCCACAGGAAGCAGCAGGGTAGAAAATGGATACTCCAGCAGGACAGGCTGAAATGGTACTGAGCTGCCCAGTGTCTGAAGCTAAGACTTCTTCCCTCCTCTGCGGACTTCTGGGAGGCCTGGGAGCCACAGAGGCTGGATGTGGGGGTGGGGGGGTGGGGGGTGGGGGGGGTGGGGGTGAGGGGGGGTGGGGGGGTGGGGGGTGGGGGGGGGGTGGGGGTGTGAAGCTCCGGGTCAGCTTTCATTCCCCAGAGCTGGCTGAGTCCTTATTGTCCTTCAACTGGATATGAGTCACCGTGGGAGGCATGTGGCCAGCTGTCACCTGTGCTGGGGCCTCTATGGCTGCTCAGTGGACCTTCTGGAATGGCCTAAAGTGACAGCAAGGCTTCTGATGTGACTCCCACATTCTTACGTCCCTGATGTATTCAGTCACCTGCTGGAGATCTCTGGCGGATATTTATGTTGGCCCAGACTGCTCAGCACCAGCGTGACTGATGCTCATTAAACACTGCACACCCGCATGCTTGTGTGAACACACTCCCCGCTCTTCCTTTTTCATATAACCACATCCCAGAAGCAAGTTTGTGGGGTGAAGCTTCTGGGATCTTTGCCAGAGATGTGTTTCACAACACTGCCAGGTGAAAAACCAGAAGCACATGGATGGAGCATCTCCTGGATGAATGTTGATGTGGAGTGGGTCTGTGATGCTCACAACATCCTCCTGCAGGGAAGCAAGCTGAGGCCCAGTGACCAGGGCTTCATTCAAGTCTGAAGATTTTTCCTGCATTGCAGCAGAATTCCATAAGGAAGTTTGACATTTTTCTCCCCATCTTGAAATTCTTTAATTCTAATCCATGCCTTCATTTACAATGGATATATCTGCCACTCAGTCACATTTCCAGCCCGGCAGTGGTGGCGCACACCTTAATTCCAGCACTCGGGAGGCAGAGCCAGGTGGGTCTCTGTGAGTTCGAAGGCCAGCCTGGTCTACAGAGCGAGATCCAGGGCAGGCACCAAAGCTACACAGAGAAACCCTGTCTTGAAAAACCAAAAAAGAAAAGTCACATAGCTGGGCGGTGGTGGCGCACGCCTTTAATCCCACCCAGCACTCAGGAGGCAGAACCAGGCGGATCTCTGTGAGTTTGAGGCCAACCTGGTCTACAGAGCGAGATCCAGGAAAGGTGCAAAGCTACAGAGAACCCCTGTCTCAAAAAACAAAAACAAACAAACAAAAAAAAAGTCACATTTTCAAGGCCAGCTAGATGACTCAGCAGGTAAGGCCACTGGCCCAATGACCCTAGTTCAGCTCATCACATTCTGTGTGCAAGGAGAGAATTGATCCCTACAAGTTTTCAGGTGACCTCCACAAGGGCTATTTCTCAAAAACAAAGTAAGCAGGACTCACCAGCTTTCAGTGGAGGGTCAGGGTGGAAAGTGTCCTGGACAGAACAAGTGAGCAGAGGCCCCATACCCTCACAATCAGCAAGACTGGTTTGGTGAGGTGGGGAGGGGGACATCCAGGTGCTGAGGTCAAGAAGAGAAGGGACTAGGGCCTGGAGCACTGGAGTGAGGGCTTAAGGCACCTAGACAGAGTATGGACGCTGTCACCTACACAGAAGGATGACATTTTGCTAGGAAGGCCCTGGCTTTTGGACAGCACTGGAATCCAAGGCCAGAAAACATGGAGGCCTGGACTAAGGAGGGCGTAGGTTATGGGACAGGGAGAAAATAGGACACGGAAGCTGCCTGTGTCCTCATGCTGGCCCCACCCAGACTCAACAAGACACATCTGCTTGGAATGTCCCCCCAGCTCCCAGCTTCAACTGGAAAAGTCATTCTTGTCACATGCCCAACATCACTCCTCAGAAATGACCCTTGACTAACACCTCCAGGCATCCCTCAGCACCACCCACATGACTGGGTCTCTTAGTTAACATGGCTTCCGTGTTCCCCTAAGGGTCAAAGGTGACTTCTTGGTTTGCTTTTTTACTATGGAGAGGAAGTTGTGCTAGGCAAGACTACCCAGGTTCCTGTACAGACATAAAAGAAAGTCAAGTCTGCTAATGGAGACCTTAGCTCTCACCATGGATGAAGGGTAGGAACCCCGCCCCCCACGTTCATGTCGTTCACGCCACTGACTCTGCTTGGAGACTCAGCTGCATTGCCCTGAGGCCAGAGTTCATTCCAGCCTAGACTTCTGGCTACTATGGACAGGCAGCTCCTGACAGCAAGGCCAGAGCTCTTCCCTCAGAAGTCACTCCTTCCACTAGAAGCTTCTAGATCGATATACAAATTCCCAAGGAATGAGCACCCAAGAGTTTCTGGGGCTGGCTCATTCCAGCCCAGCACCTCGTGCCGGGAAAAGCCAGCCAGGAGAGAGGGAGGGAGAGGCAGCTGTCTCCCCCAACTCCAACTCCCGGGGCCCTTTCAGCCCACACTAAAGAACTCTAGATCCAGCAGGGCTGAGAAAAAGGTGGGGCCGAGAACTGAAAGCCAATGGAAATTTCCATGACTGTTCTAACTATTCCTAGCCTTCAGCTGAGGACTAGGTGTCAATAGAGACCCAGGCTAGACAGCCCAAGTCACAAAGGTCACCCTTCCTCAGGTCACTTCATCTTCCTTACCTAGCACCCCACCCTGAAGACAGGGCCAACCCCCCCCCCCAGCTGTGCCTTCTTGGGGCTCCTCCACCCAGCTCTACTCTCTCTCAGAGTGCTAGTTACTGTGTAGATATGTCTGTTCTGCTCTCCCCAACCGTGGGAGCCCCCCTCCCCCGACAGTGCAGCCATCCCACCAAGTTCATCTGAAGCTATGACCTGTGTTTTCTTTTCTATCACTGTTTGTTACCTAACAGATAAAAATATTCCGTCTCCCTGGAGTCAGGTCTCAGCTGGATGAGGTAATTCTGCACGAGGCTCCTGTGACATCCACACAGCCACTGCTGGCCTTGACTTGATGCCGGGGACTTTCAAAGACTCCTGTAGGTTCTAGCCAGCGCCCACAGATTTCCCTAGTGCAAGCCAGCACCGTGGCCCCCAGAAGTCAGACAGGAATGTTTATAGACAGCATTATTCCCGTGTGGCCAGTTCTTCAGGCAGAATGGTGGGTACTGAGCCCTAGATTGGCCTGGGGACTTGGGTGTCCTGGATCCAGCAGGAGGAGCAACTCTTTCTTCTACTCAGCCCAAGTGTCACAGTCTTCCACACGTGTACTTTTCCATTTGTCCATCCTACCCTGGCTGTCACAGGGGGTTCCATGCAGTCCCCCAAGGATCCCACACACATGCCCCCAGGCTGGTTGTTTAGTCTTCACTGAAATGGGATGAAGGTCTGAGGCTGTGAGCCGTTTAGGGCAGACCCTGGCTCAAGAGATGTACTCCTGTGAGTGGTGGCTGCCCCTCCTGCCTCCTGCCTCCTGCCCACCCACTCGCAGGCCTGAGCAGTGGGGTGCACCGCTGATTACAGCAGAAGGTGCTGAGTTGGCTGCAAGCAGGGATCACCAACAGCTGCCTGTCCCTCCTAGGTCCCCAGAGCCAACTGGAGCCAGGCACACCTCAAGAAAGGGTTAAACATTTCAAGTTGTTTTATTTGTCTTGAAGCAGGAGGTGGCTGAGATGTAAGGAGAAAATTCAGGCTAGATTCTGGGTGGAATTTTCCTGAGTTCACCAACAGGACCAGTTAGGGTTGCTAAGGGAGAACGCCATGGAAACAGTCACGTGTGCCTGACATCTGATTAGTCCAGCCTGGCTCAGGGACCATTACAGAGGCTGCCGGCTCTTTCATTGGCCGTCACTTCTCTCGCCACCAAGAGCTGAGCGAAGATTGGTCCAGGGCTGCTGGAAGCTGTTATTCTGAGCCGAAGAAGAAATAGCTATGCTGCCTAAGATATTGCCATAGCAACTGCTTTCCTTTCTGACCCCCTTGGGACTTGGGAGTTGCCTTCTTTGTAGTGGAAGTACTTTTCCTAGCCTGAAGACTCTGACTAGTTTCCACTGGTCTGCCATAACCTCAAAGGCTAACTTTTCCATGTTCCACAGTAGACAAGGAAAGATCTAGTTCTGATTACCTACATACCTCTTGGGAGCTTTGGTGTCTTTCTGCCAAAAGAGATAGTCATTCTAAGACTCACATCCTTTTAGGACTGACGGTCTGCTGGTCTACATGGACCAAGCTTACAAACCCAAGTTTGCCAGTTTATAAACTATAATAAACTATAAGGCTTGCTCTTCAGCAAACAGCTTTGGTGTTAGATTAAGGCAGAATAGCCCTGTGAGGTAGAAGGGGGAGTAACTGACATTTTTTCTTTCTTTTTTTTTTTTTTTTTGGTTTTTCGAGACAGGTTTCTCTGTATAGCTTTGCACCTTTCCTGGAACTCACTTGGTAGCCCAGGCTGGCCTTGAACTCACAGAGATCCGCCTGCCTCTGCTTCCAGAGGGCTGGGATTAAAGGCGTGTGCTACCAACGCCCGGCGTAACTGACATTTTCAACAAAGTGCAGAGCCCTACCATATGGGAGCCCTTTAGGAGTCTCTGCCAACAAATGCTCCTAGGACAATCAACACCCTCCATAGCCAACCTGGGGCTCATTGTTTTCCTGGGCTAAATGATTCCTCTTTAGATATCTTCGGAAGTCCATTCCAGTTGACATTCCATAATCCTAACCAAGGTTGAGTGTGTGGTGGTAGACATCTGTAGTCCTAGATGCAGAGAACAAGCAAGGAGTTTCACGGAGAGTTAGAGACACCCTCTTCCAACTCTCAAATAACAGGCCAGGCATGGGGGTGCACACTTTTAACCCTAGCACTCAGGAGACACAGGCAGGCAGGTTTCTGAGTTTAAGAGCAGCCTAGTTTACATAGCAAGTTTCAGGACATAGAGAAACCCTGTCTCAAAGAACAAAACAAATCACATTCAGATCTTCAATTAGTATGTTGACTGATTGAACAACTGATTGATTTTTTTATTGTTTTGGTTTTTTTAGACAAGGTTTCTCTGTGCAGTTGTAGCTGTTCTGGAACTCACTCTGTAGACCAAGCTGGCCTTGAACTCAGAGATTAACCTATTTCTGTTTCCTGATTGCTGGGATTAAGGCATGTACCTCCAGACCCAGCATGACTGATTGATTTTGAGACAGGGTCTCACTGAGTAAAAAGAAAGGGGTAGGGGGTTGGGGATTTAGCTCAGTGGTAGAGCGCTTGCTTAGCAAGAGCAAGGTCCTGGGTTCGATCCTCAGCTCTGAAAAAAAAAATCCTAAATACATAGATTTAAATTTTGAAAGTGCTTTTTTTTTTCTCCCCAATTGTTATGCTCAGATGAAAGCCATGAATGCTCAGTGGGTCTCTATTCATAAACTGCACCTTTAGCTCATGAGCCTAACCTAAACACCTACCTGACAGCCTTGATGAATCTGTATAGAGCACAAACCTAGAGGCATCCGTGGTGCACAAGCACTTCCCATGCACAGGCCATGCTCTGCACACAGCCCTAGGGGAACAGCTTCCCACTCCACAGGTAAGAAAGCCTCAGAGGAATAAGAAAACTTGCCCAAGCTTGCACAGCCAGTGAGTAGCAAGGTCAAGATTTAAAGCCTGATGGTCAGGGCCAGGTGCGGCCCAGAGCCAGGTATGCTAGCACACGCCTTTGATCCCAACACTCAGGAGGCTGAGGCAGGTGGATCTCTGTGAGTTTGAGCCTGGTCTACATAGAGAGTTTCAGGCTGGCCAAGGTTACATAGTGAGACCCTGTCTCAAAACAAAAACAAACAAACAAAAAACCCAATAAATAAATGCAATCTGGTGTGGTATTAAGCCTTAGTAGGTATCTTTCTAGGCACCGGTGGAAATTAAAATAAAAAACTTCACAGGTGGGTTCACGGTGGTGAAATTGCTGTTCAGAGTAGGCCTTGGAGTAAGCCCCAGCATCCTGTCTCACACGGTACCTCAAGAAATCTTGGCCTCAGTCCCCCCTCAATAGAAGAGGTTAACACAGGTCTCCAGGTGGGGTGATGTCAGCATTTACTTCAAACTAGGGCCTTCCTAGACAAACCGAAGACTCTGTAGGCTGAACCCTCTTATCCTAGCAAGAAACGAGCCCTGAGCCAAGCATCAGCCTAGCCAAGTGCATTTCAGAGTTAGTGTGGCCTATACCAGCTTTAATCACAGCTTTCCAAAAAGCAGACTTGGGAAGGGCTGTGGGAAACGGGCCACAGTATAGCCCAGGACCAGCCAATGGGAACGTGAGCAAATGAAGCAATCTGAAGACTGTTCCTGTTCTAGACAGACTAAGCTCTCTTGCTTATGTGGAGTAAAAAAATTCTGTGTGTGTGTGTGTGTGTGTGTGTGTTGTAGCCCTGACTGCCCTGAAACTGATATGTAGACCAGGTTGACCTTGAACTCTCAGAGATCTACCTGCCTCTGCTTCCTAAATGCTGGGATTAAAGTTAAATGCCATTAGCAGGGAGTGGTGGAGCATGCTGTTAATCCCAGTATTCAGGAGGTAGAGGCGAGTGGATCTCTGTGAGCTGGAGGCCAGCCTGGTCTACAAAGCTAGTTCCAGGATAGCTAAGGCTACACAGAGAAACCCTGTCTCAAAAAAAAAGACACCCGGCTTTGTTTAAAAAAAATTTTTTATTCGTGTACATGTGTATAGTGGTAACAGAACCTGGATTTTTGTTTGTTTATTTGTTGGTTTTTTGAGACAGGGTTTTCTGTGTAGCTTTGCACCTTTCCTGGAACTCACTCTGTAGCCCAGGCTGGCCTAGAACTCACAGAGATGCACCTGCTTCTACCTCCCGAGTGCTGGGATTAAAGGTGTGTGCCACCACTGCCTGAAGAACCTGGATTCTTAACCACTGAATCATGTATTCAGCCATAACAACATATTTTTTGGGGGGGGGGGTGTTTGCTTGGTTTTGGTTTTTTCAAAACAGGGTTTCTCTGTGTAGCTTTTCACCTTTTCTGGAACTCACTCTGTAGCCCAGGCTGGCCTCGAACTCACAGAGATCCGCCTGCCTCTGCCTCCTGAATGCTGGGATTAAAGGTGTGCACCACCGCCGCCAGGCCCAGCTTGTGTTTTTAAAGATTTATTTGTATTATTTTTTGTAGTGTGGCGGTGGTGGTGTATGTGCGTAGGTAGGTGCACATGAAGCCGGAGTTACTGATGCCTGTGAATTGCCTGATGTGGGTGCTGGGAACTGAACTTGAGTCCCCTCAAGAGCAGCACTAGCTCTTAAACACTGAGCCATCTCACCAGTTCCCAGCGATATTTTTTTAGCATGAATCCTCAAATACATTATTAGTCAAAAACGCTGAGATAGTGTCTCATCAGAATGTGAACAGCACCCACTCAGCTCTCTGACTGACTGATGATGCCTCTGGCTAGGATCTTGTTGAAGAACTGGGTTGTTTGATCCTGGAATTTTCCACATTACAGAATATCTTTCTGATACACGTTCCTTCTGTACCTCTTATAAACAAGTGATTGTAGCAGGAACTTGGATCTTATTCAAGTACCCTTCTTTGAACAATTAATATCTTAAAGTCAGGCAGGGCAGGTCATATTTGCAGTCCCAGCACTGAGACTGATGCTGGAGGATCAGGAGTTCAAGGTCATCCTCAGCTATATAACCAGTTCCAGGTAAGCCTGGGCTATAGAAGACCCTTTCTCAAACACACAAAAACATCCTTAAAAATAGAAATGATAGACCCAGGCTTTAATCCCAGCACTCAAGAAGCAGATGCGAGTGGATCACAGTAAGTTCCAGGCCAGCCTGGTCTACAGAGTGAGTTCCAGGCCAGCCAAGGCTACCTTAATGAGAATAAATAAATAAATACAAATGAGGGGGGGTTAACTCAGCTATGCTTACTTAGCATAGGTGAAGAGGTGTTCCAGCCCTGTAATTGCAAAAACAATAAAGCAGTCACCAGCCCTGTAAACCAAAAGCCAGGACCACACCCTCCTGCCGGGCCCCCTGTGCAGCCCTCCTCCCACTGAGCAGGCACATCAGACAGCAGCTCCACAGCCCTGAGTCACACTCTGCACTGACTCATCCCCTGGCTTCCTGCTCAGCTGATCTGCTGACTTCAACAAGCTCCAGGCTTCCTTAGGAAAGCTGATGTCAGTGATTGACAGCCATGACACCCCTATGTGAAGACATGCTCCAGGGTTCCTAACTCAAACCTGCCAGACCAAAGCTGCTTCCTGTGATACTGGGATGCTTTTTCCTTCAAGATGGGGAGAGTCATGCCTCAAGGCCTGCTTTCTCTGCCTGCCCGTGTTTATATGTACCATATGCATGCAATGCCTGAGAAAGCCAGAAGCAGGTATTTAGAAGTAGGTTCATTAAGCTACCCTTTCATTTTATCATCTCTACTCTGGGTCTCTATGGTTGGTGCTAGGATTAAAGGCTGTGTCACCACGCTTGGCTGTGTCCTTGACCACAGAGAGACTCTGCCTGCCATGTGATCAGGATTAAGGGCATGTGCTACCACTGCCTGACTTCTGTTTATGGCTATGTGACCTCACTATGTGACCTCTGATCTCCAGGCAAACTTTATTAACATACAAATAAAATCACATTTCAGCACAATTAAAATATCACCACACAGGTATCCTTTGGAACTGACGTTATAGATGTTTGTGAACCACCATGCAGTCCTGGGAACAGAACCCAGATCCTCTGCAAGATCAAGAACTGCTCTTCACTGCCGAGCATCTCTCCAGCCCTCGATTCAGCTCTTTGTGGGGGTTAGATTAACTGGGACAGAGAGAGCATCATGCTCATGCAGCACAGCTGCTAACACTAGGCCAGGAGAAGCCGAGACTGCCACTTCCCTGGAGCTTAGACTCTCACAGAGGAGCCCAACAGCAGTCCCGGTTAGAGACCAGCATGAAAAGCTTGTGAAAAAAAGTTGGAAAAAGACTGGGGAGAATAAGGGTGCTTTCCTCCAGGTCTAAGAGCCTGGATTTAATTCCCAGGCCCCACAGGGTAGAAAGAGAAAATGGATCCTTCCAAGTTGTCCTAGGACTGACTTGCTCCACACATGCGTCCTAGTCCAGAAAGCCAGATGGAGCAAAGCCTTAAGCCTTTCCCAAGGCAACAAGTGACGCCTTGGAGAGGAAGCCAGCTAAAAAGGGTGTGCCCTTCTGCCACTAGGAACCGCACTGTGGAGGAGCAGAGAGGGGTATTGAGCGCCCCTATCGGGCAGCCTGGGAAGGGTTTGCAAAGGATCAGGGAGGAGCGAATCATTGGCAGCAAACAGCAAATCCCAAGGAGAGCCCCCTGCTCTGGACAAGAAATAACAAGGGACAGATGGCTCAACGTTGAGAGCACTGGCTGCTCTTCCAGAGGGTCCGGGTTCAATTCCCAGCACCCAGCATGCCAGTTCACAGCTACCTATAACTCCAGTTACAGCTCAACTCCCAATTCCAAACCCAACTCCCTCACACAGACATGCATACAGACAAAACACCACTCCACGTAAAAATAAGTATATATTTTTTTAGAAAGAAAGAAAGAGATATCGAGAAGAGAGAGAGCTGGATGTGGAGGGAGAGCTGGGAGCCGGCTGGAGGCGCTAAGATCCCACTTAAATGCAGGACTGGTGCTGTCTGGGAGCAGAGCAGACAGAGGCTCAGCAGTCACATCTAACCTGCAGTTCAGCCGCCACATTGTCCCAGGATAACTACAAATGCAGCAAAACACAGTTGTAGACGATAACCTCATGTCACAGCATCTAAAGGTCGGACACCACCGCCCGAGTTACTCTCGAGCTGTGCCTTGCATCCTGTTCCCATGGGAAGTCCTTCTCCCGCCAACCCCCCCTGGCCACTCTGGGCTTGGAGACTCCTCTGGGCATCAGTTTTCTCAAGCACATGGTGAGCCTGGTCTGGGGACCCCAGGGTCACTCCTTCTAGAGCCCCTTTCTGCACTGAGGTCCCCTCCCCAGCCTGGAACTCTATGTGCTGCAAAGGCAGAAGCCTGCCTGCTGGTAGGAGACCTAGAGCCTCCTAGTCCACCTGGCTGAGACCCGGAAGAGGCCCTGTAATCTGGATCTCAACAGGATCCCAGTGGGGCTGACAGTCAGGGGGAAGCAGTGCCGTGAAGAAGCCTGTGAAGGCTGGACCCATATGGCGGTGAGCACTTGGGAGGCAGAGGCAGGTGGATCTCTGTGAGTTCGAGCCCAGTCTGGTCTACAGATCGAGTTCCAGGACAGGTAGGGCTGCACAGTGAGATAAGACTGCCTCAAACAAAGAATCCTGTGAGGGTGACATCCCTGGGGACTCGGAAAAGAAGCAGGATCTCCTTCCCCTCCTCATCCATTGATCCTCCATGGCTCAGCTCCTGCTGACTGTGCTATTATTCCGCTACTCCTTCCCTGGGAAAGCCCTCCTCCCCAGATCACACGCTCCTTCCTAGGTGACGCCCTCTTCCCCAGCCGTGGGCCTCCTAGTTCTGTCTCCATTGAACCCACTACTTTTTTCCTTGAGTCTCACACTGTCTACCTCCAGGAGGCCTCCACATGACAATGTATGTCCTGCTTTTTCCATGGCCTTCTGAATAAACTCAGGATTCCCTTGGGCTCCCCAGGCCTCGAAGGATCTGGCTGTCCCCTCTGCTCTTCTCTGCTGCCCTAGCCCAGAGTTGCCTGAGAAGGCCTTGACCGTGTGACTCTGTCTGTCCTTAAGAAGGCTGTTCCAGCATGTCCTTCAAGGTGTGACAATAAGGGCACCGCCACCCACTCCCCGATCTTAGGGAGATCTGGCTTAATCTGCTGGAAGATGAGCCTCCTGTGTGGAAAGGCCCTGGGTATGCCCAAGTTCACACCACTGCCACCAATGGTTTGGCCAGCCTAGAATTGGCCCATCTCTGACCAGGAACTCTGAGAGAGAGCCCCAAGATACCAAGAGTAATCAGAAAGGGCAGAAAAGCTTTAGAGATTAAATACTTCTTCACTAAGTGAAATATCGCAACCAAAATATGAAAATAAAGAACCAGGCATGGCGCACACCTTTAATCCCAGTGCCCGAAAGGCAGAGGCAGGCAGATCTCTGTGAGTTCAAGGCCAGCTTGGTCTACACAGTGGGTTTCAGGGCTGCCAGGACTACACAGAGAAACACTTGGAGGGGCGTGGGGGTGGGTAAAAAGATGAGTGCCAAGGTCAAGGTCGGCCAACAAGAGATCTTTGGGACTTTGGGGGAGAGATCTCAATGATTCATTTACCACTGAGGAGCCCGAACACAAGGAGGCTGATGGAACGTTAACAGCCCTGTTGATCTGGAAAGGTGACCAAGGTTATGGGTTTGTCAGGGGTGACAGTAGCTACTTTTGTATGTAATTTGACTATCTCATTCTAGCACTTTAAAAAAAGAATTTACTTTTATTTATGTGTAGGCATTTGTGTCTGTGTGTGGGAGACCAGAAGAGGGTGGTGGATCACCGTGTCTGGAGTTACATGGTTGTGAACTGCTTGACACGGATGCTGGGAACTGAACTATCCTCTTGAAGAGCAGCAAGTTCTCTTGACTGCTGGGTCATCCCTCCTGCCTCCACCCCCACCCCCAGCACTGTTTTTCAGTGCCTTTAAGTGCTTATCTCTCTAGCTCTGTTAACATTAGCACTTCACTGCAGGTACCTTCTGATGTGTGAAGTAATCTTTGTCCGGGTAAACATTAAAAGGTTGTTGTTGTTGTTGTTGTTGTTGTTATGTGTGTGTGTGTGT
The DNA here is from genome assembly GCF_903995425.1 of Onychomys torridus. Classification (NCBI taxonomy): domain Eukaryota; kingdom Metazoa; phylum Chordata; class Mammalia; order Rodentia; family Cricetidae; genus Onychomys; species Onychomys torridus. The sequence continues at coordinate 125,591,637 of NC_050443.1, forward strand.
GTGTGTGTGTGTGTGTGTGTGTGTGTGTGTGTGCTGAGACAAGGTCTCACTATGTAGACCAGGCTGGCCTGGAACTCACAAATATCTGCTTGCCTCTACCTCCTGAGTGCTGAGATTGAAGATGTGCACCACCGTGCCCAGCTTTGTTTTGAAACAGGGTCTCATAGTCCAGGATGACCTGGAACTGACTGTTAGTCAGAGATAACCACATACCTGATCTTCCAGTCCCATCCTCCTGAGTCCTAGGATGACAGGGCTCCAACACCAAACCTAGCTGAGTCATGTGTTTTGCTTGTATATTGCATCAGAACGCATTTGGATCTCAAGTGCTCAGCTGCCACTGTCAATTAATTTTGTGGCCTGAGATTCGATGCATGGGCTTCTCTACCTCTCCAACCTCCAGGTTCCATACTTGTTTACTTAGAATTGCCAAAGTAGGAGTTGGGGATTTAGCTCAGTGGTAGCGCAAGGCCCTGGGTTCGGTCCTCAGCTCTGGCAAAAAAAAAAAAAAAAAAAGAATTGCCAAAGTAGGAAGCCCTCTTCTGAACTTTTCAGGCACCAGGCACACACATGATGCACATATTTACATGTAGACAAAACACAAATACACATTAAATAATAAAGTAATTAAATCTAAAAAATAAAAATATAAAAAAGAACCCTGAGTGGTGCTGTGTGCCTTTAATCCTAATACTGGGAGGCAGGCAGGGGATCTCTTGTGAGTTTGAGACCTCCCTGGTCTACATAGTGAGTTCCAGGCCACTGTGAGACACCTTCCCCCTAAAAAATATCAGAAGGTGGCTGTGGATGTGGCTCTGTTGATAGCTTGGCTAGCATGCATGAAGCCATGGGTTTGATCCCAGCCCCACATAAACCAGGAGTGGGCACATATCTGGAATCCTAGCACTCAGGAGGAAAACAAAGAAGATACCTTCTTATAAAATTCAAATGGAGGGTCACAGGATGGCTGGGTGGGTAAAGGTGCTTGCTGCCCAGCCTGAGTTCCATCTCTAGAACCACACGGTGGAAGGAGAGAATGTCCCTCAAATCCTATGGCCTCTGTTGTGGGGTATCCATCAGGAAAGACTGTTCAGACACAGATTTAAGCCGATAGAAAGTCTTTATTAGCCGGTTGGCAACTATACTGGGTATTTGGGACCCCTGTGTAGGCCAAGCCTTCCTCAGGGTGAAGTGGTTTTTTGTTTTGTTTTGGGGGCGGGGGTTTGAGACAGGGTTTCTCTGTGTAGCTTTGTGCCTTTCCTGGAACTCACTCTGTAGATCAGGCTGGCCTCAAACTCACAGAGATCCGCCTGTGTGCCACCACCGCCCAGCTCTCAGGGTGAAGTTTTAAGCACAAAACCATACTCTGAGCTGGGCAGGCGTTGGTGGCACACGCCTGTAATCCCAGCACTCAGGAGGCAGAGCCAGGCGGATCTTTGTGAGTTCGAGGCCAGCCTGATCTACAAAGCAAGTTCCAGGAAAGGCGCAAAGCTACACAGAGAAACCCTGTCTGGGGAGGGTGGGGGGTGGTGGTGGTGGTGGTGGTGGTGGTGGTGGTGGTGGTGGTGGTTGGGGATTTAGCTCAGTGGTAGGGTGCTTGCCTAGCAAGGCCCTGGGTTTGATCCTCAGCTCTCCACCCCCCACCCCCAAAAAACAAACAAACAAACAAAAAAAACCTCTTGGTTGACATGCTTCAATTAGCAAGAACAGTTAGCCAGAACTGAGCTACAGAAGCCAAAAGGCAAGCACATTGAGAGACTTTCCCAGAACTATGGCTTTGATGAATTTTCTTTGTTTTCGTTTTGGCGGGTGGCACTGTCTACATTCTGAGTTTTATGGCCTGAATGGTATTCCCGTCTTGGCCTCCATTGTGCTAAGGTCTGGGGGCTGTTACAATGTCTTCATGAATACTAGGCAAGCATGTACCACTCACACATACAAATGATAAATCTATGTTAGACAAACAGATAAAAAAAAAAAAAGGTAGTCCTTAGATCATCGCCTTCTTCCCTACAGGTGTAATGAAGGCTATTATAGAGACCTACCAGTGAATGATGCTGGACTTGAAGTAAAATTTGAGATTCAACAGAACTTCAGACCCCGACTCTGAAGCTTTTCTTTCAAGATAGCTCAGGGTTCATAGCGGGGGAGGGGGTGGGTGGGTGGGTGGGTGGGACCGAGGAGGGCGGGGTGGGTGGAGCAGGGAAGCAATGATAAACACAGAGAGTAGTCTCATCCCTTTGCTCTGATCAGGGGTAGAAAGTCTCACTACTGGGGGGTAGGGTGGAGGGTGGGGGGGTAGAAAGTCTCCCAGCTCAACAGGTGTTGTTCGCATAATATCCTCCCCGCCATCCCCTCACCTACCCCTCACCCCCCATCCCCCACCCCCTACCCTAGGGGAAGGAAACAAGGAAGCACTCCTCCCATTGTGCTAAACATAGACCTAAGTGAGCAGAGTGTCTATACTATATACAAGCTACAGTCGTCCTAACACACACTCAAAATGATGTTTATATACACATCATGTATCTTAGTCAGGGTTTCTATTGCTGCAACCAAACACCAGGACCAAAAGGCAAGGCAGGGAGGAAAAAGTTTATTTGGCTTACACTTCAACTTTGCTGTTCATCGCTGAAGGAAGTCAGGACAGGAACTCACACAGGGCAGGAGCCTGGAGGCAGGAGCTGATGCAGAGCCATGGAGGGGTGCTGCTCACTGGCTTGCTCCCCCAGCTTGCTCAGCCTGCTCTCTTTTCTCTTTTTCATTCTTTTTTTTTTTTTTTTTTTTTTTTTTTTGGTTTTTCGAGACAGGGTTTCTCTGTGTAGCTTTGCGTCTTTTCTTGGAACTCATTCGGTAGCTCAGGCTGGCCTCGAATTCACAGAGATCTGTAGTTAGAGTTTTCCTGCCTGGCCCACCCACAGTCAGGACAAATCTCTCTCACCCTCCAGTCCCACAGTCGCTCAGACCCAACCAAGTAAGCACACAGAGACTTATATTGCTTATAAACTGTATGGCCGAGGCAGGCTTCTTGTTATCTACTTCTTCTTAAATTAATCCATTTCTATTAATCTATATACTTTGCCAGGTGGCTCGTGGCTTACCAGTACCTTATCTCTTTCTTGTCATGGTGGTGGCTGGCAGTGTCTCCACCCAGCCTTCTGCTTCCCACAATTCTCTTCTCTGCTTGTTCCACCTATACTTCGTGCCTGGCTACTGGCCAATCAGCATTTTATTTATACAGAGTGATATCCCCAGCAGAGATCCACCTGGCTCTGCCTCCCGAGTGCTGGGATTAAAGGTGTGGGCCATTAATTAAAGGTTTTTGTTTTTCAAGACAGGGTTTCTTTTTGTAATAGCTCTGATTGTCCTGGAACTCTATAAACGAGACTGACCTCAAACTCAGAGATCCACTTGCCCCTGCCACCCAAATGCTGGGATTAAAGGCGTTGGACACTGCACCTGTCTTAGGATAATTGTTTTCAATTTGCCTTTTTTTTTCTTGCCAGAGCCTTCCTGTATAGCCCAACCTGATTTTCCTGCCTCTTTTTTTTTTTTTTTTTTTTTTTTACATAAATCAGAGATCTGTTTTAGTAATGAAATATTTTAAACCACCAACACTGAAACACAAACTATAAAAGAAGCACAGATTGGGGCTGTGCCTCAGTATGTATACAGGCACATACACACACAATAAATTATTATTATTCATTTTTAACTAGGCATGGTAATGCCTGCCCTTAATCCTAGTATTCAGCAGGCAGAGATAGGTCCATTTCTGTGAAATCCCAGCCACCCTGGTCTATCTACACAACAAAATCTAGGCCAGCCAGAGTGACATAGTGAGACCTTGATAGTTCAGGGGTCAAGAGCATTGGCCGAACCAGGTGTGGCGGCGCACGCCTTTAATCCCAGCACTCCGGAGGCAGAGGCAGGGGGATCTCAGTGAATTTGAGGCCAGTCTGGGCTACAAAGTGGGTTCCAGGACAGCCAGGGCTGCTACACAGAGACACTTTGGAATGAAAAGTACAGACAAAACTTGCCCAAGCAGCATGTTTTCCAGGATCTTGACTTTACCAGCATAGTTCTGGAACATGCTTTTTTGGGGGCAGAAAGAAGCGCTTCCTTTTTTGGAGTTAAGCACAACTATAAATATCTGTGACGCAGCTTGACAGGACTGTGGCTGAGGCTCCCACACCTGCGTCAGGGATTGTCACCAGCTGGGGGTGGCTTCTGAGAGCAATAAAGCGTGTGGGACTCTAGTCCAGAAGGATGAGTTGCTGGGTAAGTTGACAAGACATTCTTGGCAGGGGACTCTGCCGGGATGTAGGGACAGTCACTTCTTTTACTTTTTATTTATTTTATATCATGCATATGGGAATTTTGCCTGTATGTATGTATGTGCATCACGTGTGTGCCAGGTGCCTGTGGAGGTCAGAAGAAGGCATAAGTGCCTGGAACTGGAGTTATATATGGTTGTGAGCCACCTGTGGGTGCTGGGAATTGAACCTGGGCCCTCTGGAAGAGCAGTCAGTGCTCTTAAGCACTGAGCCATTTCTCCAGCCCCTAGGAGAGTTATTTCTGATTAGCAAGATCTTGATCAAGATTAGTTTGGGGGCTCACCCTGTGGAGAGGTGCCCAAAGCTAGAACCCAAGGTCAGCGCTAGCCCCGTGGCTGTGCTCCGGCAGCAGAAAAAGTCCAGGCTGTGGACCCTCCCCTCCAGATGGAGACCAGGAAGCTGCTCTTTGTTGTTTGGAGAGGTCTTTCCAGAAGGCTGGAGCTGGAATCCCACAGATGCAGGAAGCCAAGGCTGGCACTGTGCCCGTTCTGCCCCGGGCACTCCCACTACTGCTCAGAGTGACACCACCCCAGTGTCTTCCTTCTCATCAACTGGCAACTGGATGTCCACAGCCAAGGTTTCCTGAGTGCTGCTGGTCCAAGTTGTGATCCTAGATTCCTTGGGGAGTGCCCCCACAAGAGTCTGTGGGGAGGCACACTGCTCCTAAAGAGTCAGTGGGGAGGGGGTGGGGATTTAGCTCAGTGGTAGAGCGCTTGCCTAGCAAGCACAAGGCCCTGGGTTCGATCCTCAGCTAAAAAAAAAAAAAAAAAAAAGAGTCAGTGGGGACTGGGCAGCGGTGGCCCAACCTTTAATCCCATCATTCGGGAGGCAGAGCCAGGTGAATCTCTGTGAGTTCGAGGACAGCCTGGACGACAAAGACAAAGTGAGATCCAGGACAGGCTCCAAAGCTGTACAGAGAAACCCTGTCTGGGGGTGGGAGGAGGTCAGTGGGGAGCTGCAGCACCCACCCTCGCCCTCTGCAGAGCCAGCTGGTAACGCTGCTTGCCCGGAGGGAAAGAGGCCCCGGAAGCTGGGCCTGGCTGAAGGTCCTCATAGAGGAGGGAAGAGCAGGACTGTGATTCCCATTCCTGCCCCCTCTGGCTTGAGCCAGGTCTTCTGCTTCTGTTTTTCATTTCCTCTCAAAAGATAGCTCAGGGGTACGGCTCTGCCTGAGACTTGGCCAGCATGGTGAAGCCCTGGCTTCACCCCAACACTACTGAGGGTGGGGAGCAGTGGGGCTGAGCCTGAAGACCTTTATCGTTTGCTCTGTGAAATGTCAGCACTGAACAATGTAACACTTTGTCACATTTAGCATTCATGTGAAACAAGTACCCCAAAAGGATGTGGGCTAAAAAGGAGAGTTTCTTTCGGCTTTTGAGACAGAACCACTGTCTTAGGGTGACTATTGCTGTGACGAAACACCATTACCAAAAGCAACTTGGGAAGGAAAGGGTTAATTTGTCTTACACATCTTGAGTCCATTGAGGAAACCCAAGGTAGGAATTCAGACTGGGTGGGAACCTGGGGCAGGAGCTGATGCAGAAGCTGTGGAGGGAGCTGCTTCCAGCTTGTTCACCATGGCTTGTTCAGCCTGCCTGCCTGCTTGCTTGTTTTCCTTTCCTTTCCTTTCTTTTCTTTTCTTTTTCTTTTCTTTGTGTGTGTGTGTGTGTGTGTGTGTGTGTGTGTGTGTGTGTGTGTTTCGAGACAGGGTTTCTCTGTGCAGTTTTAGTGCCTGTCCTGGATCTCACTCTGTAGACCAGGCAGGCTGGCCTTGAACTTACAGAGATCCACCTGCCTCTGCCCCCAAGTGCTGGGATTAAAGGCATGTGCCACTGCTGCCTGGCTCAGCCTGCTTTTTTATTTTACTTTATTTTTTAATCCCTCAGCGTTTATTTTTTTTTACACTCATGATATTAATCACATTCACCGTATTAATTTAGTAACTATATTTATGATCTTCATTAATTACATTAATTGTATTGATTTATTACATTCATGATATTGTGTCCTGATACTACTGTCCATTTGTAGGGCTTTTCCATCACACAAAACGGAAATTCTATATTTAGGAAATCATTGCTGTATATTCCTTTCTTCTCCATCTTGAGATAACGTCTAATCTCTCTGTCTCTATGAATTTGTATATTCTATATATTTCATATAATACAATTCTATAGTACTTGTCCCTTTTTTTTAAATGTAGAAATATTTTATGTACAGCTGCAGGAGAAATAAGACACAGATAGCTTGAACATAAAAACAGATTAGAATTTAAAAGTCCAGAGTTATTTGAAACTGGAAAATATTTTCTCTGTAGAAAATAGTGAAAATGATAATATTTCTCAGTAAGCCCTTTTAAGCCAAATAATAGCTGAATTATACATATAAGTATTGATTAAATTCTGGGATACAGAAGAGACCTGTCTTCATCATTCAGAGAGCTGTTTTACTTAAGTTCTGTAAGTGAAGACATCTCAAGGATTCCAAATGCTGCATTGGTCAAGCACTGACCAGCCTGGAGGCAAAGGCCAGAGTCAAGGACCCAGCAGAACAGTCAGGCCAGGAGACCTGTGAAGAGGGATGTGACAACCAAGGGATCAGAGGACTGGAGAGACAAGAGCTAGGACGGACAGACGGACGCCAGGCCACTGTGAGCTCAGGGAATTGGTGACCTCCTGGGGCTTGGGAGGGAGAGAAGGACGGAGTAGATTTCGGCCTAGTTCAGCTCTAAGGCCAAGGCGAGGGACGCCATGACCTTGGTTTGTCACTGTGGACTGGAAGGCTGGAAGTACAAGCCATCACATGGCTCATAGCGGCCTCCTGCTTTTCCCAGGTCCTCTGTCTCTTGTGTTTGCACGGTGTCTACATCTTCCCTTCTCATTCTTCTACTAAGCCCTGTAGACCTTTTCTGTAATCTGGCCTGATATTCATTTATTTCTTGAGACAGGGTCTCTTGTGTAGCTCTGGCTGTCCTGGAAGCCTTATGTAGACCAGGCTGGTCTCTGACTCACAGAGATCCACCTGCTTGTGCTTTGGCCCAGTAAGTCTTTCTTGTTCTGTTCTGTTCTGTTTTCGGGACAGGGTTTCTCTGTGTAGTTTTGGAGCCTGTCCTGGAACTCGCTCTGTAGACCAGGCTAACTCTCAGAGATCCGTCTGTGTCTGCCTCCCTGGGATTAAAGGTGTGTGTCACCACCACCCGGCAGCCCAGTAATTCTTTGAGAGACAGAGTTACCAAATGGCTTGTTCTAGCTCAGCCTGGCACATGCTAGGTCAGTCATCTGCAACTTAGCCACACCGCTGGTACAAATACTGACTGGAACCGCTTCACAAGAGTAAGTAACTACCCACACAGACAGAAGTAGACTTGGGGTCACCAGAGGATGGGGGTTCTAGGAAGTGGAACCTGCCACAATTAGATCCCAGGGTAGGCTCCAGGAGGAAAGGACAGAGTGGGGAGCAGGAATATGCCTGGGCATCTGTCAACACCTTCCAAGTAGGAATTGCTAAGTCCTTTGGGGGACAGGGAAGAGAGGCCTGGAGCCAGAGCAGAAAGGAAGCAGGGTACCGCGGGGACTCGAACCCCGGCCCAGAAGCATGGGCGTGCCACCACCAGTGCCTTTTGCTTTTTCCTGCTCACATTCTCACAGACAAAGGTGAAAAGCAAAACCTGAGCGCGGCCATGAGCCGCGGTCAGGAAAAGAAACACCTGCGGCGGCGTCTCCATGCCCTCCCAGGCTCGCTCCTGCCTGTCCTGACACCCTGCTATAGGCTGGGGAGGGGGGGGGGGACTCAAGTCCCCCTGCCTCCCATGGTCCCCACCCTGCATGAGAAGAGCCACAGATCAGAGCCTGTTCGCACTGAGTCAGCCTGAGTGTGACAACCATCTCCGGAAAGGTTCTATGCCACCCGAGGCCCGAGGGTTGCCTCGGGATGCTGCTTTCATTTTGTTTCTCCACAACTTCCAGCTTTATGCCGATAACTCACAATTAAGCAGATCTGAGAACTAAGGGAGCTTTCAAGACTTGGTTTAGCTCAAGTTCAGCGGGTCCTCCAAGTCTGCTGGGTCCCAGCCACCGAAGTCATGCCGACAGCCCACCTGCCTTCCACTCTGAGCTGGTGGTCACCAGCGGGAGCCTTCCAGGGCACTGCCACGGTTTGGAAATGAAGTCAGGTTGGAAGCAGTGTCCCCACCAGCCTTGTTGTGACCTCTAGCATGCCATCCAGGTTCCAGAGGGTGTCACTAAGGTCCGTCCCAGAGCCGCAAGGTGAACAGAGCACCCCGTGAATCCTGCAGTCCTCTTCATGTCATGGGGGACCCCAGATCCCCTTTTATGAATTTGGAGAGACTCAGGAACCCAGGTCCTCAGCAAGGTCCAGGTGAGAAACTGAGGGTCTGAGGGCTGTAACAGCATCCTCTCAACTCATGCCCAGGTATCTGAGCACAGTCAGCTCCACTTTATAAGTACGCCTACACCACAGGTTCACATGCACACATATGCAAACACACAGAAGGCACACACACACACACACACACACACACACACACACACACACGTAAACCACAGGTTCACATGCACACACATGCAAACACAGTAGGTTCACACTCACACACAAACATAAACCACAGGTTCACATGCACACACATGCAAACACAGTAGGTTCACACTCACACACAAACATAAACCACAGGTTCACATGCACACACATGCAAATACAGTAGGCTCACACACACACATGCAAACACACAGTAGGCTCTCTCTCTCTCACTCACACACACACACACACACACACACACACACACACACACGTATGCAAACACAGTAGGTTCACACTCACTCACACACAAACATAAACCACAGGTTTACAACCACACATATGCAAACACATAGTAGGCTCAGATGCACACACATACACCACAGATTCACAAGCATACATATGCAAACACAAAGTACACACACACACACACACACTGAACACACACACTGAGGTGCGTGGAGCACCATGAAGGCCGCCCCTTGCAGACCCCACCATCTCCATCCCCTCCCCCTTCTCCCCAGCCCTCTGGCTGGTACCCCTTTTCTCTCCCAGCCTCTCTTCAGCTCCCCACTTAGCAAAGAGCAGATGTACTCACTGCAGCAGCAGAAGACACTGGTCATCTAAGTCCCAACCTAACTCATAGAGTTTGGGGCTCACGAGCCCATGGAGATGGGAGCCAGAGCACACCCTGTAAGATGAGCAAAGCATTAATTCAACATGGTGGCGACAAGACCCTCAGGTGCAATTTAGGAACCCCAAGAGTTGATCCACATGGGGAACAAGACCGCTGGTTAATAGGTGAGGGTAAAAATGGCCTCCAGGAGCTCCAGCGCTGTCAACCAGTGAGCAGAAGAGAAAGGGTTTTGAAAAGGGTGAACACAAAACAGTTTTCCCGATGGCCTGAGAACCATCCAGAAAGCAGACAGCAGGAAGGCCAGGGCACAATGGGGTCACTACACCATTAGGAGTGATAGATGCTGGCACCCGCTTGTGTGGCTCAGGTGGCAGGGACAAGGCTGGCTGCTCCCTGGAACATAGTCAGTCCAAAGGCACACCATCTCAAATAATCACCAACCACACAGGGCAAAGTTCACTGCAGTCAAGACTGTGTGCATGTGGGTGTGTATAGATGGAGGGCTGTAGCTGATGGGGTGGCACCTCAGCAGTTAATGCAGCACTGACAGAATGCAGTTCAGACCTTTTATTTCACAGGAATACAACCATGGATTTGTCCCCAGAACACAGGGAGGGGTTTATCCAATGTGACAAAGAGTACCTCTGGCCAGCATGGAGCATTTATAACCTTTAGTGGCTGGGTATGATGGCATATGTCTGTGCTGCAAGCCCAGCACTTGAAAGGCCAGGGTCTCAAGTTCAAAGCCAGCCTGGGCTAAAAAAAAAAAAAAAGCATAACAATAACAAGAAAAATAGGGCCAGGTGTAGTGGCCCACACCTTTGATCCAGTGCCTGGGAGGCAGAGGTAGGCAGATCTCTGAGTTCGAGGCCAGTTTTGAGATCCTGTCTCAAACAAAACAAAACAAAAAAACAAAAACAAAATAAAATAGAAAGGGAGCCGTATGTTCTACAATGCAGAAACTGCATTCCTACTTTCTCAGGCCACTACACATTATATCACACATGGACTTGAGGAACTGAGAAATAAAAACTGCCAAGCACCCGGAAGCTGGAGGGCTAAGTTTAAATCACACAGCAAAATTAAAACCACAAACAGAGCAGAGATAGCAAATCTATTTCTTAATATAGAGGAGAAACCCTTAGGAGCCTGGGGTCCCGGCCAGTGCCGCCCACCTGTCGTCACCCTCACGGCTGAGGCTGTGGCAGGCTAAGCCCCAGTGTCTCATTCCTGGCTGTCCTGCCTTCTTTGGTACCTAGAGGGCAACTGTCACCTTTGCTCCCTGTCACTTTACTCCTGGCTTGTGCCATCGTCATCCGAGGCCCGTTCCTGTGAGAATCAGGGCAGGGTCAGTCACCTTGCTTGTGTTCACAGGTCTGCTCACTGTCTGGAAAGAGGCACGCTGAAGAAGGCACCGGTGAAATTTGAAACATGGCCAACGGTTCACTCTTTTTCTTTGCTGGAAGCCCCAAGCACCTCCTGCTCCCTGGTGGTTTCAAGTGGCCTCCTCAGAGATGCTCCACCATCAGCACCTTCCCTTTCTGACGATAGAAGGGTATGACCCGCATGGGCATACCTAGGTTAAGCATAGAATACAAAATCCAAGGAGGCCAGAAGAGAATCAATGAAACCCAAGTGAACTAACTCTCCATGTTAGCAGAGGTCTAGGGACAGAGCTGAGTAGCGGGCCTTGTATGTGCAAGGCCTTGGGTTTCATCCCCAGCACCAAAAACAAAACAAAAACCAGATAGAGCTGCTTGCTTCCTCTAAAGCTTCTTGGAAAAGGCCAAACTGGATGTCTTCAAAGTCTATTCAAGAGAAAGGAAAACCAGGAATTAAACCAGGAGAAAGGCCATTCTTAAGAAGGGTGTCAAATTAAATATTTATAAAAAACAAAAGCAAACTGCTACACTGGCATGCACGAGATGGCAATTTTCTTGAAACCATGTTTTAAAGATGACTTACAAGGAGACAGAAATACTCCCGAGTAGTCCAATAACCCTAGAACAATGACTTCCAGAGAGCCTGAGCCTCCAGAGAGGAGTGCCAGGTACCTCGGTGTCGCCTGACACCGTGTGCTGTGCATCTGTGGGTGAGGAGAAGGTGGCTGTGTCCTACAGACCCCAGCACTGTGACCCTCAACCTCACACTGTAGTCATCCCCCCTTCATTGTTGAGAAGAGGCCTCCCAGAATTTAAGAAATGTAGACCGGGGGTGCTGATGGTGGAGAAGAAACTTAGCTGTTAAGAGCATTAACTACTCAGCCAGAGGACCCAGGTCCAACTCCTAGCACCCACAGGGCAGCTCACTTCCATCTGTAACTCCAGGCTCAGGAGATCTGGTGCCCTCTGGCCTCCATGGCCACTGCATGTGTGTGGTGCACAGACATACATGCAAACACCCATGTACATACAAACATAACAAAAAATAAAGAAGAAGAAATGTAGATGGGCCAGTGGCACACTGTAGTCCCAGCTACTTGGAGACTAAAGTAAGAAAATCGCTTGAGACCAGTTGGGTAACAGTGAGATTTTTGTCCCTTAAAAACCAAACAAAACTAAAACACCAACAACCCGAGAAACACCTATGGGCTGTGCCAAACCAGACTTCCCAATTGTCGCTAATAACATCCAAACCTCGACCTTCTCTGGCAGTGTCCTGAAGTCCATATAGCCTTCAATGTCAGCAAAATCAAATTCCAGGTTTGGTGGGACATGGTGGCACATACCTTTAACTCTAGCACTGAGGCATCAGATGAAGAGTGGGAGGGACCCTGTCTCAAACAAACAAAACCATAGGCCTGGAAATGGTTTAGGTTTAGCAATCATAGACGAGCTATTATTAATATTAATGAAACCATTAATGTGATGATGCAGAGACTGGCGGGTACATATACCCCACATCCCCATGCAGCTATGCCTCTAAGGAGACAGCCCTGTACTTACAGCCTTATGCCCCAACTCAACAGCTGCTCAGAAGACAAAGCATTTGAAGTATTGGACATTAACTCAGCATCTTGTCTACAGGGCCAAGGTGCATGTTTCACTATGAAAAGAAGCAAAATTGCTCTTTTTGGAACATTGGTTAAACTCAGGAAGCTGCCATTTGCAGAAAGACAGATCCATCCTACAGCTGCAGCAGTCCAGTGCTCCAGCATCTCACAACCACCCTGAGGCACTCACCTACCTCCTGGAGTGAGCACAGGGTATCCTGATGATGGTCCAGCTCAGTCTTAAGGGCCCTGCAGGCTATGGAAATCCTCCAGCATTCAGAGGATTAGAATAACTCACTTGGTTCAGGGACCCAGGGTCTCATGGAGCCCAGATGACTTGAGAAGGGATGTCTGAAGAGAGACTGAGGCATGCAAATGGAGCCGAGTCTTCCTTCAAGGTAGGACTTGATCCTTCTACAACCCAGCAGCTCACAATAGCATACAAGTATCTTGATTTTCCTTTTTTTTTTTGGTTTGGAGCTGAGGACCGAACCCAGGGCCTTGTGCTTGCTAGGCAAGTGCTTTACTACTGAGCTAAATCCCCAACCTTTCTTGATTTTCCTAATAAAGCTGTTCTTAACTTTCAAAAAATAAAATTACAAGACTGAATAAATAAATCCACATCATGGTCTTTAAAAATGAAGATTTTTTGATCAATCAAGTAAACAAGTGGATGACTTCCCGGGACTGCCATGTCACATGGCACAGGAGGTTGCAGCTGGTTCACCTTGCGGGGACCCGTAAGTCACACAGGTACTACCACCGTTCCTCCACCTAAGACCTCTGGTCTCGGGGACACCAGAGCAGCATGAACTCTGAGCAAGCCACATGTTTGCTTCCTCTACAACCTGTTCCTTTTTACTTCTTGCAGTAGTGGAGAGAAAGCCTTAGGTAAGCTCTCTGCTATGTGAGCTACACCCCTAGCCTCCCAATGGCTTGTAGAACATAGATTTGGGCCAGCAATGTGGCTCAGTAGCTAAACACACTTGCGATCCAAACTTGACTACCCGAGTCTGGTCCCTGGACTCACGTGATAGAGGGCAAACACTGGTCCCACACGTTTCCCTCTGCCCACACACGCCCACACACAATATACACATAATTATGTTAAAAGACACTATCTGGGGATATGGTTCACTAGCAGAATGCTTGCCTGGCACACAAGAGGCCTTGGGTTCAGCCAGGTGGTGACAGTGGCTGTGGAGGCTCACACTTTTAAAACAAAACCAAAAAAGAAGTCCTGGGTTTAATGCTCAGTAAAGCAAGCGCGCGCGCACGCGCACACACACACACACACACACACACACACACACACACACACACCCCTACTTGAAAAACAGAGGACTAGCAACAGGCCTCAAGGCAGATATGCTCCTGGCTGACAGTGCATCGAAAGGTGCTTGCCATCACCTCTGCTGGCTCTTCACATCCACCAGGACGGCCAGCTAGTCAGACAGTAACCAGGGCTCCGGAGAGTACGAGCGCTGGGACCCTCGGACATTAGCAATGACGTGGAAGCTGGAACAGCACTGGACACAGCTGGCAGCTCCTCAGAACAATTATGTACCAGCGACTGCAGCATCTGGAAGTATCTCCTCCTGTGTACCACGGAAATGTTCACGTAAAACGTTCACGTAAAGAACACAAATGTTCATAGCAGCATTGTTTACAACAGGCAATAAGCAGAAACACTCTAAACCTCCAACGGAATGGATAAACAAAATGTGGTAGGTCAATAGAGTGGAATATTATTCAGCCACACGAGGAATAAAATTTTACCATACAGTACAGACAGACCTTGAAGAACTTATGCCATGGGAGGGAAGGCAGACACAAGGAGATAAATGTCGCATTACGCTTCCATGAGGTAGCAAGAACAGGCAGACTCACAGGGAGGGTGGGAGCACAAGGCAAGGGAGACCAGAGGGAGGGATGAGGGATGGATTGGTGGCCGTGAGGGCGGAGCCTCCACCTGTGCTAAAACCAAGTCAACAGCTGGGCAACCCAACCACAGAACTACTACCTCACAGTGCCAGATTCTGAGTTATAACTCAAATTTCCAAAAAATAAATGTTTTTAAAGAAAGCTTCACCAGGTGGTGGTGGTGGTGGTGCACAACTTTAATCCCAGCACTCGGGAGGCAGAGGCAGGCTGATCTCTGTGAGTTCGAGGCCAGCCTGGTCTACAGAATGAATTCCCGGACAGCCAGTGCTGTTATAGAAAAACCTTAACTTAGGGGAAAAAAAAGCTTTATATTTTTTTCACCAAAAATAAAAAAGGAGTATTGAAATACATACATGAATATTTAAACTGTATTATAAACCCTGTGAGTGAAACAAGGCATTCATCCTGTGGACCAAACAGAACAAGGGCCTCTCAAAGCACCATGAAGTAGGCGCTGATATGCAGTTCCCAGGGCCAGTGTGGATCCCACTGGTGAGCTGTGTGGGATGTGACTGTGATATTGACCGCTTCTTTGTTATTAGAGTGAATTTGAACAAAACAGGAGAGATGCATGGAAGATGGACAGGTCCCATGGCGGACATTAGCAAAACCAGGAAAACCCACAAGGACAGGTTTCCCCATGTCAAGAGTGCCGAGCACAGTGTGTTACTTACTTCAGCAGCCCTAACTCACATCTGAGGTAATGATCATAAGCTCACAGATGGAGAAGCTGTGGCCAGAGAACATCATGAAGTCACAAGAGACAGGCCCAGGGTGAGAGCCGGTGTCCTGACTCAAAATTCCTATGTTTTTAGCCAATATGCTGTTTGCTTCCTCAGTGGCCCTAGTGATGAAGCCAGTGTCTGCCCCAGTGTCTGAACTTCCAGGGCGAGTATGTGTGGAATGTGTCTTTTCAGGTGTTACCATCAGTCACTTTAAAAGAAAACCACACCCAGCCACACACCAAACATTTTGCTTCAAGAAACAAATTGCATGAATACACAAAACTTACGTGAGGAGGTCTTGGTTCTACCTTATTAATAATGGCTTTGTCTGCATGAGGTGTACCCAGGTTTCCCAAGAGATCTGGGTAGCAATGGGGTGTTGACTGACCTTTGTATTTGTTGAAGCAGGACTGCTGATAGAGAACTCCGAGGCTCCAGTCCTGTGCCTGCATATTGGCATCAGGAACCAGGAGCTCTGAACACATGAGGAGTCATCAGCTGCCTGTGAACCGAACAAGCTGTGTGATAACAGATCACTGTGCACCAGCATCAGCACCATTTATGTGTAGCAGGAACAGTATCTGTGAGATGCACACACTAGAAGGTACCTGTGTCATGTTGCAGAAACAGTCTGAAGTCAAGAAAGGCACTGGATGGCCTCAGGAAAGGCAGCTCCAGTCAACTAGACCAAAGGAACTCATTATATAGCTAATAATTCGTGGTGCTGAGGAAATCAGCCATCTTGAAACAATCAAATTAGATTCTTACCTGATGTCGTATACCAAAGCAACTTCTGGAAGCTTCAATTAGGGGTGAATGTCAGAATGGATCCAGAAGAAAGTGTGGTGTATATGATACGCTGACAGCAAAGACTGCCAGGCCTGTTTCAAAATTAAAAACTATTGTGTGAGGTGAGGTCTTCGAAAACAAACCGCAAACCTGAAAAACATGAGCGTCCACAGAGCACTGTGGCCGGACTCCCACATGCTTCCAGAAATTACAGCTGGAATGTGAGTCCTGGTGCATCCACAGCACCAACCAAGAGCAAATGCAGCGACTTTGTTCACTTTTTTTTTTTTTTTTGAGCAGAGGATCGAACCCAGGGCTTTGCGCTTGCTAGACAAGCACTCTACCATTGAGCTAAATCCCCAACCTTCTGTTCATTCTTAAAACCAGGGAAGAGGGCCGGGCGGTGGTGGCGCACGCCTTTGATCCCAGCACTCGGGAGGCAGAGCCAGGTGGATCTCTGAGTTCGAGGCCAGCCTGGGCTACCAAGTGAGTTCTAGGAAAGGCGCAAAGCTACACAGGGAAACCCTGTCTCAAAAACAAGCAAACAAAAACAAAACAACAACAACAACAGCAAAAACAGGGAAGAACACAGTCAAAGGTGGAGCTGCTAGACGGAGGAGCCATTACCCTGTCACCTGCTGGAAATGGCTGAGCCTTATCCACAGGGGACACACCTGACAACTGCAGTTCAAGGTTCTCCAACGGTTCCTAACTCTGGGCCAGCAATTTCACTCCTGAGAAAGAACTTCTCCCTGCCCTTCCCAACAGTAAGCCAGAAAACATTCCACGAAGAAAGAGAACCATTAAAAAGCATCCCTCTGAGGCAGATGCACTCACTCTGACCTCTGGGTGGCCCACTAAGAGAACGGAAGACTATGCTTGGCTCCGCCCTCTCGCTCAGGGTGAAGGATGTGCCACCCTAGGGAACTGGCAGGACCACCCTACCAGGATGGGCAGTTAGGGAGGTGACCAACTGTCCCTCTGCAACCCTAGAAGCTTAGGAACGCACCTCCACGTGCCCCACCAGACAAGGTGTTCACAGTGGCAGGCTCAAGACACCAGAGCTGGCACTTGGTAGCCTCCGAAGCTTGGCAAGCACAAGTCCATTTCATCCTGTGTCCCTCCGTAAACGGAACAACAGGCTTACTATCCTCACCCATCACACCAACCTAAGTCCAGATAGAGCCATAGTGATGGGACATAGCATCACGTTCAAAGATCAATCTTGAACTAGACCACGCTTTCTGAGTCATAAAATGCATAAAGCAAGGAAAATTACTAACAAATAGATATATTTTTATATATGTAAAACACCAAACAGCAAAATACCATAAGATGTAAAGGTCAGAGAGGAACAGAAGTATTTGCAACACAAATGGTTAGTTTCCTTAGTATATAAAGAACACTTTATATATAAATCAGTAAACACACCAATCAAAACTACAGTTAAATACCATTTTGTCCGAAGTTCTAGCAAGCTGGGAACAGGAAAAGGAGGGTCAGAGTGGAGCACAGCAGCCCTGTGCTGGCACCAAAACAAGACTCCACCTAGACTTGCCCAGTCTGCACAGCTTCCCCTGAGGGGACACAGCTTCCCCTGAGGGACTGCCCTCATGGGGCAGGAACTCAGAGGAGCCTCCTCACTCACAGTGCTTTCCCTGACTGTGACCTTGGGTAAAATTCTCTTTTGGCAAGAGGGATGTCGGTGTTTTGAGACAGCCATGGCTGTCCTGGAACTTACCATGTAGACCAGGCTGCCCTCAGTCTCAGAGATCTGCCCCTCAAGCACTGGTATTGAGGATGTACAACCACACCTGACTTTCGGGTGCAACTTGATGAGTTGCATAAACTCATCAGCATCTTCATCAGAACAGTGTGTTGTGGTGCATGTCAATAACAAAGGCCACCAGATTGGACACTAACAATGTTACAGCAACAAGCAACTACCAAAAATAAATAAAAGTGTTCTGTGGGCCACCGAGATGGTTTAGCACTTACAGGGGCCTGCCACAAACTCTGACAACCTACACAATGAGGAAAGAATCAACATCTGTATGTTGTCCTTTGACCTCCACATGTGTCTCATGACACTTATGAACACCCCCCACCCACACACTAAGAAAATGTAATTTTAAATGAAAGTATTCTGTGATGGAAGTAACTATTTTTAGAAGGGACAGACAGAACCTGCAATGGTCAGGATAAGACATCCAGATGCAGGGGTGGACAGACCAAGGACAGAGACATGGGTCCTCTAACTGTACGGGCAGGCTAACACTGATGAATTTAACTCAGGACCTTGTTTTGTTTTTGAGACATGGTTTCTCTGTGTAGCCCTGGCTGTCCTGGAACTCACTCTGTAGCCCAGGCTGTCCTCAAACTCAGAGATCTGCCTGCCTCTGCCTCCCAAGTACTGGGATTAAAGACGTGAGCCACCATACCTGGCCCAATCACACACCTTTTGATATAATACAAAGTCAGGGCCACTAAGATGGCTCAGCAGGTCAAGGTGCTTGTTGCCAAGCCTGCCTACCTAAATTCAGTCCTAGAGCTGAGTGGTGGAAGGAGAGCCGATCCCACAGCTCTGACCTCTGACCTCTGCACTGCACTCAAATAAACGCAAGAGTAAAAATATTGAAGTCAGATCAGCTGAAGCCACTGGTGGAAAATGAGAAGACATACCTTATTCTTGTATAGGAAGAAAATCAGGACACCAGAAGGAAAGTGAAATAATCCCACAGGAATGGCCAGGAACACTCTAGAAAGGCTGAGTTATGAGGTAGGATTGCCCTCACAATACATTGAAGCGTGGACTCCAACATTTAGACTTGAACCGACAAGAAGGCACCAGCCAGTGCTCAATGGCCATGTTATTCAGTGTGTGGGCTGACAACTGGCTTCCTGCTCCTCATTCCAACCAAATGAAGCCCAGACAGAAGCCGCAGACATAAAAGAAGCGGCACAAGGCACGGGGTTAAAGAATAGTCTTCAATCAGATCAAGCTTTCTAAGCTCATCGTGAAATTCAGAAAGCAAGAAAAATACCAATAGATAAGTACATGTGTATATTTTAAATGCCAAACAGCAAAATATACAATGTAAGAGTCAGGGAGTAACAGAAGTATTTGCAACATGGTTAATTTCCTTGACATATACAGACCACTCATAAATCAGTAAACATACCAATGAAAACTATTCTCCACTTCTCACATTGGGAAAGGTGTGGCAGGGAGGCCACTTGGAACCATCTTCCAGAAGGCTGGCTGGTAGCATCTTTGTGTGCCTGAGTCCCCCCATGGACAGACTTGCCTACACACACGGAGGCCCACGTAGATAGGTATTTAGTGTTTAGTAATATGAACTCAATGTTCACTGAGACAGCCCAGTTGTTCCGCAGAGTGGGAGTGGGCCGTTCAAACATGGCTACAGTTCTGTTCCGGAATGCAGAATGCGGACAAGATGTGGTGAGCCTGCATACCTACTGCACCACGCACCCACACAATTCTCTGGAAAGCAAGAGGCCACTGTGCACCAATTCGTTTGCAGTTTTAGCATGAACAAGCATCCCTTTAGCAAAAACTGGAGGAAACTTGCTGAGAGGGGTCAACACAGCAGGAGAGTAAGGCCTCACTGTGACCTGCAGTGGGGTCACACACTGCAGAGGGGACAGTGGTCCCCAGAGTGAAGGGAGGGGCCCAGCATGGGACCCTGAGAGGCAGGGAAGAGCCAGAGGACAGAGTACCTTAATCTAGAAAGTGGAATGAGTGTACTGGAGGACACAGAAGCTCAGAAACAAGCAAGACTGAATGCAGCTTTTCACAAGTGTCATGGCCACCTTCCTAGAGTAGTTGTTTGTTCAGGTGAGGTTTTCTACAGCCCAGCTTCAGAGGCTGGCCTTATACACCTAGTGTCCCCCCAAGGTCCGGGGGACACTTCTGCTGTCCCAGCCCCAACCGAACTCCACGGCTAGGAGACCAAACACTAACCACTGAAAAAAACCGAGAGTTCCAGACTCCAGAGCAGGTGTGAAAGCATGGGGCTGCCAGTTGGGAGCCCTCAGCCTCCCTCAGGCCTGGCTCTGACACCCAAACCAGTGTCCCAAGAAATAAAAACTCACTGACCACTGCTTGCGATGACCTGAAAACTCTGGAAATAGCCTGAAGGTATCAGTAGGAAAGGGGTCAAAATTACTGTGCTATGACAAGATTAACTATTACAGAGCTATAAATATAGTACACATTACAGGATTCCACTTAAATCAGTAATATTAGATAAATTCATGAAGGGGAGATGTCTTAGGAATGTCACCTGTCATGAGAGAGGGACATCAAGATGACATGTTGGGCTTTTTAAGTATTTTACTTCTAAGTTCATGACTAGTAATTTCTAAAAGTTGCCACAATTGTACTACATAGCCCCATCACAACAGTACCGACAGAAGCACTGGTCCAGGCTTAGCCAAATCTGCAAAATGTTGGTCCCTTCCAAGAGTTGCTGAGCAAGGAGAGGCAGAGAATGAGCCAGTGTGATTCGGACACCAAGCTCTAGGCTGTGGTGCTCAGCTGTCTCAGGACAGACTAACTTCAACAACTATACTTCGGCAAAATCACATTTTTATGTCTTGGACCGTGGAGTCCCCATGGTAACTAAGTCATGGCTATTAAATTCCCACACAGATGACAGGAATCTAGCATACCAGGTAGTCTCCATGGGTCACTGTGCATGTGTGACAGAACTAAGAAAGCAACTGGCAGAAATGTGAAGTTTCAACATAAAAACATGACTCTGACACCCAGGTACACAGGCCTGCCTACCATTGGAGGTCTCTGCCACACAACTGCACCCCATCCAGACACTGAGGCACAGGGCTTGCCTGTGAAGATGGTCGCACGGTACAAGTGTCAACTCCATAACATTAGAGAGGCCCCTTCTATCAACGGCAGGACAGCCAGGGTATATTCACAGGACTCTACTACTAAGCAAAACCCTGTCATCACGAGATGGTGGGCAGTACTATCTTAACATTATACACAAGCAAATGACGCAGCCTATCTCCTGTAAAGACATATGAACTGGACACAGCATATGGGTACCAGTGGTTACCTCCGGGCTGAGAATGCTCAAGCTGAGTTCTCTTTGGGTTGCTTCTCTAATGATACTGTAGAAGAAGCAACCCAGTCATCCTCATGAGGACTCAATGAATTCTGTACACAGCAGGAAAGAGATGAATTCTATCCAATTAAAAAAGTTCCAGAAGATTACAGGCAATTTAATTCTGCTACAAAGTTACAGATAACCACATATATGCTTTGAAAAATTCATTTGAATACAGCTTTTTTAGGTGTGCCGCTGGCCTGCAAGGGCCCCAGGGTTCAGTGTGACAGGCACAGAGAGAGTGACTTTACCCACTGCCTTGTTTTTCATATTGATAAGAGTCAGACATGTTGGCAAATTATTAAAAAGTAAGGAAGCAAATGAAAGAGCCACACTATGAGCCAAGATGAGGATTAGCCTAGTCTGTGCATTCAAGTTTCAGCAAGGGACAGAGGTACAAGGAGCATCAGCCCCAGTGCCTTCCTACCAGCTTTTAAACAGTGTGAGCTGTTAAGATGGTTGTTTCACTTGTAAAGACAAAAACCAGAGCCTGGAATCCCCGCTTCAGACATGGTATGAAAGACAGGCACTGGGAAAGCTGGAGCAATAACTTGCCACCAGTCCTGCAGAAGGAACTCACTGAATGAGAAGGAAGCCATCTGTGCCCACAGAGCGAGCCCGGGCATGCGCAGCTGAAGAAAACTGAGAAGCGACGCCAAGCAACTTACTTATCAGTTACGGTCAGACTTCCATGGCTTAAGTCCTTGCCCATCATAGATCCTGGTCTTAAGAGGACGACAATAAGGAGACTAGATGTGATAGAACCAGTCAAAGCCAACCCTCCCCACTACACAGACCCTGCAGGTCCTCACGGCCAGAGACGGAGAATGCAGAGTGGGGCAAGCATTTCAACTCTCTCCCAGACTAGCCAATCATTACAGAATCGGAGAGTAAGACAAAGCACTTTTGAGGTCTGAGGATGTAATAAAGAGTATCTGCCCAGGGTTTGTTTGTTTTTTGTTTAAAAACAAAAACAAGCAAAGGAACAATATAGACTTTACAATGTTAAATTTGGCAATGATCTCTTAGATGACACCAAAAGTGCATGCAAAGGCAAACACACATTACAAATTTCAAAACTTAAATCTTCGGCTGGGAAGATAGCTCACTGGGTAAAGGCACTTGCTGCCTTTCCTGGAGGACAATTGAATTCAACTCCTCAGGTCCACAGGGTGGAGGAAAGAATCTACTCCCCCAAGTTGTCCTGACTTTCAGGAAGGAGTGCTGGCACAGGCATGTCTATACGAGCGAATTCATGCACAAAAACAATACGTGGAACTATTACAAAAAAGAAAAGCACAATGGAACAGGACAGGCCACTTTACGGAATGGGAAAATGCCAGGCAAATAGTGTAAGTTACTGTTCGAACACAGACAATTCCTACAGGCCAGCAATGGTAATAAACCCACAACCTTTTTAAACATGAGAAGGACTTGAATGGGCACTATCCAAGAAGTCTACATGATCAACACGTACATGGAATGGAAGACCACAATGAAATGTCACCTAACATCCACCAGGATGGTTGTGCTGTACCCTAAATAACTGAAAATGAGTCTCAGGGAGATGCACGTGGGCACCATCCCCACCACGGTAATCCTAACAGAGACTGGCCCAAGGGTAGGAGCAACACCAGTGTGCTCATCAGCACGCCAATACCAAAAATGTACAAAATATCAATTATCCAGCTTGTATGCAAGCAAAGAAAATCACACATCAAGATGAACTGTAAAGATACTTTGTAAGCAAATCAACCAGTTAAGACAAATACTGGGTTGCAGTGGATAAAGTTGCTGATAGCGCAAGCCTGACCACTTGAGGGTGATCCCTGGGATCCCTGGGAGGAGAAAACTGACTCCCGCCGATTTCTTTTGATCTTCATACACATGCCCCCAAACCAAAATAAATGTAATAAAAGACAAACACTGTATGAATCTGCGTACAAGTGGAACTTAGAGCAGTCACTCAGAAACATAAAGCAGGAAAGGGCTGGGAAGAGAGACCTCACGTTTCAGTTGCTGAGTGGGTAGTTTCAGGTTTTGCAAGGTCTGGAGGTCAGTTGATCAACTCAATCTGCTTAACAGCACTAAACCGTACACTTAGAAATGGCTAAAGCTTCTACTGAGTGCATCTTATCACAAAGATGTCAAAAAAGCAACCAGTCAACCAGTACATTGAGAGAACCTGCTAATGATAACTATGAGGGCAAATAATAAACACACAAAAGGAAGTTGGAATCATAAAACCACCCATGCACACTGGCCAGGCACACCACTGGGAGTATACATACACACCAGCTTCACAGAAATATCCATACAAGAGTAACTAAAAAAAAAATCCCTTCTGCAGGCTGTGGTGGTGCATGCCTTTAATCAGGAGGCAGAGGCATGTGGATCTCTGTGAGTTCGAGGCCAGCCTGGTCTATAGAGCGAGATCCAGGACAGATACGAAAACTACACAGAGAAACCCTGTCTTGGGGGAAAAAAAATCCCTTCTGGACAGCAACTGAGCACCATGAATCTAAAGTTAAGATTGACAGTCATTTCCTTCTAGGAACTGACTTGGATATCTCAAAGGAATAACAAGATGTGATGAGGCTTGAGCTGCAAGTCAAACCATTATTTCCTACAAGGAAAACAATAGCTCAAGACAGATGGGTGAGCCAAGCGCCTGCCACATGCCCCTGGTGGTTTCATCCCTACAACCAACTCCCGAAAGTCCGGCCTCCCCACATTCGTCACCATTTAATGAGATTGTTGAAATCAACGTCATGGAATAGAGCATTTGGAACCACCAAAAAGATGCTTTGTTCTCAGACAAGGTTTTCACTATGCATCATGGAAAATAAGTTGCAACACAGAATTTAAGTACAACCCCACTTTTTGTGTGAAGTGCACATACAGCTGATGCCCAGGAAAAGAAAAATCTGAAACAAATACGCCCATAACACTTGTTAATGGAACAAATGAACTTTCCCACCATTTGCTTTTTTGCAAAATTTACAGTAAATCCTCTTCATGCTTGAGAACTCATTGAAAGTATTGAGAGAGGTGTAGGGAGAGAAGAGTTGTGAGGGCATCCCGTCCAAGGGCAGGTCCAGGATTCCACTACTTCTGTTCTCCTTGACAACCTGTTTGCATCCATCCTTTGAGATGAATATACAAATATTAACCTGTTGGAAGTATGCACATTTCTCTTCAGTACCAGCAGTTAAGACATGGATACCACCCAGGGCTAATGCTTCTGCAGCCCTTGGCAATGCCAACAGGTTAGCCCACATTAGAAGTCCTTTTGGTCTCTTAACACTAAGACAAACCACTGGCAGATATCAACGTTGAAGTGTGCCACCACCACCAGGCCCTGTTTATCTTTTTAAAAACAAAACCATGTTTGCTCTCTGCTCCATTGCTGTTCATCCACATAGGATCAGCATCAGCAATCCTGAACTCGAGCTCAACTGTCGCCTCTGGTTCAAATGAGCCCATACCCATTGAGGATTCATGGCAATGTGCCATCCAATAAGTCAGGACCCCAGCGCAAAGACCAGTCCTTGCAGGACATTGTGGCTCACTCTGCATCTCCACCACTTGGGAGGCTGAGGGAGGGCTGCTGTGAGTCCCATACCAACCTGGGCTGACTCAAAACAAATTAACAAAACCCAAACCAACAGCCCTCTTAAGTCTGCACACAGGATTGCTCAACCTCTGGTCATCCTGTCTCTACACCACTTTTAACTTGGGACAAACGCCTTACCAGTCTGCCACAGAACATAGAAAACCTTTTAATAGTATAAAAACCGAGGGTTCTGGAAAGGGGATGGAAGTTTGAAGAGGCTAGGATAGACCAGAAAGGGCCGGTAGACAGGGTGTGGTGGTGCACACCTCTAATCCCAGCACTTGGGAGGTAGCTGCTAGTGGATCTGAGTTCTAGGCCAGCCTAGGCTACATGCTAAGACCTTGTCTCAGAATACGAAAACTAGTAAAAAGTGTGGGCAGAGAAGCGGTTCTCATCTGCAGCACCTACTCTTGGTAGCCCCCAAGAAGACACAAAGCTCCTGAGACACCCCCATTCTAGCTTCTCGTACAAAGGGAGAGGTCACTGAGGAGCTGGGCACAGCAGAGCCCCACTGCCCAAGGAAGACGGAAGACCTCTACTCACCCTTGGCTTGGTCCCCACCCCACCCCAGTTCAAGACTCATCCTTCAAGACAACAGTTCACTGCAGAGTAGTCACAGGCTGCCCTCTGTTTACAGCTAGCAGACTCCAGTCCTAGCAATGTTCTCGTCTGAGCTCAAAATCTGTCTAAGCAGCAACATTTTCCAGTTGCAATGAGACACCATAGCCCAATTCATGTACAGGTTGGTTCCCATGATGAATCAGTTACATTCCTACCTGAGACTAAAATTGTGTTTACAAGAATGATACAGTAACTTTAGTCATGTACCAAAAGATAAATGAAGCCCAACTCCTGAGGCAGGTGAGAATTACAAGTTCACACCCAAGTCTCAAGCCCGCACCAGCTTCCAAGAGTGAAGACATGAAAAACTCATACCTCATCATGTTAAAGCTGTTTCCCCAAACAAAAAACACTGTTTGAAATACAAACTGGGAATGTTCTAGACCATTAAGTTCCAAGTACTTCCTTACCTGGACACTCAACGCCATTATCCCATGTGATTCAGCATCACATCTGCAGCCATTACCAGCTCCCAGTGAGCACCCCCTCTCCCGGCTAGTGGACAGCTGCTCAGACCAGCTAGTTTTGCCAGGGTGAAGGTTACCCTGCTTCGATGACAAAGCCGGGGCAGTGAGTCTAGGCCTGACTGTGATATGAAGTGACAGGGGTCGAGAATGTAACAGCCATACAACAATTCTAAGGAGTTTCGATCTCAAACCTTTATTTTGCTGTAAAGGAGAAAATGGTTAGTGGCTGGCTGTACACACTTCAGAACACTTTAGTACAAACAAGTGGGTGCTGGGACCTGCTATTACAGCTCTCTCCACAATTCCCCATTCCAACATGACCAACACTCTGCTGTTCCAATGACAGTGATCATTCCTGGTCACACCACCATTTTAGACCACACACATAGACAACATAAAACAGACAAAATCACCAACCCGGAAGACAAAGACCCCGAGGTAACAGTACTGGGGACTTGATTTAAGGGAAAGACAAGAAAAGCCATTGACAACTTTGGCACTTCAGACACCCAGGGTTTCCAGAGTTAATTTTTACAGAGTGTTCTTAGTAAGATGTCCCAGGCAGCCCCGTTTGACTTTATTTCCCAAACTCATTTGACAATTACAGCCTCCCCTCTGCTCCGGGAAGGCACCACCATTCAAGGTAAGAACACAATGTATTCATTGCAGCCTTAGCAAGGGTACACACAAGGATCAGGTTTTTTCTACCAAACACCACAGTCATGTCATAGCAAGTGCAAGGCCTTGTCCCCTGTCACAATGACTGATCTGTTAGTCAAGTAAATACCCCGGTCGTCTCCTGGTCAATCCCAGAAAAATCGGTATGTGTTTCATAAGGCATGACTCACATATTAAATTCCTGTACTGTTTCCTAAGGCATGACTCACATTAAATTCCTGTAGGTGGTTCATAAGGCATGACTCACATTAAATTCCTGTAGGTGGTTCATAAGGCATGACTTGCAAGTTAAATTCCTTTAGATACAACAATTTTCAACCACACAGTATCTGATAGGATTTGAATTATAAACCCAGCAGTCTGTCAACCTCAACTGCGAGGACCCATGCTTCAAGAGCCCACGATGTGGGCATTTACAAGCCCCTCCCCAGCACTCCTCTCCACCCCACGCCCATAGGCTGGCATGGGATGGGCAGTCTTGAGTCTGACACCATCTTTCAAGCAACTGAACAAAGTTCAGATACAACTTCAGTATTGCCCGTTTGACAGCAAAGCAAAACAATTTTGCTTCCCCCCCCCTTAGGATTTTTATGTTCCAGGCACCCACATGAGGATTCACCATCAACTTACACATTTTCCTAATGAGATATTTAGTTCCCAAACTGTTACTCCAATCAGCCCACACCCCTTGCCGGCACCCCCAATCCCTCAAACCTCTGGCCAAGACACCAATGCCAAGGTGAGCCCCACTCTCTCCTGCAATCCCACCTCTGGTGCACAAGTATTCTCAAGCCTGATCCAGCAAAACTCCAGGTTAAGCTGGAAGGCGACGTTTTAGCTGACACCTGTAATCCCAGCACGCTTGAGAGCAGAGGCCAGCCTGGTATACACAGCCAGGCCAAGTCAGAATCACTCAGTGGGGTAACACCTGCCTACCACCCAGTACCAAACCAAAGCCACAGAAAGATTCTCAGGGATCACTGCAGGCCCACCATTCCCTTGTAGGTACCAGATGCTATCCCAATGCCCAAATCAGATATGCCGTCTACAAATCACCAAAAACCTTGCGGCCAGCTTGTACCCTCCCATACTTTTTTAAAAAGGCAACACCCCACCATGTAGCAGTCGGCCTCATCTAATACTCTTCCACTTTCTTTCAGTCATTTAAAATTGAACAGCGTTCCCCAACACCCAAAAGTTTTATCACACTTAGGAATTCCTCTGACCAATGCAGAGGCAGGCATGCTGTAGATCAGGGAAGGTGTCAGGTCCCCGGGCTCCTCTGCAAACACCATCTACAAGGCATCATGCTGTGTTGAGGGTTCTACACTTTAAGCAATCTTCTCGAAGCCAAGTTCGTAGCACAGAACTAAAGACTGGAGGCTTGATTTAGAAGATGCAGCAGCTGAATGCCTCTACCTCCAGGAAGGGGGGTGCTGGCTGGCATTCATGCATCCGGAGAATGGTGCTCCCAGAAAAAGACATTCATCCGGAACATTCATAGCCGACAGCCACTCCAGCACGAAGCGTTTGCCCGTCCCCACCCCCATAAGCTGGTTTGAACCACTTAAAAGGATGGCTTTCTGAACACAGGGCTTCCTGAGTAAGGCCTGGACACATGGCAGTGCAGAACTTCCTAAGCCTCTGGAATTCACTGTGTAGGCATCAACTTAGGTCGCTGTCTCCTCCAGGGTCTGCCCTCCTGCAATGCTAGGACTCACTGGCAGGGGGTCCATTTCTCTTGGTGCCATCTGCTTGCCATGATGAACACTACAGTAATAAACCACGTCCATGAGGCATTTGGGTGACTGGAACCATGGCTGTGAACCCACCCAGGGGTCCACAGTCAAGCCCCACCCTCTGCAAATCAACACCAACCCTCCCCACCCAGTCAGGGTGTCCTCCACTTTTACCAGAAATACCAAGATACCGAGTCCAAGACTCCAACACCAACTCTCTACCTTACCCAGGCTTACCAGATCACCCAGAGGCAAGGCTTTAAGTGAACCCATAACCTCAGAGTTAGAAGGAAGAGAAGGGGAGAGAGATCACAGAAGAGGGAACCACGGAACCTAGGCAAAGTCCACAGGGGGTTACTGCCACCTGAAAAATAAAGCTGTGATCAATGTGGTCAAGACGCGCGCCTTCAATCTCGGTGGTCCCCGCTGAGCAGTCCTGTCAGGTGTGAAGACAACTCCTTGCCTGTACCACCACTCCGCGGCCACCCCTCACACCCAGGACTGGGTGCTGTCAGGCCAAGCCCAAATTACATACCACCCGGGGCCAGAGCCGTCAGCCCCGGGAAACTCAGTCCACTTTCCTTAAGACCAGGCCTCATCCCCAGGCGGGTTCACAACCCCTATCTGGAAAAAAAGGGTCTGCTGGTATTGTCAAGTTCAAAGGGGATCCCCACTGCCCACCTAGCCCTGTGCCCACTGCCTGTCCTTCAAGGTATCCAGGGCCTCAAGGGCCCGAGCCCACCTGTCTTCACCACCTGCTCTGCCACTCAAGCTAGAACTCTCGGCCCACGTAGGCCCGTGAGACTTGTGCCCTCCTGGAGGTCTGCCCCCACTCCTACAGACTGGGGGGCCAGCCTGGCCTTGAAGGCTGCTGCCCCTGTGTGGATTGTTGAAGGCGCTTTGGAAGCTGCCGTCCACACGACCACCGTCCCCAAACCCAGTCTCCATTTTAGTTAGCTGCCCATCTCCCTCTTCCATGCCAGTGGCTGCCTCTTCCAGCTCTCTCATCTGAGCCCTGAACTAGCCACTTCCTCCCCACCAGTAAGCCCAGACGGCACTAAGCCCAGACGGCAGCCCTCCTTGCCACTAACTCCTGCTGGTGGCGGGGGACACAACTTTTGCTTTTATAGCCCTGGGTCGCGTCACCCAGGCATTGCTCAACGGGACGATTCCTCCACGGACACTTAAAAAAAAAAGTTCCTCCCCGACCTAGCCAAAGGAGGCCACGAGGGGCGTTGCCGCCTTCCATCGACGGCCACTCCCTCGGCCTGCTCCCGGGCTGGAGGGCACAGCTGAAGGTGTCTGGGAGGTGACCACCGTGCTGGGCAGGCCTGGCTGCTTCCAAAGGGCCGGGCCGGGGTGGCGGGGCACCCTGACTGGCAGGAAGGAAAAGGACAGGTCACCTGGGGTCACCACGCCCCGAAAGAAGGGCCGGCAGGGCGCATGGAAAATTCCACCGGGTGGCGGAGGGATCTCTGCGGACGGAGGGGGGGTTGCGCGTGACTCCTGGGGCGTTGCCGCCCGCTGGGCGGTGACGTCAGCCGGGCGGGGGTGGGGAAGAGCTAGCCCCGGAGTTAGGGTAGGGCGGGCCGTTCGTTTGCGTCCGAGGTGGTTCGGGCATGGGGGTGGAGGGGAAGGGGGCTCTGAGCTGCGGGAGAAGGAAAAGCAAGGGTTTTGTAGGAAACACAGAGTGAGGGTGCGTGGGTAAAAGCGAGTGATTGCAGGGCGGCTTGCACAGATCAGTGATTTTCCAAAGCATCTTCCTTGGGGGTGTGGGAGGGTGAGAAAATGGTTTTTCTTTTAAGCTGCGTTCCTCTGCGACAGTTTATGGCCTGTGCTGGGGTCCAGGGAGGGGGTTCGAGGACCACAGGGGTGCAGGCTGGTTGTCCACTTGGGGTGGGGCCCAGCCGGGGTTCAGAAGCCGACCTTGTCCCAAAGCTGAGCAAGGAGAGACGGGGTGGGGGTTGGTGAGGTTTTTGAAAAGGGGAATTGTCACCGCCCGTGCCAATGAGGGGCCCCAGACAGCCCGAGACATCTCGGCTCTGGTGTCGCCCGCCCCCCCCCCCCCCAAAAAAAAACCCACAAGACTGGAAGGACAGTTGAAGTCAACCGAATTAGAAAGGCAGCTGGCGGGCTAGCTGCCGGAAGTCTCCAGGGTCGCCACCCACACTACAAACAAACGCACCCTGTGACAACAGGCTCCCCTGACAACCAGGCGGGAAAGCCAGGGGAGGGGGAACGTCCGGCCTCTGGCCCATGGAATCTGCAGGCGTGGCCCGGCCCAGGCTGCACCCTGTTCCCGGAAAACTGGTGACTCTCACATGACCAGCAGTACAGAGGGTGATTATGTGGCAAGCGCCGGCTTGTTCACTGGTGCATGCTTAGCCTGGTTCTTACGCCACGTATATTCCTTCCCAGGACTGCCCTGTCGGTCTTTAACTGGTTTATTTTCCTGGTTTTTGTTTGTTTTTTCTTCTTAATTCCAGGCATTGTTATTCATACTGCCCAGGAAATCACGGCAATCCTCCTGCCTCAACCTTTCCAGTGCCGGGACTACGGGCATTTACCTCTCTGTCTGCCTTTGTCCCCTCTGCTTCATCCTGGCGACATTTCCAGGCGTGGGTGATGGGGGTGGTGACCGCCGGAGAGAACAGGGAGTTCCCTGTCAAAATGTTCTAGAAAGCCGGGAGGGAGGCGTCTGAAACCAAGCCGGAGAGGCTTCCCTGCAGCTTTGCATGCCCAGGCTGTGGAGTCAGCCCTTTCTTTCCGTCTTTGAGGTGCTTAGGCACTGCCCAACCACCTCCAGAGCCCATGGTGTTCTCTTTACTTCTGGTCTCAAGATGCCCCCACATCATTCCTGGTCCCAGGAACAGCCGTTAAGACTTACTTTTTGAATGACTAGGCTAGGGCTAATATGTGACACACAAAACCAGGGTTATATGAAACCCGTTCCTTAGTCACAAATAAATAGGGTACTTGTGTCCCCAGTCCCCAAGGGCAGTATGGCAGGTTCAGAGGTTCCTGATCTTCAAGGACAGTTTTCCTGGAGAAGAGAATGTATTTGAGGGGCCAGGGCTGTGACCATCCTTTCTTGGTGGACAGACACAGCCTGGGTTCTGCTTGCTTCCTCTTCAGAGATGACCTCCACCGCGTTGAAGGACAAGGAAGGGCAGCCACAGCAGCCGGCTTCCCATATCAAAACAAGCTGTCCTGGAGACGGTTGTAAACAGGGCTTTGGGTGGGGCTGGGTGGGGCCTGCCGTTTCTACCCGGAGCCTTACCCTGGGCCTTCCCAGCCAGCTATGGGGTTCTGGGTTACAGGGGGATAAAGAAAAAAGGGGTCTTTTTTGTGAGTTCTGAAACCAGGTGGGGGCCCACACTCTCCAAGCCCTTTCTCAAGGACATGGCAGTCCCCATTGGCCCTGCCATCTTCCTTGGAAGTCAGCTCAACCCTGTTGATTCCAAACACAGGCACACCTCGGGGAAGGACCTCAGGATTTCCTACAAAAACTCTTGGACTAGTGGGAAAGAAGTGATGGTGCTCTCTAGGCTGGCCCTAAAGGCAAGGCCATGCCAGCATCGATGTTACCACTAGAGAATATTCTGGAACTCAGCCGCCCCCTCCCCATGGATCCAGTTCCTGGACTGTAGCCTCTTGGGTTCCCTTGGGCTTTTCCTTGTGCCAGAGACCACCTTTGCCTGGTCTTGTTCACACTGAGCCCTGAAACCTGGAACGTAGATCAGGAAACTGCCTAGTCACGGTGTGCTGGCAGGAACTTGCCTCTCCCAATCTGCTGGCCTTGCGTCAGCCAGAGCATAAAAAGAGCCTGGGCCCTGCCCAAGCCTGCTAGGCTCTTCCTGTGTGTGTATGGGGAGGGGGGGGGGATGGGGTAGGAGGGGGGGGGGGTAGGAGGGGAGCTGCACTGCTTCTGCTTCCACCCTGCTTTCCCCATCTCTTCCAGAAGCATATTGTTTTTATGGAAACAGGTCTTACCCAGTGGCTCCTTGTCACCTCCACTCCTCCTGTAGGCCAGGGCCACAAAGTCACCTCTCAGTGAGCCTCTCGGCCCTAGCTACAAATCTGTCCCCCGAACTTGATCTGTGGGGGGTGAGGTTTCTGGGCCCACAGGAGGTAGGCCCCCATGTGGGTGACTTCACTGTTTAGGTTTTCTAAAGGTCACTCTGAATCCTGTGAGGTTCTTGGTAAATATTTGTGGGCTGACTCAAACAAGGACCTCAGGTCAGCGGCACCCATGATACATGTAGTGTTAGGCCCTGGTCCTGACACCCAAGGCTCAAAGACTGAGGTGGCTAGGGGAGAAGGCGATTTGAGAACTAAATGTAAGCAGAAGGGACTTGAGGGGAGGTCACTGGAGGTGGAGGCTTGGGTTCTGTTGTCCAGGTTTGCAAGGCCAAGGAAACCTGCCTGCCTCGTTCTATTTTCCTGGCCCTCTCAGGTCTAAAGGCAGGAAGAAGGGGAGGTGTTCTCAGACCGCAGGAGACTGCTCAGGTGTGGCACCCTGCCTTTCTTGGGCACGTGGGGTCTGTGGGCTCCTCATTTCAGAAGCCCTTTGCCAGCCTCCGAGGGTTGGCAGCCCTCAGCTAGGCTTGCACGATGTGACTTGGATGATGTCAGCCCCAGGCACCCAGAGCTCTTTGGACTGTGTTCCTGGCAGGCCCCACATTCCAAAGTGTAGGGCCCTGGACCCCCATTTTGGGTAACTGACACCTGGCTTGCCGACCTTGAGCAGATGTCCTCCTTATGCTGAGTCCCTGCCGGTTTCCTCCTTACTGAACACTCCCGGGAGGTTCTTTGTTTGTGTATCCTGCATTTGGTGTAAACAGCTTAGATGTAAGAATGTAGAACATTGGGTAGCCCTCCCGGGGTCCTCCATTGTGCTGTAAGCCTGTATTTAAGGTCTCCTCCCTCCTTCAATAAACAGCATTCGGCATTCTGCTGGGGCAAATGACCAGCTGTTTCTTGTCTCTGTTTTTTAATCCACAGCCCCTTGCTCGGACATGGTGAATGGGTGGTTACCGCAACACCTGAGCACTTAGCCTGACCTTGCCCTGGGTTCTTGAGCTCCAGGCCCCTTGGTACTCCCCTTCCTGAACCTTCTCCATGTTCACCTTTCTGCCACCCTGTCCTCCAGATGGAATTGGGGGGCCCAGCCCCCAGGCATTTTACCCTGGGTCCCCCAATAGACCCCCATGACCCCTCTAGTGCTTACCTACTGACAAGGCCTGGCTTTCCTAGGTTCCTCAGCTTGTCCTGTGTGCCCTTTCCCAGCTTCCTCCCCAGTCCGCACTGCTAATCCTGGCAGCGGTTCCTCTGGGGCCATCTGCTGACACCCTTGTCCTACATATCTCCCCGCACCCTCCAAAAGCCCTTCCTCCTTCTCCAGGACCAGCTGTGTGCACACAGGGCACCCTTAAACGGACATGTCCTCAGCCCAGGATGTGCTTGCCACTCTAAGGACCATACCACCCTGGTACACTAGACTGTCCTTGAGCCTTCTACAACCTGCTGTGGTCTGAGTGCCAACCATGAACAATCACAGAGCCAGGGCTTATGCCAGTGCACAGTAGTAGGCAGAGTAAAAAATCCCTCTGCTGACCTTGACGTTGTATAGGAAGCCTGAATTCAAGGCTGAGGGTGTCAGTGGTCCTTACTGACACCACCACCCAAATGCCAGTGGCAGGTGAAGGGGAGACAGAGAAGTCCTAGAGAGGAGTTGGGACTTAGTCTATTGTAAATCCTATTTATATAAAATAATTTAAATCTGGGATCAAGGGAGTTCCTCAGTAGTAGAGTGCTTACCAGGATTCACAAGGCCATAGGTTTGACCCCTGGCATTATTAGAAATGAAATAGCTAGAGGGTTCAGTAGGTGGGGCATGGAGAGGCCTGATTTAAAGAGGGCCGACAGCTGGAAAACAGGAAGGTGTGGGGTGGGTGCTTGAGACAGCTGCTTCTGGGGGAACTGGGTGAAACACCAGGGCGTGGGGGTGTTACTCTGCCCACCTCTGGAGTTCCCCAAACAGTCCTGCTGACTTGAAATATTTTGACAGAGTTGTTATTTTACAGAAAAACAGGTTCCAAAGCAGAATCCATTTCAAGGTCCTGGATCCTGGGGTTCTTGGATACCTGGGTTCTAGAACCCAGAGGCCGGAGGAGGGTCCTGGCCATCAGGAGTCGGAGAGTGTGCTCCAGTGGGGGTTCTGTACCTGGAGGCACACCTCTGTTTCTGGCTTGGACAGGCCTAGGCCAGAAATGCTGGCTCATGCTGCCTGAAGCCCAGCAGAAAGAAAGGGAGGGCTCAGCTGCCCCCTGCTGGTCACAGCTGAGGAGGCTGTTTCTCTCAGGGCACAAGAAAAAGGGTTCATCCATCCCTTGGCACTGGACTTGCTGCTGAAAACCGAACCTGTGAGACCCGGGCTCAGCCCTGTATCTCAGCTCCGGATGCAGCTGGGTAACCCATCTGTGTTCTCTGAAATGTGGGGTGGGTTGGGGCAGGTGGAAGTATCAGGGACAAGGATGGGCAGTGAGAATCTGTCCTGAGATCTACTCTTCCTTGGGTCCAGGCTGCTCATGTCTGCCAGGTTCCAGGTCAAAGCCAGGCCTCCTTCCGGACCTCTATGTTCCATGAAGCTGAGCTGAGGGTGCAGTCCACTGTGGTAAACGTGGAGGCAGGAAGGAGACAGTTGGTCACACTTGTGTCCAAAGTCATAAATTAGAGATGAGCCAGACTTAGCTTGCTTTCTCTCTTTTCGAGACAAGGTTTATTTGTGTAGCCCTGGCTGTCCTGGAACTCATTGTGTAGACCAGGCTGGCCTCAAACTCACAGAGATCCGCCTGCCTCTGCTTCCAGAGTGCTGGGATTACAGATGTGCGTTGTCCCCCCTCCCCCATGCTTTTCCTTCTCATCAGACAACACCTGTAAGACAGCAGTGTGTGAAGCGGAGGCCAGGGGCCGAAAACTCCTGAGGGAACTGGCCACCACTGCAGTCATTCCCATGCAGGGTCCTTCCCAAGTCCTCGTTGGCTATCTCGAGGATGCCTGGAGTTGATCTGGGCTCCAGACCCTCAAGTTAAGCCACCTTTAGCCTTCAGCCTCTCATTGTGGTGTCCTATCTCCATTGCTCTGTCAAGGCAGAGCTGGTATAGGACAGGGTGGGGCACAACGCTCTCAACCCTGACATCAAGTAGTTGGGCGAAGAGAGCTTCAAGGTCTTGTATGGTGTCTGTGTGTATGGGAGACATATTTTGCATTTATACCATGCAACAACAGGATACCTGGATTAGGTCCTTGGGCAGACATTGAACTGGGCTGGAGTCATGCTCTGGCAAGGTTTTCAGACGACCATGGGCCAGAAACTCCGCATGGCCAGATCCCTCTCACCTGGTCACTGACCCCTTTTCAAGGTAGCCAGTCCAGCCAGCCCAGTGCAGGGAGTATGACAGAGCCTGGTCAGAGACAGAGTGAACTGTTACTGGGTATGGTGGCATACACCTCTAACCCCAGCACAAGGAGGTAGATACTGGCTGATCAGAGTTTGAGGGTAGCCTGATCTGTGTAGTGATTCCAGGCCAGCCAGGACTACATAGTAAGACCCTATGTTATGAAATAATCCTTTTGTACACTGTGAAGATGTGTCACTCTGGTTGGTTTAATAAAAAGCTGAATGGCCAATAGCAAGGCAGGATTCCCAGGCACACAGGATGCTGGGAAGAATGTCAGAGTTGCAAGGAGACATGGAGGAAGCATGACATGTAGATGAGGTAGCAAGCCAGGAGCCAAGTGGCAGCACATAAATTAATAGAAATGGGTTAAGTTGTAAGAGCTAGTAAGCCAGGCAAGCCGCGGTGGCACATGCCTTTAATCCCAGCACTCGGGAGGCAGAGGCAGGTGGATCTCTGTGAGTTGGAGGCCAGCCTGGTCTACAGAGGGAGATCCAGGACAGGCACCAAAACTACAGAGAAACCCTGTCTTGAAAAACAAAACAAACAAACAAAAAACCACCCAAACCCAAAACCCAGCCAGTAAGCCTGAACTATCGGTGGAGATTTCATAATTAATGAGCCTCTGTGTGGTTATTTGGGAGCTGTCTGGTAGGGCAGAGAGTTGCTACAACCCTGTCTCAGAACAAAGTGGGGGAGTGCTGGAGAGATGGCTCTGAGGTTAAGAGCACCAACTGCTCTTCCAGAGGTCCTGAGTTCAATTCCCAGCAACCACATGGTGGCTCACTACCATCTGTAATGAGCCCTGGTGCCCTCTTCTGGCCTGCAGGGATACATGCTGTATACATAATAAATAAATAAATCTTTAAAAAAAAAACAAAACAAAACAAAAGGAAGGGGACGTTGTAGAATATCCAGGGAGTATAGAGGATGGACAAGAGATAGGGTGGGCACAGTGATGCCCTCCAAGAAAAGGAGTCTCTGAATCCTGGAGCCTCTAGTTCTTCCAGGTTACCTGGCTCTAATATTGTCAACCTGACAAACCTCTGAGCATGCTTGTGAATGAGGCAGTTT
Source organism: Onychomys torridus (assembly GCF_903995425.1). NCBI lineage: Eukaryota > Metazoa > Chordata > Mammalia > Rodentia > Cricetidae > Onychomys > Onychomys torridus. The sequence continues at coordinate 125,628,402 of NC_050443.1, forward strand.
CTAGATTTGCCTAGGTGAGGTGGGTGGGCAGCACTGTCCTATGGACTGCGGTCCCAGAGTGAATAAAGGGAGAAAGCAAGCTGAGCACTAGTGTGCATCTGCTTCCTGACTGGGTGTGGTGGACCACTGCTCCAGCTTCTGCTGTTCCCTCCATGATGGGCGAACAGACCCTCCCTTCCTTAACTGCATTGTCAGGTATTTCGTCCCGGCAACAAGACAAGTAACCAATCAAATGGCCAAAGGCATCTGAAGCTATCCGGTTGCTGACCACAGGGACAGCATCCTGTCCCAGCATTATCACAAGGCCCCCAATCACAGAAAGACTGGCGAATGGAAGGTCGGAGTATGTGATGTAAGGACTGCTTGTTAGCACTAAATCTAAGAACCAAGGGGCCAAGAGCAAAGGCATGTAGTGTCTCAGACATTGGAAGTTAACAGTGCCCTACAGACTCAGGAAGACATGCTCCCTGCCCACACCTCCATTTAGCTCATCAAGACTTCCAACCTGCATGATTATGAGGTACTGAATGGCTGGACTAAGCCACTGTGGTAATGGTGATGTCACAGTGGCAACAGGAAATTGACTCTGGTGGTAGGGAAGTGTGGAATATTAGTTTAAGATGTTACATTCACTTATGCGGTGGAACATTTGTTTAATGCTGCAAAAATGTGTTGCATTTTTTTTTTTTTTTTTTTTTTTGGTTTTTCAAGACAGGGTTTTTCTGTAGCTCTGGAGGCTGTCCTGGAACTCGCTTTGTAGACCAGGCTGGCCTCGAACTCACAGAGATCCACCTGCCTCTGCCTCCCGAGTGCTGGGATTACAGGCGTGCGCCGCCGCCACCACCACCACCCAGCATGTTGCATTCTTTTATGTTGCATTTGTTTAGCTACATTCTGTGAAGCTGTTACTTTGCCTGCCTAAAATACCTGACTAGTTTAATAAAGAGCTGGTTGGCCAATAGTGAGGCAGGAGAAAGGACAGGCGGGGCTGCCAGGCAGAGTATAGATATGAGGAGGAATCTAGAGAAGAGGGAGGAGTGAGAAGAGGAGGAGAGGAGGACACCAGGGGTCAGCCACCCAGCTGGCCTCAGAATAAGAAGCAAAGAAAGATATATAGAAAACATAAAGGTAAAAAGCCCAGAGGCAAAATGTAGTTAAAGAGAAACTGGGTAATTTATGTTAGGAAAGCTGACTAGAAACAAGCCAAGCTAAGGCCAGACATTCATAAGAATACGTCTCCATATATTTATTTGGGAGCTGGGTGGTGGGCCCCCAAAGAGTGAAAATAAAAATTGAACTCAGTGCGTCTGGGTAGGAGGAAGGGGTATCAGGCACCCTGCCATGCTGGTCCAGGTCACTAGTGTGGCCCTGCCTCTCCTCCCCCCAGGTCCCCAGATACAGAGGTTGAAGGTGCCAAGAAAATATTGCTAACAGCTCCCAGCACATGGACCAGGCACTGAAGCACCCAGAATCTTTGAGGTCATTATTGTCAATCAACCTGCCCAAAATGGTAGCACCGTTAGTCACAGCAGCCTGGCAGAGGCCGCCCAGAGGATGGCATCTCTCTAGCTGTTAGGTATGGCAGGCAGGCGACATGCCCCAGTTGTAAGATCACTGTGCCTCAGGGACACATGGCTAAGCTGAAGCCAGTGTTTGTCCCACAGGGCCAAAGCTCACATCCTGTTGCCTCTGCAGCTTGCTGTGGGAAACAGCCTGGTAACCAGAAGGACCTCGGAGGCCAAGGAAGGCAAAGGATCCGCAGAGCTCCTCCTGGACCCACCTGAGCCCGGGTCTTCCCAAACCACCTCCTCCCAGACCGAGAAGGGTGTCCAGGAGCCGCCAGATGAGACTTTCCTGGGGTGAAGTCCTGAGACTATATTCTAGACACACAGGCCATGTATAGTCAGGACACCCTGGCTATTCCATATTATAAACATGCCAAAGTATGGTAGGCACTGATTTTATTAATAAGTCAAATGACAGGAAAGACTGAGGACACTCGGGACATCTAGTCACAGTGCTCTGTCCCAGAGGGTTAAGGCACAAGTGATGCTTAATGGAAATACATAGTTTGTGTGCGCACACACACACACACACACACACACATCCTGGCCCCTCACATAACACACCTGGAACCATCAACAGCAGTCGGGCAGACCAAGGCTGTTGCCCAGAGAGTAGGCGGGCAGCTCTGGGAGGGCATATGGCTCCAAGAGGACTGATTAGAAGTGCAGGTAAAGTCACGACAAATAGACATTCCAAAAGCGAAGCCAGCCTTTTCAATCTGCTGCCAACCCCAAGGAGCCCACTGGGCAGGTAAGCTGCTCTCACTTAGAGAAATGTGAGGGTTTGCATTTCTGTGGTTTTCCACTGAGAAGACAAAGCTGAGCTCTGTGTCTCTGGGGCCCTGTGGGAATTCCCAGGAAGTACTAGGAGCTGTACACTCACCAGGGTGGGGCCTGAGGGCCTGGGAAGCATCCCACCCTGGACCAGCCCCTCTCTAGAGCAGTCGCTGCTGCCAGGGGAGCAGAGCCAGGCTCCCTTACAATATCCTTAGGAGAAAAGGCTTGGGTTAGTGTGGCCGGCCTCAGGGAGGCCCACAGTGCAGTTCTGAGGCTAGCACGGGGATTGCTTGAGTTACCAGGTCATCTCAACAAGGCAGAAGAGACAAGATGAAATCTAACACCCAAGACCCAGAAGACAGGAAAAGAACGGGCCTGGCACGTGTGGCACAGCCATTCAAGCTCAGGGAGATGGAAGGGCTTGCCTTGTGTGGAGTGTGGAGCCAGTCCCTAGGAGAGAGACCAGACACACAGGCCTCCATGTGCAGAGCGGATTCCAGTCCCACACACCCCAGGAGAGAAGGCAGAGCCTGTCCTGGCAGTGTGGGAGGAATGTCAGAAGAAGGAATACAAGATCGGTCACTGCGGTCCTAGAGACCAAGGGCAAACACTGAACTCGCGGGCCCTGAGCTCTGGCCAGTCACCTGCCATCGGAACTGCCAGCAGCCCCTTCAGAGAGGACACAGTCCACGTGGGGATGAACAGGAGGGGCAGCTGCTGGGCCTGGAGTTCAGGAAGAAGCAGGTTGTAGAGAGGGCTGCAGGCTAGTCCTCCCAGTCAGGTTCAGGGCAGGCTCGGACATCGCTTTTCCAAAGCAGATCCTGCACAGCACGGCCCAGGCCCACAGCCTCTGGGACTGATGTGGCTTGGTCCTGTCTAGGGCAGTGCCTATTCAGGTCTGCGGCATCCAGATGTCAGGCACGGCTTCCCTCAGCTCTGCTCCAGGCTGTCATCAGTGGGCTGTACCACGGTGTAGCTGCCCTGGCTGGTGGAGAGCTGCCGGCTGAAGAAGGATGTGGTGCGCTTTGGTTTCACCCGCTTGATCCCCCTGCCTGGGAGGGTGAGAGAGAGAGACAGGCTGAGGAGAGGGGCTGGGAGGAGGCAGCTTCTTCTGGAGTCTGAACTGTGCTTTCCCCTTAGAGGTGTTGTCACTCTGAGCCTGTCTCCACCCCGGACCCCATCATCAGTGGCAGGACAAAGCCACGGTCACCCTCGCCAATCCCAGACTGGCTCCGCCGCCGGCTGACTTTCACTAAGACAAGTACAGTTGACAGTGGGAAGCCAAACAGGTGATGGAGGGCAGTGGCTGTGGTCAGGCGTGATGACAGTGACGCCTTGGTCTGCCTGCTCGCATCCCTAAACTCAGCAACTCATGAGGGAAACATCCAGTTCCAACAACAGGCCTTTTCACCAAATGCTCAGCTAGAAACCCTCCAACGCTCAGGCCAAACAAAGGCGTGACAAGTTTGCACAATGCAGGCCAGGGTGTCTGAGGATCATTTCAAGGTCTAGTTCAGCAAGAGCTACAGTGAAGACAGTGCATAATACACTAAAATGAAAAGAAACAGGGGAGAGATGGCTCAGAGGTTAAGAACACTGGCTGTTCTTCCAGAGGTCCTGAGTTCGATTCCCAGCAACCACATGGTGGCTCACAACCACCTGTAATGAGATCTGGCGCCCTCTTCTGGTCTGCAGGCTGAACACTCACTGTATACATAATAAATACAGAAAAAAAAAAAAGAAAGAAAGAAATGTTGGGACTAGGGAGATGGGCTCAGCTGCGAAGCACTCTAGCTGCTCTTCCAGAGGACCTAAGTTCAGTTCCCAGGACTGACATGGCAGCTCACAACCATCTGTAACTCCAATTCCAAGGGATCTAATGCCCTCTTCTGGGTACCACACACCCAAGCAGTACATAGACACACATGCAGACAAACACCTATAGACGTTAAATAATTAAAAAATTAAACTAAGCTGGGCGGTGGCAGTGAATACCTCTAATTCTAGCATTCAGGAGGCAGAGACAAGCAGATCTCTTCAAGTTTGAGGCCAGCCTGGTCTACAGATTAAGTTCCAGGACAGCCAAGGCTACATAGAGAAATCCTGTCTCAACAAACAAGCAAACAAAAACAAAACAGATTAACTAAAAAAAACAAAACAAAACAAAACAAAAACCTAAGAATTTCCGGGTACTGGTGGTGCATGCCTTTAATCCCAGCACTCGGGAGGCAGAGCTAGGTGGATCTCTGTGAGTTCGAGGACAGCTTGGGCTACAGAGTGAGTTCCAGGAAAGGCGCAAAGCTATACAGAGAAACCCTGTCTCAGAAAAAAACAAACAAAACAACAACAACAAAAACCCTAAGAATCAGTTTTACTTTGAAGGTAGAAGTTCAGTTTAAAGCAATCTGAGCAGGGCATGGTGGCACACAACTTTAATCTCAGATGCAGAGGCAAGCAGCTCTCTATGAGTTCAAGGCCAGCCTGGTCTACATAGCAAGTTCCAGGGCAGCCCTGTCTCAAAAAAATAAGTAAAATAAAGTCATCTTTGGTTATATATGGAGTTTGAGGCCAGCCTGGGATACATGAGATCTTGTTTCCAAAGGACAAAATATGAATGTGGTATCCTGCTTCAAATGCTGAAATAGGACAAATGTATACACTCAGAGATCCAGAAGAAAGTGTAAGTGTGTGTATGTGTGTGGGAGAGAGAGAGAGAGAGAGAGAGAGAGAGAGAGAGAGAGAGAGAGAGAGAGAGAGAGAGAGAGAGAGAGAGAGAGAGAGAGAAAACAAACAAAAACACCAAAAAAACCAAACAGGGTCTCACTGTGTAGCTCTATGGTGGACTAGACCCTGATTATATAGACCAGCTTGCCTTTAAACTCCCAAGTGCTGAGATCAAAGGTGTGTGTCACCACACCTGGCTAATTTCTTTTTTTTCTTTTTTCTTTTTGGTTTGTCAAGACAGGGTTTCTCTGTACAACCCTGGCTGTCCTGGAACTCGCTTTGTAGACCAGGCTGGCCTCGAACTCACAGAGATCCACCTGCCTCTGACTCCCGAGTGCTGGGATTAAAGGTGTGCAGCACCATACCTGGCTGATTTCTTTTTAATTACATGGTTTTTCTCTGTGTGTAGCTGGCTATAGGGTGTGCCTGACATGACATACATACATGTGGAGGTCAGGGTCTGTTCTGTTTCCCACCCTGTGGGTCCAAGGGATCGGACCCAGCTGTCAGGCTTCATGGAAGGCACCTCTACCCACTGAGCTATCTCACACTGGCCCTAGTACTACACTAAAAAAAAAAAAAAAAAAAAAAAAAAAAAAAAAAAAATGGAATGAAGAAGGGGCTGGAGAGATGGCTCAGAGGTTAGGAGCACTGACTGTTCTTCCAGAGGTCCTGAGTTCAATTCCCAGCAACCACATGGTGGCTCACAGCCATCTGCAATGAGATCTGGTGCCCTCTTCTGGCCTGCAGGGACACATGTAGGTAGAATACTATATACATAATAAATAATTCTTTCTTGTTTTCCATGTCCTAGAAGATGCTACAATGGACATGTCTGTCAGTGCAGCAGTAAGATGGGACAGACAGGAAATGTCCCTGAGGGCTGAGGCCCCAGCTCTTCCTTCTCCCACCCTCTGGAGTCCCCATGGCATGTGTGCATGTGTGTGCTGCATACACACTGTGTGTGCAATACCAGAGGCTTACCGTCTTCCACATAGTCAATGGTGGAGAGATGCTGAATCCGGCTACACACCACGCTACCCTGTCTCCGCAGCTTGGGGCGCTGAATGGAAGGTAGAGAGGGGCTGGGAGCTTCCTGGGGACCAGATGCACTCTCTTGGGGCTCAGCGGCCTGGCTCAGCTCAATGCAATACTCAATGAGGCCACTCATCAGCTCAGCCTGGGGAGGAGAGAGGGGCTGGTGTGAGGCCACAGAGCAGCAACTGTTGAGGGACATCATGCAGAGACAACAGCCCCAAAGCCTTTGCTTCCTGGTGGGGGCAGGTGGCAGGAGAGGGGAAGAGAGAACAGGTAGGCTTTCTAGGGACTAGAGAGAGCAGGGAAGATGTCTCTGATGTGACTTCAGGTAAGGTCTAGAAAGGAGGGACATGCTAGTCAGAAGGCACAGCTCAGGAGGCTGTGTGGATGTGCTAGTCAGAAGGCATACAGACTGGAAGGTTGTCTGTATGCCTTGTTGTCTGCCGCCATGCTACACATGAAACCCTCAAGAGCTGGCAGGAAGCTACCAGAGCTGCAGGCTGTGGGGTGTATGAGTAACAAATCCATTGCACTTCTTTCCTCCTTCCCTTTTGAGGCAGGACTCACTAGGGAGCCCATACTGGCCTTGACCTCACTATCTTCATGCCTCAGCTTCTGGGGCTGGATACAGGCATGTGCCACCTGGCTTCAAATGGCTTGTTAAGTATTTCAGAATTCCAACTAAGGAATGCTCAGCTGATAAAGCATATGCAAACACTGAAAAGACCATGAAACTCTGAAATTGGTCACATTCTTCTCTATTTAGAAAGGTTTATGTTCACTTCCTGAGTGTTTTGCCTGTAGCATGTATGTGCCTGGTAAACAGGAGGTCAGAAGCACGCCAGGTCCCCTGGAACTGGAGTTAAAAGCAGCTATGAGGCACCATATGGTGGGTGCAAACGGACCCCAGTCCTCTCCAAGTCTTAACCCTGAGCCGTTTCCCCAGGCACTGTCTCATTCTTTAAAAAGCGTAGTTGTGTGTATGAGTGTGTGCTTGTATGTGTGTGCATGTGTGTACAATGTTTGGGAGTTACTTCTTCTCTTCCATCTCACTTGAGGAAGAACCTCCCATTTCTTCAGCTTTGCTAAGTACCCCATGCTATCTGGCCCATGGGTTTCTAGGAGATTCTCCTGTCTCTATGTCCCATCTACCACAGGAGGGAGGGGATTACAGATGCATGTTACATTTGGCCTTTTATGGGGGATCCAGGGTTGTAGACTCAGGTCAGTCTTGTGCCTCCTGCCTGGGTCCATAGTGCATACCACTGGGCCTGATACCAATTGTCAACCTCAAATGGAGCTTTGGTACCCTATCTACTGTGATTATTAGTGAATGATACACACCAACCAATGGCTTAGACCAGTGAATCCAGAAAATAAAACGAACAAACAACACAACAACAAACCACACATAGGGGCTGGAGAGATGGCTCAGTGGTTAAGAGCCTTTGCAGCTTTTCCAGAGGACCTGGGTTCAATTCCCAGCACCTGTGTTAGGTGAACCACAACTTCCTGTAACTCCAGCTAACCTCTAAGGGCTCCTGCATACATATGACATACACATAAACCTTAACAAAAATATGAAAACTAAAACAAAACCTCACATATACATACATAGCCAATTAACTTTGCAAGAGTAATCCCACTGAGGAAGGACAGCTTCCAATAGCAGACAACAGACAACTGGCTATCCATAAGTATCAAACAAATCTTGACCTATATAGCAAACCAGCAAATAAACTTGGACCATGGTAGCACACACCACCAATCCTAGCATTTGGGACCCCTACTTTGAGACCAACTTGGCCTATATACTAAGTTCCAGGTTACATAGTGAGAACTTGTCTTAAAAAACAAACACCAGGCCTGGAGATGAGGGTCAACTCATAGAGTGCTTTCCCACCATGCATGAAGCCCAGACTCCTTCTTCAGCACCACAGAAATGTGGTCACGCATGTCTGCAATCCTAGCACTCACAAGGCAGAGGCAGGAGGATCAGAAGTTCAAGGTCGTGCTCACCTACATAGCAAGTCTGAGGTTAGCTTGGGTTATAGGAGACTACCTATGAACGTGAGTGTGTGTTTGTATGAGAGAAATTTCATTAGAATTAAAATATCTCACTGGGTGGTGGTGGCAGCACCCAGGAGGTAGAGACAGAAGAATCTGTAGATGAGGCCAGCCTGGTCTACAGAGCACGTTACAGGACAGCCAGGGCTACACGGAGAAACCCTGTCTCAAAACAAAACAAAAAACAGAAAGGAAGGAAGGAAGGAAGGAAGGAAGGAAGGAAGGAAGGAAGGAAGGAAGAAGGAAGGGAAGAAAGAAAGAAAGAAAGAAAGGAAGGAAGGAAAAGAAAGAACAGAAAAGAAAAGGAAGAAAATGAAAAGCCAGCCAGGCTTAGTGCCACATTCCTTTAATCCAGCACTCGGGAGGCAGAGGCAGGCCCATTTCTTGAGTCTGAGGTCAGCCTGGTCTATAGAGCGAGTTCCAGGACAGCCAGGGCTATGTAGAACAACCCTGTCTCAAAGAAAACAAAGTGGGGTGTGGGGGTGGCTGGAGAGATGGCTCAGCAGTTAAGAGCATGACTGGCCGCTCTTCCACAGGACCCAAGTTCAATTCCCAGCACCCACATGGCAGCTCACAACTGTAACTTCAGTTCCAGGGCATCTGACATCCTCACACAGATATACATGCAGGCAAACCCCTAATGTACGCTAAACAAACAAACAAACAACAAATCTTTAAAAATGAAAGGAGAGATAGGTACTGACAGGAGGTATCTGCTAACATCTGACAAGGGGGCCAGTGTGCAAAGGCAGAGTGAACTCTCACCATCTGTGATGAAGGCGACGTGACAGCAAAAGGACAAAGCTGGGCACGGGGCACCCGCCCTTAATGCCGGTACTGCCAGTAGAGGCGGGTGACCTCTGTGAGTGCTAGGCCACAGGGCCTGTATCAGCTCCAGGCTAGCCAGAGCTACACACTGAAATCTGTCTCAAAGCAACACACACACAAACCACACATACACACACACACACACACACACACACAACACAACACACATACACACACACACACCTACACCCCCACACACCACACACACACCACACATACAAAAACACACACCACACCACACCACACACACACCACACATCACACACACACACACACCCCCCCCCACAAATGATCTGAGCTGACACTGCCCAGGTCTTCGGGCAGCAATTAACCAGTATGGAAAGATCCCATCACCAGTCACTAACTGGGAAAGTACTAACTAAACCTGCAGTGTCCCATCCCACTACTGAGCTATTACAACAGCAAACAACTAAAACCTGACAATACCCAGTGCTTGCCACAGTGGAAGCAACCACAGAAACAGGAACAGGAAGCAGTACCGAGCTCTGGAAAGCAGGCTGGCTGTTTAAAAACACGCTATGCACAAATGATCAGTGCCGCTCACTGGGAAAAGTCAAAGTGGGAACAACTTAGGTGCTCTTCAATGGGTAAGTGAGCCGTGTACCTGTGCAGCCGGCCACTGAGCTGTAAGAAGGGATGAACGGGACCCGCGGGTGAGGTCATTCAGTGACAGAGGACTTGCCTAGTGTGTATGGCCTTGGGTTTGATCCCCAGCAGCGGAAAGCAGGAGAGGAAAAAGAAAGAGAATGAACAGACACACCACCCACAGTGGATGAATCTAAAAGCATGTTGTTTAGTGAAAGGCAGCGACCCTCAGCGGCTGCCACATAACAACTCAGGGAAGGGCTGAACACAAACAACTTGTGTTCTATCTGCTGCTCAGGAGGTATCTGGGCATTCAAGATTTTGGAAGACCGGAGGGAGAGGACATGTGTTTTTAATGACAGGAGTCCTGGAATTTGTCTATGTGCTAAAGGAAGAAAGAGCCGGCAAGAACAGTCCCCAGAAAGGCTCACAGCAGGCACAGCTCTACTGTGGCCGAGTAGGAAGAGAAGAATGGATGGTGGGTGGAGAGAATGGATGTCCTTAACACAGGCCCTCAGGGCCTCTGCACCTGCTCCTCAGCTGTCCTCCGGGCCTTCTGCAACAGGGATGGCATGGCTGTGCAGACAGCGTGGGCCAGCCCTCGAGGGATAGCCTGCAGCTGCCACCCCCTGGTATGTGACTCCAGAGCAGGTGCAGAGCTCACCAGGGCTGCTCAGGCCAACTGAAGCCAGAAACTCTTCCCAGGCCCTGGGCAGCACTCCAACCTCCTCCCCAGGCACCTGGGAGCTTCCGGGTTTGGGATTAACTGGAGACATGGTCCCAGCCTCTCTGTCTGAGTGTGTGTGACTGCGTCACTACCTGCTTGGAGTAGATCCTCAGGAGCTTGTTGACAGGCGTGCCCTCACTGTCACCATCAAACTCCAGCCAGAGCACAGGCTCCTCCTCCTCGGGGGATGTGTGGTCCCATGACAGCTCCTGAAAGCGCAGACCCAGCAGCACATGCTGGGCAGCGGGAACAAAGGACAGGCTTAACCTTCCACTCTCCATCAGGTCCCCAACAGGCTCCTGAAGGGGACACTTCCCCGTGCGCTTGACTCTCCGTACTGATTTATTTTCCTGAGAGAAGGTCTCACTATGTAGCCCAGGCTAGCCTCAGGCTCACAGGGATCTGCCTTCCTCTTCCTCCGTCTGCTGGGATTAAGGGATATTTATTGTGCCTGTTTGTGACACTGAGCACTGAACTCAGCCGTATGTATCCAAGGCAAGAGCTCTACCACCGACTAGAGCCCCAGACCTCCACACTAAGTCTGCATGCCTTCCTGTACAAGGCCAGGAATCCATACTCTTCAGTGAGTCCCTCCAGCAGGTCAGGCCTCTGAGGTCCGGGAATCAGCCAGGTCAAGGGTTTTGCCCTGAGAACAACAGCTAGGATGGGCATGCCAGGGACAGGTGCAGGCATCTGCTGGACAAGGAGGGCCGAGACACCACTGTCTGCACGGTGAGCCAGAGATAAGGCAGATACCAAGTCAGGGGGCTCTTGGCCAGCTCAGGGAGCTCCATCAGGAGTCTGTGAAAAATGGCCGCCAGTCTCCACCACTGGCCGGGAGCAGCAGCAAGGTGCTGCCAGATACTACCCACTCAGAGTCAGGATCCCAGCTGCCACCCCTCTGCATGGCTTAGAACACACTCAAAGAAGGTCCCAGAATGCGTGAGCATGACTTCAGGGACACCAGAGGGAGGGAGAGTCCCACACACAGTCTACTCAATACCTGCAGTCTCAGGGGAACCAGGAAGACATGGACAAGACCCCCACTCCCTTTGCCCCACCCCGAGGAGCTGGTACCTTCTCCTTGCTGTCGATGACATGCACACCCTCCAGACTGATGGCCACGGTAACCGGTTTGCGCCCACCCCGATGCAAAAAGCCCTGGGCCGGCTTGTCGATCTCTCCATGGAAGAAGGCACACCTGGAGAGGGCACCAGTCAGCTGCCACCCCAGCACCCAGCACACCCGAGAGGACTACTCTGGGACCCAGACGCTTGAGCCATTTGGGTGACTGAAGGGTAAACACAAGTCTGTCTTGGTGGTGGGGGACAGAAACAGGAAGTAACAGGGAGGTATCGGAGATGCTAACACCTGACTGGCTATGTAGGACTGGGCTGAGCAGGAAGGAGGACCTGGGTAACATGGCACTAGGTGGGCACTGTGGGCACACCCAGGAAAGTGCACAGTCAGCTGCATCAGGGACCCCTAGGAGCCTGGGTGCCTCAGGTGAGGGGTAAGGTTGAGCCTGCTGCACTGTCCATGGCAAAGATCCTTTAGCAGCAGGAACCTGCTGGGGCACTCAGGAAGGGAGGGCTGCCTAGGACAGTGGCATCTGGGCCTAACGCTGAAGGGAAAAGCAAGGTAGTTTCAGGGTGGCCAGACACCTAGGTGCCGTCTCCTCTGCAGCAGGCCATGATTTCACTCGCCTACGCCACAGCTATAGTCAAAGCAGGAGGGGACCAGCGGAGAGTGCACGCCCCTCTTCTGGAGAATTCTGCACCCCACCTCAGCTCCTAAGCTCAGCTGATGAAGAATCTGAAGCTGTCATAGACCCCCACTCCCATGAACTTTTCACATTCCTGGATCGCCCAGTAGTGAGTATATGCGTGCGTGCGTGTACACACACACACACACACACACACACACACACACACACGCACGCACGCACGCACGCACGCACGCACGCACGCACAGTCACCTCATCCATTATTAAAACCAGTAAATCCTTTGTCCTTGCTCTGCCCACATCTCCTGCTCCACTGTCCAGTAAAATTCCATAAAAGCTAGGCACACGCTCTGTTACAGTTTTCTTTTCAGTTTTTTGAGACAGGGTTTCTCTGTGTAATAGCCCAGGCTGTCCTGGAACTCACTCTGTAGACCAGGTTGGCCTCAAACTCACAGAGATCTGCCTGCCTCTGCCTCCCGAGTGCCGGGATTAAAGGTGGGCGCCACCACCAACTGGGTCCCTGGCCATTTCTCAGGGCTCCAGATTTGAAACAATTCACCAATCTCTTTTTTTAGCCCCAGACCAGGAACCCAAATGCCTATATGGAATCACCACACAGACATCTAATTGGCATCTTTCAGTCGGCACACCCAAAACCAAGTTCCCACCTTACGGAACCTGCTCCACTCAAGCCAGCATCCCAGCAAATGGCAACTGGCCAACACAGCAGGCTAGTGTAGGAAACCATGTGTCTGTATTACTGTTCCCACCTCCTCTGCTCTCCTGGCTGCTATTTACAGTGGTTCCCTCTGTTGTCCCACAGAGCAGCTTCTTCTCTGTGGGGCGTGCCCCCATAAGGGGCTGTGGCACATTGGGGAGGACGGAAGAAGGAGTGAGGGCTGGAGATGGGAAGGGAGCAGGATGGTACCACTGGCGGTCTACAGGACTGGAAGAGGGGCAGGCGCTCCCAAGATGCACCACTTACCCGTAGAAGGGCAGCTCGTGGCACTTGAGGAGGTAGGCGCGATAGTGGGAGCCCAAGGTGGTCTCAGGCTCACTGTCACCGCCTGTTGCTTCCTTTACCTGGCGGTAGGCATTCAGCAGGCCTTGCTCGCCTGGCCCGGTCTTGGCCCCACGGCCCCGGAAGGCAGCAAGGAGGCCATGGCCTCGTTTGCAGAGGTGGGCAGGAAGGAAGGAATCCAACTTCTCCCTGCAGGGGAAGGAAACGGGTAGAAGTGGCCCTTCCGGGGTGTTGAGGTCCTCAGGGTGTGAGCACTGTGCTCACAGCATGGGCAAAGCTTGACAGGCGGCTATAAACCTTTTTTTTTTTTTTTTTTTTTTTTGCCGGAGCTGAGGACCGAACCCAGGGCCTTGTGCTTGCTAGGCAAGCGCTCTGCCACTGAGCTAAATCCCCAGCCCTAGGCTATGAACCTTTAAGGCATGACTACACCAATGCCCTCTGCTGTGCAGCAGTATAGCCGAGTCTTTCTCTGTACCACCACCAACCAAATAACATCACAGAGACTTCTTTTTTTGCCTGTTTGTTTTTCTCGAGACAGGGTTTTTCTGTGTGGCTTTGGAGTCTGTCCTGGATCTCGCTGATTTAGTAGGATCTCATAGACAAAGCTGGCCTCGAACTCACAGACATCTGCCTGGCTCTGCCTCCCAAGTGCTGGGATTAAAGGCGCACCAGCACTGCCCAGACAGAGACTTCTTATTAATTATAAAAGCTTGGCCTGGCCGGGCGTTGGTGGCGCACGCCTTTAAACCCAGCACTCAGGAGGCAGAGGCAGGTGGATCTCTGTGAGTTTGAGGCCAGCCTGGTCTACAGAGCGAGTTCCAGGAAAGGCACAAAGCTACACAGAGAAACCCTGTCTTGGGGGGGAAAAAAAAAAAAAAAAAAGCTCGGCCTGTGCTTAGGCTTGTCCACTAGCTCTAATAACTTAAACTAACCTGCTTCTGTTAACCTACGTTTTACCATGTGGCTTTTTACCTCTCTTTCACTTCGCATGTCTGACCTCCTCTGCGTCTCCTTGGCGTCTGACTCATGCCTAGATTCACTTCCTCTCTCTCTGCCCAGAAGTCCCGCCTGTACTTCCTGCCTAGCTATTGGCCGTTCAAATCTTTATTAAACCAATTGCAGTAATATTATCTGCACACAGTGTACAAGTATCCCACAACACATTAGGGGTGACAGGGGTCCTGAACTGCACAGATTCCCCACTGTCCCCACCCAGCAGTGGCCTGCTCAGCCTGGCTCCAGGCCAATCCTGCCTGATATGCAAGGCCCCCTGCTGAGCTGGGGTGGGGGTGGGGACCGACGCCCTTCCTCTCTAAGAGAGCAATGAGTTCCCAGAAGAAGGGAACTCATAACAACTTCTAAGCCATGGAGGGGATAAGAGACCCAGAATACACACGGGGGAGCCCAGAGCAGCAGGCACAGGTGTGGTCAGATCGGACCTCCACAGGACAGGCTCTGAAGCACTGTGAGACCAGCAAGGGGCACCTGCCTATCTGCAGGGTAGGGACAGCGCTGCCCCCTATTCCTAGGAACAGCTGCCTTTACACTAAGACACGAAAAGCTCTGCAAGCCTCGGCCCAGGACTTGGGAGGGGCAGGCTAGGGCTACCATCTGCAGCCACGCTGGGACCCTGCTCTCTCCTGCACCAGGCAGAACCTCCCTCCCTGTCACACCACCTGTTTACCCAGGAAGCTCAAGAGACAGACAGGTGTCACCAGACCAGTCTTCACCCAAGAGGGAAGGAGACAAACATTCTAACACCCACTGCATGCTGGGTACTATGGAGAACCCCTTTCCCATCGCATGAGGTTTGGGACACCG